>NC_060146.1:42481642-43914767 GCF_021461385.2 Schistocerca piceifrons
TCCCTATATCGGTTTTGATGCTGGTTATTAACTCAGGATTATTTGTTGCTAAGAGGTCAAGTGTGTTTTCACAACCATTTACTATTCGCGTGGGCTCATGAACTAACTGCTCGAAATAATTTTCAGAGAATGCATTTAGCTCAATTTCGGATGATATTTTATGAGTACGTCCGGAATTAAACATGTATTTTCGCCAACATATTGAGGGTACATTAGTCACCACCAACTATTATCGCATGAGTCAGACTCCAGTTTTCTTTGAACCTTTCAGTAACTGCATCATTTGAACAAGGAGGTCGGTAAAAGGATCCAATTACTATTTTATTCCGGTTGCGAACAATGACCTCTGCCCATACTAACTCACAGGAAGTTCAAATGGTTCTGAGCACTATGGGACTTAACTTCTATGGTCATCAGTCCCCTAGAAATTAAAACTACTTAAACCTAACTAACCTAAGGACATCACACACATTCATGCCCGAGGCAGGATTCGAACCTGCGACCGTAGCGGTCGCGTGGTTCCAGACTGTAGCGCCTAGAAGCGCTCGGCTCACAGGAAGTATCTACTTCAATTTCGCGACAACTACTTCTAACAGCAACAAACACACCACCGCCAACCGTGTTTAGCCTATCTTTTCGGAATACCGTTCGGTTCTTCGCAAAAATTTCGGTTGAGCTTATATCCGGCTTTAGCCAGCTTTCAGTGCCTATAACGATTTGAGCATCAGTGCTTTCTATTAGCGCTTGGAGCTCTGGTACTTTCCCAACACAGCTATGACATTTTACAACTGTTACACCAATGGTTCCTGTATCTATGTTCTTCCTGTGTTCAGCCTGCACCCTTTGTGACTGAAGCCCATCTTGTGTTTTCCTGAGACAATCTAACCTAAAAAACCGCCCAGTCCACGCCACACAGCCCCTGCTACCCGTGTAGCCACCTCCTGCGTATAGTGGACACCTGACCTATTCAGAAGAACCCAAAACCCAAGCACCCTTTGGTGCAAGTTAAGGAATCTGCAGCCTAGAAGGTCGCAGAACCGTCAGAGCCTCTGATTCACACCCTCCATTCGGCTCTGTACCAGAGGTCCGCAATCGGTCCTCTCGACTGTGCTGCAAATGGTCAGCTCTGCTGTCATCTTGCAAGCAAGACTGGCAGCCTTTAACACTTCTGTTAGCTGCTCGAAACCAGAGAGATTCTCTTCTGATCCAAAGCGACACATGTCATTGGTACCGACGTGAGCCACCACCTGCATTTGGCTGCACCTTGTGCTCTTCATGGCATCCAGGAAGACCCTTTCCACATCTGGAATGACTCCACCCGGTATGCATACGGAGTGCACATTGGTTGTTTTACCCTCCTTGTCAGCCGAGTCCCTAAGGGGCCCCATAACGCGCCTAACGTTGGAGCTCCCAACTACCAATAGTCCCACCCTCTGCGATTGCCCAGATCTTGCAGGCTGAGTGGTTTCCTCTGAAACAGAACAGGCGAGAGCATCTGGCTCAGTATCAGCCACAGACAGCACCTGGAACCTGTTTTGTCAGAGAAACCTGGGAAGTCTATCGCCGCCTGCTTCGCCCTGGGGCGACCTCCCGCTCGACCACAGGTGAGGGGTCAGCCTCAGTGCGAGCAGTAACTGGGTTGGCCACCGGTGAGGACCGATCGGAGGACTCTGACGTGCTGGACGTCCGTTGGATCCCCACGGCCGCCCCACAACAGTGGTGCCCATCCACTGCAGCCTTAAGCTGTGTAACCGAAGCCATCACAGCCTGAAGCTGAGAGCGAAGTGTCACCAACTCGGCTCGCATCCGCACACAACAATCGCAGCCCCTGTCCATACCAAAGACCGTGGAAAACCAAACTACGGAGATAAACGGACTATCGACACGTGCTGCGCAACTCTAATGTAGGCCCTGACGAAAACGCACGAACTGTGTCTAGTAATACGCAGGTGTTCAAGAACGTAACTACCGAAGCACTCAGGTGAAACTAAATAATTTGCCCCTGATAAGGAACTTCGTTGTAGCTTTGTTCTTTACAAAGATATGAACAGTGGCATAACTTTTTTAAATGGTATCCTGTAGTTTTTATTCGGTAATTCATTTCATCTCCTAAAGATCTATTCAAAAATGTATCACAGTGTATCATTCACTGAAACACAATGTTCTTAATTACGTAACGCAACAATGACATTGACGCTCCCAGCGCTTAGTGCAAGTACTCAGGGTAATGGAACACATCCACGTGCTGACGTTGACAGAGGACAAATGTAAACATAAGTAGAATGCACATCCGTCATTCCGTCAACCATCGTCAGTTGAAGAGTTGTGTGAGTAGAATGCACACCAACGAAGAGAAGGTAGAAATACCACTCATCTGTGGGGAATGTAAGTTAGCAGAACAGTATCTGCAATACTGTTTTCTTATGTATGCGTACATTTAGTACAGTAGTTTAGTCCCTTTAAATACTGTTGTGTAGAGCAGGCATACAGTAAAGGCTGTCCTTCCTACAAACTCCACAGACATAACGTTTCTTTTATTGTTGTTGTTGAAGGTAGGCGAAATGCTACGCAGGCAGCGGAACTATACAGAGAGGGATATCCCGACAAGAACACACCTTCCCGACGGATGCTTTCTCGTCTTGTTGCGACGCTTCCGGAAACGGGAAGTTTCAACACACGACAATGCAATCATCGTAGCACTCGCACAGACTAAGCTGCCGAAATTACTGTTCTCGCTTCCGTTGCTATGAATCCACATGTGAGGACTGTGACAACTTGAACACGAGATTGGCATTCCTAAAACCAGTGTACATCGTATTCTTACACGCCAGCGGTTCCATCCTTACCTTGTACTCCTACTACATCAAGAATTGCTTGGGAATGATTTCCAGAATCGTGTACAGTTCTCTCTGTGGGCTCAGCAGCAAATCCTCGCCAACCCGAACTACTTCTCCAGTGTTCTGTTTACCGATGAATGTTCCTTCCCAAACAAAGGACAGGTAAATACAAGGAACATGCATTATTGGTCCAGCGACAACCCACGATGGCTTAGACAGGTGGAACATCAGCTTCAATGGAGAGTTAACGTCTGGTGTGGGATGCTTCGTACCACAATTATTGGCCCTTATTTCATCAATGGTAGTCTAAACGGCACAGCGTATGCCAACTTCCTCAGACGAATTCTTCCTCCTCTTCTGGATGAAGTACCACTAGGAATCGGAATGTTTATGTGATATCAACACGGTGGATGTCCAGCACATAGTGTCTTGCATGTACGTCATGTTCTGAACCGAAGGTATCCTTACAGATGGATTGGTCGAGGAGGAACAGTTACTTGACCTGCCAGGTCATCTGATTTAAATCCTTTGGACTTTTTTCGTTGTGGATGCACTAAAGACTTGTCTATCGCGTTATTCAAACAACTCCAGAGGACATGCAGGAACGTATCGTGCTTGCTTGTAATTCTCTTCAGCAGGCAACACTGGAAGCAGTAAATAATTCTTTCATTCAACGAGTGCACCAGTGGATCGTTGTCCAGGGTCACCACTGTGAGCACCTTTGAATGTTCTACTCCTGGACAATGATACAGGAGAGTCAAAGTTAATTTTGTGTTAGGTTTTTACTTGGTTTTCGTTTGGTTTCTGACAACTCCAGCAAGTGGACGAGTTTGTGATCTCGGGCTCAATGTCAGTGTTGTGTTATGTAATTAGTAACGTTGTGTTTCAGTGAATGGTACACTGTGATAAATTTTTGAATAGCTCTTTAGGAGATGAAATGAATTACCGAATAAAAATAAAGGGTGCCATTTAAAAAAGTCATACCGCTGTTCATATCTTTGTAAAAAGCAAAGCTACAACGAAGGCAATCGTGCTGATTGATGTCCCCCTGACGGCTAAAGAATATTTGCTTGAAACATTTTGTAATTTGTTTAGTGTTGGCAGAAGAGCCAACACCGTGTTACTACAGGAGGCCGAAATGCACGCGTTTAAACTCACGCAGGCTGGCGTGAGGTCTGGAACAGGTAAAGTAATTATTCTATCAAGAAAAGTACGTAGCTTCTGGAATACTTAACTTTAATCCATAACTGGTGAACATCGCTCTTGATGATACATGAATTACAATATCAATAGCAAATGATAATGGCACCTTGTTAGGTCGTAGCAAATGACGTAGCTGAGGGCTATGCTAACTATCGTCTCGGCAAATGAGAGCGTAATTTGTCAGTGAACCATCGCTAGCAAAGTCGGCTGTACAAGTGGGGCGAGTGCTAGGACGTCTCTCTAGACCTGCCGTGTGGCGGCGCTCGGTCTGCAATCACTGACAGTGGCGACAAGCGGGTCCGACGTATACTAACGGACCGCGGCCGATTTAAAAGCCTACCACCTAGCAAGTGTGGTGTCTGGCGGTGACACCACAATTTGCATCTGGACAAACAGTTATTTATGGTGGTCAAGATAAATGGGACACCGTGTAGATTGCTCCAGGCGCTTTTTCCAATAAAACATTTCCTTCGCTAGTATCACTCTCTGTTTCATGGTGACTATCACCTATCACGAAATCTGGATCATCATCAGAATCGTCAAATGTGTTGTCATCTATCCCATTTTCCTCTTCATCTAAATCCTGTAACTGCGCTTGCACCCGAGCTTCCAAATCTGGGTTAGCTGCAGGTATGTTACTCTTCTTAGAAAGTCGATCCATGTTATACCTGAAATATGACATAAATTCAGGCATAGAAGGAGACGCTATAACATAGCAGCCTCTGAAAGCAGAATATGTCGTAATTAGAAACATGCGGTCTATTGGACCTACCAAATTCTTGTACGTAATACGAAACAAGTGGTATCCCAGGCACACAACTTCGCGCACTCCTCTAAACAATATTCTGTATGTCTTCACTGACGAAGTAAAACTGATTGTTGACTGCTGCTTTACACGTGGCAAGCCTTGCGGCGAAGGTACTGGGAAAGTGAAGCCGCGCTTTTTTGCAGTGCTACCACGCTCGACATTTATAATAAACGAGGGGTCCGAGGGACCGATCGGTCGGCGTCAACAAAATATTTTCGTATTTGGAGGAGAAAGCTTTGGCGATTAAAATTTCGTGAGACGCAGCGGAAAACGCCTTTGTGCTAATGATGTCCACCCAAAATCCTGTATCGTATTAGTGAAACTCTGTCCCCTACTTCACAATAATACAAAATGTGCTGCTTTTCTCTGAATTTTCTCGATGCACTCCGTTAACCGTATCTTGTGAGGATCCCACAGCGCGCAGCGGTAGACCAAATGAGGACGGACAAGCGCAGTGTAGGCAGTCTCTTTAGTGGACCTGTTACATTTCCTAAATGTCTTTGATTAGCCTTGCCCACAACATTTTCTGTGTGTTCCTTCCGATTTAAGTTATTCATAACTATAGTTCCTAGGTATTTAGTTGAATTTGCGGCCTTAAGATTTGATTGATTTATCGTGCAACCGAAGTCTAACGGATTCCATTTTGCACTCAAGTGGATGACGTCACACGTTTCGTTACGTAGGGTCAATTGCCAATTTTTGCACCGTACAGATATTTTTTCTAAATCGTTCTGCAGTTTGTTTTGATCTTCTGATGACTTTACTAGTCGATAAACGACAGCATCATCGGCAAACCTATGACGGTTCTTCATATTGTCTCCAAAATCATTTATATGGATAAGGAACAGGAGAGGGCCTATCACTACCTTGCAGAACGACAGAAATCACATCTGTTTTACTCGACGACTTTCCATCAATTACTTGGAACTGTGACAGGAAATCACGAATCCAGTCGCATAACCGAGACGATATTCCATAAGCTAGCAATTTCACTACAAGCCGCTTGTGTGGTATAGTGTCAAAGGCCTGTGAGTGTTTTAACGTGAGATTCATTAAGAATACAGTAAACTTTTACGAAATGCTGATGACCAATTAACAGACTGTATGTTGCTCTCCTGACTCACATTAAGAAAAAGATGTTAACATTTCCGCTGTCAGCACGCAGCACAATTATCTTTCCGTCCCTCCACAAACCATGCAGTCTTACCCTCTTCTCTGTTGGGTGTCTGGAGGTGGTCTTTATCCGACAGTGGCTGTGTAATCGGATGTTTTTTTCTTCCACTTTGCCTAACTAGGGGCAATGTGACATTTTAAATTGCTTCTAATTTGCTATCTTTACTCCATGTCTCTTGTTTCTTCAGACCACTTCACGCTTGTCCTTTAACTGGTTCTGCCTTGAAATATTACAAAATTTGCTTCTGAAATATATCTTTTTCTGCTGCTTGTTATGCTTTTATGTTCTTCATTACTGAGTCTTTTTTTAACATAATTAATCCAGTTTGTTGTACATTTCTTTTCCCATAGATATTTGAAGATCTGTTTTGGACGCCAATTGTCACTGATCATGCATGGTTGTCTTTTTCCTTACTATTCTGTTCTTTTTATATATTTTCAAATATTCTGCCATTGTTTCTTTTTGAAACTGAACTATTCCGCACGTCTTATAATATTTCTACGAGGGTCACTCCAAAAGAAATGCACGCTATTTTTTTAAATCCATCTTTCATTCTACATGTTTGAAAGTTTTATAGTGTGTAGATACATCCTTTAGGAACAATATTTTCATTTCTCCACATAATTTCCATCACTCTCAACTGCCTTACGCCATCTTGGAACCAGTGCCTATATACCCGCGCGGTAAAATTCTGGACCAACCTGTTGGAGCCACTGTTTGGCAGCGTGCACAAGGGACTCATCTTCAAACCTTGTTTCACGAAGAGAGTCTTTCAGTTTCCCAAAGAGATGATACCTGGAGCCAGGTCAGGACCATAAGGCGGGTGTTTCAGTGTTGTCCCTCCGAGTTTTGTGATCGCTTACATGGTTTTTTGACTGGCATGTGCCCGTGCATTGTCGTGCAACAGCAAACATCCTGCTTTTGCCGATGTGGTCGAACTCGACTCAGTCGTGCTTGAAGTTTCTTCAGTGTCGTCACATATGCTTCAGAATTTATGGTGGTTCCACTTGGCACGATGTCCACAAGGAAGAGTCCTTCGGAATCGAAAAACACCGTAGCCATAACTTTTCCAGCAGAAGGTGTGGTTTTGAATTTTTTTTTTTTTTGCGTGGGTGAATTTGCGTGGTGCCACTCCATTGATTGCCGCTTCGTCTCTGGTGAAAAATGATGGAGCCATGTTGCATCACCTGTGACAATTCTTCCAAGAAATTCATCTCCAACATTCTCGTACTGTTCCAAAAGTTCGCTGCATACCGTTTCCCTTGTTTCTTTGTGAGCCACTGTCAACATCCTGGGAACCAACCTGGCACAAACCATTTTTAACGCCAACACTTTCAGTATTCTGCAAACACTTGCGTCCCCTATCCCAACGTAGTGTGACAATTCGTTCACTGTGATGCTTCTGTCAGCAGTTACCAATTCGTTAACTCTCTGCACATTGTCTGGAGTGTGTGCAGTACGAGGCGTGCCGCTGTGAGGGCAATCCTCAATATTGCCGTGCCCGCTTTCATCACGTAACCTGCTTGCCCACCGACTAACTGTACTGCGATCGACAGCAGCATGTCCATACACCTTTTTCAACCTCTTGTGGATGTTTCCCACTGCCTCATTTTCACAGTACAAGAATTCTATGACAGCACGTTGCTTCTGACGAGCGTCAAGTGTAGCAGCCATCTTGAAGACATGCTGTGACGGCGCGACTCACGGGAACCGGTTGAACTAAGTTTCAAAACAAGTGGGAAGGATGTATCTACACACTGTAAAACTTACACACATGCAGAATGAAAACTGTATTTTTACAAAAATAGTGTGCATTTCTTTTGGAATGGCCCTCGTACTTTGTCACTTACATAGAGTCAATCTGATTTCCCTTACCTTTGCATTCCTTGATATGTTCTTTTTATTTTAAAATTATACACTGAAGTGACAAAAGTCACGGGATAATGATATGCCCGCATACAGATGGCGGCAGTATCGCGTACACAACGTACAAAAGGGCAGTGCATTGCTGGAGCTATCATTTGTACTCCGGTGATTCATGTGAAAAGGTTTCCGACGTGGTTATGGTGCACAGTGGGAATTAACAGACTCTGAACACGAAATGATAGTTCGAGCTAGATGTATGGGACATACAGTTTTGGAAATCGTTTAGAAATTCAATATTCCGAGATCCACAGCGTCAAAAGCGTGCCGAGAGTACCGAATTTCAGACATCAACTGTCACCACAGATAACACAGTGGCCGACGGTCTTCACTTAACGACCGAGAGCAGCAGCGTTTGCTTAGAGTTGTGAGTGCTAACAGACAAGCATCACTGCGTGATATAACCGCAGAAATCAATGTGGGATGTACGACGAACGTATCCATTAGGAGAGTGCGGCGAAATTTGGCGCTAATGGGCTATGGCAGCAGACGACCTACATGAGTGCCTCCCCTAGGCTCGTGACCCTATTGGCTGAACCTTCGATGATTGGAAAACCGTAGCCTGGTTAGATGGGTCCCTATTTTAGTTGGTAAGAGCTGATGGTAGGGTTCGAGTGTGGTGCAGACCCCATAAAGCCATGGATGCAAGCTGGTGTTGGCTCCATAATGGTATGGGCTGTGTTTACATGGAATGGACTGGGCCCTCTGGTGAAACGGAATCGGCCATTGACTGGAAAAGGTTACGTTTGGCTACTTGGAGACCATTGTAGCCATTCATGGATTTCATGTTCCCAAACAACGATGGAATTTTTATGGATGACAACAGGTTGTGCCACTGGGCCAAAACTGTTCGCAATTGATTTTAAGGTCATTTGGACAGTTAGGGGGAATAATTTAGCCAGCAATATCACCCGCAATGAATCCTATCAAGCATTTATGGGACATAATTGAGACATCAGTTCGTGCACAAAATACATCAGCGGTAACACTTCTACAATATAGAGACAGCATGGCTCAGTGTATCTGCAGCGGATTTCCAACTACTTGTTGAGTCCATGCCACGCCCAGTCAATGCACTACCCTCGGCAAAAGGGGGTTCGGAACGGTATTACGAGATATTGCATGTCTTTTGTCGCCTCAGTGTATATGTGGTGATTGAGCTGCACCTACCGATTCGTTTTATGCAATGTGCACTACGTCTGTACCAGTTCTGGTATCCAGAAAGACTATAGCCATGTAATCAATGTAAGTTCCCTCTCAGAACTTCGGCCGACTGTTAGTAAACAGAACCACACTGTCAAAAATACAGGTGAGGATTGGCCATGAGTTAACAGTATTTTTCGACGAAGACATACCTTACTTCTGCCGTACTTATCCATGTGTCCTCTAATTTCTCTGTGCAATTAGTAATCTGGCCACACAGATCATGGATGGCCCTGTAAGTTTATTCCGTATATAGTACTTAATGGTTTAGAGGTTATGTACTGTAAAATTGTTATTTTTCGATGGTGGAACACACTTTATATAGCAACGTTTCTAAATTATTTATAAAATATTAAGTACTATATACGGAATGAACTTACAGAGGCATCAAAAACCAAGTGACTGCACCGCTAATTACACAATGAAAGACTGGAAGCACAAGGACAAGTATGGCAGACATAAGGTATATCTTGATCCAAAAATTCTGTGTAACCCATGGCCAATCCTCACTTGTATTATTTACAGTGTGGCTCTTTTTGCTGACAGTCGCCCAAAGCTCTGAGAGGTAACTTATATCGATTACGTAGCTGTCGCCTGTCTGGATACAGTTCCTGGCAAAGACGTAATGCGAATTGCATAAAACGAATCGGTCCTGCCACCTGAATCACCCTGTATTATGCCATATGCTTTTGTTTTTCATTTTTGTATCTTGACATATCCTCAAAAAAAAAATAGATTTTTTGTGTTCGTGGTATATTTCGCATTGTCTGCAGACGTTCTTCGACCTGTGCATTTGGCTATCTGACTGTCTGCTATTACTGTAATTGATTGTGCCTAAGTGTTCAACGCCGGCCGCGGTGGTCTCGCGGTTCTAGGCGCGCAGTCCGGAACCGCGCGACTGCTACGGTCGCAGGTTCGAATCCTGCCTCGGGCATGGATGTGTGTGATGTCCTTAGGTTAGTTAGGTTTAAGTCGCTCTAAGTTCTAGGGGACTGATGACCACAGCTGTTAAGTCCCATAGTGCTCAGAGCCAAGTGTTCAACACTGGTGTAAACAGCACAAACACCATCATCGGTTGCATACATTATGTATTTTTTATTCGAAACCTCTTTCCCAGTACTGTTTCGACCACGTCACAGCTATGTATGTGGAATGGAAACAAAAGAAGACCCACGTTTTTATTGTATTTGAATAGAATTTGTGTACCTTGTTTATGTCAGTATGTCCTGAAGAGCGACAGCTATCATGAGACACTAAGTTGAATATCTACCTCTTAGCGATCAGAGACAGCTGACGGTCGCGACACACAAACTACGGCTCTGCCTGCTGGCTTTTCGTAGGTGACTGCCGGCCGAAGTGGCCGTGCGGTTAAAGGCGCTGCAGTCTGGAACCGCAAGACCGCTACGGTCGCAGGTTCGAATCCTGCCTCGGGCATGGATGTTTGTGATGTCCTTAGGTTAGTTAGGTTTAACTAGTTCTAAGTTCTAGGGGACTAATGACCTCAGCAGTTGAGTCCCATAGTGCTCAGAGCCATCCATCGTAGGTGACTGACGGGCTGTTTCAACCCATATAGTACCGGGGCTGCTCACCGATATGCTCGTGCGAGATGGTTCACGCACACAACCGCAACAGTGAGCAACGGGTCGGCTCATGATAAGTAATGGCGGACGGACACGAGGGGAGGGATGAAGGTACAGACATGGGAAAGACGTAGTCATATAACGTTGTTCCTGTAGTATAACTTTGTTTATTACAACTAAAGATCACAACCAGAGATGTTATTTGGTAAACAAACAGTACGGTGTTACCTTCCTAATTCTTACATACAAAAGGATTACCTAAATTAGCTTTCTGCGAAAAGTAAATGAAAATTCTGTACCAGCTCGCTTCACACATTGGAGAAAAAATATTAATACGAAACGACTAACGACCCGGTTGCAGCAAGGAACGTCTTCAGTGGCAAGCTGCACCTTGCGCGTGTTGGTTCTGATACACGGTGAATGCCGGGCAAGAGAAAAATATCCCGCAAACGGAAGGGGAAATGTACTTAGTTAACTCTCAATATGGAAGGGAAAATCACTTTCAAAAATAGCTGACATTGTTGGAAGAGGCTGGTAGCTGTGCAGACTATAATATCGCGACTTACAGAGAGAAATACTCTCATTAATAGCGAAAGAAGAGGTCGACGACAGAAGCTATCGTAAAAAAAAGATTCTAAATTGATAACTTCTGCTCAGTTCGGGAATGAAATCACACCAAGGGCTGCTCGTTATACGAGGATTGGAACTCAAATTGTGGCAACTATTTTTTCACAACCGATGCAAAAGAGTTACATGTTTTCACCTGTTACTGTCCAGCGTTGTGCAGAACCCGTTGCCAGCGATGTGGAAGGCGTAGTATACCGTTAGCACAGTCTGTTCTGTTGATGGTGCGAATGTAGCGGTCTACTGCCTGTCGAATCTCTGGAACAGTTCTGAAGCGAATGCCACGAAGTGGTTCCTTCACCTTCGGAATCAAAATCAAAATCACAAGGGTTTAAGTCCGAGGAGTATGGTGGATGGTACAGTACTTCCCAGTCCCATCGACCGAACAGGCGCTGTATGCGCCGGCGCTTTGTCGTGCAAAATGATGGGTGGGTTGCGCAGAAAGTGTTGTCGCTTCTTTCGGAAAGCGAATAGTAATACTGTGCATTGACGGTCTGCCGTGGAGGAACGTAACGCATTAGGATAACACCATCACAGTCGTACGCGAGAATCACCATACTGGGGCTCCGACGCACTTTCGACTTTCGCAGCGACCCATAATGACGCCATTCGTTGGACTGGCGTTTCAGTTTGGGCTTCGTGACATTCGTTTCAGAACTGTTCCAGAGATTCGACAGGCAATAGACCACTCCATTCGCACCATCAATAGAACAGGCTCTGCTAACCGTATACTACGCCTTCCACATCGCTAACAATGGGTTCTACACAGAGCTGGTGACTATTTGGAAGGACAGGAGCAGGTGCAAACATGTAACTCTTTTGTATCGTTCGTGAATAAATAATTGCCACTGTTTAACTTCCAACCCTCCTATTTTAAGCAGCGCAGGTTATGGAGCTATAGCGCCTAGAAGAAAACCAGTCATCAGCGAAAAGAATAAGAAATTGAGACTTGAATTTCCTCGAGAGTGTATAAGCAGGCACACAAGTTTCTGCGACAAGGTACTATTCACAGATGAAAGTAATATTAACATAATTGTCAATGACAGCAGAATTTTGGTGTGGGGACTACCATATACTGAGATACATCCCAAACACATTCAACACATAGTAAAGCACAGGGGGGGGGACGAATTACGTATGGGGATGTATGGCTGCATCTGGGGTTGGGCAACTTGTTTTTGTTGAGGGAACGTGTATATATTTCAGTATTTAATATGTTAAAGGAGAATCTGCAAAAAGTGTTGACAGCTTGAGTTTAGATACAGATTACTACTTTCGACAAGACAATGGCGCTAAGCATACAGCGGAAATTGTTCGCCTGTGGGCGTTGCACCATACTCCCTATGTTCTCAAGATTCCAGCACAGAGGACATACCTTAATTCAGTGGAACATCTTTGAAGTACGATTGCGATTGAAAGAATGTTCAAAAAACATGAAATGTGAAGTAAGACTGCTCTGAAACGATGCCTACAAGAACAATGGGAAAATATAACCTCTGAGACAACCAAAAAAAACTGGTTCATTCCACGCGAAAGAGCTTCACAGATGTGATACATAGGAGAGGAATGCCTACAAAATATTAACATTGTCATTATATTTATGTACATTGTAATTTTCTTTGTATTTATAAATACTTTTCTCCCCACTGTGTGACGCCAGCTGCTACAGAATTTTTATTTGCTTTTTGCAAAAGGCTAATGTAGTTAATCCTTTCATACATACAGAGTAGGAAGGAAGCCCCCGTACTGTCATTTTACATCTCTGATTGTGACCTTGAGCTCCAAGAAATATTCTACGTGAACAAGAGTGCATGAATACTTTTTCCCATGACAAGCTGTGCACGAGAGACTGTTGTCGACAGAGTGTTTTCTGTAGCTACAATTGTCTATTCTGCAGAGATGTATCGCTTCTTGGTGGCTAATTAATGCCTTAATGCCTTTCGTAGCAAATGTATTTTTTAAGTCTGTTACAATGACGAGAAAGATCAATGAAATGATTTCTTTCAGTTTAAGAAGCTAATAATATTGGACAGCTAAGTGTGAAACATGATATTTCTGACGACTAATGGAGCCTTGTGATGAATGTCATTTTCGTACTAACAAGGAGAGGCGTCCAGCGGTGCTATCGACTTTTTGAAACTATCTATACGGTGATGTAGGCGACGATCCCAGGTATCACACTTTGCAGCCATTCACCCTGGTGTGCACATTTTTACGAGTACTTGACGAAAACAAAAACAGAACTTCATGTGATTTTTAATAGCGTTAAAAAAGGTCCATAATATAGTACGATTTCTTGGTGTTTTGAATGAAAATGATGATCAAAGCCATTTCGATGAAGACTGAAAAATAAGAAAAACCTACTGCACCTGTTGAGATTCTGCCTGACAACCTCCTGCATGCATATTTGCTGTGCTACCCACTTCAGCACAAAACCACACCAACAAGTTTTGAAATAAGATCGGTTTGTCTTTCACGGCTATTTCATTCAAACGTGGAAACATAAAACGGGATATCATTGAATACTACTTATTTTACTTTTCACTGAAGTATCAATGGCTGAACCTTTTTTGGAGCTCTGCTAATTCAAACATAAGCTTTCAAGTTGAACTCCTTCAGTAAGCTTCTGTGAGTGCATTTCATTCTCTTCATTGTGGAAAAAAAGTTCGTGCCACAAGTATGTAGTTTCAAACATCGACATAATCGTAGTTGAAAAATGGTTAAGTAGAGGTAATTTAGGTTTAGAAAACTTTATACAATCTACAAGACTTATTTTACTATGAAACTTATCACACAACTGCCTGTCACACTTATTTAGGCCTGTAAGCTCTGACCGTAGCCAGTCATCCTGCTCTGATCTCTTGTAATTTGATGTCTGTGTGTATGACCCTCGCTTTGAAGTTGCTAAGCTGGCATCATGCTGCTTTTCATAAATTTAAAGTAATGTGCTATCCGCTTTTAGCGGACCATCATTGTAATTTGATGTCTGTGTGTATGACCCTCGCTTTGAAGTTGCTAAGCTGGCATCATGCTGCTTTTCATAAATTTAAAGTGATGTGCTATCCGCTTTTAGCGGACCATCATGAAATGCGGGGAGTAGCACACAATTGGTTCACATCTTACTTTAACAATAGACAACAAAAGGTCATTATCCACAGTGTTGAGAATGGCTATGGTGTGGAGTCTGAGTGGGTCACAGTCAGATGGGGGGTGCCCCAGGGATCAGTGCTGTGGCCACTGCTGTTCCTAATTTATATAAACGTATGCCCTCTTGTATTGCAGGTGATTCTGAAATATTTCTCTTTGCTGATGACACTAGCTTGTTAGTAAACGATGCTGTGTGCACCACTGGCACTGTTTCAAATAGTGCAGCTCATGGATTGTAAAAAAAATAAACTAGTGCAAAATTACAGTTCCTGACACACATTAAACAAAATGGACGTTTCAAATTTTTCAGAATGAGCATATGATAAGTGAAACTGAACAGTTCAAATTTATAGGTGTTCAGATAAATAGTAAACTATCGTGCATAGCCCACATTTAAAGACTTAATGCTGTCATTTTTGCTATTCGAACGGTATCTGAAGTAAGTGATACTTCGACACGAAAAGTAATCTGCTTATTTTCATTCGATTGTGATATATGGTATTATATTTTGGGGTAACTCTTCCCTTCCTCACAGGACATTTTTGGCTTAGACGTTGACAGTCTGGGCAAGAAGTGGTATACGTTCGCAAACCTCTTGTCGATGCTTGTTCATTGCTCTGGTCATTCTGCCATTGGTATCTCAGTATATATATTCTTTGCTGTCGCTTCTTGTAAACAGTATCAGCCTATTCACATGAATTAGCAGCTTTCTCACAGTTAATACTAGGCAGAAATTCAATTTGCATTTGGATCACACTTCCTCGATTCTAGCGTGGAAAGATGTGCACTATAATGCTGCATCCATTTTCAGCAAGCTACCACAAGAATTCAAAAATCTTAGTAGCAGTCCACGAGCCTTCAAATCGAAATTGAAGAGTTTTCTTATTGGTCACTCCTTCTATTCTGTCGAGAAGTTCCTTGAAAAATTAAGCTGATTCCTGTGTTATATTGTTGAGTACATGAACTTATGGCTCGTCTTTTTTTGGGTTCATAAACATTTTATTGTATCTGTTCTTACTTTTATGTTGTAATTTCTTGTACTGATACGTTCCATGATCATGGAGATTTGCTTCTCAGTTTGGTCCCATGTGTAAAATAAAATAAAACACTGCGCCATAAATACAAGCTGTTATCAAAAAAAGGGCAAATAATTTTATTAGAAACAAAATAATATTCTTGTATGGAATTTGATTTAATCTCCTTCAAAGTACCGTCGTTGGCTAGCAGTGATCTTATCACAACTGTGAATCAATGACTGGAACCGTTTCTCGAATATCTCTTTTGAAAGAGCATTCAGCTGTTCCGTCACGGTCCTCTAAACGTCAGGAACGGAGTCAAACTTTTTCCTTTAAGCATGGTTATAATTTATGGAAGAGCCAGACGTCGCACGGTGCTAAATCAGGCAATTAAAACGGATATGGACAGGCAGGAAACATTTCCCGGCCAAAAACTAGCGAATCAAAAGCGAGATGTTGCATGGTGCGTTGTTGTGGTGAAGAAGGAAGCCATTCACCTATTTTTCTGGTCTCTTTCTTCGCACATCGATTCACGATTGTCACAATATGTCCTTGTAAAATTCGCCGTTTACAGTTGTTCGCCGTGGAACGGACTCTGATAGCATTATGCTCCCAGTATTGAAAAAAAGAATGATGGCCATGTCTTTGATATTCGCTTTTGTCTGGCATGCTTTTTTAGAGCGAGGAGATTCACTGGTTCTCCATTAGGAACTCTGAAGTTTCGCCTCAGGGTCACACCCACTGACCAAAATTTCATATCTAATTACAATTTAGGGCATGAAGCGGGGGTCTGAATGAAGAAAATCCTTCAACTCCGTGCAAACTGACACAATTTTCCTTCTGTTCATCACTCAAAATATCTGGGAACAAATTTTGCACTCATGTGATTTGAAGGATGTTGTTATGGGTGGCCAGTATCATCTATCTACAACACAAATGCAATTTTGGATTAATACAGTTCTTTATTTACATGAACATTTACTTGGATAGAGTTCATGTGTCATGGTACAAGTTCATCAGTAATACTCCTCTTTAGACAATATCGATAATCTTGCTATTACAAACTTTAGTCTCACTACTAGTCCCGTTTTAATCACAAATCTTGTTGCTATGTACTGTCATAGCCTGTTACATGAACTGAGCCCGGTCTGTGAAGATACTGACAGAGGCCAAACTGGAAGAGTGATTCAGTGAGGACCTCCAGTCGGCAGCAGAGGCCTAAATACTTGGTGTCGAGAGGGCGTTGCGGACATGTTGCTTGGGGGTGTGTCTCTGGCCTCTCTCATGATAATCGCGCTTGAGGCAGTACCTACTATCGATCTGTGTGCTTCATCTTTGCTGACCAGTGAGCTGGTGACAGCTTATGCCGGCACGTGATTTGCAAATTATTGGTTGTAATGCCATACACGGACTTGTATGAGATGCTACATTCTTCCGTAATCTCTCAGATAGTTGTTCGCCTATTTGAACGAACAACTATTGCCAATTTTTGCACATTATCTTCTGTTATTGATGTTAATGGACGACCCGAACTTTGCTCATGTTCTCCTGACTCGTTTCCGCTTTTAGATAGTATTATCGACATATACCAAATCCAGCATTGCTGAGTTTCTTTGGCACTTTTTTACAACTTGAAACAGAACTTGACGCTCATCCGTTGTTCGAATTTCACGATGCGCAATGGACTGTGTAAACACACCTCACTCCAGCGTCTCTGGAAGCTGTGTGAGAAGTCAGAACATATTCCAACTTAACACTGCCTGTCTCAACAGATCACGCTATCGTAATTACATGTAATGATTGTAGTGTCAGTTATTGCTGCTAAAAAATTCATTCACAGTATTTTTATTTTACACTTTGTGTATATTCTTACGTTTGAGGCCAAACAAAGGCAAGGAAAGCGTTTCTGAGGAAGAGAAATTTGTTATCATCGAGTATAGATTTAAGTGTCAGGAAGTCGTTTCAAAAGTATTTGTGTGGAGTATAGCCATGTATGAAAGTGAAACATGGACGACAAATAGTTTAGACATGAAGAGAATAGAAGCTTTCGAAATGTGATGTTACAGAAGAATGCTGAAGATTAGATGGATGGATCATATAACTAATGAATAGCTACTGAGTAGAATTGGGGAGAAGAGAAATTTGTGGCACAACTTGACTAGAAGAAGGGATCGGTTGATAGGACATTTTCTGAGCCATCAAGGGATTACCAGTTTAGTATTGGAGGGCAGCGCAGAGGATAAAAATCGTAGAGGGAGACCAGGAGGTGAATACACTAAGCAGATTCAGAAGGATGTAGCTTGAAGTAGGTACTTAAAGATGAAGAAGCTTGCACAGGATAGAGGAGCATGGAGAGCTGCATCAAACCAGTCTCTGGACTGAAGACCACAACAACAACAACAACAGCTATACGCGGCGTACGCGTTGTTCCCAGCCTTGGCAGCAGCGCTGAAACGTGTCAACTGGGAGGCCATTTCACAGAGGGTCAGACTCTTTTCTTCAAAGTCCCAAAATGCGTTCCTTTAAGAGATTTTTCGATTTTGGGAAAAGACACAGGCTGAGATCAGATGAATAGGGGGGGGGGGGGGGGGGAGGGGGCTGTGGAACAAACGAAATGCTGAACAGGAGGCCTGTGGAACAACAGAAACGCCTTTTGAAGTAAAAAATTCCGTGGTGGAAGTGGTCATGTGACGTGGAGCGTTGTCAAGATGCAGCATCCATTTGTCTGCAATGTATGGTCTCAATCGAATCGCCCTTTTTAATAGCGTTTCAATGATTTTTTTTGTAAAACACTTCATTGACAGTTTGTCCTTAACAAATTCGTTATGCATGATACCGCCACGTTCAAAAATGCAAATCAGCGTTGTTTTGGTCTTTGGTTTGCTCATTCGGGCTTTTTCCTGTCGAGAAGATGTCTCAGTGTGACACTCCCCACTTTGCCGCTTTTCTCAGAAAGATTCAAGATTCATCACCTGCGATCACATGACTGACCCGTCCGTGGTCATTGACAGCCCTCGGAAGAAGATTAACGCACATGTTTCTTCATTTGTCCTTCTGCTTACTTGTAAAGTTTTGTGGCATCATTTTGGCAGAAACTGTTCGGATGTGCAAAACTTTGGTCAAAATCTGATGTATGGTGAAAGCGTTTAACAGGTCTCCCTTAATCCTTATTGTTAAGTTTCGGGCTAATATCACAAGAGCACGCACACATTCGACGTTTTCGCCAGTATTTTAAGTTGAACGTCTCCCTGAGCGAGGTTCATTTTCAATGTCAACTCGAGCTTCCAAAAATGATTTGTGCCAGCGAAAAAGTTGCGCTGTTGATAACGAGTGTTCTCCATAAACCTGTTTCAAGTTTTCATGTTTCACACTCGTGGATTCTCTCAACACAAAACTTCACAGCATAACTTCACTAGTAAGAAGGCTGTTTAGGTTTTTATGTTGGTAACGCCACGTGCTGTGTGCACTCTGTGGCTGGTTTGTATTGTTGGAATTTGCTGTTGTAGTGTTGGGCAGTTGGCTGTTAACAGCGCATAGCGTTGCGCAGTTGGAGGTGAGCCGCCAGCAGTGGTGGACGTAGGGAGAGAGATGACAGAACTTTAAAAGCGGACGATCTGGACGTGTGTCCGCCAGAAAGAGTATATATATATATATAAAATGACATTTCAACACTATTAAGGTAAATGCATTGTTTGTTCTCTATCAAAATCTTTCATTTGCTAACTATGCCTATCAGTAGTTAGTGCCTTCAGTAGTTAGAATCTTTTATTTAGCTGGCAGTAGTGACGCTTGCAGTAGTTCGAGTAACGAAGATTTTTGTGAGGTAAGTGATTCATGAAAAATATAGGTTATTGTTAGCAGGGCCATTCTTTTGTAGGGATTATTGATCGTCAGATTGCGTTGCGTTAAAAATATTGTGTGTCTTTTTAGTGATGATCAGAGTAAGCAAAGAGAGAAATGCCTGAGTACGTTCAGTTTTGTTCAGCCGTTTGAAAATCAAATAACGTAAGGGGTTTATCAGCACAGTAATTCATTAATTTTTCTAAGGTGACGTTTCATATGATGGCGCTCTCAAAAGTCAGTTGATGGCTGTACATAGCTGAACATGGACTGAGCAATTGGAAGTGATGAAGACACAGGTTTACACAAGTAGAGCCACAAAGCCTTGCCAGATAGCTCGCCGTGTTGTCAGTCTCATTACTACTGTCTCACCACCTCGTAAGATCATTAATGTGAAGACAGCGCCAAGGACGCCCGTACGATAGTTTGTAGGAGGGAGCCTCGAGCTGGAGGCATCGAGGGCTTTTATATTTTGGAAGACGAATAGTGGTTTGTAGGTAACCACAAATAAGTTTCGGTTCTGACCCTTTAAAAACCAGACTAATACCGACTTTTAAATCATTTTCTCGAAACAAAAACACCTGAATATACTATATTTTTTCCTTCCTTCCCATGTCAGCTAGAAGGGGGCTGCAGCCGGCTTGCGCCCCCGGTATGAGCGCCCTTGGATAGTGCACACTTTGTACTTCCCTGGCACTGCGTAAAGATGTCTGACCATTTCGTTTCACAGCAAGGGCTAGCTTCGTTATCATGCTCGCCAGGCTGCCTCCTGAACAAGCCTGATGAGTGATCAACATTATCACATGATCAGTTTGGGCTGTAGATGCTCTTGCGAACAGCAATAACAACTTATCAATACAGGGATGGGAAAGAGAACACCAGGACTGGAACATGGATGAATGGCAATGGCTTCTCTTTGCCAAGGAGTTTAGGCTTTTGGTGATGCACGATCATCGTAAGGGTGTGTGGCGCCTTCTGGGCATGAAAACACGTTTCTACGTGCAGTTGCGATATAAGTTCACAAATTAAATGTACTGTGACCAAAACGGGCTGTGTTTGTTTTTTGGAAGTTGGCAACACCGAGTAGTAGAGGGGGATCCCCTGACCAGAGCGAGTAACGCCGGAACACAGCAGTAGGTAAACTCATGTTGTAGTGTCCAGTTGAGCGAAAGAGTTCAGCAAGACATTCCGCCTAGTGCAAGCAACGGGCTGTGATCCGCTTCCTATTCGCGGAAGTAATAGTGCCTACCTAATGTTTTTCGCAAATCAAAACGGTTTACAACGAAGATGTTAGGAACAGAACGAGTGTGTGTGGGATTTAGGAAAGGCAGAACAAATATTCATGACGAACAGGGGAGTGGATGACCTATTCATTTTGATTGATGAGTTGGTGCAAAAAAATAGAGGAAAGTGTTCGTGAAGACCACCGATTGACAGTGGATGAAATTTGTGTCATGTTCCTACAACTTTCCAGAACTGTCTTATAAGAGACACTCACAGAAACACAGGGGTACCGACTTCGTACACAAAGATAAGCAGAGGTAGGCCACCGACTGGTGTGGCAACTGTCGTCATAGGAAAGCTGGAAAGGAGAAGAAATGACTAGCGACCAACAAAGTAAACAGAAGATTTACTCTATTTGTATTTTTCAAAGTGTACGAAGAGTCATTACAAATAATACAGCAAGAGATAGAGTCCTGCTCTCATTGTCAAGAAGGAAGAGGCTGTACTGAGCGCAAAAGATGGTGTCGTAGCGAAGGGGCTCATGATTTCAAACAAATATTGTGCTGATACAAAGAATAATAAAATTAATCATAACACCAAATCCCGACGCTAAACCGCCAACCATCAACGAAATAGTAGAAATTATCAAGACACTGAAAAACAATAGAGCCCCAGGAGAAGATGGAATTATTGCAGAGCTATGGAAACTAAATGATGAAAGATTAACAGGAAAAAATCCACAAAATCATATTAAACATTTGGGAAACAGAACAGATCCCTTCTGAATGGAAATGCACGCTTCCATCCACTCCACAAAAAAGGGGACAAAACTGAACCAAATAATTACAGGGGTATCTCACTCGTGCCGGTCACATATAAAATCCTATCAAAAGTTCTCATGAATAGATTAAAGAACAAGCTGACCCACAAATAGGAGAGTACCAGGCTGGTTTTCGCAAGGGACGATCATGCATAGAGCAGATCTGGAATCTGAAAATGATTCTCCAGATGAGAAACACCCGAAACACAGTGGTTACTTTTGTAGATTTTAAAAAGGCCTACGACTCAATAGACAGAGTAGCGCTCTGCAAGACGCTGGAAGAATTCAGCATTGACAGAAAGACAAGAGCAATCATTCGGCAAGCATTAACTGACACAGTCTCCAAGGTTAAATTTATGGGGGATATATCTGAACCATTTGAAATCCAAACTGGAGTGCGACAGGGTGACGGACTTTCACCATTACTCTTTAATATCATTCTTGAAAAAATTATCAGGACATGGGAAAAAGAAGTCAAAGGAATCCAAATTGGCCTTTAGAAAAGATAATAAATTCAATGTGAAGTGTTTAGCTTTTGCAGATGACCTTGCAATCCTCACAAATAATAGAAAAGAAGACACTAACGCCATAGAGAAGTTACAAGTTCAAACGCTCTCTTTAAATGGAAATAATCGAAAATAATAATAATAATAACAACAAAAACATATCAATAAGAATTAAGAAAAACCTTTTTGTATGGTATTTTCTTCGGTGTTTTTGATCTGGATAGTCTCTCTGCAAGTTCCAGCAGCAGTCTGCCACCATATGGTGATCCCAACGGCCTTGATATCGTTCCTACATCATCTTGATGTCCTGGTGGAGCCGTCCCCCTTGTTCTTCTTTCCAATCGTCCAAGCTGTCAGCAAATTTATCTAAATGACTGTGTAAAAAATCCCATTTGACACTCATATCAGCTTCTAGTTTTTGAAAATTCTGGATTATTTTGTCTACTATTTCGAAATATTCTTCGCTTTGTGATTCCCCAAAAGCTTTTTGACACCTGATACAAAGGTTGTACATTCTTCCATTTCAGCTTGAGTAATGTTGTTCGTGAAATCATTGTTTATAGGAGTACGAATTTGCAGTCCATCAAAAATTTGTGCTTATAACTTTTCTATACTGAGACCAGGAAATGATTGGCAACTATATTTGAAACAATCACCATTCCTATCTAAAGCTTTAATAAACTATTTTATAAACCCAAATACAATATGATTTTTTTCCTGACTGACTGGCTGTTGATAAACAATGTTATATTTTCCTGTAGTCAGGTTCATTCTCAGTCACCAGTCTTTCCTGCTCCAATGTTCATTTTTCGCACGACTGTCCCACAGACAAAGAAAACTGAGAAATTTAGTGTATCCACTTTGCTGACCCAATAAAAATTCAGCATATTTAAATCTAGACGCACTGATCACTGATATTAATGAAATGAAAGTGTGTCTGAAACAAGTTTAAAATTTTGATATTCTTCCTTAAGAGTAGTTGAATGAGCTATCAGAATCGAAGCTAATTTATTTCCTTTATGCAGTAATATATATTGAAAACTTTTTTGAGCTATCTAGGAAAAATCACCAGTGTTTTGGTTGGTATACTGGAAGACCCATAAATTTAAAACCCCAGAAATATAACTACAATATAAGATTTCATTCGTCTCGTTAAAATATGGAAGAATGTCGCACTCTCTAGCTTGACAGGATGTTATTGATACGCTAGGCTGAAAATAATGTTTTTCTTTCATTCTTGACTCAAGGAGCTCAGCTGATTTCTTAGATACATTTAAATCTCGAATCAAGTCCCTTAGCTCGCCCTAAGAAAAGCCTTGCAGTGTAGGACTGTATTCTTGGAATTGTCATTCACTATTGCTTTTACTCTGACTGTCTAACATTTCGGTGTTCGCCTGATAAGGAAGTAAATAATAGAACTGGCGAATTTTCACTATGCAAGTTTGATAGGATAGCAGATTATACGTTTGGGCAAACACAAGAGCGCTTTTTGTATCGATTGATATCTTTTACATTCACAGTACAAAAGTAGCAACCATCGAGGTGGTTTTTTGCCCCTGTCCATGTCATTGGTATTCCAAATGGAAGCACTTTTCGTCCTCCATGACTCCAGTATCGAAATGATTCCAGTGAAGTTTTACAAACGTTGTGTGGGGTCCAACGTTTATCTTGTTGTCCAGGCTCTTTTTCCAAAATATGCCCGATAGCTTTGTTTTGCCAAATCATTTGTATTTTATCGTTGCCTTTCTTGACAATATTTACAACATATGATCCGTGTTATTAACGCAAGACTTCCGTTAAGAGTTCATACTTTATGTAACAAAATCGCCCAAACAGGGCAGTTGCATGAAGTAATTGACACAGTCTCCAATTTGTAGAAAAATTGTAACGAATGAGTAACCTGCACAAAATAATAACGACTGAATGGCAAAAAACGAAATGGCTGATAGTCTTGGCACTCCCTGTGAGAAGCAGAGATTGTTAACGTAGTTTGCTAAATACGCATGAGGTGCCATCTGTTGGATTCCTGTCATAATTAGCATGGTAAAGGCACTAGGCCATACTGAGTCACAGGCCATAATTGGTACAGTTACCTTACTTCGAAAAAGACACACTCATGAGGGTAGATTAGTAAAAAACGTGTATTTTTTATAGAACCGTTCCCATGACAACCAGAGTCTATTCAAACAAAATCATTTATAGGTTAAGTACTTCATCATCATAAGTATCTAAATAGACTCCGTAAACTTAGGCCGTAAAAATCTTTTTGTTCCCCTGTGTTACCTTCATGCTGTAACTTCACACAGTTAACTCAGTAACCTGCATGCGAACACTCCAAGGTACGCATTAGTACTGCAGCTATAACGTTCATGCAACTCGAGCACTTGGTAGTGCGGCTACAATATTCCACTGTCTGATGGCGCTAGCAGACAAGTGCGGAGTTTAGCATGGAAAAAACACTATATTCGTTTATATGATCGAGTATTAATCTAGCATGGTTTCGTGTTGTTTGGGGCGGTCAGGGTCAAATGTGTCCCATTTAGAGCAGTTTGTGAGACGAATTGAGGTGGAGCCAAGATCAGTACACAAAATATAGAATGCTCCCTGACAGGAGTTTTGTGTCACATAACCTTTGCTGCTTCATTTACATGACTGCTGAAGGTGTGTAAACCTTTTGATTTTTTTTTGGGTTCTCAAAGTTTCCATATTTATTTCTTGCAATGAGCAAATGCAGCAATAAGGGGTTCAGTTATAGTCGTCTCAATTTATCGAAAACTTTTACGCCTGTGCTGCTGTACCTGAAACATAAATTTTGCTCGGAGTGGAATCTAAAAATATACCCTCCCTGATAAAAAATTTGAAGGCCCCAGAAGGGGAGGGGAAAAGAAATGAAACTTGAGGGATTGAGTGGGAACGTGATGGTAATAAAATCGAGTCAGATTTACAAAGGACATGGCAATATAAGCCTATTTATTAGTATAGCGTTGCAACCCCCTCTGGCCCGGATGCATGCACTGGTTTGGGTAGGAAAGGTGTCTTAAAGAAGTTGTTTCTTCTCCTGATGAAAGCTGACTCTCAACTGTTGTGATTGGCTCTTGATATCTTGGATATTGGCACTGTGATGACGTTTATGTCCAAGCTGATCACACACGATCTATGGTAGGGCAGACCTGAGGCTCATGCTGGCTTGTGGGAGTACCTCAACATCTCCCAGACAGTTCATAAAGACATGTGTCATATGTGGATGAGTACGAAAGGGAAGCAGTGATTGGGAAGGCTGTGAGACAGTATTGTAGCCTCTCCCCGATGTTATTCAATCTGTGTATTGAGCAAGCAGTAAAGGAAACAAAAGAAAAATTCGGAGTTGGTATTAAAATCTATGGAGAAGAAATAAAAACTTGAGGTTCGCCGATGACATTGTAATTCTGTCAGAGACAGCAAAGGACTTGGAAGAGCAGTTGAACGGAATGGACAGTGTCTTGAAAGTTGGATATAAGACGAACATCAACAAAAGCAAAACGAGGATAATGGAATGTAGTCGAATTAGGTCGGGTGATGCTGAGGGAATTAGATTAGGAAATGAGACACTTAAAGTAGTAAAGGAGTTTTGCTATTTGGGGAGCAAAATAACTGATGATGGTCGAAGTAGAGAGGATATAAAGTGTAGACTGGCAATGGCAAGAAAACCATATCTGAAGAAGAGAAATTTGTTAACGTCGAGTATAGGTTTAAGTGTCAGGAAGTCGTTTCTGAAAGTATTTAATGGAGTGTAGCCATGTATGGAAGTGAAACATGGACGATAAAGTTTGGACAAGAAGAGAACAGAAGCATCCGAAATGTGGTGCTACAGAAGAATGCTGAAGATCAGATGGGTAGATCACATAACTAATGAGGAGGTATTGAATAGAATTGTGGAGAAGAGGAGTTTGTGGCACAACTTGACAAGAAGAAGGGACCGGTTGGTAGGACATGTTCTGATGCATCAACGGATCACAAATTTAGCATTGAATCGCAGCGTGGAGGGTAAAAATCGTAGAGGGACACCAAGAGATGTATACTGCAAGCAGATTCAGAAGGATGTAGGTTGCAGTAAGTACTGGGAGATGAAGAAGCTTGCACAGGATAGAGTAGCATGGAGAGCTGCATCAAACCAGTCTCAGGACTGAAAAACACAACAGCAACAACTTATTTTTTCCCATGAGACATGACACATGAAGAAACCAGATGTCCTTGACACACCTTTGTACCAGCAGAGTAGCCTCAGTCACTGCTAGCCATGAGCTGAAGTCCTATGCCATGCTGCTTCACAGCAAGTCAGCAGTGACGCCGATTTGTCTCTTCAAAACACCAGAAGTATGGAACCTCTCCCCAGATCTCCACTACACTTGGCGACGACAGTGATCCAGCGTAGTGTAAAACTGAGACCACAGAGCACAATGCGACGCCATTCGTCACCATTCTTTTCGCTCACAGCACCATTCCAAACGCAGCCATTTTTGTTGTGGTATCAACGGCTTTCTATGTATGGAACGTTAATTCCATAGTCCGTTGTCCCAGACCAGTCGTACAGGATGACTGAGAATGTTATAAGGTCCAGACATGAAGGGGTTACGGCGTACTGGGCGTACAAAATGGCGATAATCCACTGCGGTGCTCGGTCGCGATCGACTGGAGCCTTGACGGTGAGTATGCCTGCCTTTACGTTCCCATACTGTCCAAAACTGGGTCACCGTGACCTCCAAATGCTTTGCAAATCGGAATATCGTACAACTCGACCAGATGGTCAAATGAAGACAGTGACAGCCCTTTCCGAGTTTGCCAGGTGCTGAACATCATGTCTAGCACGAGTATGCAGCATCTCAGGATCCTTCAGTGATCACACTGACTCTGTTCGCACCTCTTACATTTACCGAGCGAGGTGGCGCAGTGGTTAGCACAATGGACTCGCATTCGGGAGGACGACGGTTCAGTCCCGTCTCCGGCCATCCTGATTTAGGTTTTCCGTGATTTCCCTAAATCGCTTCAGGCAAATGCCGGTATGGATCCTTTGAAAGGGCACGGCCGATTTCCTTCCCCATCCTTCCCTCACCCGAGCTTGCGGTCCGTCTCTAATGACCTCGTTGTCGACGGGACGTTAAACACTAATCTCCTCCACCTCTTACATTATGTGATCAAAACTATCCGGACACCCCCAAATTCATACGTTTTTCATATCAGGCGCGTTGTGCTGCCACCTACTGCCAGAAACTTTATATCAGCGACCTCTGTAGTCATTAGACATCGTGAGAGAGCAGAATGGGGCGCTCCGCAGAACTAACAGACTTCGAATGTGGTCAGGTGACTGGGTGTCACTTGTGTCATACGTCTGTACGTGAGGTTTCCACACTCCTATACATCCCTAGGTCCATTGTTTCCGATGTGATAGTGAAGTGGAAACGTGAAGGGACACATACAGCACAAAGGCGCACAGGCCGACCCCGTCTGTTGACTGACAGAGACCGCCGACAGTTGAAGAGGGTCGTAATGTGTAATGAACTGACATCTATCCAGACCATCCCACAGAAATTCCAAACTGCATCAGGATCCACTGCAAGTACTATGATAGTTAGGCGGAACGTGAGAAAACTTGGATCTCATGGTCGAGTGGCTGCTCGTAAGCCACACATGACACCAGTAAATGCCAAACGACCCCTCGCTTGGTGTAAGGACCGTTAACATTACACGATTGAACAGTGGAAAGAGTTATATGGATTGATGAATCGCGGTACACAATGAGCCGATCCGATGGCAGGATGTGGGTATACTGAATTCACGGTGAACGTCATCTGCCAGCGTGTGTAGTGGCAACAGTAAAATTCGGACTCGGTGGTGGTATGGTGTCGTCGTGTTTCTCATGGAGGGGGCTTGCAGCCCTTGTTGTTTTGTGTGGTACTGTCACAGCACAGGCCTACATTGATGTTTTAAGCACTTTCTTGCTCCCACTGTTGGAGAGCGTTTGCATCTTTCAACACTATCGAGCACCTGTTCATAATGCACGGCATGTGGCGGAGTGGTTACGCGACAATAACATCTCTGTAATGGACTGGCCCGCACAGAGTCCTGACGTGAATCCTAAAGAACACTTTTGGGATGTTTTGGAACGCCGATTTCGTGCCAGGCCTCACCGACCGACATCGATATCTCTCCTGAGTGCAGTACTCCGTGAAGAATAGGCTTCCATTTCCCAAGAAACCTTCCAGCACCTGATTGTATGCCTGCGAGAGTGGAAGCTGCCATCAAGGCTAAGGGTGGACCAACACCATATTGGACTCCAGGTTTACCGATAGAGGACACCACGAACTTGTATGTCGTTTTCAGCCAGGTGTCAGGATACTTTTGATCACATAACGTATTTGTGCTACCAGGCCTGGTAACAACTCTTAAGTACGACCAATACTAATGGACTCTGGTGGCCATGCCAACTGTTACAGATAATAGCAGTTCTAATCATGGGTTGGGAACTTTCTCTGTCCAGGGACTAGGTGTTTTTGTTGTTCTCATCATTTCATCATCTTCATCATCGTCATCAGATCTAATCATTTACTTTTGTTCTTTGGGGCTTTCAGAGCAAAACATGTCCTCTAATGATACGATTATTATGAATATCAGTCTCTTTAAATGCCTTCTATTTCATAACTCACTCATCATGAGTCCATTTCATCATCTTCTTATGTATTTAGAGAACACCTGATGACGACAATGTGCTTAAATGGTCCCATCGTGAGTGATTTATAAAATAAGAACCATTTAAAGAGCGGTGTAGCTGCCTGAAATTCACAATAATCACTAATAGTTTACATTCCTCCAGTGGTATGTAGGTGTACAAAGTTACATTGACTTCCGACAATGGCTTTGTTTCCCTTTTTTCTCAGATTGTAGAATTGCCTCAGAATTTTTGAAACTATCGAAACTTTGATGCATCTTTTCCCAACACCATTGACAGCTACTTCACAACATATTCATTTCTTGGGCGCACTATTTTCACATAACGCATAACTAAATTCCAGTGAGCTACTTTATGGCAGTCAAGTAATATGCTAAAGAAGTTCATCTGACTTACCAAATTAAGTAGTGGTTTGGATTTTGTCTCCACCCTGAGCCCCATATCAAAAATCTACCTTAAGAACAGTAAAACGCTGAGTACTATTCACCATAAATTATTAACTGTTGTGAGCTAATCCTGCGATGATGTAGAGATGTTCTTTCTTAATTTCATTTTCTCTCTTTCTACAGCGACGGACAGTAAATAATAAATTCAAAGAAGTATCGTACTGCTGTGGCAAATCCAATCAGCTTTTACATTGTAACGTTCCCTAGGCCGATGTACCACCTTGTAACATCCCCTCTGCGGAATGACAAACTTTAACTTATAACGCAATGGACCCCTTGGACTGTCTGGTACGGTAAGCGATAGATTTACAGGGGTGCGTGGCAAGTCGTCTTTGTGGCTCACCTGTAATCTTACCTGCCCTTACCTGTAGATCAGCCACTCGTACGTTATTCGGCACCCTGTGGATTCTGAACTTAGCACATACGTAGAAGTGAGGTTTTGGAGGGGAATTCCGGTGCTGCCAAATAGTGCAACGCAGCTCTGATACAAGCAATCATATTCTAGAGACACGTTCGCCTCAAAATCCTTTGATACAATTTACACTACTGGCCATTAAAATTGCTACACCCAGAAGAAATGCAGATTATAGACGGGCATTCATTGGACAAATATATTCTACTAGAACTGATATGTGACTACATTTTCACTCAATTTGGGTGCATAGATCCTGAGAAATCAGTACCCAGAACAACCACCTCTGGCCGTAATAACGGCCTTGATACGCCTGGGCATTGAATCAAAAAGAGCTTGGATGGTGTGTACAGGTACAGCTGCCCATGCAGCTTCAACACGATACCACAGTTCATCAAGAGTAGTGACTGGAGTATTGTGACGAGCCAGTTGCTCGGCCACCATTGACCAGACGTTTTCAATTGGTGAGAGATCTGGAGAATGTGCTGGCCAGGGTAGCAGTCGAACATTTTCTGTATCCAGAAAGGCCCGTGCAGGACCTGCAACATGCGGTCGTGCAATATCCTCCTGAAATGTAGGGTTTCTCAGGGATCGAATTTAGGGTAGAGCCACGGGTCATAACACATCTGAAATGTAACGTCCACTGTTCAAGGTGCCGTCAATGCCAACAAGAGGTGACCGAGACGTGTAACCAATGGCACCCGATACCATCACGCCGGGTGATACGCCAGTATGGCGACGACGATTCCACGCTTCCAATGTGCATTCACCGCAGTGTCGCCAAACACGGATGCGACCATTATGATGCTGTAAACAGAACCTGGATTCATCCGTAAAAATGACGTTTTGCCATTCATGCACCAAAGTTCATCAACCTCAGTTTCGGGTTTTAGCACTGCCTACTCGTAATGTCCAAATAGTGCTATGGTCTCCGATTACAATATGATTTTGAGAAGAATTTCTAAAAATCGGAATCAATAGGAAAATACTGGTGAATTTTTGTAGTAGTTGACCCTTATCACGTTTCGAGGAAAGCAGAGATTTGTGGGCTGATTAAGTTTTCTTTTATTTGCCTATTTAATCAGATATTTCGATTCTATGTATCTTGAAACTAGCATTGAAAAAAAAAGATACAACGAAAAACCGATTGTATCAGTGATAACAGCCATCCCTGATGACGCACTATCAAAGTGGGTACACCAAGTGAGTACTATCATTGTTAGATTCTACCAGATTCAGTCATGTTAACCCTTCAAATGAAATGTTTCATTATTCACCAACGGCGTGCTAACGTTAATTCAGTATGTATCTAGTTATCCTGCCTTTATCCTACCTTTATCCTGCCTGCTCATTACTGTGCTACAAGACTGTGGTGAACAGTGTTGTCAAACCAGCTTCTGAGAGAAAACTCCATTTCCATACTCCCTATATATGTCATTTAAGTTTAGCAAGTCATCAGGAACCGCGAATGTTTACATTCATTTCTTTGCGGAAATAAGTAGAAAAATATTTGCAAATACAATTATGATAAATGCTAAAATTTAAAATCGATTGTCTTATTATGCAATAGCCTATTTCACATTGGAATGACTGTTGCATTCAAAGTAGCAGGGGAACAATTTCACTAGTCATATTTAAAATTAAAGAAAGCAGTACACAGTATATTGGTTAATTATAGCAAGGGATGATTTCATACATGTTTGTTCATTAGATCACAGCGTGTACAAGAATGTTCATGGAAGTCGAACTCAAAAAGTAGAGTTATCAGGAAAAGTAAGCAGCTCATTCTACACCTAAAGATATCTACTACGTCTATTGCCATAGTTAATTCCCCAAACCATTCTGTATCATCAAAATAATACCACCGATTTGCTGTGATTCCAAAAAAAAAAAAACAATTTTCAGACAAAGTTCTTGAAAGAATTGCATAGTAACAGCCAATAAAACATACTGTAAGACCCAAGTACTTTTGGTGATTTCAACGTAAAAACATTAATAGTTAACTGGCTCAAACATGATTGTCAAATCTTAACAACATAATTTGCTGATCGAGTATGTTCAATCCATGAAATAAAAACAGTGAGTAACAAAATGAGTACATTTGAAAAATATTTACTTAAAATTTATGGGATGAGCTAGAACATAATACAGAGAATAAATTTAACTCTTAAATGTAACTATGCAGTGTTGAAGACTAGTTTATTTTAGCACAGTTTAGTACAAAAATGAATAAAAGTGTTTCCTGCTAGAGTGAGGTGTGTCTTATTACGAAGAGAGCGCTGAAGAGTTGAAGCTAATTTATCAGAAGTACTGTAATCCCTCCAGTGTATCATAGCAGTAACACTCTATACACATAAATTAAAATTCCAAAAATGAAGCAGACATTGTTTGGGACTTACACAAGAGACAATAAAAAACAGAATAACGCTGAATTCCCAAAACGATAAGTGGCACCTACAAATAAACAGTCACTACATTTGCTTCCCATATGACGTAAAGACATACATTTCTATTAATTTTTATTTATTATTTATTAATTTCTCTCATTGCATTTTCTATTTTCTTAGCTAAAATATGTATATTAACTTTTGTATTAATTTTTGATTGTATTTCTCTTAAATTTATATGTTAATAATTTTTTATTCTACTTTTAATTTGTGTTTATTAATTCTTCATTCTAATTCATTATTAATTTTTTTCTGTTTGTAATTCACATTTACTAGTTTTTATTCTACTTCTTTATTAATTTTTGATTCTAATTCCTTATTAAGCTTTGATTCCATTTCTTCTAAATTCATTTTTTCTAATTATTGTTTATTAATTTTCGATTCTATTTCATTCTTCTTCCAGTTCCTCATATTTTGTTTTTGTTGTAACGCAAAAATGTTCATTTATAACATTTAGTTTTTTTAATTTTTAGGGTTATATTTATAAAGTTTATATTTTTATGTTCTTTTCATGCATGTGACTTTTTTATTCAGTTGAAATTTTATGATTCACTTGTTTTCAAACATTTTCGTATTTGGTTAAAATTTTTGAATGAACCGTTTTTCTACTGAGAAATTGGGCACTGTTGTTCCCTTTCATCACGTGCCTCTTTTCTTTTTGATACATGGAGAAAGTCAGTTTGTGGAAGCTGTTTAAATAGTGGGTCTCCTTCTTTTATACTCTGTTTTGTGAGACCATCTTATGTTACGCCAAATACCTAAGTACCTCTTTACCTACAGCTGAAGGGATTTGTTTTCATTGTGTCTTTCATTAATAATTTCACCACATCATAGAAACAGCTCATATCAGCTTTTCACTTTCGAGTTCTAATTTGTTCCAGAGCACTCCTAGAGTTAGTTATAATTCCCTTTCTCAGTTCCACACGTAATTGCTTCTATAATTGTTGTTACTTCATAGGCTATTTTCATCTTACTGACAGACCAATACATAATCTGCGATTTTAGTTTGATAATTATACTAAACCTTTAGTTCAGTGCTGTTTACTTCTTCCAGTAACACAGTAAGTGGTTTTCAAATAAACTTTCCAGACAGTGTAGTTTAATTTTACGCTCCATTAACCTAATATTCCAGAGTAGAAGTGACATTTAGCGGTCTTGCCTCTCTATGAAATCATTGATTTTCAACTGATTATGATAAAGTGGAACAACTCCAAAATATCACCTACTACTAGAAAAAAAATTAACCGAATCCTGTGAACAAAACTGATTGAAAAAATTTAACTGAATCTGAAATGATTTTCAAACCATTATTAATAATGATACACATTAATTCTTTACATGCTTCTTGGCTGTCTAATGGCAAGCAAATAACTCAGTGTACCAGGGAAGTAAAAATGCTTTTTTATACGGCACTGAATAGAGCTGGTGGTGCACGCTGATTTTCTGTAAATGTTGAACGTACATCTATTTTTAGCTGTAGTGATCTTGAGGTCCAAATAATTAATAGCGTTATTGTTCTCTATTTTACTGGTAGTGTTGTTTTAGGGGTATGCGGAACACAACCATTTCACAAAGACGTTGACATCATTTCCACCACCAAGATGTCATCTACGCTGGTGTCTGTAATTAAAGCAACAAACAGAAATTTTGCAAGGTTGTGTTTATTTTGCCACAAAACAGTGTAAACAGGTAATAGTGAACTAAAAGACAATGTAAAAAATACAGAACGTTAACAACTGCAGCATGCATAACAGAAGACAAAAAAATTTCTTCGTTTTTTCCAACTTAACGGATTTGCTCACAGCTGATTACTAGTCTCAGTATGGGGGCCGGCCGGGGTGGCCGAGCGGCTCTAGGCGCTACAGTCTGCAACCGCCCGACCGCTACGGTCGCAGGTTCGAATCCTGCCACGGGCATAGATGTGTGTGATGTCCTTAGGTTAGTTAGGTTTAAATAGTTCTAAGTTCTAGGGGACTGATGACCTCAGAAGTTAAGTCCCATAGTGCTCAGAGCCATTTGAACCATTCAGTATGGGGTTTGATTACCTCTGGCAGCAATATAGGCCTGACAAAGACAGGCACGCTGTGAATGATGTCATCAGTCTCATGTTGACGCAATAACACCCATTCTTTACACACAGCTGTTCGCAAGTCTTGGAGAGTGGTTAGTGGGTGGTGACGTGATGCACCTGTCTCCCACGTGGACCCCAGATGCACTCTATGGGATTCAAATTGGGAGAGGGAGCAGGTGACACCCTGCGTGCAACGTCTTTTACTTCCAAGAAAACGTCAACCCCCTGTGCTCTACGGGGTCGAGCATTATCGTTCATTAACACGACCTCTTGGTCCACAGCACCTCGCAGTAACCGCACATGAGGTCCCAATATCTCCTCACGATACCTGACAGCAATTAAACCATGCCGATTCGCCTGTACGATTACATGACGATGCGTACAAGTGGTCAACATTATCCCTGTTCACAATATTAGCGATCTTCCTCGATATCGGTCTCTTTACACTATGTTTGGGTCGCGAAGTGCAAACCCGTCGAGAATCGCTTTCTAGGTCAAATCGGGACTCACCTGTGAAGAGAACACTGGCCCACTGTTGGACCGTCCAGGTGGCATGTGAACAATTCAACTCTAGACGTTCCCTTCTGTGGAGACGCGTCAGAGGTACACATACAGCAGGTCTCCGACTGTAAAGACCTGTCTACCGAAGCCGTCGATACAACACGTCCAGCGGGTGCTGAGAGGTCAGACGGCAGCTCCTGTGCGGTAATAAGGCAGTACATCGTAGCCTTACAGCCAAATAACAGTCCTCTCTGTCTGATGTCATACGTGGTCGGCACTGCTCTGGTCTTGGGAATAAAGTTTCGGTCTCTATAAACTGTCACCACATCCGAGAAACAACAGAACAATCCATGTTAAGGTATCAGGACATATCAATTTGCGACTATCCTGCTTGCATTCTTCCTATGAAATTCCATCGCATAGACTTTGGTAGGCGTCTTCTCTGTGCTGTACTGCACCGTCTGTCTACATCTACATGATTACACTGCAATTCACATTTAACTGCTTGGCAGAGGGTTCATCGAACCACAATCATACTATCTCCCTACCGTTCCACTCCCGAAGAGCGCGCGGGAAAAACGAACACCTAAACCTTTCTGTTCGAGCTCTGATTTATTTTATTTTGATGATCATTCCTATCTATGTAGGGTGGGCTCAACAAAATATGGTGACTGAAATTTCGTAAATAGATGTCGCCGCGACGAAAAACGTCTTTGCTTTAATGACTTCCATACCAACTCGCGTATCATATCTGCCACACTCTCTCCTCTATTACGTGATAATACAAAACGAGCTGCCTTTTTTTGCACCCTTTCGATGTCCTCCGTCAATACCGCCTGGTAAGGATCCCACACCGCGCAGCAATATTCTAACAGAGGACGAACGAGTGTACTGTAAGCTGTCTCTTTAGTGGACTTGTTGCATCTTCTAAGTGTCCTGTCAATGAAACGCAACCTTTGGCTCGCCTTCCCCACAATATTATCTATGTGGTCTTTCCAACTGAAGTTGTTCGTAATTTTAACGCCCAGGTACCTAGTTGAATTGACAGCCTTGAGAATTGTACTATTTATCGAGTAATCGAATTCCAACGGATTTCTTTTGGAACTCGTGTGGATCACCTCACACTTTTCGTTTTTTAGCGTCAACTGCCACCTGCCACACCATACAGCCATCTTTTCTAAATCGCTTTGCAACTGATACTGATCTTCGGATGACCTTACTAGACGGTAAATTACAGCATCATCTGCGAACAACTTAACTGCTCAGATTGTCACACAGGTCATGTGATGTGATGTGGGATTACACGGCAAAAACTACACCATTTGATTGGTGCCCTGACGTCATCGTTAGTGTGGTTGTCTGTCGACCGAAATGCCATCTTTCGTACAGAGCGCGATCGTTCAGACATCTACTACCAGTGTGTATGATTATATCACGAATTAGACACAGGAGGCGTAATAGCGGCTTGTTGCTTTAATTTTGGACACCAGTGCCCATTACATACATAAATGACCTTGTAAGAGGTCCATGGCTAAGGAATTTATTGCTCGCGCACTCGAGCAGATGTAATTTTGGAGGATTGCTCACGTGCTGCCTGCGATATGCGTGCTACAATAGAATCGCAGACCAGAGAGCAGTGTTGGCAGCAGTAGTAGTGGTAGTAGCTCGCAGTCGGGTGGTTGAGCCGGTCGTGGGGAGCGATGGCGGTGTCTAAGCGATGTAGTATAAGGTAAAAGCAGCTGCGCGCATATGTAATTTGTAACAACTGATTTTGTACTATTGTTATATCAAGTCTCATGTAAATGTTTTTAAAAGATCTTTTAATAATAATCTTGCTTCGAAAATTAACTTTTCACAATCATTCATCTGAATTTAAAGTTTTTACTAATTTCTCCAATCCTTGGTCATCCAGTTTATCGTAAAGAAAAATCAGTTGTTTGTTTTTATACATGGCAAATCTAGCGGACAGCATTGCACTGGGCTGTGCCAGAAAAATTTCTTATAGGAGCAGATATATATACGCGTTATCCGGCGACTTCATTGAGGTAAGAATTTTCAGTTTATTCAGAATGATACACTCCTGGAAATGGAAAAAAGAACACATTGACACCGGTGTGTCAGACCCACCATACTTGCTCCGGACACTGCGTGAGGGCTGTACAAGCAATGATCACACGCACGGCACAGCGGACACACCAGGAACCGCGGTGTTGGCCGTCGAATGGCGCTAGCTGCGCAGCATTTGTGCACCGCCGCCGTCAGTGTCAGCCAGTTTGCCGTGGCATACGGAGCTCCATCGCAGTCTTTAACACTGGTAGCATGCCGCGACAGCGTGGACGTGAACCGTATGTGCAGCTGACGGACTTTGAGCGAGGGCGTATAGTGGGCATGCGGGAGGCCGGGTGGACGTACCGCCGAATTGCTCAACACGTGGGGCGTGAGGTCTCCACAGTACATCGATGTTGTCGCCAGTGGTCGGCGGAAGGTGCACGTGCCCGTCGATCTGGGACCGGACCGCAGCGACGCACGGATGCACGCCAAGACCGCAGGATCCTACGCAGTGCCGTAGGGGACCGCACCGCCACTTCCCAGCAAATTAGGGACACTGTTGCTCCTGGGGTATCGGCGAGGACCATTCGCAACCGTCTCCATGAAGCTGGGCTACGGTCCCGCACACCGTTAGGCCGTCTTCCGCTCACGCCCCAACATCGTGCAGCCCGCCTCCAGTGGTGTCGCGACAGGCGTGAATGGAGGGACGAATGGAGACGTGTCGTCTTCAGCGATGAGAGTCGCTTCTGCCTTGGTGCCAATGATGGTCGTATGCGTGCTTGGCGCCGTGCAGGTGAGCGCCACAATCAGGACTGCATACGACCGAGGCACACAGGGCCAACACCCGGCATCATGGTGTGGGGAGCGATCTCCTACACTGGCCGTACACCACTGGTGATCGTCGAGGGGACACTGAATAGTGCACGGTACATCCAAACCATCATCGAACCCATCGTTCTACCATTCCTAGACCGGCAAGGGAACTTGCTGTTCCAACAGGAAAATGCACGTCCGCATGTATCCCGTGCCACCCAACGTGCTCTAGAAGGTGTAAGTCAACTACCCTGGCCAGCAAGATCTCCGGATCTGTCCCCCATTGAGCATGTTTGGGACTGGATGAAGCGTCGTCTCACGCGGTCTGCACGCCCAGCACGAACGCTGGTCCAACTGAGGCGCCAGGTGGAAATGGCATGGCAAGCCGTTCCACAGGACTACATCCAGCATCTCTACGATCGTCTCCATGGGAGAATAGCAGCCTTCATTGCTGCGAAAGGTGGATATACACTGTACTAGTGCCGACATTGTGCATGCTCTGTTGCCTGTGTCTATGTGCCTGTGGTTCTGTCAGTGTGATCATGTGATGTATCTGACCCCAGGAATGTGTCAATAAAGTTTCCCCTTCCTGGGACAATGAATTCACGGTGTTCTTATTTCAATTTCCAGGAGTGTATTTTAGGGCCATGACGCAGCACTGCTGACGTCCAAAATTTACCAGTTTAGATTCGCAGTCAGTTAATTATTCAAAGGTCATAAGTGAGTCACAATTTTATCGAGAGGTTAGTCATTTATTGCGAGGTTACGGAGATAATTTAAATTGTTAGGTTACAACCTGATCTTTAAAGTCTGGAAATTTTTTTTTTTTCGAAGTCATTAATACAAGTATCAGCCAGTGTGCCAGCTAAGCTGTTTTCCTTACCAAGGCCTTATCTCTGGAAATATATTTTATTACTAATATTAAAAGTGAAGCAGTTACAGTAAAGCAACAGTACAAGTGTTTCAAGGAGCTTAATGGTTTCTGTTGTTCTAATTTTCTTCGAGATATCAGATTACATTTTATAATCTCAGAAGTTTCGTTAATGGGAACATTGATATAGAGTTTAGGTATACTGAGCGACCAAAATTTTTTCTAACATTTTTGGCGAACAGTGATCTTGTAAGCTATATGAAATTAGTGAAAAACAGTCTAGATCGTAATGGTTAATTTATTTAAAATAATCAGTTTTGGTATAGACTTAGGCCTTCTTCAGAATAGCACTGTCACCTGCAGTTGATGTTGTCCAGAACAGTCAGTAGATCTCGGTCGCTGAAACTGCTCTCGACTGAGTTCTGGTGAGTGTTCTGGACATTGTTAACTTCAGCTGATGGTGCTATTCTGAAGAGGGCCTAAGACTAGGCCGAAAGTGGTCATTTGAAATAAAATAACCATTGCGATTTGGACTGTTTTTCACTAATTTATGTTGAGTGATGTCAGAATTGCATCAGTAGGACTGCTTATATCTGTCAATAGCACTAGCGAATTCGAAACTCTTCTGAAGTCTGCTTTATCAGTGAAATGTGTATGCTACTTCCAGTTTTACAGTTAACATTTTATTAAGTTTATAACTAGTGCGTGATCTGTTATTTACAATAGGATGAATTGCGTTAGCATTCTTATGTATTTTTATTAGAGAGCTAAGCTTGGGAATACGGAAGTGCAACGTTTCAGAGTCTTTCTTTCTATATTAATAACAACATGCGATTGTCTATTTTTTTATACAAGTCTTCTTGGACCTTTTTTGTTGGCCCGTATGCACCTCATTCTTTCCATTCAGTTCAATAGACAGCACTTTTGTTTTATTTAAGCTAAAATGATATGACCGGTTCACGTCTTTCTCCTTTCACTAAAAAAATTTACAGATCTTGGGTATCATCTTAAATAAAGACGAACTGTTTCTTCTTTTAATATTTAGCACTATAATGTACTTCAGAAATTTATTTCTTATTACAGAGGAATATCTATCTAGTATTTATTTAAAAAGAGTGAACATAACCAATTTCCAAAATCACGTAAGTTACATTTAATTATTAGAAAATCTTAGGAAAAAGGAACACCAACTAGTCTATGAGACAGGGGGCAAGGTAGGGATGGAGGGAATTTCAAATGATATGTTGCTTGCATAAAAAAAACTGACCAAGCCTGTTATGAGAACCTATTAGTAATTTAATTTCAAACATATATTGGAAGTTAAGGAAAATATTGCCATCAAAAATAGTATTTTCTCTGATTCACAGTTGACAAATATGGTACATCTGAAAGGGGATGATATTTTTGAATGTATTCAGAAGAAGTGAAATAATAGTCAGTCGGTCAAAGGAATGCTTCATGTATAACGATTATACGTTTGATTGAATACATTTGAGGCAGACAAAAGTCATATTTCAGATTCACAATCTTTCTATCACTTGTACAGAATCTCTGCAAATCATCATATTATTAGTATATTTCTAGGACAATTACTTACATTTAAGACAAAAGAAAACTAATTCACCAGAAAGAACAATCATTTTAAATCTGACACACTCCATTAATATACACAAAATCTTGTTAAAACACCCTTTAAATTTTTACCCTTAATAAGTATGTGATTCATATTCTCATCAAGAGGTTGTTTACTTCAGGAATATCAAAGTAGTAAGGTAATAAGTGTCCATTAATGGAGATGCACTGTGGAAATATGTCAACAGATTTTACATAATTTGCTACAGCATTCAAGTGCTAAAAATAAAAACCATGTGTGATAAAACAACATACTGAACCAAATCATACACTAAACAGGTGTAGAAAAAGAGGAAATGAGGAAAAATAAGAACAACTAGTAGCTGCCATTTAAAAATAGAAGCTAAGAGATGCTCGTCTTGTTTCTGACCATAAAGAGGGGCATGGAAGAACACTGACCCGGAGGAGTATAAGTGGTCGAGAGAAAAACAGAGCGGGAGCTCTCACACATCGATGTAGATATGTACAAACAGTGTTTCCAACACCATGAATTCGCCTACTAGACAAACCTATGAATGTGTGCTGACAGGTAGTTTCAAGATAATAAGGCCAGTTTGTAAACAAACTTAAATGCATAGTTGTAAATAAAAGAAAGTTTTCCAGTAGCCTCTCATACAAATGGATCAGTTTTAAACATGACAATTGGTGTTAAATGTCAGAACAGCTGTCTATAGTAGATGAAGTCAGCAAAAAAGACTACAATTTTTCGTCGAAGAGGGAAGAGCTTTTCGTAGAGTAAACATTTTTGCCTAATTCGTGCAAGGTGGTTCAAATAAACAAGCATCTGGTACTATACACTTTCCAAGTAGGCACTGTTCTTTTTCAGGTTCCAGGCTATCTCCATACCAAATCCGTTCAGTGGTTTAGCAATGAAAACATAACAAAAATACACTCAGTGGGGGTAACTTTGTTCCATTTTTAGATCATACTGGACACAGCATAAGTTACACGTCGCTACAAACATTGTAACAATTTGTATCTATAGTTACTGAGTGCTTGGGAAAGCGTAAACGTACTCTAACTATACCCTATTAGAGTAAAATTTCTATTGTAATACTGGTACAAAACATACTGTCATTTAGGGTAACTTAAGACCTGTCTTTAAAAACGTAGTACTTGCAATTTAGCTTCTAATAAATATGCAACCAGTCGCTGGTTGCATATTTATTACAAGATAAATAGCCAATTTAAGCACAGTCGCGGTTCGTCATCCACAATGGATATACTGAAACATAGTATTTCTCCAACACCTAATGATCTGGGTAAACTTAGATTACGACAGAAGAAAGTCGGGTGTTAATAAGAAGTAAAAACAAACAGTGTTAATTCAGTATTGCAGGTTTACTTTGAAGTATTAATATATCTGTGTAGACTTGGCATTGTTCGACTTAAATCACTGCTGCCAAAAGCTCTCTTCACAGCTAGTGCCATTAAAGAAAAATCATAAGCCTGAGAGCTTGTAAGAAGGTTGAAAGACAACTAACATACTAAGTAGAAACGAGGGAGGTAATGAAATTTAATGCTGTTAGTACAAAATAATGGAAGGAAGTGGCGCAGCAGGCATTTCAACCAAAAATAGTGAGTGGTCCAAAGATAGCCTTGCTAATAAAAAATTACCCTGACTGAGTGTACTTTCGCATTTATAATATCAGTATGCTTAGATAGGAGATGTAAAGGCAAAAATAAATAACTTTACTGTTTTTCACTCACAGACTAGACGTTCCTTAAATGGAAATCTTTTAATCTACTGGCCAAATTCTCCTTGCCTCCGGTGTCTCCTCAGTTGGAGGCGAATTCGCAGTAGACTGTGGCATGCACGCCTAAAGCTGAGAGTATAGCTAAAATGCAATAAACTTACCCCAACCACTCGTTTGCGTATTCACAAATTGAAAGTGACTTGGAAGAAGTTGAAGACTTTAATCGTTTACTATCCCGATCTTCTTGCGTAAATTTGCTATTGGACTCTTGAATTCTACAATGATTCGAGGCCATTACAAATGACTGTGGCACCAGCTTTGAGTTTTGGATTAGGGCAGAAGCAGTTTGATAATGCCGTGAGCATCTGTATGTGTAGAAACTGAAGGTACCTCTAAAGAGGATGTAATTGTGGTGATTTACATCTACTAGCTAAGGTTGTTATTTAACTCTGGCAATTTCTCAATTTGTGGCGTCTGGTAAAACCGCAATTCCTCATTTGGTGTCTAGAACAAGTGTGCAAGTGGCCTGAGCTTACTTTGAGCACCAGACAACATTCCGTCTCTGAAGACGAAAATGTGGCGACATTTTCGTCTTCAGAGACGGAATGTTGTAGCAAACAAATACTATTTTTGATATGGTAGTAGCCAGAGATGTGCTCAGTTTCATGGGAAAAAATGCTGCTTCGCATTGAATCTGAGACTATGGAACAAATGAGGATGGAGGAATAACCTGCTAATGTATATTTTTTCTTCAGCTATTTAATACCACCACGGTAAATCATCATTTGTTGTTTTGTCTCCAGTTGAGGGTGACTTCTTGGAAGGCACTGATTCTTCGGATTTAGTGAGAGACTTACGAGAAATATGGCTGGGATTAACAAAAGCACTGGCTTCTGTGTTATATTCCTGTCTTTGAGATGGTACATACCACCATGGATAATTATCTACATCAGGTTTATTCCTGGTCTCTGGTCTGTCCTCAGCTGAAGAGGACTTGCCAGAGGACTGTGATTCTTGTGCTGACGTCTGAGAGTGTGGAGAAAGTGGACCAGACTTAGATCCAGTTGCTTTAGCCATTCGCATGGCAAGCCAGTCAGTCAAACCAGAGTCAGCAGTACTGGATTCAGGCTTTTCTCTTGAGCCCAAGTCGTTCGGACTTTGGGGCTCGTCCATAGGGGCAAAGCCACCCAAATGAGATTTGGATCTCACCAATCCTGGCATGCGCCTACTGGCCAGATCCTCAGGACCCCTGGGTGCTCTGTAGGTTTCCTGGGAACTTCCCACACGTTGGAGTGCGGTCCTGAAAAGCAGAGCATCATGATACTGTGAGAAAATACAGTTTGCAAACGCTACAAAAAACAACACTCACATTTTAAATTTAAATAACACCAAAGCCTTATTATCTTGTTTTAGCCTAAAGGGAAAATCATGCATACAGGCACACACACACACACACACATATATATATATATATATATATATATATATATATATATATATGTGTGTGTGTGTGCCTGTATGCATATATATATATATATATATATATATATATATATATATATATATATATATATATATAGGGTCGTTCATAAGTAAGGCCCCACATTTTTTTCTGAGAACATATAGTCGGAATTTGATGACAATAATACGTCAAAATGTCTTTTCCATGTCCTATTTCCCTACATAGTCTCCATCACATTCTATGGCCATGTGCCAATGTTGTGGAAGAGCATGTATTCCCTGCTGGTAAAAGCTGCATGACTGACACTCTCGTCATCTTGAAAGAGTGTCCCCCGTAGAGAATCTTTAAGTGGCCCAAAGAAATAAAAGTCCGAGGATCCAGGTCTGGACTGTAGGGTGGGCGAGGCAATTATGTCCAACTCAACTTGGCGATGGGTTCCCGGGTGTCTGCTTTTCCTAAGGCTGTAGCTTTCTTTATCCATCGCCTAAGTGTACTCCTACCGACTGCAGCATCGCCATACACTGCACACAACTGTTTATGGATGTTCACAACGGTTTCTTTTTCTGCACACAAGACATTTTGACACTGTACTACGGCTCTGCCATCTGCCAGAACGGTTCGAAACTTCGCCGGCGCACAGAACAAACATCAAACGTGAAGCATTAACAAGGACGTTTGTCTATGGGTATTAATGGCTTTAAAAAAAATGTGGGGCATTACCTACTGAACGATATCGAAAGCGACGCTTCGTATGAAAAACACTCTCCTAACCACACTGCCTGCCTGCGTCAACGTTGTATTTGCAAATCGGAACCCCTCCTCCTCCCATATTTACTGCGTATTTGGGTTCTACGTCAAATAATACGTGTAGTTTACTCAAACCATTGCTTCCTATTCATGGCAGAGGGCTGTGTAATCGACAGTTATCACTGTGCCAGTCTTTGCAATTAAGATCCGACGCATTTGATACCACATTTCATTTACAATGTAAATGTAAACCTTTGTGTTCTACAGGTTGATACTGATGTTCAAATGTTACTTTAGTGTCGCAAATGTGCGTGTGCAGTACAAATAATATGGCTAAATATTGGGATTGTATGCTAATGTAGTTTTCTGTTTGCTCCAACGCCGGTTGTGGTGAGTCCCCAAATCATCAGAATGCTTCATGTCGAAGGCTGCCCTCAAACTACGCCATCAGGCTGACTGATTTCGGTACGTGTTCCATCCAACGTGGCTACCGGCGGAATACAAACCACAACCATTGTAACAAGGTAAACTGTCCGTGAAGTGATAGTGACACTCTGCTATAGATAACTCACCAAAGTCAAGCACCTCAATGGTGAAATGCAAGGGCACTCACGGAAATCATGCACCCTTATTGTGAGGGGCAAGGGGACTCACCAATATGAAGCATAGTGATGAGAACAGGAAACTATTACATTCATATTGTTGTACCTGCATCACGCTCAACTTAGTTTCTGGCCACACATATTGTACTCTTCAACCAAATTTTCAACAATGAAGTAAATTTCGAACATAAATATCAACCGCTAGAACATAAAGGTTTACATTCACGTTGTAAATGAAATGTAGACTCAGATGCGTAGGTTCTTAATTGCAAAAACAGGCACACTTGATGTTTGTCGACTACGGTGCCATCTGCCACGATTGGCAAACAATGGTTTGAGTAAACTGTACTATTTTTTGACGTAGAATCCCAAAATGCAATGAACTGCGAAGTTACCTGCACGCGCAGGAGGGGTGGTTAGGAGGTAACCAGTTGTGGCACAGACAGATGACCCTTTTACTAATATTAACTTTTCACTTGGAACATTTTTTTTCGTACACAGTGTCGCTTTCGAGATACTGAGATGCCTCAAGTTAATATATATAAACTGGTGTAAGCATGCGTATATAATGAAGTACAGAGGTATGTAAACAGGCAGCATACGGTGCTGAGGTCGGCAACGCCTATGTAAGACAAGTGTCTGGCGCAGTTGTTAGATCGGTTACTGTTACTACGACGCACGTTATCAAGATTTAAGTGAGTCTGAACGTGGTGTTATAGTCGGCGCACGAGCGATGGGACACAGCATCTCCAAGGTAGCGATGAAGTGGAGATTTTCCGTACGACCACTTAACGAGTGTACCGTGAACATCAGCAGTCCAGTAAAACATCAAATCCTCGACATCGCTGCGGCCGGGAAAAGATCCTGCAAGAACGGGACCAACGACGAGTGAAGAGAATCGTTCAAAGTGACAGAAGTGCAACCTTTCCGCAAATTGCTGCAGACATCAATGCTGGACCATTAACAAGTTTCAGCGTGCGAACCATTCAACGAAACATCATCGGTACGGGCTTTCGGAGACAAATGCCCACCCGTGTACGCTTTATGGCTGCACGACACAAAGGTTTACGCCTCGCCTGGGCCCATCAACACCAGTACTGGACTACTGACGACTGGAAACATGTTGCCTGGTCGGACGAGCTTCGTTTCAAAGTGTATCTAGCGGATGGACGTGTATGGGTATGGAGACTCTGTATGGAGGATCTGTAATGATGTGGGGCGTGTGCAGTTGGAGTAATATGGGACCCCTGATACGTCTAGACACTACAGAACACTTGTATTACAGGAAGAAATATATGCATCAGAAACGACCACAACTGGAGCATCAGGCATTTTAGAGACAGAAAAAATAGAACGCCAAATTCTCAGGAAAAATGTGTTATACCAACACACTGACAGACTCACAGACATGATCAGAAAACGCAGACTAAATTTCTACGGACACATGCAGAGAATAGACGGCACCAGACTTACAAAGAGAATCTTTGACGAAGTAAAACTTTCAAGCCTTAAAACAAATTGGTATCATGAAATAGAGGCAGACGTAAGGCAGCTGGGGATCAACAAACAAATGATAAAAGACGGAAAGAAATTCAGGAACAAAATTAGGAACGCAAACTTTATTGTAAATGAGAAGAGGAAGACGGGAGCATTACGGACGGAACAAAGGAAACAAGAGCATAGGTAAAGGATGAAAAGATTTTGGGAAGAGAAAAGGAAGAAAGGAAAGAAGTGAAAATTGTGTCATCATGAGATATTTGAGTTCAAACACTGTCCATAAAGGCAAAAATGATATGAATGAATCGCTGAATGAATATACCCTCATGTTTAAAAAACGGTACACCTTAAATGATTAGAAACAGGACATATACATTAGTACGTTCTGCAGGAATGAAACCATTTGAACATTTGAACCACGTCGACCCTCGGGTTCGAGGTTACCATCGATATCGCGTTGCAACAGCACTTAGCGGTAAAATGTGCCTGCCACTCTCGTTGTCGCTATAAATCGAAGGTGATGCATCACGCCGGCCAAAGTGGCCGAGTGGTTCTAGGCGCTACAGTCTGGAACCGCACGACCGCTACGGTCGCAGGTTCGAATCCTGCCTCGGGCATGGATGTGTGTGATGTTCTTGGGTTAGTTAGGTTTAAGTAGTTCTAAGTTCTAGGGGAATGATGACCTTAGATGTTAAGTCCCATAGTGGTTGGTTGGTTGGTTGGTTTGGGGAAGGAGACCAGACAGCGTGGTCATCGGTCTCATCGGATTAGGGAGGGGTTGGGAAGGAAGTCGGCCGTGCCCTTTCAGAGGAACCATCCCGGCATTTGCCTGGAGTGATTTAGGGAAATCACGGAAAACCTAAATCAGGATGGCCGGACGCGGGATTGAACCGTCGTCCTCCCGAATGCGAGTCCAGTATCTAAGTCCCATAGTGCTCAGAGCCATTTGATGCATCAGTGTGACTTGAGTAGATATTGCAGTATGTGTCGCAGACGTACGCGCGAACCGTTCCGTGAAATCGGTGAGTTGGCATGAGAGAACGTGATGAATCTATCCGGGAAATTGCTACTCGTGTGGGACGATGCGTTTCGGCAGTGTACGCAGAAACATTCACGGAAGACCGTAGAACATGACGAGATGGGTCAGGTCGCACCACCCCCTGGGAGTCCGAACGGCATTGCAGGACGGATTCGTCTCCTCAGCTTTGGCGCAACAGTGTAACACATCGTGCACTATCAGGGGTGACAGTCCGTCGCCGTTTATTACGGGACGTGTTACGTTTGATTCATCCACTTCTCCGCCTACTTTTGACGAAAGTGCAGAAACATGCTAGACGGCAGTGGTGTATGGAACGGCGTCATTAGGGACGGATTGGCATCAAATATTATTTTCGGACGAATCCAGATTCTGTTTGCTTGAAAATGATGAATCCCAATCAAATATTGTTATTTATGTATAATTTTACTGCTGTAGCCAATATGATTATTGTACTCAAAGTCTGTAACATTTCACATGACTGTCATTAACAAGTTTAAGCCATTTTAACATTTCATCTGATTGTATAAACCGGTATGAAGTTTAAGCTGTTTTAACTTGTCAAAATCGGATTTATGTGCCACCTGAAATACACACACATGTATTCGACACCTCAAAAAAAAAAAACACCTCCAAATCCTTTAAATAACTATTCTGTAATAATGTTGTTACGATGTATATTCTTTGTACTTTGCGATTATGTCTTCTCTTCTGCTATGAACGTTGCACGCAGCAGATTCCAGACGCCATATTTGTTTACAAATGTGACCGTATAAATGTGATGTGTTACGACAGCGAAAGGAACCTGTGACCACTGGAAGTACTCTATTTTACTTATTTTATGTTTACCCTCTACCATCTGGTGACAAAGATGTATGAGACAGGCGAAATACCCTCAGACTTCAAGAACAATACAATAATTCCAATCCCAAAGAAAGCAGGTGTTGACAGATGTGAAAATTACCGAACTATCACTTTAATAAGCCACAGCTGCAAAATACTAACGCGAATTCTTTACAAACAAATGAAAAAACTGGTAGTTGCCGACCTCGGGGAAGATCAGTTTGGATTCCGTAGAAATGTTGGAACACGTGAGGCAATACTGACCCTACGACTTATCTTAGAAGCTAGATTAAGAAAAGGCAAACCTACGTTTCTGGCATTTGTAGACTTAGAGAAACCTTTTGACAATGTTGACTGGAACACTGTCTTTCAAATTCTGAAGGTGGCAAGGGTAAAATACAGGGTGCGAAAGGCTATTTACAATTTGTACAGAAAGCAGATGGCAGTTATAAGAGTCGAGGGACATGAAAGGGAAGCAGTGGTTGGGAAGGGAGTGAGACAGGGTTGTAGCCTCTCCCCGATGTTATTCAAACTTTATATTGAGCAAGCAGTGAAGGAAACAAAAGTAAAACTCGGATTAGGTATTACGTTGCGTGTAGACGGACATCTTGCGAGTGCTGGCAAATGTAAGCATATTTTTACTAATTAAGCAGGTAATATATTGATTCAATATTATTGTTCACTTTTAATTTGTAAGAGGTGATCCCGATTTCATGTCCGCCTTCCTTGAATTAACCTGCATTCGAGTAATTTACAGTGTAACAATCGCAGCGGCCGATGCAGCCAACGACGCCATTACGTGGCGATATTAACTTATAAAAAATTAGCGGAAGCGGAAAACTCGCCCGCCATTAGCGTAATATACATTTTTCTCCACAGCCGCCCGACGCTGCAGAAAATACGTAGCTTTAAGATTCTTATTTTCAGTACAAGAGACGAGAGCCAGAGCCAGGACTCCGACTACAATGCAATGGTTAACGGAGGTAAGAAAAAATACTCTCTCGCGTGTGTGGTCCGCAATTGTAATTAATAACTAAAGATTTTTTGCTTTAAAGTGAGCTGACTAGCCGAGGAAATTAATATGAAAAGCTTATTCGATTGTTCAACTTATACGCTGATGTTTTAAGATTCAGTGAGTCTAACGTTCATTAACGTAACAAATAATTTATACTGAAGATTAATATTGTTAAAAAAGAGAACTTCACAAAAGCATTTAATTGTAAATCAAAATAAAATGAAATATCATTTTTAGTAAGGCCCACCACGTAAGTCGGCAACAATCAACGTTACCAACAAATAATATATTAAATTACGACGACCGACGGACGCGGGAGAGGGAGAAACTGTCAGAGCCTATGGCGGACCCTGTGCGTACTAGACAGCAGGATGCACGCTGAACCGAGGTGACTGAAATACTTATCATATCTGCAGATACTAATGTACATGTCTTGTGGATATAAACGTCCTATAACAAATACGCATGGAGTGGCCAAGGATTGGTCACGGTGTGCAAAACTTCACACGTGCGTGCGTTCCGAGGCTAGGCCTGTAACGGCACTGGTCAACACATTGCAGCTTTGATTAGCCCTTCTCGGTACAGTGGCGACATTTCATTTCATCTCATTTACCAGTGCAATACGAGACTTTTTCCCAGAATTTGATGCAGTTTATTTTGGTGGGTACGACTTTCAGCAGATTGGTAGAATCATGGCGTAAGCGCTTTTTATCCTCCGCTATTTTTTCGTGGTATAAAGGAAGTTCGCGGATCGCGTGGTTGTTGGTGCAAAAAGACTGAGTCTAGTGATCTATCCTCGAGAATCCTTTTACAACGAGTAGTTATCACAGGGAAGAGGTATGAGAACTCTCAATATCTAATACGTAGCCACATAATTAACAGGTCGATGAAGTTCCCACAGAACGACATTACAGCACCATGCAGAAAGAATTTTAAGATTTAGTTGACGATGAAAGAAGAAAAATTATAATGATCGACAGACGATTTGTATGAGCTTCATTGTTCTGTACACCAAGAACCACTTTTGGTTAAATACGCTGACCTGGGAAAAGTGATGGAAGTGATAGTGGGATTAGTAAATTTTCTGAAGCTGCACACATCATTACATCGTCAGTGGCGATAATTTATGATGGAATTGAACGAAGAGTAGAGAGACGTTGAACCGTCCCCAGTGAAATACTGCAAATAACTTGGAAATGACAGTGAAAGAAAAAAAACATTTTAATATTAGAGTGAACACTAACCGCTCAGGCGAGATACAATTTTCTCTCCTGCGTGTTATTATTATTACATAAAATTCTATGAATCATTTTCGAGTGCAGAGAATAAAAAGATGCACTCGAAACAATAATGGACCAGATAGCTGAAAAAGGAGATATCATTTGTTTTATTTTGGCCGTTATCAAGCCCTTGTCTTCGTTGCGAGTAGACCGACATCTTGTCGAGTGCCATTGAATGTAAGCAATACTGTATCTTTAATCAGATAATATATTAGTTACATATTATTATTCCCTTTTAATTTGTAAGAGGTAAGCCCTATCTCATGTCCGCTTCCTTGATATAACTTGCATTTTAAATAATTTCATTTTAAATAATTTACAGCGCAACAATTGCGGCGGCCGTTGCAGCCAACGGCGCCATTACGTGGCAATCTTATAAAATTAGCGGAAGCGAAAAACTCGCCCGCCACAATTATAACAAAATTTTTTTTTCACAGCAGGCAGATGTTGCAGCAGAGCACGTGGTTTTAAGATTTCTATTTTCAGTTCAATAGCCGAGATCCAGAGCCACGACCCAGATTACAATGCAAACTCTAAAATGGGAAGAAATAATTCTCCCGCGCGTGTGTGGGCCAAATGCAAATAATAATTAAAGATCTCATGCTTGATTAAAAAACCTAATTAGCCGAGGCAATAATCTGAAAAAGTTTATTTCATTTCTCGACGTATATGTCCATGTTATAAGATCAGTGTGTCTTATAGTTAGTAAAGTGACAAATAATTTTGCTAAAGATCAACTTTGATTAAACGGACAATTTCCACAAAAGCAATAATGCAACTCAAAATCAAAACCAAATTATTTCAATTATTTTGAGAAAAGCCCACCACATTACGAAACAATACTCCATCATTATCAACGCATAATTTGTGTAAAAAATAATAAATCACGTTGCCACGCGAGACCGTGATACAGAGTGTTCGGAAATTGCCATTCCAAACTTCAAAGACGAGTGAAAGGGAGTGAGTACATTATATTTTTAACAGGAAGCCTTGTCCGGAAATGTAACGTTTCCGTTCTCCGACAGATTCACTTCAGATGTTTAACTCATCCACTTCGGCCTGAGGAATAGAATTAGGCGTGATGTAGTACAATTATTGGGTAACAGATCGAAAGGAAACACAACGAAACATCTATTTATCAGTAAGCACATTTTTTTGTGTTAACACTTGAACATTACGTGTTTACCTTTAACAAAAAAGAATCCAGCGTACTGTACATACACAACAGGTGATGCATTACAACAGAAGCTCTATGTGGATACCACCAATTTTCTTACAGACATTGTACCTAAGAAGCGTATTCTGGTACACCCTCTCCATCCCTGCTGGTGTCTATTCAGTTTCTGGTTCAGTGGCCAGAACTCGTGCTGGCAGATTTTCCTCTGTCTCTATGAGAGACCCCACAAGAAGTAGTAGACGTCTTCCCGTCTATCCTGTTGTACACCGAGACACGAAACTTTGAGACTTTTCTCATTCTCTCAGAAGAGAAATGAAAATATTCAAAATAGTATGTACTTACTCCCATCTACAACCACTAGACTTTTTAACGGGAATTTCCGAACACACCGTATATTACAGTAGAGTCTCGATTATCCGACCTTCGGTTATCCCACCTTCTGTGGTATCCGACCCTTTCACTGCGCCGGCCGTGCGTAAGCCGACGACAGATCAGCGACTAATGTGTTATTTGTTGATACTCAGTTCATTGTCGTCGTCTGCTACTCCTCGGTGGTCGTTTCCATGGAAGAAAAACTTAAAACTTTAAAAAGAATAGACAATGGTGAAACTTTATTAAAATTGGCGCATGATTATAACGTCGGGAAAACAAGTTGGAGACTGGAAAAGGAACCGAAATAATTGAGAAGTGGTGTTCTCAGCGAGCAACCTCGGCTATTTTGGAAGATCGAAAAACCATGAAAAAATGTGATTATCAAAAAGTAAGTGAAGCGTCGTTCCTATGGTTTACTCAACATAGAAACAAAGGTGTACCCATGTCGGGACACATTTTGCAGGGAAAATCCTTCAAGTTTCGTAACGAACTAAACGAAGGTGAACCTGATTTCACAGCTAGTGTAGGCCGGCTCGATAGATGGAAGAAAAGATACGGAATTCGGCAACTTAATGTCTGTGGTGAAAAGCTTTCAGCAAATTTTGAAGCTGTTCAATTGTTTAGGAATAAACTTCACAAGGTATTGGACAAGGAAAACTTAACAGGTGATCAAATTTTTACCTGCAACGAGACTGGTCTCAATTACAAAATGTTACCGGAAAAAACATTAGCGTCAAAGGCCGAAAAGGCAGCGCCAGGCTACAAACGTAGCAAAGAAAGAGTGACCATTCTTGCATGCAGTAACGCCACAGCAAATTTGAAAATGAAACTGTCTATGATAGGTAAGCCGAAAAAACCGAGAGCATTTAAAAATGTATCTAAAAATGCTTTATCGGAGAAATATTAGAATCAAAAAAATGCTTGGATGAGCTCAGACATTTTTAAAGAATGGTTTTTTAACGCATTCGTGCCACAAACTGAAAAGTTTTTGAAAGCCAACAACTTGCCCCGCTTGCTTCTAGACAATGCCACTTGTCATCCTAATGATGATGAGCTTCAAGATCAAGATATAAAGGCCATGTTTTTGCCTCCAAATGTCACATCCTTATGTCAGCCTATGGACCAAGGGACCTTAGAGACACTAAAGAGGAACTACCGCAGAAACTTGTTTTCCTCTTTAATTAATGCTATGGACAAGGGAGAAGACATGCTTGAGCAGATGCGCCGTATTAATTTGAAAGACGTAGCTTATGACGTGGTCCAATCTTGGGAGAGTGTTGGAGCAAATACAATTGCAAAATCCTGGAATATTTTGCTGCAGGAAAATCAATAAAATTCTCCAGATGATGAAAATCTACAGCAGCAGACGGAACCAGAAATACTACCCTGCTTTCATTGTTACGAAAAGTTCAAGGGATGTGCTGACGCCACAGAAGATGGATTGTCCAAGATGAAGAATTTGAAGTGACAGATGAAGAAATAGTCAACATGGTAAACGAAAAGAAGACGAAGAAGCGGATGTAATGGAGGAAAGTGCGCCCAAGATTTCTCACAACGAAGGACACAAGGCCTTAGAAACTGCTTTAGAATATGTAGAGCAACTGGAGGAAACATCGTCTACCGAGGTTTTACTTCTTAAGAGATTACGTGATTAAGCGGCAAAAAAAAAGGCAAACAGCAGGCAAACAAAAGACAATTACTAACTTCTTCACACAGTAAATATCTATTCAGTCTAATTTGATTTGTATTGTATTAAATGTTTAACACATTTGGCCTACTTTAGTTTAATTTTTGTGTTTTCTTGTATTATTTTCCGTGTTATCCGACCTTCCCGCTTATCCGACCTTGCCGCGAACGGTTCAGGTTGGATAATCGAGACACTACTGTACTTCAAAATAAGTTGGTTAAGTCAAAGGACTTACGTGAAAGGAGCTTTCGACTTAAGACCCGCTATGATTGAATTTCTGAAGGAAAAAGGAAATCGTGAACAAAAATTAGAAGATCTGGAATGGATTACAGACCTTGCATTTTAAACAGAATTAATCACAGACTTCTTTCTAAACATTTGAGGACGCTGCAAATCCTCAATCTGCCCCTGAGCTGTTTTCGAGACCGTTTGACATTCCAGTTGAAGGCGACACCTTGCATGTGCAGATGGAACTGTTCGATCTGCAATGAATTCCTGTTTAAAAAAGAAGTTCTTTTGCGTTAAAACTGTGCAGACGTTCTACGTTCGTTTCCTCGAGAAGAGTTTCCACGTCTCCAAAATGAGGTTGCAAACGTTATATCAATGTTAGATCAGCATACGTGCATGAAACTTTTTTCGATTATGAAACTACACTAAAGGCCATTAAAATTGCTACATCACGAAGATGACATGCTACAGACGTGAAATTTAACCGACAGGAAGAAGATGCTGTGATATGCAAATGATTAGCTTTTCGGAGCATTCACACAAGGTTGGCGCCGGTGGCAACACCTACAACGTGCTGACATAAGGAAAGTTTCCAACCGATTTCTCATACACAAACAACAGTTGACCGGTTGACCGGCGTTGCCTGGTGAAACGTTATTGTGATGCCTCGTGTAAGGAGGAGAAATGCGTACCATCACGTTTCCGTGGGAATTTAACAAGATGGGACCTGGATAAACTGAAAGAACCAGAGGTGGTACAGGGTTTCAGGGAGAGCATAAGGGAGCAATTGACAGGAAAGAAATACAGTAGAAGAATAATGGGTACCTTTGAGGGATGAAATAGTGAAGGCAGCAGAGGATCAAATAGGTAAAAAGACGAGGGCTAGTAGAAACCTTTGGGTAACAGAAGAAATATTGAATTTAATTGATGAAAGGAGAAAATATAAAAATGCAGTAAATGAAGCAGACAAAAAGAAATACAAACGTCTCAAAAATGAGATCGACAGGAAGTGCAAAATGGCTAAGCATGGATGGCTAGAGGACAAATGTAAGGATGTACAGGCTTATTTCACTAGGGGTAAGATAGATACTGCCTACAGGAAAATTAAAGAAACCTTTGGAGACAGGAGAAGCACTTGCATGAATATCAAGAGCTTTTATGGAAACCGAGTTCTAAGCAAAGAAGGGAAAGCAGAAAGGTGGAAGGAGTATATAGAGGGTCTACATAAGGGCGATGTACTTGAAGATAATCTTATGGAAATGGAAGAGGATATAGATGAAGATGAAATGGGAGATACGATACTGTATGAAGGGTTTGACAGAGCACTGAAAGACCTGAGCCGAAACAAGGCCCCCAGAGTAGACAACATTCCATTAGAACTACTGACAGCCTTGGGAGAGCTAATCCCGGCAAGACTCTACCATCTGGTGAGCAAGATGTATGAGACAGGCGAAATACCCTCAGACTTCAAGAAGAATATAATAATTCAAATTCCAAAGAAAGCAAGTGTTGACAGATGTGAAAATTACCGAACTATCAGTTTAATAAGTCACAGCTGCAAAATAATAACGCGAATTCTTTACAGACGAATAGAAAAACTGATAGAAGCCGACCTCGTGGAAGATCAGTTTGGATTCCGTAGAAATGTTGGAACACGTGAGGCAATACTGACCCTACGACTTATCTTAGAAGAAAGATTAAGGAAAGGCAAACCTACGTTTCTAGCATTTGTAGACTTAGAGAAAGCTTTTCACAATGTTGATTGGAATACTCTCTTTCAAATTCTGAAGGTGGCAGGGGTAAAATACAGGGAGCGAAAGGCTATTTACAATTTGTACAGAAACCAGATGGCAGTTACAAGAGTCGAGGGACACGAAACGGAAACAGTGGTTGGGAAGGGAGTGAGACAGGGTTGTAGCCTCTCCCCGATGTTATTCAAACTTAATATTGAGCAAGCAGTGAAGGAAACAAAAGAAAAACTCGGAGTAGGTATTAAAATCCATGGAGAAGTAATAAAAACTTTGAGGTTTGCCGATGACATTGTAATTGTGTCAGAGACAGCAAACGACTTGGAAGAGCAGTTGAACGGAATGGACAGTGTCTTGAAAGGAGGGTTGAAGATGAACATCAACATAAGCGAAACGAGGATAATGGAATGTAATCGAATTAAGTCGGGTGATGCTGAGGGAATTAGATTAGGAAATGAGACACTTAAAGTAGTAAAGGAGTTTTGCTATTTGGGGAGCAAAATAACTGATGATGGTCGAAGTAGAGAGGATATAAAATGTAGACTGGCAATGGCAAGGAAAGCGTTTCTGAAGAAGAGAAATTTGTTAACATCGAGTATAGATATAAGTGTCAAGAAGTTGTTTCTGAAAGTATTTGTATGGAGTGTAGCCATGTATGGAAGTGAAACGTGGACGATAAATAGTTTGTACGAGAAAAGAATGGAAGCTTTCGAAATGTGGTGCTACAGAAGAATGCCGAAGATTAGATGGGTAGATCACATAACTAATGACTAAGTATTGAACAGAATTGGGGAGAAGAGAAATTTGTGGCACAACCTGACTAGAAGAAGGGATGCATCAAGGGATCACCAATTTAGTATTGGAGGGCAGCGTGGAGTGTAAAAATCGTAGAGGGAGACCAAGAGATGATTACACTAAACAGATTCAGAAGGATGTAGGTTGCAGTAGGTACTGGGAATGAAGAAGCTTGCACAGGATAGAGTAGCATGGAGAGCTGCATCAAACCAATTTCTGGACTGAAGACCACAACAACAACATGGTAGACAGTGACAAAATGACGTAATCAAATCGAGAAACCACACCAGTCTGGAGTAGTATTCATATTGACAGCTTTTTCAGTATTATACAACAACGTTTTTATTTTTCATGTAACAAAACGTTTGACGAAGTTTGTTGAGGTAATAGATTCTTTCGCAGAAAGAAAAGCACGTAGTGTGTAAAATTGTAGCATGAGCAGAGAGAAAAGAATTCTGGGAACTAACGGTTGAGTAACTGTGTACTGTCTTGCTTGTCCCTTGTGTTTACGTGTTTTATGTTTCCTGTATTTAATTTTATGCCACACAAAAGAAAAAGTTCATAGGCAATAGGCATTATATATATTAAGGGTAGTTTGATGTCAAACTGTCCGACTGGGAGGAGGAGAGGCACTGTAGGACATTTTAATTTCCAGTGTCCTGAATATAAGTATGATGGCTTCCATTACAAAATATACTCGTTTGAATTCCACAGAGCGAAATACAGTGAAGTGCGATAGAATAACATGTCTTACATTTCCTCGAACGTGTATTTTTTATACGTCATTCAATATTCTGACATAATTGTCGTAAAGGAGTGTGTCAATAATATAAGTTAAATGTTTATTTGACACTACAATAGTGAAATCATAGTCTCAGTACATAAATTTTTTTCTTAAAAAAAAGGGGTTATGTTACCGGTTTCAACGAATTACGTCAGCATTTCTAAAAGTAAAACATCAGTTGGAGAATATACAGGGTGAATCACTAGCTATTGCCAGCTAGAATAACTCCGAAAGTATGAAAGTAGCTGAAAAGTTTGTGGGACAAATATGACGTTGGTTTTCTGTTGCTAGGTGGGTTCGCGTCAGAGATTTGTTTTTTAAATGGGATGCTACAGTTTGATTTTCTGATAGCGGCTATCGAGACGAATGCAATGATGTGTAACAGTAAGGCGTTTGAAGGTCAACGAAGGTCACAAAGGTGGCAGGAACGTGATGACCATTGGTGTCAATGCAGGGCTGCAATCATCTTCTCATGGATTGAGTGAATTCCTTATCACCATGGCACTTATCGAAGAACATGCTCTGACAATTCTCTCTCGTATATCGTGCAAATACTAAATATTCGCCAAATACGGCGTATCAATCTAACATGCCATTGACATGTAAACACCATTCGACGGTTTCGCAGTACAACACTAATAGGAACGGTACGATTAATATCGTCGAATCACGCGAATGAGAATGATGTATTCCTTCGAAGAACAATTCGATGTGCTTCTCATTTACAGAGAAAGCCAACGAAATCAGACTTCTACGCTGAAAGATATCCTCAACGTACTCGCCCTTCACGTCGTACATTTAAATACGTGTATGATAGATTGAGAACAACTGGATCTTTAACGCATCGGGAACATATCTGGCAAAGGGAAGTTACCATCGAGAAAACGGAAATTGGTTCTCTTGCGACTGTGGTTCGAGATTCTGTGTTAGTTTGCGTCAAATCGGGAAGGAATGTGGCGTGACCCAGAGTAGCGTTGTTCGTGTTCGGCATGGCCATAAATATCATCCTTACCATATCAGTCTGGACCAAGAATTACCAGGTACGGATTGTATATGTCGCATAGAATTCTGCCGATGGACTTAACTTCATATTCAGAGGGATGACGCATTTATTAATTTGATTTTATTTACTGGGGCTACATTCACGAGCCATGGAAATGTTAATTTGCGTAACACGCATTACTGGGCAACTGAAAATCCATGTTGGCTGCGGCAAGCTGCACACCAAAAACCGTGGTCGATAAATGTATGGTGTGAGATTCTGGAGGACTGAATTATAGGCCCCTATTTCCATTGATGGAAATCTTAATGGTAGCAAGTACACCACATTCCTGCAAGAAACATTAAGTCCGTTATTGGAAGAGATACCTTTAGGAACAAGGAACAGAATGTGGTATCAACACGATGGGTGTCCGGCACATTTTTCGCTGATGGCTAAAAAATGAGTTGCAGAGAAAATTCCCAAATCGTCGGATTGGACGCGGAGGAGATGTGTCGTGGCCAGCTCGTTCGACAGACTTGACACCTCTTGATTTTTTCTTGTGGGGATTCGTAAAAGACATTGTTTGTTCCAACTATACCTGAAGATATGCGAGAGAGAATTGTCAAAGCATGTGCTTCGATAAGTGCCGATGTGATAAGGAATACCACTCAATCCATGATAAGAAGATTGCAGCTCAGTTTTGATACCAATGGTCATCACTTCTAATACCTTCTGTAAATGGATGTTCATGCCACCTTTTTTACCTTCGTTGACCTTCAAACACCTTACTGTTACATGTCATTGGTTTCGTCCCGATAGCCGCTGTCAGAAAATAAGTACCAAACTATAGAATCTTGTAAAAAAAAAAAAAAAAAAAAAAAAGTTCACCTTCTTGTATCTCTGACGTGACCCCACGTAGCAACAAAAAACTAATGTGATATTATGGGCCCAATTTTCCCATGTAACTCTTAATCCACAAACTTTTCAGCTCCTATCATACTTTCGGAGTTATTCTTGGTGGCAATAGTTAATGACTCACCCTGTATAATAGGAATTGAGACCATACATCTGATAATTACGAAAAATAATGGGACCAGACAACCGAGGCAAAGGGCATAACTAAGTCGCTGCAATTTGTGCCTATCTTGCGCAACCGTTCATTCCATGTCCTAATGTAGAATAGATGAAAGCTAGACCAGGTAAAAATTGGCAGAGATTCTCGCTATGTGTCCTGCTGTGACACAATGATCGTATGAGTGATATAAATTCACAAGTCGTAACTTTTTCAAGCACAGCAAGCTTCCATATGGAATGCAGCGCATAATTTGGAAGCTTGCTGTGCTTGATGATCTTACGACTTGTGAATTCATATCAGCTATATGGTCGTCGTGTCACAGCAGGACACACTGCAATAATCCTTGGCAATTTTTACCCTGGTGTGGTTTTTATCTACTCTACATTAGGGCATGGAATGAACGGTTGGGCAAGCACGGGCATAGCTTGCAGTGACTTAGTTGCGCCCTTTGCCTCGGTTGCCTGGTCTTGCATCATACATAATTAATGCCGTAAACGCATACAGTTGAAAGTACACGATACCAGAAGCAAAAGTCTCAGTAAACATAGGGTCGAAAATGCTTACCTTAAGATTTACGACCAATTTTTCATGTTCGATACTGTGAAACAAATCTCTTCTACTCCAAGTTCAAGTGGTAGTATGGATCAAAAAAGGAAAAAAAGTGTTCAGCAAACATGTGCTCTAAAACGCATTCCTTAAAAGTTACGAGCACTTGATCATTACCAGAGTTGTGTTTCAAAGTAGCAAAGTGCTCATAGCTCTTCAAGATATGAATTTTAGAGCACATGTTGGCTGAACTGTTTTTTCTTATTTTGGTCCATACTACCACTCCGCAAAATATGGAAAGCAAAGAACTTGCAGTGGAAGGGATTTGTTTCATAGTATCGAAGACGAAAAATTGCTCGTACCTCTTAAGGTATGTATTTTCGACACTATGTTTACTGAGACTTTTTTGCTTCTAGTACTGTGTACTTTCAACTGTAAGCGTTTACGCCATTAATTATGATACAACCAGTATATTCTCCAACTGATGTTTTAGACTTGGAAATGCTGACATAGTTCGTTGTAACTGCCCTTTTTTCAAAGAAAAAATTTTATGTACTGTGAATATGGCTTCAATATTGTAGCATCAAATAAACATTTAAATTTTATATATCAAACTCTTCAGTAAGATGTAAGCTACAAAATGAATATATTTTTGAAAAACCGATATTTTAAAATTTTTGACGTCCCACATGAAACGCTAGAGGAGGGCGCAGGGGAGGGGGGGGGGGGGGAGGGTGCCACTATCAAGTTTTGCCCCAGTTCGGAAATATCGTAGATCCGGGGCTGACAAACGCCACAATCGAGCAGAGTTCTTGACCAACCATGGAGTAGGGAGTTGTAGCACTCTGACCTGCTTTCCGTTTGTGCTGGGGCTGAAACCAGGCGCGAGACCTGCGAAAGGGCTTTGGGGTGGCTGTGCAGGGCGTCGCTCCAGCCGCGAGTGCCCATGACGCTGAGAGAGTGGCTCCTGATGAAGCCGACGACGGCCCGCCTCAGCTCTGGACAGCATCGCTCGACTGCCAGGACGGCGCTGTCCGCTGCGTTCTCCACGTCTAGGTCTCGGATCAGCTGCTGTTCGCACCGGTCCTTGAGGACCTCCAGGTCGTATTTGTCTGCCGCGACGAGCAGCTGTGGGGCCATCCTGACCAGCTCGGGCGCCTCGTCGGTGTAGATGAAGGTCAGCAGTTGGCGTAGGACGTCCTTCTCCGTGTCTGGGATCTCGAGGGAGGCTTCGCGCTGGTGGCGCCGCAGTATGGCGGCGAAGACGGGGCTCCGGGCGGACAGTATCAGCCTGTGCGCCTCGATTCTTGCCTCGCCGGCCACCAGGGTGACGTCAGAGTCGTAGCCGGACTCCAGCAGTGCTGCCAAGTCGCCCACCACAGTGCCGCTCCGCAGTTTCGACCCGGCCATCTCTGGAACCAAAGTACAATGTCAGAGTCATAGCCAGATTCCAGCAGTGCTGCCAAGTCGCCCACCACAGTGCCGCTCCGCAGTTTCGACCCGGCCATCTCTGGAACCAAAGTCCAAAGTCAGTCATAGCCAGACTTCTGCAGTGCTGCAAAGTCTCCGACCACAGTTCCACTCCGCAGCTTCGACCCGGCCATCTCTGGAACCAAAGTACAACATCAGAGTCATAGCTAAACTCCAGCAGTGCTGCGAAGTCGCCGACCACAGCGCCGCTCCGCAGCTTCGACCCAGCCATCTGTATAACCAAAGTACAACGACAGTCAGTCCAACTACTAATGATTCACACTAGCAAGGGAAGTGGGTGACATTGAATGCTGAGAACTGCATGAAAGTGTGCTTAGAATATGCAGTAAAGTGACAATTATCTGAAGTTCTATTCGCTCACCCTCCCCCCCCCCCTCCCCCCCCTCCCCCGAGTTGTCTACAGTACAAGCTGCACTCACTAAGTAATGCAAGACTTTCTTTTTCTGGAAGCTTGTTGACTTTATTGGTTGGTTGGTTGATTCAGGGGAGGGACCAAATAACGAGGTCATCGGTCTCATTGGATTAGGGAAGGATTGGGAAGGAAGTCGGACATGCCCTGTCAAAGGAACCATCGTGGCATTGGTCTGAAGCGATTTAGGGAAACCACGGAAAACCTAAATCAGGATTACTGGGTGTGAGTTTGAACCTCTGTCCTCAGAAATGTGAGCCTGGTGCGCTAACCACTGCACCATTTGGTTTTATTGAGGATTCCAAAATACCACATTATTCCCTACTATTTTAGCTACAAAACTCTATTTTTTAACGTATTCAGCATTCAATGTGACGACCTTACACCTTGCTGGGAGGGCCTGTATTCCTGCACAGTGCCACTTTTTAACACCCCCCGTTTTGTCTTTCATTAGGTTTTGTGTGATTGTATGACCGTGTGCTTAATGGATGAAAGGCTATCGGTTTTTCTGCTATGGTTTCGGGGGTATTTCAACCGAGTGCGGCTGTTCTGAGACTGAATAGTTGAATGATTGAAAGTTTGTCTATTATTAAAGGCCATAAAGGTTGCGATGTACTAACTGATATGTACTTTGTACTAACACACAAGTCCTGAGTCAGTAGCTACCTTCGCCTTACACATCTAATTACGGTTATATCTTTTATTAGTTGCTGATTTTAAGTACTTAGTCACACGCAATGATGATGGTTGACATTCACAACAATCCTCACTGCAATCCATGGTTGTTGCTGGACGACACGGTTGAAGCGAAACACGTAATTCGGCACTTGTCCCTTTTGGTTTCATATCTCTCGCGAATCGGTATCGAAGAGGGTCAACCCCACCACGATCAGAGGGACGCGCTCATTTGTCATACTCCGGTGAATTTACCGTTTACTACTCACTCGACCACCATTCTTGCCCGTCTACTGCTCACTCGACATTAGTCTCACTGCCTGCTGCAACGCTCGACAGTCGACTCCTGTCTGCTATGGAAAAAAATGGTTCAAATGGCTCAGAGCGCTATGGGACTTAACTTCTGAGGTCATCAGTCCCCTAGAACTTAGAACTACTTAAACCTAACGACATCACAAATAACCATGCCCGAGGCAGGATTCGAACCTGCGACCGCAGCGGTTGCACGGTTCCCGACTGTAGCGCCTAGAACCGTTCGGCCACCCCGGGTGCCTCTGCTATAGACCTGAGTGTCGGATACTAATATCTATGTTCGTGGGATCACGGATCCCTTACACGCTCTGCTGATCGACATTGGATGCAACACTTTGCTGCATCAGAAACCTCCCCATCATACACATACTGGTTCCCACGGAGTGCAGCCTTTTTCAGGGCAGACAGGAGTCGGAAGGTGCGAGATCCGCGCTGTAGGGTGGATGAGGAAGAACAGCCCAATGAAATTCTGTGAACCCCTCTCGAGTGTGCAGGCCTGCATGAGGCCTTGCAATGTCAGCGGAAAGAGCACTTTCCTTTTTTGTGGCGACGAACACGATGCAATAGAGAGAGTGCATGCACATTCCAGCACTGCAGGAGTCACACCTGTGTGCGGAAGGCCAGCACGCTGGACATCTCGCCGTGACTTGTTGCGAGATGACAGACTTCTTCTCCAACGACTCGCCGTGCTTTTGTTCACTGCTATGTCTTTGTAGACATTGTTGAAGCGCCTTTGAATGTCTGTTTATGCGCCAAAAGAAAGTCAGTGACAGTTCTCTGCTTGGAAACGCTTCTCCGTTGAGACGCCATTTTGAAGGTTACATACAGCGCCTTCACCAATCGGAGTTTAATGAAACTATAGGGGCCGAAGCGGGAATATTCCACGATGTCCCACAACAAGTTCCACATTCTTAAACCGAAACTGTCTGAGAAAAAAATATGTTGCATTACTTATTAATGGCCCCTCGTAGTAACTGTTTGCACTCTGTTATGACTGGCACTGTCGACTTTACCATATAAAATGCGTAAACAGAAATGTGTTCTCCTTTCTAAGAGGAATACAATTGAGATTAATGAAAGGCGATAAGAAGGTGTTATCTAACCAGTATACGGTTGGTAAGTCGACTATCACAAAACACATGGCAGGGAAAACCTGTTCCGGCATAACCAAAAGCGCTGGCACAAAGACGAAGAAAGCAAGAGCAGAGAAGGCTGTGATACGTCACACTGACTAGGACTGCACCACAACAGGAGCGACTTCTACAAGAATATAAGCGCCGCTCCTGCCAACCCTGGCCGTACATTACTAGACCCGGCCTAGCAGAGAGTGCTTCGACAACAGTTATTAGTGATCCATATCCATTGCTTGTATGGACATCGTCTACAGCGAAAGACATTGACTGTTTGCATGACGCCCATCGCTTGCGACACTGTTGTAAATTCAAAGTTTTGTCAATCTCCTTTATTGTAATAAAACTATTATTGTGATTGTCTTGAATTGTTGCATAACTATCCGACAAAGAAGCATCCCTTAGGCACCCTATAAGCGACGAGTGGACAGGACCCCACAGAACCTATCCCCATTTCCATTCTGTGTGAAGAGGGAATTCGATTTGACGAAACTTTCGGAGGGCTGTCTAATTTTAAAGATTGCATGGACTGGTTAAAATACTTTAAGTCAAGACACGACATTCCTGAGACTCAGATATTGGCAGAAAAAGAGGCTGCTGACTCTTTCAAAATGAAACAGAGGGTGTGTTGAGGGAAGAAGATTACGCTATCGAAAACATTTACAAGGCTGACAAAACTAGGCTCAATTGGAAAGATTTGTGAAGACAAACAACTGCTTCGCGTCGTGAATTCGTAGTACTTGATTCTAAAGTAAGGAAAGATCCTGTAACTGCTTTAATGTGTGCTTATCCTTCTGGTAAACACCGATTGCCTACGCTTTGTACAACTAAGGAGCCACGTTGTTTCATACGCGTTAATGTGTCTGCGATGTATATTGTTTACACCCCACAAAAGAGCGCCTGGATCAATAGTACGATTTTCACGGAATGGTTTATGGAAGTTTTTGTACCTTCTGTTAAAGTTCACCAATTAAAGGAAGGCAAAAGGGAGAAAACAATTCGGCTAAACGAAAAGGACGAATTCATAAAAGTGATATTCCTTCCACCTAACGTAAGGGCTTTATTATACCAACGGGATCAAAGCGTTTTGATACTTGCAAACGGTATGACAGAAAGAATTGTTACATAAATTATTGTTGGAAACAGAATAGCAGAGAGAAGGAAGTCTGTCCAGAAATAATAAAATATTGGTTTGAAATATGCGTCATACGTGATCAGAGCAGCTTAGATTACTGTAAAAGAACAGAATATGAAAAAAGCCTGGAATATAACTCCGGGAATGGTGGAACGTTCTCAAAGTCTACCTGAAAATGACCAACAGAATGATGTACCCAAAATACTCAGTATACTAAAAGAACTCAATTGCGATGAATTTGATGAAAAAGATGTTGCCGAACGGATGAGTGTTGACGATGCAGACCTAGAGCACCAAATCATACTGGATAAGGAAACTGTAAACGTCGTTACTGAAAAAGCTGATGGCGTCACCGTCTCATCCGCTGGCGGTCTAGAAAATGATAAAACCTACCGCCTGCTTCTGAAACATTTACATGTTTAGATGTAGTCACGGTTTGAAGTTCAAGATGAAAGTGACCAGTATCAGATATCCGTCCAGAAACATATGCGTGACGTATTTGCTCGAAAGCAAGAAGGCTTGCTTAAACAGACCAAATTCAAATTCAAATGACTCTAAGCACTATGGGACTTAACATCTGAGGTCATCAGTGCCCTAGACTTAGAACTACTTAAACCTAACTAACCTAAGGACATCACACACATCCATACCCGAGGCAGGATTCGAACCTGCGACCGTAGCAGCAGCGCGGTTCCGGACTGAAGCGCCTCGAACCGCTCGGCCACATCGGCCGACAGACAGACGAGAGTAAAGGATTTAAACGTTAGTTCTGCACATATGTGCTGTGCAAGCAAAATGCTTACACATTACATATGTTTTGCTTGCTAGGCTGCGATACATACTTCCCTACAGTACTTAACTTTAGAATAATAAAACAGATGCATGTTATTATAAATTAAAAATAAAAAGTCATGCATCATGAAGGAATGGGACGAAGATCATAGACGTGAAGTCAGACAAGTGTTTACAATTTCAGAAAAATTGGATGATCCATTCAGGAGAAAGAGCTTCACAAATGGAGCAAGTCAATAACACGTTGATTCACTTCTGACCCTTATACAACCAGGTATTCGGCTTGGCACTGACAGAAAGTTGATAGATGTCCTCCTGAGGGACACTGTGTCAAATTCTGTCCAAGTGTTGCGTCAGGTCGTCAAAACCCCCACATACTTGGGAATCCATGCCCACAATGCTCCAAACTTTCTCAATTAGGGAGAGATCCGGCGACCTTGCTGGCCAAATTAGTGTTTGGCAAGAACGAAACAATCAGCAGAAACTCTCCCTTTGTGCAGGCGGAAATGTAAGCCTAGGGTGCCTTGTCGTGAATGGCAATAAAAAGGGGCATAGAATATCGACGACACAACCGCTGTGCCATAAGGGGGTCGAATATGAGAATCAAATGGATCGTGGTATGAAATGAAATGCCACCCCAGACCACCACTCTTGGTCGTCGGACCTCATGGCGGGCGACAGTCAGCCTGGTATCCCACCGCTGTTCGGGACCTGTGCAGACACTCTTCACTGGCTATAGTAGCTCACTTCGAAGTGGTACTCATCGCTGAAGACAATTCCAGTCATTGAGACTTGAGGGCGAAAGTGGCCGACACCACTGCAAATGGGCTTGTTGGTGCAGGGGGGGCAGTGGCAGACAGCGCAAGGGGCTCCACGAGCTCATACCACTTTCAGCAACCTCTCTATTAATGGTCCTTGTGGTCACTGAAGCATCAGCTGCTGGTCCTATCGATGAGAATGATGAATCCGGCGCGCTGAGTGCCTCTCTGACGATTGATCAGTCCTTCAGTTCTGTCGTCTCTCTAGGTCGACCGCTTCCTTCTTGATGCTGTTTTTGGGCATGGTTCATTTGTTCTTGCCAACATCGTCGAATAGTCCCATTCAAATGTCGAGCGATTCGCCAATTACTGCAAATGTCTTCCTTGAGCCCAACTACTCGTCCTGTCTCAAATGCTGACACCTGTGTATATTGCTCACACGTCTTCGAGATATCACTACTGTCCAACTGACTACACGGAATGAAATCTGCAAACACTTTATGCCCTGGCATCGACATGTGCCTTCTTCACTATCCTGACCAGTTGCACTGTGAAATTGCCTGCAGCATCACTCATTCATCGATTGGTCGGCAAACTTTACAATTTAGCATTTTTCGTCGATACATGTATGAATATCAACGTGTGAACAAGTTGCATAACACCACAGTGCGTCTCTTTTCTGTGTGTATATACACTGAAGAGTCAAAAAACTGGTATACTTGCCTGATATCGTGTAGGGCCCCCGCGAGCACGCGGATGTGCTTCAATATGACGTGGCATGGACTCGACTAATGTCTGAAGTAGTGCTGGAGGGAACTGACACCATGAATCCTGCAGGGCTGTCTCTAAAGCCGGAAGAGTACGAGGGGGTGTAAATCACTTCCGAGCAGCACGTTGGAAGGCGGCCCAGATATTTTTTTTTTTTTGTTTTTGTTTTGGTTTTAGGGCGCAAAACTGCTATGGTCATTAGCGCCCGGTCCGTGACTTACGAAACAGTAAAAACCTAAAATGGAAACCAGCAGCAATGGGAACGAAACTCAAAAAATTGGAGAAACTAAAAGCAGAAGGAAGGCTTAAAAATCCACTACAGAAAGGGGTTGGTTGTCCCCAAAAAAAGCTTCAAATGACTAACGTCATTTCACTGGCACTAATAAACTCGAGAACGCGATCGACCGAGCGCGTGTCATCTGCTAAAATTGACGATATATCAGGCGACAGCTGTAGACGGGCGCGTAACGGAGTAAAATAGGGGCACTCAATTAAAAGGTGTCTTACCGTCCACAGCTGAGAGCAGTGGGGACAGAGTGGGGGAGGATCGCCGCTTAAAAGGTGTCGATGGCTAAAAAGACAGTGCCCGATCCGGAGTCTAGTTAAAATTACCTCCTCCCGACGACGCGTTCGGGGGGAAGAGGTCCAAGCACAGGGAAGAGCTTTCACGCCCCGCAATTTATTATGGGGAAGTGCCGACCAATGTGCGTGCCATAAAAGAACAACACGACTACATAAAACGCTCCGTAGATCGGCGAAGGGAATCGATTGAATAGCTGGCCGAAGAAGAGAGACTGCAGCCTTGGCCGCTATATCGGCCGCCTCATTTCCACAGATACCAACGTGTCCCGGGAGCCAGAGGGACGCCACCGAGACGCCCCCCAGGTGGAGCAAGCACAGACAGTCCTGAATCCGGTGGACCAGAGGGTGGACAGGGTAAAGAGCTTGGAGACTGAGGAGAGAGCTGAGAGAATCTGAACAGATAACATACTGTATCCGCTGATGACGGCGGATGTAGTGGACAGCCTGGAGAATAGCGTAAAGCTCCGCAGTATAAACCGAACACTGGTCGGGAAGCCGAAATTGATTTGTGGTGTCGCCAACAATATAGGCACTCCCTACACCTAACGATGTTTTCGAACCATCAGCGGCCCAGATATGTTCAATAACGTTCTTGTCTGGGGAGTTCGGTGGCCATCAGAAGTGTTTAAACTCAGGAGAGTGCTCCTGGAGCTGTCTAGCAATTCTGGACTTGTAGGGTGTTGCCTTGTTCTGCTGGAACTCCCGAAGTCCGACGGAATGCACAAGTGGTCAGAAAGGATGTTTCCGTGCGTGTCACCTGTCAGAGTCGTATCTATCAGGAGGCCCATTTCACTCCAACTGCACACGTCCCACACCATTAGAGAGCCACCATGGATTCATGAGGTTGTCTCCATACCTGTAGATGTCTATCCGCTTGATTCTATTTAAAACGAGACTCGTCCAACCAGGCAACATTTTTTCAGTCATCAACAGTCCAATGCTAGTGTTCATGGGCCCAGGCGTGGCCTAAAGCTTCATGTTGTGCAGGCATCAAGGGTACACGAGTGGGCCTTCGGCTCCGATAGCCCATGTCGATGATGTTTCGTTGAATGTCTTCAGTTCGTTCGGACGACCTCAGAAGATGTCTCCCGCAGATGGAGACGAAACGTTGGGTGTAAATTTTATACATCGACCACGGCCTCTCAGCCAGGAAGTTTCAACTGAATATAACACCGGCCGTGAAAGCCGACATTGTATGATTTTCGTTGAATGGTTCGCCAACTGACACTTGTTGATGGCCCAACATTGATATCTGCTGCAATTTGCGGAAGGGTTGCACTTGTGTCACGTTGAACGATTCTCTTGAGTCGTCTTTGGTCCTTTTGTTGCAGGATCTTTTTCCGGCCACAGCGATGTCGGAGATTTGAGGTTTTACCGGATTACTGATATTCACGGTACACCCGTGAAATGGTCGTACGGGAAAATCCCCACTTCGTCGCTACCTCGGAGATGCTGTGTCCCTCCGCTCGTGCGCAGACTATAACACCACGTTCAGACTCACTTGCATGTTGATAACCTGCGTTGTAGCTGCAGTGACCCATCTAGAAACTGCGACGGGTACTTCTGTTATACAGGCGTTGCCGACCGCAGCGCCATATTCTACCTGTTTACACATCTCTGTATTTGAATACGCATGCCTATACCAGTTTCTTTGGCGCTTCAGTGTAGATCTTGTTGGTGAACTGGTAAAGAAAAGTGTACAGTTCGACTACCTGAATAAACCGGTTTTCCGAATACGCATGTCTCCCAATTACTTCGGATAAATTACTTTGTATAACCGACATTCTACTGTACCGTAAATCGTTCATTCCAAAAACTGTGCTATGAGCAATTTGCATGCAAAGTAGCGAGTCTTACAAAAGGAGATCATCCTTTCCAGGTCTAAGAGGAACTTTGATAATACTAACAAAAAAAATCCATATTATAGACGCAACCGATCCTCAACTTCAACAAATGTAACGTATTGCGAATGGAGAGACAGAAAGACCCTTTATTGTCTGATTACAATATTGCAGAACCATCACTGGAAGTAGCTACTTCGATAAAATATCCTGGAGTATGCGTTTCGATTGAGTTGAAGTGGAACGACTGCATACAGTTAATCACGGGCACGGAAGGTGATAGACAGATTCATTGGAGGAATCCACAAGAAATTTACACCACCAACAAAACACCCGTTCGACTGATACATGAGTATTGCTCGTCACTCTAGGATCTGTACAAGACTGATAGAAGAAATAGGGAAGATCCAAAGAAGAGCAGCACGTTTCGTTACAGGCTCATTTAGTAAGGGCGAAAGCTTCACGTAGCTGCTCAGCCAACTCCAATGGCAGACGCCCTAAGAGAAGCGTTCTGAATCACGATATGGTGAGTGTACGTTCATAGAGGAGTCAACCACTATATTGTTCCCTTCTACGTAGACTGATGAGCCAAAACATTATGACCACCTTCTTAATAGCCTTTCTGTCCGTCTTTGGAAGAGAATATATCACTGATTCTGCATAAGAGAGATCCGACTGTTTGTTAGTAGCTTTGAGGAGATATGTAATATTAGACGTCTACGCACAGGTCATGTAACTCGCATGAATAATGGACCGCTGATTTGCGTACGCGGTGATGGCGCACGATAGCGACCCAGATGGGTTCCATAGGATTTACATCAGGCGAATTTGGTCGCCGAGATACACTGTGTAATCAAAAGTATCCGGACACCTGACTGACAATCACAAGTTCGTGGCGCCCTTCATCGATAATGCTGGAATTCAGTATGGTGTTGGCCCATCCTTAGCCTTGATGACAGCTTACAATCTCCCAGGCATACGTTCAGTGAGATGCTGGAAGCTTTCTTGGGGAATGGTAGCCCATTCTTCACGGAGTGCTGTACTGACGAGAGGTCAGTACAGTAAGTAGTAGCTAGAAGGCTGTTGTATAGAGTTGGCTGGGCCGGTCGTGGGGAGCGATGGCGGTGCCTGAGCGATGTAGTATAAGGTAAAAGCAGCCTCGCGCATATGTACTATTGTTCTATCAAGTCCCATATAAATGTTTTTAAAAAAATCTCTTAATAATAATCTTTCTTATAAAAATTAACTTTTGACAATCATTTATCCCAATTTAAAGAATTTACTAATTTCTCCAATCCATGGTCATCCCGATTATTGTAAAGTAAAATCAGTTGTTTCTTTCTATACATGACAAATCTATCGGCCAGCATTGCACTGGGCTGTGCCAGAAAAATTTCTTATAGGAGCAGACTTCATTGAGGTAAGAATTATCAGTTTATTCAGAATGATCTTTTAGGCCCATGACGCAGCACTGCTGACGTCCAAATTTACCAGTTTAGATTCACAGTCAGTTGATTATTGAAAGGTTATAAGTGAGCCACAGTTTTATTGAGAGGTTAGTCACGTTATCGTTGCGAGGTTACTGAATAAACTGTTGCTAGGTTACACTGAATGTGAATGATATATTTTTTACTGTTGGGAGGTTACAAGGTGCCGGATTGTGTAAGAAACTGGAATAGAAAAATGTACACATGTGAGTAAAGCCACTTTTTCACATTCAGTGTCACTTCTGCATTCACGCAGTCCAATATCAAACACTGCTGTTCGTGTTGTCATTTTCAAAAGATGATACTGATATGTGAAAGTAAGTTGTATAGCACTTTTTTTCAAAAAATGGTTCAAGTGGCTCTGAGCACTATGGGACTTAACATCTGAGGTCATCAGTCCCCTAGACTTATAACTACGTAAACCTAACTAACCTAATGACATCACACACACCCATGCCCGAGGCAGGATTCGAACCTGCGACCGTAGCAGCTGCGTGGTTCCGGACTGAAGCGCCTAGAACCGCTCGGCCACAGGGGCTGGCAGCAATTTTTTGATCAGGAATATGTACAAAGGGGTCCAGAAAAATGTAGACACTCTTTGATAGTGAATATCTTTGGAACAAAATGAGATATCGTTGCAATTTTGCACCATAGCGTAGTCCATTGTAATCTCAACAGATCATTGAAAGCGTTGTCCGCCTCCTTAGCTGGGTGGTAACGTGCTCGCCTCCCATGCAAGCAGGTCCTGATTCGATTCCGGGCCGGGTTGGAGATTTTCTCCGCTCGGTGACTGGGTGTTGTGTTGTCCTCATCATCATTTCATCCTCATCACCGGCGCGAAAGTCGCCCGATGTGGCGTCGACTGAAATAAGACAGACACTTGGCTGCCGAACTTCCCCGAACAGGCCAAAGATGCCATACGCTCATTTCATTTTTTATAGAAAGCGCTTTTCAGCAGATGACAGTGCAGCAGCAATGGAGAGAAGTCTTCCGAAGTAAGAGTGATTTCAGGTGTGGCGCAGGGGAGTGTCGTAGGACCGTTGCTATTCACAATATACATAAATGACCTTGTGGATGACATTGGAAGTTCACTGAGGCTTTTTGAGGATGATGCTGTGGTATATCGAGAGGTTGTAACAATGGAAAATTGTACTGAAATGCAGGAGGATCTGCAGCGAATTGACGCATGGCGCAGGGAATGGCAATTGAATCTCAAGGTAGACAAGTGTAATGTGCTGCGAATACATAGAAAGATAGATCCCTTATCATTTAGCTACAAAATAGCGGGTCAACAACTGGCAGCAGTTAATTCCATAAATTATCTGGGAGTACGCATTAGGAGTGATTTAAAATGGAATGATCATATAAAGTTGATCATCGGTAAAGCAGATGCCAGACTGAGATTCATTGGAAGAATCCTAAGGAAATGCAATCCGAAAACAAAGGAAGTAGGTTACAGTGCGCTAGTTCGCCCACTGCTTGAAATCTACTCAGCAGTGTGGGATCCGTACCAGATAGGGTTGATAGAAGAGATAGAGAAGATCCAACGTAGAGCAGCGCGTTTCGTTACAGGATCATTTAGTAATCGCGAAAGCGTTACGGAGATGATAGATAAACTCCAGTGGAAGACTCTGCAGGAGAGACGCTCAGTTGCTCGGTACGGGCTTTTGTTGAAGTTTCGATAACATACCTTCACCGAGGAGTCAAGCAGTATATTGCTCCCTCCTACGTATATCTCGCGAAGAGACCGTGACGATAGAATCAGAGAGATTAGAGCCCACACAGAGGCATACCGACAATCCTTTCCACGAAAAATGCGAGACTGGAATAGAAGGGACAACCCATAGAGGTACTCAAGGTACCCTCCGCCACACACCGTCAGGTGGCTTGCAGAGTATGGATGTAGATGTAGATGTAGATGTAGAAATAAGACTGTTGGTTGAGCAACGCAAGGCCGTAATGAAATGGTACTGGAAGTACGAAAACATGGCGGAGGCAGAATGGCAATGGCGTAATGTGTACGGAACTCAGCTACCAACACGTACAACAATTTATCGTATTCGGCATGAATCCGAAGCTGACAGTACTGTTCAGGATGTCTATAACGAAAGGTCTAGTCGACCAAAAACATCAGAAAGTGTAGCTTCCAGCGCTGCTGTGTTGCAATATTTTACTAGGTCACCTCGAAAATCTGCGAAGCAGGGTGCACGTGAAAGAGGGGTAATCCGATCAAGCGTACGACAAATTCTGGTGGCTGCAAATTGGGGAAAATGTACATTCCAAGATCACTGCACGCTATGAACGAGGACGACCCGGATCGAATGATGGAGCACTGCGAGTGGTTTGAAGGCATGCTTCGCGAGGATGAACCATTTGTAGAGATGGTTATCTGGTCTGACGAGGCGCAGTTCGAACTGAACGGTCGTGTAAACCGCCAGGGCTGCGTGCACTGGGCTCTGAAAGTCCCCACGTTTACATGGACAAAAGTGTTAATCTAGCGGTGAGGTGTAAACTCTGGCGCATGAGACGATACGTGGACATTGGCGTCATTTGGACCGCAGCTGCAACACGGCGAACGGAAACCCGAGGCCGCTGTCGGATCACCTGCTGCACTAGCTGCGCGTTGCCCTCTGTGCTTGCCGTACGCGGTCGCCCTACGTTTCCAGCACGTTCATCCGTCACGTTCCCAGTCCGTTGAAATTTTTCAAACAGATCCTTTATTGTATCGCTTTTCGGTCCTTTGGTTACATTAAACCTCCGTTGAAAACTTCGTCTTGTTGTAACAACACTGTGTTCTAGGCGGTGGAATTCCAACACCAGAAAAATCCTCTGTTCTAAGGAATAAACCATGTTGTCTACAGCACACTTGCACGTTGTGAACAGCACACGCTTACAGCAGAAAGACGACGTACAGAATGGCGCACCCACAGACTGCGTTGTCTTCTATATCTTTCACATCACTTGCAGCGCCATCTGTTGTTGAAAATTGTAACTACTGTAATTTCGAAAGTTTGTCTGCCTGAAAATGTACTGTTGTCCCAAGCATATTGCAACAAACGGTGTATTTCTATCGCTGCTCGTTTAGTTTTTATTGCCGTTTCAAATATACCGGTCATTTTTGAAACACCCTGTAGCTTTCCGCCTCACTACCACAGAGACGTCAGAGCGTACTTGGATGAAAATCTACCTGGACAGTGGATGGGTCGAAGAGGAGCTGTTGAGCACCGACTTTGATCTCCAGCCCTTAATCCTACCTATGGGGGACCTTGAAAAATGAAGCTCATTAATAGAAGTCAGCAACACTGAACGAGTTACGAGAAGTCATTGACGCGTCCTGCGTAGCTGTCACACCGGCAAGACTGACAGCCGTAGTTCGGTCAACAATTCAGAGGCCTCGATGTTGTTTGGCCGCTAATGGGAGTCACTTTGAACACACAGAATTACTTTCTCCCCTTTCAAAACTGTAACGGTGTATCATTTTGTTCAATTAATATTGACTATCAGACTCCAAAAAGAATAAAATTCCAATCCCAAAGAAATCATGTGTCGATAGGTGTTAAAATTATCAAACTGTTTAATAAGTCATGGCTGAAAAATGCTATCACGAATGGAAAAACTGGTAGAAGCTAACCTCCGGGAAGGTCAGTTTGAATTCCGCAGAAATGTTGGAACACGCGAGGCAATATTGACCCTACGACGTATCTTAGAAGACAGATAAAGGAAAGGCAAAACCTACGTTTCTAGCATTTGTAGACTTAAGTAAAGCTTTTCACAATGTTAACTGGAATACTCTCTTTCAAATTTTGAAGGTGGCAGGGGTCAAACACAGGGAGCGAGAGGCTATTTACAATTTGTACTGAAACCAGACTGCAGTTGTAAGAGTCGAGAGGCATGAAAGGGAAGTAGTGGTTGAGAAGGGAGCGAGGATTGTAGCCTATCCCCGACGTTATTCAATCTGTATATTGAGCAAGCAGCAAAAGGAAACAAAAAAATTGAAGTAGGACTTAAAATCCATGAAGAAGAAATAATAACTTTGAGGTTTGCCGATGACATTGTAATTCTGTCAGAGACAGCAAAGGACCTGGAAGAGCAGTTGAACGGAATGGACAATGTCTTGAAAGGAGGATATTAGATGAACATAAAAAAGCGTAACGAGAATAAGCTCCGTCTTCAGGCCACAAGTGGCCCATCGGGACCATCCGAGCGCCGTTTCATCCTCAGCTGAGGATGCGGATAGGAGGGGGGGTGTGGTCAGCACACCGCTCTCCCGGTCGTTATGATGGTTTTCTATGACCGGAGCCGCTACTATTTGGTCGAGTAGCTCCTCAATTGGCATCACGAGGCTGAGTGCACCCCGAAAAATGGCAACAGCTCATGGCGGCTGGATGGTCACCCATCCAAGTACCGGCCACGCCCGACAGCGCTTAACTTCGGTGATCTCACGGGAACCGGTGTATCCACTGCGGCAAGGCTGTTGCCCAACGAGAATAAGGGAATGTAGTTAAATAAAATCAGGTGATGCTGAGGGAACTAGATTAGGAAATGAACACTTAAAGTAGTAGATGAGTTTTGATAAGTGGGAAGCAAAATAACTGATGACGGTCGAAGTAGAAAGGATATAAAATGCAGGCTTGCAATGACAAATAAAGTGTTTCTTGAAGAAGAGAAATTTGTTAACATTGAGTATAGATTTAAGTGTGAGGAAGACTTTTCTGAAAGTATTTGTGTGGAGTGCAGCCATGTACGGAAGTGAATCATGGACAATAAATAGTTTAGACAGGAAGAGCATAGAAGCTTTCGAAATGTGGTGCTACAGAAGAACGCTGAAGATTAGATGGGTAGATCACATAGCTAATGAGGAAGTACTGAACAGAATTAGGGAGAAGAGAAATTTGTGGCACAAACTGACTATAAGAGGGGATCGGTTGGTAGGACACGTTCTGAGGCATCAAGGGATCGCCAATTTAGTATCGTAGGGAACCGTGGAGGGTAAAAGCCGTACAGGGAGACCAAGAGATGAATACATTAAGCAGATTCAAAAGGCTGTAAGCTGCAGTAGTTACTCGGAAATGAAGAGGATTGTACAAGGTAGGGTAGCACGGTGAGCTACATCAAACCAGTGTCTGGACTGAAGACCACAACAGTAAAAAAATCAAAGTGTGTCTATTTTTCTGGATGCCTCTGTACAGACTAGCATAATGCGCGCTACTTCGCTCGTGTAAACTGTATGATCTGGATGGAATTTTTTTTTTTTTTTGTTTTGTTTTTCTTCAGTCGAATTTTTGTGTTGTTCAGAACTTGCAACATCTTTTAAACTTCTCACGCTAATTAAGGCGGTAGAAGCATGGTCTTTTCTGAAAGCGCGTCAGATCAAAAAGCGATTCTGGCAGCTGGAGCCAAAGACTTTTGTTAATCATGCTTCTGGCGTTCTTCTGATGATATGTCTATAGAAACTTTCATCCTCTAACACATATTTCTTTGCACCAAATCGAGAAGCGAAATATAAATTTTCGTAGATTTATCTTTGAAAATGGTTATGTAATGAAATAATTTCATAAAACTTTCAACTCTATTTTACTCTCTTAGGGAGTTCAATTTGCAAAAACACTGAAACACATATTTTTTATTTGCAACCGAGAAGTCAAATGCCGACTTTCACAGGGGTAGGCCTTAAAAACACTTCGGTCCTTCTTTAATAATGTTTTATTGTCAAACAGATTTTGAGCCACTATTTCATTCCCATTGGGGCTACATTTACAAAAGTGCTGAAACATGTATTTCTTTATTTATGATCGAGAAATCAAATAGCAATTTTATTAGATTTAGCATCAAAATTTCCTTAATAGCTAAGTATTTTCAAAACACCTTTCATTCCTTATTTCACCTCCTTAGGGGCGGAATTTCGAAAAATCGCTGTTTGTACGACGCCTACAGTATAAGAGAAACCTCTCAAAATTGCAAGTTTCTATCCGTAGTGGTTTAATCTGGGCGGTGACGAGGTAATCAGTCTGGAAATGGCCTTTTATATTGATTCTGGCAGCAGGTGATGTTTTTAGCTCCTTAATATTATTCGTTGATGACGTAACTGTAGATAAAGAGTTTTGGTTTTGTGATCAGATTGAGACCTGGGCCCATCACTTCCCTCTGGAAATACAAGAGCAAGCGGAACTATGAGCGAAATCTCTGTACAACAATAGTTTGCAATAGGATTTGCGTCAAGGGATGGTTGTAGTCAATATTTTTTTGTGACCTATAAGAAGTTTCTCTTATATTTTTCCTTCTCAAAATGTACATCACCGGCAATCACATATCACGTTAGTATTCTGTACAGGCTGCATGCAAAGGTGCGACGAATAAGCAATGGGTAACGCTCATTGTTTCATTACAAACGTACCCAACAAATGAAATGCTTTGAGATTCGAACAACTGAGTGGTGTTAGGTATGAATAATAGGAATATCTAATGCTATTTTGTCTAAAACTGACATGGTGAGATCGTGGCTGTGTACAATTATTGTAGGTTAATTCTTACAAAGAAGAAAACAGCAACCAGCCACTATTAATACTGCTATTTATTTAGGTAAATAGCGCCGTTACCGGTTTCGAACTGGCAAGTTCATCATCAGACGGCTGTTCACATGATTTTCAAGATACATTTTACATTATCGTCCGTTTTCGATTTTAATTATTCCACTGTGGCGAAGTATTTTTGGTGTGTTGTTGCCGTCGAAAATTCCGCGCGATTTTGTTGCGAAGTTGCGAAAAATACAGTCCTGCAACTTCGCAACAAAATCGCGTGGAATTTTTGACGGCAACAACACACCAAAAATACTTCGCCACAGTGGAATAATAAAAATAAAATAAAAGGGAGTTTCTTCCCTGAAGAACTGATACATAGGTTACTTTCAACAGTGTGGCTTGCTTTGTTTGTGAACTGGTTACCACGGAATTTCCTTTTATTGCCTTCCTTGCTGCGTGGCATAGTTCGTGTTTATTGCACACTAAAGGATATGTAGTTCCACAAATATATGTGGCGCTTGGGCAACATACATTCATTAACAAGTGAACAAAACTGCTCCAGTGAAACAAAAGTAAATACTAGCAAATGAATTATTTACAGACACAAGAAACCTGCACTGTTACCAAACTATACAATGTATCATACGTATAATCTCTGAAAACAGATAGTTCACAGTTCTTTTCGAAATAATACTGGTTACTCTAACAGAAATAAAGGGGGCGTGGCAGCATACTGACCATAACTTTAAAATTTGATATATATAGGTCATTTTGCATTTGAAACCCTATAACGTATACATCAATGTAATCACGAAAGACTATAGAATAAAAAATTCGATTTTTCCACCATTTATAAGTACCCTGTATCCTTAAACAATTTCCTGTCCTATCTTCAGAAGGAAGGGGAGAAACCAGTGAACTGAAAGAATTGTAAGATAATGGTGTAACTGCTCCCATTCAAGCTAGTCAATGGGCAAGTCCCCTCGTTTTTTTGTCTAAGCCTTCTGGTCGGATTCGCATTTGTGTTGACTTCACGTCTACAGTCAACCCACAGACGATAGTTAACACTTACCCGTTACCTCGCCCCCTCAGGGCGATGGACAGGCTTGGTGCAGGACGTAACTTTTCTAAGATAGATTTGCGTGATGCCTTCTTGCAAATTCGATTGGATGAAGAATCACAGAAAGTGTTTGTTGTAAATGCACTCTTAGGATTGTTCAAGTATTTGCGTTTCCTCTTCGGCAGAGCTTTCGCACTCGCCATTTTTCAACGTTACTTGCAACTGCTGACTGCAAAAGTGCCATTTTGTTCATCTTGACGATATTGTCGTCTCAGGTCGTAGACCAGAGGAACACATAGCTAATTTGCATACTCTTTCTCAGTGTTGTCAAAAGCAAGATTAAAATGTCATCTTGAAAATTGTGACTTTTTTCAAACTGAACAACAGGTCATGTGATAATCAGTCAGGGTGTGCACCACCTTCAATCTCATTTGCATGCAGTCCGTGACCTGCCTGTTCCTCGCATTGCGTCTGAACTGCAGTCTGTACTACGCAAAATGACATACTACATTCGGTTCATACCGAATGCTGCTCAAATCGGGGCTCCATGGCATCGCTTGCGCCGCAAAAATGTAGCTTTTGTGTAGACTAAAGATTGTGAAGACGCATTTCAGAAACTCAAAAATGCTTTGCTTAGTGACAGATCTTTAGTGCATTTTGATCCTGCCAAGCCAGTAGTTTTGCAAGTCGACGCTTCATCCTACGGAATCGGCGCTGTGCTTTCGCACAGAATTGATGCGCAGGACAGACCTATTGCTTTTGCCTTCAAGTTGTTAACTCAAACTGAGTGCAATTACCCTCAAATAGAAAAAGAGGCTCTCACTGTTGTGTAACCAAATTCCATAATTATTTGTATGGTCGCAAGTTCTATTTAGCGACAAATCACAAGCCTTTGCAGTCCTTGTTCCATCCATCAAAGCCGGTTTCTACTCGTACTGCTCAAAAACTGCAACACTGGGCTTCGTTGCTTTCGCAGTATCAGTATGAAATAGTGTACTGACCTAGGCCAAAGCACGGGAATGCGGACGCACTATCTCTACTTCTGGTTGGCTCAGACTTTGATTTTGATGCAGCTGCCGCTTCTTGTTGCCAAGTCGATGCGCGGGGCACTGAATTGCTGGAAACTTTTCCCTTGCACTACAGAAAAATTACACAGGCCACGGAAGCAGACCCAGATCTCAAGTTTTTGTTGCTTTACATTTGCACGTCTCGGCCTCGTTCATTGAACAGTATCCAGAACTCAGCTGTGCGCCGATACTTTGGTCGTCGGCGTGATTCTAGTTCAAAACACAGTGGATAATTCCATGTGATCATTCCCAAACTGTTGCAAAAGGATGTGTTGCGGTTGTTCCACCAAGGGCTTTGGGGATTGTTCGCATTAAAGAATTAGCGAGCCTGTACTGTACTTGGCATACGGACCCCCACTTTGAACAGATGGTGGCACAGTGCCCCCCATATGCGGAGAACGAATCCGCTCCCCCACAAACATTCTCAGCTAGGCCTAAGACTCGATCGCCATAGCAACGAGTGCAAATTCACTTTGCAGAACCATTTTGAAACAATTGTTGGCTCAACCTGGTAGACTCTCTTAGCAAGTTTCCATTTGTGGTGCCTATGGCATCTACCACATCACATAGCATTGTACTCCATATTTTGCATAGAAGGTTCGCGATAAATACTTGTGTCGGGCAACGGACCACAGTTCACTTCACGCGACTTTGAACAGTTTTGTGAATCAAAGGGCTTTCGTCATCTACCAAGTGCTCCGTTTCACCCGGAGTCCAACAGCGAAGCGGAACACTTGGTATGCAGTTTCAAGCAACAGATGGCCAAGCTTCGCACCACCCACACACGGGAACAGGCGCTGCAGCTCATTCTCGCCTCCTATTGAAACGTCCCATTATAAAAATTATAAATGACTGTGCTTAAACTGACACACAATATTTTTAGCGCAACGCAATCTGACTTTCAAAAATCCCTACAAAAGAATGGCCCTGACTAACAATAACCTATACCTTTCATGAATCACTTACCTCACAAAAGTCTTCCTTACTCAAACTACTGCAACACAACGTGCGCCCATACTGCCAGCTGAATAAAAGATTCTAACTACTGAGGGCTCTAACTACTGATAGGCATAGTTACCAAATGAAAGATTTTGATTGAGAACAAACAATATATTTACAGATAGGACTTTTGGGAATAATGATGAATGAAGGGAGATCTCCAAGAAGTAAAGAAAGTTTTTTTTGCAAAATACTGCAGTAAAACAAACCCTGTCCTTTCCTTTTGTGTTTGTGTACCCTTGTGTCTTTGTGTTCTTCCTGTCTTTATGTGTTTAGCTGATACGAGTTACGTTGTAGAATTTTTCTAATAGTATGTTATTTTCTTTGTAAAGATGTTTAGACATTATTTATTTTGTTCTGTTTCAATGCTCATGTGTGAAATTAATGTTTCGAAAACTATTCTCAATATTTTATATATTTACTTATGTGATAATTCCTGTAACACTGATGTATATGTTTATTTCTATTCTTTTTTAAAGCCTGTGTAACTACAAATGTTATCTGTATTGTTATTTTCTTTAATGATGTATTTTGTACCTTTGTTATTGTATTCTTATATTATAAAATTGTGATTGACACCAGTTCATCAAATTAACTAACTTGTAAGCATACATTTCACTGCACACGTTTCTGTTGGTCATAGTATATGGACAATATGTGAGAAGTTGAGACTGTTAGTGTTTGCACGTGTGTTAATAATTCAGCAAGGGATTTGTTAACAGCATTGCTGGTTCTAAGGACATTTAAAAAAAAAAAATTTGTGAGTGCACAACTGGAGGTTCATGGACTTGCTATATTCTCCGCAAGACTCTTCGATGGTGATTGTGCACCTGCACAGTCGCAACAGATGGCTGTTGGCCGTCTCTACAAGGATTGCAGTGGGTCTGCACCTCTGGTGGCCCACCAATACCATACTCTCTACCAGGACTACAGAGGGTCTGCTCTGTGATGACCTACCTACCAATATTCTTCAAAACTTCGACTGACTCTGCGGTGGGTTTGCTCTGTTGTGGCCCATTATTTGTCTGAATGTCAAGAGTCAGCACTGTCTTTCCGTTGGAAGGACAACACAACTTCTTCAAGACTGCGTGGAAATCCACTACTTCCGTGTGCATTTTCATTTACTGCTCAGACTTTGAGAAAAAAAAAACACTGCACTTTTACTGTGATGAATGATCAGGACTGTCTTTATGGACTGAGAGAAAATTTTAGCTTTTGACCAACATTGTATCAATAAGTGTGTGTATTTGATATCTTTGTTATTGTAATTAAAATTTTTTTTTCAAATCTGTTTATAGGGAGCATGGGGGCTATGTAAGTAGGCTGTTTAGGTTTTTGTGTTGGTAACGCCACGTAGAGCTCTGTATGAAAATCACTGGCAGTGCTGTGTGCAGTCTGTGGCTTGTCTGTATTGTTGGAATATTTACAATAGTGTTGCGCTGTTGGCTGTTAACAGCGCGTAGCGTTGCGCAGTTGGAGGTGAGCCGCCAGCAGTGGTGGATGTGGGGAGACAGATGGCAGAATTTTGAGAGCGGATGATCTGGACTGTGTCCATCAGAGAGAGTAAATTTGTAAGATTGAATATTATGAACTGATATATATATATATATATGATGACTTTGGAACGTTATTAAGGTAAATACATTGTTTGTTCTCTATCAAAATCTTTCATTTGATAACTATGCCTATCAGTAGTTAGTGTCTTCAGTAGTCAGAATCTTTTATTTAGCTGGCAGTATTGGCGCTCGCTGTATTGCAGTAGTTTGAGTAACGAAGATTTTTGTGAGTTAAGTGATTCATGAAAGGTATAGGTTATTGTTAGTCAGGGCCATTCTTTTGTAGGGATTTTTGAAAGTCAGATTGCGTTGCGCTAAAAATATTGTGTGTCAATTTAAGCACAGTCATCTATAATTTTTCTAAAAGGACGTTTCACTGTCTCCCACCCACAACACGGAACCTCTGTATGACTGCCACCATCGGATGCTGCTACACTTACTACACCCACTGCAGCATCTGGAACCGTCATTGATGCCCAAGTATCACTTTGCGTCGTGGGATCTTGTTCTTTTCAGGTTTTATGGGAACCATGGGCGCTGGGAAGAGGCGTGATCCAAGAACACATTTGCTCTTATACGTTTTTGATTCCAGGTCCTGATGGTTTGCAGCGCCACCACCAGAACCAGATTCGCCCATGTCATTTGCGTGATTTTGCTGCTTTTACTCCCCCAGATTTACGGCCTCACAGGAGCGAGTGGCCTTCGCAGCCGCCCGCTGGCGCCACCAGGGCAGCCCTGGAGGAGCGTATGGACGACGCGCCCTCGCCCCAGCCGTCCCTGTGTAATGCCACTTCCTCGGACGAGAAATAAAAATCAAAAATTAGCTCCCAATACCCCCAAAGATTTCCCCCCAAATCCCAAATTCCCAGAAAAGTGAATAAGTGAACGAAGTTCCATTTATCACTATTATTAGGACAATAACAAGTAATTAAATCAGGAATCTAAGACTTGGCAATTTAGCAATCTACGAAAGAAAGATTAAATTTCAGTAAAATTAAAATCAAGATCATAATAAATCGCAAAATTAGTATAAATTAACATTCGCAAAGGAGAACCAGCGATCCCAAAGAATACTCTGTGTGAGTACTCTTCGGGAATTGTGGTGCGCGTACTGTAAGACGTTCGGTACACACACCATCAGATTATTTGACTTGTCGCTCTAACGAAGTAGGCGAGTGTCAGCAATATGTCTCGTGGTCTTATCGTGGCGTGTTTATCTTCTGCCATTAGGTCAGACGATAGAAATGCCACCTGCACGCTTAGAGTAGCAGATTGACGGTGACCATCTTTAAACGGAACTTGATTAATTTTCACACATTTATTAAAATAATAACAATCATAAACCTTACTTAACTTGATTCTGGATGCTATTTACATTTGACAATCTGAAGTTCCTTTGGTCTTGGTACGTTAATATTATTCTCACATATCTCTGACACTTGACAAAGTGTCTATACATTTCTCTTCATGGCTATGTACAAGAATATGATAATCTTATTAGGTGCAGACTGAAACTTGACTACAGACTAATGCAGACTGGTACAGACTGGTGCAGACAAATGCAGACTGACTAATTGGAGGTCTGTACACTAGTTATAATACCTCGCGCGTTCAGGTATCACTGCGCGAGTGTGATCCGCGAGGAGAAAAGGTTCTACGTTAGCAGCAATCTCATTGGCTGCGTTACATATTAATACGCGGATCGGCGGAAGCAGAATTTGGTCCGTCTCTAAGACAGCGCCATCTCGTAGTGCGGAGACGGATGAGCGCTGCGCCTCCACTGTTGTGCTTAGCGGGGCGCGCTCTAGTGGGAAAGTTGTGTATGCGCTGACTATGCGGAACTATGTACACAACAGGAATCGTGAGTAATGACTAACAAGGGGAGGCCGCCAATTGTGAAATTCAGATTCAGTTCATACTGCGCATAATAAAAGCTCATGGCCAGAGGTGTAATGTGGCAAAGCACCAAGATGCACTTCTCAGCCGTTGTCGAGAAAATTGACAGTTAAAAGAAACCGTTGCAGTGAAATACTCTCTACGTAGGCGCTCGGGTTCGTAATCCGAAGGTCGCCGGATTGAATCTCGTGCCATGCAACTCTTTTTTTTTTTAGTATTTGTTTTTTGTAATTCAAATGTGTGTATACACACACACACACACACACACACACACACACACACACATATATATATATATATATATATATATATATATATATATATATATATATAATTCCCGGCAATCAGTTGCAACAATTATGCATATAATAAGTTGCTGAAAGTCGTTTGTCGTGGAAAAACTGGCGTCTTCGAACATCATTATGTTTTCCGCAAACAAAGTTGTATTTCACAAATGTTATTGATTGTCTTCATAATGTTAACCACGTATAGTTAACGGAAGACGTAGAAACGATATTCCGAAACGAATACGTATAGCGTAAGTCAAACGTTCGAATTAGAATGGAAACCCCACCAGCACAAATTTGCTGTGGCAGGTATGAAATATAAACTCCGTTACTCGCTCGTTACACTTGAAGGACAGATGTTGAATGGGCCGAAACGAGCCGCCGCATAACAGCGTAGTTGCCTGCTAACTTCGAAAGAAGGTAGATGCGGTCCCTAGCGCAACTTATAACATCGTCGAAAATCAGTGCGGACGTGAGAGGTTTGGTACATCCTGTTAAACAAACGGAAAAATGGAGGCGGTACAGTTGGAGAGCGATCCGCCTTCACCAACATGCATAAGCAATTAATTAATAGTTTATATATATATATATATTTGAATTACAAAAAAACTAATAATAAAAAAAAATGTTGCATGGCGCGAGATTCGATCCGGCGACCTTCGGCTTGCGAACTCGAGCGCTTACCGCTGCGCCACGACGCTGTAGAAAATTATGAAGCGTAGAGAGTATTTCACCGCAACGGTTTCTTTTAACTGTCGATTTTCTCGACAACGGCTGGGAAGTGCATCTTGGTGCTTTGCCACATTACACCTCTGGCCATGAGCTTTTATTATGCGCAGTGTGAATCGAATCTGAATTTCACAATTGGCGGCCTCCCCTTGTAAGTATAATTCAATGCATTGTCACTACGTTACGAGAGTTAGCCGAAGCAGGTCATATATTTGAATGCTCGTACATGTAGGTGCGCTTAGATTGTTTTTGAGAGTGGATAATTGCGATCTATAATGACGCAGTAATACGATCTTCTGACTTCAAATATCACGGCATTAGAATTCGAGCAGAGGACTTTTACCTACTAGAATAAAGTGGACTTTCAACTAGATAATTGAACTAAACATTACTTAGACACTGATTTAGGCAACGAACAGTGATAGACAATTTTCATTCATAATAGCCAGTGGTTTATAGAACTTCAGTGATAGGTCCGGAGCATATAATTTAAATCCCCCCAACACCTGGGAAAGTTTTCTTCTCAAGGCTCGGTTAGGAAGTGACATATTGTGCAATAAAACACCCTCTCGTGCCAAGTCGTGCATTTGTGATTCAAAATTCTATCAAATTATTGACATGAAACTCCCGAGTAGTAATTACGCGCGGCGATAATATTTCACTGTAGCGCTCGGCGCTTGTGTAGAATCTTTGACTCAAATAACAAGCCCACTGTTACGATTTCTTAGATACTTGAAATTACGACCAGCTTGAAGGGAATCTGTCGTGGATGTGATTGTATTGGTTTTATCATTAATATTTCACCATTGATCAGTTAAACATCGATTACGAACGATTAATTACGATTCTTGGTGAAGTAAATATCTCACGCTCGTCGATATTTCGGTTCAGCACTGTTATTTACTTTATTTATTTATTTACATGTCAAGTTCCGTAGGACCAAATTGAGGAGCAAATGTCCAAGGTCATGGAACGTGTCAGTACATGAACTTACAACATTAACGTAATAACAGATAAAAATAAATGTTCATGAACCTGTTCTAGGGGACAGTCTGCTTTCCGCAGCGCTGCGGCGAGGACGTCTTGTTTACGTCCCGTCCGCGCGGTCGCGAGTGCCCGTAGTTGTTTACTACTTCGTCGCCGCTAGTTTAGAGTTGTAATGACACATTCCTATGCAGAGACATACAATATCTTAAAAGCTGCGCCAAAGATAAATTGAGAGGCATGTATATTATAATCTTTGTAAAGTTCACATTGGATTCTCTTTTGTTTGATACTCCAAGGAGCTAAGGGACACTTTCGATTGTTGCCTTGTGGAGGATGGACGTGATTTTGGACTGTGCGGAAAGGCAGCCATGTGGTTGGTAATTATGGTTTGTGCGATGAGCACAGCAAGTCTTACTGTGTTGTGAATAAAAAATAGTGAAAAGTTTCGAAGTGTTACGAAAATTATTTATAGCGACGTAGCATAGTATTCCTTGGTTTCCACCGTCTTCGTGAAGTGAACCGATGCCGACTCATGATGGTACACACGGTCAACAAAGAGAAGAACATCGATGGCGACTAATGAATTAATATTGTGGCAGAAGGACTAATTCTACGTCTAAGGTGAGAACTCTGATTAAATCAACAATGACGTGGAATTTAAAATATAAAATGTTTTTTATTTATTTCGCCACACTGGCGACCGCTGACAGGGACAGTGCTGGTGGAACAAAGAGTAAGTACTTCATTGTTGTGCTACAAATGTACTTGTACTAATTACTGTTTCTCTGTTACATGACGCACATGGAAAATGACGAATAAAGTGAAACAATATTAACTGTATAAACGGATGGCACAATAACCAGAAGGAACAAGGACAAGGATTTACAAACCTAACGTAATCGTGAGTGACGCAGCTCAGCCGTAATTAAGGTAGGAAAGCGCAAACGCATGCAGTGGCTGCACCTTGGCTTAGCTCCACTTAAAGCAGAACCTTTTCCGTCCATATTAAAATCCTGGTAGTGTTTGTGGCAACACACAATTACACTTTGATAATTACTTTTTATGTTCAACAATCGCAGAATTAGAAGACGTAGTGCGCCATCTTGTAAATTTCCGACGCGCAACAAATAACAATCGCGAGATATTTTTATTAATTCAACTGCGAGAGAATTTAAAGATTTAGATTAACAGTAAAGTACAGATAAAAATAATATCTTCACAATGGAATCGAAGAACTTTAATTTGACAAATGTTCATGGACACGTCACCGATTCTGACAATAGTGACGTAAATGATGACGCAATTAGTTTTTCAGCACAACATAATGTAGAAGTAAATACAATTCAATTGCACTCCACAGGGATTAACAATAACGAACCACTTGCAAATGAAACCTTGTGCACAGTCGATGAAGCATCGATTACCAGATCAGATGAAAATATTTCGCGTGAAGTCAGTGAACCTAGCCCGGTTTCGATTCAATCAGACCGTGGCAGAGAAACAATGGCAACAAATAATGGCATAAATACAAACACACAAGCTTCGTCAGTTACGCTTGAGGCATTATATAGTCTGATGTCAAATGTGAGCGAGAAACTGGCGAATCTAGAAATAATGACAAACACAAAATTGTCAAACATGGAAATTGGGTTCCAACAGCAGTTTTCAAGTGTAAACACGCAATTTGAAAACATACACAGACATTTCGATCAACGCTTAAATAAACTCACCAATGAAATCGATCAAAAGATCGAAGACAAAGTCATCAAAACCGTCAATAGTGTATACAATGTATTGGCAAATGACTTAGAAAAGAAATTGTCAGATCTTACAACCAAACAGGAACAGGAACTGTCAGAAATAGTAGAAACACACAATCAAACACAAACCGTACAAAAAGAAATACATGAAAACGTACAGGCTATTCAATTAAATTTAACAAGGGTACAGTCCGCATGTGAAGAAATACCTGACCAAGTTAATAAAGTTAACGAAGAAGTCGGTTTTCTGAAACAGGAGACTCGACGTATCAACGCGGACATTATCAAAATAAATGAAACTTTAGAAAACGGTAGTGTAAATGAATCAATAACTGACCGGGAAACAAAACTTTTTGAAAAATTAGGTAATGAAATCAAAGTAGCCGAGGACAGAATACGCAAGGAAATTGCTGGTAGACTGAATGTTTCAAATGACTTGCCTACGTCAAGCAACAAGCAGCGCGACACTTATTCGCCCGTGCCAGATTACGATGTAAATAACGCAGAACATCACGCGCCCTGTCCGGCGTATGTGCACGCACCGGCACAGGCAAACAATGGCTATTCGCCAAACGCGGTGCTGCAACAGGCAGTAGGCGTGTCGCCTTGCATCTCGACGATTCTAGTCGATGAGAGCCTGTTGAAACATAGACAGTTTCCAGTTTTCTCCACAGAATCCAGAAAAACTCATCCAGTCGTATTTGTAAGAGCATTTAAAAATGTCTTACCAAGAAACTGGACTGAGGCACAGAAGATTAGATATGTAGTAGGCTTCACACAAGGCGACGCACTTTTGTGGGCCACAGACATGGCTGAACAGTGCGTCACCTACGAACAATTTGAACGGGCTTTCTTGGAGAAATATTGGTCGGCTGGGGTCCAAGAAAGACTGCGCCGTGAAGTATTCAACCCACAACCGTTCAACCTCAAAAACGGCGGGTTGAGAAAGTATTTCGAAAAGTACTTGAATAAGACGCGCTATTGGAACAATCCAATACCGCACGTAGATGTTCTCAAAATTCTGAAAAACAGACTACCCGCGAACTTACGCGAAAAATTGGTAACCATACCGGAGAACGGCCTTGAATACTTTCTTTCCGTGCTTGACTCAATTGATCTAATATACGAAGAAGAGCCGAGCACAAGTAATCGGAATGAATATTCCGGAACCAATCAAAACAACGGTAATGGATATCATTTAAATGGCAGTGGACAAAACCCACACAGTTGGCATCCGTATGCGACAAGGCCAAATAATGGAACCTGGAATTACGGAAATCGGAGGAATTCGGCGCCACAGAGACGTGAAGACCGAAGGTATAGTACAGATTACGGTCCACGGCGGTATGGAAATGATAGAAATCACGTGAATGATTGGTCAGGCCCGCGTGATGAAAGGCGGCACACAAATGAAAATTACAATAGTTACAGTAATAGGAATGACAGACCAAGGAGGAATAGCGACGGCCGGTCGCAAGAAAATGTTGCACGCAGCGGTCCGGAAACTAATTGGCGACAGAATAACCACTCAGTACACTTTGTAGAGGTAACGGACAGTACTGAAGCAACGCCGTTGTCTCCCCCGGTAAACAACAATCGGTCGTAATGAGCCCCCACTGGCCGACCGATTTGACAACAAGGGGCACAAACAAGCACACATTACATCTTAGACAATTATTTTTAAGATATGATCAGGATGCGACCGTAGAAGATGATCTATGTGAAGAAGAGATGAAAGCACCGGACAAGGTAAGTGACCTCGTGCAGGCTGTAATAACAGCAATGATAGGAACTATAATTACCAACGTAATTTTAGATACAGGCGCATCTACGAATATTATTTCTAACAGTTTATTTAAAGAAGTTTCGAAAGCATTAAAAGTACCAGTGTTGCCAACGGAAAATTGTAAAATCTTGACAGCTGTAGGTAACAAGTCAAAAAGTATTAAGTGGCAGACGCAAATACCTGTTACCATTAGCGATGTCACGATAAACTGTACATTCTTGATCGTTGACAAGTTAATCGTCAATTGTATTTTAGGCATGGAAGTTTTCCGGCAGCATAAAGTAAACATCGACATAGGCAGTGGACTTTGCTATTTCCGAGTGGGCAGTCGTAGTGTGAAGGTCAATCTTGTAAACAATAGATCGTAATGGCCAATCACAGAAACAAGCTGAAGTAAAATTAGTTTACCCACAAGTTTTATGGATAGATATTCCTTTCCCCGAACAATTAGACACGGAAATAATTAACGAACAGGCCGCCCACGAGAAGGTAGGAAAATCCACTTGTCTTTCAGAAACTCAACAAAATGAACTAGCAGATCTTATTTATGAATACCGAGACATTTTTAGAAAACAGCCGACAATAATCAAAAATTATGAATACAAAATGGAAGTCTACCCACATAAAACGTACTGCCATAAATCATATGCGATACCATGGGCAAAGAAGGAAGCGGTTCGCAAAGAAATAGATAGAATGGTTCTGTGGAAGGTGATAGAACCTTCACATTCACCGTACTGCAGTCCCATCCTAGCTGTTAGCAAACCTGACGGATCAGTCAGATTAGTACTTGATGCGCGGGAAATTAATAAGATTATCGTACCAATACGCACTAGGCCGGAGAATTTAGATGAGCAATTGCTTAAATTTCATGGAGTGAAATATTTAACATCCGTTGACATGAAGGCTTCGTATTGGCAAATAGCCCTACATAGTGATAGCAGAAAATATACTGCGTTCATTCATGCTGGCAGAAGCTATCAATTCCAAGTACTGCCATTTGGACTCAACGTGAGTGCTGGGGTGTTTATAGAGGCTTTAGACAGAGTATTGGGTCCAGAACTGATTAGCAAAGTGACGTTGTATGTAGACGATCTCTTGATAGCCACGGAGACCTGGCAAGAGCATGTAGAATTGGTACACAAAGTGTTCCAAAAGTTCCGAGAATATGACGTCACAGCAAATTTTAAGAAGTCCGAATTCGGAAGGGATCGAATAAAATTTTTAGGCCACCTTATTTCACCAGGCGGAATTTTACCAGGTCCAAAAAAGCTTGATGCCATAAAATATTTCCCCTCACCACAAACACGTAAACAATTGAAAGCTTTTCTGGGGCTCACGTCATTTTTTCGAAAATTCGTGCCCAAACAGTTACTGAATAGTGATTACCTACTCAACCTTTTAAGGAAAAACCACACATGGTTGTGGACAGAAAAATGTGAGGAAGATTTCGTAAAAATCAAACAGGCACTCATAACCGCACCCATTCTGAAGCATCCTAACATGAACTACAACTTTTGTTTGAGCACGGACGCCTCATGTCAGGGATTAGGCTCTTGTCTGTTCCAATTAGTAAATGACAATGGAAAACAGAAAGTAAACATAATTAGTTTTGCCAGTAGAACGTTAACGGAATGTGAAAGAGCCTATTCGGCAACTGAACTTGAAGCGTTAGCTGTAGTGTGGGCTTTCCGCAAGTTCCAGTACTATCTCTGGGGAAGGCATACACGAGTGTTTTGTGACCATCAAGCACTATCGTTTTTACTCACATGCAAATTGTTGCACAAACGGATTGCACGTTGGTGTTTATTCCTCCGGGAATTTGATTTCGAGATAGTTTATATCAAGGGTGAACAGAATGTAATTGCCGACGCATTATCGCGCTTGCCACAAGGTTTGAGCGAGTTCAATGAATTGATCGAACAGACTTCCGATTTTAGAGTTTTTCTGATGCATGATGGCACATTTCAACCATATTACAGAAAGATGTGTAAGGACATGAGCAAACTACAAAAGGAAGACAATAGATGGAGACAAGTTATGCAAAAACTGCAGGCAGATGACAATAGTACATTGAAACCATATTACACAATGTCAAACGATGTTCTTTTCTACAGGCGCAATCCACAATCCAACACCTGGCGTGTCTGCATCCCGGAAGAATACATAGACAATTTGATAAGACACACACATAGAGTATGGGGACACTATGGGGTATCAAAATGTACAGCGAAAATATCAACGTATTGTTACTTCCCAAATCTCAGACGCAGGATTGAACAAATAATAAAAAAGTGTACAGTATGTCAGAAGGTTAAACATCTTAATAGATCTTGTTTGGACGTATTACACCCTATCATTCCAACTAGACCAAGAGAACTAGTTTCCGTGGACGCAGCAGGACCATATCCACGAGCTAGGGGAGGAGTTAGATATGTGATCGCATTTTATGATGCCTTCAGAAAGTACTTAAAAATGTATGCTATAAAAGCAGTACTGTCGGGATCAATAATCAAACGCATGATAGAAGACTACATACCACTAGTGGGAAAACCGAAAATTATATTAACTGATAATGCAACAAACTTCACTAGTAATAAATGGAAAACATTTCTCGGATCTCAAAACATAAAACATATATTGGTATCCAAATTTCACCCAGAATCGAGCCCGATTGAGAGAAATTTTAAAGAATTTAATCGCTTTATAAGAACTTATGTACCAAATAAACAGACAAAATGGGTAGAATACCTAGCTCCATTTCAGCATATTGTAAATAATTTAATTCATACTTCAACAGGCTTTACACCTACAGAGTTAATGTTTCAAGGCACAGAACTTGACGAATGGGCTAAACCTTTACCTAAATTAGCCACAAAGGAAATGACACTAGGCGAAAAGGTACGTCAAGCATTAATACAGATGGAAGAACAAGCAGAAATAAGGAGAAAGCAGTTCAACAAAAAGATAAGAAAGGTTACAGAATTTAACATTGGACAGGAAGTACTATTACGTACCCACCCAAAATCCCCTAAAATTAAGGCATTAAACAAAAAGTGGCAGTTGTTGTATGATGGCCCTTTCATTATAATAGACAAACCTCACCCAGGATGTTATCTGTTAGGTAACACACGAACGGGCAAGGTGAAAGGGTTATACCCCCACAAGGACATCAAGGAATTTTTTCATTAAAGGTTATATGTTATTTTAGTAAAATTGAAATTGTACAACCTTGGATCACATAGTAAAATTGCTGTCATTAACCTAAGAAACTTGCGAACAACTGGGGGCATATGCCAGCTTAAAAGCGCATATTTAACCAAACCTAATGAAACATGTGTACTGTGAGTCTTAACACTATAAAAATAAACCATACAGTACTTTTGTACTCTAACTCAGTTATTTAAGAGAGGGGAACAAAGACAAATTAGCGCGACGGTCAGAGTTTGTTCGCTTGAGACGAGCAAGAAACCACGCGTCGAAGTTGCAATCCAATGCTCAGCTCATGAGCACGCGATAGCTGCATGTCAAGACGAGGTCATTGGCCGCGCTGTAGGCAGCGAGCCGGGGAGAAATCTTCCCCCCTACCATGTCCGATCTGCTGAGCGTATACAAAGCGCGAAGGCGCATGCGCGGTCGAGTCCAGGTGTCACGTGACTATTACACGATGGTGGCTATCACGAATAATGTTCACCAACAATGCAGAGTTTTCCCCGCGCCTACAGTCCAGTCGTGGTACGTAAGCGCGCATGCGCGAAACGTTTAAAAGTTTTGAGACCACGCTTACTATGAGACACAGAGACGAAAGTCATTCAAAAACAAGAAAGGAAAGGGTACACAAGTCTTGTAAATAGTAACTTAGTAAATTTAATTATAAGCTGGTATTACGTAATAAAAGTGAACATGCAAGTACATACTGGTCATGGACGGTATTGTAATATTATATTATACTGAGTAAAATCTTAGCTTGTACGGAAGGAGAAAGAAAATAAAAAAAAATAAATAGATAAATAATGCAGATATATAACCGGAAGAAAGGCTATGTACACGAGAACAGCACACAATTACATGTAGGGAAAAAGCAGCAAAGAGGAAATCAAAGAGATAACGCATACATTTACATTACACAGTAGATAGCGATTTTCAGAATGAACAACAAGGTAAACGCGGGAATTTTTGTGACTAAGGAAAGCTTTAAAATAGGAAAATAATAAACAGATCTATGCAGCGTGAGTAATGAACTGAATCGCTCTCAAAACAAATACCTAGAGTTTATAGAGAGAGAGACACACATTAACGTTAGGAAACACCTGAAGCACTCAGCAAACAACTTTGTAGAATATATAAGCTATACACGAGGGTACATGTACGAAAGCTAAAGTGTAAAGGAGGAAAATAGGGAATGTTGCGCATTAATGGACTGTAAGGCAGTTATGTATGTAAGAAGAAATATTTAGTTGTAAGTATTATTAGTATAAGGGACGATGCTCAGCACACCCTGAATTATTTTGGAATATTGAAGGAATGGTGCAGGGTACCGAAAAAGGGCCCCACCAGCAAAGTGTATATTATAGTGGTAGATATTTTTTTTGTGTATAAACGTATGTATGAATGTGTGAAAGGCGAAAGAAGCTCTGTACATGTACGGAACTTAAACAACGTAGAAGTGTATAAGGAAAATTAAACTGTAAGACAACTTCGTATAAACAGGTATACCTAACGTCAGGAAACAACTTAATTAAAACTGTAAGACTCTACGAGTGTACGAGAAAAGGTGAAAAACCTGACACAAAGTGCAATATTAGCGATGCTTCACTCATGTATGCAAAAGGAAGGTATGAATTACTTTACCCACTTGAAACATGAAAGGAAAAAATCATGTCAAAATTATATGTTTCACACATATTACAATTTACAGTCACAAAGAATGAAAATGATCTCGCCGCTATACGAGAAACAGGTAAGTAGTGTGATCGACGACCTGTAAGCAAAGGAATCGTCTATAAAATGAATTATGAACAAAAGCGTCGTAAAGAATTTCATGCTGCACTGAAGCTATGAAAGTCTGATTGTTCGTGTACATAGATTTTCATGACAACCGATGCATTAAAATGTCTGTATTTTTTCTCCCATGATAACACAAGACGCCTATAAGCGCACTTTAATTGAAGATGATACACGCAAACAAGGGCGTGCCGCTATTATGAAACTCTGTACATAGTAATAGTAGTTACACCCTGAACTTCAAAATTTTATGTTTATATGTCCATGTTAAGGTAGGAAGTTTTATTAGGGTTAATGATTTACAAGCACACCAGAATGTGCTTACACCAAAAATACTGTACATATTAGGGTTATGCTGCATATAAAAGATTATTTCGTGCATTTTCATATTTTATACGTAGAAAACCGTAGCATACACGTAGTCGTTGCCACTACCCTAAGTAGAAGGTAGAAAATTCCCTTCCCAAGCTTCAGTGGAGCGGCTACAGGTGTATTCTCTGCATGCTGATGCATGTCGTTGCGTATGAAGAACACGTAACGGAGGTAAACCTTAACTTATACTCGAGTTCAAGAAGGAAAACAAAGGACTTGTTCCTTCTAACAGATTAATGGAAAAAGGCGAGCGTGTGTGTCAGTAAAATCCAAGACGAAGAAGCCACTATGAGTGGTCAAAAATTTTTTCAATTTTAGTCGATGGTTTTTTCCTGTAGTTAATGTAAACAATGTATTGTATGTATTATATGTTATTCCATTGTATGTGATGTATTTTGTATTTCATGCCAAGTCCCGTGACTTACAAATTATGTGCATTGACCAGAAGTATTGAGGGGAATGAATCTCAGTACAATAGGTAAAAGGGGTTAATGCGAAGAAAAAAAAGTGTAGTGAAAAGGAAGTTTCGATCGCAATACTCGCGGTTAAAGTGGTGTGTGTGTAGAAATTAAAATTGTGCAAAGTAGTGCTACGTTGCAAATGTCAGCGACCCTAAACAAGTGACAGCGAAAATTGAAGCTTGTATCGTCAAACGACCCATGGCGTCACAATAGGAAAGGACAATGCCAAACAAGTTTGACACGGTACGCTTCTTACCAGGAGCTGCATCGACGGGATCGTCCTCCGCCTCGCACATAGTGTGGTGTGTTCTTCGGGGCACATATTCCAATGTACCTCGTCGTATCCAGTCTAAGTACTGGAAGGAACTACAAAAAGCACACGCATACTGAGGTTCGGAAGTCTCGACGGTACCCGCACGTCGGTGTATATTCAGTGCACTGGCGCGCGCATTCAACCAACGTCGCCCGCTAACGGACAACCAAACAATCAGGCGCGCGTATCACCCGCCCATATTCAACACGGGCTAGCGAACAAAGCTCGTCGCCCCAGAATAAATATAGAAAGCAATACAAGGACTTAATTTTCACCTCTGATGAGGAAGGAAACATTTGTATGTAACGTTGTATTCAGTGTATATTTTATTGTACAAACTTTACTACATGATGTCATTTTCTCAGTATTAACCAGAACTTTGTATATTAGGATTAAGGTTTGTAAATATTAGCGTAAGTATACCAAAAAAACTGACACACACTCAGAAATACCAAAGAATTCACAGTGCCATGAAAATGTGACAATAAAAATGAAGTTTGTGAATAAAAGACCCCCAAACCTATCAATTGCAAGGTCGACTACTGTATCCTGTCAATCAAATAAAATTTTCTAGTGACAGTATACAGTAGGGGGGCAGTTGTAATGACACATTCCTATGCAGAGACATACAATATCTTAAAAGCTGCGCCAAAGATAAATTGAGAGGCATGTATATTATAATCTTTGTAAAGTTCACATTGGATTCTCTTTTGTTTGATACTCCAAGGAGCTAAGGGACACTTTCGATTGTTGCCTTGTGGAGGATGGACGTGATTTTGGACTGTGCGGAAAGGCAGCCATGTGGTTGGTAATTATGGTTTGTGCGATGAGCACAGCAAGTCTTATTGTGTTGTGAATAAAAAATAGTGAAAAGTTTCGAAGTGTTACGAAAATTATTTATAGCGACGTAGCATAGTATTCCTTGGTTTCCACCGTCTTCGTGAAGTGAACCGATGCCGACTCATGATGGTACACACGGTCAACAAAGAGAAGAACATCGATGGCGACTAATGAATTAATATTGTGGCAGAAGGACTAATTCTACGTCTAAGGTGAGAACTCTGATTAAATCAACAATGACGTGGAATTTAAAATATAAAATGTTTTTTATTTATTTCGCCACAGAGTCCATCACTACCGACGCAACATGGCACATTCATACAGACAAACCACCATCAAGATCAATTTTCAAACCGATCATGCACGACCGCGAGCTTTTGAAGTGGAACGTTTTCTACGTGACGACGTTAAAATTGATCCGCGAGACATAATTGGTATCCATCTCTCTATCACGAGCAGTGTTGTCTACGTCAAGCTAGTAAGTGACGAGGTGTGCAACAGAATCGTGAGCGCACATGCGAACGATCTTAAATTCAAACATTCTGATGGCCATATTGGGGCGGTCTCTATCGATCACGCGGGGCTTGGCCTCCGTACGATACGCGTCTTCGAACTCCCTTTCGAAGTACCACCGGACGTAGTCACCGCGGCTTTCCAGCCCTACGGCAGAGTGATCAGCCATATGGCCGAAAAATGGACCACCTTTACAACGTACCCCGTTCTTAACGGGGTACGACAGATTAAAATTGAACTGACCAAACATGTTCCGTCATATCTTGTCATCGGCGGATGTAGGGCGATCATTATGTATGACGGTCAGCCACGCACTTGTTCTGGTTGTGGCCAAGAAGGGCACGTCCGGTCGGATTGTCTCCGACGACGGCTTACTCAAATCCCGACAGGTGAATCTATGACTCCTTCTACGGTGACGACCCTTCCTCTCAATTACGCCGAAGTTACACGGGCAGCAACTCTTTCCGATGCTGACGACAGTAGTCCGATAGCCGCCCCCGATGGAGAGACCAAAATGGCTTCTGCAGTACAGGATCCGGCCTCTACAACGGCGCCCCCACCTGAAGATAATCACCGATCGACCTTGCAAGAAGGCGTGGATGCCAGAATGGACATTGACCCACGGGTTGTGCCGACAGCGGCTTTTCTTCCAGACACCGGAGCAGCTGACGCAATCCACCCACATTCAGATACTGAAACACACGTCCGTAAACAGCGTTCCCCGTGAAAACACAAGAGACGGTGGCGTGCTCCATCGGACGAGTGTTTGCAGCGATCGTCTGTCATGGACTATGGAAATTCCGACGACGGTACCGGCGGTACAGAGGCCGCTGTAACTACAAACTCAACAGATCGCCGTGGTGACGGCTTCAGCCCCTCAGACCCCACAGCACAGCAGGATCACAAGCAGACATCCGCTGCCGATTCCCAGCCAGCAGAGCCGATGGAGTCAGCGCCGAGTGCCGCAGCAGCCACTAACAGCCACCAACAGCCGATGGTGTTTCACGGCGACTGGGCGGACGACTGTGAGGAACACTCCTTGCCCATCGTGTCGGACGACACGGGGGGAAATTTACCCCACCAGTGTTGATCCTTTCCCGCCGTCAGTTACAGTGACGAGACAGCCTTATCAGGGTATTGATGGCCAACACGGATGCTGTGGATAGACCTCAAACTTATCGCGTTGCAACTATAAACATTAACACTATACGGACGCGCGCTAAGTTATCCTTGCTTCAGGATATGTTGAACTCTGCTTCCATCGACATAGCCCTTCTCCAGGAAGTGTACGTCGACGACTTCCCAGGCATGTACGGTTACGATGCTTGCGTCTCTCCAGCTTCCCCAACAGGCAGCGGTGTCGCTGTACTTCTTCGGGAAGGGATAGTGGCGGACGATATCCTGTTTCTGCCTGGGGCAAGAGGAATGGCACTCACAGTACTGGGGGTCCGCCTTATCAATATCTACGCACCTTCCGGGACGGACAAACGTCGCGAACGTTCACGATTCTTTGCGGAAGACGTCGCCCCGCTCTTCCAAGGCCGCCACGACCATCTGGTGTTTGGAGGTGACTACAATTGCGTACTGGCGCCCAGAGATCAACTCCCACGACATAATCCGTGCCCGGAACTCGGGACGCTAATTCGAGACCTGCAGATGGTGGACACTTGGGAACATCTTCACGGCCACCGACCGGGATTCACGCACTTCACAAGTCACTCTTCCAGTCGTATCGATCGGATTTATGTCTCACGCTCTCTCGCCGCTGGAACACAGGATACGGAACTGTGGCCTGCAGCATTCTCGGACCACTCAGCTTACATTTGTGCCGTCACCCTGCGGCGGCAACAAGTGTGGAGAAGCCGCAGCCCGTGGAAATTAAACATCGCTCACCTGTCGTACCCGGATTGCCGCCAAGCCGTTGAGGATACGTGGCATTCGTGTGAAAATCGCCTCCGTGCATATCCCACAACGATCCGCTGGTGGTTGGACTGCGCCAAACCGGCACTGAGGCGAACGTTGATAACCTACGGTCGTGACCACGCTACCTGGCGAAGACATACACTCGACTTTTACTTCTGGGTCCTGCGCGACTGCGATGCTATGGCGCCGTCTCCGGAACGACAAACGGCGGTCCACCGTGCTAAGGCTCAGATCATCGCTCATATGCGACGACACCTAGAAGGGGTAGTCATCCGCTCGAGGACGCAGGATCGGATACCGAGCGAACGCCCGTCAATGTTCCACGTCCTTCGTGAACGTACACGACGCCAACGAGCGCTGATACGCTTCATCGACACGGAGGACGGTCATCGCCTCACCACGCAACAAGACATAAACACAGCGTTCTACAATCATTATTCCCAACTCTATTCCGCTCAGACCCCTGATCCGACAGCACTGGAGGACGTCTCTCAGACGATTTACGGCACCGTCACCCCGGCAATGGAAGCGGCCTTGATGGAAGAAATTACAGAAGAAGAAGTGATCGACGCCTTTCGAAAAGGTGCTGTCAACAAGTCTCCGGGTCCTGATGGCCTCCCCTTGGAATTTTAGCGGACTTTTCAATATTTATTAGCCTCCCGATGGACGGACATATGTCGCGAACTCCTATCCCCGGACGTGCCGCTCCCTGCGGCCCTTGTGGAAGCAATGATTATTCCTATTCACAAACCGTCCGGTGGCTCACGACTGCAGGACTACCGCCCGTTGACGCTATTGAACTGCGACTTTAAGATCTTTTCTCGACTGTTGGCGGCGCGGATACGCCAGACCCTACGAAATGTTATCTCACCCGATCAAACGTCATTAGGAGGCGACAATAATATTCAAACAGCACTCAGTGAATATCGTGACTTGATCTCACTGGCGAGGGCATGTCGTCTGAAGGGTGCACTGGCGGCAATCGATTTTAGTCAAGCTTTCGACCGAGTGGACCACAACTATTTGGAAGCGGTCCTCCAACATATGCGGTACCCACAGCCATTCGTCACTGTCGTCATGCGACTCCTCCATGGCGCGACGTCCAAGGTGATCGTCAACGGCCGACCTTCGCAGCCCCTCACCATTTCTCGATCGATACGCCAAGGGTGCCCTCTGTCCACTTTACTTTACGCTGTGGCCATGGAACCTCTCCTCTGCGGCCTGCGCCAACGACTAACGGGTATGACGTTACGAGGCCACACTTTCCGGTGTAAAGCGTACGCTGACGACCTGGTGATTGTCATCCGCCACGGTGACGACACCGCTAGCGCACTAAATTGGATAACGAAATATGGCATTGCCGCTGGTAGTCGTATCAACGTCGCAAAATAGGTGGCGATGAACATCGGGGTCGGATTGTCTGAGAACAGTGTCACCCCCTTACAGCTCAGAGATAGTTTGAAATGTCTCGGCATTGACTTTACAGACGATATACGACGGACCGCTGCTCACAACTTTCGACGGCTTTTACGGAATGTTCGGACTGGAATTGCCAACAACCGCCTACGAGCCCTGGACATCGTCCAACGGACCCAGTATGTTAACTCACATTTAGCGTCACGCATTCCGCACATCGCCCAGATATTACCTATACCGGTGATGTTAGCACACCGTATACATGCGGCTTTTGGGTCCTTCGTGAGTTCAGGAATGCTTTTCAAGATCAAATATGAGACTCTCACCCTTCCTCCGGATCGGGGAGGGCTTGGCCTTTATCACGTTTATGACAGAGCGGTCGCCCTATTTGTGAGCACATTAGTCAAACTACGGCACCGCCGTCCGGACAGTCTGACCAGTTTGTTAATAGAAGAACTAGCACCGCCCTCCCTGTTGCCGCCTGTGCCGATACACCACGTCCCCTCCTCGCTCTTCTACATCGGTGTCTTTTACCTCGAACTCAGTTACGTTCGACTTGCCTTACCAGCGACTCAACTGACGATGGCAAAGACGGTTTATAGGGTCCTACAACGTGGACGACCCGATAACGTCGTGGAGAGTAAGCAACCGAACGTCAACTGGCGAGTAGTGTGGAGGACAATTCACCACGTAACACTGGACACTGACGTCACGTCGATGTGGTATATCACAGTCAACGGTAAGCAGGTGACCAGATCAAGGCTACATGCGATCCACATGGTGGACTCACCCACGTGCACGTACTGTGGCGTTCAAGACGACGATGAACACCATCTTAGCTGTGGCGAGTCTACGGCAGTGTGGCACTTAGTGAGGCAAATGTCAGCATACTTCCTTCGGGTAACGCCGAATCATATCGACCCCAAGACTATCTTATTCCCGGATGAAACGTATTACCCAGGCACTAAAACTAATGCAATGACGTGGCTTCGTGGACATGCAGTGCATTATTTGTTTCATGACGGCACTAAGGACACTTTAGACTTTTGGAACTATTTGCAGGAACGACATTGCAAGATCCTCCGTAACCCTAAGTATCGACAATATTTTTCCAATTTTTTGTGGAGTGCGTTCCACGACCCTCCACGTAGCTGGAACATCACGGGTAAGAGAAGCTAAAATTACAATACGATGATAGAACACTACATGGTACGACGTGGGATCTACTTTCATCATTACGAGAAGTCATACCTGGATGATACAGCAGATGGAGAGTTTCGTTGTGAACCCTCACACTCTGTAGCAGTATTTGCCCCATTTCCTCTTTTTGTCCCCGGTGCGAAAAGGTCTTCGCAGTTTTAGTTTCCCCATCCGGTGCAAGATGTAGCACTGGTTAATGGTGGTATGGATTCCACCCTTCAGTTTTGTTTCATGGTTTCCTTCGCCCCGCACTTTGTTCTCTTTCTTTATGCCTTTTTCTACAACTATTAGCATGGTTTTAGTTATGTGCGTCCCCAACTCGACGCAAAGAGTGCACTTACTAGTTTTCAGTTCCTTACTGTTAAAAAAAAAATTTTAAAAAAATGAAAAAAAAAAACAAAAAAAAAATTAAAAAAAAATTCAAAATAAATAAATGAATAAATAAAATTTAAAAAAATCACAATAATACACCAACTGCATCCTTTGTACTACTTCACATCCCCAGGATGGGAGGGGGGAGACATCGTGGACAGGCCTCGGGTCGCGACCCCTGCCCACCTTGCCTCCTCCAGCCCACTACCTGATCCAAAATATAATAATAAAAAAAAAGACAAAAAAAATAGGGGTAGCGTCTTTGATTCATAATCAAAACGTATTCGGTCCCGGGTTCGATCCCCGCCACTGCCTGAATTTTGATAAATAATCAGCACTGGCGGCCGAAGACTTCCGGCATAAGAAATCAGCCTCATTCTGCCAACGGCCTTGTCAAAGAGGGCGGAGGAGCGGATAGAGGTTCAGGGCACTCTCTTGTCCTAGGGGTGGGAAATTGCTCCTAAAGGCGGACGAATCAGCAATGATCAACGACATGAGGATGCAGAAGGCAATGGAAACTACTGCATTAAAGACACGTAACGTCTATCCACAGGACATGTGGCCTGTATTTGAAGAAGTGTCATGATGATCTCTCCATTGGCTAAAGATTCCGGAATAGTCCCCCATTCGGATCTCCGGGAAGGGACTGCCAAGGGGGAGGTTACCATGAGAAAAAGATTGAATAATCTACGAAAGGATAACGTTCTACGAGTCGGGGCGTGGAATGTCAGAAGCTTGAACGTGGTAGGGAAACTAGAAAATCTGAAAAGGGAAATGCAAAGGCTCAATCTAGATATAGTAGGGGTCAGTGAAGTGAAGTGGAAGGAAGACAAGGATTTCTGCTCAGATGAGTATCGGGTAATATCAACAGCAGCAGAAAATGGTATAACAGGTGTAGGATTCGTTATGAATAGGAAGGTAGGGCAGAGGGTGTGTTACTGTAAACAATTCAGTGACCTGGTTGTTCTAATCAGAATCGACAGCAGACCAACACCGACAACTATAGTTCAGGTATACATGCCGACGTCGCAAGCTGAAGATGAACAGATAGAGAAAGTATATGAGGATATTGAAAGGGTAATGCAGTATGTAAAGGGGGACGAAAATCTAATAGTCATGGGCGACTGGAATGCAGTTGTCGGGGAAGGAGTAGAATAAAAGGTTACAGGAGAATATGGGCTTGGGACAAGGAATGAAAGAGGAGAAAGACTAATTGAGTTCTGTAAGAAGTTTCAGCTAATAATAGCGAATACCCTGTTCAAGAATCACAAGAGGAGGAGGTATACTTGGAAAAGGCCGGGAGATAGGGGAAGATTTCAATCAGATTACATCATGGTCAGACAGAGATTCCGAAATCAGATACTGGATTGTAAGGCGTACCCAGGAGCAGATATAGACTCAGATCACAATATAGTAGTGATGAAGAGTAGGCTGAAGTTCAAGACATTGGTCAGGAAGAATCAATACGCAAAGAAGTGGGATACGGAAGTACTAAGGAATGACGAGATACGTTTGATGGTCTCTAACGCTATAGATACAGCAATAAGGAATAGCGCAATAGTTAGTACAGTTGAAGAGGAATGGACATCTCTAAAAAGGGCCATCACAGAAGTTGGGAAGGAAAACATAGTTACAAAGAAGGTAGCTGCGAAGAAACCATGGGTAACAGAAGAAATACTTCAGTTGATTGATGAAAGGAGGAAGCACAAACATGTTCCGGGAAAATCAGGAATACAGAAGTACAAGTCGCTGAGGAATGAAATAAATAGGAAGTGCAGGGAAGCTAAGACGAAATGGCTGCAGGAAAAATGTGAAGACATCGAAAAAGATATGATTGTCGGAAGGACAGACTCAGCATACAGGAAAGTCAAAACAACCTTTGGTGACATTAAAAGCAACGGTGGTAACATTAAGAGTGCAACGGGAATTCCACTGTTAAATGCAGAGGAGATAGCAGATAGGTGGAAAGAATACACTGAAAGCCTCTATGAGGGTGAAGATTGGCGGATGCGATAGAACAAGAACCAGCAGTCGATTTAGAAGAGATAGGGGATCCAGTATTAGAATCGGAATTTAAAAGAGCTTTGGAGGACTTACGGTCAAATAGGGCAGAAGGGATAGATAACATTCCATCAGAATTTCTAAAATCATTTGGGGGAAGTGGCAACAAAACGACTATTCACGTTGGTGTGTAGAATATATGAGTCTGGCGACATACCATCTGACTTTCGGAAAAGCATCATCCACACAATTACGAAGACGGCAAGAGCTGACAAGTGCGAGAATTATCGCACAATCAGCTTAGCAGCTCATGCATCGAAGCTACTTACAAGAATAATATACAGAAGAATGGAAAAGAAACCTGAGAATGCGCTAGGTGACGATCAGTTTGGCTTTAGGAAAAGTAAAGGGACGAGAGAGGCAATTCTGACATTACGGCTAATAATGGAAGCAAGGCTAAAGAAAAATCAAGACACTTTCATAGGATTTGTCGACCTGGAAAAAGCGTTCGACAATATAAAATGGTGCAAGCTGTTCGAGATTCTGAAAAAAGTAGGGGTAAGCTATAGGGAGAGACGGGTCATATACAATATGTACAACAACCAACAGGGAATAATAAGAGTGGACGATCAAGAACGAAGTGCTCGTATTAAGAAGGGTGTAAGGCAAGGCTGTAGCCTTTCGCCCCTACTCTTCAATCTGTACATCGAGGATGCAATGATGGAAATAAAAGAAAGGTTCAGGAGCGGAATAAAAATACAAGGTGAAAGGATATCAATGATACGATTCGCGGAATGAACAGTCTAATGAGTACACAGTATGGTTTGAGAGTAAATCGGAGAAAGACGAAGGTAATGAGAAGTAGTAAAATGAGAACAGCAAGAAACTTAACATCAGGATTGATGGTCACGAAGTCAATGAAGTTAAGGAATTCTGCTACCTAGGCAGTAAAATAACCAATGACGGACGGAGCAAGGAGGACATCAAAAGCAGACTCGCTATGGCAAAAAAGGCATTTCTGGCCAAGAGAAGTCTACTAATATCAAATACCGGCCTTAATTTGAGGAAGAAATTTCTGAGGATGTACGTCTGGAGTACAGCATTGTATGTTAGTGAAACATGGACTGTGGGAAAACCGGAACAGAAGACAATCGAAGCATTTGAGATGTGGTGCTATAGACGAATGTTGAAAATTAGGTGGACTGATAAGGTAAGGAATGAGGAGGTTCTACGCAGAATCGGAGAGGAAAGGAATATGTGGAAAACACTGATAAGGAGAAGGGACAGGATGATGGGACATCTGCTAAGACATGAGGGAATGACTTCCATGGTACTAGAGGGAGCAGTAGAGGGCAAAAACTGTAGAGGAAGACAGAGATTGGAATACGTCAAGCAAATAATTGAGGACGTAGGCTGCAAGTGCTACTCTGAGATGAAGAGGTTAGCACAGGAAAGGAATTCGTGGCGGGCCGCATCAAACCAGTCAGAAAAAAAAAGTTTAAGGAAACGCTATCAGCAATTCAATGAGGATCAACTTAATTTTTCAAGGAACTCCTCGACAGAATAGAAGAATTGACCCATGAGGAAACTCTTCAGTTTCGATTTGAAAGTGCGTGGATTACTGCTAAGATTTTTGAATTCGAGTGGCAGCTTATTGAAAATGGATGCAGCAGTATACTGCACACCTTTTTGCACAAGAGTTAAGGAAGTCCGATCCAAATGGAGGTTTGATTTCTGCCGAGTATTAACTGAGTGAAAGCTGCTTATTTTTGGAAATAAACTAATATTGGTAACAAGAAACGACAATAAGGAATATACATACAGTATTGAGAGCCAATGTCAAAATACCCAGACTCGTGAACAGAGGTCGAAAGAGGTTCGTGAACTCACACCACTTATTGCCCGAACCGCCCGTTTCTGAGCCAAAAATATCCTTCTAGAATGGGAAGAGTTACCTCAAAACATAATACCATACGACATAAGTGAATGAAAATAAGCAAAGTAGACTAACTTACGTGTCGAAGTATTACTCACTTTCGATACCGTTCGAATAGTGAAAATGGCAGTATTAAGTCTTTGAACAAGATCCTGAACGTGGGCTTTCCACGACAGCTTACTATCTATCTGAGCACCTAGGAGTTTGGTCTGTTCAGTTTCACTAATCATATGCCCGTTCTGTGGGATTAAAACGTCAGATTTTGTTGAATTGTGTGTTAGAAACTGTAAAAACTGAATCTTACTGTGATTTAACGTTAGTTTATTTTCTACAAGCCATGAACTGAGGTCATGTACTGCACTACTTGAAACCGAATCAATGTTGCACACAACATCCTTTACTGCCAAGCTAGTGTCATCAGCAAACAGAAATATTTTAGAGTTATCCGTAATACTAGAGGGCATATGATTTGTATAAATATTTTGTGTAATGTCGTCTTCGTAACCTGATAACGATCTCAACACTCTACCGACTGTCGCCGAGTTTTAGCCGAAGCCAAGTACAAATCAAACCAAATCATCAAGAAGAGGAGGCGTTTACCTGCTCGGTGACCCAATGGACCTGGACGCCTGGACGCGCGATCGCCGTCGACGTCGCCATCATCGTCCTACGACACGCCCTCAGGCCCGGACGTGCGCCCTGGCAGCACTTTTCCAGAGGGTGTTTCTGTTAACCTCGGAAACCAGATGGCGGGGTATGGTCGGGAGTAGCTGTCCTCCACAGCTACGGCTCCCAGGTCATCTCCACGTCCTGCCTTCCTCCCCGCTGCACTGTCGTCCACAGCCTCACTACACGACAACGGTGCAGTATTTCGTGGGTGGGTGGGATATGCTGGCGTAAGCTGACGCCAGTATTTAGATCGCTGCCGCCGAACAGAGGTCCCAGCCAGTCAGTCAGTCTGTCAGCCGAGTCATCAGTCACAGCCCAGTGGAAGTCGCTGTCACGGCTTACAAGGAGACGGCACGAGCGTGTGGTCGGGGATTTGTCCGAAATTTTGTGTGGTGAACCCTAACACCTCACGTGGTTGAAATATTAGGACGCGCTACCTGGAAAATCCCGGGAAATATAGATCCAAAGTTTCTTACGTGCCTTAAGAGTATAAAACGATAGTTCATTGATCAGCCGCGGTCAGGCCTAGACATAGCCGGCACGGTAGCTCAGCGTGTTCGGTCAGAGGGGTAGCTGCCTTCTGTAATAAAAAAACTGAGTTAATGGATCAACGATGAACTGAAACGGGTGTCTTGCGACGTCCGCCCCAAGCATATAAAACGAACGAAAACGAGCAAAATGAGATTTAAAAAAAAAAAAAAATATTAGGGCTTGGACTCTTACCCCAGAGGTCTCGGGTTCCATTTCTCCTCTGGCACTTTTTTTTCTTCTGTTTCATTTTCTTTTGTTATTCCACCAATTATTCAGAAAGTTTCCCAAACCTACATTATCTTGAACAAATTAGTTACGTTATTGAATAAAAATTATTTTCTTTTTGTCCAACAACACAATTCATGGCGGTGGGTTTTCCATTTTTCATTGTAAAGTGTATGAGGAGAAACATTGGGTTTTTAATCAGAATAACAAAGTCGATTGGGAAACATTCCATTTTTATACATATAATAATTATAAACAAGAACCGCAGTGGTAATTATCGTAAAAACAAAACAAAGCAATAATTTTTGCGACATCTTGCACAACATATAAAAGCTGATTTTCTAAAATCACTGGGCGTTTGCTATAATTCTGTACAAAAATATGCCCCATTAACATTTACGAAAATGTTTTGAGTTTCTGATAATTTTGAGGCAAACCAGGCATATTTAATTATGTCTCGGAATATTGGTGACGATAACTGATGGTGAATGATAGAATAAATTTTTATACAGTCTTCCCGGGAATTAATTTGACGATTCTGCTGTAACAATGCGCTGTAATTTTGAAGGCAACAGAAGGAAAACAAATTTCCGGAGGAGGAATCGAACCCGAGACATCTGGCGTAAGGGTCCGACCGCTAACCATATAGGTCAGACGGCGGCTCGGCAATGGACTAACTCATAAGGCACCTAAGAAACTTTCGATTGATTTTTCTCGGGATTTTCCGAGTAGTGCGTCCTAATATTTTAACCACGTGAGGTGTTAGGGGTCCTCTTCCACCACACAAAGTTTCGGACAAATCCCGGACCCCACGGTCGTGCCGTCTCCTTGTAAGCCTCTATCTCAGTCAGAACCTAGCGACAGAGTAGTGCACATAGCGGGATTTGTACTTCACTAGCAATGAGGCAAATGTGCGTTATTAGAGAAGAGTGAGCCATGCTGCAGCTCGCGTTGCTGCTGTTTGTAGGTTTCCGCCCTCTGTTGGAGGCGAGACGGTATCGTTTAGTTGGCATGGTTGCGGCTGTTTGTCTTCGTCTCGTGTTGACTGGTGCTACTCGGTTTCGCAAGCGTTGGCTGTCCGCTAGTGGCAGCATCGGCGGTTATCGATATGTAGTAACTGTTGCCCTATCTTTGGGGCAACGTCGTTGTTTTTCTGGGTCGTGTGTGTGAGCCAGTTCGTCTGGGGACTCTGGAGGAGCCAGGTCCGCACAGTGCCAGAACACGCCGGGACTGCTGGCGGCATTGATGGACTGCCGGATTGAAGGGCTGTGGTCACGCGGGTGCACGACCTCGTCGTAAACGGGATCCAGCACGCTTTAGGATGAATGCATTTTGTCCAAGTAGAGAATCCTCCACCATTGTGGTATCCTATAATTCTCCAGTGAGTTGGGTTCGTGTTGCTGCTCGTAGTGTCGCCGAGGCGAAGAGCAGCGAGTGGAGTGCTTGGGGAAGGCGGACCCGATTAGCCTTCCTCGAATTCTTATTACTATTTGCTGCGTTCAACTTGTTACAATTTGTTAAGTTCAACCAGCGGTAATTTTTCTTGCCTGGTGGCAGTTATCTGCCCTGGGGGTTAGTGTATGTAACGGCAGTGTACGTTTCCTCGCCTTGCCGCTGCTGTCAGGTGAGACGCGTAGTTTTGACAGGTTTTTTGATTGTAGGCCGGTTGGTGATTCTTCTACTCAGGTGGTAGATATTCATTTCTCGTTCCAGGCGCTCTAAACACAGTATCCTGGGGGCGTAGTGCAAACCGCCGGTTCCGGCTTTCGCGTATTGTTCCATCGTTGCATTTGGTTTATCGGACGTCAGGTATCTTCAGCAAGGTTCATTAGTCATTTGTTAGACTGCCACTAGTCTGAGTTACCATCTTGTGAAGTGAATGCAACTCTTGGCTGCCTATCTCATCGCTTGCGAAACTGTTTGTTGCCAGACCTTCTCAGAAGTCGACTCCTGGAGCACTGTGTGTGGCCCCTTGGCTCTTGTAACACATGTGTGTTCTAAAAGGAGGTCTGATGGCCAGTAGTTCAGTGTAACGCTCCTTCAGCCCACGCCTTCTGCTTGAATAATGTCTCAGTTCCATTTAAGGAGCTGGTGTACCGGCCCTTGTGTTTTATTATTGTATTATTTATTACAACACATTGTGATGCCTACATTAAAGGTTATATGTCTAGTAAATAGTTCTGGTCGCCGTCTGGAATAAATCTAGTAGTGTAGTGTTCAGTGGATGTTAAGGGCTGTGTTACAAAGTTTACCATCATCTTATTTCACCCGTTTGGCGATCAGTTACTTTTTTTTTTAATTAACCTTTGCTATTGTATTTGCTGTTTCACAGCAGGTTACTAAATTTTTTATATTATTGCCGTTCGTGGCGTGTAAGGCCTTCAGCCGTCATTGTGGTCATTTACGTTAAAATTCTAATTTGGTATTTGTATTTTAGCAGTAAGCCTTAAAACCTTATTTACTGCCATTCCCGCCATCTGATACCTTCTGCTGTGTTTGTGGCCACTTGCCTTTAATATTTCAGTACCTGTAATTTGTAAGTTGCAGCGAGTTTTAAACAATTCTTAATTTATTGCCATTCCTGGCGTGTAAGGCCTTCTGCCCAGATCAGAATGGCTTGCTTTTAAAACATTATCTGCTGTATCTGTATTTAATGGTGAGTTCCCAAATTGTAACTCACTGAAAATACTATTATTTACACAGTTGTTTATTACCTAATAACGTGTGGTATTTTTATTTATGGTGGAGTCTGGAATTACTGGTTTTTGTAATTGTGTGTAGCTGTGAAAGGCAACCAATAGTAGTAACTGATTACGACGCCGTCCACAATCGCAATCGAGTCCTGCCTTCCCTTGACTACCAGATTTCAAAGAGCTTGTATCACAATACCTGGACTATCTTAAGTAGCTTCCTGTCTGAGTTACTAAAGAACCCTGTCAATATATGTGTGCAGTTGTGTAATAGAAAGAGGATACCAGCTGCCAACAACATCCTGTCCTTGCTTCCCGTTGTACAAGCCTACATTGATAACGAGACGTCACAAAAGTTTCCATAGTTAAACCATCCATTCCAGTGTAGGCTGAACTTCTTACTGCACTTACGTCAATCTCAAGTGTTAATCCACTATCGATTGTCCTTCAAGTGTTCTCTCAGTCTCCATGGAATGGGGGATCACCTGTTTACCTCAGAGATAAGAGACTGATAAGTAAGATAAACTATTAAAGTTAAGTCTCATACTGTAACTTTTATCAGCTTTCAAACCAGTTCTTCGAAACCATCACATCAGAGTAATAGTTCGTGACTTTTTTGGAGAATACCAAATAAGAGCTTTTCTGATACAATATATTATTTCAAGCGGTTGTTCAAACATGTGAGCGCTCCACAGGGTACATTTGTGAGCCTTCCATTACAGCACTTGTTGCTCTGAGTTGACAAATCATGTTGTTGTTGTTGTGGTCTTCAGTCCTGAGACTGGTTTCATGCAGCTCTCCATGCTACTCTATCCTGTGCAAGCTTCTTCATCTCCCAGTACCTACTGCAACCTACATCCTTCTGAATCTGCTTAGTGTATTCATCTCTTGGTCTCCCTGTACGATTTTTACCCTCCACGCTGCCCTCCAATACTAAATTGGTGATCCCTTGATGCCTCAGAACATGTCCTACCAACCGATCCCTTCTTCTGGTCAAGTTGTGCCACAAACTTCTCTTCTCCCCAATCCTATTCAATACTTCCTCATTAGTTATATGATCTACCCATCTAATCTTTAGCATTCTTCTGTAGCACCACATTTCGAAAGCTTCTATTCTCTTCTTGTCCAAACTATTTATCGTCCATGTTTCACTTCCATACATGGCTACACTCCATACAAATACTTTCAGAAATGACTTCCTGACACGGGATTGCGATATGCACATATACTGACGACAGTATCGCGTACACAAGGTACAAAAGTGCAGTGCGTTGGCGGAGCTGTTATTTGCACTCTCAGGTGATTCATGTGAAAAGGTTTCTGACGTGATTATAAACGCATTACGGGAATTGACAGGCTTTGAAAGCAGAATGGTAGTTGGAACTGCATGCGGGGGACATTCCACATCTCAAATCGTTAGGAAATTCAGTTTTTCGAGATCCACGGTGTCAATAGTGTTCCGAGAATACCGAATTTCAGGAATTACGTCTCACCACAGACAACGTAGTGGCCGACGGCCTTCACTGAACTACGGAGTTCGCGTAGAGTAGTCTGTGTTAATGGACAAGCAACACTGCATCCGTTAGGACAGTGTGGAGAACTCTGGGCGTAAATGAGCTATGGCAGCCGATGACCGACGTTAGTGCCTTTGCAAAAAGCACGACATCATTTGCAGTGCCTCTCCTAGGGCTCGCAACCATATTGGTTGGACCATACGTCTATGGTCCAAAAGTGTGCCATGGTCAGATTAGACCCGATTTCAGTTTGTAAGAGCTGATGGTGGGGTTCGAGTGTGGTGCAGACCCTATGAAGACATGGAACCAAGTTGTCAACAACGCACTGTGCAACTGGTGGTGGCTCTATAATGGTGTGGGTTGTGTTTACATGGAATGGGCTGGGTCCTCTGGTCCAACAGAACCGATCAGTGAATGAAAATGGTTATTGAGCCGTGTATCGACTCCTGCTACACCTTGTGTTTAGATTGCATTGGTTTTCCTTTTCTTCCCCTGACATGTTTGTTTGATATGTTGTCTGTCATTAAGTGGCTGCTTGGTTGGCTTTTCCCTCTGCTATCGATATCTGCGTTTTTGCTTCTGGGAAACTGCTATGGAGGAAGTGAGATCCTTGACCGGTTGTAACCTCGTGTGGTGGCGCGGAAGTAGGGGCGTTGCGCGCAGAGAGTGTGGTGGACACGGGAGGGCGGTGTGGCTCTGCAGCGCGAAGCAGGCGTGGTCGGTTGTACCGAGTCGGCACGTGATTTATGTCGGTTGTGTGTAACGAGCGGGTCGAGTTGACGGAAGAGCTCCCCGCGTGTTGGTTGTATACAGAATCGCCCCACGAGTAGTTGCTGTTCATTTCGCCTTGGTGGGGCGTTAACAAGCTTCTTTAAGTCCTCCGTTTCAACACTGGCGTTTAAAAGGAGGCACCTAACATGAAGGAGCAGTCACTACCCGTCAACGTTGCAGAGAAGACGTGAACTCCGGTGACAGAGCGTGTTGTCGCGTGACCGTGGCGTGTTTTGTACGCTGGCGACGCGTGCGCGGTCGGATGTGTGGATCCTTGCCATCGGAGGTCGTGTACTGCCTGTTCGAGCATAATTGCAAGTTAAGTTCGTGGAAGGTTTAATCATTAAGTAATAATTTTCTGTAACCAGCGTCTCTTCTGCCTTGTGGCCTCCGGCGACCGGGTTTCCTGTCCCCGCCACCGGTGTCATTGAAGACAGTGGTCTTTCCTCCTCCTCCCGTTACTGCCCAATGGGAGGTGTAGTTTTGGCAGTTTAATTGTTTCGCCATTCTGTCGTGGGTTATGAGTAAATTCACGCTTCTTGTTGGTTGATCATGCGGTCGCTCATACAGGACTGTGTGGTGTAATGTTTCCTTGCACGAGGTTAGCTCTAATTCTGTCAGCAAGTTAAGCCATCTTATAACAAGTTTTCGCTGGCTAAAAGTCGGTGCAGTCACCAGCCTGAGAGTGACAAGTGTGTTTACGGGCGTATTTAAATTGTTCAGTATTCTGTCTAGCCTGAGCATCCCTGAGTGGGTGATTTGTGGCTGCCTTACACGGGTCCGTCATATCTGTTATGTTGTGATGATACTCCAGGACACTTTTGTTTAAAAAATTTTTAAATTCCTCCAAGTTTGTAAATTCCTTTTATTGCCATTAATCGTGTGTCTGCTGAGACCTGTTTAATCTTTTTTAGTGGCGGTGTTGGTAGCTTCACTACCTCACCGTGCCTTATTAACAAAGTTCTCTATTTACTTAAGTAGCCTGTTTACTAACGTTCTTTAAATTTTTTAAATTGTTGTATTGCTATAAATTACTTTGATTGCCGTTAGCGGCGTGGTTTAAAAGGCAGTTTATTCCGTGCTGCTAGCTTCTGTGTTTTAAATTTTTTTTTTAAACTGTTGTATTGCTATAAATTACTTGATTGCCGTTAGCGGCGTGTTTTTAAAGGTTGTTTATTGCCGCACCGCTAGCTTCTGTGTTTTTTTTAAAAAAAATTTTAAGTTGTTGTATTGCTATAAATTACTTGATTGCCGTTAGCGGCGTGTTTAAAAGGCTTTTTATTGCCGTACTGCTAGTTTCTGTAAGATACGAATAAAGCATTTGTGAAAATCTCAACTACTAGAAATTTGGCCTCCTTTCCCAACTTGTGGTGTGGCTTATAGTAACCGTAACCACTGTGTGTGTTAGTTATGTTCTTCTACTTGGAGACCATCTTATGCCAAAAAACGATGGAATTTTTATGGAAGACAGTGCTTCATGGTGATGGACCATAACTGTTGTGATTAGTGTGAAGAACATTCTGGACAATTTGAGTGAATGACTTGGCCACCCACATCGCCCAATATGAATCGCATCGAACATTTATGGGACATAATCAAGAGGTCAGTTCGTGCACAAAATCCTGCACCATAACACTTTTGCAATTATGGACGGATATAGACGCAACAGGCTCAGTATTTGATGTTGTGGACTTTCAACAGCTTCTTGAGTCAATGCCACGTCCAGTTGCTGCATTGTGCCGGGCAAAATGAGGTGCGACCCGATCTTAGGAGGTATCCCATGACTTTTGTTACCTAAGTGTAATTGCTCCTTCTTAGTGATCTATTTATTACACTAATTTGATTTTTATTATTCTAGTCATATACATAGAGATATTTAAATATTTGGCAGCATTTTTAACGAGCAGAATAGAATGGAAATTGAGATTAAAGCAAGGATCGCGGTGGTAAGTAGAGAATAGTTTTGGCTATGGGATGTGTTGTGAAGTATAGCAGTTGTGAGAAGTCTTAAATAAATCAGACTATAGCAGAGCAATGTCTTAAACTCAGACTATACCAGAGTGTAATTCTCCTGGTAACCTATGTGAGTCTGAAACATCTACATTAAGCAAGACAGATGAACAAAACACTCATAGTCTTCCAGAGAAATGCATTAAGAAAAATATTTTCCCCCAATAGGGACTGCTAGTTAGAGTATATTAAGCAACCAGTATATTAAGCAGACTCATTTTGGCAGTAGGATGAAGAAAAGAATATTTATGTGGGCAGGACACCTAATTAGATAACAGTGCGCTTGTTCGCCCACTGCTTGAATACTGCTCAGCAGTGTGGGATCTGTACCAGATAGGGTTGATAGAAGAGATAGAGAAGATCCAACGGAGAGCAGCGCGCTTCGTTACAGGATCATTTAGTAATCGCGAAAGCGTTACGGAGACGATAGATAAACTCCAGTAGAAGACTCTGCAGGAGAGACGCTCAGTAGCTCGGTACGGGCTTTTATTGAAGTTTCGAGAACATACCTTCGCCGAAGAGTCAAGCAGTATATTGCTCTCTCCTACGTATATCTCACGAAGAGACCACGAGAATAAAATCAGAGAGATCAGAGCCCACACAGAAGCATACCGACAATCCTTCTTTCCACGAACAATACGAGACTGGAATAGAAGGGAGAACCGATAGAGGTACTCAAGGTACCCTCCGCCACACACCATCAGGTGGCTTGCGGAGTACGGATGTAGATGTAGATGTAGAGTTATGGTCGGACAGGAGCATCCTCAGAATCCTTGGAGAGAAGAAGGTGCCAAGGAAGTCCGCAAACACGATTGACAGATGATTTCAACAGGGATATGGAGGCGATGTGTCTGAGGAAAGGAGAGTGGACCACGAAAGTCAGGAACAGAAACGATTGGTGGAGAGACGGTATAGAACATATGTGGTCTCCCAGGCCAAAGCGCCAATTAAGAAGAAGAAGTCACATACAGGGTCTTAGGGGTGTAAGTGCAAATATTGTGACCATTGGTGTCTTAACAGGTACCAACTTCCGTGTGTTGGTTGTTTTTATCTGCATCTCACAGTCCTCCCTGAAACATGTAACGTAATTTACTACCCAATGTTTTCTGCACAGTTGTAATTACACTATTAAGCGGGCTACGCCTGTCAGTATAGATAACCGCCTTGCGTCCTTGTGTCCGCACTTCAGCAACTGACCTGCTGCCCTACGGAAAATAAGCATTATTGGCTCTTGCCACATGTACTTGCAATCTAAAAACATACTATTCCTAATAGCTAAAATCATTAGTCTGTAAATGAAGTAAATACTGATGTAGTGTTGTTCAGTACACTGTTCTCAGTCACCAATAATAATACCTTCACTTATACCCCTAACACCATGCATGTTAGTGACACATTGTCATAGAAGACGTCACATTGTTGTTGTCGCCTTCAGTCCAAGGGCTGGTCTCATGTAGCTCCCCACACTGCTCTATCGCGTGCAAGCCTCTTTATCTCTGCGTAACTATTGTAACCTGTATGCGTTTGGCCCTTTTTACCGTATTCATGTTCAGGTCTCTCTCTACAACTTTTACTCCTTACTTCCTTCCATTACCGCACTATTCATTCCTTGGTACCTCAAGTTGTAGAATATCAGCAGAGCCCTTCCTTTGTACAGTTGTGAAGTAATTTAATTTTTTCCTTAGTTCTGCCAGAACTTCAGTAGTTACCCAATCTAGACATTTCAAAAGCTTCTATTCTCTTTTTGTCTGAACTGCTTAGCATCTATGTTTCACTTTTGTACAGGGCTATACTCCAGACGAATACCTCGAGAACAACCTTCTTAACAGTTAAATTCATCATAGGTATACAGTTGTGTCCGGCAAGTGTATTCGTTTCAATTAGTAAAGAGTACAGCAATCAGTCGCAATTATGTTTATTCCACATCTAGAATTCGGTCACTGTGTGGCCATCTTCAGTGCAGTAAATGTAAGTTAAAACAATAAAAACAGTTGTATATACACATAGTCCCAAATGGACTATTCATGTCAGAGGCTGAGTTCACACTCAAGGACAGTATAAGCTGTCGTTCAAGTGTTTTTCTCGGTCGAAGTGGAATGGCTGATTATTGTTGGGGACTACCCACTATACTCGCCGATAAGCAATTGATAAGTAAGATAAACGAGTATTCGCAGATTAGCGCTAACTCGCATACAGGAAGTTCCGTCAGGTTTCGTAGCTCGTTCTTTGAAATAACAGCAGAATGCTCTCCTACGACTTTCAGAGAACATAAAAGAAAAATCTGTCTAACGAATTGAATACATTGTATGGTTTCCTGTAAGTTTTGATTGTGAGCCTTATCCTCCCTGTTGCACTTGAATTGCGTACCTGCTTCTCTCTGCTGCTTTATTTATTACGTTTGTTTAATTTATATTAAAACCACCATCTGTATCAGTGACACAATATCATATAGCACATCATAACATGCAGAGAATTGAAACGAAACGAAACAGAACAATAAAATTATGATATACGAAATTGCAAAATGAAAGAAACATGTAAAACAGCAGTAGTAACAGAACTAATAGTAACACTCGTCATAGAACTGTTAACAGAAGGCAGTTAAACATGTTGTTTTACCAGTCTCAGTGGTGAGGAAAGAAAGGGCTAAGAACACTGCAGAAATGCTGAAAAATGATTCTAGCCATATATCGCGAACAGGATATACAGGGTGTCGGTACCGGAGACCAGTGAATTGATCTGTCACCTGTCATCACATTGGAAAGTAATTACATGTGGTGTCCCACAAGAGTCCACCATGAAGCCATTGCTTTCACATGTGAACACTAATGACCTCTCATCTGTGACATTACCAGACGCTGAGCTTGTTTTGTTTGCAGACGATAGAAGAATTGCAATGAAAAGCTGTTTGAGCCTGGTTTTAGAAATAACTGGTAGTGATATTTTCATTGTCATTAATAAATGGCTTATAGCAAAGTCACAGACGTTAAATATTGAAAAGACTCATTACATGCGGTTCAGAACACGTAAGACATTTCCACCCAGCAAACGAAGAAAATATGGGGAAGCGTAGATAGAAGAGGTTGAGAACTAAATTCATAGAATTAAGACTTCTTAATAAATTCGGTTGAAAAGAGCATACTACAGAACTGCAGAAACGCGTAAACAAGTCCTTAGCTGCAGTGCGGATGTTATCAGACATAGGTGACATAAAAATAAAAGAACTCGCTTAAATTGCTTACTTTCTTCCCATAATATCACGCGGTATCACATTATGGAATAACTCTGTACGTCAAACAAAAGTTTTCAGAATCCTAAAGCGTGTAATATGCACTGTCTACTTTGTGAATTCACGAACATCTTGACGAAGCCTCCTCAAGAAAATGCGTATATTAGCTACTGCTTATCAGTATACTTAGACCTTAATGAAATTTGTTGTAAATAACATAAACTATTAAAAGCAAATAAACCAGTTCACAAAATCAATACCAGGAACAAGGCACTTACTGTAGTCAAGAAAAGGAGTCCACAGCTCAGCAACACACATTTTCAAAAACTTGCCAGCGACCAGAAACAGTTAAGCTACAAATAAGATTTAGTATACGAGCAACCTGAAAAACTTTGTTGTGACAAAATCCATCTACTCCAAACGAATTTCTAAACATAACCACGTATTGAATGTGCTACTTCTACTACTACTACTACTATTATTATTATTTTGTATCCTTTTATTAATATCATATAATGTTTTAAAAATGTGACGTTTTCAACATCCACGAGAATCTCCTTAATATGGATCCATGGAACGAAGAGTTGATCGAATCTCTCTTGTCAGTGAGGGCACAGTTCGTATAAATTGACAGAAAGTCATCGAGTAAAACAGAAGCGATTTCTGGCGTTCCCCATGGTAGTGTTATAGGCTCTTTGCTGTCCCTTATCAATACAAACAATTTGGGAGACAATCTGAGCAGCCTTCTTGTTTGCAGATGATGCTGTATACTGCACAGATAGTTCACACAGTTTGTAATACAAAGATATACGATATTTTATGACGATGTAGATACAAAACACAAGCATAAATAGTATCTAAAGAAGGATCTGAAGAAATAAATCTTATATTACAGTATATTCAAATACTAAAACTATACGAATGTATAAGCCAAAATCAGGAAAGAAACCTCCACACTAATACCGGCAAGTTTCCAGCATCCCACAACACACAAACATGCAGCCTCTCATCCCATGGTGCACTATCTACCATCGATAAAACAAACAACATCAGATTTGAAAAATTAATTGAAAATATAGAAATGGTACACAACAATCGTTGTAGTCCAACACCAACTGACAATATACTCGACAAAAAGAAGAGACAGAGGATAACAGCACTCCTTTATCCACCTCAGACGTCACAAAATCACACTGATAAAAAATAGGCCACCACATTATATGTGGTTAGGACTTCACAGGTTCTTGCCAGGAAACTAAAACTCAGGAAATATACTCCAACTTTTTGCACTAGGAATACTTTTCCCCACCTGCGCTCAACAGAAGAGATAAGATCCCACCCGTAGGACAGAGTGGAATTTATAGAATTTCCTGCAATCTGTATAGCAAATTGTATCTAGATCAGTCAGATAGGGCTGTAACTACTATAATGACTGAACATGAAATGGGTTGGAGACTGAAAAAGAAAGATTCCACCTTTGCTAAACTAACTCTAAATGAATGTCATTCATATGTGAAATGTAATGTTCTCCCTTTGCTAAACTAACTCTAAATGAATGTCATTCATATGTGAAATGTAATGTTCTCCATAAAGGAACTAAAAGCAGAAACTAACATTACTTAAAATTCTAGCCATTTATCAATAGCAACCAAAGAATCCTGACCTGGTCCTTAATGACCAACACAGTTGCATTATTCACTCTTATTTAAGTAAGAGCCACCACTTGCGATTTCTCTGACCAGCAGATAATAAGCTTGCTGTAACTGTGTCCCCACATTCCATCGACTTCTTCCCCTCCCACCCCTCCCCTTTCTTTGGTCGGTTAGTTATATTCACAAATTCGTCCATATGATACAATATCTTATGCCACTATTCACTTGTAGAACATTTTTGGCTTGCACAGTCATATAGTTTTAATATTTGAATATACTATAATACAAGATTTATTTGTTTTGAGCCTCTTTATGTATTACGTTATGTTTGTGTTTCGTTTCGATATCGTCATAACATGTCATATATCATTGTGTAGGAATCTTTGAATAGCTATGAATTCTCGCTGAAGTTGTGTAGACTATTTATTTAGTATTAAGGTATCAGACGATGGCCGAAGGAGCCGAAAGCGGGTTCACAATGAACTGATAAATAAATATTGTTGTGGAACATTAATAATGTGTATTCAAGTTATTAATATTAAACGTTTATTACTATCCAGGAAATATATACAGGGTGATTCAAAAAGAATACCACACCTTTAGGAATTTAAAACTCTGCAACGACAAAAGGCAGAGCCAAGCACTATCTGTCGGCGAATTAAGGGAGCTATAAAGTTTCATTTAGTTGTACATTTGTTCGCCATTTCAGCCAATAAAGTTTTTGGTCCCTTTTTCTTCGAAGGTGCTACTGTAACTGGACTACAGTATCTGGAGATGTTAGAGAATTGGCTGTTCCCTCAGCTCGAACAAGAAGCACAACAATTCATATTTCAGCAGGATGGAGCGCCACCATATTGGCACTTATCTGTCCGTAACTACCTGAACGTCAACTACCCGAGGCGATGGATCGGCCGCCAGGCAGCCCGTGACAGAGCACTTCATCACTGGCCTCCAAGAAGCCCTGATCTTAACCCCTGCGATTTTTTCTTATGGGGGTATGTTAAGGAGATGGTGTTTCGGCCACCTCTCCCAGCCACCATTGATGATTTGAAACGAGAAATAACAGCAGCTATCCAAACTGTTACGCCTGATATGCTACAGAGAGTGTGGAACGAGTTGGAGTATCGGGTTGATATTGCTCGTGTGTCTGGAGGGGGCATATTGAACATCTCTGAACTTGTTTTTGAGTGAAAAAAAACCTTTTTAAATACTCTTTGTAATGATGTATAACAGAAGGTTATATTATGTTTCTTTCATTAAATACACATTTTTAAAGTTGTGGTATTCTTTTTGAATCACCCTGTACTATAATGCAAGAGGGTAGAAAATTGCATTGAATTGTCCAGAAAAAGAAAATTAAAATCTTCAGAGCAGACGGTGTCTTAGCCATTACATTATTCAGACAAAATATGCTAAGTCCAACAGAGATTTCATGGTACACTGTTTGACAAAACATACCTAATTATAAATATCTTAAGACACGCAAACAAAACAAAAATGAACGTTCTCCATAAAGTCCTTTTGATATGCGCTATTCCAAATTATTTTAATTTATGCAGCAGAACTGATGTGTAGATTAATTGTGTTGATAACTGTATCAGCAGTAGTCTGGAAGTCTCTAAAGTCCTATTCCTCCACTCTGAGTGCGTTGAATGGTAAAGAAGGGCGTGATGAAGTAATTACTTCTTATAAATCATCAGGTACGTAACACTTAACTACCTGCCGGCCGAAGTGGCCGTGCGGTTAAAGGCGCTGCAGTCTGGAACCGCAAGACCGCTACGGTCGCAGGTTCGAATCCTGCCTCGGGCATGGATGTTTGTGATGTCCTTAGGTTAGTTAGGTTTAACTAGTTCTAAGTTCTAGGGGACTAATGACCTCAGCAGTTGAGTCCCATAGTGCTCAGAGCCATTTGAACCAACTTAACTACCTTCTTGCACAAGACAGGAAACTGTGGTCTGAAACCAGATGCTTATGGTGTATGCACTCAAACAGGCATACATGTATATATGCAAGTGTTACTTCCAGAAAACGACGAACAATACGGCAAATATTACGCTCTAGCGTTAAACTGACGGAATTTAGCGCTGGTTGCCAAGCAAATTAAAAATAAATACAACAGTGGAGCTAGCACCACCGTCTTCTATTCGTCACTCTTAAGATTTGTTACCTTCGCCATAGGATGAAGCCCTTTAGTGTAATATACTCGCATGGATGTAGCACCTATACAGCGAATAATATAACTTTCGAGAAAAACCGCTACTTCGCACGTTTAGAATGTTAGATCATGACACGTACTTGCAGCCGTTCAAACATGCGATGTAAACAGTGTGCCCTTTCTGAAACAAGCACTACAAAATCCTAGGCACGTTCATCTTACCACGTTCTTCAGCGGACCGTCTTCCAAGCGCTTACGCCAACTGCTGCTTACTGTTGCATTTTAAAGTACAGTATATGTTTCCACATGCAGTATCAGGCTCGCTAGCTTATCTGGATGCTTACGCAGTTTCGTCACCTCTTCACATCTTGTCATATCGCACATCGCGTTCCTGTTCTCTCTTGTATACTCGCCTACGAGGCATTTATACGCGTGTATCAGTCCGCACGACGTGACACTTCATTGCCAGGCGATACGCAAGACGGATAAATTCTGCATCTACATCTACATGGATACTCTGCAAATCACATTTAAATGCCTGGTAGAGGGTTCATCGATCCACTTTCACAATTCTCTTAATATCCCAATCTCGTATAGCGAGCGGAAAGAACGAACCCCTATATCTTTCCACACGAGCTCTGATTCCCCTTATTTTATCGCGGTTGTCGTTCCTGCCTATACAGGTCGGTGTCGACAAAATATTTTCGCATTGGGGGGAGAAAGTTTGTGATTGGAATTTCGTGAGAAGATTGCATCGCAACGAAAAACGCCTTTCTTTTAACGAATGTCAGCCCAAATACTGTATCATTTCAGTGGCACTCTCGCCCATATTTCGCGATAATACAAAACGTGCTGCCCTTCTTTGAACTTTCTAGATGTACTGCGTCAGTCCCACCTGATAAAGATCCCACACCGCGCAAAAGTATTCTGAAAGAGGGCGGACAAACGTAGTGTAGGCAGTCTCCTTACATTTTCTCAGTGTCCTGCCAATAAAACGCAGTCGTTGGTTAGCCATCCCCAAAACATTTTCTATGTGTTCCTTCCAATTGAAGTTGTTCGTAATTCCTAGGTATTTAGTTGAATTTACGGCCTTCAGATTTGACTGATTTATCGTGTAACCGAAGTTTAACGGATTCCTTTTAGCACTCATGTGGATGAGCTCACACTTCTCGTTGTTTAGGGTCAACTGCCAGTTTTCGCACCATTCAGATATCCTTTCTAAATCGTTTTGCAGTTTGTTTTGATCTTCTGATGGCTTTGTTAGTCGATAAACGACAGCATGATCTGCAAACAATCTACGTCGACTGCTCAGATTGTCTCCCAAATCGTTTACATAGATAAGGAAAAGCAAAACGCCTATAACACTACCTTGGGGAACGCCAGAAATCACTTCTGTTTTACTCGATGACTTTCTGTCAGTTACTGTGAACTGTGACCTCTACGACAGGAAGTCACAAATCCAGCCACATAACTGAGACGATATTCCATAAGCCCGCAATTTCACTATAAGCCGCTAGGGTGGTACAGTGTCAAAAGCCTTCTGGAAATCCAGAGATACAAAATCGATCTGAAATCCCTTGTCAATAGCACTCAACACTTCATGCGAATAAAGAGCTAATTGTGTTTCACAAGAACGATGTTTTCTAAACCCATGTTGACAGTGTGCCAGTAGACCGTTTTCTTCGAGGTATTCCATAATGTTAGAACACAAAATTTGTTCCAGAATCCTGCTGGATATCGACTGTAATGGGCCTGTAATTAAGTGGATCTTTCCTACTACCGGCACCTTTCTTGAAAATTAGTGTGACCTCTGCAACTTTCCAGTCTTTGGGTACGGATCTTTCGTCGAGGGAACGGTTGTATATGATTGTTAAGTATGGAGCTAATGTATCAGCATACTCTGAAAGGAACCTAATTGGTATGCAGTCTGGACCAGAAGACTTGCTTTTATTAAGTGATTTAAGTTGCTTCACTACTGGATATATTCAAATGTGTGTGAAATCTTATGGGACTTAACTGCTAAGGTCATCAGTCCCTAAACTTACACACTACTTAACCGAAATTATCCTAACGGCAAACACACACCCATGCCCGAGGGAGGACTCGAACCTCCGCCGGGACCAGCCTCGCAGTCCGTGACTGCAACGCCTGAGACCGCTCGGCTAATCCCGCGCGGCGCTTCACTACTCCGAGGATATTTACTTCTACGTTTCTTATGTTGTCAGCTGTTCCTGATTCGAATTCTGGAATATTTAATTCGTCTTCTTTTGTGAAGGTAATTCGGAAGGCTGTGTTTAGTAACTCTACTTTGGCAGCATTGTCTTATATAGTATCTCCATTGCTATCGCGCAGAGAAGGCATTGATTGTTTCTTGGCCGCTAACATACTTCACATACGACCAGAATCTCTTTGGATTTTTGGCAAGTTTCGAGACAAACTTTCGTTGTGAAAACTGTTATAAGCATCTGGCATTCCGAGCTTCTGTAAATCTTGGGGATTTTGCGTCCGTTTAAATTTAGCTAGTGTGTTACATTGTTCCTGCAACAGTGTTCTCAGCCGTTGTGTGTACCAATGAGGACAGCTCCGTCGCTTGTTAATTTATTTGGTATAAATCTCTCAGTTGTTGCCGATACTATTTCTCTGAATTCAAGCCACATCTGGTCTACATTTATATCATTAATTCGGGTGTAGTGGAGATTGTCTCTCAGGAAGGCGTCAAGTGAATGTTATCTGCTTTTTTGAATAGGCATATTTTCCGTTTATTTTTGGGGGATTTGAGGATTACAATATTCAATCTCGCTATGAAAACCCTGTGTTCACTAATACTGTATCCGTTCTGATGCTCGTTATTAACTCAGGATTATTTGTTGCTAAGACGTCAAGTGTGTTTTCACAGCCATTTACCATTCGCGTGGGCACACGAACTAGCTGCTCGAAATAATTCTCAGAGAATGCGTTTAGCACAATTACGGATGATGTTTTATGCGTACCTCCCACTATGCCAGTGGTACACTTGATCTCTGACTACAGCTCCGTTTTCAGTCCACGCGCCGTTTACTTTTTAGTTGCCACTTAGATTACTGTTGCGTGTCAACAAACTTTATTTATTTTCCTTGTATATATCACAAATAAGTGGCAGACTGTTTTCTCACAACTTCAGTGTGCGCTGTAAATTTTCGCAGTGACACTGACTGTCGATTTTAACATAGGGATCATACTGAAACAGTCACTCCAGTGTGGCAACAGCAACAAAATTGAAGCACTGAGGAATACAAGGGCTGGAAGAACCTCGTTATCGATTTTGAGATTATAGTATGTGTGCACGTTGCTGACATATGTTGATGTTACTGCGAACCAGCTTTATCCATACAGTACCCCTGTGCCCTACATATTCCTTTGTAAAAAGCTGTCTCACAGATTTCTCTGATATTCAATTCTATATGGACCCAAAGCACACATTTTCATTGCCGCAGGAATGCTCGCTGGCCATACTGACGGCCATTTCTTCACGAAAGCTGGAAGTTTTCGGAGGAATGCCCCACCAGAACCTCACGTTCCATGGTTCCAGCATTCCAGTCTGTACAGTGGACGCTGAGGACTAACTACGAAACTGTAAGTTGATATTCATGGTAATAATCTCAGAAATATTAAAACGATGAAGTTTTCAGCAAGTTGCCTTAAACTGTCATTTAAAGGAACATAGTCTCCATTGAGGTCGTGGGAGGCCGTCATTTTCTGCAAGTCACGTCGAGACAGACCACAGTCTGTCATTTCCCCACAACCTGTAGATGCCTTGCAAAAGATATAGCGCCCAAATAAGTACATGGAATGCAAATATCAACCTTGACAAAGACTTAACAAAACTACTTGATCGGACTTGAATCACGTAAATTTAACATAGCGACCAGATTTCATGCCTGGACCCCAAGTTGGAGAATGTGCTTAATGTAGATGATGATCACAAGTGCCATGAAGTGTTGGGAAGGGTCATAACTGTGAGCATGGTAGATTTAGTATCTGTTATTTATGTTTTGATTATAGTTTCACATTAATCACAAACCTCTCAATTGTCAAAAAGACGTTATTGTCACTAGAGGAAATATGATATCTTAGTGAATTAACATTAATCATAATAATCCTAGATATTAATATAAATTCCGTAACATAAAGTGGGTCCACAATTTTTATGGACCTATAGGATACTGAGACTTTGCTAAAAAAAATTCGAACTTATGAAACTGGTGGTTTGCCTACAAATACGATTTCCAGAAACATCTGTTTTTCTTATAACTTCGAGTGTGCCTCGATTCAAAAACATTATCAAGCGTACCAACTGAAGGTAATGACAATGCACATCACATCAATTTTCATTGCCGCATTGATATATACAACTGATCAAATGAAGACATCATTTCTGACAAAACTAACATTAATCGTTTCTAGCACATTTATCCTAATATTCAGCCTATATCGCGACTAGCGACTACTGTTATTTGTTATACGTCACAGACGTGAAGTTTCGGCCATTCCTGCTCTGTGCGCTTACCGGTAGCCACTTGCATCTTATGGGTGGTAGGCCTCTGGCGCGACGCATTTTATCTGATAGTCTATGTCGAGGTAATCTATTTTGGTCGATATGCTGAAACCAGGTACTTTGCGAGGACTTTGATAACATTTTCAATAACAGACTTATTTACGAGAAAGGTTTCTGTATATAATATGTTGCTTATAGTAATCACAAGGCTGTAATAAATGAATTACTATCAGTTCCATGTTTAATTGGCGTTTGGAGTGACATCTTGTGGAGGTGTGAGCTGGTCAGATAGGAGGCGGTATCTGTTGGGAAAAGGAGTAAACAGCCGCCACAATTACAGAGAGTAGCGATCTTTTCCAGAATCTATACATACGATACGAGGGTTGCCCAGAAAGTAATAAACCGCATTTTTTAATTCAACAATTCTATATTGAACATTACGAGAACTACACACAGGAAAGAATGGTTCTTTATCTACACACCCTATTTTTGCACGTAATCTCCATCCCGTTCTATGGCCTTCCTCCAGCATGAAACAAGGGTGTGTATGCCCCGTTGTTACCAGTCCCTGGCCTGGTGGTTGAGCCAGTGCTTCACTATGTGAATCACCTCCTCATCGTCCTCAAAATGTGTTCCACGAATGGCATCCTCTAATGGCCCAAACAGGTGGAAGACCGAGAGGTCAGGTGTGTCAGGTATGACAGCCGTGGATGGTCTTGCCGACCGCTGCAAATCGTGGAGCTCCGCCGAACCGCCGTCTGATTACCTCATCTCGATGTTCACCGACTAACTGTACTTCCGTCGACACCAGATGCTCCACATACTTTGCACAAGCGTTTGTGAACATTCCCCACAGTTTCTTTCTCTACATGATTGTGACGTACATCACATACAGACGCCATTTTGAAACTGTCCTGCAGCTGCGCCATCTGTCGGAAGTGACGGAAACGTGGCGCGTTCTTTCAAGAGACTTCAAATAATACATACGTAACGTTTCGCATAAGTAGCATTGATTTCGGCTGAGAAAAAAAAAATGGTGCATTTCTTTCTGGACAACCTTCGTAAAAATGTGTCCGTGTGTTTTCCAGGTCTCCTCCTAAATCACTGGTCTGACTTCGGCTAAATTCGAAACACATATCAGTACTGTTAAGCACCAATCGCTGCGGGGGTAACACCTAATTATAGTAGTTCAGGAAATACGACTTTCTAAACAGTGAGATGCATGAAAAGCTACCGCATAATGCGAAGCGTTTAAATTTATTACTTCTGTGCTGGTAACTCTATTCGCAATAAATTTCGCAGGCTGTATCCACATATGCCGATAAATGTACTTACAAAATTGCATCATGGCAGTACCGCACATGTTCAGCAGACATGACGTCATGAACATATAGATGTGCGAAGAACTTCCACATTGTACATGACGTTTAACTTTATTATTTCTTTACTACTAACTGTAGTTGCAGCTAATTTTGCAGACGATGACCAAGCACGCCGCTGTATGTACCTACACAAAGATAGCATTGTACGACACATCGTTCAAGAGATATGCTGTCATAAACAGTGAGATGCGTGAAAAATTGCCGCATCATGCCTAAAGTTTTAAAACATTTGTTCTTAACTAGTTAAGACACTCCTACAGTCGAGTCAGCTTAAGGAAATTCCTGACACCTGGCAGTCCTTTGACAGCTTCCGGCTGCTAAGCGCAAACAGCTGTAGGCGAAACCAACAGCCGTCTATAAGGCTATGAGGAGAAGTTGCCAGAGTTGTAGACACCCAAAGCAGCTGCTGCTAGAGTACGTAGGCTCATCTCACACGGAGTGTACTCCGAGGGTGTATAAGGTTTTGTTTCCAATAGAAAATTGGCAAAATGTAGAACGCCAGGTTTAGCAGCTAGTCTACAAATATTACAAATTAGCAAATTCAACAATACTTCGCAATTGCTAAGAATGTGTGGGAACTGGATATACATCCTAATCTGGGATATCGTTGGGAATTACCAGGGTACATATTTCGGTTCCTCGTCTCGACTTCGAGCATTTTGAAGATATAGAGCTCGAAATTATAATAAATCATGCACAACATGATTGAAAAAGACTCATCTATATTAGTTTTTGGTTTTTATTGTTCTTAAGTTTTTAAAAAAAATTGTACGTGATACAATTGCAAAACTTCACAATATACAACATTTCGCATTTTGTGAATACTGTGTGGTGAGTGTATGCATTGATTTTCAGAACTACCAGTACGTGAAAGGACAACATACAGCTGACCATATATGAAACACTCTCATCATAAATAAAGTTCAACGTATTTGAGTGTCTGTCAATGAGCCTTATTAATTGTGAAACTTCTCTTTATTAATTCTTTTCGTTAATTTTTTTGAACTTGTACTGCCTTGGCTCATTAATTCTTTTCGTCTGATTTTTTTGAACTCGTAGTGGCTAGCCTGGCTGGTCGTAACTTTGCCATTGTTTAGCTTTGGGCGATTTTGTGCATTTCCAACTTGGAGAGAAACCAAATATATCCGCTTGTGAGAATACAATGTGATTTTGGTCCTGTTTTATAATCTTTCTAACACAACTGTGCAAACTGATTAAATCATTAATTTTGCTATTAATCTCTCCGGTTAAACGAAGTGGTCCCTGTGCGTTAATGATCTGCCTAATAGTGCTGTTCACGAAATGGTCCCTGTGCATTGATAATTTTCGTGGCAAAGTGATTCTGAAATGAAAATATCTTATCTCGTAATGCAATTGCTCGGAAACACGGTGCTTGCTTCCCTCTGAGCGCCAGCTGCGAACTTCTAACCACAGTTGCCGCGAGCTTAGTACAATGCTCCAGACAACAAGTAAACTATTTTATACACCTCATTGAGTGAGACACTCTTTAAACTAAAATGACTTGAGTGTGGACAACGCTCTAAGGTGAAATATTTCTGTAACAAACTGTTTTTCATCTATCAGATATATTATTAATTGTATGAAATTCATGTTACAACACTCATTAACATTGACAAAGGTCAACATTGATACCAAACTCTTATTCTCACAAAAGTCAGACAAATCATTAATAAACATGAAACCTACCTTGCAGTCAAAATTACTCAGTCTTTAATGAAAAATATAAACTTCCCTGATATGGATGTCTCATTCAGCAACGATTCTAACTACCCCTCACTGCAGTGCCAGTAAATTAACATACTACCTTCATTCCTCTTCATACTCTTTTCATTCTAAATTACTAATCAAATCCTCCTCCTTTGTTTCACAATATTCAAACACAATTCATAAATATTCAAACATAATCATTTTACTTAAACACAGATGCACTTAACTTCACGTCTCCATTTCCACGAGTCCTCTGCTCGGTGTCTGTCTCACTACTCCTCTAACGCCCGTCGCTGCCAACCAGCGGCGACATAACAAACATCTCCCAGTGACCCAGCTACTCTGACCAAAGACTGCCGCCGAATAATAAGCGATTCGAAATTGCCGCTTAGGATTTGAGACATCCAGAGTATGTACAAATTCCAGGAATGCAAATAACAAACTTCCAGTAGATCTGCTTCAATTGCTCTTGCAAACGACACCTTGACTGGAAATTAAGGTCGCTTAGAGTGAATAGGTAAATAGGTTGGGATGATTGGTATGTGGGATAAGAGATTACCTACAATGGGCTGGGTTACTACACACCATCGCCTGGAGACGGTACTTTTCAGGCGTATTTGACAGCGAGTGGAATTCTTTTTTTTTTTCCTTTTTTTTCGCAACGCCTACCAGATGACCATATATGGTCGTCAAGCCCAGAGGAAATCCCATAGGCTATGGACTTGTGCCACATCAGCCGACGTAAGAAATGTCCTCTCCTGATGTCATGTTGGCCTTCTGACGAAGCTACGGCCGGCGCCTTGGTGTCTTTCAGCTTCCGTCCTTACTTCAATTCCAGCTACTGAATCACTGCAGCTTCGATGGCCTCCAAAGTCTATACCATCTCTTATTAGATGCTGCTGTGGGCCTGTTGGTTAGCCTGATCCTCTCGGACATCGAACTAGGCCCACTGAGGTGGACCGCTCAGCGTGAGCCAGTGCCTAGCTCTTCATCGTCTCGGGTCCTAGGTTCGCCTCCGACCACACCAAGCTTAGTTACTCACTTGCCAGGAATCCGTCAGCACAAGATGCTGACCACCTTCCATACACCTACGTCTGTTGTACCTGCTGCAAAATTATACCAATGTGCTACGATGTGGTGGCCTAAAGCTTTTTGGCTTACACTGGTAGAAATTCTAAGAAAACTGAGTACATTAATTTTACATATACACATTTACTAACTGTTTCAACATACTTCAATTTTATAATCAATAATTTAACACTGTGAGGAATAAAAAAATATTGGTACCTGCAGGAATCGAACACGAGTCTGTGATTTATCAGTATACGCTTCAGAACACTCATTCACAATAGAGCACACCAAAAACTGCTCATACTCTAGGCTTGCACAATACACAACACGAAGTTTCAAAGAAAAATACTGACCCTTTGAATTCAGTAATCCGTGGCAAATGACTGACGTCAGATTAAATATTTGTTCAGAACATGATCTGCCCTTCCTAAAACCACCTTGATATCTAAAGTAATCTACAGTGTTGTTTCTGGACTGTTTAGTAATATCTCGGGAAATATGTTACATGCAAGTGATTACAAAGAAATTTCACTGTAGCTACTAACATATTGTTTATTGCCTTTTTTATATAGTGGATGTACCAAGGCCACCTTCCACCATACTGGGAGTTTTTCAGTTTCCCAAGATTCCTCAAAGAGAATTCCTACAACATTTCTTTTAATTTTTGGTGAAGAGCATTTCAAAAGTTCTGCTGCAAAAGAATCTTTCAAGTTGCTTCATAAAATTTTAATAACTTCTTCAATTTCTTAGATAGCTTGGACTAAATCTCCAGCCAGATTTTCATGAATCTTTGAATATTTGAGCTTGTGGGTTATTTCAGGACAATTAAGAAGCCGATCAAAACATATTCCAAGTATTTCGAAATTTTCAGTGTTACGTAAGCCAGATTGGCGAGCCTTGTCTGATGCCCTGCCGTTGTCAGATTTATATCTGAAGTATATCTGCCTGACTCTTTAAATCTCACTTTCTCCAACTACTGTAAAAGGTCCTCTTCAGCAGATTTATCTACAGATTGTGTACAGAAAACACTTTCATACAGAAGTTCCTCATATACTAGCTTTTTTGCGACCATCCATAGCCTTTTAACTTACAAGACTTCATCACAAGTAAAATAATAGATTAATTTTACATACAGGCGTGCAAAGATTTAACAGGACATAGAGAATGCTCCACTGAACTATTTGAAGTAGGGAACCTGAGGTCGGTTGAGCCAGCTGAAGGAGATTATAGGAATAAAATCACATTGCCGTGTACTTTTTTATTTACATTAGTTACAGTTTACTGCAAATACCATGACTGACAGAATGAACGTACAATTTGTAAGTAGGCTATTTAGGTTTTTATATTGGTAACGCCACGTAGCGCTCTGTATGAAAATCACTGGCTGAGCTGTGGGCAGTCCGTGGCTGGTTTGCATTGTTGGAATTTGCTATTGTAGTGTTGGGCAGTCGGCTGTGAACAGCGCGTGGCATTGCGCAGTTGGAGGTGAGCCGCCAGCAGTGGTGGATGTGGGGAGAGAGATGGCAGAATTTTAAGAGCCGACGATCTGGACATGTGTGCTACTTTGTAAAGATGTTTAGACATTACTAATTCTGTTCTGTTTCAATGCTCATGTGTGAAATTAATGTTTCGAAAACTATTCTCATTATTTAATTTACTTATGACATAAGTCCTGTAACACTGATGTATATGTTTATTTCTATTCTTTTGTAAAGCCGGTATTCCTACAAATGTCATCTGTACTATGATGTATTTTGTACCTTTGTAATTGTATTCTTATGTTCTAAATTTATAATTGTATCGACACCAGTTCTTCAAATTAAGTTACATTTCGCTGCACACATTTCTGTTGGTCATAATAATAATCACAATATATGAGAAGTTGGGACTGTTAGTGTTTGCACATGTGTTAATAATTCAGCGAGGGACTGGATAACAGCATTGCTGGTTCTAAGGACATTTCAAAAAAAATTGTTTGTGAGTGCACAAGTGGTGGTTCATGGACTTGCTATATTGTCCACAAGACTCTTCGATGGTGATTGTGCACCTGCACAGTCGCAACAGATGGCTGCTGGCCATCTCTACAAGGACTACAGTGGGTCTGCATCTTTGATGGCCCATCAATACCATTATTTCTACAAGGACTACAGTGGGTCTACTCTGTGATCACCTGCCTACCAATGGTCTTCAAGACTTTGACTGACTCTGTTGTGGGTTTGCTCTGTTGTGGCCTATTACCTGTCTGCATGTCAAGAGTCAGCACTGTCTTCCGTTGGAAGGACAACACTACTTCTTCAAGACTGCATGGAAATCCACTACTTCCGTGTGCATTTTCTTTTACTGCTCAGACTTTGAGAAAAAAAACGCTGCAATTTTACTGTGATGAATGATCAGGACTGTCTTTATGGACTGTGAGAAAATTTTAGCTTTTGACCAACATTGTATCGATAAGTGTGTGCATTTGATATATTTGTTAGCGTTAATATAAAAAAAATTTAACAAATATGTATTGGCCAGTGCCCAAAACAATCTGTAAAATTTTTTGTGGGGAGCATGGGGGCTATGTAAGTAGGGCTGTAGGGTTTTTATATTGGTAACGCCACGTAGCGCTCTGTACGAAAATCACTGGCTGAGCTGTGTGCAGTCTGTGGCTGGGTGGCATTGTTGGAATATTTGCTATTGTAATGTTGGGCAGTTGGCTGTTAACAGCGCGTAGCGTTGCGCAGTTGGAGGTGAGCCGCTAGCAGTGGTGGATGTGGGGAGAGAGATGGCGGAGTTTTGAGAGCGGATGATCTGGACGTGTGTCCATCAGGGACAGTAAATTTGTAAGACTGGATGTCATGAACTGATAGATATATTATGACTTTTGAACACTATTAAGGTAAATACATTGTTTGTTCTTTATCAAAATCTTTCATTTGCTAACTATGCCTATCAGTAGTTAGTGCCTTCAGTAGTTAGAATCTTTTATTTAGCTGGCATTAGTGGTGCTCGCTGTATTGCAGTAGTTCGAGTAACGAAGATTTTTGTGAGGTAAGTGATTCGTGAAAGGTATAGGTTAATGTTAGTCAGGGCCATTCTTTTGTAGGGATTTTTGAAAGTCAGATTGCGTTGCGCTAAAAATATTGTGTGTTAGTTTAAGCACAGTCATTTATAATTTTTGTGAGGGAACGTTTCAAATTTCTACTGTATCTTAGAAAATGTGCTGAAACTAACGGCGATCATCCTCAATACAAGCATGACATCGGCGAACAAAATTGTGATGGACCGTGACAAAGATCGCTGGTGTGTTTAGAATCACATAACAGGCAGCTACAATTCTGGCAACTAATTCCACCTCCTTATCCACTGGAGTCTGACACGCAAGTGACTATAGATTCCCCACGGAAAATAATCAAGGGGATTCGGATCAGATGACCTCGCAGGACATGGAATACGACCTCCCAATCCAGCGACCAGGTAATACATAACTGATATGGTTACAGACATCCACATTCAAGCGAAGAGGTGCACCGTTATGTTGTAACCACATCCTCTCACGAACAGTCAAGAGTAAGTCCTCCAGCAGCTCAGTTACAACTCTTTCCCTGCAGGAAATAAAGATTGCACATGTAAATAAACAACAAGGTAAGTTTAAACTTGTACACATGTCAGTTATAAAGAAGCTGGGAAACAGTAAAGCTAGGCAAAGCGGTAGACAAGTTTACTTCCATTATCTCCTTTAACTGACTTCTCCGACCCAGGTTCCCTACCTCAAATTACTCAGTGGTGCATTCTCTATCGCCTTCTATTTCTGCACGCCCTTACGGAGACACCGTGTACATAAATTGAGCATTTAGAATGTATTTAAATTTTGTAGTTACTCGTTTTTAACATCCGGAGGAATAAAATTTTAAAAAATATTGGTATCGTTGAGAATCCAAACCGTGTCCACAAATAACCAGTCTGTGCTCTACGCCATTCGCCCACAGTGTCGTCACGAAAGCAGTTTATTAAAAAGGGTTGTCATAGTCTATGCTTCCACAATACGCTACCCGCAGTTTCAAAGAGAAACACAGACCTAGAGCTATGAGCAATGTGGCGCACTTACTGCCAGAGGGGATGACGTCACAAGAGAGCATGTGCAGTCGAAAATAGACAGCTGCGTCCCTTCTCTGAGTTGATCACAGTGCGGCTGACAGTCATTTCAGAACTTGACGCTGGTTTTTCGTTCGTATTATTTGCATACCAGCACATATCTGAAGAGGGCTTAAGTTAGGTGCGATTTACAGCTCGCATTCAAAGAAAAATGGCATAATCTTTTGCAATTTCTGGCTCGCATTCGAAGCGAAATGGCATAATTTTAGTGCGATCTTTGCAGTGTGCTGTAGCACATGAGCACGTGATAACCGGCCGCTACCTCCAACTGCATCAACGGCACCTAGCCACTGACTGTGACAAGTGTCAGCTGTTTGTACACTTTGTTCTCATGTTTCTCGAAAGAAGCATCCCACAAAATAAATCAAGAAGTGGATCTCAAAAAGATCACATTCAAGATATATATATTTGATCGAGAGTAGCCGGCCGGAGTGGCAGAACAGTTGTGGGCGCTTCAGTCTGGAACCGTCGACCGCTACGGTCGCAGGTTCGAATCCTGCCTCGGGCATGGATGTGTGTGATGTCCTTAGGTTAGTTAGGTTTAAGTAGTTCTAAGTTCTAGGGGACTGATGACTTCAGAAGGTAAGTCCCATAGTGCTCAGAGCCATTTGAATCATTGCTCCAGAGTACGGCCGTTCCTCTGAGAATCATGAACATTCAGTATGGTAGGAACATGACGCCCTTGAGCCTTTTTAAAGTAGAGTAATTCTTAGTAAATATAAAATAATAGAGATAACACAGTTGTGGGTAATATCATACAAGAATGAACATAGTGCAAGCAACATTTTATTCACGGTTAGGTTAGTGTTGTGTAACGTCCCGTCGACAACGAGGTCATTAGAGACGGAGCGCTAGTTCGGGTTAGGGAAGGATGGGGAAGGAAATCCGCCGTGCCCTTTGAAAGGAACCATCCCAGCATTTGCCTGAAACGATTTAGGGAAATCACGGAAAGTCTAAATCAGGATGGCTGGAGACGGGATTGAACCGTCGTCCTCCCGAATGCGAGTCCAGTGTGCTAACCACTGCGCCACCTCGCTCGGTTTTTATTCACGTTCAGTGTAATGTTGGTATATACAACTCTCGCCCCCCCCCCCCCCCATTTCTTTCAAGAAGCCTACACCTTTCGGCAATTATTTCTGAAATTTGCTGAAGGAATTTCGGACCTTTCTTTGCAACTAGAACAAAATGCGTGATTTGGTCACCAAATGCGTTTCGTTTTATTGAAATAAAGCGGCGTCAGTGGTCTGTAATGAAACATATTTACAATCTGGCTTGCTTTCTGTATCTACAGCAGTTCGTTACAAACCATGTTGATATTGCTTACAATGAATTATACCAGATTTTCGCTCACTTCAGGAAACGCCGTCTGCCTGCACGTTTTTGAAATATTCCCTCGTTTGGCACTGTTTTTACTTTACATGTGGCAAGGGCCTTATCGACCATATGCGTGCTCAATGAGCCTCTTCCACTTCAGCCTGTCCAATGCGCTGTTTGTCCACTTGCTGTTGCTGTTCATCCTAGTTGTGTCCTCCCGAATGTTATTCCGCAATCTGATTCTGGGTCTCCCTATTCCTCCCGTTCCATCTATTGTTCTGCTGAATGCCGTCTTAGGTAGTCTATTCTCTGTAATTTTTGCTATATGGTCCGCCCAATTCAACCTTCTCCTCTTGAGCACTTCGACGATGTTAGGGTGTTTGTATAGCCCTCTTAATTCTTCATTTCCTCTTATTTTCCATTCCATGCTATTTTCGTCGTATACAGGTCCAAAAATTTTCCTTAGTACTTTCCTTTCGAATATTAACAGTTTTTCTTCATCTTTCTTTCTAAATATTAATGTTTCACATCCATATAACATCACAGGCAAAATGGTCGATTGATATAAGTGGATTTTGAAGTTACTGCTAAGTGATCTTTTTCTTAGAATTTTGATGACACTAAAAAGTGTCTTGTTTGCTTTTGATAAACGGGCATCTATTTCTATATCTGTTCTGTTGTTATTACTAAAAAGACTTCCTAGGTACTTGAAGTGGTCAACAGTCTTGAAATGGAATCCATCTACAGTCAGAGGTGCATCTTTTCTGGTTTTCTTACTTATGGGCAGGTATTCTGTCTTTTCTTCATTAACGTGTAATCCTGTTTTCTCAACAATTTTGTAGTAATTTTGCACCATTCTGATTAATTCTCTTTTGGAACTACGTATTAGCGCTAAATCATCTGCATAGGATGGATCCCTTGTGGACTGGTTTTAGAAAATTCTGTATCGATCTTCTCTATGACACGGTTAAATAAAATAGGTGAAATGGTATCCCCTTATCTCAGTCCAGTGTACACCTTAAAATCTTCAGTTTCTCCTACCGGTGTCTTAATGCGACATAAAGTTTCATCTATACACATTTTAATTACTTTGATTAATTTTGATGGTATTTTAAATTCCTTTATTATATTTAGAAGTGCCTGTCAGTGTCTGCTATCATAGACCTTTTTAGAATCTACGAATAATATGTGGACATCTACATTGAATTCCCACACATTCTCAGTTACTTGTCTTAGGGTGAATAAGTGATCTAATGAGGATCTGTTTCTGCAGAAACCGCATTGATAGTCCCCAATCAGTTCTTCTGTTTTGGTATCAGCCTGTTTAATAAGCAGCTCGATAAGATTTTGTAGGTGACATCTAGTGAGGCAATTCCTCTGTAGTTATCACAAACAAGTGGATCATTCTTCTTAAATATGGGGCACACAATAGCAGTTTTCCAATCTGCAGGAATGGTTTCTGTCTCCTAAATTGTTTCTATTAACGCCTGTATTTCTAATTCCAGTTGTGGGCCTCCATTCTTTAATAACTCAGCGTATATCTTGTCCTCTCCACAAGCCTTGTTATTCTTTAATTTCTTTATTGCTTGCTGTATTTCATTTACTGATGGGGTAGTAACTGTATCGGCTGTTTTATTAGAACCAAAAAAATACAAAAGTTCAAAAAATGTCCGACAGATGGCGCTTCATCTGATCAGAACAGCAATAATTAGCATAACAAAGTAAGACAAAGCCAAGATGACGTTCTGTACAGGAAATGCTCAATATGTCCACCATTATTCCTCAACAATAGCTGTAGTCGAGGAATAATGTTGTGAACAGCGCTGTAAAGCATGTCCGGAGTTATGGTGAGGCATTGGCGTCGGATGTTGTCTTTCAGCATCCCTAGAGATGTCGGTGGATCACGATACACTTGCGACTTCAGTTAACCCCAAAGCCAGGTCTGGGGACCTGGGAGGCCAAGCATGACGAAAGTGGCGGCTGAGCACACGATCATCACCAAACGACGCGCGTAAGAGATCTTTCAAGCGTCTAGCAATATGGGGTGGTTCTAACAAAACCCCATATTATTCCAAGCATGTGTGTCAATTTTTACCTCACTATGTACATTATTCCGTTGTTTATTAAGTTTTCAAATTTATACTGACTCTTTGAACACCCGGTATATACTGTAGTAATATAATACGCAAATTAATGATAATATATTTTCTGGAAAATCTTCTTTGTCTTGGAGACCATTTGGTGTCTCTCTATAAGTTGTGCCCGGGGTATGATACACCGCTCGCCTCCCCCCTCCCCCTCTCCGTCGCTCCCCGTCCCTTCGCTCTGCTACTGCTTTACGGTTCAGTTGTGTTAAGTTTTTCAATGTGGTCGGTGGTCTGCATCTCCATTATACGCTGAGATGACAAAACAGATGGAATAGCGATAGACACATATACAGACGACGGTAGTATCGAATAAACATGGTGTGAAAGGGCAGTGCAATGGTGCAGCTCATTTGTATTCTGGTGATTAATGTGAAAAAGTTTCCAAGTTGATTATGGCCGCACTACGAACCTTAACAGACTTTGAACGCAGAATCATATTTGAAGCGAGATGTATGGGATATGCCACTTCGGAAATCGTTAGGGAATCCAGTATTCCGAGTTCTATTGTGTCAAGAATGTGCCGAGAATGCCAGATTTCAGGCATCACCTCTCACCATGGACAATGCAGTGGCCGACGGCCTTCACTTAACCACCGAGATCAGCGACGTCTGCATAGTCAGTGCTAACAGACAAGCAACACTACGTGAAATAGCAGCAGAATTCACTGTGGCACGTATGACTAACGTATCCGTGTGGCGAAATGTGGCGTTAATTGGCTGTGGCAGCAGACCACCGACGCGAGTGCCTCGGCTGAAAGGTTTTGTTTTGTTTTGTTTTAGGGCGCAAAAACAACTGGGGTCATACGCGCCCAAGTCAAAACTATAGAACACGGATACAAAGAGGAGTAAAAAAACGACTATACGCCAGTCCCAATTGACATAATAGGAAACAGCTAAAAACAGGCATATGGGAAAAGCGATAAAGAAGACACTACACAGGAACGGAGGTCCAAAGCTGAAAATTAAATGGCCGACGCCCTATTGCTTTGGCGGATGAAAAGTGAGACGGGGTCGACAGACCGCTCGTCGATTACTCAGACGGAAAACTCCAACGCGAGCATAAAAGATTAAAAAATGGAAATTCCATCAGGATGTGGCTGACAGTTAAAACTTGAGTGAAATGTGTACAAAGTGGTTGGGCAGCGCCACTTAGCAAATTACTATGGCTAAAAAGGCAGTACCCAATACGCAGCCCAGTTAAAATGACCTCCTCCCGGCGTGGGGTGGGGGGCGGGGGGGGGGGGGCGAGAGGATGTCGTCCGAGCCGCTGGGAGCGGCTTTATAAGCCGCGGAGCTTATTGCCGTGGCCCATTGGCGATGCCAAAGTGACACCACCTCCTGACAGACGGCAACAAAGAGATCATCGGAGGGAATATAGGCACGAGGACTGCAGCCTTGGCAGCCGTGTCAGCAGCCTCGTTTCCTGGCAGACCGACATGACCAGGAACATCGTCTGAAGTGCCTCTCTGGGCTCGTGAGCACAGCAGTTGGACCCCAGGCAACTGGAAAACCGTCACCTGGTCAGATGAGTCCCGATTTCAATGGGTGAGAGCCGACTGTAGGTTTCGAGTGTGGCGGAGACACCACGAAGCCATGGACCAAAGCTGCCAACAAGGCAATGTGCAAGCTGGTCGTGGCTCAATAATGGTGCAGGCTGTGTTTGCATGGATCATTGGCCAGAAATGGTTATGTTTGGCTAATTGGAGATCATTTGCAGCCGATCATGAACTTCACGTTCCCAGTCAACGATGGAGTTTTTCTGGATGACAATGCGACCTGTCAGTGGGCCACAACTATTGCGATTGGTTTGAAGAACATTCTGCACAATTCGAGCGAATAATTTGGCCGCTCAGATCACCTGACATGGATCCCCTCGAACATTTATGTGACATAATGGAGAGATCTGTTCGTGTACAAAATCCTGCACCGAAAAACGGTTTCGAAATTATTTAAGGCTATAGAGGCAGGATGGCTCAATAATGCTGCATGGAATTTCCAACGACTTATTGAGTCCATGCCATGTGAGGTGTACTTGTAGCAACTAAAACTTGCTGACTCCTGAAAACCACTCACTCATCAGATGCGAATTTCGAATATCACCTACATTTTTCTGATTGTCATGTTAAAATTTGCATCTTTTGTCAAAACAGCGCGGAGTTTACACAATGTCACCTCGCTGACGTCTTAATGCAATAGCAGTTGCGAAAGAATCCTGAAACTGTGGTTTATCAAACTAGCAACTGATGGCAGATCAGGTCAAAATCTTATGAAAAAGCACAGTCCCGCTGCGAAAATAAACCTCTAATTTCTTCACTTACCTTTTTGCAAAGCCAAATTAATTCTTTCAGCATCTATCGATGTGTCTTAAAAATCGCGATAGGTAAGAAAGTTCTGCATGTTTACTATGTGGCAAAATCCTCTCCTCCTTGCATGCTATCATTTCCCAAAATCTGGTTTCGCTATCTAGAATAAAATTTTGGGCACATTGTGAATATTCCATTCTTACCGGTGCTCGAACGGAAGTGAACTCACTGTATACGGTTCACTTTCTTGAGATTGGAATTGGATATCGATCTCTACCCAAATTAAGAGAAAACCTGAATATGTTAGCTAAATGTCATATGCATATGCTTATTGTAAGGCCCTGTTTTGTAAATTATCTCCTTGTGTGAAAATTTTTTTGTATGCCTGTGCGAAGGAAGGCAAAGCTGATATATCTATTAAGGATCGAACAGCCATTATGCGAATATTTATGTTATCTCCACAGATAAACGAGTGCGCGACCTTCAATTTTTTTCCTTCTAGGGTCGGTAGGAGATGCCTGGCTGTTCGCTTTTGTATTTCACCGTTCTAGTCATGTGAAAATCGTCTGTACCTCTGAATTATTAATATATTAATTTCCATTCAAAATGTGTTTGAATACTTTATTGCAATACCAGTCCACATATCTACGTCACTCTTCAGCTCTTTTTGTGGGAGAGAAGCGACAATTCGACATGGCACCGATCCGCCATTACCGTGACTTTCTTACTAATTTTCATTAGTATAGTTCTCTCTTGTCACACAGTCTGAAACAGTAGTCACTTGAAGAAGAAGTCCGGGAATTTTAACTAATCACAAAGCATAGAGCGGTCATAAAAAGTTCCATCGGCCCAAATCTTTAGTTTCGCTGATCCCAAAACCAATATGGGGCAATTAAAACGTGCATTCTTAAACTGCACTCATTTCATGAGCGGAGGTGGAAAGCAAGTCAAACTGGGACCGCACCCGTGTGGTTGCTAATGCCCGTTATATAAAATTGTAATTTTTTTGTTTGTTCTAAGTCTATGTTTTTCTTTCATGGCTGAGCAAACGATCAAAACATTATTGTATGAATATACAAAGCATTTGGAAACTAAAACTGAGTGGAAAGAATGAATACCATATAAAATGAGCAAATAAATACATAAAGGAAAAATTAACAAGACGAAGCAGAATGAAAATATTTAAGGTAAGAGAGAATTCATTATTGTGCTCTCCTGCTTGAAGTAGTGAATGCTAGGCTGTCACTGCACACTTTTTATTTAATATACGCTAAGGACAACATGCACAGCCATTCCGGAGGGGGAACTCGAACTTCCGACGGGGAGAGCCGCGCGAACCGTGGCAAGGCGGCTGAGACCAAGCTACCCCCGTCCCTCCTATAATTTTTGAGGTGCTTGGTTGTGGTGGAGTAAGTGGCTGTCAGAGAGAAAGACAAAAGGAGAGAGCAGATAGCTGCAGTGGGATTTACTGTAAATTAGTGTGAGAAAAAGGACACACGTTAAAAGGGTTTAGAATGTTCTGTGTTAAAAGAACTTTTAATATATTCGCATAGCAAAATTTTTGGTGAGCGACGCAGAATGAAAACCGAGGCAGCTGGTCCTCTCTTTTCTGTCAGAGCCTTTAAAAGGGGAGTATATTCGCATTCTGTACTTCGACAGGAGTATTTTTCATTTGGTCGATGTATATCGATGTACATTTTCGAGTTATATTGCATTGTGCTCTTGGGAATTAGTTATTTGCATTCTGCAAATCATTAAAGTATCAAGTATCACTACTTGTGAGAGTAGTCTATATTTCATTACACATACAAACCTTACGGTTTTGGCGTAGGATATTTCTTTCCCCTGAAATTTCTGTTTCACTGTTAGTGCAAGTCGTTGCATTTAATGCTGTTCACATCATTGTCACATGAAAAGAGAATTGTAATAGATACGAATTTATATCCTGTACCTATGTTTTCCTATTTTCCTACTTACATATCATATTATTTTCTATTTTGTTTGTTCTTGTTAGTTTGAATAGTACTTCCAGCCTTTATTCGAGAGAAAATATATAATAATGTAAAAACTTATCAGAGGTAGACAGTGTAGTTAAAGTTTAGTCAATGTTGCGAGTTTAAAAAACCCAAAGATCATACTTGCAGTTTTGTTGCACCTCATTTACGAGCTTAGTTTTCTCTGCCTCCATACCTAATTAAACAAGAGAAGTAAGCTCGTAGGCAGAAATGCGTCAAGACTGAATAACTCCTCCCTACCTTGGTGGCGATGTAACAGTATTCATATGTTTTCTCCTTTCTATCACGGGCAGGAATTATTTCGCACAGTTCTTAATAACATGTCAAGTAACAATTCAACGATTATACGCGGCTTGAGATAATGTTAACTACAGATAAGATAGTGTGTGTATCGACTCCTACTTTCTTACGTTTCTCTCCTTTCTGTGATGGAAAAGTGTCAGTGTTTTCAGTTTTAACATTGTCTGTCTTTATTAACAATATGGAGAGTGTCAACGTTAGCGTTATTAGCAAAGGTAAATGAACTTTATACTACTGTAATGAACGGTTCTAATGGATACAAGAAGATAAGAAGTGTTTACGTACCACATACTCGGAGATACAACGGAGAAAAAAAAAAATCGCAACACCAAAAAGTAACTAATGTAGAATAATGAAATTTGTGGTATTCCAGATAACATATTTAAGTGACTGACATTGCAAGTTCACAGGTTAATGTAAGCGCGAGATAAGCCATTGCAAATGTGAAATGCTCGTACATAATAACCGCCGGATCGTTGAGTGCAAGCGTGCAGACACGCGTGCATAGTGTTGCACAGGTCCCGGATGTCAATTTGTGGGATGGTGTTCCATATCTGTTTAGCACTTAGTCGTTCAATATAGGGACGCCAATGCTGTTTGTGGATGGCGCTGAAGTCCTCGTCCGATGATGTCCGATATGTGCTCGACTGGAAACAGATCTGGTGACTAGGAGGTCAAGGTAACATGTCGACACTGTAGAACACGCTCGGTTACAACAGCGGCGTGTAGGAGAGCGTTGTCATGTTGGAAAACATCCCCCGGAATGCTATTCATGAATGGCAACACGACAGGTCTCATCACCAGATTGACGTACAGTTTTCCAGTCAGAGAGCGTGGGATAATTACGAGAGAGCTCCTGCGGTGATACAAACTCGCACTCCAGATTATAGCTCCAGGTATAGGTCCAGTGTGTCTAGCACAGAGAGAGGTTGATTGCTTGCCCTCAACTGGCCTCCTAGCCAATACACAGCCATCACTGGCACCGAGAACCAACTTTCGTCAGAAAACACAACAGACGATGTTCTTTCTCCTGGCGTATTTTCTCATGCGAATGTACTTGAAGAAAAGACTTAATATTTTTCTGTAATATGTGAAAAACATTAACATTTTTTCATGTGAAGTGCATCGACTGAAACGGGCAGACAATAACAACGATTTATTATCTGCGTAGGCAATGATTTAAAAAAGACAATATATACTCCGTCAACTTTCATTTGTCTGATAAAAGGGAAGACATGTACCTTTTCGAGTAGTTCCGCTGACCTAGCAAGACGCACTCTTCCTACGTTCCATACTAAGATGACTGTAATAAGTGTGATAATTGTTCATTTATCTAAATGTTTTCAGAATACAAAATGGTATTTGTTACCATTAAAAGTTTTATTAGTTATGATCTTACCCTATCGTTGTTCGCCATTTCGGTCGGTACAACTACTTATCCTAACGGCTCTTCTAGTCGAAATATTAGTTCAAAAATGACTCTGAGCACTATGGGACTTAACTTCTGAGGTCATCAGTCCACTAGAACTTAGAACTACTTAAACCTAACTAATCTAAGGACAGCACACACATCCATGCCCGAGGCAGGATTCGAACCTGCGACCGTAGCGGTCGCGCGGTTCCAGACTATAGCGCCAAATATTAGTGAGGTAACATATTCAGTTTATGCATTTATGAAAATATTAAATTATGTCAGTCACTGTTTTGCATACTGGGCCACAAATGTCGAGTACGTTATTTTTCACGTAGACGCCGTTACAGAGAAAGCTGTAACTAAATATGCTTCATGCAATTACAATTAACAAACCAGTGTGCTCCTACTAAAATTTCAATCCCTAAGACCACAAGACATCACGTTCTTATTTTGTTTTTGCTTTGGTGTGCAATAACGTATCTGCATGGTAACGAAAAAATTATAATCAATTATTTGGCGCACCGAAGCGTTGGGCGTAATAAATCTGTGTTAACATATCTAAAGTTCAAAAGATTGTAAGAAGATCTGTGATAAAAATACTTAACCATTATCTGTTGAAAAGACAATTTCATCAGCATGTTACAATTACACACACACATACATACATACATACATAGACAGTACATATATACCAGGGTTGGAACCTTAATAGTGGCAACTATTTATTTACAGTTCGTATACAATAGATAAGTGTTTCAAAGTTTTACTGACCTTCGAAGTAGTCACCAGCATTGAGTACAACGCATTGCCAGCAATGTGGAAGTCGTAGGATACTCTCAGCAGTGCCAGTTGTGTTGATACTTCGAGAAGCGCGGTCTCTTGCCCCACGAATTTGTAGCAGTTCTGAAGCGAATGCCGTGAAGTGTTCCCTTCAGTTTAGAAATCGAGTTGAGCTCACGATGGCTAAAGTCAGGGGAGAGCAGTAGGTGGTATAGCACTTAGTGGCCCCACCAGTCAAACAAACCAGTAACAGCTTGCACTGTGCGTGCTTGAGCATTGTCCAGCAAAATGATGGTTCAAATGGCTCTGAGCACTATGGGTCTCAACTGCTGAGGTCATTAGTCCCCTAGAACTTAGAACTAGTTAAACCTAACTAACTTAAGGACATCACACACATCCATGCCCGAGGCAGGATTCGAACCTGCGACCGTAGCGGTCTTGCGGTTCCAGACTGCAGCGCCTTTAACCGCACGGCCACTTCGGCCGGCAGCAAAATGATGGTCAGGTCCTGCAGAAAGTGTCATCACTTCTGTCTCTAAGCTCGTCGTAGGTTGTGTTCCAAAAATGAACAGTATACAGAGAGAGAGAGACAGAAGTGATGACACTTTCTGCAGGACCTGTCCATCATTTTGCAGGACAAGCTCAAGCACGTACAGTGCAAGCTGTCACTGATTTGTTTAACTGATGGGGCTGCTAAGAGCTATACCACCTACTGCACTCCCCTGACTTAAGCCCTCGTGAGCTCAACTCGATTTCTAAACTGAAGGAAACACTTCACGACATTCGCTTCAGAACTGCTACAAATTTATCGGGCAATAGACCGCTTTCTAAACTGAAGGAAACACTTCACCGCATTCGCTTCAGAACTGCTACAAATTTATCGGGCAATAGACCGCTTTCTAAACTGAAGGAAACACTTCACCGCATTCGCTTCAGAACTGCTACAAATTTATCGGGCAATAGACCGCGCCGCTTGAACGGTCAACACAACTGGCACTCCTAAGAGTATCCTACGACTTCCACATCGCTGGCAACGGGTTATACACAATACTGGTGACCACTTTGAAGATCAGTAAAACTTTGAAGCACATATCTATTTTGTACGAGCTGTAAATAAATAGTTGCCACTATTAAAGTTCACCCTGTCCTTCAGTGGGGTCTCACTTGACGCCACTGAAGTCGCAGGTGGCGGTGGTTTGTGGCCAATGGAATGCACACTACGGGGCATCTGGCTCGGAGCTGTCTTTGAAGTACCCGATTTGTAACAGTTCGTTGCGTAAGTGTGGTGCCAACTGCTGCTGCAGTTGCATTATGATGAACCAGAACCATATGCTGAACACGACGGTGTTCTCTCCTGATAGTGCCACGTGACCATTGCTAGCAGTCTTGTACGAGGCGAAACCAGTAAGTACCCTGTTTTCTTACAACCGAAACAACGTACTTACATGAAAAACTTTATTGGCAACTGCTACAGTAATGTTTCAGATATTTTTCGACATAGTCACCGAAAGAACTGAGACACTTTTCATATCCTGGGATGAAGTTTTGCATTCTTGTGTCGTAAGACTCTGCCGCCTGCGAATGGAACCAGCGTGTGACAGTCCTCTTCAGCTCTTCATCGTTGTCAGAATGCTGGCCGGAGGAAACTCGTTCATCCTTGTGAACTAGTTCACTGGTGATCGCTCTTTTTTTTTTTTTTTGGGAACCGTTCATTTTTACTCGTTCACTGTTCTTACGAAAAATTGAAAATTAGTAGCATAGGTGACTGAAGATGGAAGGCGCAAAGAGGGGGTACTTGCCTCCCCCCTGGAGTACAGCGTTTTTATTCATAACAGAATTCTCACACACTTGTAATTTTCCTGATTCTGTAAAACATCCCGCTTAGCCAACTGTAGCGTTATGTGGCTGATCGCAGTGAAATAAACTAAGGTGGCGCACGAAAAACCGGCCCCGAGTACAGACTGCTCGCCAATGACGCACGATTTTTTGACCGCTACGAGCAGAATACATAAACATGTAATAATTAGGCAGTGAAGAAATAACAAATAAGGTAATGCAAACAACTTAGAAATAATAGATGACGTTTGGAAAGCGACAACGAGCAGTCTAGTGCTCAGGGCCGACTTTTCGTGCGCCACCCTCTCTCTACCACTGAAATAATATTGTAGGAGTTATCATATTCCCTTTATAAAATGTGGCACCAGACAGCCGATTATGGAACGCGGACTTAATTCGGTTGTGAAGTCGGTCAGCCTTCCCTAACAATGAACATGCTCTTTTACCCTGGATCAAAAAAAGATGGAAAATGGCCACTCGTATGTGCCATGCCAACGTCCTTTGCATGTGTAATAACAAAAATTTTGCCTTTTTGCAAGTATTTCTTCTGCTGTTTATCGAAATAGTGAAGTAAGCTGATACGCCGTTTTGTTACCTGAAAAGATGCATGTATTACATACCACGTAATTTTTATGTATTTTACGTAATTATAAAATACGTTTTAATTACCGGTCGTGGACGCTCAATAGAATACGAGAAGAACCAGAAGTTCAGAGTTCAAAAAAGGTTTGAAACAGATCTAGAATGGGCGTGTGATGCGAACGAAACGACCACAACTCGATACTGAACTATGAGCAGTCGGCAGTGGAAGTGCGACGAGTGGCAACTCGATGAAGGACGAGTCCGGCCGAGCGAGACCGAGACAGGCGGGAACGGGACCGAGGCTGGAACGAGACCGGCCGACGCGCCGTTCGGGAACGAGACCGACTGTATCTCGTTTCCGGCAACAATCAGTAGAAACCCGCGACCGAAGTGAACTACGGAAGACCGTTCCTTAGAATTCGTTCCTCGCTCGTTCCTTTCATCTTGGTCAACCGTTCCTTTGGACCCGTTAGTTCGCGAACGACCCATCTCTAACGGAAATCGCTGGGAGCAATATCACGACTGTATGTTGGATGATCAGACAGTTCCCGGTGGGATGTTTATATTTTCCCACCTCCGCGTTGCAAATGTTTTAAGTGAAATGCCCAGTCGATGCGCTGTTGTTTTCACGTCAATTCTACCAACATTGAGAGTCGTTTGGTTCTCGGGGTTTTGTAAAATTCCTGGATTCATGTCTCGTCGCTGTGCAGCCTATGAAAAGGATTGCGGAAGACTCCCAAATAAATTCCAAAATACAGTGCAGTTTTAATACCAATATATTTCCAGGACTGGTGTCCGAGCCTGGTGAACTGTACCGGTTACATCACATGTACCCAAAGTTGACATCAAACGACACCGAGTTCACAACAATCAACAAACGAGTGAGCCTACAATACATTTGCTCGCAACCCTAGCCAAGAAACGAGTGACCCAAGGCGCCAGCGTGACCTCTATTTATACTTTTGTTAACAATTACAGACAATGAAAATTACAATTTCATGTAAAATCACAATTAAAAGTTAAACCGCATATGAGCTACTCATTGCTAAAAATTTACAATCTCAGTGCTGAACAAGGTGAACCTATTATCAACTTAGTTACGAGTTAATATAACATTTTCTGACTAATTATGTTACAGGTAACAATTACATTTCTAAATTTGTTTATAACAAATCAACTAGTGCCTGAATTTTAGTACTAACCTGTATCGGAGATTCAATTAACATGCTTTATTTATATGTGCTATTTAATTTGCTGTAGTAATTTTATACTGATAGGTTTGCTGGTACATCCTGACCATGTGCTACATTTCTTTCGATTAGTTACAGTATTAATCTCACATTTATATTGTGTTTCTCACATAAGAACAATGTTAATCAGCAAAGCATCGTTTCCGAATTATATGTATACTGAAATAGTGGTTATTTTTGTATGTAATTTGGAAACAGGTCACTTTACTATTGGACAATTAGGACTGGTGTTTATCTTTAATGCTCTCCGAGGGGTTCTGATAGGTAGCATTGAGACACAGTAATATTTCGCCGGCCAAACTTTTGCAGAACAGTTGCTGTGCACATTGCAACTTAGGAGCGAGCGTTGTAATGTAGCAGCACAATAACTGCAGCAGGCACTCCACGCCACGTTTTCTGAATGGCACGTCGAAGTTTCCGCATTGTTTCACCTCTGGGCAGGAAGTCAATGAATAGAGTACCCTCCCTGCCCCAGAACACCTTACACATCACTTTCTACACCGAGACAGTCCGTTCTAATTTCGTCTTGACAAGAGATCCTCTGTGCCGCCAATACATTGACTGCTGCTCTGTTTCCGGTATCAAGTGAGAAATCAACATCTCATCGCCCGTGATGATCCTGTCGAGGATCTCGTCCCCATGATAATGATAGGCTGCTGAAATGGCAGTACTGTCCCTTAGAGTTTCGTTTAGCGCTCGGGTGTTGCTTAGTGACAATTTCATGCAACCAGGATCCAAATATCTGCGGAAAATGGCTGCTGAACTCCGTAATCGTGAAGTGATGTTTCTCCAGGGTCCATTGCGCCACCACCTCGACCAGGTGATCACTGATCAGAGACGGTCGCCCACAGCGTTTTTCGTCACGAACACTTTATCGACCTTCGGAAAAACTCCTACACCAGCGACCCACCATCTGTTTGCTGGTGATGTTCTGCCCGTAGACCTGACAATGAATTTCCAATGGTCCGCAGCTCGTGGTCGTGCGGTATCGTTCTCGCTTCCCACGCCCGGGTTCCCGGGTTCGATTCCCGGCGGGGTCAGGGATTTTCTCTACCTCGTGATGACTGGGTATTGTGTGATGTCCTTAGGTTAGTTAGGTTTAAGTAGTTCAAAGTTCTAGGGGACTAACGACAATAGATGTTAAGTCTCATAGTGCTCAGAGCCATTTGAACCAATTTCGAATGGCGCTATGTTTTGTCCATTGAGGAACTTTGTCACCGTCCAAACCTCGCAGGTGGCGGGGGAACGAATAAAAGACGCAATACCAGGGCAGTGCTGCCGCGGTACTGGCTCCAGGCGGGACCTTATGTCGCGTCCGTCGGCCGTCGTAATTTAATTTATTATTTGTTTGTACGGTGAATGTTGCCGACTTACGTGGTGGGCCTTAATGACACTGATATTTCATTTAATTTTGATTTACAATTAAATGCTTTTGTGAAGTTCTTCTTTTTAACAATATTAATCTTAAGTTATTTGTTACGTTAATGAATGTTAGACTCGCTGAATCTTAAAACATGGGCATATAAGTTGAACAATGGAATACACTTTTCGTATTAATTTCCTCGGCTAGTCAGTTCACTTTAAAGCAAAAAAAAGTCTTTAGTTATTAATTACAATTGCAGCCCACACACGCGCGAAAGTATTTCTTCTTACCTCCGTTAACCATTGCATTGTAATCGGAGTCCTGGCTCTGGCTCTCGTCTCTTGTACCGAAAATAAGAATCTTAAAGCTACGTATTTTCTGCAGCGTCGGGCGGCTGTGGAGAAAAATGTATATTGTGTTAATGGCGGGCGACTTTGTCGCTTCCGCTAAATTTTATAAGTTAATATCGCCACGTAATGGCGTCGTTGGCTGCATCGGCGGCTGCGGTTGTTGCACTGTAAATTACTCGAATGCAAGTTAATTCAAAGGAAGGCGGACATGAAATCAGGATCACCTCTTACAAATTAAAAGTGAACGATGATATTAAATCAATATGTTATCTGCTTAATTAGTGCAAATATGCTTACATTTGCCAGCACTCGCAAGATGTCCGTCTACACGCAACCGAGAAGAAGTGAAGACGACTAAAAAGTTAACAAAAGAGCGTATCTAGTCGTCTCTTTAGATCATTTTGCTATATTTCTTTGCCCTCGGGACTTACACAGAGAAAGTATTATAATACGGATACATGAGAAAAATGTATGTTATTTAATTTTTAAATGTCTCTTCTTTATAAATACTGTTTTTTAAGTCTTTTCTTATTATTTCGCTGGAGACGCTATACTGTCCTGATGGACATGTGCAGTTTTCCCGTCTAAATACGTCTACTTAAAGAAACAAAATCGGTAAACCTAGTTTCTGGATGCGCCTCGTACAGTGGCTACATTTCTGCCAATCTTTCTACAGCATCGCAGCACGAACATACAGCTTTCCACAACCCTATAACACGGCGTGGTTCAAACTCGGCGAAATGTTAAGAAGGATGTCTTTCTCACTTTAAACACATTATTGACTAACGTCAACTGACGTCCCATCTCAAAGGTAAGCAACACTCAAGAGCGTTACTGCGTGTATTTAAAGAGAACCTCATGTGCATCTTCATTGTGGGGCTACAAGCGCCTCTCTCTTATGTGACTAGCGTGAAACATTTATGTCGCACCACTGTTTCCTTGTATCACGATTTTCCGTCACTATATATAAATACACTTAGTACGAGACAATGAAAAAGTGAACAAATGTAAAGCTAACCTCTTCAGTGACTACGTAGCATACATGTTACATCCAAAGTTTATTTTTTCCTACCTCAAGGAATAAACCAAACTCACCGTGCCTGACTGTCACAAACTTTACACTACGTTTTTCCATTGCATGACTTGTTTTCTCTGCATGTTACCAGGCGGTTTCATCATCTGGTTAAAGAAGCTGTTTATTGAAGTGTCAGCATATTACCGAAAAATAAAGGTAATTTCTGTTTGCTTTTGGTAATTTTGGACTTTAATGTGTTTAGATCTTGCTGTACTATGCTATTATACCCTATACTTTCGAATAAGTCATCGTTTATTTAATCATAACTGTATACCGATATATTGTTTTCGATGCAGCACTGGAACTACATTTGGCCACTTGTATTTTCACATTCCAGTGAAGCAATTTTCATAATTTTTAGGTGTTTAAAATTGAATTTTCCGAGTACTTCACATATTTCGGTTATTTTCAACCTAAGTACTATTTGCTTTGAAAGCTCAGGACTGATGAGGCTAAACTGTAACTGTTTATTACTATGTCTATATAATGTTAATAAGGACGCTCTCCCTAATTAAAGCACACAGATCCCAATTTAACGTTATTAAAGTGAAGCAGGATCTTATAAAGTGGGGCCCACGTATTCTGTAATTGCGTATGTATTATTATAACTCAGATAGTCTAGTGAAACTTTCTAAATCTCAGTGTTTGAAAATATTCCTACAGTTAGGACTTCTACTTTATAGACTGATTTACTGTATGAAATTAAGGCGCTACAGTCATGGACTGTGCGGCTGGTCCCAGCGGAGGTTCGAGTCCTCCCTCGGGCATGGGTGAGTGTGGTTTGTCCTTAGGAGAATTTACGTTAAGTAGTGTGTAAGCTTAGGGACTGATGACCTTAGCAGTTAAGTCCCATAAGATTTCACAAACATTTGATTTACTGTATGAAATGACGTAAGTCTGAACATACGTATGTAAGGTAAAAGCAATATATGATGATAACTTTAAACTCGCTAACAAAAGGTCTGGATTACACCATGTCACAGGGACATGTAAATAGTGCCATTAGCTAGGCAGTCGAGACTGCTATTGGTTATCTGTGAACAACTGTCTACTGTAGCCTCGACAATGCCGAATTAATCCTCAGAGAACAATGTTCTCTGCGATATATAATGAGGTTTTACGTTGACGTACGTATGACACTACGGTAGAAGTATTCTTTAATTGTTGTCGAGTATGAATTGTTGTTCTCTTTCGTATCTGCTACGGATGCAGTTAAAATATTTGAATGTCAGACGCACATGGCATGAGTAAGTACCTGGAAATAACATATCGCCGAAATCAATTGATCGCATGAAATATATCACTGTGACCGTAATACAGCTAAGGTGGACAATGGAATTGTATTTTAATAAATTGAAGGCCCTGACATCCGATATGAGAAAACACTTTTACTGTGTGTTCATTGATTTGGCAGTATTTTATTCTTCCTTGAAAACTATTTATATGTGTCTTAACTGGGTACCAGATGGAAAAAATTTAAAAAGCTGTAATTCTGTTAATAATTTGCAAGAGAGCTTAGTATCGTGTAGATAAGGTCAGTGGGAACCAAGAACAGTGTGAATTCAGAAGTACAAAGACGTCTTTGTTGGCTGGTAAGCGAGAGAGAGTAACGTCAGCAATGTGCCTGTGAACTGATTGTGACGGATAAGATATGCTGTAAACTACAACAGGCCTTTTAAAGTGATTGTCATCGTAAATAGTATCTCAGAAAATAATAAAAAAGCTACAACGTTTGGAGAGTAGAAACTATTCACTAAATGCAATGATGTTAACGAAGCGTACGGTACATTCTCTGTGTAACGTCCATTTGTTGTACAGCATCGGCTACAAGAGGCGATATAAGAGTTTAAAGTATCTTCATACAAGGGACTGTGTCATAGGAAACTCGGGTAGCACTTTGTAATATGAACTACGTTACTGAAGTACTTTGAGGGATACTAGCTTGGGATGACAACCCGCCATTTCTGATAGACAAGTTTTTACAACGGACATTTTGATGGTTAAGTAAATCACGTCTTTTAATCGTTTTGAAAAACCTTTAAAAAGGAATTGTCTAATACGTTCACTAAACTTGTGTGTATGAGTTCTGATTCTTACTACCCGTGTCATTTCAATATATGTTCTCATAACTTAAGTCATTTTTCGTAATTTTAGCAGCCAAATAAACTAATTTTTGACGTCAAATGACTTTTCATAATATATTCCAAATGTTCTGTAAAATTTACAAGTGCATCCATCATTCCTCTTCTGATAAGTTTTGTAAAATTACGAAAATATAGATCAAAGATGTATTGCTGTCAATGTAAAATAAAATGAAGGTGTGAATGCCTTCTTTCTACATGTACATCACACACCGCAAGTCACCTAATGCTGTGTGGCGGAGGGTACTTTTTGTACCACAAACTGAGCAATCCAACCCCGTTCCACCAGCGAATGATTATCGGTAAGACCTCTGTACTGGCTCTAATATCTCGAATTTTCTCCTCGTGGTCTTTACGCGACATGGATGTGTGGGGATGTCCGACTCTTCCTGAAAAGTGCTCTCTCGAAATTTCCGTAGTAAATCTTTCTGTGATACACGACGCCACACTTGTAGCGTCTGCCAGAGGAGTTTGTTCAGCATCTCTGTAACGGGATTCCAGATAAATGAGCAGTATTGAAGAATAGGTTGAACAAACGCCTTATAAGATACTTCTTTCGTGGATGAGTTACATTTCATTAAGATTCTTCCTAGGAATCTTGAGTCTGGCATCCGCTTTTCACACTGTTTATGTGATCGTTTCGCTTAAGGTCTCTCTGGATAGTTTACTCCTAGCGTTAGTTTCATTCTTGTCTTAGTTATATGTGTTACGCTTTCTCTGAACTTCCTGCAGAGATTCGTAATTACATTTCAGGTGTTCTTTGCTTTTTGCTGTATGTAAGCAAATGCATGTTTACAGTATTTGTATTACTCCCTTATCTTTGCGTATATTGAAAGTTAGTGTATGTGTTTGTAGAATTTTGTGCGAATTATTGGTGGAACACACGTATCATAATTGATCCGCCATTAAGTTAGCTGGTTTAGACCATTCGGTAAAGAGTAATAATTGGATGTTCATTGGTGAAGTGTATGAACCAGAAGAGAACTCTTAATTTGACAAGTACGTTTTTGCCCGTAAAGTTTACGATACAGAAGCATTCCATAGCCAATGTGGGAACTTGCTTAGCCTTTTGATGAATGACAATCATACCAGTAGTTCCAGCGCAAGGAATGTGATAGTCCATGAATTCTGGGAAAGGTTATTTTGTAATTATTATTTATTGTACGATTACAATACAAGCGATCCTGTGTCGTTACCAACACCAGTTTGTCAGTTGTTCTCTTAATTTTAAAACATTTCTTTGCAAGACTGCTTTAAACTGAAAGATAATTTTTACCACGATTTTACTTAAATACTTTCACTATTGGTGGAAGTAACAGCAGAGAGGTCTTGAACTGTCATAAAGGATATTAAAAATGAGTTTGTCCACTTTTAAAATATTATTGCTGATGTTTGCACTGTGGCTATTAACCACCGCACACTGATATTTGAAAGATAACAAATTGCACAACACTTCAAAATGATCGAGATAAAGAGTAACGACCATTCCTATAAAACTACAGTTGTCATCAACCAGTGGTATGGTTTGAACAGCACTGTGCATTTTCCTTGTCGGTAGAACGCTCTTTCCTGCCACAGTCTTTCCAGTTGACATAGCAAGTCCGTGGAAGGGCAGTCTACAGCTTAACGCATAGTTCGGACCACGTGCCAACTTAGTATTCTTCACACAGTATGAACCAGTGCCAGAGGTACGTGAAGCGCTAACTAACAGAATTAATCGCAGGACGTACTGCGGCTTGAACCTGGGACCCAACACTCGTTGTCTGACGCCCACCCACCGAGTAACGGAGCTACTCTTAGAGAATGTGAAAGAACTGGAGCGATAATACATTTAAAACTTGGCTTCACGGCCAACCTGACGAATGTATTAGACGTCTTTCTCAAGATCTAGCAGGAACTGGGATAAGAGGAAAGGAATTAATAAGCATCGGGTTCATTGACGTTTCTGGCACAATGGCCGACTTATCTGAGGCCAAGCAATGGTCTGCTAGCTCAGGAGTAAAGACTTATTTTCTCATGCGTTGTGGAAACATTATTTCATTTCCAGAGTGAATGATGATGTGTATTCCGTCTAGGACTTAACTGTCATTGTACTGAAAAGTATTGAATCTACGAGGGTAGAGAACGTATTATTGGTAGACGGTGTTATAGTTGCCGGACGAGGGGACTATTAATCACAGATCTTGAGTGTTAGATACGTTTTAGAGAGTAACTGGCTAGCGGCTTTTCGTGCAACGGCCCCCACTTCCCGAGGAAATCGGTGCTGAAGTTCTACGCGTACTTGCTGCAGCCGGAATGTTACTTCCGACTGCGGTAACGAGACGGTTCACAGCTACCACGCTGGCGGTATGGGCACAAATCCTGGCCATATCCTACGATCTTTTTTTTACTTTCATTATACAGAATGCCATTAAATAGTATACATAATGCAAAGTTATTCGAAAGTAGTTATTTTTGCCGTAGTAAACTATGTAAATAGAAATAAATTGCCAGTGTATGGAAGATCATCACTGGGGAATGGCTCGATCAATTTGGATAAATTGTATTCGTAATTGTCAGGACAAGGTTTATATGAAAGAAAATTTTTGGAAAATTCATCGGAAAAATCGGAAGTTTGGATGCTATTTCCTTATGAAAATCTCAATGAAAGAGATGTGGCGGTCGGTTTGACTGTTCAGCTGACATGTTTTAATAAAAAAAAAGGAAAAACTGACGTTCAGTTTGACAGTTCTGCTAGCCATAGTTTTCATTACAACATAGTCCGCATTCAATGTTGATATTTTACCGAAAAGAATACAATTGAAAGCGATATTTCAGTCTGTTATCGGTGGCGATCACACCTTCGGTGAGTTGCAAAGATTGAACTGATGTCATTCCGTGGTAATTTAGTGTGCTGCAAACATTCACTTGATTTCAGTTTGTGGTTTATGTCTTCGGAAAACACGCCTGCAGCGAGACGTCGAAATATAGGTCGGCGAACGCGCAACGCAGGCCAACTAGATAGTCAAGGCCATGAGACTGACGATGAGCGTAGACAGAATTTGGAGGCAAATCGAATAAGAAATTCTTATGAGCGATCCATTAAGAGTCCGGGACAACGGATACAGTAGAGTTCGACTCACGCAGTTGGAGCTTACGCGCAAATTCATTCCGACTTCCATTCCCAATCAAGGTTCCGAGATGGACAGAGAAGTAGGGAGGAAATGGAATATAGGACGGGAAGGAAGATGCGGACAGAGAAATGAGGCACGAGGAGATGAACAGAAAGAGTGTGGGATAAGAGATCTACAGGCAGCAGTGGGTGATGGATAGAGATAGGGGGGTGGAGGAAATGGACAAGGGGGGGGGGGCGAAGAGAAGAAGTATAGAGAAAAGGATGGGGGGGGGGGGCGGAAAGGAGATTAGAACGTATATCCAGTTCCCATACATATATAGCAATTGAGAAGCATTGCCTGGTTTGCTAGTTTCATTAATAAATCAGTCACTACAGCAAACGTTGTTCAAATGTGTATACCTTTTGTTACAGAATAGACTACAGAATAGTTTTACTCGCTATCGCCTGCAGGACTTGCTATAACTGAATTCCTGATGATATTTGATGTAGAAGCAACAGAAACACAAATTCGTAAACCATCACGGATGGTTAATGAAAGCTACCACCTTCCAGGCACCACGAATTTCTCAAAAGCAATACCACAAGACAAAGTTTGTTTCAGTACAGAAAGACTGTTCTCTCTTCGGTCAACTTCGATGCGAACCACGGGCATATGATCATTTCTGTGAAAATGCTAGATTGATGCAGAATTAAATATAAGAATGTATTTTTATGAAATCTACCCTCGAAGCGATTTCTCTATTAGGCTTTAGCAAGTCAGGAGCATTTTGAATTTTTTCGTGAAAATTTTAACCTGCCTCTGAAAATAACCATCACAGGCATGGTAAAGTAGAGTAAATTTTTCGGGGACAATTATTACAGTGCAGCTGCATGCTTCTCTTTCGTCTACAAAGATTCGATACTAATGTATCTGATCGGTCTACCCTCCCCACGAACCAATAAGGTGAAGAGATTTTTCTTGTCACACCTACAGACGAAATGACATGTTAAAAACTGTTCGTACAGCTCTTTAGTGAACGTCAGTGACTTCGTGCAGGCTACATCTGCCTTTACTGACTTATGAGTCAACTCTTTTATTGATAAGAAGATCAAATTTTCCGGACGGTTCTCGCTTTCATAAGAAAACGTACACGAATATTTTTTCCCGTCTCATTTCAAGTGCACTGTACTCTGAAGGAACGACTCATCTTTTTCAAATCTGTTTTCGCTCCGTGCCCAGCAAGAGATCTATTGTACGTGGATTGATACTGGCGGCCTGTTCGATCGGTATTGATTACAGAATCGAGATCAGATTTAGAGATGAATACGTTCGCCTGTATCTAGAATAAGATATAGGCCTACTATTTAATGATATTCTGTACTGAAAGAAAAAAAAAAAAAAAGAAGACTGTAAACAGGCAGGATTTGAACTCGTACTGCCAATACGATAGCTATGTACACCTTTTTTTTTTAATTTTTAGGCGCTGCATTACTCCTTTCTGATCGAAGCAGTTTAAACGATACGTGTATGGGAGGTGCATAGAAGGTGTTTCACAATTAATGCTACAGACTTAGTAGATCAAGATTTACGTAGGAACCCATGTCCGGAAACGTCATCCAGCGATGCTACAGAGCACCAGCGCCTGTAAATGTATGTATGTACTCCAGAAGTTGGACCATTACGGAATATGGGGAGTAGCTCACAATTGGTTCACCTCTTACTTAAGCAACAAACAGCAAAAGGTCGTTCTTCACAGTGTTGAGAATGGCTGTGATGTGACGGCTGAGTGGGGTAGCGTCATAGCGTCTAGTGGGGGGTGCCCCAGGGATCAGTGTTGGGGCCACTCCCATTTCTTATTTATTTAAATGGTGTGCCTGAGCCGAGGCGCGGCTCTCGGGCGCAAAACGCTATCTATTACTTCTCTGGTTGAGGTTGGCATTATGTGCGATCGCGAGCGCCTCCTGTCGGAGCGGGTCCTAACGGGGGAGTGAGGGCGAGAGTACGGGAGTCTGGGGCGGACAGCAGGGGAGAACGCACATTGCGGCCGCACTCTGAGGCGACAAGAGAAGAGTTCTTGTGCACGGTCAAGAAGGGAGCGTTGAGCAAGGCGGCAGTCAGCATCGCTTTCCGGGGGACAGAGTTGCGGCAGTCCAGCGAGCAGACACCAGCTCCGGGAGCAGTGCTCCGCTTTGTGGACGTGACGTGGGTCGTATTTTGGCGCAGTATAGTTTGCTTGGTACGCATCTGCTGCTCCCTTTATGCCCACGTGTGTTCTGTCCGTATGTGCCTTGAAAAGGTTACGCTCCGGCTGGAACAGTGGCTTGTGCTTTACGTTCATGCACCCTGACTCATTTGTTGTGCTGCAGGCAGCTGTAATTTCAGAAATTTTGTCGCGATTGTCTTAGCCCGGTGGTGCCTAGTATCCGAGAACAAGACAGCTAACGTGTGACCTGTTGTTTTGGGTTTTGGAGTCCCGTTTGGGCAACCCAGTTATCACGCACACAAATGTATTGCTGTCGAGTGAGGTTAGTCCTAATCTTGTGGAACTAAGCTTTCAGTGACTGGCTCGTCTGCAAATTAATTAATTTAACCTTTGTGGTGTGTTTTTTGCTTTCAATGGTGAATTTGTTGTCATTCATTTGTGTATGTTTCGCCGTTAATGATAGCTATAGGATAGCAAGGTCTTGAATGGCCTGCGTATCGTGACCGTATTTTGGCTACTGTTAATTTGATTTGTTGTTTATCGGTCTGGTGAAAACTTATGCCAGGTTTACTAATTTCCGCCTGTGGTCCGGAAGTTGGTTTGAAGGTAAATCCGTCGGTAAATCTTTACTGGACCTAACTGTTAACTGATCTTGCGTTGAACTAATGCCATTATTAAATCGTTTCTTGTGTGCTGTAAGTTGTATTACCATAGACAAGGAGACAGGGCACGTTCTGTGGTCGAGGGGTAGGCACGGTTGCTGCTTTTCGCGTGGTGTCTTGTCGCTCGCTATCATTTCCCGCGTTAGTACGGGCAGCGTGAGATTTGTTTGCTCGCGGTTGTATGGCCGCTAGTCAGCTGTGCCTGCTCCCGCTTCAGGGTGTGCCGTGTTTCGTAAGGCGTACGCCGACTTTCAGTCACTGTTACTCCTGTGTTGCTGTCGGTCGCTTACCGAAACGTTTGTCTGTTTTAGCACGGTGGCCACTGGGCCGTGACGATGTGAGTTGATGACCAGCGTTGGCGCGGTCGTCCGCTCTGGGCGGCTTCGGTCGCTTAGACTTGGCAGTTACCTTCTGATTAAACAGATCAAATTTGTTTATTTGCAGTAAATTCCTAAGTAGTTTGTGAGAAAAGTTGTAGCTGAGCTATTCATGTTTTTACACAATGTAAGCATTTTGGTAAGGCATTTTCCTATCTGTTTTATTTAAATGAGAATTCTTTATTGGGGTTATTCACCTGTTGAAGCTTACCATAAAATTTGTAACTTAGCTTTCATGATTTTATTTAATTTAAACATTCTTGTAAAGCAGTCCTTTATGTTTTATTGATTGGTAATTCTTTATTGGTGTTATTCATTGGTTGAAGCTTAACGCATGTTTGTAACCAAGTTTATGTCCTTGCTTAATTGAGATTTGTTAAGAGCCTTTATTGCTGGAAGATCATTAAAGCTTGGGTGCTTGTAATTGTAAATACTGTTTATGTTGTGGGTACCCTTCCACAGCCAAGCTGTCCTATCTACCAGTTTGAGTGAAGGCTTCTGGTTCGGAAATGAACAAGTCTTAAGTTGTAAGCGAAGATCATTCTGATACCACTCATAGGGCAATACATGCGCTGGTATTTGAGCCATGGCGGCTCATATCGATAGTGCCACTCTGGTGGTTTATCTTTCCTGCCACGGTCAGGGCGGTAAGCAGCGCCCTTGGGGCCTACGCGAGGAGTAACGAGGCGTGGTCCTGTGGGGTGGGGGTGTGCTCCGGGACGTGGTGGGAGATGCAGCGAATGTGGGACCGGACCTATCACACGGAGATATACAAGTTGGCTGTGAACGGAAGGCGCCGTAGCAAGCAGCGGGAAGCGGGCGTCCTGTAATTTGTGTAAAGGAGTAACGATTTTTGCACTGGATGTCCCAGTGGTTCCCGAGAGTTGCGGTGGCTGCTTTCGGAGAAGAGAATTGGTAAGAGCTTGTGTCTACGCTCTTTTCCGTACGGTGTTGCTGCCTGCCGTTATAAACGGGCGAAAATCAGGAGCTTGTATTGACTATACGTGAACTGGTGATGTAAAATTACATTTGTGATTGAGTCTCACTTGTACTGTGACCATTTAGAGGTGAGAACTGGTGGTTTCATTAGGTCTGGTTCTTTGCTGTGCAACTAAGGGAGTCAGTTATTTCGGGTAACTGAGGGAGCACCATTATGTTGGTCTAAGTGATATGTTCTCCACGTTTTGTCTATGGCTTTGCGAATCTAAATCGTGGGGAGTACACGTGTGAGTAATTTGCTATTGTATTGTTGGTTATGTTGTAAAGACTTCTCTGCTGTGTTAAATCACGCGCTGATTTGTAGCCAATCTAAGCAGAAGTTACCATTGCTACTTGCTTACGTGCTACTGTCCTTATGATTGGCGTTATTTGTCTTTTGATTGTGGGTGTGCTCACATTTAAAAAAATAATAATTACGGCTACTATTCATAAGGGTTGTCTAGTAAGGAAATTGCTTAAGCTTTTATCCTATGCTGGTCTGTTTGCCTATCACGTTGGCTTTCTACGCAGTAACTGAAGGAATGTGTATGGTGGTTCAAGATTGTAGGCTGACTAGTATTCGAACTGGTGTTGAGGTTAAGGGCGAGATCAGCATCCCGCAAACCCGCACGCTGCGCGTGGTTAAATGTTCCGCTATTGGGGAGCCGGCTCCCTGTTCCTGGATTTTGTAAGGATGCGTGATGAGTGCATCGCTGTAGTTTTTCGCGTGCTACATTGCGGGGTGTCGGTGCCGTTCTAGGGTTAGACTTGTGATGTATGTTACCTTGAAAGGCAATTAACTGTACCAAACTTAAGAGAGCTTTTAGTTTGTTTTAGGTCTGTACATGGAATGATGTCGATATTTTGTCGATTGCGGCAATAACTTCCTGTGTGGGGAGATCCTCTGAGGGATTTGTTTTGTACCGTTGCAGTGCAGTCCATCTGAAACGTGCTGCTTAAAACTTGGGACTGCAGCTATCTGATGTTATATGTTACTGTTTAATCTTAAATGTCTTGGATGTAATATGGTTGTTGAGGATTATGTAATTATTTTGATCACTGGTTCGTTAAAGGAAGTATTTCGTTTTAAAATATGTGCTCGGTCAGAGCCTATTTAAATATGATTTTAACTCTTCATTCAAATGTTCTAGTATTGCTTTCTTAAAAGGCTTTCAGTTAAATGATTGCTATTTACCTGTTTAAAGGTTTGAGTGATTTAAAGGAAAAAAAATAGTATTTTGTAATTTGTACTGATTATTCCTTTTGGGTAATACCTGACTTACGTGTTCAATAAATGAATGTCTAGTCAATGGTGATGCACTGTTCTATTGCTAGCCCAACCCTTCCACTCCACAGCCTATTGAGCTGCTTTGTGTCGAAATTGTGTTCAGAACACCTCTGACCTGACACCTCAGTATTGTTGTTGCTAAGATTGTAGGGTAGGCATCTGTCAGGGTGGTAGTATGGACAAGACACGAAAAAATGTCTAGTAACCACGGGTTCTCTAATGCATACCTGAGGAACTATGAGCACTTGTTCATCTTCGCTACTGTGAAACACATCTCCTCCATTGAACAAATGCTAATAGCTCTTAAGGTATGCCTTTTAGAGCTCATGTTTACTAGACTTTCTCTCTCGTTTTGGGCCACACTACCGCCTCAGAAAGTTTCCTACCGTACAATCTTAGCAACAACACTATTGCTGCATGTATTCCACTATCAGAGGTATCAAAACGGTTTTCGCTTATGCTCTCCGACTCGTTCGTTCCGTTTCAGGGAACTTTACCTCAAACTGATACATTTGTCCGCCTTCATCGTTCCTCAAAGTTTGTAACATCATCACGGGATCACCCTGTACAAAGATACAATTACAAGCACCGGAGTCTATAACTTTGATGCTGTGTAGCGTCGCTGGATGACGATTCTGGACATGGGTTCCTGAGTAAAACTTGACCTAAGTCCCCTCCACAACCTCTAGAAGTGTGTAACATGAATTGTGAAACATTTGCATAACTTTGAACTGCATAACTTAACTTTGAACTGCATAACTTAACTTTGAACTGCATAACTTAACTTTCAACTGCATAACTTAACTTTGAACTGCATAACTTAACTTTGAACTGCATAACTTAACTTTGAACTGCATAACTTAACTTTGAACTGCATAACTTTAAATGGTATAATTGTGTAATTGTAATTTTAAATTGTATAACTTTAAATTAGTTTGTATAACTTTAAATTAGGGGCCGTCGCTCTAAAAACCGCTAGCCTGCAACTCAGCGCCGGTCCCTCTACAAACACCTAAGACTCATCAAAATCCGTGATTAACATGTCTGATATTCCCTTGTCAGAGCTCAGGTTCAGATTCAGCTGTCTCTCCCTCATGCCATTTGCTCGCTGATACGCTGTATGGCTTCCGGGTGCGTGGATATGGTCTCAGTCCATCCACGGGTGCGCATCACCTGGTAGAGGTTGCGCTTGATGAAAAGGACCGCACGGTCCCACAGAATGTCGCAGGAGAAAAGCGAGGCGTTGGCTGCAGTTTCTGCGGCGTTGTCCACACTGAGACAGCTGGCGATGTGGGCCTCGCACTGGCGCTTCAGGTGTCGCAGCTGGTACTTGTCGGCGGCTATCAGCAGGTCCCACGGCATCTCCCTGAGGGCCGGCGCCACACCGGTGTACACGTACAGCAGAACCTGCTTCAGCGCTTCCGACTTCACGTCCGAGAATTTCACGAAGCCTTCCTGTGCCTCCTTCGTGTGCGGCTGCAACATGGCAGCAAAGTAAGGACTCCGCACAGACAGTAAGGCCCTGTGTGCCTTCAGAACCGTGCCTCCTGCGTGTAGCTCGAAGTCCGTGAGGACTTCTTTTTGCAGCATCTCGCCCAGGCCCCTCACTATACTGGCGTGTGGTTCTGCAGCGTCTACTACAGCCAACTCGTCCTGGACAATGCACTGCATGCCGATTTTGCACTGCAGTGTTATCTCGTCCGCGCTGTTGTCGTCTTTGGTTGCGTCTGGTTTCCTGATGAGGAGCATTTTTGTTTTTTCTCCTTGCTTCAAATTGTACCATGAGCGTGGGAATACTTCTCGTATCTCGCCTGATGGGAGAATCTCGTCGGCTTTCAGCTGCGCTCTCAGAGGCTTTTCCGAGCCGCTCTTTGTCAGCAAGAAAGTCAGGTGAAGTCCATCCGAGTTGTTTTGAAGGACCATGCACCACTCGCTGGAATTCTGGTGTGGGAACGGAGTGGATTCAACACTGGTTGTTCCTTTACCCAATGCTTTCAGTCCTTTCACAGTCCATGTGCTGAAAGTCGAGTAGTTCTCGAACCTCGTACCACGTGAGTGCTTCGTAACGGTTGGTGTACCTGCTCCTACTCCCGCAATAGCAGTTGACCACGTGGTTTGTTCTGCAACAAACAAAAAATCCAGCAAATTATGCTGAGTACCTATTATCAAAGGGGGAGGTATTACATATACAAAACATGGATTGTTCGCTACAAAAGTATTTGGTTTCCAGATATTTCAAATAACCTTGAAGAGACGATAGGAGAATCGGTAAAAATATTGACTTACTCATTATATCATACAAGCAGAAATAAAAAGCAAAGAATAAAGTCATCGGGAGCAGAGGACGTGAACGTAGACCTCATAAAGAATGGAGGAGTTTTACTCAAATTCTGACTTCATCTATTAAACACCTGCTAGCTTACAATGAGCATACCTGATGGACGGTATTTGCGGTGTAACGACGTATTAAGTTTTCGTTTGATATATGTATGACCATGTGCAGACTTCGTCACCCACGTCAGTTACACTCACTTCCAAAAAATTATTTATATTCTTTTAAATTGTCATAGAATGGTTCTTGAACGAAACTGTAAAACATCAGTTGAGTCGTGTGCAGAGAATTACATCACTTGGGCCAATTGGTTTTCGTAACTTTTTCGAATTTAAATTTCGTTTGTTTCTCCTCAGAAAATTATATCGACACACGTTATCTTGATCTAATCGATATCAGAATCACACATTAAATAAACTTTTTAGATTCAAAGTTTCGGCCAACGCTGTCTGAATCAATAATCTTGTCAAATATATTATTAATCCGTTCACATAACTCTTCATAAATAAATCTTCAAGACACGTGTTTCAACTTTAATAGCATACACTATTTTATTAGCTTCCTACACATACAGATGTGAACTTGAGCGTTGACAGACAGTGACTAACATTTCAATAAGATTAAGATCTACATGATGTCATTGTTGTACAAAAAGAGTATAAAACTTCATTTTTAATTTTTAGAAGCACGACGCAACAACTCGGTTCCAGGATCTTCTGTTGCTCCTTGGCTGTCGACCCGCGACGTATAGCGGCCAGCAATTTCCTCTCTGGTCGCGGCAACGAAGATGCTGTCCCCGTTCGTTGCGCCGACCTCTCCGTACATGAAACACATAAAAAAATACAAACTTTTAGATAATTCACATTTATTACAAATAATAAGAAAACACATAAACAAAAACTAAATTAAACTTATAGTCACCTGCAAACTGGGCTGACTTTGGTGGATGGGTGACGCTTAATTTCGTCCCACTACATACCCCACCCACAAGCTCAGTTTGTCAGGTTTTAACCGGAATTAAAACTGTTCAATATACAATATTTAACTGTTAATACATTTTCCTCACATTTTACGTAACCTAGAGTCCTTGCTATTAGATAGATTTAATCCTTTTAATACGATATCGTTGTGACTATTTGTCATTTACTCTTAATTGTGCTCTTATGGTAATTCGTAACCGAATATAGGGAGATTGCTCCTCTTCAGTTAATAGTTGCTAATAAATACTAATTTAGTACGTTCTTTAACGTTGTACATTAGGACAGAGCGTTCAAACGGTGATAGATTAGTTTCAGTTTCATTTATTTACTAGTTATTCTTTCCAAGAATGTACATTACTAATAAGTTTCTCACAATAACTAATAGTACTATTTACTTTACGTCATTCTCTTCCCTAATGCCTTATTTATGCCTGAGGTCAAGAAGAAATCAAGCAAACTTTCTTTAGAATCTCGGCACGGCTTTCTTTACCTTCGGACACCTTGTTGGGTAATGGCCATTTATTTAGGAGAAACAAGCAAGAGAGCCCCGTTTGGTGTGTTCTATATTAACACTATTGCAAACCTCTATTAAAGGCACTCTGCTATGTTCTCGTGAGCCATATAGCTCTGGACGCCCATGGTCCCTAAAACTATTAACCATCCCCTTTGGCTCCTACTATCCGAGTAAATTTAAAATAAGCAAAATTCCTTTAGACCTAAGAGCAAAATTTCCTCCATATAAATCCCCCTTTTGGTTATCTTTCTCTTTTTGAAGTACCAGTAGATTATTGTAGAACACATGTTTAAGCTTTCTGTCATTTATTTAAAATAACACGTAACTATCACGAAAAACTTCACATGAATAAACTATGAACGCTCTTCCGTGTGTAACATATACTAAATATTAACTTATTTAGGAATGAAGGGTTTCATTTGATCAACACTATATAATCCTTTAATTACACCTGATGAAGGTTCCATAAGAAGTAATGCTTTGGGATGTACAATCTTATGTACAACATATGGACCTTCAAAGATAAAGAAGAATTTTCTACATTCCTTATCGATCTTAGAACTTTTAGGATGAGATCGTACTAGCACAAGATCTCCTACCTGAAATGAGGGTTCTACAGCCTGTTGATTATAACTTTTAATTCTCCGTTCGGCATTTTTTTACAATCTGTTCGCAAACTTTTTCGTCTGGAATATCTTGTTGTATCTCATTTACTGGTGGCCAAGGTAAAGCAGCTAGTAAAGGCTCACCTATAATTCGTTTGCCTAAAATTTCTATAGGTGATAATCCCGTCGTTAGGTGAGGCAATTCATTTAATATCTTTTCGAATTCAGGCATTAGTTTGGCCCACCGAGTATGTTTATGTGCACAATAAGTTCTACATAATCGTCCTAATTCTTTCATGACTCTTTCTACTAAATTACTTTGAGGGTGATATTTCGAAATTAAGATATGTTTGATTCCATATTGTCTTATCATATCTTGAAATCTTTGACTAATAAAGGCACTACCGTTGTCAGACATAAGTCGTTTAGGAATGCCCCAGTTAACAAAGTAATTTCGGGTGAGGCAGCGTATAACGCTTGCTGTATTCGCTCGTTTCAAAGTATACAGTTTCACATGTTTGGACCAACATTCCATTACAACAAACACATATGTTAATCCTCCTGAACTCCGAGGCAGAGGGCCGAAAAAATCTAATGATAGTAGATCCCACAAACCTCGAGGAATTACAGCATATAATTTATAACGCTTGGATTTGTTATTAACTTTAACCTTTTGACAGGTTTCACAAGCCCTAATAATACTTCTCACAATACGGGACATATTTTTGAAATAATAATACTTCATTAGATGTTTAATACATTTATGAATTCCAAAATGCCCGTAACCTTCATGAATATAAGTAATTAACTCGTCCACAACAGTTTTCGGAATGCAGATTTTCCATCTCTGGTGTTCCCTCTGTGCTTTCCAATACAACAAGTCGTTAAAATATAACCACACACCCCGGGTGTTAACTGTTTCGTCCCCATTATTAAGGTTTTGTATAATTCGTAGAATAACATTTTTCTTTCCTTTATGTAATACGGTAACCTACTACTTAGGACTCATATTAGATGACTTTCAATTAATTTAGCACGATTTAAATTCCATTCAAAATAATTCCTATAACCTCCCCACCGTTTAGAATATGGAGGAGGGGCTAACAACTTTAAAGTTAAGTGTTGTTGTTTTCGTCTTGACCAATAATTTTGTTTAAACTGCTTAACAAAATCATCCCAATCCCTGAATTCATTTCTATGCAGTACTGCCCATTCCGCAGCTTCTGCTTCTAAATGTCCTATTACAAATTGAATGCGTTTTTCATTACTCCATTTAGAAGATAATGATGTTTCAAAAGCTTTTATAAAGATTATAGGATGAAGTTCGCCTCCTGGTTTGAATACAGGAAATCGACTTGCTACATTTGAATTTGTCGTTATGTCATCCAGACATTCTGCGAGAGAAATAGTCGGATTTTGTTTAGATTGCAGAGACGGAGTTGCATCGGATTGGCTTGCCGTGATTGCTTTATTCATATTGTTGTCTTCCGTGCTAGCAAATTCGATGCGACTGTTGTCTCTGATTATGTTATTACCTCTGCTACCTGAAATGTTCTCGTTATTATCTAATTCCGATAACCGTTTAGTAATTTCCTGTATCCGCATTTCTGTATTGGATACGCGATTAGCTAATATCGATTCTTCACTGTGTTCACGATGTGAACGCTCTGTACCTTCGTCAATATTATTAACTTTGGCAGTCTCAAGGTTACTGCATATTTCAGTAATTAAAGATTTCATGTTTTCGATTTCAGTATGGTCCTTTTCTACTTGATGAGTTAATGTCTCTAATTCTACATTATCTATTGAAGAAATCTCTACAGGTTTGGTAGAGACCTCTTTAATAGATTCCAATAAATCTCTGCGAACAGTTTCTGTTTGCATAGAAAATTCATCTCGTAACATATCGTTATTTTTCTGTATTTCACTTACAACTAAGATATTGACACTATCTAGTCTGTCGGTTAAGTCAGTAATATCGTGTCGCATGCGAGCTTTTTCCTCGCGCGATTCCTGGATATATTCTTCTAACCTTTTACAATTATCAGCAATCTTATTACTAAGTCCTACTAATTTTTCCTGCATTTCAACTTTAGAAGACTCTATTTTATCACTTAATTCTCGACTGGTTTCATTAAGATATTCCTGCAACCTGTCTGTTGATTTTGTTAGCTCCCCTTTAAGTCTAGCAGTAGATTCCTCGTTAGACTGTTTTAATCTAGCCATAGATTCTTCGTTAGACTGTTTTAATTCCTCTTTTAATCTAGCAGTAGATTCCTCGTTAGATTGTCTTAATTCCTGTTTTAGTTCCTGTTTCAATCTAGCAGTAGATTCCTCGTTAGCCTGTTTTAATTCCTCTTTTAATCTAGCAGTAGATTCTTCGTTAGATTGTTTCAATTTAGCGATCGCCCTAAAAAGGGATCTCATGCTCCTATCGGACATAGATTGCTCTTCGTCTGACATTTCACTTCCCGACATTATTGTAAGATTAACTATTTACACACGCAGACTTGTAATCAACAATCCTGTAAAAGCACACTTCCTATGTACAACACTCCACTTCCAACTTGAAACAAACTCACCGGACACTAATATTGTAATTTGTAGTTCTCGATGATTAGTGTGCTGCTATGGGCTGCAGATGTAACAGCCGTCGATGCAGCCGCTGAGATGCTGCGACCCCGCTTCCGCAACCGGCAGGACGCTGAGTCGAACACCGGAAACTTCGCTAGCTGCAACCACGCCCGGCACCGCCGTAGACAGGCGAAGCCCTCAGCAACACCTCTAATACCAGCCGGAGGAACGCCCCGCAGCTGACGTACTGGGCCTATTAGTTTAGGGAGAAAAAAGGTTGTCGGGGTTTGCAGCGTTCAGCTGCTGCCCAACAGATGCGCCTTCTCGTGGAACAACTGCGTGACCGTACTGCTTGGCTGCGGCTCCGTCAGATGCCCACACCCACGAAGTCGCCGCTGGCTGGTGAAGGCTCCACGAAAACTCGCGTTGACTCCCGAAGGACTCTTGATGTTTTGTTTCGTACCTGTGTGCCTTAGTTGCACACAAGTCCTGTTTCTAAGGTCGCCACGGTGTAGTGTAACGACGTATTTAGTTTTCGTTTGATATATGACCATGTGCAGACTTCGTCACCCACGTCAGTTACACTCACTTCCAAAAAATTATTTATATTCTTTTAAATTGTCATAGAATGGTTCTTGAACGAAACTGTAAAACATCAGTTGAGTCGTGTGCAGAGAATTACATCACTTGGGCCAATTGGTTTTCGTAACTTTTTCGAATTTAAATTTCGTTTGTTTCTCCTCAGAAAATTATATCGACACACGTTATCTTGATCTAATCGATATCAGAATCACACATTAAATAAACTTTTTAGATTCAAAGTTTCGGCCAACGCTGTCTGAATCAATAATCTTGTCAAATATATTATTAATCCGTTCACATAACTCTTCATAAATAAATCTTCAAGACACGTGTTTCAACTTTAATAGCATACACTATTTTATTAGCTTCCTACACATACAGATGTGAACTTGAGCGTTGACAGACAGTGACTAACATTTCAATAAGATTAAGATCTACATGATGTCATTGTTGTACAAAAAGAGTATAAAACTTCATTTTTAATTTTTAGAAGCACGACGCAACAACTCGGTTCCAGGATCTTCTGTTGCTCCTTGGCTGTCGACCCGCGACGTATAGCGGCCAGCAATTTCCTCTCTGGTCGCGGCAACGAAGATGCTGTCCCCGTTCGTTGCGCCGACCTCTCCGTACATGAAACACATAAAAAAATACAAACTTTTAGATAATTCACATTTATTACAAATAATAAGAAAACACATAAACAAAAACTAAATTAAACTTATAGTCACCTGCAAACTGGGCTGACTTTGGTGGATGGGTGACGCTTAATTTCGTCCCACTACATATTGTATTGTATTGCATTTATTGTATTGTATGTTAACCGGGGACCTAGAAACGACGGAGAGGCTCTGTCCCCGCCGCAGCCACAGTGGTCCACAAACCCACAACGACTACCGCAGTCCACTTCACCCCTTCGCCGCCCCACACTAGACCCAGGGTTACTGTGCGGTTCGCCCCCGATGGACCCCCCCAGGGAACGCCTCACACCAGACGAATTTAACCCCTATGTTTGCGTGGTGGAGTAATGGTGATGTACGCGTGCGTGGAGAACTTGTTTGCACAGCAGTCACCGACATAGTGTAATTGAGGCGGAATAAGGGGGACCAGCCCACATTCGGTGAGGCAGGTGGAAAACCGCCTTAAAAACCATCCACAGGCTGGCCGGCACGCCGGACCTCGACACTAATCCGCTGGGCGGATTCGTGCTGGGGACCAGGCGCTCCTTCCCGCACGGCCAACCGGGCGGGCCTGATGGACAGTTCACAGCAAGTTGTAGAGAGTTAGCTCTACCAGCTAACATTCAGGGAACTTAGGTGCACGCCCCTATCGCTACTCTGTTTACAGCTAACCATGTCTGCCACAAGTTCTCAACATTGTAGTACAGGGTGTTTCAAATAGGACTATACAAATTTATAAATTTATTGAAGGAAGATATAGAGCTGGGTTTAGTTTTCTTTTGTAGGAAAACACGTCAGGTTTTTATGTTAAACTAAATATATTGTATGTGGCTTCCCTTGGTCATCCTGCACACATCCCATGAGAAGTCAGTTTCTTCCCGAACTCTCTGTAGCATTGCAGGTGTAACTTGCTCAGTGTCGGCGCAAATTCTTGCTCTGAGTTCAGGTAGAGAAGCCGGCATAGCACGTAGAAACTCAATATCCTTGATGAATCCCCATAAAAAAAAAAATTCGATAGATGTCAGTTCTGGGGAATGTCAGGGAATGCAATTGGCGCATCACGGCCAATCCATTGATCTGGAAAGCAGTCACTGAGAATATCTTAGACATCAGCCAGATAGTGGGGTGCTGCACCATCTCGCATGAAGTAAACATTTTGTTCTTGGTTGTTCTTGGGCTGTTGACAAAATGTTGTACCATTCGCTCAACGACGTCGTCAGATGTGCTTGGACTACTTGATTTCCCATGCCTTACCAAGCACCCTGTTTCTACAAAACATTTATGCCACTCAAATTGTATGACTGCTAAGAGGATCTTTAGCTTATTTGTTACGGAAATTACGCTGAACTGTTTTCACTGTCTTCGATTCTTCAAACCAAAACACACAGTTAGCACGCTCAGGTCCAGTGAAAGCAGCCATATTTAAGGCAACTGCTGCTAGCGCTCCTTACGGTGCAATTCGGCAATAGCGAACTACGCGAGACAAAACTTGATGTATATCCCTACAAATTGACACTAAAATCACCTCTGTAGATACAATGAATTGATTCATATGAATTTTCAAAGTTGCAAAGTCTTTTTTGAAACACCCTGTATTTCTTCATCCACAAGTTGAGTAAAATATATTTATTTAAAGTGCACTTGTGTCAACCAATCTCTTGGTTGCCAGTACAAATTCCTACCGCGACAGTTGGCTTTGACCACCTTCCACCCACATATCATCAGCAGTGAGGACATAACATTCGGCTTCTCGGAATATAACGATTACCTACTCACATCATAGTAAAAATAAACCGACAAACTACAGAGGTATATGTGCTTTTAAGGCAACATAGAAATTGAACGCTGATGTATTAAATGACAAATTAATGCCAATAGTAGAGTCACCCTTGAAGGAATAACAGAATGATTTTCGAAACGGGGCAGCTTGTACTGACAATGTATTTACCATGAAATATTTAATGGAGGAAAGAAAGGAATACAATTTTCGCACTTATATGTTATTTGTAGATTTACACTGGTGTCCAAAATTAAAGAAACAAACTGAAATCTTGCAAGGTAGGATTTACTTTGCCACAAAACTGTACAAACAGGCAATAGAAAAGTAGAAACGATGTAAAGAATTCAGAATGTAAACGATTGCAACATGCATAACTGTAGACAAAAATGTTCTTCAGAGTTAACGGATTTGCACATGCATTCCAACAACTGGTTAATGTGGTCAATATGGGGTGTGACCACCCCTGGCAGCAACACAGGCCTGAAAACGAGCGAGTATGCTGTAAATGAAGCCATCAGTCTCTTGTTGAGGCACTAACGCACTGCAGAGCTGCTCCCAAGTCTTGGAAAGTGGTTGGTGGATGCTGATGTGATGCAACCCGTCTTCTTAGCGCATCCCAGATGTGCTCCATTGGATTCAAATCGGTAGAGCGAGCAGGCTATGTTATGCGTGCAATATCTTCCATTTTCAAGAAAACATCAACCACCTTTGACCTATGAGGTCGAGAATTATCATCCATCAATACAAAGTCTGCGCCCACAGCTCGACCCAACAACCGCATATGAGGATCCAACATCTCATCACGTTAACTGACAGCACTTAAACCTTGCCGATTCATCCATACAACTTCATAAAGAGGTGTCCGAGTGGTCAACTTAATCCCTGCCCACACCATTAGGAATCCTCCTCGATATCGGTCACTCTGCACAATGTTTGGGTCCGAAAACGTGCCCCGCATTTCCTCCAGATGCGAGTCCGTCGAAAGTCACTCTCCAGACCAAATATGGACTTATCTGTGAAAACGACATTGGCCCACTGTTCGACCGTCCAGGTGGCATGATAACGACTCCTCTAGACATTCCCTTCTGTGAAGACACGTCAGAGGTAAACACACAACAGGTTTCCGACAATAAAGGCTACTCTGCTGAAGTCTTCTGTGCACCTTTTGCCTCGATGCAACACGTCCAGTGGATGCTGAGCGGTCGGGTTTCCATGCAGTACTAACGCGATACCGTCGTGCCCTTACAGCCAAATAATGGTCCTCCCTTTATGATTCCACATATGGGCGGCTCTGGCCTGGTCTCTGGGGTATAGTTTCGGTCTATATAAAATGTCGCCACATCCGGAAAGAAGAGAATGAGTTACATTAGGCCATTGGGCCAAGTCAGTTTGCGACTGTCTTGCTTCCATTCTTCCTGCGGTCCTCCACCGCAGATAGACTGTCAGGCGTCTTCTCTGTCCCATACTACGCTGTCGGTGACAGTGTACATGGCGAGTGTGGATGTGGGACCATCCGGCAAACACTACCCCGTTTGACAGGTGCCTGACGTCATCGTCGGCGTGGTTGTTCAGTGACTGGAAGCCGCCTTCCGTGCAGAACACTGTCGTACGCACATCTGTTGATAATTTGTACAAATATAATGTGAATTAGTCACAGGATGGAGAAATAGCGGATTGTTGCCTTAATTTTGACACCATTGTAGATAAACCTTTGAAAGAATGAGCAATGGAATCTAATGGTTAAAAGGGACTACCGTCAATACGTATTATTGTTGTTGTTGTGGTCTTCACTTCTGAGACTGGTTTGATGCAGCTCTCCATGCTACCCTATCCTGTGCAAGCTTTTTCATCTCCCAGTACTTACTGCAACCTACATCCTTCTGAATCTGCTTAGTGTCTTCATCTTTTGTTACTAAAATGTAGACTTTCACGGCCGGAAATATGTCCATTATAATTATCCGGGCTGTTATGCCGTGGTCGGTTGATGAATTCTGTGTCGATTCCCAACGTTTCGTCTCCGACTGCGGGAGACATCTTCAAGGGGGTCCGTAGCTCAATGGAAGGTCCAACACACCCACTGGCTCGCTACTGACTGGTCTCCCTCTACGATTTTTATCCTCCACGCTGCCCTCCAATACTAAGCTGGTGATCCCTTGGTGCCTCAGAACATGTCCTACCAACCGATCTCTTCTTCTAGTCAAGTGTGCCGCAAACTTCTCCTCTCCCCAATCCTATTCACTACCTCCTCATTAGATATGTGATCTGCCCATATAAACTTCAGCATTCGTCTGTAGCACCACATTTCGAAAGTTTCTATTCTCTTCTTGTCCAAACTATTTATTGTCCATGTTTCACTTCCATACATGGCCACGCTCCATACAAATACTTTCAGAAACGACTTCCTGACACTTTAATCTACACTCGATGTTAACAAATTTCTCTTCTTCAGAAACGCTTTCCTTGCCATTGCCAGTCTACATTTTATATCCTCTCTACTTCGACCATCATCAGTTATTTTGCTCCCCAAATAGCAAAACTCCTTTACTACTTTAAGCGTCTCATTTTCTAATCTAATTCCCTCAGCATCACAGACTTCATCCGACTACATTCCATTATCCTCGTTTTGCTTTTGTTGATGTTCATCTTATATCCTCCTTTCAAGACACTGTCCATTCTGTTCAACTGCTTTATTTATTTTATTTATGCATTTATTTTACCTGGCAAGATTAGGGCCTTCAGGCCCTCTCTTACACCTAACCAGGCATATTCAGATTGAATGAGTTACAGTTTCTACGGAACATTAAGGACATATAACGTGTTATACAGTATTAATGTTAAAGAAAAAAGAAATAGAGATTACAACAGCAGTACAATGATAATTATAACAATCAAAGAAATAATTATAACAATCAATAATAATAATAATAGTAGTAATAACAATAATAGTAATGACTATGTATATGCTCTTTCAAGTCCTTTGCTATCTCTGACAGAATTACAATGTTATCGGCGAACCTCAAAGTTTTTATTTCTTCTCCATGGATTTTAATACCTACTCCGAATTTTTGTTTTGTTTCCTGTACTGGTTGCTGAATATACAGATTCTATAACATCGGGAAGAGGCTACAACCGTGTCTCACTCCCTTCCCAACCACTGCTTCCCTTTCGCGCCCCTCGACTCTTATAATTGGCTTCTGGTTCCTGTACAAATTCTAAATAGCCATTCGCTCCCTGGTGAATACGTAATAATGTGTATAAAAAGCTTATGTAATCGCACATTTCTCGGATTCAATTAATCTAATCGTAATTATAGTGGGGGAAATACAATCGGAGTAAAATAAGGGTGCGTATCATCATCCTCGCTTCTTAAAATGTAGCGTCCGGACATCCTAATTTAGGTTTTCCTTAAATCACTTCAGGAAAATGCCAAGATGTTTCCTTTGAAAGGGCACGGCCGACTTCCTTTCCCGTCATTTGCTAATCCGATGAGACCGATGACCTCGCTGTTTGGCATCTTCCCCCAAACAATCCAATCCAATCTTAAAATATATACGGGCGATATCCTACACAGATGGAAGGAATAGGCACTACACGGAATTAAGTTACGGAGGACTACTTTAAATGTGTTGTCTATGCTGATGACTTGAACACAATTGAGATAAAACTTTTTTGAGAATCATACCACATCATGTAAAAAACTATACTGGGGAAACAAACGTTTTGGCCATTGTTACAGTAGCTGAAATTTTGGCTTCCCCACATGAGCAGAGTCAGACGTAGGCCACTGTAACCGTGACTGAAACGTTGGTTTCCCTAGTATAGTTTTTTACGTTATGGCGATGTAAGATATTCTGAAAACTTATGTCACCTGCCTCTGGCCGTGGAAGCCTAAGCAATTACACTGAAGACAATCTTCAAAGAGCTACTTATCTGCTGCATAAGATTTATTCAGATTATAATTTTAAAATTTCTACCTCAAAAATAGCAACTGTGGCATTTCAGGGTAAACGACCAATATGGCTAAAGATTGTTTTGGTTGACAGAATTTTAGGTTCAACACTTTAATAATTTAGGCTATGATATTTCGTATGATTATGACAGAAATATAAATGACAAATTAAGAAGATACCTGGCAATTTGAGGAACCATTCGAAGAATCCCAAAAAGTGTGTGGTCTGAAACACAGCTGAAGTTGTACAAGACGATGACGGAGTCGGTCATTCTGTATTTCAGTGAAAAGTGGAAATTAAGGCAGAAGACAAATACAAGCCACAGAAATGAAATTCCTTATGGCACTAAAGGGAAAAACACGCCTTAATGAAATAAAAATTCGGGATATACGGAATCAGTTACGATTATTTGCAGTACACAGTAAAATGGACGCCTAATCCCTGAAAGGATGATTATGGGGATGACAAAACATGGAGTTGATTGGCAACTCCACTGAGTGCTGTGTGCACAACGACCATATGATAAGTAAAATGAGAAGGAAGGTCAGCATTGGCCGTAATTTTGATGAAGATGATCATTATGTGATCGAAAATCGATTTTGCTGTTAATGTATCATTAAAATTCCGGCCAATGCTGACCTTCCTTCTAATTTCAAAACATGGAGTTTTGTCCCAGGTTCTAAGATCAATAAAAAGCACCTACAATTATTGACGCCTAGCTCTGGATTATCTCCACAGTAAAAGTGTCTACAGGAATTGAAGACCATAGTGCAAGAGCTGCTGACAATTGTTTCAAGGGCCCCACTACCTTCTGTGAGATATACGTAAAAGTGGTACTCTAGGGTTCCCTTGATTATGATGGTCAAATTTAAACAGTGATTTACGCTGACCAGTTGGGTTCATAACACAGTAAAAATGATATTGTATCAAAGAGTAGTAAGCAGTGATTCAAACGGAGTTGGACTGTATTGGCCGCACATTGTGTGTGTGTGTGTGTGTGTGTGTGTGTGTGTGTGTGTGTGTGTGTGTGCTTTCCCTTTTAAAGTTGTAATGGTAGATCGATCAGTAAAGAAATTTGGTAATTGATGGCAATAGGGCAGCAAGAGTGCGTGCGCGTATGTGTGAGGTGGGGTGGGGGAATCCAATCATTTTATTATTTGTTTTGGAATTCTGCTTCATGCCAAGTAACGAACCACCACACACTATTTCCAGCCGCCAGGGGCTGGAACAGCTGGTCGAAAGGGGAGTGAGTGTTAACAGAAACACAACAATGACAGGGCCCTGATGACGAACAAAGACTTGTCTGGACATTCCCTGGACAGCGGTGGGATACCGGGGTACCACTTCATTTCACAGCAGGACGCCATTGCTTGTCATCTGCAGTACCCTCGCAGCACAGCGGTACGTCGACGATATTCTGTAACCCGTTTTATTGCCCTTCATGGCTAGCCATCCTGGTAGAAGAATTCAGCAAGATAATGAACGCCTGCGCACAGTGAGAGTTTCTACTGCTTCTCTTCGTGCTTGCAAAATCCTACCTGGGCCTTGAACCCTCTGCCAGGCACTTTATTGTGAATAGCACGTAGATGTGGATGTAGAAGGTCGGCGGATCTCTCCCAAATAGAGCATTATGGGCAAGGCACCACAGTCAGCGCCAGTTGGACAGAATTAGACTCAGTATCCCTAAGGAGGACATCCAAAATTACATTCAATGTAATTTCAATTACAAACATGGACAACCATCGGTTGTAGAATGGAATGACGGCACTGAAAATCCATACCGGACTTGGACTTGAACCCGGATTAGTGTATCGCAAGCAACCGCCTTACCATTTGGCTATCCATGCACTATCCATGGCCAGACCAAAAATTCCATACGTCGTCAACCATGCATCTACAGTCTGTACTTGTACATCCATTATGTATATTCCTGTACAGGTGAGACATTTTACTTGAAAGTCGCTTGCCTGGTAATGGTGGACACATACGATATTGCAGTGCCTTTGTTATTCTGAGTTACGATGCAGAGTTCCTTTGGAGATGCATTCACCTTCATATGAATTTTGCTCTGTAATTCAGAATAACACAGGTACTGCAGCCAACAACTCTATCAATGCTAACCCAAATAACTACTTGCATAAGACCCAGAAGTGGACCGACAATTATCGACTTGCTCAAATTGTGAAACTCTCTCTCTTGAATAAATCACAATTTCTCTGAAACTTATCACATATCTGTCTGTACCTGTGCACCACATCTACGGATCTTCGTTCCATTCCGTCAGTTCCTTCGTGGTGCGTCTATTTCTCTTTTGGCATATTTGTGTAATCAGTTATTTCAAAAGCTAAATTATACTGAAAAGTACGAGGGTTGCCCAGAAAGTAATGCACCACATTTTTTTCTTCAACAGTTGGTTATTGAATACAATGAGAATTACACACATGAAAGAATGGTGTTTCATCTACACTTCTATGGCCTTCCTCCAACGTAGGGTTGCCATACGTCGCGGATTTCGCGGACAGTCCGCGATTTTATGCTCGAAGACAGGTGTCCTGGACGAAGAGGAAATTTCGGCCAAAAAAGTGGCTAGTAAGTAAAAAAACTTTTTACGCAAGTTTTTCCACTGGTCACCGATCAAGTATTTCATAACTCCTGCAAACTTGACGATACACAGGAAGATAACCAGATGGCTGGCTCTGAGCACTATGGGACTTAACATCTGAGGCCATCAGTCCCCAAGAACTTAGAACTAATTAAACCTAACTAACCTAAGGAAATCACACACATCCATGCCCGAGGCAGGATTCGAACCTGCGACCGTAGCGGTCGCGCGGTTCCAGACTGTAGCGCCTAGAACCGCTCGGCCACCCCGGCCGGCGAAGAAGATAACCAGAATTTGGATATGATGCCTCATAAAGAGTGGGTTAAATTTTTTGTGGATTGTGTTTCTAAAGAGCAGTTTTCAGAACTGCTTGCTATTGTGCAGTACTATTTCTCCATTCCAGGGCATAATGCGAATGTGGAGAGTGTCTTTTCCCTGGTGAATGCACAATGGACAGAAGAAAGAAACAGGCTAGCTTTAACATCAGTCAGTGCAATGCTCCAAATCCAATATCACATGAAAAACACAAATTACACAGATTTTTATAGATTGTTTCAGCATCGGAGAGAGTTTCTTTCTTCTGTCCAGGGCTCAGAGAAATATGACTGGTTTAAAGCATAAAGTGAAAGATATATATGAATTGTAGCAGCATGGTTGTGTTCATGTTAATAATTTGTGTTCAGTGCTTTAATTAAAAAGTTATTTAACGTCAATTGCAATTAATTTTCTCCATCATTGACCACTCCTTTATAGACACTATTAATGATTATATTAATTTTCCTTGTTAATTACATCTTCTTTGCTGACAGAATTACTGTTTGAATTATGGTAATTATGAAGATTTGGCTGACGTGCAGGAAGGTGAAAAGACATTGTGTGATTCCAGTTTTCAGTCACATCTTCATAATTGCCACTGTGAAGTAATGATGAAAATTCATCTGAAATGCAAACCGGCTCTAAAAGTTGTTCCATTCCATCTTGGCGTGGTAATACAGGAACCTTCTATTGCTATTATATGAAAAATCCTGTTGCAGAATGTTCTTTATTAACTTAAGAACGACGTGTCCCGCCCTGACAGGGCATCATAACATTATCTGAAAATATAAGGGGATGACGATAATACAATAAATCCGGCGTGGTCCTATTCTGGACTGTTGTGAAAGCAAAATAAGCTTAAAAACCGACCGAATAAAATTATGTAGAGAAACTTATTGTAATTCACGTTAAATCAGAAATATTTCTGCCAAAATTACGTTTCCGGAACATTTAGTCACTAAGAATGTGCAGGCTAAGCATAATTCCGCCTTCGCTGAGCACCTTAAATCCAGTGACCTCCAGCCACCTACGCTCGAAAACTTTTACATGATCTCCCAACGGTAAGAGACCAAATCTGCGTGAAGAGATCGAAATTGTTAACATTCACATGCTAAGAAGAATATGTTACTCAATGATAAGTTATCAAGCAAGAACGAGGTTTTCTACGAGTGCATGTTTCCTAATTTTAAACAGTTTATTAGCTTTTAGCTTTTTATTGCCAGGGCCTTGTTCACTTGTGTGTATGCAGTGGTATTTTACCTCTTCGGCGTTATTACCTTTAAGCATTATATTTGTAGTCTAATCTTTATTCTGTTGCACTATGCATTTTATTTCATTATTTCGATTTTACACTGGTTTTGAGCATGAGGATTTTGTATGAAGGCATAGCTTTCGAGCTGGCGTATCCTGCATTGTGTATATTCCCATAGGCTCTATTATGTTTTATTTATTTCTTAATTTGACAATTACTGTACGAATTTTGCGCTGTTGTCACACTGTACACCCGACGGCAGCTCCGCATGGCAACTGTTATTACTACTAACCCAATATTATGCACGATCTACCATTCATACGTATGCAATGTGCGAATACGGATGGACCTCTGGGGCCGTTGTAGTGTGTGGATGTACAGTCTGTACGCGAGGTTCTGTTCGGTTTCTCCTTCACTCGCTATCCATGCCTGATCCTAGTGATTTAATTTCACTGATTTTTGGTATTTTTTTTCCATATAGGTTGCCTTTTAGTACGTTTTATGCCATATCATGCTTTATTTAGGAATGCTTTTTGGCAGAAAATTTCTGATTTTTTAAAGCGAGCTTCATTGCGTTTCTCTATGTAGTTTTATTCGGTCCGTTTTTCAAACTTGTTTTGCTTTTATACTCGTCCAGGACAGAACAACTCTGGATATATTGCAATCTCGTCGTCCCTTATACTTTCAGATGACCTGATGATGCCCTATTAGAACAAAATGCGTCATTCTTAAGTTAATAAAGAACATCCTGCAACCAACGACTGTTTTTTAAATAATTACCTGTAAAGTGAAGTTCCACACTAGCAGCTGCGTTCACATTCTGAGACTATAGAATTAATACATGTGTAAACAACTGACTTCTTTTCTCACATATTCTCACCAACTTTCATTATATTAGTACAGTAGTAAACCATTCGATTTAGTAACTGCGCTAAAAAAAAAAAAAAAAAAAAGATGATCGTGTAGCATGGTGGCTAGGAGTTCCCACTTACAGGAGTTCAGCCGCCGATAAGCAAGTGTTTTCAGTTGATGCAATTATTAATTTATGCATCAGCCTAACAGAAGGGTCTCGACCGCACAGTTCTTTACCAAGCACTCCGCGTTACACTACCTAGGAACGAAACGAAGATCGGTAGGTGGCTCTAATATTGATCATAGAAATGAAGTCAAAGAGAAACTTTACAAACAACTATACACTGCGATGAACTACTTGACAGATCATCAAATGGCTCTGAGCACTATGGGACTTAACATCTATGGTCATCAGTCCCCGACAGATGATCCTGAACAAACAGGCAAAGGTACATTTACACTACTTATATAGAAGATAAATTCATATATTGACAATAGGTAAAATTTAGATATCATGAAATGGGCGTCATAAGGTACTATCGTGAACGACGTAACTGATTTAGTAATTAGTCAATAATCTAAGCAGAAGGCATGTTTTCAGCCATTAACTGATGAAGTTCGATGTAAAAATGAAAAACATACAAATCACAAATAAAATACACTCAAGTGTCAAAGAAACTGGTATAGGCACGCGTATTCAAATAAAGAGATATGTAAACACGTAGAATACTGCGCTAAGGTCGACAACGCCTTAAGACAACAAGTGTCTGGCGCAGTTATTTGATCGGTTACTGCTGCTACAATGGTAGGTTATCAAGATTTAAGCGAGTTTGAATGTGGTGTTATAGTGGGCGCACGAGCGATGGGACACAGCATCTCCGAGGTAGCGATGAAGTGGGGATTTTCCCGTGCGACCACTTCACGACTGTACCGTGAATATCCGTAATCCGGTAAAACATCAAATCTCCGACATCGCTGCTGCCGGAAAAAGATCCTGCAAGAAAGGGTCCAACGACGACTGAAGAGGATCATTGAATGTGACAGAAGTGCAACCCTTCCGCAAATTGCTGGGCCATCAACAAGTGTCAGCATGCGAACCATTCAAAGAAACATCATCCATATGGGCTATCGGAGCCGAAGACCCACTCATGTACCCTTGATGACTGCACGACACAAAGCTTTACACCTTGTCTGGGCCCGTCAATACCGACAACTGGTTGTTCATGACCGGAAGCATGTTGCATGGTTGGAGGAGTCGCGTTTCAAATTTTGTCGAGTGGGGGACCTGAACAGGTAATGAGACAACCTCATGGCTCCATGGACCCCGCATGTCAGCAGGTGACTGTTCGAGATTGTGGAGGCTGTGTAGTGGTGTGGGGAGTGTGCAGTTGGAGTGATATGGGACCCCTGATACGTCTAGATACGATTGACAGGTGACACGTACATAAGCATCCTATCTGATTACCTGCATCCATTCATGTCCATTGTGCATTCCAACGGACTTGGACAACTCCAGCAGGGCAATGCGGCACCCCACATGTCCAGAACTGCTACAGAGTGTCTCGAGGAACATTTCCTCTGGCCACCATACTCTGCAGACATGAACATTAGTGAGCATATCTGGGATGGCTTGCAAAGTGCTGTTCAGGAGAGAACCCGCACTCTTACGGATTTATGGACAGCCCTGCAGGATTCATGGTGTCAATTCCCTCCAGAATTACTTCAGACATTACTCTTGACCATGCCATGTCGTGTTGCAGCACTTCTGCGTGTTCGCAGGGGCCCTTTACGATATTAGGCAGGTGTACCAGTTTCTTTGGCTGCTTAAGTATTACCAAATGTAGTCAGAAAAACAGTCGAATATGTAATAAATGGCATACAACAGAGTCATTAGTTAAGCCTAGTTTAGCGTTAACATCTTCGCAAAAGAGGGAAGCTAATTAAGAGGATATTTTTAATTTAAAAAACTTAATGGTATTGTATTAGACAGTAATAACAGTCCAGCAGTTATCAGTTTACAGTCATCGCAAACTAAATGTTAAAGCATAACATTCTCAACCACAATATGATGTTTCTTGGACGTCCTCAGGCATCTACTTCTAGCTGAGCTGCTATACAGTTCAGTACTATACCGTAACACTTTTTAACATAAACGAAGAAAAATAAAGAGAAAGAAACAAATACAAATTGTACTATTAGCTTTCATTTTATTTCAAATCTAGGCTTACCAAAATGAGTGTTATGTCATTTACTATATGTTCAGCTATTGTAATATGACTACATTTGGTGCTTCATATGTAACATTTTATTTCGTGATGGTTGTAAACTTATTATTTCACAACTTTTTTTTTGTTTTTTTTTTTGTGGTTTTAGGGCGCAAAACTTCTATGGTCATTAGCGCCCAGCCCGTGACTTAGGAAACAGTAAAAAACCGAAATTGAAAACCAGCAGCAATGGGAACAAAGTCATAAAATGGGAGAAACTAAAAACAGAAGGAATGCTTAAAAATCTACTACAGAAAGGGGTTGGTTGTCCCCAAAAAAGCTTCAAATGACTGACGTCATTTCACTGTCACGAATAAACTGGAGAACGCGGTCGGCTGAGCGCGTGTTATCTGCTAAAATCAACGATAGATCAGGCGATAGCTGTAGACGGGAGCGTAACGGATTAAAATAGGGGCATTCAATTAAAAGGTGTCTCACCGTCCACAGCTGAGAGCAGTGGGGACAGAGTGGGGGAGGATCGCCGCTTAAAAGATGTCGATGGCTAAAAAGACAGTGCCCTATCCGGAGTCTAGCTAAAATTACCTCCTCCCGACGACGCGTTCGGGAGGAAGAGGTCCAAGCGCAAGGAAGGGCTTTCACTTCCCGCAATTTATTATGGGGAAGTGTTGACCAATGCGCATGCCATAAATGAGCAACTTTGCGACATAAACCGCTCCGTAGATCGGTGAAGGGAAGCGACTGAATAGCTGGCCGAGGAAGAGAGACTGCAGCCTTGGCCGCTATATCGGCCGCCTCATTCCCACAGATACCAGCGTGTCCCGGGAGCCAGAGGAACGCCACCGAGACGCCCCCCAGGTGGAGCAAGCCCAGACAGTCCTGAATCCGGTGGACCAGAGGGTGCACAGGGTAAAGAGCTTGGAGACTGAGGAGAGAGCTGAGAGAATCTGAGCAGATTACGTACTGTATCCGCTGATGGCGGCGGATGTAGTGGACAGCCTGGAGAACAGCGTAAAGCTCCGCAGTATAAACCGAACACTGGTCGGGAAGCCGAAAGTGATTTGGGGTGTCGCCAACAATATAGGCACTCCCTACACCTAACGATGTTTTCGAGCCGGCTGTGTAAATAAATGTGGCGTCCGTCATTTGTGCACATAGAGCAGCAAATGCCCGACGATAAACAAGTGTAGGGGTACCATCCTTAAGAAATTGACAAAGGTCACGGAGCAAGCAGATCCGGGGACGGAGCCAAGGCGGTGCTGTACCCCAAGTTGTCAAGAAGGTTTTAGGAAAGAGGAAGGAAAGAGAATGGAGCAGCTGACGGAAGCGGACTCCCGGGGGTAGTAGGGAGGAGGAGCGGCCTGCATACCCTACATCAAAGGAGGCGTCGAAAAAAAGATCATGGGCTGGATTAGCAGGCATGGAAGACAGATGGCTAGCATAACGACTCAGAAGGACTGCTCGCCGATTGGACAGCGGAGGTTCAGCAGTCTCAGCATAAAGGCTTTCCACAGCGCTGGTGTAAAAAGCTCCAGACACTAAACGTAATCCACGGTGGTGGATAGAGTCGAGACGCCGAAGAATAGACGGCCGAGCAGAGGAGTAGACTATGCTTCCATAGTCCAATTTCGAGCGCACTAAGGCGCGATAGAGGCGGAGAAGGACCACTCGGTCCGCTCCCCAGGAGGTACCATTCAGGACACGGAGGGTGTTAAGGGATCGCAGACAGCGAGCCGAAAGATAGGAAACGTGGTAGGACCAGCACAGTTTTCTGTCAAACATAAGACCCAAGAATTTAGAGACGTCCGAAAACGGAAGGGTGACAGGACCTAGATGTAAGGAGGGCGGAAGAAACTCCTTACGTCGCCAAAAATTGACACAAACGGTCTTACTGGGTGAGAAACGGAAGCCGGTTTCGATGCTCCACGAGTGGAGGCGATCGAGACATCCTTGAAGACATCTTTCAAGAAGGCGGGTACGTTGAGAGCTGTAGTAGATCGCAAAATCGTCCACAAAGAGGGAGCCCGAGACATCAAGAAGGAGACAATCCATAATTGGATTTATGGCGATGGCAAACAGTACAACACTCAGCACGGAGCCCTGGGGTACCCTGTTTTCGTGGGAGAAAGTACGGGAGAGAGTAGTGTTCACCCGCACCCTAAATGTGCGCTCTGCCATAAATTCGCGAAGAAAAAGGGGTAGCCGGCCTCGAAAGCCCCAAGAGAACAGTGTGCGGAGGATGCCTGTCCTCCAACAGGTATCGTATGCTCTCTCCAGATCAAAAAATATTGCTACCAATATCTCATTCTGGAATATTGCTACCGTTTGGCGTTTCCGGAGAAAATTGTTCATGATATAAGTGGAGAGAGCAACAAGATGGTCAACTGCAGAACGATGCTTTCGGAATCCGCATTGGGCTGGTGTTAAAAGACTGCGGGATTCCAGCCACCAAGCTAAACGGTAATTCACCATACGCTCCAAAACCTTACAGACACTACTCGAGAGAGAAATGGAGCGATAGCTAGAGGGGAGATGTTTGTCCTTTCCAGGTTTCGGAACGGGAACAATAGCTTCCCACCATCGTCTGGGAAAGGTACTGTCGGTCCAAATTCGATTATAAAGGCGAAGGAGGTAACGCAGACTATGGGTTGATAAATGCAGCAACATTTGGACATGGATACCATCCGGTCCTGGGGCGGAGGATCGAGAAGAAGAGGGCATGTTGGAGTTCCCGCATGGAGAAAACAGTATTGTAGCTTTCGTGATTTTGAGAGGAGAAAGCAAGATGTCGCACTTCCGCTGCACGCTTCTTCGGGAGAAACGCTGGCGGGTAATTTGAAGAGCTCGAAATCTCAGCAAAGTGCTGACCCAATGAGTTAGAAATTGCGACGGGGTCCACTAAGGTATCATGCGCGACAGTGAGCCCAGAGACCGGGGAGAAACTAGGCGCGCCTGAGAACCGTCGAAGCCGACTCCAAACTTCCGAGGATGGAGTGAAGGTGTTAAATGAGCTAATAAAGAATTTCCAGCTTGCCTTCTTGCTATCGCGGATGACGCGACGGCATCGCGCACGGAGCTGCTTATATCGGATACAGTTGGCCAAAGTTGGATGGTGACGGAAAATGCGAAGAGCACATCGCCGCTCACGTATTGCGTCACGGCATGCCCCGTTCCACCAAGGAACTGGGGGGCGCCGGAGCAATTCGGAGGTGCGTGGTATTGAACGTTCCGCAGCTGTAAGAATAACGTTGGTAAAATGTGTGACCTCATCGTCGACGCTGGGAAAGCGACGGTCATCGAATGTCGCTAGAGACGAAAAAAGTGTCCAATCGGCTTGGGCAAACTTCCAGCGTCGCGAGCGCATATATGGCAGTTGAGGCTGCAGTCTAAGGACACATGGAAAGTGGTCACTCGAGTGTGTATCATCAAGGACGAACCATTCGAAGCGCCAAGCTAGCGGAACAGTACCGACCGCAAGGTCCAAATGAGATAAATTTGTCGTGGAGGCAGACAAAAATGTGGGGACCCCAGTGTTGAGGCAAACTAGATCCGCTTGGTGGAAGACGTCTAGCAATAGTGAGCCACGTGGACAAGGATGTGGAGATCCCCAAAGTGGGTGGTGGGCATTGAAGTCCCCAACCAGCAAATAGGGGGGTGGAAGCTGACCAAGAAGATGAAGGAGATCAGCTGGTGCCATTGGTGTGGACGATGGAATGTATACTGTACAGAGAGAGAACGTGTATCCAGAAAGGGAAAGACGGACGGCGACAGCTTGGAAGGAAGTGTTTAAATGGATTGGGTGATAATGGAGAGTTTCATGGAGAAGAATCATGAGTCCTCCATGTGCTGGAGTGCCTTCAACAGAGGGGAGATCATATCGAACGGACTGAAAATGAGGGAGAACAAAGCGGTCATGGGGACGCAGCTTTGTTTCCTGAAGACAGAAGAGGACTGGCGAGTAGGATCGTAAGAGGATCGATAATTCATCCCGATTGGCTCGAATGCCGCGGATATTCCAGTGGATAATGGACATAGGGTGAACAGAAAATGGAGGAATGTGACCAAGGTCGCTGTCAACTCAACGACTGCTCAGAGCTTGCGACCGACAGCATGGAATGGCATTCAGTCGAAGGCAGAAGATCCTGATCCATAGGTTGGTCAGGAGCAGCTCCTGCCACCAGCGATCGGCCGGTGGACCGGCCACCAGCAGTGCGCCTCGGCGACGCAGAAGACGGCCGAGGGCGATTTCCGCTAGGTGGTGCTGTAGATGGGACACGCCGTGGCGGAGAAGGAGAGGAACTGTGTTTCTTTGTAGCCTTCTTGGAAGTATGATGTTTAGATGAAGGAGGAACCGATGGTTGTGAAGTTGCGGTATGTAAAAACACGAGTATGCTCTTTTTTCGAAGACTTGGCGTCTGACTTTTGGGCTCGAGATTTAGCAGAACCCGACGAAGGGTGAGCCATAGAGTGGGCAGGCGAAAGTGGTGAGGTTGAACGGGCGATCTTTGCGCTGGCCGATCTGACGACCGTGGCACTCAAGGTGAGGTCGCAAGTCTGCGTCGCCGCCTCCTTCGTTGGCCGAGGGGAAGCAAGGACAGTGCTGTATGTTCCTTTCTGAGGCACGGTGGGATGTCGACTGGTGAATAATTTTCGAGCAGCAAAAGTCGACACCTTTTCCTTTACTCTAATTTCCTGGATGAGCTTTTCGTCCTTAAAAACGGGACAATCTCGAGAGGAAGCAGCGTGGTCACCCATACAGTTGATGCAGCGAGGGGAAGGAGGTGGACAAGCACCCTCATGGGCATCTTTGCCACACGTAACACATTTGGCCGTATTGGAACAGGACTGGCTGGTGTGATTGAACCGCTGACATCGATAGCACCGCGTAGGGTTTGGGACGTAAGGGCGAACGGAAATTATCTCATAGCCTGCTTTGATTTTCGATGGGAGTTGAACTTTGTCAAATGTCAAGAAGACAGTGCGGGTTGGAATGATGTTCGTGTCAACCCTTTTCGTAACCCTATGAACAGCCGTTACGCCTTGGTCAGACAGGTAGTGCTGAATTTCTTCGTCAGACAATCCATCGAGGGAGCGTGTATAAACGACTCCACGTGAGGAATTTAAGGTACGGTGCGGTCCCACCCGGACAGGGAAGGTGTGGAGCAGAGAAGTACGCAGCAATTTTTGTGCCTGGAGGGCACTGTGTGTTTCTAACAACAGGGTGCCATTCCTTAATCTGGAACAAGACTTTACAGGACCTGCAATTGCGTCGACACCTTTCTGAATAATGAAAGGGTTGACCGTGGAGAAGTCGTGACCTTCTTCAGACCGAGAAACAACAAGGAACTGTGGCAACGATGGAAGAACTGACTGTGGCTGAGACTCAGTGAACTTACGTTTTTGAGCAGACATAGTGGAAGGTGAGGAAACCATTGCGGAAGAATCCCCCATGATTATCGGCGTCTCCGATGGCGCGCTCCTCCCTTGTGGGGGCCCTCACCGAGGGCACACCCGCCTTAAGTGATTGTTCACACCTCAGGTCACACCTCCCGACAAACGGATGGAGGGACCAATCGGCACTTTCGGAAGGTATCAGCTCGGGTAATCACCCCTCCCTGGGCCTGGCCGTTACCAGGGGGTACGTACGTGTCCTACCTGTCTACCCGGGGCGGGGAATTACGCGTTACCCCGTCACCGGCTACGCATGGAAGTGCGTGGGTCGGCCTTCAGACACGCACAGGGAGGAAAAAAGAGAAAGGGAAAGGAAAGAAGAGGATCTCAAACGCCGCAGCGGAGAAAAGGGTAAAGAGAAGAGGGAAGGAAAAGAGAAGGACAGAGGAAGGACGAGGACTTGTAAGTGTAGAAAGCAAGTAATTTGGAACAGTTTCGAGCGTCCGTCTCTGGACGTAGGCACAAACCATACTCCCAGAGGGGGAGAAAGGGAAGGAAAGAGCCAGAGGTGTGGGGGGGGGGGGGGCGAAGATGGGGGACGGGGAAGGATGCGGAAAGGGAAGGGAAGGTATGCAGCCCGGAAAGGAACGAGGGCCACATTAGCTCGGGGTCCCGTGCTCGCTACGCACGTGTCCACAAAAGAGTTGTGGACCCCCTGGGGTGACAACTTTTTGTTATCTATATCAGTTTCATGTTTACGTTGTACTATACCAGTTAATGACTGTAAACATGGCTTCTGTCTTGCTTATTGATTACCAGCCATACATGTTATGACATTCTTGATGTTACCTAACAATGCACATTTGATGCTATCTAAATTTTACCTGCTGTCAATATTAGTTTCTCGCCTATAAAATAGCATAAATGGATCTGTCAAGTTTTTCACAACGTTCTGACATGTAGTTGAGCACAACGTATAGTTCTTTGTGAACTTACTCTTCGACTTCATTTTTATGGTCAATATTAGCAGAGATGTATCTGTGACAAGTTTTGTGTACACTAAATGTTGTCTCTTTTGCAGCTTAGTTTGAACAATTTTGATCTCTGAGTGAACTCTCAAGTAATGTTTGTCAGCTTACATATATACACCAACAGAGAACACAAATAAAAATGATTAACACTACAACAACATGAATTAATGATCATGCCAAGGAATGCCAGTAACACAAGAAAGCAAAACGCTTGAAATGTACAAAAATAGCTTTAGACGAAAAATGCTACAAACATACTTTGCATCAAGAAATTCAGGGAAACAAAGACATTACTTACAGTGTAAATATGTAACATTCCACCAGAAATAGCGTAAGTCAAAACGAAAAACAATACACTGAAGATATTAAATGTCTCATAAGTACAACAAAGGCCATCTGCACCGCTCTCCCCACCCTCATAATTCCAAAAATTATCTTTCTATTTACTACACTAAAGATTATTGTAAAAAGATGTTGACTGTAAAGAACACTGCAACAAAGTCAGGGAGTCACACATTAATTTCATAAAATCGAAGTTTCAATATAAGTGATATAAAATGTAGAATTTTCAAAAGATTTATGGTCTAGGAGATATCTGTTATATGACTTAGTTTAATACCTGAAGTCCAAGAATAATAGTTGTTTGAACTGAAGCTCATGCTGACAGCAGAGGGGCAAGGGCTTCTATAGTACAAAATGATCCTCTCTCCTGAAAGAAAAAAAAATCACTTTTTAACAACTTAACATGTTGATTATATTAAGTAAACAGTTTTGCTCTGATCGTTTCCATTCATTTATAGGTACTTATCAGTGTTGAAGAGAGACAATGTTCAGATGCAGTACTTAATGAAAGGTTTGAAACAATTAACTTTGTGGATTATTCACATTAGTCAATGCTAAGGCTATATGTAGATTTTGGTGAAAATGGAATCGAATAGTATGCAAATCAAATGAAGCACAAAGGATAACTATTGATTACATGAATAAAAATAAAAAACAAAAATTACAGAAAGTAAGGTAATATTAATGAATATGAGTGATATAACCTGGCAAATTTACAGTTGCATCTTAGCACATAAAGTAAATTAGCAATTCGCCAAAAGCAGGGATTCTGTAATCACAGTGGAGCTACTATACAACTGGTTTCGGTATTGAAATACAAAAATATAAAAAAAATTGTCAGTCAAAATCAATGACAAAATACAGCTAGTGATTTACTTTTATTTATAATTTAAATGGAATGAAAAGTATGATGACCGCAGTAAATTTAATTTAAGTAACAAATAAGTGTAACCTCTTTGACATGAATTATTGCTTCCTCATCCTGTGTTCTGAGTTATAATTTTATACATAACTTATTAGCTATTCAGCAACATGCTACTTGTGTATAACCTGGAACTGGGAAAGTACTCCCAGAAATGCATTGTCATTCATTACTTCATATAGCTGCAGCAGTTACCTTTGTTTGTTAATTGTAACTGGATATTTCAAAAATTTTCACTCGTTTTTCATGTAAAAGATATAGTGGAATATTTATTAGACAAGGAAACAAAAACTTATTAGTAATCCAGGCTTAATAATTATCTAAATAAAGGAGGACAACTATACTAACTCAGAATGAGAAAATCTTTGGCGACAGTAACATTTTTGGTACAGGGAAGGAAACAATCTTGATTGCTGTGTATGACTCCATGACTGTTTCAATCCTGAGTAGTATCGAAGGACTAACAGTGAATATATGATGAAAATTCCTCTGGTGGCCGTAACGATTTTCTGGCAACTGCACCCATATTCGAATGACTACATTAGTGCTTTTTATAATTTTGGTAGCATTTGTGTTATCTGGTGCAGCAATTTATGAGTTTGGTGCCACACAATTATGGTCAGTAATGGATGCTGTACAACTGAAATAATCAGATTATGCGAACAAAATGGAACTAAACATTCAAGCCTGCACAATGGCACAAACAAAATCTCCCAGAAGCAATTGACACTAACAATAAGTTGCTGATCCCTTACTAAATACCAGTGCGACTTCAGCACATTCAGTAATAACTTTCAAATTATTTATAAAATGTGTATGCAGAAAGAAAATTTGTTAAGACTAAGAGAATGTTGTAATTATTATACATGATAAGGAAGAAAGCAAGAAACATTTGACTTTTATGAATTAAACTGTACGACTGTCAGGAGATTAAGATGGTATGGGCATGTTAAGAGGATGCATGGGCAGACACTCCCCAAAATTATGGAAGAACTAAAGATGGATGGGAAAAGACCTATAGGGCGCCCAAGAACACAGTGGAAAATGGGAGTGAAAATATCTGTAGAAAGGAGAGGTATGACGTGGCAGCAAGTGGAGGAAGAAAAGTGGTGGGAGGACCGAGCCAAATGGAGAGGAGTCATCAGCACCTAGACCCAGCATTAGCTGTAGCGGGATTCGGATATATATAAATAGAATCAAACGAAAAAGTTGGCAACAGAAGAATTCAGTTCAAATGGCTCTAAGCACTATGGGACTTAACTTCTGAGGTCATCAATCTCCTAGAGCTTAGAACTACTTAAACCTAACTAACCTAAGGACATCATACACATCCATGCCCGAGGCAGGATTCAAACCTGCGATCATAGCGGTCGCGCGGTTCCAGACTGTAGCGCCTAGAACTGCTCGACCACTCCGGCCGGCACTGATGACATTGTGTTGAATGCAACAAAGGAAGATAAAACGTTATCACAGACTGGAATAACTTAACGACCATTTGCGAAGTAGTCCCGAAAATGAATCATACTAAAACTAAAATGCTGTATGATCGTCACAATAAGAAGAAAAGTTTACAATGAAGTTATCGACCTGGTGTGGAGTTTTGTGTTTAAGGGAGTTGAAGACAATCACTAGATGCAAAGAAATAAGAGGGTTGCCCAGAAAGTAATGCACCGATTTTTTTTTATCTCAGCCGAAAACAGTGCTACGAATACGAAACGTTACATATGTATTATTTGAAGTCTCCTGAGTGAATGCGTCAAGTGTTCGTCACTTCCGACAGAGAGTAGCTCCACGACAGTTTCAAAATAGTGTTGTAGGTGATGTATGTTACAAGCGACGTGGTATCATTGTATTTCTCACTGTAAAGGAAGAAATTGTGGGGCATATTCACAAACGCTTGTGCAAAATCTATGGAGCATCTGCTTTCGACTGAAGTACAGTTAAGGCCGGTTCCCGCAAGGGCTGCCACGCGTCAAAACTGCGCGACAGCTGCGTGGTTGTCATGGAAACGGCATCAGCAGCGCAGCGCGACGGGCTCTGCGTCGCTGTTTGACCATGTCGAACCGCTTCCGCTGCCGCGTGCCGCGCTCCAGGTGCTCGCCGCCAATCACAGAACGCGCTGAGCGTGACGTCATGTAAGGAACCCGGGGCCACACAAACTTTCGCCGAACCGCTGGCGCGAACGCGGCGGCAGCTATGAAATACATCCAAATCGAAGGAAACTATTCGGTAGAAAAATTTGATTTTTGGGCATGTTACAGTCTCTTATCTTCTCTCGACAAAGGACCGAATTTCTTTTCGTTATTCGTCGTGGTTACTTGCTGTATCGCATTTACGTAAACCTTTACACGAAATTTTAATGAGTGTGCAGAGGTAAAAACGCATTGCGTGGACTTTGCGTACAGTTCGTTTTAGGTAATACATTATTGCGTATGAAATTTAGTCAACATATCGAAATTGTTTTTAAACCCGAGAGCAGAACGATAGCTATCACCGTTCTCGAGATATTGAATGATATGTCAGCGGACGGGCTGTGCGTTGAACGCGCGCGGGTCGCTCTCGATGCGATCGATACTTTGTCCTGCTCGTCGTAAACCATGTGGTTGTACCAACCGCAAATTTCGTAAACGGTTCAAGAAATCGAAACGTGTTTTTTTGGAAACGATAACTTGCAAAAAGTCATGTATTTCGTCACATGATAAATATCCAAAATCTGTTTATCTACCTTTTTCAGAAGGGATAGACGAATTCTTTTAAACGGCATTTAATAGCACATGGAATGTGAAGTTAAACCGAAACTAATTTGCTGGTATGTCATAAGATGTAATTTGCTAAGTATCTACTCAGTTGCCAATTCCGCGAGCCGCCGCGTCAAAGCGGAAAACGCTTGCCGCTGCCGTTGCCGCACGACGCGCTGCTACGCTCTAGTGGGAACTGGCCTTTAGTCACTAGGTGCTGAAGGTCAGGTTATCAGAAGGCGGTTCGGCGGAGCTCCACGATTTGCAGCGGTCGGGGAGACCATCCACGGCTGTCACTCCTGACAAGTTGCAGCGAGCTGATGACGTCATTCGCGAGGACAGACGCATTACGACTCGGCGGTTAGCGCTGCATCTGTCAATCAGCAAAGGCTCCGCCACCAGGACAAGGATTGGTACCGACAAGGCATACATGCCCTTGTTTCAAGTTAGAAGGAAGGCCGTAGAACGGGATGGAGATCACGTGGAAAAATAGGGTGTGTAGATAAAACACCATTCTTTCGTGTGCGTAATTCCCATGCTGTTCAACAAAGAACTGTGCAAGAAAAAATGCGGTGCATTACTTTCTGGTTAACTATCGTAGAAGTGCACAAAAGCGTAAAAATGAAAGAGTTTTTGTTGAACAATGAAGTACTTTTAAATGTGCATGAAACAGCGTCAGATATGGACTCATACAGTGAAAGCTGTTCAAAAGCTCATGGTTTCTGAGCGAGCAATGGAGAGGTTCATATCGGGAGTTAGAAATACAAACGAATGGATCATGAGACATATAAAAGTCCTTGGTCACTAGGGACAGGATAATGTCTAGTATCCCGTGCCCACTGCTAAGTGAGAACCAGTCTTAAAACTTTCTATCAGGGCTGTGGTACCAAAACATCTGATGTCTGTTGCTGTCAGGATGAAGTTAAGCACACTCTTTCTGCTCAGTCTGATTTGGCATGATTAGAAGTGCAAATAAAATTCTAGGCCATGCAAAGAGATGCCCAAAGTCTGATCAGATTCATACCTCGACTCAAATGAAACAGGTCTTCAAAGGGACTTACAATTACAGCTCACCTACTGAATGATGATAGCACTTAAAAGTTGTTACAGGGTGTTTAAATCATAAGACATGAATACAAGAACAATCCTGCAGAATTTATTTACAGAGTTATAAGAAAGAAATTCAAACAAGCCACCTTAGGTAATGAGGCGGACATGTGAGAGATGTTAACCAGTACTGACACCGCGACAGTGGAACATTTTGACATCTCGGCGACAATATAGTTGACCTCGAGGTACTACATTTATGCTACCATTGTTGAATTAGTTGTTGCGTTATCTTGGCTAGCAACTAATAACACTGCTGCACCACAAATAAGTACAGGCGTACATTTGGGGAATTCTTGTAAATTTCGCGCAGCTGTGGCTGGAAGGTAGTAGCTAAGGTATGTCCATTATAATTATCCGGGCTGTTATGCCGTGGTCGGTTGATGAATTCTGTGTCTATTCCCAACGTTTCGTCTCCGACTGCGGCAGACGTCTTCAAGGGGGTCCGTAGCTCGATGGAAGGTCCAACACACCCACTGGCTCGCTACTGACTGCCGCTAAATTCCGTGTCCGCGCGCTCCCACGCCGCGGAGTGACGTCACGTGTTTTGCAAACGTCTGTGCAATTGGCCGCTGTCCGTCGCCGTCGATCGCCGTTGCGATCACCCAGTAGTGGACGAGTGGTACACATCTTTAACACCGGCATCCATATACCGTTTAATTTCACGCCCTCCTTTCGGTTGAAATTATGTGGGTGTTTAGCGATTTCGATTGCCTCCCTGTCGAGCCATTCGTAATATCCGCTTGTGGCCGCTAGTACTTGCGTCTCCTCGAGACGAATATTGTGGTTCCCTGGCTGGAAAGCAGATTCCGCAACAGCTGATCGTTCCGTTTCTCCTCTTCTACAATTTCCCTTGTGCTCTTCCAAACGTTTAGAAACCGTTCATTTAGTGGTACCCACATAATCACCACAGCTGCATGGGATCCTATACACTCCAGCTTTTTCCAATGGTTTGCGAGCGTCCTTGGCAGGCTTAAGGCATTCCTGTATCTTCCTGGTGGGCTTGTAAATTACGGTAATATTCCGCTTCGTCAAATTCTTTCCTATTCTTTCGTTACTTTTTAACAAACGACAGGAAAACCTTAGATTTCGCAGTAGCCTGTACGTCAGTATGATTTCTGCGTGGCTGCCTCAACGCACGTTTTATTTCGGCGGGCAAATATCCGTTCTTCATTAGTGCATTGTGGAGATGTTCCATCTCAGCGTCGAGCAACTCACGTTCACAAATATTTCTAGCTCTGTCCGCTAACGTCTTGATAACACCCCGCTTCTGTTGTGGGTGGTGGTTCGAATCCCGGTGCAAATAACGGTCCGTGTGCGTGGGTTTGCGGTATACTGAGTAGCCCAAACTACCATTTTCGTTTCTAAAAACAAGCACATCGAGGAAATTTAATTTGGCGTCTACCTCCTCCTCCATTGTAAACTGAATTCTTGAGTTTATACTGTTCAGATGTCCGTGGAACCGGCTTAGTTCCTCCCTACCGTGTCTCCACAGCACAAACTTGACATCCACGTATCGGAACCATACATTTGGTTTTTTGCTGGCATTACCTAAGGCCTGTTCTTCGAATTTCTCCATAAAGAAGTTTGCGATTACGGGACTTAGGGGGCTTCCCATAGCCACGTCATCCGTTTGCTCATGAAACTGTTCATTCCACATGAAATATGTGGTCGTCAAACAAAACTTAAACAGTTCTGAAATGTCGGCAGGAAAAATTCGATCCAGCTGTTCCAATACATCATTAAGTGGAACCATGGTAAACACCGATACAACATCGAAGCTGACCAATATGTCCTCCGGCTGGACCACTATGCCATTCAATCTGCTGATGAAATGTGTCGAATTCTTTATATAAGATTCCGAACGGCCCACATGTGGATTTAACAGCGTAGTCAAAAACTTGGCTAACGAGTAGGTTGGCGCCTAGTGAGCTGTGTGTAGGGACCGAAGCGGGCTGAGGAAATCTGACGTTTTAATTATCAAAGAGCATTCCACTCACCCCTCCAGAGGAACTAAATCAAAGGCATGCGGAAAAGACATACAAGGTGTTACAAAAAGGTACGGCCAAACTTTCAGGAAACATTCCTCACTCACAAAGAAAGAAAATATGTTACGTGGACATGTGTCCGGGAACGCTTACTTTCCATGTTACAGCTCATTTTATTACTTCTCTTCAAATCACATTAACCGTGGAATGGAAACACACAGCAACAGAACGTACCAGCGTAACTTCAAACCCTTTGTTACAGGAAACGTTCAAAATGTCTTCCGTTACCAAGAATACATGCATCCACCCTCCGTCGCATGGAATCCCTGATGCGCTGATGCAGCCCTGGAGAATGGCGTATTGTATCACAGCCGTCCACAATACGAGCACGAAGAGTCTCAACACTTGGTACCGGGGTTGCGTAGACAAGAGCTTTCAAATGCCCCCAGAAATGAAAGTCAAGAGGGTTGAGGTCAGGAGAGCGTGGAGGCCATGGAATTGGTCCGCCTCTACCAATCCATCGGTCACCGAATCTGTTGTTGAGAAGCGTACAAACACTTCGACTGAAATGTGCAGGAGCTCCGTCGTGCATGAACCATATGTTGTGTCGTACTTGTAAAGGCACATGGTCTAGCAGCACAGGTAGAGTATCCCGTATGAAATCATGATAACGTGCTCCATTGAGCGTAGGTGGAAGAACATGGGGCCAAATCAAGACATCACCAACAATGCCTGCCCGAACGTTCACAGAAAATCTGTGTTGTTGACGTGATTGCACAATTGCGTGCGGATTCTCGTCAGCCCACACATGTTGACTGTGAAATTTTACAATTTGATCACGCTGGAATGAAGCCTCATCCGTAAAGAGAACATTTGCACTGAAATGAGGATTGACAGATTATTGGATGAACCATTCGCAGAAGTGTACCCGTGGAGGCCAATCAGCTGCTGATAGTGCCTGCACACGCTGTACATGGTACGGAAACAGTTGGTTCTCCCGTAGCACTCTACATACAGTGACGTGGTCAACGTTACCTTGTACAGCAGCAAGGTCTCTGACGCTGACATTAGGGTTATTGTCAACTGCACGAAGAATTGCCTCGTCCGTTGCAGGTGTCCTCGTCGTTCTAGGTCTTCCCCAGTCGCGAGTCATAGGCTGGCATGTTCCGTGCTCCCTAAGATGCCGATCAATTGCTTCGAACGTCTTGCTGTCGGGACACCTTCGTTCTGGAAATCTGTCTCGATATAAACATACCGCGCCACGGCTATTGCCCCGTGCTAATCCATACATCAAACGGGCAGCTGCCAACTCCGCATTTGTAAACATTGCACTGACCGCAAAACCACGTTCGTGATGAACACTAACCTGTTGATGCTACGTACTGATATGCTTGATGCTAGTACTGTAGAGCAATGAGTCGCATGTGAACACAAGCACCGAAGTCAACATTACCTTCCTTCAATTGGGCCAACTGGCGGTGAATCGAGGAAGTACAGTACATACTGACGAAACTAAAATGAGCTTTAACATGGAAATTAAGCGTTTCCGGACACATGTCCACATAACATCTTTTCTTTGTGTATGAGGAATGTTTCCTGAAAGTTTGGCCGCACCTTTTTGTAACACACTATAAATAAGCAAGCCTGGAGGCTCAAATCAGGCAGTCGTTTCCCTTTTCCATCCATGTCCAGAACAAGAGAGAATTACTTTTATTTAGGTTGCAGGCCAACCACTATGACCTTCTGACGATGGATTGGCGGCCAACTGGGCAGCTGAAACTGTTACCCACCTCCGCTGCTAGGATGCGCTACAGCTGTGGTGGTGTGGCCTGCATCTTGGAGCTGCAGTTGTGAGAGGATTGAGAGTGCTAGTTGCCTCTGCTCTCTGGGTGATATCCTTTGGCAAAACTACAAGATGCCATCCACAGGACACAGCCGGGGCGCAAACTCGCTGCCTCCATGGTGCATGGTTGTTGCGGGCACTTAACGAGCTGCCCCGGGCAGAAGGCCAAAGCTGCTAAGGCTTGCTACAAGGACGACAGTCGGCTGTTTCCCTTTGGCCCGCTACAGTGTAAGGCATCCGGATTTTATGGACCTCACATGAGCTTGATCCATAACGACAGGACAGTACAGTATGAGATCCTCAGGAAATAATAATTATATTAGACCAACAAAAGGCAATTTGCAGTTAATGTCATCTACCGAAAACTGGCATGAACAAACTAGTTAAAAGTGAAACATTTTGGAGACGAACCGAGCAGGTGGTTAATGATATCGTAAAACTCCCATTTAGTAGGATATGGTTAGGTTAGTGTTTTTTTTAACGTCCCGTCGACAACGAGGTCATTAGAGACGGAGCACAAGCTCGGGTTAGGGAAGGATGGAGAAGGATGGGGAAGGAAATCGGCCGTGCCCTTTGAAAGGAACCATCCCGGCATTTGCCTGAAACGATTTAGGGAAATCACGGAAAACCTAAATCAGGATGGCTGGAGACGGGATTGAACCGTCGTCCTCCCGAATGCGAGTCCAGTGTGCTAACCACTGCGCCACCTCGCTCGGTTTAGTAGGAGAACGGCGAGCTTCAGCGCAGAAAGGGATAAGGCAAGAGCAATACACTATTCCTTTTAACGTAAACAAGGCCAGAACTGAAGGTAAGTGGCTGCACGTCATTAACAGGGCAAGGCTGCAACCCAGCAAGAAAAATAAAAACTGACGAACGTCAGTCGGAAAGTTGACGCGACAGCGCTACACGCAGTACAACTTGTTGGGTTAAGTGGGCGTGTCTTCTATCAGGTGGTCATACCCGATCAATCTCCCGAAGAGAAAAGTTTATCAGTCTGTTGCCCAAAGTGCCTACATATCCAATTTCCCGATCGGTACGAGTGCAGGGCGCTTCAAGGATGTGCATTGGGACCCTTGTGGGACAGGGAGTGGTTTATGAGAGACTATTAATGGGTGCGCATTACAAACTTAAAGACTACAATGGGGGCAAATAGTTTTCAGCAGGGACGTAAATACACCTACGAATAGTGCAGTTTATAAGGAAGAGATCTATACAGCAATGCTAGTCAACCAAAGCATTTTCTACCCTAACCTAGACTTAATAACTACAACTACAGTATCGATGAGTCAACTGCAATCCGTCGACTCAAGCACCTGGGTGTAACAATTTGCAGGAATGGTTCAAAATGGCTCTGAGCACTATGGGACTTAACTTCTGAGGTCATCAGTCCCTTAGAACTTAGAACTACTTAACCTAACTAACCTAAGGACATCACACACATCCATGCCCGAGGCAGGATTCGAACCTGCGACCGTTGCGGTCGCGCAGTTCCACACTGTAGCGCCTAGAACCGCTCGGCCACCCCGGCCGGCAATTTGCAGGAATATGAAATAGAATGGTCACACTGGCTGAATCCTAGGAACAGCATGCCGCACAGTTCACTTCATTGGCAGCATAAAGGCAAAAATGCAGCCAGTGTGCAAAAGAGATTCCTTGGAGTCGTGTTCATAGAGCCTAAAATACTGCTCAAGTGTGTGAGGCCCATACTAAATGGTAGGAAGTACTGATAGTAGCAATAGTCGCGCTGTCAATCCATTTGTTTCATTTCAGAGCGAGTAATAAATCAATTCCTGGACTACTGCAGGTACCATTTACAATTAAGAGAAGACATTTTCTTGAGATATTGAGCATGTCAGAATGAGTTTTCACTCTGCAGCGGAGTGTACGCTGATATGAAACTTTCTGGCTGATTAAAACTGTATGCCGGACCGAGACTCGATCTCTGGACCTTCGCCTTTCGCGGGCAAGTGCTCTACCAACTGAGCTACCCAAGCACGACTCACGCCCCGTCCTCACAGCTTTACTTCTGCCAGTACCTCGTCTCCTACCTTCCAAACTTTACAGAAGCTCTCCTGCGAAACTTGCAGAACTAGCACTCCTGGAAGAAAGATATTGCGGAGACATGTTTGTAGTGGGTGGACTGTGTGAGCAACCTGTAACCTCCATCACATTAATGCTACTAATTGAGAAAAACTTGACAACGTTTATAATCAGTATTAGAGTCTTACAAAATTGTGGCAATAGTAACGATCTTTCGAAAATAGTTTCGTGACTGAAACGAACTAGTTTAGCTTTTACACCTCAGAAAATATCATTTTAGCCCTCAGAGAGTGATTACCCCCGTGAACCACACAGCCACAGCAACACGTGGCTGGGAACACGTAATACAGTTGCGTAAGGCCGAAGTATTAGTGGATAATGTACAGACCGCAATGTAAGAATAAAAACTCAGTGTAGGAGCTATTTAAATGATGCAAAACAAATCTCGCACACAATACGTACTAACTATTTTATGCTTTTGACAATAAAATCCCATGAGTATGGTAGTATTTCTCTGTCAACATCTCACTCTTGATAGTATGATGATAATTTTCTAAACAGTGTGGAAGACAGCTGTATTCTAACTGTGGCAGCACTGTCACGAACCTAAGGTATGTGCAGTGCGGGGGTGACCAATGCGGGAACTATTTTTCAAGTTAACTTTTCCAAGTACGTACACAAACATAGGAAAAAGATTCGTATTCTTACGATCTTAAAAGGCTTCATTGTATTGGTCTTTTCCTAAAATGATGGAATATGGCTATTTTATTACTCGTAATTAAGAGTGATTTGAAAATGACGTGAAATACAGATGTTACAAATGTGCTTGACAATGACCCTCAGCCGAAATTATGTAACCGCACGATTAAGCAAACATCACATTACAGCCTATTAGGACCATGTTTAGGTTTACTGTAGTTCGATCCACGAGCGACGGAGTTTCGCGCATGTCGAGTCACGGACAGGAATTGCATTGTTGACGATTCCAAGAGACAGTTGCGGTACGCCCACGCGCGTGCTTTCCGCTTGGAGAAAGCGTATATCCTGCAAATTATATCACTCGCTTATGCAGAATTTGTCACTTGCACAGATCTCTATACAACCTGGATGAAGTTCAGCTGTCTGATCGTGCCAGTCATAGATGCTCATACTTCGATTCTTGCCAAATTACAACACGGCTGGTAGGATATGTCACGAGAACAAGAAAAGAGAATACTTTTCGATTCCGCTCCCACGTCAGCCTATTACATCAGATAATGACAAAGTTCAAAATAATAAATCAGCCTGCAATTCTTTGTCACGTACAGGCCGATGGAAATTTGTTTGCCAAACTACAACATGGCGGACGATGCAAAGCACATGTGTCTGCAGACACGCTCCAGTCCTATACTCAGATACCAGACTTCTGCATCCAGGATGTATAGATATCACTGATCACTTGCCAGAACTATCAACGATAACTCGCAACAAGTGGAATCCAAACTACTCGCTACCATAACCTTCAATGCATGAATTAGCCACGGCATTCACAGCAGAACGCACACAACATATTGAACGCTTAAAATTTAAGGTCGCAGGGGTAAAACACAGGCAGCGAGAGGCTGCTCGCAATTTGTACAGAAACCAGATGGTAGGTACAAGAGTCGAGCGGCATGAAAGGGAAGCGGTGGTTGAGAAGGCAGTGAGACAGGCTTTTAGTCTATCCCCAGTATCACTCGATTTGTATTTTGAACAAGCAGTAAAGGAAGCAAAAGAAAAATCAGGAGTAGGAATTAAAGTCCAGGTAGAAGAAATAAAAAATCTGAGGCTTGCCGATGACATTGTAATTCTGTCAGACAGGAAACGACTTTGAAGAGCAGCTAAACGGAATGGACAGTGTCTTTAAAGGAGGATGTAAGATGAACCTCTACAAAAGCAAAACAAGAATAGAATATAATCTAATTAAATCCTCTGATTCTGGGGGAGTTTGATTAGGAAATGAGAATGTAATTGATGAGTTTTGCTGCTTGGGAATAAAAATAACTTATGATGGTCGAAGTAGGAAGGATATAAAATTCTGACTAGAAATGGCAAGAGAAGCATTTCTGAAGAGAAATCCGTTGACATCGAGTAGAGAGTTAAGCGTCAGGAAGTCGTTTCTGAAAGTATTTGTATGGTGTGAGCCATGTATGGACGTGAAGCACGGACGACAGTCTACGCAAGAAGAGAATAGAAGCATTTCAAATGTGCTGCATCAAGGGATCAATTTAGTAGTAAAGGGAAGCGTTGGGGGGTAAAAATCGTAGACCAAGAGGGGAATAAGTAAGCAGATTCAGAAGGACGTAGGTTGCAGTAGTTACTGTAACAGGAAGAGGCTTGCACAGGATAGAGTAGAGAGCTGTATCAAACAAGTCTGGACTAAAGACCACAACAGCACCACCTGAAGTAAAACCTAGTAACAGAAATATCGACATTTAATGTACTTTGAATCAACTTACTTCATTGGTATAAGTCCTCTGCTATGAAGAGCAAATTTTTTTTGTTCAGTTTTAACAATGGAAGTATTAGATGACGCTCAGTTTAGTCTTAGGAAAAGTAAAGACACCAGCGGGGGAGTTCTGATGCTGGGGTTGATAATGGAAGCAAGACTGAACAAAATCAAGACATCAGTAGGATTTGTCGACCTGGAAAAAGCGTCTGACAGTTTCAAATGGTGCAAGAGGTGAGGAGTTCTGAGGAGAATTGGGGTAAGCTATAGCGAAAAATAGGGTAATATACCTTACGTGCTGGAGCCGAAGAACGAAGTACTCTGATTAGAAAGGGTGTATGACAGGGATATAATCTATACTTCGAAGAAGCAGTGGCGGAAATAAAGCTCCAAGGGCGGAATTAAAATTCAAGGTGGACGGATATTTATGATAACAATCGCTGACGACATTTGTAGTAAGTGGAAAATTACAAGATCTGCTGATTGGAATGAACAGTATAACCAGCTCAAACTTTGGACTGAGAATAAATCCAGGAAAGAAGAGTAATGAGAGGTAGCAGAAATGACAGCGAGAAACTTAACATTGGGTTTAACAGTCACGAAATAAATGAAGTTGGGTAATTCTACTACCTGGTAGTAAGGCCAACATTAAAGGCAGAATAGCACTGACAAAAAGCATTCCCGGGCGAAGTGAAATTTACTAATATTAAACATAGGTATTAATTTCAGGAAGAAATTACTGTGAATGTGCATTTGGAGCAAAGCATTGTATAGTAGTGAAACGGACTGTGAGGAACAATATGGTAATACCGACTAATGTTGAAAATTGGTGGAATGATAAGGTATGGAGTGAGATCCTCCTGAAAATTGGAAAGGAACATATGGAAAACACAGACAAGAAGGGACTGGATGGCAGGACATATGTTAAGACATAATTAAATTACTTCAATGGTGCTAGGAACTATAGAGGGTAGAAACTGTAGGAGACATTGTAATGCATCCAACAGAAAATTGAGTAAGTAGGCTGCAAGTGCTGCTCTGAGATCAATAGGTTGGCACAGCAGAAGAATTTGTGGCTGGCTGCAACATTCCAATCACACATGAGTAAAAAGAAAAGCGCCTTGCTGAATGTACTTCAACGCACAATTAAACAACCAACCGGTTTCACATAAACGGTAGATACATTGACCTAGGTTTCGACACCTACTAGGAGTGGCTTCAGAGGGATGTTGCTATATCTTAAAATTAGATTGCTAAAAAGCAATAGTCAGAATCTGAAGCTGTTATGCTCACGTCAAAAAATATAGCCTTTGCCACGTTTGCCCAGTAGGGAACATCAGACATCACGCTAAAAATGTTTCATTTCTTATTTATTTGCTGTATTTATTAGATGGTGTGCGCCACCGCCAGGTGTCTTTCTTCGAACTTTAAATGAATTTCTCAAACTCACAGGTCATCTTTTATGCTAAATACATAAATTTTACATGAACGTCTCGGTTGTTGTATTCTGCTTGATCATGACTTATTCCTTCTGTCAACTATAAATCACGTTGCAGGTTTCAGAAACCATTTTAGTAACTGTAGGAATATAACATTGAATTTAACGTCCTTTTAACTTCTACCACTGGCTAAAAATCTTAATTAACAGCCTCTCTCGTGACTGTTCTTAGTTAAGAATGATGTCCGCTAGCTCCGAAATGCATATTTCATAGATTCTTAATAATGAAAATCTGCTCTCAGCTGCTTAAACTGGATAAATTTCTCTTCTTGCATTGGTAATTTTTTTTGCCTACAACTTTCCCTCTGCGTCTTTTGGCGTTGTTACCTCTAGAACAGCCAAGGTAAACCTAGGTTTTGTTTCTGTACGAAACGAACAGTGAAGATAAATCGCAACAGGGTGGGGCTGCTATCACCGAGTATATTCGTTCGGGACGTGTGTGGACTGGAAGGAAACTGGCCAGTCGGTCGATAAGTTGGTGCGTGTGTAGAGGCCTTCAGGTTGGGCTGCGATAGTCTGGTTATGATTTGGTGAAACCGACGAATGTTTATGCCAAGTAAATGTAATCGGAATACATTGAAGGGTAGCATAGCTTGATGTTGAAATAGGCCCCATATTAAAGCACCTTACCGCATTTAACACACCTTAGCTCAAAAACTACATCTGCAAACTGAATTCGGAAAATCTACATTACATCATGTACAGTCGCGAATATTTTTATGCATCTGATTCACATATATGGTACACAAAAGTACGAAAACTGGAAAGAATGCACTAGAACTTTTACCTACTTCCGTGCAGTCCGTAGTCCTGTGCAGGTCTTTCAATTGGGCGCCGCTTCCGCGATTTTCATGTGCGTAACCGGGCCCAGAAATTCTACCGGGGATAGGGGACTTTTAAAGTGAAATGCGAACCATCTGTGGGTTCTTGCTAATCTTCAAGTAACAGATGAAGTCTGGCTAAAAGGCAGACTGAGAATTCCGTAGTCCGACCGGAATTCCAATTGGTCACTTCTTTATTCAGATAGTGCCTTCTGACTATTCCGCAGGTCGGGAATCTTTTACGCAGCTACGTTACAGGACGAGAAATCTATAGACTTGAATATTGTTAGACACGTGTAGTATCGATGACACTGCGGACTATGGCACGAAAGACGGCGGACACGAACAGACACCGTTAAAACTCTAAAGAAACCAAATTTGAAATAACAGCAATGTCAACACCACAACAGAAACTGTTGCAACGACAGCTGGACGCTGCAACACAAAAGCAGAATCTGCGGTGCTGAAAGTTACAAATCAAACGATGGATTTTGCTCACCTTTGAGAACTCGTAGAAACCGAAGAAATGGGGATACAAGCGTATTGCTTCGCCAGCTGTGGAGTCAACACAGACACAGAACTTCCTCGCTAAGCGTGCAGCGCCTGTGGCGCTACGACTGTTACATATCCGCACTACCAACATAACACCGTCCTTGAGGTTGACAAAGCTGAAATAAAACCTATATAATTTTGGTAGTACAGTTGCAGTAACCTGCATATGTATCGTGTACTCTTAATAATGTCGAAATATATTTCATACATTCATTACGCCCACACTAGACTTACCACGCAGTGAACTAACGTGCATTAAATAAAACTATCCAGAATATAGCTGTTACGTAGCAATTCAGCAAAGATGACCGCGAAAGTATACCTCTATTTCTCAAGATACAGTGCAATATCGTACAAACAATAATAAGCTATGATTATTACTTTCTAGAAATTACGTATAAATTCTGTATCTACATCTACATTCAGACTCGCTAGACACCCTACGGTGTGTGGCAGAGGGTACTTGAACCTCCCGCCCCCTATACCTTCTGCTCTTTCCTACACTGCTCGCAGATGGTGCGTGGAAAGAATTACTAACGGTAAGATTCGAATGTCGTCACACAGGTGCTCCGTGTACTTGTACGCACACCCTCATTGTCCAAGAACGTTGATATACGTCGAATGTTAGGAATTTACAGGGTTGTATCAATGAAAGATAACTTCAGATCCATGACAAAATCACAGTACTTGACGTATCACGATACAAGCAGAGAACTAGGTACAATTATCCCTAAACCATGATATCGTTAAAACGTAACAAACTAATTCATTAATTGAATTTTAACGGTCTTATCCTTAACTTTCACACGCCATTGTTAAGTTTCCTTATCAGTCAGAACATCGGGAGGGGCAAGAGGATATTAGGTGGCCCATGTAAAAACCCTTCCATGCGAATGAATAAAGAAAGTAACTTTACCAATCACACACTAAAGAAATGTAACCGCAAAAGAGAACTGGGATTTCAAGTTCACACGAAAATTGAGAAACATCACCGTCTCATCTGTTTTTCTTCCCGTCATCGTCATTTCGCGAGATTCATGTGGCGAAACTGTCCGTGACGCACAATGCCTTTCTGTATCTGACCGTGAAGTTTGTTGAGCACCTCCGTAACGTATGACAAATAGTGCGAAGGATGAAGAATGTATATTTCAGTGCTACAGTCTCCACCCCCGGTAGCTGGGTGGTCAGCGCGACGGAATGCCGGGTTCCATTCCCGGCTCGGTTGGAGATTTTCTCCGCTCAGGGACTCGGTGTTGTGTTGTCCTTACCATCATCATTATTTCATCCTGATCGATACGCAAGTCACCGCAGTGGCGTCAACCAGCACCCCCTATAGAGGGGAGCCTGCGCGCCCGCTCAGTGACGTCACGCACGAAGTCCGGTGCCGGTGCTCGCAGTCCGTTTGGCGACGGCAGTAGACTGTTACGGGAACCGCACGAGGAAAATTCGTAAAGAAATCTGACATACCTCTCTCAGGAATTACAAGATTTCCTTTCTTAAGTGACCCAGTTCTTTTGTCTGTAACTTATTTCTACATACCTTTTAGCCCCGACGTAAAAAGCGGCTGTAATAACTTTCACTATCTAAGGCATCAACTCCTAAATGAATGAACCCATTTCATTGAAGTTTATTTTAAAGTTGCTTTAATGGGGATTGTCACAACTTGTTTGATGACAGTCTGGTTAGCCGTTCAAAGATCGTCAGCTATACAAAGTGAAAGTGTTTGCCGCCAGTGTGCTCTTTTCCAATACCATTCCTAAACTGTAAGTGCTGTAGTATAAATTGTAAATCTCGAAAAGGCCAATCTAAACGTCTGCAACGGTATACATTTATCTTTTATGGCTGACCACTATTCACCATTCTTCCGTTTTGCAGTTCCTGTGTAAGACGATATTTAATGACAAAAATTTTGATTGAAAGCCACCGCGAAAGATTCTCGTATGCTCTCGCGGACTTTCTATTAGGGTTTTTGTTCTGTTTTTTTAAGTTAAATATTGCATCACTTTGACGCAGGTCTAACAATGTGGTCGGCACTTTGCAAAGTAGCACACTGGCAGCTAACATTTTACGGACACTGTTATTGCCGCTGTTTATTCTTTATGTAGCAAAATCCATTTTAAAACCTGATTGGATGATATATCTGTGAATTAAAAAAAAGAAACACGAAAATTGGGCAAATAGTGTTCGAATTATAACACCCCCTATAGAGAGGCACTGGTAATAAGCAATTGTATGAGTCGTTTCAAAAACTAACACTGCCCTGAAAGACATGTTCCACATATGTTTTAGTCCGCCATTTCAGCAACCTTGTATTCATGCTTTTTTTTTAAATTTAAAGAAATTTCTCCTGTTAATAGTTTTTAAGTGAAATGCAGTTCTAATTAATGATATGATATCTCTTCTCAGTTTGTGCACCTTTCCCTAAGAAACTTTCTTTTCATTAAGAAAATCTCACTGACCTAAGATGAGTATGTAATGGTATTGCCATAAAGTTTTGGTATGCCAATACAAATTTCAATGAATTCTCTTTTCACAGTAAGTTAACTAAATTTCCATTATGTATTGAAATTACATGAGGTCTCAAAATACAGATTACCAGGTTAGAATTTCGCTGCTCTAAACTGAATACCTTTGAAGAAAGAATGTTTCTGTACTAAGAAATATATACTTTGAAACAAACTGTTTGCATGAATTGCACATAAATAAATTTCAACTATGAAGTAAACTTTCATTTCATCTGTTGAGAAGTTTTATGACGTGATGTGACCTGTGATGAAATAATTGTGAAAAATGAACACTTACCTTCATTTGGCATCACATTTGGGCTGCACTCACCAGTGGCTTAGATACTTCATCCTTCCATAAGTTTGGGGAAAGGGGTGGGGGTGGTGGGTCAGCTCTATTTAGTTGCGATACTTCAACAGATCATCATTCCAAAATATATATACTGGTAATTGTTTAGAAGCGGAAAACAAGTTTCATCTACTGACCATGCTGATATGAATGAATGCAAATGAAGTAAAAACATTCTGTGTATGAATGAATTTCTTTCTTTCTTTTATTCATCTTCCATACACTCTTGTCAATAATCACTAACACATGGAATGAGAAAAACTTTAGATTATAGTGGTTCACAATAGAAAATTATAGATGTACAGCATGAATACTATGTAGGGACAAAATAATTAAGACTTATGGACACCAAGGCCAAAGATTAACAATAAGCACATTCTTGAGACTTAGGTCTCATAATTTTAGGAATAATAATGATAGATTTTGAACAACATTAATTATTAAATTGCTATTTTATAATCTCCAGGGTAGTAATGGAAGATCTTTAAGTAAGTGGGACACTAAAAGAATGCAAATAAAACACTGCACCATAAAGTTTTGTGTAGGAAGAATGCATATGAAAGCACTGTAGTAGAAAAATGGCGATGCATATAGACATTATATTAGGTCACCCTGTAAATTGCAAGTAATTACGATCTGTAAGTGTATGTTATGTGGCAAAAATGTGTCAAGTGGTGTTGGAATATGATCTGGTTACATTAATTAGATTAGGTGAGGGAAAAGCAATTGTGACAGGCTTAAACTTTTTGAATATTCTTTTAAAAACAAATATATTCAAAAAGCCAACAGAAGGGCATACTTGAGAGTCCACCTCAGATGTTTTCCTCCTCAGCAAAGATGAGCTAACAAAAAGGCACTTTATGGCACAGAGCAAGCATCTATTTAAAGAGCTCAGTAATTAGTCATCCTGAGGATTAGTGGCACTCAATAGTGCTTGTAACAGAAGTGAGAGCTGTTCCACAATTACATTACTATTTGATGAGGAGACCTGCCAATCATTATACACAAAGAAGGCCATGAAAGTACTGCAAAGCCCTCCCCTAACGGCTTCTCCATTTGTATTAGTAGTAAAATATATGCAAACATGATCTACATAAGAAAATGTTGAGAGAACAACAGTTACAACAGCTGCAGAGAAAGTAGTAAACTCAGAAAAAGAGAGGCAATTGTCACAGCATGCACATCTGCACTCATAACAGTGACAGTAGTAGAAGACAGAGGAACACCACAAACACTACGTGAAATCGAAGTTTGTCTACCTACAGAATGCATAAATACTATAGTAGCTTTTTCAACAGTAACAATTAATGAATCATTACAAATTGGCAGATTTCTCACATGTATCACAAGCTAAAGTAATAACTTCAGTATACAAAGAAAAGTGTTGCAGAGAATGTAGAGAACTATAGAGCAATTTTGCTCTTGTCTTCCATTTATCACCGAAACAAACTAACCTTGTTTGCAAAAAAAGTGGAGTCTGCTATAGCACAGTTTGTGTAAGTTTTTCTCAAAATAATAAAGGAAGGTGATCAAAATGGCATTGTCTTGTCTTTGTCAAAGGCATGTGCCATGTTGGGCCACATAACCTTATTACACAAATTAGAAATACTATGAATAAGGCGTGCAGCAAAGAAGTGGTTTAAGTCATACTCGGAAAAGCAAGTGAATTGATTTTTAGGTTTCACATACTATAAAAAGATTACTATTGGTCCTCTCTGCCTGCCACACCCCCTCCCCTCCCTCCTGTATGTATCATTCACCACCCAACTTCATCTGAGAAAGAATTAGTGTAAGATTCTTTATATTAAAGATTAATTTCTTTGATAAAAATTTCAAGTTAGGCTATTAGTGTTGATAGCTGTTAGCAGCTGTATATTAAAATATTTATATAAACTCTCAGCCATAAGTTGCAATTTGGTAAGTTTGACTAGTTTCAGATTAACCTAATCAGTTCAGCTTAAGAGGCATTTGTTGATGTGGCAATATTACTGATGACAGGTTTTGTATTAATGATTTAAAAAGAATCTAAGATAAAGATTTCAAAATTATGCTGTAAGAGTTTGCAGTTTTCTCTGAGTGTTTTTTGAAATTTTTTTCCATTAACCTTTTTACAGTAGTTGTTTAAAAATATATTGACACCAACCCAAACGACACTTTTCATCATTGCCTGGGATGAATGTCCATTGCAGCATACCCCATCAAATAATAAAAAGTCATTTTCGTGAAGAGTAGCAAGTGCTACTGCACAGGCAATAGCACGTTGATTCGTACAGGCAAGAAAATCTCTTTCATGTTCTTTGAGAAGTTTGCTGATGACAATATAAGTGTAGACAATCACATTTAAAATAGTGTCTGATGGGTATTTTAGTCCTCCATTATCAAGTCTCTGTATCAAACTAAAATGTTCGTTTATTGGCAACTCCTTTTCAGTCACAATTTCATTAAGGCAACTCTCACATTTCAGCTTCTTAATCACTGCATGAGGACAGTAGCCTGCAATGAAAGTTAAAGACGTTGCAATATCTTTCACTGAAAGAACATCGTCTACAGTTACACTGACTTCTATGTCTAATGTGTCTGTTTCTTCAACTTCAGAAAACATAAAATTTTTTATGGCCCCTACTGTGATATTGCCATAGGAAGGAGAACATAAAACTAAAGGCATTACACTTTGAGTTCGAAGCTTCTTTTCTGCTTCATAGACTTGTGTCACTGAAACATTGTATTGGGAACCTACAAGCTGTCTATACTTTCCAAAACGCCGCTCAAGCACATCTGTTTGTAGCTTGGCTGTCAGTAAATAGCTCATACCTAGCTCTTCAGTACAGTATCGAGCAATCTCTACAACGGCATATGTTGTATGCTGGATAGCAAAAAATGTTTCTTTTGTGAGAAACCCACTTGACAAACCCTTTGCTTTCCACACATCAAGCCAGTCTAGAAAATCTAGCAAAAATTGCATAGAAACGCTACCAGTTGTCAACGGATCCATATAAGGATTCTGTTTGTGTTTCCCTTTAAACACTGATTTCACATTCATGACATCAAACCATTTTGTTATTATTCGAATGTATTCTGCTGTTGATGGTGCATGTCTCAAATCAAATTTATCACTAGCTACCTTAAGGGCCTCTGACACATGTCAATTAAATATCTGCAGCACTAGTTTCATGCTCTGTTTTTCTAACGATGTAGGGCAAAGTGATTTGAGAGACAATGGGTGACAATATTGTACTAAAGAACTGGAATCTATGTCATAAATCTATTTCAGTGTTTTAAAAGAAGCTACAGAAAACTTATTTTCTTCCACTTCTTTTCTAACTGGAAACTGAGGATAAAACATATCTTTACCATCATTTTTTTGCTTCAGCAACACATTCCTTATGCATTTAACAGTGTGTATGGCATCAATTAAAAAGAAAAGTGGGCGATTAGGATCAGATGGATGTTTAAAAACTATATTAACAGCTTTATCCAGAGAAAACATGGACATGGTTTTGCTATTGATTTTGTAGTTGTCAGTTACCACACAAACAACCCTACAGCCTATTAGTTCAAGGCCATTTATTATTGCCAGTAGCACATCGTATAATGCATTAGATGAAATGATTTTCGCCGGTAAAATGTGAACAACATCCCTGTACAAAGAATTGACACTCTGCAACATAAATACAAACGCTGAATTTGCAGAACATTCCGAGTTATATGACATGCCCAAAACACTACCTCGTTTATATTCCAAATAAGAATTTAGATGGAGTTCATCTACACTCAAAACAACATTGACATCATCGCTGTTGAAGTATTGAAATTTCTGTCTTGCATAGGACAGGAAATTACTTCCCCCAAGCCTTTCGTGAGATGGATTCACATTAAATTTGCTGCAGATCCTACGCAGAGTGCTTGGATGTGGCATTTTCATTAATGAGCTGCTACGTAAAAAATTGTAAGCATGAGATGAAATTGAAAAAAGCAAACAACACAGTATCATAAATGTAGAACTAAACCTATGATTAAATTTCTTGACATTTATGAGACTAACTTGTTCATATATAAAGTCTACCATCTCCTTTTCACTCTCCTGTAAACTGTCTTTCAGCACTCCTAGACTGTCTTTCACTATCTCTACAATACTATCTATAGAAGTTTCTGAGTGCCCACAATCTGTGTCTGAAAACTCCTGCAGTACACTGACAATTTCATGGATATTGGTTACAATTACAGGAAAAGATCTTTTTCCTAATGTCTTAATTTGTACATCTTTCTTAAACAATGAAACATTTAAATTACTATCTATAACGACAGAATGTGTGATTAATGGTGCTGGATTTCTTATTATCTTTAAAAAACAAACAAAATCACTGTGCTTTTCGATCACACTCCACTCGTTGGGCAAATCCACTTCCTTCGTACGCAACATCAACTCTTCTAAAGAACTGAAGCTGAAAGTGTTTTCATAGTCCTTCTGTGATGCTAAACTATATTGTAACGCTGCAGCTAACTGCTCATTCTCAAGCCTTTGCTTTTTCTCCTCTGGCCCTTCACGTCTCATTCTGGAAACATGCCCAGGCTGTGGCTAAGCCATGTCTCCGCAGTATCCTTTCTTTCAGGAGTGCTAGTTCTGCAAGGCTCGCAGGAGAGCTTCTGTAAAGTTTGGAAGGTAGCAGACGAGATACTGGCAGAAGTAAAGCTGTGAGCACCGGGCGTGAGTCGTGCTTCGGTAGCTCAGATGGTAGAGCACTTGTCCGCGAAAGGCAAACGTCCCGAGTTCGAGTCTCGGTCGGGCACACAGTTTTAATCTGCCAGGAAGTTTCATATCAACGCACACTCCGCTGCAGAGTGAAAATCTCATTCTGGAAACATCCCCAGGCTGTGGCTAAGCCATGTCTCCGTAGCATCCTTTCTTTCAGGAGTGCTAGTTCTGCAAGGTTCGCAGGAGATCTTCTGTAAAGTTTGGAAGGTAGGAGACGAGATAGTGGCAGAAGTGAAGCTGTGAGTACCGGGCGTGAGTCGTGCTTCGGTAGCTCAGATGGTAGAGCGCTTGCCCGCGAAAGGCAAAGGTCCGGAGTTCGAGTCTCGGTCGGGCACAAAGTTTTAATCTGCCAGGAAGTTTCAAAATAAAAATGTTTTTTCACCTCTAGCGAGACGGTGATTGGCTGAAGCCGTACTTGGCGACACAGACCCGACACGGTGGGGAGATCCCCATTATATGAAAGCATTTTGAGACCTCAAGACTCTATCTCCCTCTCTCATCTCGCAGTGAACTGCACAAGAGCGTTGAAATAAGCAAGCGCGTTGAGAGCTTTGCTGTTTGCGAAGTGAGGAAGATATACTTCATGTATCATGGCAACAGATAGCAAAGCGGTAGTAATTATTCCAGTGGGAACATTTGTGGGCAAAGAAATTGTGCATGTCGCTCTAACCCATAGTTGTGTGCAGTAGCCATTATTTCAACTAGGGAAAGATTAACATTCTATGGAATGCAGGAAAGTCGCGACTGAGTGAATTCAGTCAAGGCCAAAGTAGGGAATTAGCGTTTCAGATCCAGCACAGAGACAACGCCATTGCAGATGCCGCTTGGTAAAGTACCATCAAGCACTAGACCAGAGTAAATGTTGAGTCTAGATTTTGCTCACTCCAACTTGTGTACACTTTGACCATTGAATATCAAAAGCTAGGGTACTAACCTACCCTCACATTGAGTAAATGAGAGTTTTTTTTCCTTGGTTCAAAAAGTAAATTTAATCTCCACCAAGTCAGTGCATTGACCAGCTATGACAACGTAGATTTAAATGGGTTAATGAGTATTTTTAGTAATCATCCTTTCCTGTGGTAAAAATTTTTCATGTGTAGGGATAACGATTTTAATAATAGTAGTTTGAATATGTCCAAGACTTAAATATTTTGTTACTGAGTGTCAAAAGTTGTTAAACATGATTGTTGTTTATTACTTGACCCCTGAAAGAAACAGTTGATAATTTATATGTAGAATAAAAAAGTGAATAGCTGTGTTGTCTTTCTAGAATAGACCTCAAACTTTCACTTTTATTAATTCATGTATTCTAGCTACATGACAGCAGCATTTCTAATGATTTTGTAATGATCTGCACCTGATATTAGCGGGGTTCATATTTATTTAGAATGTCTGTTTGACACCCTGGGCTTGAGAAGACAGTTCAGATGTTTTGTACATCTGCGCACTAAGTGGTAAGCTAAGTTTGCACACATTAGTACACTCACTGTGCAGATGGAAAGGTGAGACATACGACAAGTGGTCTGTGAGTTGCTCTTGAGGGAGCAGTCAGCCATGTCCTGGACTACCGGTGCAGCCAACACACGCGGCAGACAATAACCCATGGTGTAAGTAGGAGGGCTATGTTTACAGGGCTGGGTGACCAGACCCAGACGCTGCAGATTCTGACATCTACATCTACATGGGTACTCTGCAAATCAAATTTATGTGTCTGGCAGAGGGTTCATCGAACCACCTTCACAATTCTCTGTTATTCCAATCTCGTATAGCGTGCGGAAAAAACGAACACGTCTATCTTTCAGTACGAGCTCTGATTTCCCTTGTTTTGTCATGATCACTTCTTCCTATGTAGGTCGGCGTCAACAAAATATTTTCGTATCCAGAAGAGAAAGTTGGTGACCGGAATTTCGTGAGAAGATTGCACCGCATCGAAAAATGCCTTTGTTTTAATGACATCCATCCCAAATCTTGTATCGTTTCAGTGACACTATCTCCCCTATTTGGTGCTGATAGAAAACGTGCTGCCTTCTTTGAACTTTTTCGATGTAGTCCTTCAATCCTGCCTGGTGAACTTCCCACACCGCACAGCAGTATTCTAGAGGACGGACAAGCGTAGTATAGGCAGTGTCGTCAGTAGATCAGTTACATTTTCTAAGCATCCTGCCAATAAAACGGGGTCTTCGGTTAGCCTACCCCACAACATTTTCTATCTGTTCCTGCCGATTTAAGTTGATCATAATTGTAATTCCTAGGTATTTAGTTGAATTTATGGCCTTTAGATTCGACTGATTTATCATGTAACCGAGGGTTTCCGTTTAGCACTCATGTGGATAACATCACACACTCCATTACTTAGAGTCAATTGCCAATTTTCGCACCATACAGATATCTTTTCTAAATCGTTTTGCATTTCTTTTTTGCTCTTCAGATGTCTTAAATAGTTGATAAACGACAGCTTCATCGGGAAACAACCTAAGAGCGCTCCTCAGGTTGTTTCCGAAATCATTTATATACATAGGGAACAGCAAAGGGCCTACTCGTATAACATTACCTTTGGGAACGCTAGAAATCACTTGAGTTTTACTCGACGACTTTCCGTCAGTTACTGTAACTGTAACTGTAACTGTAACTGTGACCTCTCTGACAGGAAACCACGAATCCAGTCACGTAACTGAGACGATATTCCTTAAGCACGCAATTTCACTACAAGCCGCTTGTGTGGTACAGTGATAAAAGACCCCCGGAAATCCAAAAATACATAATCAATTTGGAATCCCTTGTCAATAGCGCTCAACACTTCATGTGAATAAAGAGATAGTTGTGTTTCACAAAAATGATATTTTCGAAATCCGTGTTGATTGTGTGTCAATAGACCATTGTGTTCGAGGTAATTCATAATGTTCAAACTCAGTGAATGTTCCAAAATCCTGCTGCAATTTAGTGTATTACTCTTACTACTTTTGTTCAATATTGGTGTGACTCGTGCAACTTTCCAGTCTTTGGATACAGATCTTTCGTAGAGTCAACGGTTGTAGTATACAAGTGTTGGAACTTAAATAGTGGCAACTACTTATTCACAACCGATACAAAAGAGTTACATGTTTGCACCTTACTGTCCTTCAAAATAGTCACCAGCGATGTGGAAGTAGTATACCGTTAGCAGAGCCTGTTCTGTTGATGGTGCGAATGGAGCGGTCTAGTGCCTGTCGAATCTCTGGAACAGTTCTGAAGAGAACACCACGAAGTGTTTCCTTCATCTTCGGAAGCAAATCGAAGTCGCCATCACCTGCGACCAGCTTTGCGCAAGAAGCGGAGACACTTTCTGCGCAACCCACCCATCATTTTGCACGACAATGCGCGGGCATACAATGCAAGGTGAGGCTGCTCTGTTCGGTGGATGGGACTGGGAAGTACTGTACCTTCCACCATACTCCCCGGACGTAAGTCCTCGTGACTTTGATTTGATTCCGAAGACGAGGGAACCACTTCGTGGCATTCGCTTCAGAACTGTTCCACAGATTCGACAGGCACTAGACCGCTCCATTCGCACCATCAACACAACAGGCTCTGCTAACTGTGTACTATGCCTTCCACATCGCTGGCAACGGGTTCTACATAACGCTGGTGACTACTTTGAAGGAGAGTGTGCAAACATGTAACTCTTTTGTATCGGTTGTGAATAAATAGTTGCCACTATTTAAGTTCCAACCATCGTATATGATTGTTAAATATGGAGCTATTGCATCAACATACTCTGAAAGGAACCCAATTAGTGTAGAGTCTGAACCAGTGGACTTGCTTTTATTAAGTGATTTAAGTTGCTTCACTACTCAACGGATATCTACTTGATATATTAAAATCTAAAAACCCGCCTCGATTGCGAAAAAAGCACCTAGTGTTAACCCAGGTTCCGGCGTAGATAACTACACCTTCTTCAGAATAATGAAACCCACAAGTGCCTAAGAAGGCCTTTGTCAATGATTAAAAGAACACCATAGCTACACATTTATAAACGAAAAAGAAAAGGAAACACAAACAGTACATATGTACAAAGTCAAAACCACTACTTAGTAGTGTACACTCCACCTCACATTAGTGAGTTAAATAGTGGTTTTGACTTTGTACATATGTACTGTTTGTGTTTTCCTTTTCTTTTTCGTTTATAAATGTGTAGCTATGGTGGTCTTTTAATCATTGACAAAGGTCTTCTTAGGCACTTGTGGGTTTTATTGTTGTTCTGAAGAAGGTGTAGTTACCTACGCCGAAACCTGGGTTAACATTAGGTGCTTTTTTCGCAATCGAGGCGGGTTTTTAGTTTTTTAATCTATTAACCAACGATTGTTGACGCGCTGCGATGTTGAAGGTTCTTAGATATCTACTTCTACGTTATGTTGGCAGCTATTCTTGATTCGAATTCTGGAATATTACTTCGTGTTCTTTTGTGAAGGTATTACGGAAGGCTGTGTTTAGTAACTCTGCTTGGGCAGTACTGTCTTCAATAGTATCTCAATTGTCCGGCCCCCGGTAGCTAAGTGGTCAGCGCGACAGAATGTCGATCCTAAGGGCCCGGGTTCAATTCCTGGCTGGGTCTGAGATTTTCTCCGCTCAGGAACTGGGTGTTGTGTCTTCCTAATCATCATCGTTTCATCACCATCGACGTGCAAGTCGCCGAAGTGGCGTCTAATCGACTGGCACCCGGCGAACGGTCTACCCAGCGGGAGGCCCTAGTCACAGGACATTAGAGTAGATCTGCATTGCTATCGCGAAGAGAAGGCAGTGATTGTGTCTTGCCGCTAGCATTCTTCACATGCGATGAGAAGCTCTCTGGATTTACTGCCAGGTTTCGAGACAGTTTCGTTGGGGAAACTGTTATAAGCGTCACACATTGAAGTTCGCGCTAAATTTCGAGCTTCTGTAAAAGATCGCCAACCTTGGAGATGTTGCGTCTGTTTAAATTTGGCATGTTCATTTCGTTGTTCTGAGCCGTTTTGTTACCAAGAAGGATCAGCTCCGTCGTTTGTTAATTTATTTCTTGTTGTTTTTGTTGTGGTCTGCAGTCCTGAGACTGGTTTGATGCAGCTGTCCATGCTACCCATGCCTACCTGTGCAAGCTTCTTCATCTCCCAGTACTTACTGCAACCTACATCCTTCTGAATCTGCTTAGTGTATTCATCTCTTGGTCTCCCTCTACGATTTTTACCCTCCACGCTGCCCTCCAATGCTAAATTTGTGATCCCTTGATGTCTTAGAACATGTCCTACTAACCGGTCCCTTCTTTTTGTCAAGTTGTGCCACAAACTCCTTTTCTCCCCAGTTCTATTCAATACCTCCTCATTAGTTATGTGATCTACCCGTCTAATCTTCAGCATTCTTCTGTAGTACCACATTTCGAAAGCTTCTATTCTCTTCTCGACCAAACTATTTATCGTCCATGTTTCACTTCCATACATGGCTACACTCCATACAAATACTTTCAGAAACGACTTCCTGACACTTAAATCTATACTCGATGTTAACAAATTTCTCTTCTTCAGAAACGCTTTCCTTGCCATTGCCAGTCTACATTTTATATCCTCTCTACTTCGACCATCATCAGTTATTTTGCTCCCCAAATAGCAAAACTCCTTTACTACTTTAAATGTCTCATTTCCTAAACTAATTCTCTCAGCATCACCCGACTTAATTCGACTACATTCCATTATCCTCGTTTTGCTTTTCTTAATGTTCATCTTATATCCTCCTTTCAAGACACTGTCCATTCCGTTCAACTGCTCTTCCAAGTCCTTTGCTGTCTCTGATAGAATTACAATGTCATCGTCGAACCTCAAAGTTTTTATTTCTTCTCCATGGATTTTAATACCTACTCCGAATTTTTCTTTTGTTTCCTTTATTGTTTGCACAATATACAGATTGAATAACATCGGGGTGAGGCTACAACCTTGTCTCACTCCCTTCCCAACCATTGCTTCCCTTTCATGCCCCTCGACTCTTATAACTGCCATCTGGTTTCTGTACAAATTGTAAATAGCCCTTCACTCCCTGTATTTTACCCCTGTCACCTTCAGAATTTGAAAGAGATTATTCCAGTCAAGACTGTCAAAAGCTTTCTCTAAGTCTACAAATGCTAGAAACGTAGGTTTGCCTTTTCTTAACCTATTTTCTATGATAAGTCGTAGGGTCAGTATTGCCTCACGTGTTCCAACAGTTCTACGGAATCCAAACTGATCTACCCGCTTCTACCAGTTTTTCCATTCGTCTGTAAAGAATTCGCGTTAGTATTTTGCAGCTGTGACTTATTAAATTGATTGTTCGGTAATTTTCACATCTGTCAACACCTGCTTTCTTTGGGATTCGAATTATTATATTCTTCTTGAAGTCTGATGGTATTTCGCCTGTCTCATACATCTTGCTCACCAGATGGTAGAGTTCTGTCAGGGCTGGCTCTCCCAAGGCTGTCAGTTGTTCTAATGGAATGTTGTCTACTCCCGGGGCCTTGTTTCGACTCAGGTCTTTCAGTGCTCTCTCAAACTCTTCACGCAGTATCATATCTCCCATTTCATCCTCATCTACATCCTCTTGCATTTACATAATATTGTCCTCAAGTACATCGCCCTTTTATAGACCCTCTATATACTCCTTCCAACTTTCTGCTTTCCCTTCTTTGCTTAGAACTGGGTTTCCATCTGAGCTCTTGATATTCATACAGGTGGTTCTCAAATCTCTTAATTGCTGCCGATGCTATTTTTATTAATTCGAGCCGCACCTGCTCTAGACTTGTTAAGTTGGAAGGAGTGGAGATTGTCATTGGTGCTGACCCACGCACGCATACCACGCAGCGCCATCACCGGAATCAGCGAAAGGTCGGCGGTGTACCTTCGATGCAATGAATTCAGTGGTACACCTGCCGATGTTTCTCTGCACGCTTTGGCGGGAATGCAACTGCTCTGCTCCAGTCCGTGACCTCATGTGACGGAGTCAACATCATAGTATCAGACTAAATTGATAGTTACCAAGTTCCTGATGGTGGTAAGTTCCTGTGGGACCAAACTGTTCAGGTCATCAGACCCTAATCTTACACATCACTTAATCTAATTTAAACTAACTTACGCTAAGGACAACACACACCCATGCCCGAGGGAGGTCTCGAACCTTCGACGGTAGGAGCGATGCTAACCATCTACACCGCGCGGCGTACAGTTTCTGATGTACTCGTTCATTTACATGTAGACATTGTACTACAAGAGAATGTTAATCTGCGCATCAAATGAGGCTTCAGTAGTCAGTAACAGTTGCAACTTATGAACCAGTCCTGTGGAAAGGATCTGTTTCAAAGTTAAGTAAATCTTTTACCCATTTACATAATAAAGTGAACTACTATTTCATTGTCTTCTGTTTTGATGAGCCTTCTCCCAAAGGAATCAACAAATGCCGTGGTAGTTTCGCCTGGTCATAAAATTCTGCACCAGCAAGGGTATCCATTTTGATGCCGCGCCTCCCCCATCCCCCAGCTCTTAGGGAGAGGAAAAAGTTGTGGTTGGGTATTTTTCTATCAAGAAAATTATTTAAAAGTCGGTATTATGTACGTTCTCAGTAGCGTTGGAAACCGAATATTTTGGTAGCTACTAAACAAGTCGCCATTCGTCTTTCAGAATATTAAGTATATTCCATACCCCCAGAGGCCTTGCCGCCACCCCTCCCCCTCATGCAAACTAATTCACCATTTGCCTTACACAATATTAAAAATACTCCACACACCCTCAGGTCTTGCCTCCCCTCCCCTCTCCCCCCCCTTTCCCCTCGCAGACTTTCGTAAAGGCCAACCAGCATTGTGCTTAGATTGCAGACCCATAAGCCCAGACTAGACGGATGGCGGAAGTGCATGTTATTTCCATGAAGTCCAGCTAAAAAATGTGGATGGCTATTCTGTCTGTCTTATTTAAAGATGTAAATGTCGTGTGTTATGTTATGTTATGTTAACCGGAGACCTAGAAACGACGGAGAGGCTCTGTCCCCGCCGCAGCCGCAGTGGTCCACAACCCCACGACGACTACCGCAGTCCACTTCACCCCTCCGCCGCCCCACACCGAATCCAGGGTTATTGTGCGTTTTCCAGGGAACGTCTCAAACCAGACGTGGTAGAGCAATGGTGGTGTACGCGTACGTGGATAACTTCTTTTCGCAGCAATGGTTCAAATGGCTCTGAGCACTATGGGACTTAACATCTGAGGTCATCAGTCCCATAGAACTTAGAACTATTTCAACCTAACTAACCTAAGCACATCACACACATCCATGCCCGAGGCAGGATTCGAACCTGCGACCGTAGCGGTCGTGCAGTTCCAGACTGTAGCACCTTTAACCGCTCGGCCACTTCGGCCGGCTGCGCAGCAATCACCGACATAGTGTAGCTAAGGCGGAATAAGGGGAACCAGCCCGCATTCGCCGAGGCAGATGGAAAACCGCCTAAAAACCATCCACTGACTGGCCAGCTCACCGGACCTCGACACAAATCCGCCGGGCGGATTCGTGCCGAGGACCGGCGCGTCTTCCCGCCCGAAAAGCCGTGCGTTGGACCGCACGGCCAATCGGGCGGGCAAATGTCGTGTGACTAGGGCCTCCCGTCAGGTAGACCGCTCGCCTGGTGCAAGTCCTTCGATTTGATGTCACTTCGGCGACTTGCGCGTCGATGGGGATGAAATGATGATGATTAGGACAACACAGCACCCAGTCCCTGAGTGGAGAAATTCCCCGACCCAGCCGGGAATCGAACCCAGGCCCTTAGGATTGACATTCTATCGCGCTGAGCACTCAGCTACCGGGGCACACTATTTAAAGATGCCCATACGGAGAAAGACGGTGTTACCAAACTTTGATATTAGGCTACAGTGGATCCTCTGACATACTCCTGTGGATGTCAGAATGATTTGCATCTGTCCACGTCGCCAATAGTCATATCATTCCGTATGGACTCACACGCATTTAATGAAAAAGGTGTCACGCAATGGATAATTAATAAGACGGGGGTGGCCCTAGTAAACATGAGATCTCAGTGTTGTAACACACACAAGTCAGTCAGGGTGTTCATCTAACTACAAAATGGAACAGTGGCTATGTTTGTCCCTGTTTATTACAATATTCTTTCCTGACCTACAGGAATAACAAATTATTATTGCATCACATCGATCACAAGCAACGAAGGGAATGGGAATACTAGCAACTTAACAAGACTCACAATACATCATACACCTGAATATCTTAACAAAGATTCGCTAATTCAGATGGATGGGGCAAAACTGGAATCTACACATCATTTATCGATAGTCAAATCCACTATTATCGCGTAGTGATTACCGCGGTCTTTCAAAAGAAAGAAAGAACTATACGTGTAACTGACAAATCGGATTGATGTGAAATTTCCTGGCAGATTAAAACTGTGTGCCGGACCGAGACTCGATCTCAGGACCTTTGCCTTTCTCGGGCAAGTGCTCTACCAACTGAGCTACCCAAGCACGCCTCACACCCACTCCTCACAGCTTTTCTTCTTCCAGTACCTCGTCTCCTACGTTCCAAACTTTACAGAAGCTCCTGCGAACCTTGCAGACATGGCTTAGCCACAGCCTGGGGGATGTTTCCAGAATGTAAGGTTTGGAAGGTAGGAGACGAGGTAGTGGCAGAAGTAAAGCTGTGAGGACGGGGCGTGAGTCGTGCTTGGGTAGCTCAGTTGATAGAGCACTTGCCCGCAAAAGGCAAAAGTTCCGAGTTCGAGTCTCGGTCCGGCACACAACTTTAATCTGCCAGGAAGTTTCATATCAGCGCACACTCCGCTGCAGAGTGAAAATCTCATTCTATAAACCCGATTAATCAACATGACAACGCCTCGCCGGGAAAGCTTGAAGAATTACAGTATACCATCGGTTGAGACCGATAAAATCATTTTGCCTCAACTTCATATCAAGTTGACCCTTTGTAAAAGCTCTGGATAAAGAAGGTGATCGCTTCAATCACTTAAAAGAAAAGTTTTCCAAATTAAGTGAGGCAAAGCCGGGGAACGTCTCTTGCCAGACGACTGTAGACCCAAATGTTTGTGTGGTAGAGTAATGATGGTGTACTCGTATGTGGAGACAGTGTTTGCGCAGCAATCGCCGACATAGTGTAACTAAGGCGGAATAAGGGGAACCAGCCCGCATTCGCCCAGGCAGATGTAAAACCGCCTTAAGAACCATCCACAGGCTGGCCGGCACACCGGACCTCGACACTAATACGCCGGGCGGATTCGTGCTGGTGACCGGCACGCCTTCCCGCTCGGGAGGCAGCGCGTTAGACCGCCCGGCTAGCCAGGCGAGTTACGAACAGCATACTGAACGCATTATCGTAGCCAAGGTTGACACAGAGCCCACACCCACTACAGCAGTACAAGTTTATAAGCCAACTAGCTCTGCAGAAATTATTCAAATAGTAAAGAGACACGGAAATTTAATTGTGATTGCGGACTGGAATTCGAGAAGCAAAAATAGTAGGTAAATATAGACTGAGAGAAAGAAATGCTGTAGGAAGACGCCGGGTAGAATTTTTCACAAAGTATAATCATCGCTGACACTTGTTTTAAGAATTATGAAAGAAGTGTTGTGTATGTGGAAGAAACCTGGAGATACTGGAAGGTTTCAGATTGGTTGCATAATGATAAGACAGAGATTTCGGAACCAGATTTTAAATTGTAAGACATTTCCAGGTTTAAATGTGGTCTCTGATCACAATGTATTGGTTATGAACTACATAGTAAAACTAATGAAATTGCAAAAAGGCAGTAAATTAAGCTAATGGAATCTCGATAAGTTAAAAGAACCAGAGGTTGTTGCCAGTTTCAGAGAGAGCATTGGGCAACGATTGACTAGAACAGTGAAAAGGGTTACGGTCAAAGACGAATGGGTAGCTTTCAGAGATGAAATAGTGGGCAGCTAAGAAGGAAATAGGTAAAAGGGCAAGGACTAGTACAAATCATTTGATAACACAGAATATGTCGAATACAAAAATGCAGTAAATGAAGCAGTGGAACGAAGTACAAACGTCCAAAACGATTAGATTGACAAAAAGGACAAAATTGCTAAGAAGAACTGGCTTGAGGATAGATGTAAGGACTCAGAAGCATATATCATTGGCGGATATCGAATGACAGATACTGCTTACAGAAAAATTAAGGAGAGCTTTGGAGAAAGAGAAGCTGATGTATGAATATCAGGAGCTCAGATGAAAATCCAGTTGTAAGCAAAGAAGGCAAAGTTGAAAGGTGGAAGGATTATATAGAGGTCTATACAAGGGAGATGAATTTCCAAGCAGCCGAGCGGCTCTTATCATATATAAAATTTGCAAAACAAGAATTGGCTTTAGATAGCAGGCAGAATGGAAGGGGTAAATGAAGAGGAGATGGGAGATATGATACTGCGAGAAGAATTTGACAGGGCACAGGCCGCAGAAGTAGACAAAATTCCGTCAGAGCTATTTCTAGCCTTGGGAAAATCAGCAGTGACAAATCTTTTCCATCTGCTGTGCAAGATATATAGGCGAAATGCAGTAATTCCAATTCCAAAATCAGGAATTTAAAAATGTTTCAAATGGCTCTGAGCACTATAGAACTTAACTGCTGTGTTCATCAGTCCCCTAGAACTTAGAACTACTTATACCTAACTAACCTAAGGACATCACACACATCCATGCCCGAGGCAGGATTCGAATCTGCGACCGTAGCGGTCGCCCGGTTCAGACTGTAGGGCCTAGAACCGCTCGGCCACTCCGGCCGGCAAAGTCAGGAGTTTCTGGTAGGTGCGAACATTACCGAAATATCGGTTTAATGAGTTATGGTTGCAAAATACTAACACTAATTCAAAATCTTAAACATCGCTGATAAACAGCAACTATGTAAATATGAAGAGGTTGAAAAATCAGCCAAGCAGTTGGAAAACAAAGGTTTATTAGCGTTTGAACTAGGTTTCGATATTTTTAAAAATATCTTCTTCAGGAACAGTGGGCCCTAAAATTGTATACAACCAGTTACACAATAATTTTTATAAACATAACAAAATATTAATAGAAAAGTATTTGTGAGATATGCGTACTCAATTTTTACATTTATATGATGGTACATTAGATCAGATGAAGCCGAGCGGCTCTTATCACATATAAAATTTGCAAAACAAGAATTATCCCAAGCCATGGCTTTAGATAGCAGGCAGATTAATTAGATACATCATACTTCAGAATGAATGGTCACTAGAAAATGCCCAGTGATAGAGGCTCTCGTCAACACAAAATTGTTACAAGAATCACAGGATAAAATATTTGCGTAAGTTACGTGTACATCATGCCAGAGACTAAGGTCAACTGTTTCAAATATACAGGGTGAAGCGATCACAAAACGTTGGGCTACAGAGAGCGCTAAATACAGGCTCGTGACAATTGCCTCTTGCTGGTGTTAAGTAGCATATTTTACATTAAAACAATATGACAATTTCTTATAGAAGGCCAATAATAAATGCAACAATTTTAGTGGTATGCATTAAATATAAAATCTGTAAAACATTTATGTAGCAAAGTGATACTGCACATAGCTTTAGTGTGCAGAAGATAACCGTTATAAAACTTCTGTTACCGAAAAAGTGAAAGACACAATAAATGGATAAAGTTACATCACAATATAAAAAAGAGACTCTTCTGTTTAACTGTACCAATACCATTTTTGGAATATCAACTGTAGGAACATGTGTTGATAAGGCTACGAGAAATTAAACCCAGTCTTATGAAATGTCAGGAGCTCAACAGCAGAGAAAGAAATAATTTGAGGAAAGGGGCACATTCACCGATATTAGCGCAGTTCGGTAAACACGTACTAAGTGACGCGAGCAGCGGTTACATCCATCAACGAAGTGCTTATTCGCGAGTTGCAGTTGATCCTTCAGAATGTTATCCTCTCTCTTAGCAAGATGTGTTCAGATTTCAAGTTCTTCTAATACATCGCATTTCCAGCCTTTCATTTCCTTACGCAAAATACGGTTTCTTCAAATTCTCGCGGAGAATGGTCTGAAATAAGTACATGTTCAGCAAACAAAGAATTATGCACATTTCCCCTTTCTTACCCAACAGGTGCTCCTTATCTGACTTTAATAGCTCTACCGGTATGCCCTATATAATAGCCAGGGCAATCTTTACAGACGATTTTATCGACGCCTGAGTTTGTGAAAGGATCTTGTTCAGTTTTTAATGTGTGTACTAAATTTTTGTTCGAACTATTGATCATAGAGAAGGTAATTTTAGAATCGTACTTTCTAGTCAGAAGACGGCTAATCCTGTACAACACACAACCAAAAAATGGTTCGAAATAAACTTTCCATTTCCTTCTTCATTAATCTTCAGTTTGTAGTCATCTTTTATTGTCGAAAATGTTTTATTTGCTATTTTGTTGCTAAGTATCTGATCGACTACATCTTGTTTATAGGCAATAATGCTAACAATAGTCTTAATGAAATTAATTTCTTTCTGAAAATCTTATGGGGAAAATGGAGTTGTTAAAGCGTTGCTGAATGAAAAAATACAACTTTATGAGCCTGTGGGTGGGAAGAGTTTGATGTAATAATATTATCAGAGTAGGTTGTCTTACGATGAATGTCGAAAGTGATACTGCCATTCTGTACACGTGATTTCAGATCAAGGAAATTTAGGTCAACGTACTCATTTTGAATTTCTATTGTAAATTTAATTTTCTCGTGGAAGCCGTTAAAAGTGTTGAATAATAAATCTAATTCTTGATCAGTTCCATCAAATGCAGAAATTAGATTGATATATACCGTGCATAAAACCGTGTTTTACTCACTAATTCTGACTTGGTTTTGAAGAAGCCATCTTCATGGGAGATAACGAAAATGTCGGCTATGATGCCAGCTAAGGCACTACCCATCCCAAGGTCAAAGGACTGAACAAACTAATTACCGTTAAAGGTAAAATAATTGTACTTGAGCACTACCTTTAACAAACTCATTTGTTCTGTAATTCGCCTCTCATTTAACTTTTTATGCGGTAAAAGATTCTTTTCAACGATTTCAACTGTCACGTCAATCGGAACGTTCGTGTACATTCTTGTAATATCAAAGGAGTGCATTTGAGCATTTTCATTTTACTAATCAGATCTTGCCTATTTTTAACGGAAAAATTACTGTCAAAAGTAAAAGAATGCTTGAGTTTACTTTGTAAATGTCCAGCAAACTTGTGGTGGGCACTCCGTATACTATTTGTTATATCCTAGCCAGTAATGCCACCCGAGCCCGCTGCCAAAAGGTTGGCAGCATCAAAGTCCGGACGCCGTCCGCATAAGCAGCGCCAGCGAGACAGGAAATCGCCGCAAGTCTGCGCGCGCCACCGCTGGCTTCTGGCTTCTTAAGCGCTGGAGTCGCGAGCGCTAGGACAGTTCTGTATTCGCCGCTCAGTTGTATACTCGCCACCGAATTGTGTACTTGCTAGTCGGTTGTGTGTTCATCGCAGCAGAGTTGTTGTTTGTCGTCAGCCGACGCTGACCTAGCCGCTCCGACTCGAACTAGACAGATTTCTGTAGACACGGAGTTCACTACTGTGTTTCTGTATCTTCGTTAATAAAGATAAGTACCGACTTTTATTTAATCAGAGTGTTTGGGTTTTCATCTTTCTGTTCACTGTTCCAGCGGACCGGTCGGCCCGCTATTAAAAGTGTGGCGGTGACTTCGTAAGCCGTTTCTACAGCGAATTGTTTGTCCCTACGAACGCCGCCACAAAACTATTTACGATCGTGCTTATCGGATTCTGATTCTTGTGAAGCTTGAACTGGGTTCTTAAAAGGGAGGCTTTGGATTCATGTTCAGTACCATTTATTCTGAAATTTCCCGAGCAAGTTTTCAGTATTGATTAAGCAATTCCGAATTTCTTTTTGCAAGTTAACGGTGCCAAGGTGGATAAGGCCCAACAAGTTAGGATAGCTCAAGAAAGTAACAACATCGCAGAGAAAGAAATGGCAGCTACGAGCAAAGTTTGCACTAAAGAAACGAAAGTGATTAATAATATTAATCGTAAATTGACAAACAATGAAGCTTTCAAAACTAATGCCTATAAAGCCATTACAGTTGTCGTTGCCTACAAAAATGAGTATGTGGACATAACATTACAATTTTTGAGGAAAATGGCATCAACGGAAATAGTACAGGTCCCATCATTAACCAGTAATTTTTGTTTCGTCAATTGTATATATGACAAGAGCCGTTGGGCTTCATCGAATCTAATGTACCATCATGTATGCTTACCTCGCCAATATTTTTCTATTAATATTTTGATATGTTTATAAAAATAATTTTGCAATTGGTTACTTACATTTTTGAGGCCCACTCCTCCTGAAGAAGACATTTTTAGAAATATCGAAACCTAGGTCAAGGTTAATAAACCTTCGTTTTGCAACTGGTTGGCTGATTTTTCAAACTGCATTCGGAAGGATGGTGGCTCAGAACCGTGTCCAACCATCCTGATTTAGTTCTACTGCGATTTCCCAAAATCACTGAAGCCATATGCCAGTATGTTTCCATTATAAGAACACAGCTGATTTCCGTTCCCATCCTTCCCTATCCGAGCTTGCGCTCCGTCTCTAATGACATTGCTGTCAATGGGACGTTAAGCTCTGATCTTCCTTTCTTCCTTCAGAGGATGTGCACATCCAGTTTATGACTATCTTTAGCACTGCTTGGTTATTACTGAGGTGCAGCTACGCTCAGAAGTCTGGTGTGGGAGGTGATTATCGTATGGCACAAAAACTTCGTAGATATTCTAATGCGTTTTTACGGAATAGATTTACGCTGAAAAAACTTAGTTCCAGCTTTGGCCACCAGATGCAAATCTGGCGCTGTGAATACAAGAAAAACGTGTAGAAATTTTTTCCATGCGTAATGGATTATGAACTGGACATGGACAGAAAATGTCCAACAACTGAGAAAGGCATAATGTTGATTTTATTAACTGCCAGTTATACAATTTGTTCAGTATGAGAACTGGACTTGTCGATGGTATACTGCAGCCATTAAATGACGTGATCGGCAGTTGCACGCAGCGTTTCATCTGGAATCTGAGCAATACGCTCCCCTTATACTGCGCTTCAGATCAGATGGAGACTGAACGTGTCCCTGGTAAATGCGTTCTTTTAGATATCCCTAGAACCGAAAGTAACATGGATTCTAGATCAAGTGATCTTGCAAGTCATGCATGTGGAAAAGCTCTGGAGGTAACACGTTCTCGGAAGGTTGTATTAAGCAGATCATTCACTGGGCGAGTGACGCGATGTATTGCCCATCTTGCATGGAAACAGTAGTTTCCACATAGCTGCGTTCCTCGAAAGCAGTACTCATATGCTGTACAACAGGTGTCGACAACGTGGAGAAGTCACGTTACACCCGACACATCCTCTGGCTGTAGTCTCTTCATTGGAAAATGAACCAAGTATAAAGGTGTCTGTGAAGCCACACCACACAGTCACACACGGAGAGTGTAATTGTTTTTCGTGTACAACACGCGGTTTAACAGTATCGCAAATTCGGCAGGTCTGTGCTCTGTTTATTAACGGCAGCCTGTAGTGCAAAATGTGCCTAATCACTCCACAGAATATCGCCATGCCACAGGTCCTCAATTTCGATCTGTGCCAGAACCCCAAGAGCAAATTCAGAATGTTGCTGCATCACCTGGGTCTTGTGTAGGTACCAGTATAAAATAGATCGTAAAACCTTCCATACTGTTGACTGTGCGATGTAAACTTATTGTGACAATGCATGAACACTAGCACTGCCCGGGGAATGTGTTACGTGGCCAGTTACAGCAATATCAAGCTCGTCAATACCTTCCGCCAGGTGCCAAGCAAAACTCACCCGAGCTTTCGAATTTCATCGTCTTTAAACCATTTAATTGGATCGGGCCTGTCCTCTCACCTTTCAGTCGGCGATACTCTCTCCATCCAGCACTGTAATTGCTGCCGTTCACATAAAACTAACAGCGCACGATCCCTCTTCTGGATAGCCGTATTGTTCACTCATTTCAAGGGTTGCCAAATGACAGCAGGGTGTCACACGATCATACAAAGAGTGCGCAGCGTCAGATTTGCACCTGGCGGCCACAGTTGGAACTAATTTTTTTCCAACATAAATTGGTTCCGCATTAATGCATTAGCAGATCTATAGACTTTCACTACCGTACTACCCTAATTACAGCTCACACTGAACCTCCGTGGGTAGCTGCCACTTCATTATAGCCCCCCAGTATTTTGAGAATGGTTTAATAATATGCGTGGGAGAATCGTAAGAAACGATAGTAGCTGCTGTTCATTTATGAGACGGTGCCAACTGAGGACGATAATGGGGCAAGAGGAGTGTGTATGGATCACTCCAGCAGGACAACACTACGTGAAGGTTGTAGGATTGTTCGAATGGCTTTGAGGAACTTAAGAATGGCAACAGCTGAAATATAGGCTGAGATTACAGGCAGAGTGTCACCACGAACATACGACTGGAAGTTCGGTTGAGATATCGAATTGCTATGTGTGTGTTGTTGACACGATGACACAGGTAACAGCGACCAACTCACTGTGGTTTCAGAGTCACCTGGGATACAGAGTGGCTTTCTCAAGTGCTAAGCGATGAGTCTTGCTGCAGTTTTTGGTGGGCAAAATCGAGGTCAGTGTGTCTGTAGATGGTGGCTGGAATTAGCGATTCCCGAGGCTCATACCCCTCCTACTCCTTGATTCATGATGTGGAGAACTATTGGATGTGACACCATGGACCTGTCTGGGAACTGTGGAAGGCGGGTCGAATACTCGCAGTGTGTGGCAAGAAGAGTGAATCCTACTGTGAATAAGGATAAGGTGTACGATCTACTAAGTGATCCTACCTGTAGGAGGAACGGAAATCTTCTACACTCTTTGATTCCTTCTCCTCAACTCAAGAGATCATCAAGAGGTACACTTACCGACTTGAGGAGGACCGCAGAAGGTCGGTCAAAACTTTGACAGTTTAGATGTGTAAATAGTTTACAAATGACGAATCACAATACCCAAAATTACTTCATCCAAATTGGCGCCTGCCGAGGAAGCCTACGAATTATATATCCCGTAGTTACTTCATATGATGTAGTGGACTCGAGAGAGTGGGGAATCAACTGCTCCATCTTCAGTTTTCAGACCTACGAGGGAGTAAATGTTTGACCATAATCCGGGGACCTACCTTCCCTCAGTCTTGTACCATCCACCCGACACCCCTCCCCCCCCGTCCCCCAAATCGCTCCCACCATCCTGTTACACCCCCACAACACGATTTATCCCTTAGTACAGGGCTTTTGTGCTTAGGATCTCTCTAGCTGAGAATTTTATTTTGCTTCCTTGAAGTACTTACGAAATCTTCGAGGGTTCATGTTGCCTATGGCATCGTGTATAACTTTTCTTGTCCTATTTACGTCCGTAGCTAGGAACGTTGCACTACGGCTGATAACGAAAATATTAGGAACTCTTATTTGAATCTACATGTACAAGCTTACTTCTGGAATATAGCAGGCAACGAAAATGTTAAGTGCTCGGAGCTCAAGAAGTCCGTGGGTATAAATACAGGGTGAAAAGTATTTAAACCGACAAACTCTGGGAGGTTGTAGGGGACATCAAAACAAATATTTTTCCCTAATGTCATTTTTTCCTATGAGGAGTATTTCAACCGGTAGAGGAAGATTTCTCTGGCGGCAGATTAATTAAACCAACAAACACTTCCATTTTTTTATGACCAAGAGACAACACATTAACACAAACCAATTTCAATTACAGTAGATTTTCAAAAATGCCTCCATTGACACGTAAACAAAGGTTACACCGTCGGATCATGAACTGTCTGACACGGGCAAACACCCCAGGAATGAATTGTTTCTGCTGCTGCAACCAGATCCTCTTCTGATGCAACAGGAATTGCGTAAACAAGTTTGCGCATCTCTCCCCACACAATAAAGTCCAGAGCGGACATAACTAAGGATCAAGCAGGCCATGGTACAGGACCACCTCTGCCAATCCACGTTTCTGGGAACCATCGGTCCAGGAATCGACGCACACGACGGCTGAAATGTGCCGGCGCCCCGTCATGTTGGAACCACATGCGTTGTCTTGTAGGGTGCGGGACGTCTTCTAGCAATTCTGGCAATGCTCTGGCGAGAAGATTGTAATAGGGCCTAGGTAGCAGATACGGCCCAATTAAACAGTCCCCAACAACACCGAACCATACATTAACGAAGAACCGCACTTGATGAACGCTAGTAGCTGTGGCATGTGGGTTATCCTCACTCCAAACATGAGAACTGTGCATGTTGAAGACTCCACCACGCCCGAACGTTGCTTCATCGGTAAACAATACAGAGGATGGAAATGTAGGATGCATTTCACACTGTTCCAGGTACCACTGCGAAAACTGTGCTCTCGGTGGATAATCAATTGGTTCCAGGTTGTGGACACGCTGTAAGTGAAATGGACGTAACAATTGCTCTCAAAGGACTGTTCTTCCATTCGTCTGATTCGTCCCCATGTTACGTGCAATTGCACGAGTGCTGATTGAAGGATCCCGCTCCACATGCTGCAAGGCAGCTTCCTCAAATTGCAGTGTTCTTACCGTGCGACGGCGTCCCTGTCCAAGTAATCTGCTAAATGACCCGGTCTCACGCAGACGTTGGTAGACAGCAGCAAAGATCATATGATGCGGGATACGGCGATTAGGATATTGTTTTTGACAAACCCGCTGTGCAGCTCGTCCGTTGTGGTGCGCTACGTAGTACGCACCAACCATATCAGTGTGCTCACTCCAGGTGTATCGCTCCATTAGTAAACAGAGACAATGCACTACTACACTGATGGACAGCAGTTGCCTACAACTGAAGAGCGTAATACTCCCTCTAACAACTGAAGAGCGTAATACGGCCTCCACCGGTTTAAATAATCCTCATAGGAAAAAATGACATTAAGGAAAAATATTTGTTTTGATGTCCAGTACAACCTCCCAGGGTATGTCGGTTTAAATACTTTTCACCCTGTATATTGCTTAGCTATTATTGTGCAAGGAGATCCTACGCACACACACACACACACACACACACACACACACACGCTTAGAAACATTTACATAGACTATGTAAACTAGTCGAATTAAGTCGGGTGATGCTGAGGGAATTAGATTAGGAAATGAGACACTTAAAGTAGTAAAGGAGTTTTGCTATTTGGGGAGCAAAATAACTGATGATGGTCGAAGTAGAGACGATATAAAACGTAGACTGGCAATGGCAAGGAAAGCGTTTCTGAAGAAGAGAAATTTGTTAACATCGAGTATAGATTTAAGTGTCAGGAAGTCATTTCTGAAAATATCTGTATGGAGCGTAGCCATGTATGGAAGTGAAGCATGGACGATAAATAGTTTGGACAAGAAGAGAATAGAAGCTTTCGAAATGTGGTGCTACAGAAGAATGATGAAGATTAGATGGGTAGATCACATAACTAATGAGGAAGTATTGAATAGGATTGGGAAGAAGAGAAGTTTGTGGCACAACTTGACCAGAAGAAGGGATCGGTTGGTAGGACATGTTCTGAGGCATCAAGGGAGCACCAATTTAGTATTGGAGGGCAGCGTGGAGGGTAAAAATCGTAGAGGGAGACCAAGAGATGAATACACTAAGCAGATTCAGAAGGATGTAGGTTGCAGTAGGTACTGGGAGATGAAGAAGCTTGCACAGGATGGAGTAGCATGGAGAGCTGCATCAAAGCAGTCTCAGGACTGAAGACCACAACAACAACAACATGTAAACAGTGCTCCAGAGTTTCAGGTCCTTCGTGAGGTGAGCACTATAAAATCTTATCACGTCCTTAAGAAGCTGTTCCCAAGCGTCCAAGCCAGCTGTTCGTCGATCTTCCAGTCTAAAGCTGACGTTGCTCTAAACAGTATCTGGATCGCTAGCTTATCTGGATATCAACGCAGTCCCGTCGCCTGCTCACTTCTGGTAATATCGCACATCACGTTAAAGCTCTCTCTTATATACTCACTGACAGGGCTTTGATACGGCGAATATCGCTCCACACAGCGTGACATTGTGTTTCCAGCCGAAGGTAGAGATAACTGCATACAGATAATTCTGATTCACCCACTCTGATACTGGTACACTTCACACCTGGCAACATTCCCGTTGCAGTCTATAGGAAACTACACTCAACTATCTGAATACAGAAACATACAGTGTCTACAAGGTTAACTTGTTTTTGTTTTAAGCACGAAATGCGGGTGACACTGTGTCACAGTGCTGTTACGCTAACACTGCAGATTACGCGGGATATTTTAGAATCTTTGCATCAAACGTCTAGGGGTGATGGATCACGTCATGGGGCCAAAATATTCGCTGGTGCTTTCCGCCGATGTTAAGTGTCTTTTATAATCGATTATGCCCCAGAGAGGTGGCAGGGCGTAGGCATGCTATGGCATTCGTGCACATGGTGCGTTGCCTAAAATCTAGTCATGTGCTGCACATGAAAGAGCGTGAAACTCACTACAGGGTGTTACAAAAAGGTACGGCCAAACTTTCAGGGAACATTCCTCACACACAAAGAAAGAAAATATGTTATGTGGACATGTGTCCGGAAACGCTTATTTCCATGTTAGAGCTCATTTTAATACTTCTCTTCAAATCACATTAATCATGGAATGGAAACACACAGCAGCAGAACGTACCAGCGTGACTTCAAACACTTTGTTACAGGAAATGTTCAAAATGTCCTCCGTTAGCGAGGATACATGCATCCACCCTCCGTCGCATGGAATCCTTGATGCGCTGATGCAGCCCTGGAAAATGGCGTATTGTATCACAGCCGTCCACAATACGAGCACGAAGAGTCTCTACATTTGGTACCGGGGTTGCGTAGACAAGAACTTTCAAATGCCCCCATAAATGAAAGTCAAGAGGGTTGAGGTCAGGAGAGCGTGGAGGCCATGGAATTGGTCCGCCTCTACCAATCCATCGGTCACCGAATCTGTTGTTGAGAAGCGTACGAACACTTCGACTGTAATGTGCAGGAGCTCCATCGTGCATAAACCACATGTGGGTTGTACTTGTAAAGGCACATGTTCTAGCAGCACACGTAGACTATCCCATATGAAATCGTGATAACGTGCTCCATTGAGCATAGGTGGAAGAACATGGGGCCCAATAAAGACATCACCAACAATGCCTGCCCAAACGCTCACAGAAAATCTGTGTTGATGACGTGGTTGCACAATTGTGTACGGATTCTCGTCACTTTCACATGTTGATTGTGAAAATTTACAATTTGATCATGTTGGAATGAAGCCTCATCCGTAAAGAGAACATTTGCACTGAAATGAGGATTGACACATTGTTGGATGAACCATTCGCAGAAGTGTACCCGTGGAGGCCAATCAGCTGCCGATAGTGCCTGCGCACGCTGTACATGGTACAGAATCAACTGGTTCTCCCGTAGCACTCTCCATACATTGACGTGGTCAAGTTACCTTGTACAGCAGCAACTTCTCTGACGCTGACGTTAGGGTTATCGTCAACCGCACGAAGAATTGCCTCATCCATTGCATGTAGCTGTTTTTACGGATGGGTCGAAACAAGGGGATTCTGTTGGTTGCTCAGTTGTTTTTCCATATCGTGTCCTCAAGGTCCGACTGCTTCAGACTTTTACTGTCTTTGATGCAGAATTGTTTGCGATCTTGCGGGCACTGGAGCACATGGGACATTCTTCCTCTCCTAAATTTCTTGTCTGTTCCGATTCTCTAAGTGCCCTTCACTCATTGCAACGTTTGTATCGAGCAAATAAAATAGCCCAGACCATCCAGGATGCCCTCCTCCAACTACAGCGACTGGGGAAGGTTGTAGCTTTCTGCTGGGTTCCGGGGCATGTCGGCATTGCTGGGAACGAAAGGGCACATCTCGCAGCCAAGGAGGCGTGTCCCGCCCCACAAGTATCTCAGTGTGCTATCCCCCTGCACGCACTCACCTCGCTGTTGAGCTCACGGGTCATGCGTCGGTGGGAGGATGAGTGGCTGGAAACGACTGACAATAAGCTCCGTATAGTCAAGCCCACAACGCGTGTGTGGTGTACTTCCTTTCAGCCCCGTCGACGGGACGAGGTTCTCCTCACTCGGCTTCGGATAGGCCACAGCCCCATGACGCACGGCTTCCTGCTCCGGCGAGAGGACCCTCCAATGTGTGGTGCTTGCGGCGTCCAGGTCACTGTGCGCCACGGTTTATTGGACTGCGTTTTATTTTCTGACCAGCGGGTTGCGGCTGACTTGCCAGCGGACCTTCCGTCTCTTTTAGGCAACACTCGGACGAATGTGGTTAAAGTTTTAAAGTTCTGTGCCCTGTCAAATGTTTTTACAAAGATTTTAGGGAGAGGATTTTAATTTGCTCACTGTGTGACAAGCTCGCCCGTATTTTATGTAAGTGGCCAGCCAATAACAATTTCCTGTGACATTCTTGTTGCTATGTTTCCCCTTTCCTTAGGTTTTACTTTCTTACGTAGCATTTTCCTTCTTTTCCTGCTTTCTTTGAGTGTGTGCTTTAGTTTTCTTGGGTCTGTGCACATTCGTTCCTTTTAATGTGTGTCAGGGCGCTGATGACCTCGACGTTGAGCGCCCATAAGCCCCAACACACCACCACCACCATCGTCCATTGCAGGTGTCCTCGTCGTTCTAGGTCTTCCCCAGTCGCGAGTCATAGGCTGGAATGTTCCGTGCTCCCTAAGACGCCGATCAATTGCTTCGAACGTCTTCCTGTCGGGACACCTTCGTTCTGGAAATACAAACGTACCGCGCCACGGCTATTGCCCCGTGCTAATTCATACATCAAATGGGCATCTGCCAACTCCGCATTTGTAAACATTGCACTGACTGCAAAACTCCGTTAGTGATGAACACTAACCTGTTAATGCTACGTACTGATGTGCTTGATGCTAGTACTGTAGAACAATGAGTCGCATGTCAGCACAAGGACCGAAGTCAACATTACCTTCCTTCAATAGCACCAACTGGTGGTGAATCGAGGAAGTACAGTACATACTGACGAAACTAAAATGAGCTCTAACATGGAAAGTAAGCGTTTCATGAGACATGTCCACATAACATCTTTTCTTTATTTGTGTGTGAGGAATGTTTCCTGAAAGTTTGGCCGTACCTTTTTGTAACACACTGTATATCAGTTTAATGGTTCAAATGGCTCTGAGAACTATGGGACTCAACTGCTGTGGTCATAAGTCCCCTAGAACTTAGAACTACTTAAACCTAACTAACCTAAGGACAGCACACAACACCCAGCCATCACGAGGCAGAGAAAATCCCTGACCCCGCAGGGAATCGAACCCGGGAACCCGGGCGTGGGAAGCGAGAACGCTACCGCACGACCACGAGATGCGGGCATATCAGTTTACTGAAGTATGAGTATGCAAATGCAGTAATACTAGAATTATGCAGAGGTATTAATACTAGACTCTGCTAGCTGCCTTGTCGACCCAGGGCTGGCGAAATCAATAAAAATACCCCTAGCGTCATCCGAAAACGATGTCTCGAACAAATGTTGGTCCCCAAGACGTGATCTATCACCCGTGGACATAGGCGTCACAGTCGGGGGAGGGGAGCGGGGAGACTGGGGGGGGGGGGGGAGGGGGGGGGACAGGAAGGCTACGAAATAGTTTGAATATCACGCTCGGCCAAACCTTTCCCCATGTGATCAGTAATATTGATAATGAATCTAGAAAAATTTTCCCTATTCGCGGTCGTTGTTCCTCAATGGTTCTCTAGGTTTCTTCTTGCCTATAGTGCTCGTTTCACCTCTTTAGTATAGTAAACACTTTCTTCGAAAGTAGACAGTAAGGAACTGAGTGGTTCTTATAAATAAACTGGCCCATATATTTTATCTGTCATGTCCAGCAAAGTTCTTATTAGAGTTCTTTGTTTTGCTTTGTATGATGGTCATGTTCCTTACAAGAATATCCATCTGCAGGTCTTGCTTCTCTGTACACCTTATGACCCATGAAACGTAACAGCTAGGACTTTTCTGCTTCTTTAAAGTTTGTTACACAGCAGATTGTCACATTAACTAATTGAATAGCTAATAACACGTCAACAACAATCATAAGCATAGCCAAATATGGGAAATATAAGTAATACTATAGTCTGAGAACTATTATGACTTGTACAATGTATTCCTTATACCTCATGTAGATACTGTAGTTGCTAGGAATGTTTCAAAACATGTTATTTTCTTAAAATGCCTAAAATACTTTTATGATAACAGTCTGTGACATATTTTAAACTCAATGTTTTAAAGAAAGAAAGAGAATCAAATTAAAATATAAGTCTTATTATTGAATTGCAAAGCAATGTGCCGTCCGCCATGCTCATTTTCGAAACACTGTTATTACTGAAATGAAGTACATGCTAGGAAGATATTATATTCGATATTGAGCCATGGCCAGCTCACATTGATGCAGTTTGTTCTTGGGCATTTTATCACAGTCGAGCGGCGTCTTATTTCTCCCCGAGTTACTACCATAACGAGTTGCTGACTTGCCTCCATCGGTGGCAGCAGCAGCGCTTATCGATACTAGTACTGCTGTACAATATTTGGTGTGATCGCTATATTTCCGCATGGTGGTGTGTGTGGCAGTCGGTTGGCTGGGCCAGAGCAGCGCGGTCAGGCCGGGACTGCTGGCGACGGGCACGCGCCGTCACATCGTGAGGCGCTAGCTGCGAGAGCTACAAAGTTCGTTGCCCACCAAACCTGGACACTGAAGTTGAGTGATCAGTTAACCTGTTACGGAACCTAAACTGCTGTGACGTCTCTTCGTTTATTGCCGGTTGTTGCTTCCTGGGCCGTTCTGGCTAGCAGCAAAGTACGGTGTGTTGGAGTTGGCGAAATTTTGCAGCCATCTTCCCGTATGGTCTTTAACTATTAAATTGGTTGTTACTTACCAGTGAAGGGCACCAGCGGTATTTTCTGTCTTGTGGTCATTAACGCCCCAGTTACCTGCCCTGGTCGATAGCTTATTTTTCTGGCAGTGTGGTTTTCCTCGCCATGCTGATACTGTCCGACACGGCGTGTAGTTCAACAGCCTTTTAGCTGTTTGTTCATATTTTTTTCTTAGAGTGGTAATTGTGCCTTGACTGTTTTTAGACGCCAATTTTGAAGACGTAGTGCTGGTGGTATCCGCGTCCTTGGCTGATACTTTCCGTTGTCGTGCCGTTGGTAGGGTGGAATTGATTAAGTTGCTGGTCGGTCCTTCAGCCGTCCCTGGGTCGGGTTGCCATCCGGTTATTTAACCGTAATCTTGTCTGCCTGTCTCACCTCACCTTACGTTAGAGCTACCTCCTCTGGCCGACCCTTGGAACACTTCTGAGCACCACTGTTCTGTTGTTTTTAGATTGTGATTTTAATTTTAGTCTGAAGTACTGTGCGAGGCCTTCAGCCGTCTATTAATTTACTTTGTTTTAATTGTAAAATAAGGCCTTCAGCCGAATTAAATTAAAATTTGAAGATTGATTTGTTTGAAAGCTAAATTTCGCAAGTTTGTTCTACCTGAAATTCTTGTTATCCAGGCCTTAAGCCCTGAGTTGCTCAATGTCCAGTGTGTGGCCTTCAGCCGAGCTTCTACATGAAATATTTTTAACACAAGGCGTTCAGCCGACTTAAATTAAAATTTCAAGATTGATTTGTTTAAAAACTAAATTTCGGAAGTTTGTTCTATCTGAAATTCTTGTTATCCAGGCCTTAAGCCCTGAGTTGTTCAATGTCCAGTGTGTGGCCTTCAGCCGAGCTTTTACATGCGATATTTTTAATACAAGGCCTTCAACCGAGTATTTACGTGAATATTTTTGAAGTATGACCTTCAGCAGCGTGTATTTAAAGCAATTTTTTATAACTTGTGTTCAGGCCTTCAGCCGTTCTTGTTTTAGGTGTGGTTTTGGGCCTTCAGCCCAGGAGGTATCTCAAGTTTTCTTAACTAGGCCTTCAGCCATATTGTTTTATTTTGATCCCTTTAAGGTAATGTGTAACTAAGTGGTTCTTAGGAAAATAAAAATTTATCTGTTTTGTGCAACTGACAGTAAATGATTACGGCCCCCTCCACAAACATAACCTGATCGCTCTATCCTGCGAAACCAGATTTCACATACTTTACGAACAATCCACTAAAATGAAATATATTTAGATGTCTGACTTTTTTCATTGTGTGTAAGACTGTTCTGTAACAAGATTTATATACTGCGTAATGTTATTTTATTTCATAATTCATACAATGTCATTTACTGTTCTGATATCTGTGAAAAGTTTTTGCTTTTCTTTAATTTTCAGTTTTTAACAATCACGTCATTATAGTACAACGTATTTAAGACCCATGCGAAACCACTATTGGGGCGTCCAGTTTTACTCAAAGTTTCGATGTGGCCTCTGTGGCGATCTGATTTGTAAATATGTAATCGAGTCTTACAGGTTCGAGGTGGCCTCTGTGGCGATCTGGTCTGTAAATATGTAATCGAGTGTTACAGGTACACACTGTGCCGACTTTGTACAGTTGTACCATAGCTTGTGTTATTTCTGGAATGACTTCAACGCAGAAATAAACTACGCTGAAACTCAAAGTCACGTGTGGCACGAATTAATGGGGACATTAATATTAACTTGGTTAGTCTTTGTTGTACCAGGACTTCAACTTATTTCTTTTCTACAGCAACAGGAAAGAATCAACTCTACGAAGAAGATAGTTCTGCTATTTGATCCAAGCCAAAAGAGGAAGCATTTCATCCAAAATTAAGTCTGTCTGTTTAATTACAGATACAGCTTGCAAATTACGCTACCCATTACTCTCTTTCTCCAGAGTCAATTGAAATTTTGGGTTAATGCTCTTGTGATGTACCAGGAAAGTATTCAACTCCCCTAAGTCACACGTATATAGTAACACAGTATCGTCACGTTCGATTGCATGAGGATGATTGGCCCCACGACTGTGATGTCATCCAGGACAGAAAGAAGGTCACCATCGCTCGTAATGACATCTGTTTTTTTTTTTGCATTGCGAATTTAGATTTCAGTTGACAGTGCAGCCATCATCAGTGAGTTATAAATAGTCATGTAGACTGAATGTAATTACAACGACACACATTGCAGTCTAACTCAGGCATGTACAAGCATTAGTTTAGCATTAGGTTGGACTAATACTTGTACATGCCTTAGTTATATTAGAACGTGTGTTGTTATAATTATGTTCAGTCTACATGACTACTTATAATGCACTGATGATGGCTGCACTCCCAGTTGAATCCTGGGTCTGCAATGCAATAAGAAAACAGATGTCATCACGAACGATGGTGGCCTTCTTTCTGTCCTGGATGACATCACAGTCGTGGGGCCAATCATCCTCATGCAAGATGTATGAGACTGGCGAAATATCGTAAGATTTCTAGAAGAATGTAGCAATTCCAGTTCCAAAGAAAGCAGTTGCCGACAGATGTGAAAATTCCCGAACTATCAGTTTAATAAGTTATGGTTGCAAAATACTAACACGACCTCTTTACAGAAGAATATCAAGATATCTTTCGTAGAAACCGACCTAGGGGAAGATCAGTTTGGGTTCCAGAGAAATGTAGGAGCACGCTAACAAAGTTACCTCTTCATAAATTAGAACAGATTTCATTCCCGACTTGAAAGATGGAAGCACAGGTATAAAGAATTCCTTCATAGGATTATGATTTTGTTTTGACATTCGAAGTATGGCTTGATTGACATGGAAAAATACTATTCTGACGAGCTCGATTTCAAGTAAATTTTTCTGAAAAAATTCTAATTGACAATCTGGAAACAAGATCTGTTGGTTACTGAGCAATGGCTGGTTCTCATGTCTATGAGACATATGTTTAAGGTGGAAGCCAAGATAAGGACGCAAAACGTGTGACCATTAATGATGAGTTCAAGTAGTTGCGGTCAACTTCATGTTGGAGAAGGATACAAATGAAAGTGTAATGACAATGCAAGTAAGCTGCGAGTACGTTTTATATTAAATGTTTACCTTATTAAAAATTTTGATTGGGTGGTCTCTTTCTAGCTCATAAAATTTGCTACAGTTTTATTGCTGAACAAAAATTAGTATCCTCGTCTATTGGAAAGAAGTTACTCAAGCAATCCTCAGAGCAATTTGTAATTAACTTCAAATTTTACTCAAGAGTTTTTCTTGTTAAAATAATTATTATGGATGATTCCTATCGAAAATGGAAAACATGCTCTCTTAAAAGCTGCGGTCTGCCCTTCGTGCGTAAACTGGACGGTCTCTACTAAAATGGGGCATACAAATGTACAAATATAACAAAAATTGCTCAGTAATGATCATCTTTCCTGGAGAATAAAGAAACATCACGTCCAGGAATGGACTTTAAGGTTTCACAGTTACTTTCTGTAGGCCTTATCAGCCATCTAACGTATCTCAATTTAAGGCAATAATAAGCAAGAGTACTATGTTCCGACGAGCTGTAAAATATGCAATTTAATGGCACGTAGTGCTACGCTTGTTAAATTTATAACTGCGACATGTAGTACATGTAGAAGATACGGGCAAACAGCGGATGATTGCTCAGTGTGTCCTTCCGTAACGATTAGGGGTAGCTGTTTTGATTTGCAGCTGCAGTTATTCAGTTAGTGTTTGGAAGTGGTACTACACTGAAAGTCCAAAGAAACTGGCATAGCCGCGCGTGATTAGCCGAGCGGTCTCATGCGCTGCAGTCATGGAGTGAGCGGCTGGTCCCGGCGGAGGTTCGAGTCCTCCCTCGGGCATGGGTGTGTGTGTTTGTCCTTAGGATAATTTAGGTTAAGTAGTGTGTAAGGTTAGGGACGGATGACCTTAGCAGTTAAGTCCGATAAGATTTCGCACACATTTGAACATTTGAGAAACTGGTATAGGCATGCGTATTAAAATACAGAAATATGTAAACCAGCAGAATACGGCGCTGCGGTCAGGCGCAGTTATTAGATCGGTTACTGCTGCTGCAGTGGTGGATTATCGAGCTTTAAATGAGTTGTAACGTGGTGTTATAGTCGGCGCACTAGTGATGGCACACCCCATCTCCGAGGAAGCGATGAACTGGGTACTTTCCCGTAGGGCCATTTCACTAGTGAACCGAGAATATCAGGAATCCGGTAAACATCGAATCTCCGACTTCGCTGCGGACGGAAAAAAAATTCTGCAAGAACGGGACCAACGACGACTGAAGACAATCGTTCAACGTGACAGAAGTGCAACCCTTCCGCAAATTGCTGCAGATATCAATGCTGGACCAGCAATAAGGGTCAGCGTGCGAACCATTCAAAAAAACATCATCGATATGGGACTTCGGAGCCGAGGGTCCACTAATAGGATACGCTTGATGACTGCATGACACAAAGCTTTACATCTCGCCAGGGCCCCAACACCGACATTCGACTGTTGATGACGGGAAATATGTTGCCTGGTCGGACTAGTCTCGTTTCCAATTGTATCAAGTGGAGGGATGTGTACGGGTGTGGAGACAACATCATGAATCCAAGGACCCTGCATGTGAGCAGGGGACTGTTCAAGCTGATGAAGGCTCTATAATGGTGTAGGGCGTGTGCAGTTGGAGAGATATGGTATCCCTGATACGTCTAGATGCGACTTTTGATAGGTGACACCTACGTAAGCATCCTTTCTGATCACCTGCATCCATTCATGTCTATTGTGCATTCCGATGGACTTGTGCAATTCCAGCAGGGCAATGCGACACGCCACACGTCCAGAATTGTTACAATGTGGCTCCAGGAACACTCTTGTGAGTTTAAACACTTCCGCTGGCCACCAAACACACAAGACATGAATATTATTGAAAATATCTTGGTGCCTTGCAACATGCTGTTCAGAAGGGATCTCCATCCCCTGGTACTCTTACGGATTTGTGGACGGTATTGCAGGATTCGTGGTGTCAATTACCTCCAGCACTACTTCAGGCATTAGTCGAGTCCATGCCACATCGTGTTGCTGAACTTCTGCATGCTCGCGGGGGCTCTAGACGATATTAGGCAGGTGTACCAGTTCTTCAGTGTAGTTTGTACGTGTTAAAAAAGGAGAGGTGGGGGAAGGAAGTCGTACAAACCTTGTGCAAACACGGTCAGCTGGTACTAGTGATACAATAGTCGCTCTAACGGAGCATGTTCCAAATTTTTAAAGATTGTGAACAACAGACAGCACTTGATGAACACCTAAGTGAGAAGTTACAAGCTGTACTGGCAGAATGTTGGTCACAATCAGATCTGAATGAGGTTAAAACTGTAGTAAATGTTTCCCCTTCATCCGCTGATCCTTCAGCCATGAAGCTCATAGCCCCTTACACCGGGAAAACAGCAGAGGCCGTTACAGTCTTTGTAAACTATGTAAGACGTTGTGGTCTCCTTACCTTCATTGCTTACATATTCCGCCCTCACAATCATATTCCTCACATCAAGACGCTTCATTCGAACCTAAAATCGATAAGATAAAGTCAATGTTGTCTGAATTCATGTAAACGATATGCAAATAACTAATAAATCGCAAATGCGCACCGTGGTTGAAATACTCAAGGCTGGCAATACACACATACATTCCAGACACGACGGTCACAGGAGCTTTTAGTTTGAGAGAGGCAACCGCACGCCAGGAGGCCTGTCCCAACCCATCTACGTCGGCCGGTGGCCGCCCGTGTAGCGGACAGTGTTCGCCTGAGGGAAAGGAGGAACGACCCCGTGTTTGGCTGAAAAGCAAATTCTGTTACATTGTGTGGGAGCGGCCAGCCTACACATTCTTTACACGTAGCATGCAGTTTCAGAGATTTTCACAGGAAGACAGCAAACGCCAAACGCCGATACAGATTTCTGGATTGGTCGCCTTAAACGAAACGTCATTCTCCCGTTCTAGAAGAGCAATGCTGATTGGCAGACGCCTTGAGCTGAAGGAGTAATGGAAGAGACTGAAAGATATACCCCTTCACGTTTGGCATGGAGAGGCGCCATTCCGTTGTCGCTCTGAGCGAGGAACAAGTCTCTCCTCAGTACTTCACTGGGAGAGCACCTCTGTCGAGAGCGAATCGGAGTGCGACTCTCTGTATTGATTCCTTGCAATTAAGTGTTGTTCACTGAGTTGGCCGACAGACTTATTGTGTGGTGTGGACGGACAGAGCGAATTTTTTAGTGGCATCGCGGTGGACTGGTTGTCTGACCAGCAGTCATCACAGCTTATGGGATTGTGCACTATAGCTGTTGCAAGCCCCATATTTCCTCGACAACAGTACATTTCCCTGCATTTCACATGTGACAGCCTTGACCGTACCTAACAACATTCAAAAGGATAATTATTCAAGTTGAGTAGGTGCGCCTCTCAGCCATTCTGCCAAGTCAACAACAACCTTAAACTTTGTATAGAAATTTCAGTAGCGTATCCTAGCCTTCAGAGGTAACTTCACATTCCGAAAAGAACCAGGATATAACTTGTTCAATTCATAACTAAAAGTGCCATTGTGATTTCTCAGAATTTTTGCAAAATAAATAATAACTTTCGTTAGTTTCATGTTTTTCTTACACTAACTAGCATTACTCCAGTACCCAAATACCCCACTAGTTACGTAAGAAATTTTGCGAATTTTTGTGTCATTTCCTTACAGCGGAGGACTCCAGAAGATATTTATTGCTGAAAGTTTGTCAGGCATTTCTCTTTAGAACGTTAGGAGCGTCTGTCTGACTTCTGTAGTAGTGTGGGGGTGGAAAATGCATCTTGCAGGAGCCACAGGGTAAAGGGTACATCTCAGATTAATCCGTTGTGCAGAATAACAGAATCTCAGATCAACCCCACGCTCATAACTATTAGCCACAGTCAAGTTAAGTAGATGAAACATGTTTGTGGATCACCAGGTTACGTATCACGGGGGAGGCTACGACCTATAACTCGTATCATGTAGTTTTTAATAAGACATCTGCAGGTAGTAAATGTTGCGGTTTCTTATACAGAGGTATTAATTCCCTGTGGGATCAGTATGCTGGGGTATTGGCGTGTCAGGCAATGACCCAGAGAGATGAAATAACAGCGTATTTTCCCAACAATCTTTCCGTGTCCCCCGTATTACCCCCCCCCCCCCCCCTCTAAATGTGAAACCTTCCCCTTAGCGCTTTTACGCTAACAGACTGTCCTGGTGTCAGTCTGACTGTTGTGAAATATCTACGTAATCCATGCTGATGTCCACTACCATTGATGTATTACACATAGGACAAACTACTTTATATAAAACATTGTGCTCGACATCAGTCTTTGTTTTTGGCAAGGCTCAACCTCACAGAAAGAATTAACCAGCAGCTCAACTCTTTCATCCGCACAGCGTAGCCTTCCTGTAACGTTAGCATTACTGCACACTGAGATGACAAATGTCATGGGGTAGCGATATGTACATATACAAGGGGTACGCTAATAAAAACGGAGGAACACTGCCGTGGGCGGAGCTTATGCAGAAAGCATTTCTGCTGATAGGGGTTTATAGCGCAATTCATCGCCAGTTCAGTGCCGCCAATGTTGTCTACCTGGCTCGTTCTGTTCTTTTGCAACGATTGTTTTGCTACCACTGTTTTTTTCTTGTTTCGTTTTTTTTTATGATGGAAAGTTTAGTTGAAAAACGTGCAGTTGTGAAATTTTGTTTTCCACTCGGTAAAAATGCTGCTGAAACTGTTTTAATGTTGAAAACAGCTTACCAAGATGACGCTGTGGGAAATAATCGAGTCTACGACTGATTTACTCGATTTAAAAATGGCAGCATATCGATTGATGAGATTCCTCGTTCCGGACGTCCATCAACTGCATGAATCGACGAAAATACTGAAAAAGACCTTCGAGAGACAACTGATCAACTGAAACTTCCTGGCAGATTAAAACTGTGTGCCGGACTGAGACTCGAACTCAGGACCTTTGCCTTTTGCGGGCAAGTACTCTACCATCTGAGCTACACAATCACGGCTCAAGCCCCGTCCTCACAGCTTTACTTTTGCCCGTATCTCGTCTCCTACCTTCCAAACTTTACACAAGCTCTCCTGCGAACCTTGCAGAACTAGCACTTCTGAAAGAAAGGATATTGCGGAGACTTGGCTTAGTCACAGCCTGGGGAATGTCTCCAGAAGCTGTGAGGACAGGGTGTGAGTCATGCTTGGGTAGATGGTAGGGCACTTGCCCGTGAAAGGCAAAGGTCCCGAGTTCGAGTCTCGGTCTGGCACCCAGTTTTAATCTGCCAGCAAGTTTCATATAAGCGCACACTCCACTGCAGAGTGGAAATCTCATTCTGGAAACTGATCAACTGTCCAAGATTGGTGGGTTATCTTGGAGCTCGGTTCAGCGAGTATTAGCGGAAGGTTCTTCCACCACAACAACGCACCTGCACACACAGCCATCTCTGTTAGGCAGTTTTCGGCTAAAATGGCATGGGTCCGCTGCCCCACGCGCCTTTCTCGTCCGACCTGACTCCGTGCGACCTTTTCTTATTTCCACGCAGAAAACGGGCAATGTATTGGTTGTAATGGAAAAGCCGGCCAGTGTGGCTGTTCGGTTCTAGGAGCTTCAGTATCGAACCGCGTGACCGCTACGGTCGCAGGTTCGAATCCTGCCTCGGGCATGGATGTGTGTGATGTACTTAGGTTAGTGTTGTGTACATAGTTCCGCGTAGTCAGCTCGTACACAACTTTCCCACTACAGCACGCCCCGCTAAGCAAAACAGCGCAGCCGCAGTGCTCGGCCATCTCCGCACTACAAGATGGCGCTACCATAGAGACGGACCAAATTCTGCTTCCGCCGATCCGCGTATTAATATGTAACGCAGCCAATGAGATTGCTGCTAACGTAGAACCTTTTCTCCTCGCAGATCACACTCGCGCAATGATACATGAACGTGCGAGGTATTATAATGAGTGTACAGACCTCCAATTAGTCAGTCTGCATTTGTCTGTACCAGACTATAGTCAAGTTTCGGTCTGCGCCTAATAAGATTACCATATTCCTGTACATAGCCATGAAGATAAATGTATAGACAATTTTGTCAAGTATCAGAGATATATGTGAGAATAAGATTAACGTACCAAGACCAAAGGAACTTCAGATTATCAATTGTAAATAGCATCGAGAACCAAGTTAAGTAATTTTTATGCTTGTTATTATTTTAATAAATGTGTGTGAAAATTAGTCAAGTTCTGTTTAAAGTTGGTCACCGTCAATCTGCTACTCTAAGCGTGCAAGTGGCATTTCTATCGTCTGACCTAACGGAAGAAGATAAACACGTCACGATAAGACCACGAGACACATTGCTGACACTCGCCTACTTTGTTAGAGCGACAAGTCAAATAATCTGATGGTGTGTGGACTGAAGGTCTTGCAGTATGCACACCACAGTTAGTTAGGTTTAAGTAGTTCTAAGTTCTAGGGGACTGATGACCTCACAAGTTAAGTCCCATAGTGCTCAGAGCCATTTGAACATTTTTTTTTTTTTTTTTTTGTAATGGAAAGGATGAAGGGGATGAGCTTGTTTTGTAAACAATATGAAAATACATAGTTTTAAAAAAATAATTCCGGCTTTTTGGGAACCCCGTCGTACGAATGGTGGTAATATCCCGTAAGCAATGTATAAAAGAGCAGTGCACTGCCGAAGGCGTTACTTGTACTCACGGGTTTCATGTGAAAAGGTTTACCACATGATTACGGCCACACAACAGGGGTTAAAGGACTGTGAACACGGAATGATGTTTGGAGCTAGATGCATGGAACAGTTCATTCCGGAAATCGTTGGGAAATTCCGTATTCCGAGATTCACAATGTCAAGAGTGTGCCGAAAATAGCAAATTTCAGGCATTAACTCTGACCACGGACAACGCAATGACTAACGGCCTTCACTAAACACCAGAGAGCAGCGGCGTTTGCATAGAGTCGTCAGTGCTAACAGACAAGCAACACTGCAGAAATCAATATGGGATGTACGACGAACGTGTCTCTTAGGACACTGGGGCGAAATTTGGTGTTAATAGGCTATGGCAGTAGACGGCCAACGCGAGTGGCTTTGCTAGCAGCACGCCATCGCCTGCAGCCCCGTCCGTGACCATGTCTGTTGGCCACTAGACGACTGGAAAACCGTGGTGGGATCAGATGAGTCCCGATTTCAGCTGGTAAGAGCTGGTGACAGGGCTCGAATGTAGCGCACATCCCACGAACCCAAGGCACTGTGCGAGCTGGTAGAGGCTCAATAATGGCGTGGGCTGTGTTTACATGGAATGGACTGTGTCCTCTGGTTCAACTGAACAGGTCATGAAATGGTTATCTTCGGCTACTTGGAGCCCATTTGCTGGCATTCGTGGACTTTGCATGCTTTCAAACAACGATGGCAAAGCACCGGGTCACAAGTGTTCTCAATTGGTTTGAAGAAAAATCTGGACAATTCGAGCGAATGATTTGACTACTGTAATATTTCTGGCTTATTCAACCACCATATTAGGCTCCAGGAAGCAATTCCCAGGGCAGTGGAGATGCAAGACGCATAGAGATGACGCAGTGTGGGATGAGGTACCGGTGACAGATATTAGATTCGGTACCATTCCAGTCAGAAAGACCGGTGCGTGATGCTGCTGCTCTGTAATTGGCTGCTGTGTTCGGCGGTAGGGCGCCAAAACGTTAAACTTTAGTTGCTATTATTAATTAAACCTGTCATCCAAATTACTTCATTTTTTAAATAAACATCTCTCAACAGCCAGCTATCAATCAGTCATTTCAAAATTATTGAAATCAAAGTATTACTAAAACAAAAGACTGACGATATTGCTGCCGATGCACTTCGGTGGGGTTCGGGTCACGCCTTACTGGCTTGGCTCTCCAGTTCTGACCGTTCCAATAGATAGACATGTTGTCTGTTATAGCAGTATTTGTTTCAAGCAATTTTATTTTCTACAGTTCCGACCGTCGCTAGGTACAGACATGCTGCCTGTAATAGTAGTATTTGATTCATGAAATTTTATTCTCGAGTTCTGACGGTTCCAGTAGACAGACATGGTGACTGTGGCAGGATGTATTTCATGTTATTTTAGCCAGATATAATGACTGTGGAAAGATATGTTCAATACGTTGTGATCAACAACAGTTTCTCGTGTTTATATCAATAAAAACGCGAGTGGCATCCCAAATGAGTTATAGTTTATTCATAGCAGCAGTTCCTTGCGAAGTTAATTTCAGCCTCAAGAAAAGGAATCCATGACCTGCGTGCCGATTTCTGCGCTGGGACATCATCATGAAGACAGCAGGTTAGTGAAGTGTAGAAGAACTTATGTATTCCAGACAGGGCAGTGGAAACAACTAGGCACCTCACGTGTACTGCATGCACAGTAGAAACGTGCTCAGTGACACGTCATCCGCAGTAATGCAGAGGAGGTAAAGAAGGATGAAAGTATTAACACTATCTCACTTTTATTCCTTTTTCTTGCCGTACTACCCAGATCACCTGGAATGAATCCCATTGGATATAATCGAGAGGTCAGAGTACTCCCACATCAAGTTGGAGGTTACTTGCCCCTACTCTGAAGCCCAGCACTGACGAACTGATTGAATGAACAATACCCCCACCCACTCTGCTCACCTTCCAACGTGGTGAATTCAGTGTTAGTTCACCAAATATACTCTTACTTGTCACGGATACTCGTGCTCCAATGTCTAATGAAAACGTGTATAGTTTTTCCCTCATATAGCTGGTCAGAAGGAAAAATCTGCTACTGATTCCGCACAGGGGAATCCCTTGCTCATTCGAACTGGAAGTGTTGTAAGATGGACAAATTGCCCTGCCCTGATTGACAGTGGGTGTACTATGACCACCTTGTCTGTTTCTGAAAACACTTGGGCGTACAATTTTGTCCAGAGTGCCAAAACTGCTTATATATTTGACTTAATGCTTTCACAAAATCTGACTATAAACTTTGAAGGAAAACTGATTATTTTGAAGCTTAAGTTAGACACTTTAGCGTCGCAACTATGAAACGACTGCAGATTTTTGCAGTAATTTTTGTTACGTTATGGCAAGCTGTTTTGGGAGTCTACAGTATTGCAGCATTCGGCGACTTGTGGCCTGCCGTATGCATCATAGCCACACCTGTCGCTAAAGCGGACCTTGAGAATGCTCACTGTGGCGCGTACTAAAGTCACTTACTTATTCACCTCAGTTCTATATTGTATTACACCTTACGTAACTAGCAAGTGTTACGCCATAAGGGTGTCATGAAAACTGTAAATCCCCCTAACTGGCGGATAACGTTTGTCTACCAGCGTTTGCTTTTGTAATAAGGCAGCCAGAAAGGTAATACGAGAATAATCAGTTCTAAAGTATATTTCAAGCATAGTTTCCTCTTAGTTTTCATTAGGTTTGGTTTGGTGGAACATTTTGTTAATATTTGCAGCATGAAATGACGTAAGTGCATCTGCGAATGGTGATTGGCGTAAAACAGTTTAAGCGCGAATATGATCTTGAAAGTTTGATTTGATTGGCTGTTTCGTTTTGATCAACCAATCAGAGTAAAGTCTTTCTCGCGCACTGGAATGAGTTATATGCCGTGAAAGGAATGGCATTCAGTGAGTCGTGGACTAGCTGCTAGACGAGAAGGTCATGTTAGACGTGCCCGAAAAAGTTATTTGTAAAATGAAGAAGTGACTGTTATTTCACTTTCGGTTTATATCGCCGTGCAAGCAGATGCATTTACGGACAGTTCTGTTAAGTTTGGGAGATTTTGGAGTGTTCGTTGTAGAGAAAACCGCGTGTAAAACTATCGGCCTTTGTAAAGAATTGTGCGTGGCGTGTGCATGGGGGCTTAATTATATATATATATGATGAAAATAATTTTTTATTTTTAGTTCGTAGCAGTATGTCCGATTACGCTGTGTCTCGTAAACGGTTGGCCCTGACTAGTTTTAGTACGCAATCTGACTGCATAGAACAACAACAAAGACTGAAATGAAAATTTCCTGTTAACACAATTAATTAATTAAGTCCCCAGCAACTATAAAACCAACGAAACCAAAGCACAAGTGTAATTGTTCTGTGTGTGGGAGTGTGACTCAACGTACACATCTGGCACGGTTCTTCTTCAACAAGACAAGAAATTTTAAATATCATTTATACTGAAGTAATTAAAAAAAATAGAAATACTTTAATTGCGCAAGAAAACCAGAATTACACTCTAATACAAGAACACAAGCCAGATGCTTTGTTGACTGAACCTGTAATGACGCATTATTTAAGACATTGAGATAATAAAAAGAAAAGGAAAAATTTTTTTTTTTCTTTTACCTTCATATATTGACGAAAAGCACTCTAATCATTACAATATATCTCCACACCGACTCGCTACTACCACATCTCAACAAGAACTTTTCAGTATCACATCTCAGCAAGCACTTTTCATTAGCACATCTCAACAAGCACTGACTACTACGAGTTCTCAACAAGCACTGACTACTACGAGTTCTCCCCAAGCACAGCCAGTGGAGGCGGCTGAATAATACTCTTTGGCGCAATCTCTGGCGCTGTGGCTCAGTGTAACCACCTTTCACGTGTTCAGTATGCATTTACAGAACATTTATTGGCGAGCATCTTCCTTTGAAGAATCCACTGAAAAGGAATGAGTGTGAAACTCATTTCGTAGCAGAGTATTGGCTATATTAATCTCGTAATATTTCGGGTTGGACTTATTGCATTTCTGGCTGTCTTGCGTGTGACATAAGCTGCATGAACTAGTAGTAGATGTGCTATCGACGTAAATGTGGGCTTGTTGACACCATAACTAAAAGACAATGAAAAACATTAGTATCAGGAAGCGGACATTTTCATTGAATTCCACTTTTGCCCGTTATCACTAGAGATTAATCTGCAGCTTGCTTCACTCAATAATAGCGAACTTTTTTTAACACCACTACGCTGCAACCCTGTGAAATTCAGTTAAAAAAAGAATCCGTTTCCTACACTATTTGGCTTAGCTGGGTCGCACTGCACGTCTCGATAACAGTGCTCTAAAATCTAACTGCTGACATACATTTACGTGTGTAGGTAGTGTAGGGCGGGCATGGTAATTACGGCGATAAATAATCACTCCCGTCACTTATTACGAATACTTTTACTCTTGCAGCGTATACACAACTTGTTTAGCATAGAGCTCGTACTATAGAGAATTGATCTGGCAAATTTCTATTCTGTATGGCCTGCACATAATATATGTCTGATAATGATATGATTGTTAGAGTTCATACACCAAATAGTTGCTTATAATAAGTAATCTTTATCTACGACAGACTCGACAGATTGTTTTGGCTTAATCGCCATTTTCAAGTACCTGCAATTACAACTTTGGTGAGAACAGGTATGGATGCCAATGTCATTCATATTAAAGTATCTGTCTTGTACTCACGTCTAGATTGATGTTGCGTCGTTAGTGGACTGTTTTGTAACTGTCACTGCTTTAATAAGCTCGTAAATGGTGTCAAGATGTTGAAATTAAATGTTAGTTGTGACGTGACAGCAGTTTGACAGTTCCACTCTTACGACGCTATATGTTTACAAAGATTGTGCAGATGAATCTAGGCCGGCCGAAGTGGCCGTGCGGTTAAAGGCGCTGCAGTCTGGAACCGCAAGACCGCTACGGTCGCAGGTTCGAATCCTGCCTCGGGCATGGATGTTTGTGATGTCCTTAGGTTAGTTAGGTTTAACTAGTTCTAAGTTCTAGGGGACTAATAACCTCAGCAGTTGAGTCCCATAGTGCTCAGAGCCATTTGAACCATTTGATGAATCTAGACATGAGTATAAGACAGCTACTTTAATGTGAATGACATTGGCATCTATACCTGTTCTCTCCAAAACTGTAATTGCTGGTACTTGAAAATGGTGATTAAGGCAAAACAGTCTGTCGTAAATAAAGATTACTTATTGCAAGCAGCTATTTGGTGCATGTACTCTAACAATCATGTCTTGATCTGGCAAAGATACAGTTGTTCTTGCTGCGGTAAGGCAGCGATATTATTGGGGGTGGGGGAGGGGGTGGGGGGTAGAGCCAGTAGTTCTACACCCCCAATCGTGCAATGCGTTCTCTAAAAAAATTACTATCATTTTTTGTTCATAATTCTGATAATGGCTTTAAATAAATTGAAAATTAATTGACACTTGGGATGTGAGCAATGACTCAGGTTTAAATGAACTCAATAGTAATTTCATATCATTTGACTTAACAACATTTAACGAAATTTCAATAATATTTGAGCTTTATCTGAAATCACGTAACTATAATCCAAAAATTACAAATATTAAACTTTACGTGTATAATCTTTCCTTAAACAAAATTCCCAAATCTTTTTCTTAAATCCATTTTTCTCACAATTATCGATAAATACTAACAAAAAATTAAAATAAAAAATATTACTGATCTGAATGTCTGAGGAACCAATAATACTGCATTAACAAACTGCTACCGCAAATAAAACAAACTTGTTCAATACCTGTAACCTATTCTTTACAAATAGTACAAACATACCAGTTCAAAAAATTCTTTTTCTCTCCACAGCAAATCTTTCATCAATCCATAATATAATTCCCAAAAATCTCCATTGGTTGCTGCTTACTGCTACTGAAAGAAAGCCCGAGTGTTCATAACTTCAAAGCTTCATCGTCTGTCTCCTCTCCTCTCCTCTCCTTGCGATCAGCACATAAATCTGGCATGCGTCTTCTCAAAGATCACCTCCAAGTCATCTCTGTGCCGTGCAGCTTCTCTGCCGAGGCTGTGTGCGCATTTGTAAGCAACTCAGAACTTACGATTCCAGACATCCAAAACAAGAATAATTTCTACAAAACTTTACACACACACACACACACACCTAAAGTCAATGATGGACACGTTTAGAAATCTACATGATCCTATATGCAGTCTATGTTGCATGACATTTAAATTAACTGTATATTGCTTATTGTTGCGAGCACAAAAGCTGACATAAAATTCTCACTATTAGTTTCTGTAGTTTCAAAACTTTAACTTTGTGCACCTCGACCTATTATGTGGGGATACGGACAACACTACAAGATTTCCTGCTGTGAACGTGTGATCTTTAATTCGCAAACTATTTTCACATAACCCTGATCTGGCCTGTTAGAAACAGAACACGGTATCATTACTGTAACTAATTATGAAATTAAACATGTCCTTCTCTACTTTCATCTCTGAAACGCACTGAAAATTACTCTTATTTACATGCACATAAATTACAGTATGCTATGTTCGCTAAACATAAAAGCTACAGGGGATTTTTTAACATATGAACGCTATTGATTGCCACGACTAAGACGAGAGCATGAAACAAAAAATGAAATTTGATTTTAATATTATTATTAGCCAGAACAGGTTTCAGCACCGCAGTCTTTGATATCACACTCTGATTTACGTAAATTATTTACGTCACTGAGATTGTAATAGCAGTTGCCCATGTCCACCTGAAAATGACGTAATAAAATCCACAATTCTCCTCTGTGGTCTCCGGGAAGCAGAACGAAATAATTTTAATGTACCATTAACTGCCTGCTTAATTGCGGAAAAACTGCTTTCATACAACTATAATTTGAATTTGCCGCGGCAGCGGCTCCTGCGATCACGGCGCAACTCTGCTTCGTGAAAAATTCTAAATACTCTGAAAACATCTAAAAACGTGAAATGAAATACTGGACAAGATAGCAATAAATTATTACAAGTATTTTTAACGAATTCTATATTAAAAAATCAACATAAATTCAAAGTACACACCATTTTTATACATCAGCCCTCAATGGCGTCTTCCTCGAACAAAGAACAAAAGAAAGTTAACTAAGAATTCAAGCGAGCGTCACAGGCTCTTACAACTTTAACGGCTACAAAAAGACAGAGAGAGTAACGTTTAAACCTCCACTATTTATAATCAATTCAGTACGGTAATAAATAAATTTGTTAATTTTTTTCAATCATCATTGTCTGCTTCGATTTCCACACTCGCCGACCACAGACGTTATTTGTAGAATGTTGTTGTTGTGGTCTTCAGTCCAGAGACTGGTTTGATGCAGCTGTCCATGCTACTCTATCCTGTGCAAGCTGCTTCATCTTCCAGTACGTACTGCAGCCTACATCCTTCTGAATCTGCTTAGTGTATTCATCTATTGGTCTCCCTCTACGATTTTTACCCTCCACGCTGCCCTCTAATAATAAATTGGTGATCCCTTGATGCCTCAGAACATGTCCTACCAACCGATCCCTTCTTCTAGTGAAGTTGTCCCACAAACTCCTCTTCTGCCCAATTCTATTCAATACCTCCTCATGAGTTATGTGACCTACCCATCTAATCTTCAGCATTCTTCTGTAGCACCACATTTCGAAAGCTTCTATTCTCTCCTTGTCCGAACTATTTATCGTCCATGTTTCACTTCCTATTTGCAGAATCTAGATGCATAAATATTGCACAAACACAAAAATGAAAAATGTTTCCTTTTTTACAGACTCTACGTAATAGACAACCGTTCATACAGAAATGAAATAATAATAATAATACAGATAAATGTTTATTTTTTCACATGGCAGTGAAGCCTGTAGGTTTTGTTGAAACTAATGGTATTCGACCTGATGGAAGGTCATGGATGCCTTCCCCAGTCTAATATAACAGTGACGTTACATAATGTAGGCCAATGCCGTTATTTTACAACTACGGACTGAAACAATGGTTACCATCAGTTAGAAGGAGAACTGGAAGATAGACCGAAAAACTCATTTACAGCTCTGACTGCTCACGATCAGTACCACATTAAGCCACTTGGATTTATAAATGTGACAGCAGCTCCCCAAAGCATATTAGTTAGGGTATTACACGGGCTGAAATGAAGCAATGCACGTTACACTTAGAAAATATGACTGTACAAACATGAACAAGTAATTCGTTCAGTCAAAGTCTTCGATCATTTCCATGCAGCATGACTATCACTCAGCTTAGAAAAGAGCCATTTTGTGTTACAGCAGTCGATTACTTCAGCCATGTTATCTGCAAGGGTGGTGTACACACCAATCTTCGAACTGTTAGAGCCATAAGAAACTTCGCAACGTCCACTATAGAAAAAGAATTGTAATTATTCTTACGATTAGCTAATTTATACAGAAAAGTCATTTTGAAATTGTCTGTAATGTGGATCACAGAGTGTGAAGTGTGAAGTATGGTGAGCGGAGTGGCAAGTGTTGAGTCTGCTGGCACAGACACAAGAATGCCAGGATGTGCAACGTGCTGGTTCAGATAGCATTTTACAAAGCAACCACTATTCATTCTGCTGTGTAGAAAGACAAGAAGTGGTTTGCGCCTAGTGGTACTAGCAGAAATATGAAACGAGGCAGACTCATTATCAAATTTTAGCTGGACACAGTGGCCGATGAGCCATAGAATACCGAGTCATGAAAAACTAGTTGGAAAACATATAAGCCCATGTGGAACATTATAGAGTAAACTGTATCCCAGTACGTAAATAGTGGCACTCAGTCACCAGAAAATTGTATTATAGAAATTTTCAGAGGCCGATAAAACATTTCAGATGACTAGGATGGAATTACTCGATGATTCACTCAGACAAGATAATAATTCATCATTTTTTGCCTTTTGTGGCTGTGATCGCCATCCTAAGCTTCAAAAAATGGTTCAAATGGCTCTGAGCACTATGGGACTTAACACCTAAGGTCATCAGTCCCCTAGAACTTAGAACTACTTAAACCTAACTAACCTAAGGACATCACACACATCCATGCCCCAGGCAGGATTCGAACCTGCGACCGTTGCGGTCGCGCGGTTCCAGACTGAAGCGCCTAGAAGCGCTCGGCCACACCGGCCGGCCATAAGATACAGATAGAAACGGTTGTTGTTGTTGTTGTTGTTTTCAGTCCTGAGTCTAGTTTGATGCAGCTCTCCATGCTACTCTATCCTGTGCAAGCTTCTTCATCTCCCAGTACTTACTGCAACCTAAATCCTTCTGAATCTGCTTAATGTATTCATCTCTTGGTTTCCCTCTACGATTTTTACCCTCCACGCTGCCCTCCAATGCTACATTTGTGATCCCTTGATGCCTCAGAACATGTCCTACCAACCGGTTCCTTCTTCTTGTCAAGTTGTGCCACAAACTCCTCTTCTCCCCAGTTCTACTCCATACCTCCTCATTAGTTATGTGATCTACCCAGCTAATCTTCAGCATTCTTCTGTAGCACCACATTTCGAAAGCTTCTATTCTCTTCTTGTCCAAACTATTTATCGTCCATGTTTCACTTCCATACATGGCTACACTCCATACAAATACTTTCAGAAACGACTTCCGGACCCTTAAATCTATACTCGATGTTGACAAATTTCTATTCTTCAGAAACGCTTTCCTTGCCATTGCCAATCTACATTTTATATTCTCTCTACTTCAATCATCGTCAGTTATTTTGCTCCCTAAATAGCAAAACTCCTTTACTACTTTAAGTGTCTCATTTCCTAATCTAATTCCCTCGGCATCACCTGACTTAATTTGACTACATTCCATTATCCTCGTTTTGCTTTTGTTGATGTTCATCTTATATCCTCCTTTCAAGACACTGTCTATTCCGTTCAACTGCTCTTCCAAGTCCTTTGCTGTCTCTGACAGAATTACAATGTCATCGGCGAACCTCAAAGTTTTTATTTCTTCTCCATGGATTTTAATACCGAATTTTTCTTTTGGTTCCTTTACTGCTTGCTCAATATACAGATTGAATAACATCGGCGAGAGGCTAGAACCCTGTCTCACTCCCTTCCCAACCGCTGCTTCCCTTTCATGTCCTTTCATGACTCTTATAACTGCCATCTGGTTTCTGTACAAATTGTAAATAGCCTTTCGCTCCCTGTATTTTACCCCTGCCAACTTTAGAATTTGAAAGAGAGTATTCCAGTCAACATTGTCAAAAGATTTCTCTAAGTCTACAAATGCTAGAAACGTGGGTTTGCCTTTCCTTAATATTTCTTCTAAGATAAGTCGAAGGGTCACTATTGCCTCACGTGTTCCAATAATTCTACGGAATCCAAACTGATCTTCCCCAAGGTTGGCTTCTACTAGTTTTTCCATTCGTCTGTAAAGAATTCGAGTTAGTATTTTCGAGCTGTGGCTTATTAGACTGATTGTTCGGTAGTTTTCACATCTGTCAACGCCTGCTTTCCTTGGAAACGGTGGTACCTGCAATTGTTCATCAGTGGATACTGAAATTTGTAACATCAGAGACAGAGATAACAGACCAAGGAACAAACTTAAGTCAGACTTAAAAGAAGCACTTTTGTCGAATATCACACATAAAAACCTCAATACTAATGCGTTACACCCGCGGGCAAGCAGAAGAACTCAAGAGTTCACAGTATAATGAAAAAAATGTTGAATTACTACACTGAAGAGCCACGAAAACTGGTACACCAGCCTAATATTGTGTAGGGCCCGGCGAGGACGCGGAAGGGCCGGACACGACGTGGCAGGGACTCGACTAAAGTCTGGAGGGAACTGACACCATGAATCCTGCAGGACTGTCCATAAATCCGTAAGAGGTGGTGGACATCCCTTCTGAACAGCACTTTGCAAGGCATCCCAGAAACGCTCAATAGTGTTCATGTCTGGGGAGTTTGGTGCCCAGCGGAATAGTTTAAATTCAGAAGAATGTTCCTGGAGCCACTCTGTAGCAATTCTGAGAGTATGGGGTGTCGCATTGTGCTGCTGGAATTGGCCAAGTCCCTCGGAATGGACATGAATGGATGCAGGTGATCAGACAGGATGCTTACGTACGTGGCACCTCTCAGAGTCGTATCTGGACGTATCAGGGATCCCATATCACAGCAACTGCACACGCTCCACACCATTACAGAGCCTCCACCAGCTCTAACAGTCCCCTGTTGACATGCAGGGTCCATGGATTGATGAGGTTGTCTCCATACCCGTTCACGTCCAACCACTCGATACAATGTGAAACGAGACTCGTTCGACCAGGCAACGTGTTTCTAGTCATCAACAGTCCAATGTCGATGTTGACGGGCCCAGGCGAGGCGTAAAGCTTTGTGTCGTGCAGTCATCAAAGTTCCACGAGTGGTCCTTCGGTTGTGAAAGCCCATATCGATGATGTTTTGTTGAATGTTTCGCACTGTGACACTTGTTGATGGCCCAGTACTGAAACCAGCAGCAATTTGGGGAAGGGTTGCACTTCTGTCACGTTGAACAATTGTCTTCAGTCGTCGTTCTTGCAGGATCTTTTTCCTGTTGCAGCCATGTCGCAGATTTGATGTTTACCGGATTCTTGATATTCACGCTATAGTCGTAAAATGGTCATAGGGAAAAATTCCCACTTCATCGTTACCTCGGAAATGCTGTGTCCCATCGCTATAGTTGTGAAATGGTCATAGGGGAAAATTCCCACTTCATCGTTACCTCGGAAATGCTGTGTCCCATCGCTATAGTCGTGAAATGGTCATAGGGGAAAATTCCCACTTCATCGTTGCCTCGGAAATGCTGTGTCCCATCGCTCGTGCGCCGACAATAACACCACGTTCAAACGCAAATCTAGATAACCTGCCATTGTAGCAGCAGTAACCGATCTAACAACCGCTCCAAACTCTTGTTTTTTATAGGCTTTGCCGACGGCTGCGCCGTATTCTGCCTGTTTACATATCTCTGTATTTGAATACGCATGCCTATACTAAAGTGCACGTCATTTACGATGGCGGCCGAGTTTAGGTTCGTTCTGCGCCTCTGACGTCACAAAACACAGTCAGCCAATGAACAGAGAACGACGTTGCCAGAGCTCGACTGCAGAGCAGAGCAGGGACGAGTGTATTCAGTTTTAGAAACGTTCACTCATAAATAAAGTAATTGAACAAAAGCAATGTCTTGACAGCAGACTTTCTTTTATAGAATGTTTGGAAAAAGCATTCTTTATACCAATTACTTCATATTCTACTAATTAATTAAACCAAACAAGCAATAAGCCTCCTAATTCAGGCGATAGCAAGGAAAGGAGTTTGTATCATTCTCACTAACCGCTTTTTCGCAATAACGAACAGTGGTAATTGTTTATTTTCTATTGTACTTCGACGAAACGTGAGTAATTCATAGTCATACCAACAGTGTTTGTCGGTATTTTTTGTGTCATTATAAAGTCCTTCAGGAAGTACATCACATGACGAGCTGCGTTAGCGTAATGGTTAAAGCGTTTGGTTGCTAAGCAAAATGTTCAGAGTTCAGACCTTGTTCGATGCTTAATATCTCCTTTATTTAAAAACAATATTGAAGTGTCTTACTTCATGAATTTTGTTTGTTTGAATGCAATTTTTTGAAATTGCTAGTGGCAACTAAAATCGACCATACAGAAAGTATACGATATGGACTTTTACCTCTGCAAACTCACCAAAATTTCGTGCAAATGGTTTACTACATCTAATGCTGCACAATAACTGTATTGAACATCGAAACAAAATTAAGTCATTTATCGGGGGAAGGTATCAGTCAAGAAGATGTGTAAAAATCAAATTTTTGGGACAAATAGTTTTTGTGAAATCGTATGATAGTGTGTCAAAGCAGTCGAAACACCATGTGTCTGCACAGGCGAGCAGTGTAGTGATGCAAAACCTCGCACACCGCTGAATGTGAGGAGCACGTCTCGGTAGCAGCAAAAGGATTAATGCGGCCGTGGTGACTTTACTTCATAAACTGTGCGCTCCCCCCCTAAACATAAGTTTGCGAACTATACTATGGCGCTGCTTCTCTTCGCCCGTGCAACTGGCAACGCAGCAATCTCCCGCGTCTGGGAGGGCATGCGCGAACCGCCAACTTAAAAGAATTGAACTGTAGTGTCGTCGGGTGTTCAGTGTTTGTCAGTAATTACTAGAAGGACTGGGACGCTTTTCTACCATATGTAACAAATCACACAACGAGTGATGCTAACCAACCCACATGCAGTGAAGGCGTAAGACTAAAAATGTTGATTTCAAGTAACCAGGAACGCTGCCAGGTAACACATGTGGCATTGCATGTTATAAGAAATCACAACTCACACCGCTTTACAACGGTAGTTCACCTAGACCATAGTTACCCGTTTAAGAGACCTCTGGAGGCATTTCGTCCTTTACTGCCAGCACCTTTTTAAGGGGGAAAGAATCAGAGGCCAAAGGAAAGAAATGTAGAGTCAAGCAATTAAAACAGGACATCCTTATGGCTATTCTGACGCATGACTGCGCACTAATGTCGCAAGCGGGAATGATAAACTAACAGGCGGTTTCCTGTTCCTTCAGTTTGCTGTCCAGATCCAGCCCAGGGCTGGGGGTAGCAGTTCCAGCTTCAGGGATTGACCTCAGGAGAAAAGTGGAAATAAACGCTCTAGCGTTGAAACGTCCCCTTAGAACAATTATACATGACTGTGCTTAACCTGACACACAATATTTTTAGCGCAACGCAATATGACTTTCAAAAATCCCTGCAAAAGAATGGCCCTGAGTAACATTAAACTATACCTTTCAGAAATCACTTACCTCACAAAAATCCTCATTACTCGAACTACTGCAGTACAGCGAGCGCCACTACTGCCAGCTAAATAAAAGATTCAAACTACGGAAGGCACTAACTACTGATAGGGATAGTTAGCAAATGAAAGATATTAATGGAGAACAAACAATGTATTTACCTTGATAGTCATAATATATATAGCAATTCATGACAAATTACAAAACTCCGCCATCTCTCTCCCAACATCCACCACTGCTGGCAGCTCACCTCCAACTGCGCAACGCTACGCGCTGTTCACATCCAGCTGCCGCTGCCCAACACTACAATGGCAGGCAACAATGCAAACTAGCCACAGACTGCACACAGCACAGCCAGTGATTTTCATACGGAGGTGGCGTTACCAATAAGAAAACCTAAACAGCCTACTTACATAGCCCCCATGCTCCCCACAAAAAATTTTACAAATTGTTTTGGGCAGTGGCCAATAATGATTTGATAAAATTTTTCATAATTACAATAACAAAGATATCAAATGCACACACTTATTGATACATTGTTGGTCAAAAGCTAAAATTTTCTCACAGTCCATAAAGACAGTCCTCATCATTAGTCACAGTAAAATTGCAGTGTTTTTCTCAAAGTCTGAGCAGTAAAAGAAAATGCACACAGAAGTAATGGATTTCCATGCAGTCTTGAAGAAGTAGTGTTGACCTTCCAACGGAAAGACAGTGCTGACTCTCGACATGCAGACAGGTAATGGGTCACAACAGAGCAAACCCACAGCAGAGTCATTCGACGTTTTGAAGAAGATTGGTAGGTAGGTCGTCACAGAGCAAACCCACTGTATTCCTGGTAGAGATTACGGTATTGGTGGGCCACCAGAGGTGCAGACCCACTGTAGTCCTGGTAGAGATTGTGGTAGTGGTGGGCCACCAGAGGTGCAGACCCACTGCAGTCCTTGTAGAAATAATGGTACTGGTGAGTCAGCAAAGGTGTAGACCCACTGTAGTCCTTGTAGAAATAATGGTATTAGTGGGTCATCAAAGATGCAGACCCACTGCAGTCCTTGTAGAGATGGCCAGCAGCCATCTATTTGACTGTGCAGGTGCACAATCACCATCGAAGAGTCTTGCAGATAATATAGCAAGTCCATAACCACCACTTGTGCACTCACAAAGTTTTTGGAATTGTCCTTAGAACCAGCAATTCTGTTATCTAGTCCCTTGCTGAATTATTAACACATGTGTAAACACTAACAGTCCCTACTTCTCGCATATTGTCCATATACTAAGACCAACAGAAACGTGTGCAGTGAAATGGAACTTACAAGTTACTTAATTTGATGAACTGGTGTCAATTACAATTTTATAACATAAGAACACAATTACAAAGATACAGAAAACATCATTAAAAACATAATAATACAGATAACATTTGTAGTAATACAGGCTTTACAAAAGAATCGAAATAACATATACATCAGTGTTACAGGAGTTATAAGTACCTACATAAAAGATCAGAATAACTTTTGAAACATCAACTTCACACATGAGCAACAAAACAGAACAGATAAATAATGTCTAAACATCTTTACAAAGTAAATAACATATTATTAATGCAAATTATATTTGAGGATAACAGTATTCCTCATCATAGTGAATGTAGCTTAGTATTAGAAAAATTCTACAACATAAATCGTATTAGCTAAACACATAAAGACAGGAAAAACACAAATACACAAGAGTACACACACATATAGCGGAATAATACAAAAGGAAAGGACAGGGTTTGTTTTACTGCAGTATTTTGCAAACAAAACTTCCTATACTTCTTGGAGATCTCCCTTCATTCATCATTATTCCCAAAAAGTCCTATCTATACCTGCTTTCTGTATTCTATTCATATTTCTTTCAATATAATTATTTCTCAGTGTACAATACTCATTTTGGCCCAAATCTTTTTCATATAACTTCGCAACACATTCTTTACCTATTCTCCATAGTCCGTTTCTTATATAGTCTACCCCTCTTAAACTAACTTAAATCTACTGAGCTCAGATGCTAAACTAAGGGACGAGGCAATGCAGCAGCACAAAACAATTAACGCAAACAGCAATGAAAAAAAAATGGAAATTTGCAAAGCAAGCTACAGTAAATCTAAATTACCAAGCAATTCAACATTGCAACTAATATGAGGCAATGCGCAGCAAACAAGAAAAATAAATCTGGCTTAGCAGAGTAACACAAATTGAAATTCAGTAGCATGAAAATGAAATAACTTATATCTAAACATGACATAGCTCAAGCAGAAAAATATTACACTAAAAATGGCCATGTCTAATACCTATGTCACATCTTAACACTAGAGTGATGCATCACAAAAACTTAGTCTGCAAGAAAGTTACCAAGTCAATAAAAAAATTATTTATGCAATTCCTGTGAAAGGAAATGTCTATTTGTGCTCTCTTTTCTAAGAAAGTATATCATAAACGTATTCTTCACTGGGTCTGTAGACAGAAAATAGTGGTATTACTACATATATTAAATTTTATAATAACCAATGCTGCAGTGCAGCTAGGAACTAAATATTAAACAAAATAGGCAAAGCAAGGCGTCAAACGTCATTCACTAGCCATATGGCATTTCATAATGCAGTAAACAATCTTTCAACTAGCAAGACAATAGACATAAAATGTTTCTCATCATTTCATTTCAGTAAATGTCATAAATTAAGAGCTCCACAGTGTAATCATATGTTATCAAGTTCGACCGTGTCGTTTTTCCGATGCTTTCTACAAAGGAACGTCAATAGCGAGGATAATGGCCTCCATTTTTTTTTTCCACCTGTGCCTCTGGAAGGGGACTGTCGCCCAGCTGGGTGCCCACGACGCATTAGGTGCAGGTGGTCACTTAACTTTCTTACTGAAATATTTACGACACCAGTTTGGATTACAGTGACAGTCTCATATAAAAAAATTTCACCGGTCGAGAATTTGCGTTGCAAATGTGTAGAAACAAAATCCTATGAATGTAACAGTGTGCAAAAAATTTTCGCCTGCATTGTGATACATTCACGCATTTACACACATTTCATAACTCTTAAAGTACGATTCTTGGTTTCCAACAACCTTTTTCACAAACCAGAGTCCCTAACCACTACTCATTATTCCTTACCTTATTCGTTGACACTTCTTCAATATTTCATTATTACAGATATGTAGCATAATCAAATAACTCATATAGCATCAGCTTACTGATCATAAACATACCGCAACAGCATAATACACATAGTCATCGTGATAATAACTTAATAACACCTCAGTCAACTCTCAAAATCGTCGTAGCTTCCTCCAATAATTTCAAAACCTAAAAAAATTCTCTGCTCATGTCAAAAGTGTCATCTGCCTCAAAAGCACTTTAAAAATCATAATCCCATACCAAACACATCATTCAAAGCTCTCATAGTATCACAATGGTTCCGAAAAATATGAACAGTTTACATTTTACAGACAAAATACAATTTCGTAAGTGTGAAGTTATCCAAGTGTGTAATTACATCTGTCACTGATGTAGTAAAAAAAATTCTTTCTCTGTTAAATGATCAGATAGCTGTGTAATTCTGTGTTAGAGAAATATGGTACCGATGTGTAAAGTTGTGTAAGCAAATACCATATTAGCTAGGACTCCTTGTGGTTGCCAAACACATGATACACAATGTAGGTGTGTACCCCCCTGAGGATTAATGTAATTATTCCCTCAGGTGTTACAGATTACAGCAATGGAATGAAATGTATCACGGAAAACCTTTGTATCATTGTACTTCAAAAATCTTTAAAAATAAATGATTTAAGTGAAATTAATCACTCAAATACGTGTACTGTAGAGCTAAACTGTGCGTCATGTTGTAAGATAATCTCTGTGGAAGCGTCGTAGTTATCGTCCTCCGCAAGCTAAGTTCTGCAGAAGTCAATGTACTTACCTCATGATAAACAAAAGTGAAATGCTTTGCGTGTAGACATCTCAGTTATTACGCTTATTGCCATGATGAAGAAAGTACTGTGCTGTAACGTATTGTTGTGCTACGGAAAAGGCAGTCTCATTGTAGCTATACCACAAAGTCACTACTAAAACATGTTTTACTTTCCAGAAGAATTCAGAAAAATTGTGCAGATATAAAACAGATACACCGCAAAAGCAACAATGTAAATTGTGTCACACATTAGTAGCGTCGTGATATAGTCATGTAGCTGTCAAATAAACTAACCACTGTGTCATCTGGTATCTCTCAGAAAGCACTTTGAATCCATAATGTATTTTCAAATAAACCAAAATGTTGCATTAAAATCTCATTAGCAGTACCAGTACATGTTCGAAGTATGTGAGCCTTATGGTCGTTACGTAATCGTGCCACTAACAAGCAAGAATGTACAAATAACAACACTGTGTCGTCTGTTCACTATAACAATGCATTCGTAATTTCTGTTTAAATAAGTTCTCTTGGTTCTTGACTGGATATTTAACTTCAAACATTGTTGTATGTTAACAGATTCTAAGTCTGACAAAGCATATTAGTAATGTGAAGCGAAAAATTTTATGGCAAAGACTAAGTTAAAAAGCAGATTATCTTTCAATAAACGGTTTTACATGTGAAATGTGGTGTAAACCTTTACTCTTCCTAGTACGCAGAGTTTCAACTTCAACGCAATTATCATGTGGTATACGTCGGATTCTGTAAGGTCCATTGTAAACTAGAAAGAATTTGTGACTCAAGTGTTTCTTCTTATGTGACAATGAATGAGCTTTAATGAGAACTTTCTGACCAATGTACAATTTCTTTGCATTTGCTTTACCGTGTAGTTTTCTCCTTTTGTCTGCTGCAGATTTTATATTTTTAAGAGCCAGATCAATTATGTCTTTGTGTCGAAGTTTACGTGTATTCGGGAAAGGTACAAGCTCTCTGATTCTGTTCGGTGGTTCTTCATTCTTCAGTACAAGAGTAGGTGATAAAGCAGTGGAGTCGTGAGGCATTTCATTCAGCACGTTTTGAAATAAGTGTAAATATCTGTCCCAATGCTGATGCTTTCTGCGACAATAAAGTCTGCAAAGCTTATTGATTTCTTTCATAATCCGTTCAGACGGGTTTCAATGTGGTGAGTACAATGAAATAAAAACGGGTTTGATTTTATGGTTGCGAAGCATGCGTGACCAAATAGCAGATCTGAATTGCGGTCCATTATCTGAAATGACTTTACTAACGTGTCCAAATTCATGTAAGAAATTTTTAACAAAGGCGTAGGATACAGACCGTCCAGTGGCTTTACGTAACGGTGTGAAAGAAACAAATTTTGAAGTAAGTTCAACAGCGACTAGAACGTACGAAAATCCATTAGATGTTCTAACAAGCGGTCCCAAGAGATCAACAGCAGCAAATTCTTTTAATTTAGAAGGAATGATAGGAAACAGCGGAGCACGATGGGAGATAGTAGATGGTTTCGCCTTTTGACAAAGTTTACAAATAGACAAGACTCTTCGAATTCACTTTTCCATACTGTTAAAATAACAAGTCGTTCGAAGAATATGATAACATTTTCGTGGGCCAAAATGAGCGTAGCTGAAATGAATGTACCAAATGAGCTTATTAACAAAATCGTCTGGAATGCAAAGTACCCATAGCTTGTCATCAACAGTGCAGCGTTTGAAGAGTATGTTGTTTCTAACCAGGTAATAATGCCGAATCTGAGTGTGTGTCTTTTCATGCCATTTACTTTTGATGTCTTTCCAAATCGGATCTTTATCTTGTTCATGAGCAATGTCCTTTAAAGATGTGGTGATGAAGTTTTCAAAGGCGGCTTTCTGAATGTAAAGAATACTGAAGTTTTTTTCGAGGTTGCCTTCTGTGTTACTTTTCTCAAGCCCAGCTGGTGCGCGTGACAGTGCGTCTGCAACAATGTTCTCCTTGCCGGGAATGTAGACTATTGTGAAGCGGAATTCTTGCAGAAACAATGCCCAACGTTTTAACCTGTCATGATTTAATTTTGAAGACATAAGAAATTGTAATGCACGATGATCACTGTATACTTTTACGTGCTTACCAGAAAGAAAGAAATGGAATTTGTTAAATGCCCAAACGATAGCTAAAGCTTCTAATTCAGTAACGGAATAATTTTTTTCAGATTTTGTTAGCACTCGGCTAGCAAAAGCAATGGTTTTCTGAACAGTAATGTCATTTTCTATGGCTTCTTAAAATAAATGGGCACCAAGACAGACTTTAGAAGAATCCGTGCTAAGGTAGAAATCTTGTGACAGATCTGGATGAGCTAGTATTGGCGCGTGAAGTAGCGATTCTTTCAAAGAATTGAATTCCAAGTGTGCTTGTTCGTCCCAGTTCCAAATAGTATTTTTTCCAGTGAGAGAACAAAGTTTTGGTGTAACAAGAATTTGCATGTTCAGAAAACGACGGTAAAAATTTACGAGACCTAGAAAACTGCGGACTTGTCTTTTTGTGGATGGAACTGGAATGGCTCTGATTGCTTCTAACTTTTCAGGATCCGGCTGAATGCCTTTAGAAGAAATAATATGTCCCAAAAACTTCACCTTTGTCCTACCGAATTCAGACTTTTCCCAGTTAACTGTAATTCCAGATTCTGCAAAAATATGTAACACGCTGTTGAGAATGCGATTGTGTTGTTCCCATGAGCCTTCTGCTATCAGAATATCGTCTACATATAAGGTGATGTGACGTTTTAAGAACTCAGGTAATATGGAATTTAGCCCGCGAATGAATGCTGCCGAAGAAATGTTCAAACCAAAAGGAAGTTTCCGAAACTGATAACAAACGCCGAAACAAAGAAAAGCTGTGTATTTTCTACATTCTGGATGAAGTTCGATCTGATAAAAGCTGGATCTAAGATCAATGGAAGACAACACTTTTACACCATTAAAATTTTGAAGAAGTTCTTCCAACGTTTGCGGCCTGTCTGTTTCAGGAATAAAGATAGTATTGATTTGTCTCGAATCTAAGACAAGCCTGATCGATCCATTTTTCTTCTCAACAACATGTAACGGATTGTTGTATGAGCTTACTGCAGGCTCAATAATGCCCTCGTCAAGCATAGATTGTATTTCTGTTCTAACACGGTCTCTATAATGTGCTGGAATTACGTATGGTCTAACACAAAATTTAGTATGCTCACGAACACGAAATTGGTATTGAAATCCCTTGATTGTTCCTGTTTTGTGAGTAAAAACTGTGGAATGAGCTTGTAAAATCTCAAAGAGGTCCTGCCTATCAGTGTCATTACAATTCTCAATTGTTTGAATTTTATTCTGAATTAACTCATTAGTTTCAAATATGCCGTCGATATCATCCCTGTCAGTACTTGCAGAGTGATTGTTAGGGTCTAGTTCTGTAGAAAATTCCGAACTGTTGTCTAACAGAAGGTAAAGCCGATTAATTTCTTCGTCATGGTTTGAGAGCCAATCTTCAAATTTCAAAGCTACTGACTTACCTTCTTTTTCTAAACTTATTTCAGCATCGTGAAAGTTTAAGATTGCTTTGTATTCATTCAAAAAGTCTACTCCCAATATAATTTCCGTCGACAATAATTGAACAATAAGAAAGCTCATAGAGAAGCTGTGGCTTTGACAAAAGAATTCAAAGTTGGTTTGTTGGCGTACATCTACACTTTTTCCAAAGATTGCACCTTGTAATTTAATCTTACGTAACGGGACTGCCAGAGTCAAGTACTGCCGTAAATTTTACATCATTTACTGTAATGTGAATCACAGGATATGCAATGTTGTTATGTTTTATGTCGTGTTCCTGGAGTAATATATCCCTAATGTCTTCCATTTTTACGTAATTACTAGCTACGGCAGCTGCGTCGTCAGTTTCATAAGTACATTTTGTGGCTGCCAGCGGTGTGAGTCATTGCCTATTGTCTCTTTGTTGGCGCGCGTCGTTATTGGGATTTGGAGACCTAACTTCTACAAATTCACTGTGACGAGAGGTCCCTGCCCTGTTTAAATCCCGCCAGTTCTGATGCAATTCAGGTCTGTCGTTACGATCACATCGTCTGTCGTCATGTCGGTAGTTCCTGTAGTTTCTTTCTTGTCGGTTAAGTGGTGGAGAATTTCTCCCTGAATCGTAACTGCGCGCTGGACCGTTGCGTCTAAAGTTATTCTGTCTCCCTTGATAATAATTATTTTGGTTCCCAAATTGTCTGTTTCTCTGATTGTCTGTTTCTCTGATTGTCTCTTTGATAGTCACTACTGCAGAGAGGTGATCTTTCCCTGTAATTATTACTACTCTGCCAACGGTTGTCATACGGGTGGTGTCTGTTTTGGTCACGATATGAGAATAGCCTTGTCGTGTCCAGTTATTATTTCTTTCATCGCGGAATTGTGACAGATGTGACCTGTAATTGTTGTGCTCCTGTTTCCGCGTTCCCCGATTGTCAGTGTCAATTTCCAGTTCGTGTAACAGTCCCTGAAAAGCCTCAATGTCTTCTTTGCAACGTCCTGCTAAAATAATATGTCGTAAATGTTCAGGTAATTTGATTAAGCAAATGCGGATGAGTTCTGAGGGGCTGTATGGGTTTGACAGGTACTGATTCTTGTGCAGCATGTCTTCAAAATATTTCACAAGACTGGAGAATTCAGATTGTTCGAAATGTTTCATCATTATGATGCTATATTTTACTCGGTCTTGTGTAGCTTGAGACCAATATGCTGAGAGGAAGGCATGATAAAATTCTCCTTCACTGTGGCAATCATGAATGACCGATCACATTCTTACAGCTGGTTCATTCTCTAAGTAGCGACACATAAATTCTAATCTGTGTTCTAACGACCAGTTGGGAGGAAAACAATGAGAGAATTGATGGAGCCATGCTTGTGGATGAATGTCGTTGGGAGAATTCTTAAACGTTTTGAATTTACGTGTAGTAATGAACAGCTTATAGTCAAAATCATCATGTCGGCGAGTCGCATATCAGTCATTGTTACGTCGTTTCGGCGGTTCCATTTCAAAATTCGGTGCACCTTGCCAATATCTTTCATAATTTCCGAAATGCGCTGTGTTATTATTTTGTGGCTGTTCCGTATTTCTATGTCCCTCTTCCTGTACTGGGGCGCGAGTGTCCTCTGAAATGCGTAATTCTTGTACTACCTGTGTCAGCTGATCTTGTACTTCGCGGATTTCTCTTTGATGTTGCGTATTAATTTGATTCTGATTTTGTTTGAATTTCCTAATTTGTTCGCACTCTTCTGTGTCATTAAAGACTACCGGTTTTGTGTCATTCAGATTATCATCTACCTTCGTAGATAAATTATTTAGCTGATCCGAAAGTTCAACTACTTTCTCTGATAAAGTACTAATTTCCTCCATGTGTCTTTCTACTGTGTCCTTTAAGTTTTCCTGAGTTTTTGCAAGTTGCGTAACCGAATCGGTAGACGCAACTGAGTCCATTTTAGCTTGCAAGGTCTCATGATTTTCATGAACAATAATTTGCAGTTCTTTTTATGGCTGCTTCGTGGTTCTGTATTGCATTTTCATGACGCGAAAAAATAGGTTGAAAATGCTCACAAATTTGAGTTTTTACGTCATTACAGACTTTTTGACATTTCGATTCAATGTTATGTAACTCAGTAGTTAAATCTTCACGCGTTTGTTCAAGAGTTTGTTCCAATGAGTCTAACTTTTGAAGCTGTTGCTGTGTTTGTCTCTGATTTTGTTCCAGTGTGTCTAACTGTTGCTGTGTTTGTCTCTGATTTTGTTCCATTGTGTCTAACTTTTGAAGCTTTTGTCCCATTTGTTGCATTAATTGTAGTAACAATGCACTGGTGTCTGAAACATGTTCCTCAGTGCTTTTCGGCAGTGAATTTGCACCGGCAACATTCACATTTTGACAAGCGGAAAATGTGTCTTGACTCATTTGAGAAAACGGTGAGAACCCAAAACCTGAGTCTGCAGTATTTGCAATATTGTGTTCTGTCATTCCCGATTCCTGAGACGAGCTGTTGCCGACCGATCGATCGATAACGCTTCCCTGTTCACTACCTGTTTCACTGTCTACACCATTATTTGACGCCCGCTCCATTTCCCTATGCACAGTTACCAAGTTACTACTTTGAATGTCTGTTACTTCATTACACAGTGGTGCTGATAAGCTACGCTCGTCGTCACTATTATTTCTCAGTTTACTTTGGAGCCTAGTGTTACGTTTTTCACACGCCATTATTGTCACAATATTTCACACGATAACACAGAAAAGTACAATTTGAAGAGCAAAATAAGATAACACATTAACATAGAAATGGAAATAATGTCTACTTATATACTTGGTGCAAATCTACATGCATGTCACAACTGTTTTACTGTACAACAATGAAGGACTGCAACTACAAAGGAGATTCACTCTACAATTACGCGCTAGCAATAAACAAAATCTACGCTAATTACACAAACTACAAGGAAAAAATCAGAAGATTCCAGTGAGGTATCCTCGGCTAAGGGTCGACATATGAAACGTCCCCTTAGAAAAATTATACATGACTGTGCTTAACCTGACACACAATATTTTTAGCGCAACGCAATCTGACTTTCAAAAATCCCTGCAAAAGAATGGCCCTGAGTAACATTAAACTATACCTTTCAGAAATCACTTACCTCACAAAAATCCTCATTACTCGAACTACTGCAGTACAGCGAGCGCCACTACTGCCAGCTAAATAAAAGATTCAAACTACAGAAGGCACTAACTACTGATAGGCATAGTTAGCAAATGAAAGATATTAATAGAGAACAAACAATGTATTTACCTTGATAGTCATAATATATATAGCAATTCATGACAAATTACAAAACTCCGCCATCTCTCTCCCCACATCCACCACTGCTGGCGGCTCAGCTCCAACTGCGCAACGCTACGCGCTGTTCACATCCAGCTGCCGCTGCCCAACACTACAATGGCAGACAACAATGCAAACTAGCCACAGACTGCACACAGCACAGCCAGTGATTTTCATACAGAGGTGGCGTTACCAATAAGAAAACCTAAACAGCCTACTTACAGCGTTTGTCGCAGTGATAAGCCTGTTGTGCTGTTCTGGAATTGCAGAAGCCTTTAACGTCCGTCGTCTTAAGTAGTGGCGAACTCGTCTTGCAGCAACTGGACGTAATGAAATGAAATGATCGTATGGCATTATTGGCCGGGAGGCCCTGTCTGTGAAAGTTCAGCCACCGGGTGCAAGTTATGTTTGAGGCGACACCACAGTGGGAAACTTGCACGTCGGTGGTGATGAGGACAACACAACACTCAGCCCACGAGTAGAGAAAATCTCCAACTCAGCCGGGAATTGAACTCCAGCCGCTCAATGGTAGGCAAGCACGTTATGACTCAGCTAAGCAGGCAGACAACTGGACGTAGTAACGTTCCTTCGTCGTATGGAGGAGGCTCAATGATACACAAGGATAATGCCAGTTGCAGCAGTCAGCTTTTACACGCTTACGAAGGCAACTATGCCAAACGACAGGGTTAGCCCCACAAGCGCAATGGAAGGTTGGGTACCTAGACGCAGGTGGTTGAATCCAAAAAACAGTTTTCGGTACGGTCGATGGAGAGGACTTGGAAACGATCAAGAAGGCATCACAGCAAGCACAAGCAGAGTAGAAGACAATCAGGAAACCGTAGACATACAAACGACACAGCTTGACAGTCTTATAATAGGCGCAGTAAAGTATTAAAAAGCTGAGCTCCTTAGCTGTCACTGTCATGACTCACAGTCGGGCACTGACGGATACCAATAGTCACGATTTGGATATCCTGGGGGACCGTTTCGATAAAGCGGACACCCAGTTGACGATGGTGAAGCTCCTTCGCACCGCTATTGATAGCATTACTGACTTACGTATAGAAACCACCGAACCGCAGGAAGAACTTTGACATACTGTATGCGGGCATCTAACCACGATTCACCTACCTATGGGTCAGTTCCTGGATAGACTACGCAGGGTTCAAGCATTTCGTTAGTTGTTGTTCACTTTTATTAACAACATACGTTCTGAAGGGCTTCTAGTGTCTAATTAGGATCCCGAACGTGAAAAGTCTCCTGACACTGCCTCTGCTATACCAACATAATATCGATATCGTATACTACCATTGGGGTGGAAGGGGGGGGGGGGAGGGGGGAGAGGAGAAGTGGGAGATACACAATAACCACCAAAATAAATGAAAAAAGTTACAAATTTCGTTAATTCTTGTTGATTTTTACTAACAATAAACATTTTAAAGGAATACTTATATCTAAATAAGATCCAAAAAATGAAAACATTTAATATTACAGTCACTGTAAAACGTGGCATCTACCACCACTACTTAAATACTTGCATTAATTTTGACTGGAAAAGAAATATAAGAAAACTGTAGAATCTGATAGGAGACTTCATTAAAGACAATAAATAATTTTGTGCTAACAATGTCTTTAATGAAAAAAAGTAACCAACTATGTTGTTGTGGTCCTCAGTCCAGAGACTGGTTTGATGTAGCTCTCCATGCTACTCTATACTGTGCAAGCTTCTTCATCTCCCAGTACCTACTGCAACCTACATCCTTCTGAATCTGCTTAGTGTATTCATCCCTTGGTCTCCCTCTACGATTTTTATGCTCCACGCTTCCCTCCAGTACTAAACAATGATCCCTTGGTACCTCACAACGTGTCCTACCAACCGATCCCTTCTTTTAGTCAAGATGTGCCACGAATTCGACTTCTCCCCAATTCTATTCAATACCTCCTCATTAGTTACGAGATCGACCCATCTAATCTTCAACATTCTTCTGTAGCACCACATACCGAAAGCTTCTATTCTCTTCTTGTCTAAACTATTTGTCGTCCATGTTTCACTTCCATACATGGCTACACTCCATACAATTACTTTCAGAAAAGATTTACTGACACCTAAATCTATACTCGATATTAATAAATTTCTCTTCTTCTTGCCGTAGCCAGTCTACATTTTATATCCTCTTTAATTCGACCATAATCAGTTATTTTGATCCCCAAATAGCAAAACTCATTTACTACTTTAAGTGTCTCATTTGCTAATCTAATTCCTTCAGCATCACATGATTTAATTCGACTACATTCCATTACCCTCATTTTGCTTTTGTTGATGTTCCTCCTATATCCTCCTTTCTACAAACTGTCCATTCAGTTCAGCTGCTCTTCCAGGTGTTTAGCCGTCTCCGACAAAATTACTATGTCATTGGCAAAACTCAAAATTTTTATTTCTTCATCATGGATTTTAATTCCTACTCCTAATTTTTCTTTTGTTTCTTTTACTGCTTGCTCAATATACAGATTGAAATACATCAGAGATAGGTTACAACCCTGTCTCACTGCCTTCCAAACCACTGCCCTTTCATGCCCCTAAAATCTTATAACTGCCATCTGGTTTCTGTACAAATTGTAAATAACCTTTCGCTCCCTGCATTTTAACCCTGCCACCTTCAGAATTTGAAAGAGAGTATCCCAGTCAAAATTGTCAAAAGCTTTCTCTAAATCTACAAACATAGAAACGTAGGTTTGCCTTCCCTTAATCTACACTATGTGATCAAAGGTATCCAGACACCCCCAAAAACATATATTTTTCATATTAGGTGCATTGTGCTGCCACCTACTGTCAGGTACTCCATATCAGCGACTTCAGTAGTTATTAGACATCGTGAGACAGTAGAATGTGGCACTCCGCGGAACTCACGGACTTCGAATGTGGTCAGGTGTCATACGTCTATGTTATACGTCTGTACGCGAGATTTCCACACTCCTAAACATCCCTAGCTCCACTGTTTCCGATGTGATGGTGAAGTGGAAACGTGAAGGGACACGTACAACACAAAAGCGTGTAGTCCGACCTCGTCTGTTGACTGACAGAGACTGCCGACAGTTGAAGATGGTCGTAATGTGTAATAGGCAGACATCTATTCAGACCATCACACAGAATTCCAAACTGCATCAGAATCCACTGCAAGCACTTGGATTTCATGGTCGAGCGGCTGCTCATAAGCTACACATCACGCCAGTAAATGTTAAACGGCGTCTCGCTTGGTCTAAGGAGCGTAAAAACTGGACGATTGAACAGTGGCAATACGTTGTGCGGAGTGACAAATCACGGTATACAATGTGGCGATCCGATGGCAGAGTGTGGGTATGGCGTGTGTAGTGCCAACAGTAAAATTCGGAGGCGGTCGTGTTACGGTGTGGTCGTATTTTTCATGGAGGGGCCTTGCACTTCTTGTTGTTCTGCGTGGCACTATCACAGCACAGGCCTACATTGATGTTTTAAGTGCCTCCTTGCTTGCCGCTCTTGATGAGCAATTCGGGGATGGCGATTGCATCTTTCAACACTGTCGAGCACCTGTTAATAATGCATCTTTGGGATGTTTCGGAATGCCGACTGCGTGCCAGGCCTTACCGACCGACACCGATACATCTCCTCAGTGCAGCAAGCCGTGAAGAATGGACTGCCATTCCAGCATTACCGAAGGACGGTGCCACGAAATTGTACTGTAAGTAATTTTCAACCAGGTGTCTGGATACTTTTGATCACATAGTGTATCTTCTAAGAAATGTCGTAGGGTCAGTATAGCGTAGCACCTACACTATCTGGTCAAAAGTATCTGGACACCTATATGTAATGTGGAGATGTCGCGAGAGGCAAACCCGCCAGTGTTGTTAGTAGTTATGTAGTAGCAGCAAAATCGACCGGTCAGGAGAGCCCAGCGACTCTGAACGTATACTAGTTGTTGGTTGACACCTGAGTAACAAGTTTATCAGGGACATTTTCAACTCTTACAAAGCTGCCCAAATGGACTGCTGGTGACGCGGCTGTGAAGTGGAAACACGAAGGACCAACTATAGCTTCACCAAGAGGCCTCATATCGTGAAGGGTAGAATCCGTTGGTCATTGCGGATTATGTTTATAAAAAGCGCATCGAATCTGGGGACGGAATCACTCGTGGTTTCCAAAGATTTTTAAAAAAGTGGGGCCTAATGGTCGAGCAGCTACTTATAAGTCAGACTTTTCTGTAGTCTTCGCTAAGCAACGCTTGAGGTTGTGTAAAGAGCTACGCCACTGAACAGTGGATGAATGCAAGCGAAGGATTTCGAGTGATGAATCACGCTATACTCAGTAGCATTCGGATGGGAGGGTTTGGGTTCGGCGAATCTCTGCACAACGTCACATCGCCCCATCTGCAGCGCCAATAGTAAATACAGGGTGGTCCACTGATCGTGACCGTGCCAAATGTCTCACGAAATAAGCATCAAACGAAAAAACTACAAAGAACGAAACTTGTCTAGTTTGAAGGGTGAAACCAGATGGCGCTATGATTTGCCCGCTAGATGGCGCTGCCATAGGTCAAACGGATAGCAACTGCGTTTTTTTAATAGGAACCCCCATTTTTGTTACATATTCGTGTAGTACGTAAAGAAATACGAATGTTTTAGTTGGACCACTTTTTTCGCTTTGTGATAGATGGTGCTGTAATAGTCACAAACATACGGCTCACAATTTTAGATGAACAGTTGGTAACAGGTAGGTTTTTTAAATTAAAATACAGAACGTAGGTACGATTGAACATTTTATTTCGGTTGTTCCAATGTGATACATGTACCTTTGTGAACTTATCAAATGGCTCTGAGCACTATGGGACTTAACTGCTCTGGTCATCAGTCCCCTAGAACTTAGAACTACTTAAACCTAACTAACCTAAGGACATCACACACATCCATTCCCAAGGCAGCATTCTAACCTGCGACCGTAGCGCTCACGCGGTTCCAGACTGTAGCGCCTAGAACCGCACGGCCACCCCGGCCGGCGTGAACTTATCATTTCTGAGAACACATGCTGTTACAGCGTGATTACCTGTAAATACCACATTAATGCAATAAATGCTCAAAATGATGTCCGTCAACTTCAATGCATTTGGCAATGCGTGTAACGACATTCCTCTCAACAGCGAGTAGTTCGCCTCCCGTAATCTTCGCACATGCGTTGGCAATGCGCTGACGCATGTTGTCAGGCGTTGTCGGTGGATCACGATAGCAAATATCCTTCAACTTTCCCCACAGAAAGAAACCCGGGGACGTCAGATCCGGTGAACGTGCGAGCCATGATATGGTGCTTCGACGACCAGTCCACCTGTCATGAAATATGCTATTCAATACAGCTATGTGCCGGACATCCACCATTTTGGAAGTACATCGCCATTCTGTCATGCAGTGAAACATCTTGTAGTAACATCGGTAGAACATTACGTAGGAAATCAGCACACATTGCACCATTTAGATTTTCATCGATAAACTGGGGGCCAATTATCGTTCCTCCCATAAAGCCGCACCATACATTAACCCGCCAAGGTCGCTGATGTTCCACTTGTCGCAGATATCGTGGATTTTCCGTTGTTCAATGGTGCATATTATGCCGGTTTACGTTACCGCTGTTGGTGAATGACGCTTCGTAGCTAAACAGAACGCGTGCAAAAAATCTGTCATCGTCCCGTAATTTCTCTTGTGCCCAGTGGCAGAACTGTACACGACGTTCAGAGTCGTCGCCATGCAATTCCTGGTGCATAGAAATATGGTACGGGTGCAATCGATGTTGATGTAGCATTCTCAACACCGACGTTTATGAGGTTCTCGATTCTCGCGCAATTTGTCTGCTACTGATGTGCAGATTAGCCGCGACAGCAGCTAAAACACCTACTTGGGCATCATCATTTGTTGCAGGTCGTGGTTGACGTTTCACATGTGGCTGAACACTTCCTGTTTCCTTAAATAACGTAACTATCCGGCGAACGGACCGGACACTTGGATGATGTGCAGGATACCGAGCAGCATACATAGCACACACCCGTTGGGCATTTTGATCACAATAGCCATACATCAACACGATATCGACCTTTTCCGCAATTGGTAAACGGTCCATTTTAACAAGGATAATGTATCACGAAGCAAATACCGTCCGCACTGGCGGAATGTTACGTGATACCACGTACTTATATGTTTGTGACTATTACAGCGCCATATATCACAAAGCGAAAAAAGTGGTCCAACCAAAAAAATTCATATTTCTTTGCATACTACACGAATATGTAATACAAAATGGGGGTTAAAAAAACGCAGTTGATATCCATTTCACCTATGGCAGCGCCATCTAGCGGGCCAACCATAGCGCCATCTGGTTTCCCCCTTCAAGCTAGGCAAGTTTCCGTCTTTGTAGTTTTTTAGTTTGATGCTTATTTCGTGAGATATTTGGCCCGGTCACTATCAATGGACCACCCTGTATAGAGGAGTAGGTGTTACAGTGGGGAGGTGTTTCAACATCTTAGGGTGTAGGCCCTTATTGAGCTTAAGACAATGATAAATGTGGAAAGATATGAACACACAGCGTTGTGTGCACTCAGTAGATGAACAGTTCGGATATCATGACAGTGCTTCCTGTCGTAAAGGGGACCTGTTAGGTTGTGATTTATGGACAGTACCACTCCAGAAATTGACTGGCCTACCCAAAGTCCCGAGCTGAACCCAATGGAACACCTTTGGGATCAGTTACAAAGTCGATTTCGCTCCAGACACCAGCGTCCAACATCACTACCTTCAATGGTTTCGGCTGTTGAGGAAGAGTAATCAACCATCCTCTACAGAAATTTGAATACCTCGTTGAAAGTGTCACTAGGAGAGGAGGTAGAGCCATCATGGTGAAGGGAGGACACACCACATTAGTAGTGTCCAATAGGTGTCTGGGTACTGCCGGCCGCTGTGGCCGAGCGCTTCTAGGTGCTTCAGTCCAGAACAGCGCTGCTGCTACAGTCGCAGGTTCGAATCCTGCCTCAGGCATGGATGTGTGTGACGTCCTTAGATTAGTTTAACTTTTTCTAGGTCTAGGGGACTGGTGACCTCAGATGATAACTCCCATAGTGCTAAGAGCCACTTGAACCATTTTGTCTTGGTACTTTCGACCAAATAGAAGATTCTGAGTGAACGCGTTCTCAAATTCTTTGCCTGCTGCAGACGTCTGAGACGAGTGTAAGCGTTGTACCTTGTAAGGCATATTAGAACCCAGCATATGAAAACAATGCTGAATATTCCACTCTATACAGTTATACAGGGTGTTTCAGAAAGGACTTCACAACTTTAACAATTCATATAAATTTATTGAATAAAGATGTAGAGCGGGGTTTAATGTCATTTCGTAGGGAAACACATCAATTTTTTTTCTACCTTAAATTAAAGATGTCGTGTGTGGGTTCCATTGGTTATCCTGCACACATCCCATCAGAAGTCAATTTCTTCCCAAACTCGCTGTAGCATTGTAGGTGTAACTTGCTCAGCGGCGGCGTAGATTCTAGCTCTAAGTTCAGATAGAGAAGCTGACACAGGAGGTACAAACACGATATCCTTGATGAATCCCCATAAAAAGAAATTCGAGTTGAGGCAGATCCAGAGAACGTGGGGCCAGGCAATTGGCGCATCACTGTCAATCAATTGACCAGGAAAGCGCTCACTGAGAAAATCCCAGATATCAGCCAGGTAGTGGGGTGATGCACCATCTTGCATGAAGTAAACATTTCGCTCTTGGTCATCCTTATCGATCTGTGGTATCAAAAATTGTTGTAACATATCCAGGTACACTATGCCTTGATGCTTCTCCCATGGAAAAAAGGATCCGTACACTTTATTCTTACTCAATGCACAAAAGACATTCAGCTTAGGGCAATCACGAACATACTGCAATGTTTGATGTGGATTTTCACTGCCCCAAATCCTACAGTCATGTATGTTAACCTTGCTACTTAAGTGAAAAGTCGGATCGTCAGAAAAGATGGTTCTGTCCAAGAAATATTGATTCTCATGTAATCGATTTAACATATCTGCAAACAAGTTCGTGCGAGCAACTTTATCAGTGTCTTTTATTGCATGTACTATTGTCAACCCATGTGGTTTCAAATGCACTCTGTTTCTGAACACACGCCAAGAAGTCATATGTGGGATTTTCAGTTTGCAAGATGCACGCCAGTTCGATTTAGTAGGGCTGCTGACAAAACGTTGTCTCACTCGCACGACGACATCGTCAGATGTGCTTGGACGACCTGATGATTTCCCATGTCTTATATTAAAACTGAAGAAACTGCAAAAAGGTGGGAATTTAAGGAGATGGGACCTGCATAAACTGAAAGAACCAGAGGTTGTACAGAGTTTCAGGGAGGGCATAAGGGAACAACTGACAGGAATGGGGGAAAGAAGTACAGTAGAAGAAGAGTGGGTAGCTTTGAGGAATGAAATAGTGAAGGCAGCAGAGGATCAAGTAGGTAAAAAGACGAGGGCTAGTAGAAATCCTTGGGTAACAGAAGAGATACTGAATTTAATTGATGAAAGGAGAAAATACAAAAATGCATTAAGTGAAGGAGGGAAAAAGGAATACAAACGTCACAAAAATGAGATGGACAGGAAGTGCAAAATGGCTAAGCAGGGATGGCTAGACGACAAATGTAAGGATGTGGAGGCTTATCTCACGAGGGGTAAGATACATACTGCCTACAGGAAAATTAAAGAGACCTTTGGAGAAAAGAGAACCACTTGCATGAATATCAAGAGCTCAGATGGAAACCCAGTTCTAAGCAAAGAAGAGAAAGCAGGAAGGTGGAAGGAGTACATAGTGTCTATACAAGGGCGATGTACTTCAAAGCAATATTATGGAAATGGAAGGGGATGTAGATGAAGATGAAATGGGAGATATGATACTGCGTGAAGAGTTTGACAGAGCACTGAAAGACCTAAGTCGAAACAAGGCCCCGAGGGCAGACAACATTCCATTAGAACTACTGACAGCCTTGGGAGAGCCAGGCCTAACAAAACTCTATCATCTGGTGAGCAAGATGTATGAGACGGGCGAAATTCCCTCAGACTTCAAGAATATTATAGAAATTCCAGTCCCAAAGAAAGCAGGTGTTGACAGATGTGAAAATTACCGAACTATCAGTTTAATAAGTAACAGCTGCAAAATAATAACGTGAATTCTTTACAGACGAATGGAAAAATTGCTAGAAGCCGACTTCGGGGAAGGTCAGTTTGGATTCCGTAGAAATTTTGGAACATGTGAGGCAATACTGACCCTACGACTTATCTAAGAAAAAAGATTAGGGAAAGGCAAACCTACGTTTCTAGCGTTTGTAGACTTAAAGAAAGCTTTTGACAACGTTGATTGGAATACTCCCATTCAAATTCTGAAGGTAGCAGGGGTAAAATACAGGGAGCTAAAGGCTATTTACAACTTGTACAGAAACCAGATGGCAGTTATAAGAGTCGAGGGACATGAAAGGGAAGCTGTGGTTAGGAAGGGAGTGAGACAGGGTTGTAGCCTCTCCCCGATGTTATTCAATCTGTATATTGTGCAAGCAATAAAGGAAACAAAACAAAAGTTCGGAGTAGGTATTAAAATCCATGGAGAAGAAATAAAAACTTTGAGGTTCGCCGATGACATTGTAATTCTGTCAGAGACAGCAAAGGACTTGGAAGAGCAGTTGAACGGAATGGACAGTGTCTTGAAAGGAGGATATAAGATGAACATCAACAAAAGCAAAACGAGGATAATGGAATGTAGTCAAATTAAGTCGGGTGATGCTGAGGGAATTAGATTAGGAAATGAGACACTTAAAGTAGTAAAGGAGTTTTGCTATTTGGTGAGCAAAATAACTGATGATGGTCGAAGTAGAGAGGATATAAAATGCAGACTGGCAATGGCAAGGAAAGCGTTTCTGAAGAAGAGAAATTTGTTAACGTCGAGTATTGATTTAAGTGTCAGGAAGTCGTTTCTGAAAGTATTTGTATGGAGTGTAGCCATGTATGGAAGTGAAACATGGACGATAAATAGTTTAGACATGAAGGGAATAGAAAATTTCGAAATGTGGTGCTACAGAAGAATACTGAAGATTAGATGGGTAGACCACATAACTAATGAGGAGGTATTGAACAAAATTGTGGAGGAGTTTGTGGACACAACTTGATTAGAAGAAGGGATCGGTTGGTAGGACATGTTCTGAGGCATCAAGGGATCTTCAATTTGGTACTGGAGGACAGCGTGGAGGGTAAAAATCGTAAAGGGAGACCAAGAGATGAATACACTAAGCAGATTCAGAAGGATGTAGGCTGCAGTGGGTACTGGGAGATGAAGAAGCTTGCACAGGATAGAGTAGCATGGAGAGCTGCATCAAACCAGTCTCAGAACTGAAGACCAGAACAACAACACCGAGAACCCTGTTTCTGCAAAACATTTTTGCCACTCATAAATTGTAGACCTACTAGGAGGATGTTAAGCGTATGTGGTACGGAAATTACTCTGAACTGTCGTCGCCGACTTCCATTTTTCAAACCAAAACACACAGCTAACACGCTCAGGTGCAGTGAAGGCAGCCATCTTTAACGCAACTGGCACTAGCGCTCCTTGCGGACCCATTCGGCACTGACGAACTACGCGAGACAAAACGTTATATATTTTCCTACAAATTGACACTACAATCACCTCTGTAGGTCCTATTAACGAATTTATACGAATTTTCAAAGTTGTAAAGTCATTTTTGTAACATGCTGTACTTCTCTGGAGATATTTACTCGTGAACAGATGCTTACATGCGTATCGACGAAGAGCTTCTTTATTTCTTGCCGTCTGTAGGTCATGCGGATTTCTTACATCTACATCTATACTCCGCGAGCCACCTTACGGTGTGTGGCGGAGGGTACTTATTGTACCACTATCTGATCCCCCCTTCCCTGTTCCATTCACGAATTGTGCGTGGGAAGAACGACTGCTTGTAAGTCTCCGTATTTGCTCTAATTTCTCGGATCTTTTCGTTGTGATCATTACGCGAGATATATGTGGGCGGTAGTAATATGTTTCTTATCTCTTCCCGGAATGTGCTCTCTCGTAATTTCGATAATAAACCTCTCCGTATTGCGTAACGCCTTTCTTGAAGTGTCCGCCATTGGAGCTTGTTCAGCATCTCCGTAACGCTCTCGCGCTGACTAAATGTCCCCATGACGAATCGCGCTGCTTTTCGCTGGATCATGTCTATCTCTTCTATTAATCCAACCTGGTAAGGGTCCCATACTGATGAGCAATACTCAAGAATCGGACGAACAAGCGTTTTGTAAGCTACTTCTTTCGTCGATGAGTCACATTTTCTTAGAATTCTTCCTATGAATCTCAACCTGGCGCCTGCTTTTCCCACTATTTGTTTTATGTGATCATTCCACTTCAGATCGCTCCGGATAGTAACTCCTAAGTATTTTACGGTCGTTACCGCTTCCAATGATTTACCACCTATGGCATAATCGTACTGGAATGGATTTCTGCCCCTATGTATGCGCATTATATTACATTTATCTACGTTTAGGGAAAGCTGCCAGCTGTCGCACCATGCATTAATCCTCTGCAGGTCCTCCTGGAGTACGTACGAGTCTTCTGATGTTGCTACTTTCTTGTAGACAACCGTGTCATCTGCAAATAGCCTCACGGAGCTACCGATGTTGTCAACTAAGTCATTTATGTATATTGTAAACAATAAAGGTCCTATCACGCTTCCCTGCGGTACTCCCGAAATTACCTCTACATCTGCAGATTTTGAACCGTTAAGAATGACATGTTGTGTTCTTTCTTCTAGGAAATCCTGAATCCAATCACAAACCTGGTCCGATATTCCGTAAGCTCGTATTTTTTTCACTAAACGAAAGTGCGGAACCGTATCAAATGCCTTCCTGAAGTCCAGGAATACGGCATCAATCTGCTCGCCAGTGTCTACGGCACTGTGAATTTCTTGGGCAAATAGGGCGAGCTGAGTTTCACATGATCTCTGTTTGCGGAATCCATGTTGGTTATGATGAAGGAGATTTGTATTATCTAAGAACGTCATAATACGAGAACACAAAACATGTTCCATTATTCTACAACAGATTGACGTAAGCGAAATAGGCCTATAATTATTCGCATCTGATTTATGACCCTTCTTGAAAATGGGAACGACCTGCGCTTTCTTCCAGTCGCTAGGTACTTTACGTTCTTCCAGCGATCTACGATAAATTGCTGATAGAAAGGGGGCAAGTTCTTTAGCATTATCACTGTAGAATCTTAAGGGTATCTCGTCTGGTCCGGATGCTTTTCCGCTACTAAGTGATAGCAGTTGTTTTTCAATTCCGATATCGTTTATTTCAATATTTTCCATTTTGGCGTCCGTGCGACGGCTGAAGTCAGGGACCGTGTTACGATTTTCCGCAGTGAAACAGTTTCGGAACACTGAATTCAGTATTTCTGCCTTTCTTCGGTCGTCCTCTGTTTCGGTGCCATCGTGGTCAACGAGTGACTGAATAGGGGATTTAGATCCGCTTACCGATTTTACATATGACCAAAACTTTTTAGGGTTCTTGTTTAGATTGTTTGCCAATGTTTTATGTTCGAATTCGTTGAATGCTTCTCTCATTGCTCTCTTTACGCTCTTTTTCGCTTCGTTCAGCTTTTCCTTATCAGCTATGATTCGACTACTCTTAAACCTATGATGAAGCTTTCTTTGTTTCCGTAGTACCTTTCGTACATGATTGTTATACCACGGTGGATCTTTCCCCTCGCTTTGGACCTTAGTCGGTACGAACTTATCTAAGGCGTACTGGACGATGTTTCTGAATTTTTTCCATTTTTGTTCCACATCATCTTCCTCAGAAATGAACGTTTGATGGTGGTCACTCAGATATTCTGCGATTTGTGCCCTATCACTCTTGTTAAGCAAATATATTTTCCTTCCTTTCTTGGCATTTCTTATTACACTTGTAGTCATTGATGCAACCACTGACTTATGATCACTGATACCCTCTTCTACATTCACGGAGTCGAAAAGTTCCGGTCTATTTGTTGCTATGAGGTCTAAAACGTTAGCTTCACGAGTTGGTTCTCTAACTATCGGCTCGAAGTAATTCTCGGACAAGGCAGTCAGGATAATGTCACAAGAGTCTCTGTCCCTGGCTCCAGTTCTGATTGTGTGACTATCCCATTCTATACCTGGTAGATTGAAGTCTCCCCCTATTACAATAGTATGATCACGAAACTTCTTCACGACGTTCTGCAGGTTCTCTCTGAGGCGCTCAACTACTACGGTTGCTGATGCAGGTGGTCTATAGAAGCATCCGACTATCATATCTGACCCACCTTTGATACTTAACTTAACCCAGATTATTTCACATTCGCATTCGCTAATAACTTCACTGGATATTATTGAATTCTTTACTGCTATAAATACTCCTCCACCATTGGCGTTTATCCTATCCTTGCGGTATATATTCCATTCTGTGTCTAGGATTTCGTTACTGTTCACTTCCGGTTTTAACCAACTTTCCGTTCCTAATACTATATGCGCACTATTTCCTTCAATAAGAGATACTAATTCAGGAACCTTGCCCTGGATATTCCTGCAGTTTACCAATATTACGTTAACTTTTTTTGGTCTCTGAGGACGGACGTTCTTTATCAACGATGATAATGTCCTCTCTGGTAAGCCGTCAGGTATTTTATCGTTTCGCCCAAGGGGGGGTCCCTCTAACCTAAAAAACCCCCGTGTGCACGCCACACGTACTCTGCTACCCTAGTAGCTGCTTCCGGTGTGTAGTGCACGCCTGACCTGTCTAGGGGGGCCCTACAGTTCTCCACCCAATAACGGAGGTCGATGAATTTGCAACCATTATAGTCGCAGAGTCGTCTGAGCCTCTGGTTTAGACCCTCCACACGGCTCCAAACCAGAGGACCGCGATCGACTCTGGGCACTATGCTGCAGATATTAAGCTCAGCTTGCACTCCGCGTGCGATGCTGGTTGTCTTCACCAAATCAGCCAGCCGCCGGAAGGAACCAAGGATGGCCTCAGAACCCAAGCGGCAGGCGTCATTCGTTCCGACATGTGCTACTATCTGCAGCCGGTCACACCCAGTGCGTTCAATAGCTGCCGGAAGGGCCTCCTCCACATTACGGACGAGACCCCCCAGCAAGCACACCGAGTGCACACTGGCATTCTTCCCCGACCTACCCGCTATTTTCCTGAGGGGCTCCATAACCCGCCTAACGTTGGAGCTCCCTATAACTAATAGGCCCGCCCTCTGTGACTGTCGGGACCTTGCCGGAGAATCGGCCACTGGCCCAACAGGCGAGGCATCCTGTGGTGGCTCGGAAACGATGTCATCACCACTAGGAAGTACCCGGTACCTGTTGGAAAGGGGTAAGGCAGCTGCCACGCGGCCAGATCCCACCTTCGCCTTTCGGCCAGGCACGCGCGAGCCCACCACTGTCCGCCATTCACCCTGGAGTGATGGCTGACCGGTAAGATGCTCACTGCCGGAAGACGCAGCGACATCAGGGGTTCCATGTGATTCCAAGGCCACCGAAGTAGGCATAGGTCTCACCACAGTTGCCTCAACGCCACTACGAGCCGACGCCTGCGCCTCGAGCTCGATGAGCCTAACAGACAAAGCCTCCACCTGCCCCCGAAGAGTGGCCAATTCTCCTTGCGTCCGCTCACAACAACCACAGTCCCTACACATGACTATGTTTACCCTACTCTATACGGTGACAAATTCCCAAGATAATCTTCTGATGAGCTACTCTGATAATCAAGAAACACTCACTGAAATACGAGACGCGAAAACTACGCTAGGTTTTCCCAGAAAAACTATTTAAAAGTTAAGCACAGCAAATAAGTACAAAAACGCTTTATACAAACAGTACTCGCTGCTGCTGGTGCTCTCGCTTAGGTAGACATTCAAATGCTTCTGCGCTCTCATCCATGTCCTTTGCATACGGCATGTTCCACAAAGTCAGGGTAGGTGCAAAAAAACGTACCGTCTGAATTAAAAAAAAAAAAAAACAACAGCACCTCGTAATAGAGACTTAATGCGTTTAAACGATGTTCATCAACCCAAAACCTGACGGTGGGGACCCTCCTTAAAACGAGAAAACCATTTTCCTGCCGTGCACTGTCTAACGGCATTATTCCCATACGCGACGCAAAGGTTTTTGGCTGCTTCTGCTGCTGTCACCCCTCTACTGAACTCAGACAGAAGAATATGTTGGAAATGTTCAGATTTCTCCACTTGTCACTCCGTTATCTAGCGTACACAGCTCCACTCACTATCTCCAGCCGACAAAATGAGAATATGTCAGCTCAGATAGCAATAGCGAACTATAAACAGTGATGAATGCAGCCACTTATATATAACTTGACTTGAGGGGGGGGGGAGGGGGGGGGTAGAGGACAAAGTTATAGGCTTAAAATTTAAGTTATAGCGTTCTAAAGACGTAGCAGCGCTATTAATATTTAAAATTTTTCATGAATACCTAATACGTAATTAAATAATATGTATGTTACGTACTAGGCTGTTAGGCTAAGCCTAAGTTAATTATATTAAATAATTTTATTGCACACAAAAAAACTCACATTTACATCAAACTAATACGTAGAGTATTTTTTACAGCGTATCTCTTGATGACGTCATCAATAAAACTTTCTGTTGGGTCGTCGTCCCCTTCAGTTGAAATCTTCGCACAAGCTTGGAGCGTTTCCTGGCCCATCCTGTTCTTAATTTTGTCATCACCCTGTTCATTCTACTAAATGACCTTTCTACAATGCAAGTCGAAACGTGACTGCACAGTACACATTCAGCGAGTGTCCGTAGTGTTTCGTAGCCTATGTCGGCTCTCAGAATGAGAGAAGCAACATCAAAAGACGTATCGTCTAATTTATTACTAACAACGTACCTAAAAGAATGCAAGTCTGCAATTACAGCGTCGACGTTTGCAAGTCCCAAAATCAAGCACAGTTCTTTACAATCATTATCACTAAACAAGAGAAATTTTTTAAAACTTTCAAAATATGCATTTATTTCTATCACTTTTATTGCCTTCTCATCAAACCGTTGCTCCATACTTTTAACAAATTTCCTTGCGCTTTTTATAGCTTGAATCTGCTCCTCTACGTTCGTGAATAGCACACCTTTAACTTCTGCTGCGTCCTCCTGCAGGTTTTTGATTTTATTAAGAGTTTCATTTTCTGCACTATGTCCATCGCAGTCACAAAGTCTGTCTTAAATGTTCCAGAGTTCCAGAAACAAGTAGAAGGATTTGCACAATTTTAAGTGATTGTCTCTGCAAAACTTTACATAAGTTTGAAGCTGCATTTAACGTATCGTCTAAAATCACTAAACCTACGATGAAATTGGAATTCATCATTTCTAACACGATTCCTCTAGCTAAACTTGTTAAATCCATGCCGTCCTAGTGTATTATAATGGATTTGTAGGTTAGGAAAGTAGCATGAACTGTGGAATAGGTACTTAACTATCGGATGTCAACAACTTCGGGTATTTTTAAAACAGGTTGCTCTAAAGCACACTGAATTCATGCAAAACATTTTCTCGTTTGGAAGAACCATGAAAAAGTTTGTAAATGTCCTTAACAACATGTGCGTTTCATAATGGAGTATTTATTCCTAGAGTTGGTGGCAGCAATTGACAAAACATGTGCTCTATAGTGAATGTATGGCAGCTTATGGCCCTTCCTCTCTGACAACCGAGCGCGGACTCCTGAGACAGAACCACTAAAATTAGCAGCACCGTGGAAAGAACAAGATAATAATTTGTCGTAAGAAAGTTTTCTTTTCTTTAGTTCAGTATCAATTGCTGTAAATATAGATTCAGCTGAAGTGCTTTTCAACTCAACGAGACATAAAAACATTTCCTTCACTTCAAACGATGGAGACGGTACAACATATCGAACTACTAAAGACAGTTCACTTTGGTTGGAAACATTGTAGATTCCTCTCCCATTAATGAAAAATATTTGTCATGGAGAAGTGTTTCATCTTGAAAGTCTAAAGACTCTTCCAAACAGGTCAACAACTCTGACGCAGTATATGTGGACCTTTCGCTCTGAAATTTTAACCACTTTTCAAGATTAATGTCGCTTTTCAGTACGACCTTACGAATTAGAGGTTCATACTTTGTTGTGTGGGGTATTTCTTCCTTACTAAAGAAATACAGACTTCGAATTAACGATGACAATGCTTGGCGGTTTAAGACTTTTTCATTTTGATTTTGTTTAAATATCTGTGTATGAATTGGAGCGTTTAATCCATGTAATCTACAATTTTCAAGTGCAACGGCTGTTGAATGTTTTTCTGAGTTGCCGTGTTTCTCTAGTTTTCCCGTGCTTCCGGTAGCTTTTCTAAATTTAGTGAAAGGTACAGAAATGAACACTCCTCCTGTTTTCTGCAGAGCTTCGATATCGTTTTTTAAGTGCATTTCATACAATTTGCAGAAAGCCCCAACCCACTTGAGATCAAAGTACAACCAATTGTACTTACACTCCCACTTTTGCTGATACTTAATCTCGCGTTCAATACTTTGTTTAGAATTGCAATTTACGGATGGCCCAGAAATAGCACATTTATCGTTTGAAAACTGTGGAAGGGAAACTGAAGACTTGGTAGACCTACACAATTCATCGTCACAATCACTAGCACTTATTTCAGTAGGCTCATACTCATCTTTGTCTTTTGCAATACACTGTCTTTTATTAGAAAAGAATGAAATTAAAGATTGTTGTTTCGACTTTGTATTTCGGCACTGATACTTCTTTTTATGCTATAAACTGACGAAGACTGCACGTAGTACACTACATGGATCACATCACACTTCCATAGTAACCTGTCGACTGACTGTTACAACCTTAAAAAAGTTTCAACAATGCACTGAGTTTTTATACAACAACGAAAGCTTAGATTATACTCGTAGAGCAGCATTGACAAACGTCCCACTCACGGTGGATGTACCGCTTCTTTAGGCAAAAATTGTGTATCCCCATCGACACTGCGAAAATCATTGTCAAGTGTACACAAATATTTCGTTAGAGCTTTCGACTCATCGATTAGGAAAAATCTATATGGCTATTAAATCTTGGAAATATTCTCAGTAATGCAATAAAATAATTAAAACAATCTTTTATAATGTCAGATGCTACTTCCAATTCCGTAGCAATACCCGGGGACGTGTTTAGCGACATCAGGTTTCTTCTAAGGGCAAATAAAGTATAGATACGAGTGGTGGATAAGAATAAAGTTCGCAGGGAGGGAGGGCTGCGTAGCTAAGGGATTAGCTTACACGTTAGGCCGATTGTAGATGTGGTGAGGGAAGACATGAGAGAGGAAAGGCTGACTTATTCCACAATCGGCGTTGACAACACACCTTGCAACGCTTAGCTTTACCGCACACTTATTATACAGCAACTGCTAATTTGTTGGTGTTGGCAATAATAATAATAATAATAACAGAACAATCGACACTAAGTGTTCCAAATCGAACCGATAAGTAACGAAACGAAACTATAGGGACCCAGCCGCCACCTATTGTGTTACAGAATTCATTTTGCTTGTAAAAACTGCATGTCATCACGACTTCTCCATAGTTGACTCCAAACTTCGTTAGCAACAGCAGCTGGCGTAGTTTAAATTTTGTCACAACGGTACAAGTTAACAGACCAGGTGATAATTTTTATGTTTCACCACAGCTATAGATATGAATTTCTCGGGGGGGGGAGGGGGGAATTTCCAAATTCCAGGGGGGGATTGTCCCCCCCCCCCCCCGGGCCACCCCAGAATTAATCACTGACTATAAATAAACTCATAGCGACCGGAAGACCAACATTCAAAACCAAAAACTTACGAATTTATGCACCAGCCTGATATATGAAGAACATCCCACCTCCATAGCCATGCTTGCTAACGCACGTGTGTCCAGCGGCCTTCAAGTAGCCGGATCGGAACCCGGATTACGAGCTTAGCGGTGGACAAGTTGCGCACCTCACATCGTATAGCTATTTCGGGCTAATACGTAGAAGCGATATGAAATGGGAACATCGTGTAAATTCAGTATGAGGGTAGGCAAATGGGAGACAGATTTGTTGGAAGGAGTCTGGGAAAATGCATCACACACAAGATGGAGTAAATATGGAGTATTTTTCCATTATTTCGGAGTCATTATAAAGTAGTGATAGCAACAGAACACAGTTTCGTACCCGTCGTCGCTAATGCAGATCTGTGTAGCTGGGCTCTGAGGCAAACGGTTTCGATTTCCGGCAGTTGGCGGTGGGCGAAATTTTCACTGCCAGTGATTGGCTGGCAAGGGGAGAAGAGGTGGTGGCGTAAAGTTCCGTATTTCCCGCCTTTGCGTCAACGTAAACCTGTCTGCACCCTCGTCTCGCATGAGGATATGTCACCGTGTTGAACGTGTCCCTGTGTGCCTGGATTCTGGTGCGCGGTGTGGGATCCTTACCAGATAGGGCTGCGGAGTACATCGAAAAAGTTCAAAGAACAGCAGCACGTTTTGTATTATTGCGAAATATGGGAGAGAGAAAAGATACAGGATTTGGGCTGGACATCAAAACTCTACCATCTGGTGAGCAAAATGTATGAGACAGGCGAAATTCCCTCAGACTTCAAGAAGAATATAGTAATTCCAATCCCAAAGAAAGCAGGCGTTGACAGATGTGAAAATTACCGAACTATCAGTTTAATAAGTCACAGCTGCAAAATACTAACGCGAATTCTTTGCAGACGAATGGAAAAACTGGTAGAAGCTGACCTCAGGGAAGATCAGTTTGGATTCCGTAGATATGTTGGAACACGTGAGGCAATACTGACCCTACGACTTATCTTAGAAAATAGATTAAGGAAAGGCAAAACTACGTTTCTAGCATTTGTAGACTTAGAGAAAGCTTTTGACAATGTTGACTGGAATACTCTCTTTCAAATTCTGAATGTAGCAGGGGTAAAATACAGGGAGCGAAAGGCTATTTACAACTTGTACAGAAACCAGATGGCAGTTATAAGAGTCGAGGGACATGAAAGGGAAGCAGTGGTTGGGAAGGGAGTGAGACACGGTTGTAGCCTCTCCCCGATGCTATTCAATCTGTATGTTGAGCAAGCAGTAAAGGAAACAAAAGAAAAGTTCGGAGTAGGTATTAAAATCCATGGAGAAGAAATAAAAACTTTGACGTTTGTCGTTGACATTGTAATTCTCTCAGAGACAGCAAAGGACTTGGAAGACCAGTTGAACGGAATGGACAGTGTCTTGAAAGGAGGGTATAAGATGAACATCAACAAAAGCAAAACGAGGATAATGGAATGTAGTCGAATTAAATCGGGCGATGCTGAGGGAATTAGATTAGGAAATGAGACACTTAAAGTAGTAAAGGAGTTTTGCCATTTAGGGAGCAAAATAACTGATGATGATCGAAGTAGAGAGGATATAAAATGTAGACTGGCAATGGGAAGGAAAGCGTTTCTGAAGAAGAGAAATTTGTTAGCATCGAGTATAGATTTAAGTGTCAGGAAGTCGTTTCTGAAAGTATTTGTATGGAGTGTAGCCATGTAGGGAAGTGAAACATGGACGATAAATAGTTTAGACAAGAAGAGAATAGAAGCTTTCGAAATGTGCTGCTACAGAAGAATGCTGCAGATTAGATGGGTAGATCATGTAACTAACGAGGAGGTACTGAACCGAATTGGGGAGAAGAGGAATTTGTGGCACAACTTGACTAGAAGAAGGGATCGGTTGGTAGTTCTGAGGCACCAAGGGATCACCAATTTGGTACTGGAAGGCAGCGTGGAGAGTAAAAATCGTAGAGGGAGACCAAGAGATGAATACTCTAAGCAGATTCAGAAGGATGTAGGCTGCAGTAGGTACTGGGAGATGAAGAAGCTTGCACAGGATAGAGTAGCATGGAAAGCTGCATTAAACCATCTCAGGACTGAAGACCACCACAACAACAACAACACCATTAAAAGAAAGGCGCTTTTCGTTGCGACGGAATCTTCTCACGAAATTCCAATCACCAACTTTCTCCTCCGAATGCGAAAATCTTTTGTTGACACCAACCTACATAGGGAAAAACGATCACGATAAAATAAGGAAAAAGGAGAGCTTGTACGGAAAGATATAGGTGTTCGTTTTTTCTGCGCGCTATAAGAGATTGGAATAATAGAGAATTGTGAAGGTGGTTCGATGAATCATCCGCCAGGCACTTAAATGTGGTTTGCAGAGTACCCATGTAGGTGTAGATTTATATGAATGGTCGCAGATTTTTGGCAAACTAGTGAACCAATTGTCAACCTCATAAAACGAACCGCGGTAAACCATTTCACCGCAACATTAACCAAAGCACCAAACTTAAAGATATATCCTGGCAGCAAGAGCTCTTACACTACATGTATAGTCGCCCACACACTCCATGTGCCACCTGTGACACACAGCAACCTATGGTTTCTAACTCATCTATGGGACCGTTCTAAAAAAAAAATAAGGAAAATACTAAATATGAAGAAATTTTTTACAACTTCCTTAATCATTATATGTGGTGGTGGTGGTGGCGGTATGCATATGGCGCTCAAGGGCGAGGTCGTCAGCTTCCGCTTTGCATTAAATACACCCTTAAAAAAACTGTGGTGAATGTCGGCAACCAGGCCAGTCAACAAACTGTTTAATGGCAACAATAAACCGTTAGTCTACTATCAACATCAAGATGCAGCAATGCAGCGCCTCAAGAAATGGGAAGCAGTACTGAACGAGGCGTCCCTCTACACTCAATCGGCGTCCCACATACACCTAGTCACTTTGAACTGTATTTAAGAGCCAACCCATTTACCATTTACATGTATGTTCATAAGATAATACTGAAAGTTTATTCTTTACGTCGAGACTTCGTGCTATTCGAGAGGAGATGTCTATGTGTCGGTACCGTGTTTCGCTGTCCCCCTTCTTTTATCATCGTCATCATGCATAATATTGAGCAAGCAGTAAAGGAAACAAAAGAAAAATTTGATGTAGGTATTAAAATCCATGGAGAAGAAATAAAAACTTTGACGTCTGCCGATGGCATTGTAATTCTGTCAGAGACAGCAAAGGACTTGGAAGAGCAGTTGAACGGAATGGACAGTGTCTTGAAAGGAGGATATAAGATGAACATCAACAAAAGCAAAACGAGGATAATGGAATGTAGTCGAATTAAGTCGGGTGATGCTGAGGGAATTAGATTAGGAAATGAGACAAAGTAGTAAAGGAGTTTCGCTGTTTGGGGAGCAAAATAACTGATGATGGTCGAAGTAGAGAGGATATAAATGTATACTGGCAATGGCAAGGAAAGCGTTTCTGAAGAAGAGAAATTTGTTAACATCGAGTATAGATTTAAGTGTCAGGAAATCGTTTCTGAAAGTATTTGTATGGAGTGTAGCCATGTATGGAAGTGAAACGTGGACGATAAATAGTTTGGACGAGAAGAGAATAGAAGCTTTCGAAATGTGGTGCTACAGAAGAATGTTGAAGATTAGGTGGGTAGATCACATAACTAATGAGAAGGTATTGAATAGAATTGGGGAGAAGAGGAGTTTGTGGCACAACTTGATTAGAAGAAGGGATCAATTGACAGGACATGTTCTGAGGCATCAAGGGATCATCAATTTAGTATTGGAGGGCAGCGTGGAGGGTAAAAATCATAGAGGGAGACCAAGAGATGAATACACTAAGCAGATTCAGAAGGATTTAGGTTGCAGTATGTACTGGGAGATGAAGAAGCTTGCACAGGATAGAGTAGCATGGAGAGCTGCATCAATCTAGTCTCAGGACTGAAGACCACAACATCATCATCATCATCATCATCATCATCATCATCATCACGCAGCACATTACACCATTACAGTCGCCTACACTCTTCAAATACTCAAACGATGCTTCAAATACAGAGATATGTAAACAGGCAGAGTACGGGATGCTGTCTGCAACGCCTATACATGGCAACAAGTGCCTGACGCGCAGTTGTTAGATCGATTACTGCTGATAGAATGGCAGGTTATCAAGATTTAAGTAAGTTTGAACATGGTTTTATAGTCGGCGCACGCACGATGGGACACAGCATCTCCGAGATAGCGATGAAGTGGGAATTTTCCCGTACGTCCATTTCACGAGTGTACCCCGAATATCAGGAATCCGTTAAAACATAAAATCTCCGACATCGTTGCCGCCGGAAAAAGATCCTACGAGAACGGGACCAACGACGACTGAAGAGAATCGTTCAACGTGACAGAAGTGCAACCTTTCCGCCAATTGCTGCAGAAATGAAGTGCTGGGCCATCAACAAGTGGCAGCACACTAACCAAACAACAAAACATCATCAATTTCGGCTTTCAGAGCCAAAGGGCCACTCGCGTACGCTCGATGGCTGCACGACACAAAGCTTTACGTGTTGTCTGAGCACGTCAACACCGATATTGGACTGTTGATGAGTGGAAGCAGGTTGCCTGATCGGAAGAGTTTTTTTTTAAATTGTATTATCGAGCGGATACTTTTACAGGTATGGAGACAACCTCTTGAATCCTGCGTGTCAACAGTGGACTGTTCATGCTCTGTAATTGTGTGGGGGTGTTGTAATGAGACGCGAAATTAAAGCGTCACCCATCCACAACGATCAGCTCAGTTTGCAGGTAAATATAAGTTTAATTTAGTGTTTTGTTTATGTATTTGTAATATTTTGTTATTTATGTGAGATATTTAAAGTTCTGTATTTTTGTTTTGTATGTTTCATGTTTGGAGAGAGCAGCGCAACTCGCGGAAACAGCATCGTCAATGCCGGAACCAGAAAGAAAATTGCTAGCCACTGGACGTCGCGGGTCAACGGCCAAAGAGCAGCAGATTCTGTGATCGGGTTGTTGCGTCGAACCTTCAACATTTAAATAAATAAAAATTTGTAATTTTCCATTGTAATGACGTCACAGAATGTTTAGTTCATGTTGTATTTTGTTCAGTTCTGTTTTGTCGAGTCTGATGTTCACATCTGTATGTAGCACATACAAAGACAATAAAACAGTGTATGCTCTAAAGCTTAAATACGTGTTCGAGAATTATTTATGAAGAGTTATATTGAGAAGAGTTATTACTGAATTTTTCCAAGATATTAATGTTGAGAAGAGTTTGATTTCGATTTTTGAATATGAAAGGTTTTACAGTCTGATTTTAATAGGGGAAAAATAAGATAACTTGCAAGAATATAATTTGCAAGAAGAAACAAACGACATCTAAATTTCAAAAGTTTGCGCAAACCAGTTGGACTGAGTGACGTAATTTAGCACAAACGACTCAACTGAAGGTGTTTTAATTACAGTTTCGTTCAAGAATCTTTTATAGAGAACCTTAAAAGAATTTAAATAATTTTTTTGAAGTGTTTTGTGAACGACGTAGGCGACGAAATCTGCACACGGTCATATTTCAAAGAAAAGTCATTGAGTCATACGCGTCGTTACACTACAGTGTGTGCAGCTGGAGTGATGTGGGACCCCTGGTACGTCTACATACGACTCTGACAGGTGACACGTACGTAAGCATCCTCTCTGATTATCTGCATCCCTTCATGCCCAGTGTGCATTCCGACGGATTTGGACAATTCCAGCAGGACAAATTGCAGCAGGATTGCTACAGTGTGGCTCCAGGAACACTCTCCTGAATTTAAACACTTCCGCTAGCCACCATAATCCCCAGACATAAACGTTATTGAGCATATATGGTATACCTTGCAACGTGTTGTTCAGAATGGAGGTCCACACCGTCGTACTTTTACGGGTTTATGGACAGCCCTGCAGGTTTCATGGTGCCCATTCCTTCAAACATTACTTCAGACATTAGTCGAGTCCACGCCACGTCGTGTTGCGGTACTTCTGTGTGCTCGCGGTGGTCCTACACGATATTAGGCAGGTGTACCAGTTTCTTTGGCTCTTCACAGTATACGTCCGCGTAAGAATAGTACTCTTTCTGGCAGGCGGCTGAACCAACCCCCATGGGACATCCCAGCCAAAGACGCCATATGACATTTATATTTTATATGATAAAAGATATCGAACAAATTCAGAGACTTGCATTGGGGATGTAACAGGTCAGTATGGCGCGTACAAATCAGAGATACTAGCGCTCAGAGAACTTAAACAAGAGTCCTTGGAAGAAAGAAGACATGGGTCTCGAGAAACCGTATTTGTTAAATTTAGAGAACTGGCATTCAGCTAGCCAACGGTGTGAGGCGGAGGGCACTTTACGTGCCACTGTCATTACCTCCTTTCCTGTTCCAGTCGCGTATGGTTCGCGGGAAGAACGACTGGCGGAAAGCCTCCGTGCGCGCTCGAATCTCTCTAATTTTACATTCGTCATCTCCTCGGGAGGCATAAGTAGGGGGAAGCAATATATTCGATACCTCATCCAGAAACGCACCCTCTCGAAACCTGGACAGCAAGCTACACCGCGATGCAGAGCGCCTTTCTTGCAGAGTCTCCCACTTAGTTTGCTAAACATCACCGTAACGCTATCACGCTTACCAAATAACCCTGTGACGAAACGCGCCGCTCTTCTTTGGATCTTCTCTATCTCCTCCGTCAACCCGATCCCACAGTGATGAGCAATACTCAAGTGTAGGTCGAACGAGTGTTCTGTAAGCCACCTCCTTTGTTGATGGTCTACATTTTCTAAGGACTCTCCCAATGAATCTCAACCTGGTACCCGCCTTACCAACAGTTAATTTTATATGACCATTCCACTTCAAATGGTTCCGCACGCATACTCCCAGATATTTTACAGAAGTAACTGCTACCAGTGTTTCTTCCGCTATCATATAATCATACAATAAAGGATCCTTCTTTCTATGTATTCGCAATACATTACATTTGTCTATGTTAAGGGTCAGTTGCCACTCCCTGCACCAAGTGCCTATCCGCTGCAGATCTTCCTGCATTTCGCTACAATTTTCTAATGCTGCAACTTCTCTGTATACTCCAGCATCAACCGCGAAAAGCCGCATGGAACTTCCGACACTATCTACTAGGCCATTTATATATATTGTGAAATGCAATGGTCCCATAACACTCCCCTGTGGCACGCCAGAGGTTACTTTAACGTCTGTAGACGTCTCTCCATTGAGAACAACATGCTGTGTTTTGTCTGCTAAAAACTCTTCAATCCAGCCACACAGCTGGTCTGATATTCCGTAGGCTCTTACTTTGTTTATCAGGCGACAGTGCGGAACTGTATCGAACGCCTTCCGGAAGTCAAGGAAAATAGCATCTACCTGGGAGCCTGTATCTAATATTTTCTGGGTCTCATGAACAAATAAAGCGAGAGCCTACAGAGACATACAGTCGTTTTCACCTCGTTCAGTACATGAGTAGAACATCTTTGGAAATGGTCACAGCGGTACTATCTACCCTCTACCATGGCTTGCAGAATGTATTTGTAGACACAGACGTTGTTGGAAGAAAATATTCCGCCGACAGTGAGAGGATATGGGGTGGCGTGTGTCCTTTATTAACTGGTTCTGAAACTTCATTGTTAATGCAGACCATTTGCAGTTCTAGGAACTGATTATATATTACCTTGCTTTTATTGTAAATGATTTTCAGAAGCACTTGAAAATATAATTTACGACGGGCGTTCAATAAGCAATACAACACATTTTTTCCCCCTGCAGTTTCGGTTGAAAAAATGTGGAATGTGTTTTCGGATATCGTGGAATATTCCCACTTCAGCCCCTAAGGTTTCATGATAGTGGCAGCTCTGTACGTAGCCTTCAAAATGGCGTCCGTAATGGAGGTGCATTCCAAGCAGAGAGATGTGATTGAGTTTCTTTTGGCGGAAAACCAGAGCGTAGCAGAACGCCCTTGCTGAATGTCCTCGAAGACCTGGCAGTGAACAAAAGCACGGTGAGTCGTTGAGTGAGCCGTCTATCATCATTTCAAAATGGCTCTGAGCACTATGGGACTCAACTGCTGAGGTCATTAGTCCCCTAGAACTCAGAACTAGTTAAACCTAACTAACCTAAGGACATCACAAACACCCATGCCCGAGGCAGGATTCGAACCTGCGACCGTAGCGGTCTTGCGGTTCCAGACTGCAGCGCCTTTAACCGCACGGCCATCATTTCAACAAGGTCGCGCAGACCTGTCCAATCTACTGTGTACAGGCCGGCTGCACATAGGCGTGACTCCTGCAGTGTTGTGATGTGCGGGCACTCTAATTTGAGGCGACCGAGATCACAGTTTCTGTTGATAGTGTTGACAGACTGCTGGGATCCTCAGCCTCCTAAAAGGAGACCATAAAGAGTAATGAAGGACTTTTTGTCTGGAACTGCTTCCGCCTTATGATGGCTGATCATGATAGTTAACTGTTGAACATCGCCGGCCAGGGTGGCCGAGCGGTTCTAGGCCCTACAGTCTGGAACCGCGCGACCGCTACGGTCGCGGGTTCTAATCCTGCCTCGGGCATGGATGTGTGCGATGTCCTTAGGTTAGTTAGGTTTAAGTAGTTCTGAGTTCCAGGGGACTGATGACCTCAGAAGTTATGTCCCATAGTGCTCAGAGCCATTTTTTTTTTTTTTTTTTTTTGTTGAGCATCACCACAGGCGACGAATCATGGCCTTGTCGCTTCGAACCGGAAACAAAACGGCAATTCATGGAGTGGCACCACATCACCTCACCTGTGAAGAAAAAGTTCAGAGTCATGGGGACGGTCTTCTGGCACTTTGAAGGGGTTATTCTGTTTGATGCCCTTTTTCATGGTGCAACGATCAGCTGAAGTGTGTTGTGCTACATGAAGAAAATTGAAGAAACGACTTCAGCATGTTGGTCGCCACAAAAATGCAAACGAACTTTATGACAACGCAAACGGATCTCGCAGCTTCCGACTGTCTTCTGTTTGGCACAATGAAGCATGATGCACTCCATGGGAAGCAGTACATGGATGACGGGGAGGTTATTTTGAGGCAGCAAGACGTTGGCTACAAAAATGACTAGTCGCGGTCATAAGAGGTGTGATTGGAAAGTTTTAAGCATGGATCCGCTGCTGCTTACTGGTTTGGCGGGCTGGTACACGGAGGGTGGAGAGTGACTCATTGCCTTGTCCTTCAACGCCATCAAACAGGAGACTGCGTTTCCTTTATTCAGTTCGTTGTGGCAGCTGGCTGAGTGCAGGTGTGTTAGGGCTTTTTGCCGGATTCTGTCTGCGTGAAAATGGACGTAAGAATAGAGCAAAGAGTTTGTGTGAAATTTTGTTTTAAAACCAGTAAATAGAGTTTTTGAGACTTAGAGGTAGGGGTGTAAATGTGGAAACCCAGCTTGTTTTTGCTGTATAAAAGAAAAGAAAGCCAAAGCTAATTTATAATGTTTTAGCAATGAATGTAATATTATGATACACAAAAACTAAATATGTTAAAAATTAAAAAACTTTTCTGCTTGCACAACAAGTCACTAGTTTTTCAAGAAGTGCGGGTAATGTGGAAACGCCTTAAAACTGTGGGAAACTGACTACTTCAAACGAAAACTAATGAAAAAGTTAGAAACTATTTTATTTTATATCAAATTTAAATTATACAAAAATATTTTTAAACGCAACTGTATTAGAAAAATGCTTCATAAGCGAAGTTCACTTGCAAAAATCGCGTATGTAAATATCTGCTTCATTTCTGGCACACAAAGAGTGACTCCACTCCTCACATACAACACACTTAATCCACAATTCTCCCCGAATGTCTTTGGATAATGGGCCTTCACAAAAAATACAAATTGCATCTTCTTCAGTAGGTTTTTCTTCCCCAACTGCGAGATCCAAATGCTACTCGCCTGAAGGGACGGTTGGTGCATTGGGATCTTCATCTGAATCCTCAGATAACTTAAACCGTTTTTTGCACGGTTTTCTAGGAGAAGCTTCACGTTTTTTCTTGCTGTTGGCAGGTGCCTTAGGAAGCTTCTGTTTACCCTTCAGTAAGGAGCCTTCAAGGCGTGTTTTATAAGATGAAGATGTCAAAACAGCTGATGAACCTGGCTTACGACCTCTGTTGGAAACCGTCCTCTTTAGAGGAGGGACTGGCATGATATCTTGTGGAGACACACACGTATTTGATGAGGTATTAGACAACGATGTTGACCTTCTGTTTTATCCATTTCAATGAGATACTGCACCAACTGTTTCTCAAAAACATCAGGTTGTACAAGCTTACGACCAAATCTCAAAGAAACACATTCTTCAGGTGACATATCACTATGCACAGACCTTTAAAGTGTCACTGAAAGCTTTTACTGCTCTTCTTAACCCCACCTGCTTTCCCTTGAGGCTATTATAGCATCCCACTTCTTCACAATAGCTCTTGGTTTCCGATCAGTTAGCTATTGTGGCATCTAGAAACAGACGCAAAACGTATTAGAAGTAATGTATTTGATGTTGGTATTGTGGAAGCGTTTCCACAATGCCATCGTATGTATGCTTCCGCATTACCTACACAATGGTCATTTTAAATTTCGGTAGATTACATTAAGCAACTATCCATTTAAGGTTGACAAAGGACTGCTAAAACCTTGTATGCACCTCCTTTTATAAGCTATCAGACGTAAAGAAAGATGACTACAAAGTATATAGATAAATACAACTTACCTCGAAAAAGATTTAGAAAATGCGCGAACATAAATTGCGTCACTGTCACGGCGTCTGTTGCTCAACTGACTTCTAACCCTCTACCGTGACAAATAGGAACTATTGCAACAATTTCTGGCTGCTCCACTACAGTACAGCGCTCTGCAGTCCAGATACTAGGCGTTTCCACATTACCCACACGCTTCCACATTTACACCTCTACATCTATGAACTATTAAAAAAAGCTTTTGGAGGTAATTGTATGAGCCAGTCAAATATTTTTGGTTCAAATGGCCGCGAATCATTTGAAGATGAAACACGGTCTGGCCATCCTTCCACCTCAAAAAGAAACGAAAATATTGTGAAAGTTCTCGACTTAGTGCGCTCTGATCGTAGACTTACAATTGGCAAGATGGCTGATGAACTTAAGTTTCTGTGCTGTTCAGTCAGTTTTAACTGAAGATCTGAACATGCGTCGAGTGTCTGTAAAATTGATTCCAAAAGTGTTGTCAAGTGACCAGAGATAATACTGACTTGAAGTGTGCCAAGAACTGATTAATCGCACTAAAAACGACCCAGATCTGTTAAATAGGTTAATTACAGGTGACGAATCGTGGGTATAAGGCTGTGATCCTGAAACCAAAGTGCAGTCTTCGCAGTGGAAGACTCCAGGTTCACCATGACCGAAAAAAGCACAGCAAAGTCGGTCCAAGGTGAAGACAATGTTGGTGATTTTTTTAGAATCTACCCGTATTGTGCATCATGAATTTACCCCTGGAGGACAGGCAATTAATCAGGCATACTACAAATGTTAATTTTAATTTTAATAATTAATATTTACACAGTTACTGACAGGGCCGCGAAATGTTGAAGATACTTACTACAAATGTGTCCTTGAGCGTTTGCGCGAAAAGGTGCGGAAGAAAAGACCTGCATTGTGGAAAGACTGGAGTTGGGTGCTACAGCACCACAATGCTAAAGCTCATCGTGCCTTCTCCATCGTTGAATTTTAGACCACATTCCTCTGATTTGGCACCTGAGGACTTCTACCCGTTTCCTAAACTGAAATTTTCACTGAAAGGGAAGACATCCGGGCAAATATCGAAAGCGTTCTTAACGCATTTCAGGAAACAAATTTCCAGGAATGTTTCCAAAAGTGGAAACGCCATTGGAGTCGGTATGTTCAGTCAGAAGGGGACTGTTCTGAAGGAGATGCATCACAGTAGCATGTAAGTACAACCATTGTACAATTACAAGCCCATTCTTAAGACTCTCCACTCAAACTTCGTACAAGCCCTCGCAGTAAGGTGGCATAAGACCGTCGCATTGAACGAAGATTATGTTGAAAAGTAGGGGTTTGTAGCCAAAAGAGTGAGGAATGTTACTTATTGAACGCCCCTGGTACATTTCATGAAGTCAAACACAACAATGTCATCAGGAAAAAGATGTTCCGATTACCTAGTGCTACTTTGTTCTCAGATTAGGCTCTTGATAACATCTTTAGATCTGCTGAGACTAGTTTCTGTGATACAAATTTCCATGCCAGATTGCTCTTTCTAGTCTGAAGATTCCCTCTGTATCGATGAAATCCTAGGGTTAGGGCCTCCCGTCGGGTAGACCGTTCGTCTGGTGCAAGTCTTTCGAGTTGACGCCACTGCGGTGACTTGCGTATCGATGGGGATGAAATAATGATGATGAGGACAACACAACACCAAGTGCCTGAGCGGAAAAAATCTCCAACCAAGCCGGGAATCGAACCCGGGCCATTAGGTACGGCATTCCGTCGCGCTGACCACCCAGCTACCGGACCCGGGTACTGTAGCACTGAAATATACATTCTTCACCCTTCGCACTGTTTGTCATACGTTACGGATGTGCTCAACAATCTTCACGGTCAGATACAGAAAGACATTGTGCGTCACGGACAATTCCGCCACATAAATCTCGCGAAATGACGATGACGGGGGAAAAACAGATGAGACGGTGATGTTTCTCAATTTTCGTGTGAACTTGAAATCCCAGTTCTCTTTTGCGGTTACATTTCTTCACTGTGTGATTGGTAAAGTTACTTTCTTTATTCATTCGCATGGAAGGGTTTTTACATGGGCCACCTAATATCCTCTTGCCCCTCCCGATGTTCTGACTGATAAGGAAACTTAACATTGGCGTGTGAAAGTTAAGGATAAGACTGTTAAAATTCAATTAATGAATTAGTTTGTTACGTTTTAACGATATCATGGTTTAGGGAGAATTGTACCTACTTCTCTGCTTGTATCGTGATACGTCAAGTACTGTGATTTTGTCATGGATCTGAAGTTATCTTTCATTGATACGACCCTGTAAATTCCTAACATTCGACGTATATCAACGTTCTTGGACAATGAGGATGTGCGTACAAGTAAACGGAGCACCTGTGTGACATCATTCCAGTCTTACCGATAGTAATTCTTTCCACGCACCATCTGCGAGCAGTGCAGGAAAGAGCAGAAGGTGTAGGGGGCGGGAGGTTCAAGTACCCTCTGCCACACACCGTAAGGTGTCTAGCGAGTCTGAATGTAGATGTAGATACAGAATTTATACATAATTTCTAGAAAGTAATAATCATAGCTTATTATTGTTTGTACGATATTGCGCTGTATCTTGAGAAATAGAGGTAATCAGACACTTTCGCGATCATCTTTGCTGAATTGCTACGTAACAGCTATATTCTGGATAGTTTTACTTAATGCATGTTAGTTCACTGTGTGATAAGTCTAGTGTGGGCGTAATGAATGTATGAAACATATTTCGACGTTATTAAGAGTATATGATACATATGCAGGTTACTGCAACTGTACTACCAAAATTATATAGGTTTTATTTCAGCTTTGTCAACCTCAAGGACGATATTATGTTGGTAGTGCGGATATGCAACAGTCGTAGCGCCACAGGCGACATCTGCACACTTAGCGAGGAAGTTCTGTGTCTGTGTTGACTCCACAGCTGGCGAAGCAATACGCTTGTGTCCCCATTTAATCGGTTACTCCAAGTTTTCAGAGGTGAGCAAAATCCATCGTTTGATTTGCAGTTTAGGGCATCGCAGATTTTGCTTTCGTGTTGCAGCGTCCAGCTGTCGTTGCGACAGCTTCTGTTGCGGTGTTGACTTTGCAGTTATTTCAAATTTGTTTTCTTCAGAGTTTTAACGGTGGCTGTTCGTGCGCGCCGTCTTTCGTGCCATAGTTCGCAGCAGTCATCGATACTACACGTGTCTAACAATATTAAAGTATATAGATTTCTCGTCCTGTCACGTAGCTGCGTTAAGACTCCCGATCTGCGGTGTAGTGAGCAGGCACTATCTGGATACAGAAGTCACAAATTAGAATTCCGGTCGGACCACGGAATTCTCAGTCTGCCTTTTAGCCAGACTTCATCTGTTACTTGAAGATTAGCAAGAAACCACAAATGGTTCGCATTTCACTTTAAACTAAAAGTCCCCTTTCCCCAGTAGAATTTCTGGGCCCGGTTAGGCACACGAAAATCGGGGAAGGGGCGCCCACTGGAAGGACCTGCACAGGACTACGGACTGCACGGAAGTAGGTAAAAGTTGTAGTGCACTCCTTCCAGTTTTCGTACTTTGTGACCCATATATGTGAATCAGATGCATAAAAAATATTCGCGACTGTACATGATGTAATGTAGATTTTCCGAATTCAGTTTGCAGATGTAGTTTTTGAGCTAAGGTGTGTTAAATGCGGCAAGGTGCTTTAATATGGGGCCTATTTCAACATCAAGCTGTGCTACCTATCAATGTATTCCGATTACCTTTACTTGGCATAAACATTCGTTGGTTTCACCAAATCATAACCAGACTATCGCAGCCCAACCTGAGGGGCTCCACACACGCACCAACATATCGACCGACTGGCCAGTTTCCTTCCAGCCCACATATTTCCCGACCGAATACACTCGGTGATTGCAGCCCCACCCTGTTGCGATGTACCTTCACTGTTCGTTTCGTACAGAAACAAAACCTAGGTTTACCTTGGCTGTTCTAGAGGTAACAAGGCCAAAAAACGCAGACGGAAAGTTGTACGCAAAAGAAATGACTAATGCAAGGAAAGAAATTTATACAGTTTAAGCAGCTTGGAGCACATTTTCGTTATTAAGAATCGATGAAATATGCGTTTCGGAGCTAGTGAACATCATTCTTAACTAAGAACAGTCACGAGAGAGGCTGTAAGTTAAGATTTTTAGCCAGTGGCAGAAGTTAAAAGGACTTTAAATTCAATGTTATATTCCTACAGGTACTAACTAAAATGGTTTCTGAAACCTGCAACGTGATTTATAGTTGACAGAAGAAATAAGTCATGATCAAGCAGAATACACCAACCAAGACGTTCATGTAAAAGTCATGAATCAATGAAGAGTTATGTATTTAGCATAAAAGATAACCTAGGAGTTTGAGAAATTCATTTAAAGTGCAAAGAAAGACACTTGGTTGTGGCGCACACCATATAATAAATACAACAGATAAATAAGAAATTAGACATTTTTAGCGTGATGTCTGATGTTCCCTACTGGGCAAACGTGGCAAAGGCTATATTTTTTGACGTGAGCATAACTGCTTCAGATTCTGACTATTGCTTTTTAGCAATCTAATTTTAAGATATAGCAACATCTCTCTGAAGCCACTCCTAGTAGGTGTCGAAACATAGGTCAATGTACCTACCGTTTATGTGAAACCGGTTGGCTGTTTAATCGTACGTTGAAGTACATTCAGTAAGGGGCTTTTCTTTTTACTCATGTCTGATTGGAATTTTGCAGCCAGCCACAAATTCCTCTGCTGTACCAACCTATTCATCTCAGAGCATCAATTGCAGCCTACGTACTCAATTTTCTGTTGTATGCATTACACTGTCTCGTACAGTTTCTACCCTCTGTCGCTCCTAGCACCATGGAAGTAATTTCGTTATGTCTTAACATATGTCCTGTCATCCAGTCCCCTCTTGTCTTTGTTTCCCATATCTTCCTTTCCAATTTTCGGGAGGATCTCACTCCATACCTTATCATTCCACGAATTTTCAACATTAGTCAGTAGCAACATATGGTTCCCCACAGTCCATGTTTCACTACCATACAATGCTGTGCTCCAAATGCACATTCACAGGAATTTCTCCCTCAAATTAAGACCTATGTTTAGTACTAGTAAACTTCGCCAGGAATGGTTTTTGTCAGTGCTATTATGCTTTTTATGTGGTCCTTACTCCCAGGTAGTAGAATTACCTTACTTCATTTATTTCGTGACCGTTAAACCTGATAAGTTTGCCGCTGTCCTCATTTGTGCTACTTCTCATTACTTATGTCTTTCTTGGATTTATTCTCAGTCCAAAGTTTGAGCTCGTTATACTGTTCATCCCAATCAGCAGATCTTTTAATTCTTCGCGTGATACCAGTGTCGTTAGAGATTATCATTGATATCCGTCCACCTTGAATAATAATTCCGCCCTTGGAGCTTTTTTATTTCCGTCACTGCTTCTTCGAAGTATAGATTATATCCCTGTCATAGACCCTTTCTAATCCGAGTACTTCGTTCTTCGGCTCCAGCACGCAAGGTATATTACCCTGTTTTTCGCTATAGTTTACTCCTATTCTCCTCAGAGCCTTGCACCTCTTCAACCATTTGAAACTGTCAAACGCTTTTTCCAGGTCGACAAATCCTACTGATGTCTTGATTTTGTTCAGTCTTGCTTCCATTATCAACCCCAACAAAAGAAGTCCTTCTCTGGTGTCTTTCTTTCCTAAAACTAAACTGAGCGTCATCTAATACATCCATTGTTCGAACTGAACAAAAAAATATTTGCTCTTCATAGCAGAGGACTTATACAAATGAAGCAAGTTGAGTCAACGTACATTAAATGTCGATATTTCTGTTACTAGGTTTCAGTTCAGGTGGTGATGCTGTGGTCTTTAGTCCAGACTTGTTTGATGCAGCTCTCCACTCTATCCTGTGCAAGCCTCTTCCTGTTAAAGTAACTACTGTAACCTACGTCCTTCTGAATCTGCTTACTTATTCCCCTCTTGGTCTAAGATTTTTACCCCCCCAACGCTTCCCTTTAGTACTAAATTGATCCCTTGATGCAGCACATTTGAAATGCTTCTATTCTCTTCTTGCTAGACTGTCGTCCGTGCTTCACGTCCATACATGGCTCACACCATACAAATACTTTCAGAAAGGACTTCGATGTTGACGGATTTCTCTTCTTCAGAAATGTTTCTCTTGCCATTGCCAGTCTGCATTTTATATCCTTCCTACTTCGACCATCGTAAGTTATTTTGCTTATTTTGCTTCCCAAATAGCAAAACTCAATTACTTCATTTCCTAATCAAACTCCCCCAGATTCACAGGATTGAATTATGTTCTATTCCCCTTGTTTTACTTTTGTAGAAGTTCGTCTTACATCCTCCTGTCAAGACACTGTCCATTCCGTTTAGCTGCTCTTCAAAGTCGTTTCCTGTCTGACAGAATTACAATGTCATCGGCAAGCCTCAATTTTTTTTTTCTACCTGGACTTTAATTCCTACTCCAGATTTTTCCTTTGCTTACTTTACTGCTTGTTCAAAATACAAATCGAGTGATACGGGGGGCCGGCCGTAGTGGCCGTGCGGTTCTAGGCGCCACAGTCTGGAACCGCGTGACCGCTACGGTCGCAGGTTCGAATCCTGCCTCGGGCATGGATGTGTGTGATGTCCTTAGGTTAGTTTGGTTTAAGTAGTTCTAAGTTCTAGGGGACTGATGACCTCAGACGTTAAGTCACATAGTGCTCACAGCCATTTGAACCATTTGATACCGGGGGTAGACTAAAAGCCTTCTCAACCACCGCTTCCCTTTCATGCCGCTCGACTCTTACACCTGCCACCTGGTTTCTGTACAAATTGCGAGCAGCCTCTCGCTGCCTGTGTTTTACCCCTGCGACCTTAAATTTTAAGCGTTCAGTATGTTCTGTGCGCTCTGCTGTGAATGCCGTGGCTAATTCATGCATTATGGGTTATGGTAGCGAGTAGTTCAGTGAATTTAGATTCCATTTGTAGCGAGTTATCATCGTTGATAGTCGTGGCAAGGTATCAGTGATCTCTCTACATCCTGGATGTAGAAGTCTGGTCTCTGAGTATAGGACTGGAGCGTGTCTGCAGACACGTGTGCTTTGCATCGTCCGCCATGTTGTAGTTTGGCAAACAAATTTCCATCGGTCTGTACGTGACAAAGCACTGCAGGATGATTTATTATTTTGAACTTTGTCATTATATGATGTAATAGGCTGATGTGGGAGTGGAAACGGAAAGTATTTTCTTTTCTTGTTCTCGTGACATATCCTACCAGCCATGTTGTAATTTCGCAAGAAACGAAGTATGAGTATCTATGACTGGCACGATCAGACAGCTGAAGTTCATCATCCAGGTTGTATAGAGATCACTGCAAGTGACAAATTCTGCATAAGCGAGAGGTATAATTTGCAGGATGTACGCTTTCTCCAAGCGGGAAGCACGCACGTGGGCGTACCGCAACTGTCTCTTGGAATCGTCAACAATGCAATTCCTGTCCATGACTCGACATGCGCGAAACTCCGTCGCTCGTGGATCGAACTACAGTAAACCTAAACATGGTCCTAATAGGCTGTAATGTGATGTTTGCTTAATCGTGCGGTTACATAATTTCGGCTGAGGGTCATTGTCAAGCACATTTGTAACATCTGTATTTCACGTCATTTTCAAATCACTCTTATTTACGAGTAGAAAAAGTAGCCATATTCCATCATTTTAGGAAAAGACCCACACTACAGTGACGCCTTTTAAGATCGTAAGAATACGACTTTTTCCTCTGTTTGTGTACGTACTTGGAAGAGTTAACTTGAAAAATAGTTCCCGTATTGGTCACCCCCGCACTGCACATACCTTAGTGTCGTGACAATGTTGCCATAGTTGGGATACAGCTGTCTTCCACACTGTTTAGAAAACTATCATCATACTATCAAGAGTGAGATGTTGACAGAGAAATATGTTGGTGTTATGCACTACCAAACTCATGGGGTTTTGTCAAAAGCATAAAAAAGTACGTATTCTGTTTGAGATTTCATGTTTTACATCATTTAAATAGCTCCTACACTGAGTTTTTATTCTTACATTGCGTTCTGTACATTATCCACTAATACTTCGGCCTTATGTAACTGTATTAGTTGTTCCCAGCCACGTGTTGCTGTGTGGTTCACGGGGGGGGGGGGAGGGAGGGAGGGAGGGAGGGAGGGAGGGAGGGAGGGAGGGAGGAATCACTCCCTGAGGGCTAAAATGGAAATTTTCTGAGGGATGAAAGCTAAACCAGTCCGTTTCAGTCACGAAACTATTTTCCGAAGATCGTTACTATTACCACAATTTTGTAACACTCTAGTAGTGATTATAAACATTGTCAATAATTGGTTTTTCTCAATTACTATCATTAATGTGATGGAGGTTACAGGTTGCTCACATAGTCCACCCACTACAAACATGTCTCCCCAATATCTTTCTTCCAGGAGTGCTAGTTCTGCAAGTTTCGCAGGAGAGCTTCTGTAAAGTTTGGAATGTAGGAGACGAGGTACTGGCAGAAGTAAAGCTGTGAGTACCGGGCGTGAGTCGTGCTTCGGTAGCTCAGTTGGTAGAGCACTTGCCGCGAAAGGCAAAGATCCCGAGTTCGAGTCTCGATCCGGCACACAGTTTTAATCTGCCAGGAAGTTCCATATCTGCGCACACTCCGCTGCAGAGTGAGAATCTCATTCTGACATGCTCAATATCTCAAGAAATTGTCTTCTCTTAATTGTAAATGGTGCCTGCAGTAGTCCAGGAATTGATTCATTACACGCTCTGAAATGAAACAAATGGATTGACAGCACGACTACTGCTATCAATGGCTGTGGTCAGACACAAAGCATTAACAGCCTGAAGTCTTCCAATTGGTCAGTTCAGAAATGAGTGCAGCAATTAACTGATGTACGAACAGTAAGTGTAGCGCACATATTTTCACTTGCTAGTTTTTAATTGTGGTTGCTCTGTGCAGCCCTGACAAGTGCAGCAATGGAAAGGAGCAATGCAGGGGAAGCATATTTTGTAACAAGTTTCTGCCCTCACTGTGGATGGTTAGCTTTCTTATCTGAGTAGCTGCGGGTAGCACTTGCGATGCACCACGAATTCCTTATTCATTGCGACTCTCTCTCTCTCTCTCTCTCTCTCTCTCTCTCTCTCTCTCTCTCTATCTCTAAATCATTCACCTCTCATCACTTACTGTTTCATTCCACATTTTAGTTAGGTGCTAAAGTTGGTGGTAATGTGAGAAAGGAGGGAGCAACAGACGATGGGAGGCGGGGAGGAAGAGGGTTGAGGGTACTAGCAAACGTCTAGTTGGACTCAAGGTTGTTGGTTGGTTGGTTTGGGAGTAAAGGGACCAAACTACGGGGTCATCAGTCCTGAGTAATAGTCTAAGAAAGGTTGGGAATCACTGGATTAAATGGAAAAGACAGAAAACAGAAAGCACACGATTCTAACGAGTGTGGGGTTTCGACGTATGAGTATGTGCTAATCTTTTCCCTCCTCTCTTTCTCCCCCCCCCCCCCTCCTCCGGTCTGAGATTAAGCCTTATTCATCGTTACTGCATATTCAGATTCTGTAGTAGTAATTAGAAGCCGATAAGCCATAAATACAGACTTTCCTGTCTGCTAAAAACTTTTCCCTGTGTGTGTCTGTCCGAATATTTATTAAAGTATTGTGTAAAAATGTGAAGTCCGTCAAGAATTTCTGGAGGTTTTTGGTAATAACGTTTCCCTGTTGTATTACGTATTTCTTTATATCCATATATTAAAAATACGTATATAAAATCCAAAGTATTAGAATGCGATGTTCACTATTTCGAAACGGTGAACAAATTTGAGGCCTTCGATCTTGTACAAACGAACATTTACGTTTTAATTAATATTGATTTTAGTTACCACTTCTATTCACACTGGTAAATTGTGTGAATTTTGTTCCCGCTAGATAATGCTGTTAGCACCTACTCTGCAAGCCACTGAAGTACATGGCAGAGGATACTTCCTATTGCACATCATTTAAGTTTTACCCAGTTTAATATCATTTTAGACTGCAACCGAGAATACAGGACGACTCGGAGGCTCTTTGTGTCCGTTCGCGGTTCCTGTGGATTCTACAAGTGAGGGTTTTTTTACTACATCTAAAATTATCCCATTACCGGTTTTGGGAAATTTATAAGCTGGCTTTCGTTGTATAGTTTGCACCTATCATCAAAAGTGTGCCAGTTCATTTTTTCAGAACATCCATAAGACTCCAGTGAACGGCAAGCACAGCTACTATTCGCATTACCCTGTTTTTCAAAATGTTACGTACGTCATATCATTTGGTATGGGCCTCACACACTTGAGCAGTATTTTACTCTATGAACACTACTACAAGGAATCTCTTTTGCACACTGCGTTTTTGCCTTCACGCTGCCAACGAACTGAACTGTGCAACATGCTGTACCTAGGATTCAGCAAATTATCACACCCAGGTGCTTGAGTCGACGGATTGCATTTGACTCATCGATACTGTAGCTGTAGTTTTACAAGCTGCATTCAAGTTCTAAGGCCTCCGATTTTTTTTCTAATTAACTACTCACCCGAAATCGATGAAACTGGCGTTGCTTTTCGATGTAATCGCCCTGCAGACGTACAAATTTTTCACAACGCTGACGCCATGATTCCATGGCAGCGGCGAAGGCTTCTTTAGGAGTCTGTTTTGACCACTGGAAAATCGCTGAGGCAATAGCAGCATGGCTGGTGAATGTGCGGCCACGGAGAGTGTCTTTCATTGTTGGAAAAAGCCAAAAGTCACTAGGAGCCAGGTCAGGTGAGTAGGGAGCATGAGGAATCACTTCAAAGTTGTTATCACGAAGAAACTGTTGCGTAACGTTAGCTCGATGTGTGGGTGCGTTGTCTTGGTGAAACAGCACATGTGCAGCCCTTCCCGGACGTTTTTGTTGCAGTGCAGGAAGGAATTTGTTCTTCAAAACATTTTCGTAGGATGCACCTGTTACCGTAGTGCCCTTTGGAACGCAATGGGTAAGGATTATGCCCTCGCTGTCCCAGAACATGGACACCATCATTTTTTCAGCACTGGCGGTTACCCGAAATTTTTTTGGTGGCGGTGAATCTGTGTGCTTCCATTGAGCTGACTGGCGCTTTGTTCCTGGACTGAAAAATGGCATCCACGTCACATCCATTGTCACAACCGACGAAAAGAAAGTCCCATTTATGCTGTCGTTGCGTGTCAACATTGCTCGGCAACATGCCACACGGGCAGCCATGTGGTCGTCCGTCAGCAATCGTGGCACCCACCTGGATGACACTTTTCGCATTTTCATTTCGTCATGCGGGATTGTGTGCACAGAACCCACAGAAACGCCAACTCTGGAAGCGATCTGTTCAACAGTCATTCAGCGAACCCCCAAAACAATTCTCTCCACTTTCTCGATCGTTTCGTCAGACCGGCTTGTGCGAGCCCGAGGTTGTTTCGGTTTGTTGTCACACAATGTTCTACCTTCATTAAACTGTCGCACCCACGAACACAATTTCGACGCATCCATAACTCCATCACCACATGTCTCCTTCAACTGTCGATGAATTTCAATTGGTTTCACACCACGCAAATTCAGAAAACGAATGGTTGCACGCTGTTCAAGTAAGGAAAACGTCGCCATTTTAAGTATTTAAAACAGTTCTCATTCTCGCCGCTGGCGGTAAAATTCCATCTGCCGTATGGTGCTGCCATCTCTGGGACGTATTGACAATGAACGCGGCCTCATTTTAAAACAATGCGCATATTTCTATCTCTTTCCAGTCCGGAGAAAAAAAAATCGGAGGCCTTAGAACTTGAATGCACTTCGTAAGTCTAGGTTAGGGTAGAAAATGCTTTGGTTCACTAGCCGACTCGATCGAATGCTCTATAGATATCTTCCTTATGAACTGCGCTATTCGTAGGTGTATTTACGTCCCTGATGAAAATTATTTGCCCCATTGTAGTTTTTAAGTTTTTAATGTGAAGGCATTAATAAAGTCTCGCATAAATCACTCCGTGTCCCACAAGGGTCCCAATGCACATTCTTTAAGGGCCCTACCCTTGTACCGATCGGCAAATTGGATATGTAAGCACTTTGGCCGACCGACCGACCAACTTTTCTTTTCGTGAGACCTGACAGCCGATTCCCCCACTTCATCCAACAAATTTTACTCCGTGTAGTGCTGTCGTGTCAACTTTCCGACTGACATTCGTCAGTTGTTTGTGCGCGGGAAAAAAATGCTCGAAATAGCAATAACACGATGGCGTTGTCATCGCTGAGTGAGGTCGGGACGTGTAGGTTTTGCGTCAAATAGGTCTGCCCATTGGTGCGTGTGTAGGGTCATTAAGTGACGTGAATGACAATGTTCACCACTTCCGTTACTTACGTGACCATTTATGCTATTGCAAACTGAGGTTTAACTTTTCTCATATATTTTGATCGAATTTGGGAATTTTTTTCACCGTCAGCCGGTTTAGACAGTGAGTCATCTGAGACAGTATTTCAGTACGAAGTATTACGTAAAGTCATCTAGCGCCCAAGTTAAAATTGATTTTCAGAGACTTGCATAATCGCTAAACCAAGCGTTTACGTGATACTTACATAACACGATGATTCTGATGACGTGGTAGAAGCTTAGTTTCATCCACCAAATTCGATCAAGATACTAGTGAACAAGTGTTCCGAATATACGGTGGCAAATTCCATAGAGGTATAGGCTCACGCCATTAGTAAAACAGCTACTATTCTCAGAACTAGCGAGTTGGCAAGTTTGCCACCTACCTACTGCTGTTGAGATGTCTTGGAGAAAACTCTGACTAGAGAATCAGCTCGTCACAAACAGTCGGTCACGTCGGATACTTGGGATAGATAAACATACGAAATAGGTTTGCCACATGAGCTTGTACATCCATAAAGGAAACGGCAGGCTTCCATTTGTTAGGTATCTGCGAAAATAGACAAAACACTATCGTCAAACGAAATTTGCGGCACGGCCTTGACTCGTGACGTAATTGTTACATGGCATTATGATTACGCACCGTAATTGTTTGAAGAAGGTGTTTTGTGGTGGCGCTGTCTAAGGTTGACGGTCCATGTTCCGAAATCAGTTTTGAGTGGTGTGAGTGGCTGGACTGGTGAATTATTGTTTGTTAGGCATTGCCAATTGTTTGCTTGCTACGCGTTTGAACTGTTTGGAGGTCTGAGTTATCCTAGTGTGAGTAACTGTTGAATGCAGATTTGTGTTCGGCATTCAAATTGTTAGTTCGACGTGTAGTAAATGGAGTCTCCATTTGAGCCTTGCTTTTTTTGGAAATTCCGAGGAAACCATTTAGCAGATCGTTGCATGCCGCAGTGGATGGCGAAGCGATGACAACGATAACATTACTCAAACTGTATGGTTTTCTGGCGGAGTATACAAAGTAGCATATTTGTGTGAAATTCATGCAGTTAAGGAAAGTTGCTGCGTTTTCCCCTCTCCACTGTCCACAGTAACTCTGACCTATAGTCCTATCACAACGAATCATACTACGGCTATACCATTTTCTACTGCTGTTGCTATTACGCTATATGCGTCTGACCAGACCTTTCCAGGTTTTCTAGGTTCCCTACCACGTTCAAACTCCTGACATTCCACGCCACGACTCGTATGTCATCCTTTTGTTGGTTATTTAGTCTTTCTCATTGTCAAGTCTCCCTTGGAAGTTCCGAATGCGAGCCTAGTCCGAAATCTTGCTCCCATGGAAAGATAATGATCATACTTCAACAATTACAGGCCACAAGTGCTGTGAATATAAATAGTTTTAAATCCAGTGGGTTCCATCACCTGCAACCTCATGCAGCTGATTCTTACGCCTTTCAGGGGCAGTTTCCCACCCCAAGGGCAAGATGGACATGTGATCTGAGTAACTTACGAAACATAATTCATTATGTGTAGGTCGCTAAATAGTCGTTACACAAGGTGACTGATTTAAACCTCACTTCTCGATAATCTTGAGACCTAACGATAAAAAAGCGAAATAATCAGACATCAGTGGGCTGAAGGAGTACATACGCTATACAAACATTATCTTATTGTGGTATAGCGTACCTCGTTATGTAGTCTGAACAACATATATTATTTGTGACCTCAGTACTAAGAACTACGAAGCTACTGAAAATTTTATCCTGATGGTTCTTAATACTTGGCTTTCTAATTACTTCCGAAGCAGTCGAGGACAAAGTAATTGAGAACAGCCGTAATCTGAAGGGATATCTCAAGTTAAGTTTTATTACGAATATGTAAGTTATCAATTAAAATCAAAATCATTTATTACTATTAACAGGGAATAAGGGTTCGACCCGTTATTTAGTGGAAATAAGATCGTGCATATAATGGCGTCGTGCTATTGCACTTCGGTGATAGCTACCAGCGATGTTAATTACCAAATGGCCAAAATTAACCTTCTCTCTTTGAACTTGCTTAAATATTTGACAGAGGGTTTCTACGGTAGTACTGAAACAACAAATGCAACATGTAATAAATATATTTTAAATTAATCTATCTGCGGACCTTTTTACGTAACACCCGTTGATCAGCTCAAAACAATGTCAGATAAAATTGAGGTGAACGAAATGAACACAATAGCTAATTTTTTCATTTTCAAGATAGTATGCATTGTCTATTAAATGTTGCTTCTCCCTGCACAAATATTAACACTTTTTCTTGTAAGCTCATGCGAAACGTCAGAATAACTTTATTTATATGGGATTTAGTCCATGTTTATTATCGCGACTCTACTATGTGACCCTACAGCGGCTTCCGCAGGAAGTCAGAAGTTCACTAAAACGCATCTTGTCGTACTGAATACTGCAAACGCCTCGCACATTATTGCAGGAAAATGAATTTGAATGGTGGCGCGACGGTTTTGAGCAGCTTACAAGCGCCATTGCAATTATCTAACGAAATTGTCTGAAGTAAGTATATCCATCTAGACATGATTAGATTCTACACGAATCTCATGAACTCAGGCATATCTGCCTGACCATCCTTTTTTGAGCTAAGAATATTCTTGGTAAGTACTCAATTTCCCAAAATATAAACACTGCGAGATAACACGGTGAAAGTAAGTAAAATAACAATATTTGTTTCGAGGCCGCATTTGGAACGTGGCACTTGGAAGAAAGCTTATCACCCCCCCCCCCCTCCCTCCCTTCCATTCTAAGAAGTTAAAATAGTAGATTTCAATGTTTGGCCAACTTGAAACGTAAAAATTTGGTATTAAGAAGTCCTTCGCAAACCTAATGCATTGCTTTTTGTTGCAGTTAAGTATTAATCCGTATTCCTAAAGCCATGTGCGGATGTTGCTATCACATTAGTTCTTATTTACAATAATTCGACATCTTTCATGATAACTTCTCACTTGCAAAAAATTTGAATTAGTCATGTTTGTCGGCATAAAAGCAACTCATACCTGTGGCAACACCTACTTTACATCAGGTTTTGTTGTTCACACGTTTCGGCCTTTATGTGATGGTCCCCTGTAGGGTTTGACCTCCATTTTTTGTAAATTTTCCCGAAAAGCGAGCGGATTGGGGAAGGGCGCCTTACAAGGTGCATCATTTCCATCGTGCATTGAGATCTTTAGCCTACTTTCTCGTCGTCGCACTGCAGTCCAGCCCATTCTCCATCTCTTGGGCGAGGACACCTTCCTGGGTGCGTTTTCCACCATGCATTATGCAGTGTCGATTTCTGTATCGACGATGACCATGAACTCCTCTGCACCCGATATTCAGCGCGGTAGCCAGTCCGTTGTGGTGGGGCCGCCATGTACCTTGTTGGTGGTAGCCCCTGACCACACAGGGATCGCTCTGCTGATGCATGCGCCGTTAACGTCCCACGTATGCCAAGCGGTAGACGGCATCCCCCGGGAGCATAGGGACTTGCGGCAAAGGCCATCCTGCCAGGTGGCCTTTGCTGCCGCTTGGTGGCGCCCATGGGGAGGGCCCCTGGTCGGAGTTGGTGTCATCAGGGCGGATGACACGCGATTCAGCACACAGAAGTACGAGCCCAAATCGTTCCCCTCCCTGACCACACCATGAGAGGAACGTCGGGCTAAGGATGGTAGTGGATCTTATTCACCCTGGTACCTTGTATGGGGAATCTTCCATGACGAACCCTCAGTTTTTTTGTTGAGTATTCAGAGGACAAGTTTGGGGAGGTGGAGGGCTTGTCCAAAATGAGATCTGGGTCAGTCTTGATCAAACAGCATCCTCTGTCCAGTCATGGGAGTTACTCGCTTGTGACAAGCTGGGGGATGTTTCTGTAACCATCACACTCCATAAGAGCTTAAATATGGTCAAGGGTATAATATTTCACAGACCTTCTTTTGCAGTCCAACGATGAGCTGCGCGCCAGTTTAGAGTGGCGAGGTGTACGTTTCGTCCGGCAGGTCCACCGGGGTCTGAAGGATAATAAAGTTGCCACTGGTGCCTTCATCTTGGCCTTTGAGGGTGATACATTGCCCGACAAGGTCAAGGGGATGGTCTACCGGTGTGATGTAAATCCCTATATCCCTCCCCTGATGCGGTGCTTTAAGTGCTGGAAGTTCGGCTATATGTCTTCCCACTGTACTTCTAGCGTCACATGCCGAGATTGCGGACGCACATTACATCCCAATACTCCATGTGCCCCACCTCCCATCTGAGTCAACTGTGGAGAGCACCATTCGCCTTGCTCGCCTGACTGCAGGATTCTCCAGAAAGAAAGTAAAATCGTAGAGTAAAAGACCCTGGATGGACTGACCTACACTGAGGCTAAGAGAAAATTTGGACGCCTGCATCCTGTGCGTATGACATCGTCTTGTGCTGCAGCTACAACAGTTCTGGCACCATCAGCGATCAGCTCCGCCAACCCGGGTCACCTCTGAGCCGGAAGATACACCCGCCCCTTGAAGGTGGGCGACATTTTGCTCCCAGTTTCTCCTACACAACCTACTTTGGTAGCAACCCCCCCCCCCCCCCCAAACCATCGGGGACTTCTGTCCCCACTTCTAAGCTGGAGAAGCGTAAGTCTTATTTGGCTTCTCTCGCTAGGAAAGGGTCCCTTGGGTCATTTGCTTCTGAAGTTTCTTCTAGTGGGAAAGACAACACCTGCCAGTGGCTGAAGAGCCCAAAAGCAGCTGGTTGTAGGGCTTCATGCTCATCCTCAGTCCCAGAGACTGAGCCAGTGAAGTCCTCCCAGCCAGGGAAACCCAAGGAGCAGTGAGAGAAATCCAAAAAGAAAACCCCCTAAGACCAAAGATATTGCGGTGGCACCCACACCACCGCTACCTACAAGCTCTGCAGCTGAGGATGGGGTTGGAGATTTTTGGCGTCCGCTGAGGACCGAGATCTCGCTAGAACTTCACACACAATGAATATAGACTGCTCAAGCAATAAATCGGTGGCAGCAGGTGACTCTGAGGCGTAAACTGCCTCAGTGAATGTTCCATGGCTTCCCAGTCTCACGATGTCATTCTCCAGTGGAACTGTGGCGGTTTTTTCCACCGCCTGGATGAGCTACAGAAACTGTTACGCTTTACACCTATCTGCATTTCCCTCCAGGAAACCTGGTTCCCAGCAATGCGGCACCCTGCCCCCCATGGCTATAAGGAGTATTACAGGAACCGTAGCGACTATAATTGTCAGAGTTTGCGTTTGTGCTAAACTCGGTCTGTAGTGAACATGTGCCCCTTCAAATCCCTCTTGAAGGTGTGGCTGTCAGAATGAGGAGGACGCAGGAAATAACTGTCTGCAATGTATAGCTTCCTCCAGATGGAGCAGTACCCCTGAATGTATTAGCTGCACTGATTGATCAACTCCCTAAACCTTTCCTACTTCGGGGAGATTTTAATGCCCATAACCCCTTGTTGGGTGGTACCATGCTTACTGGCCGAGGCAGAGACGTCGAAACTTTACTGTCGCAATTCGATCTCTGCCTCTGAAATAGTGGGGCCACTACACATTTCAGTGTGGCTCATAGTAGTTACTCGGCCATTGATTTATCAATTTCCAGCCCAGGACTTCTCCCATCTATCCACTGGAGAGCACACGACTGCCTGTGTGGTAGTGACCACTTCCCCATCTCCCCCAGCGTCAGGCACGTGGACGCTTGCCCATATGGGCTTTGAACAAGGCAGACTGGGGAACTTCCACCTCTGCTGTCACCGCTGAATATCCCCCACATGGTAACGTCGATGTAATGGTTGAGCAGGTGACTAGCACCATTATTTCTGCGGCAGAAAAAGCGATCCCTCGCTCTTAATGCTACCTGAGGCGTAAGACACTCCCTTGGTGGTCGCCGGAAGTCGCTGAAACAATTAAGGAGCGTCGGCGAGCTCTACAGCGGCACCCTTCCCTGGAGCACCTCATAGCCTTTAAATGGCTCTGTGTCCATGTTTGCTACCTTATCAGACAACAGAAGAACGAGTGTTGGGAGAGATACGTCTCCACCATTGGGTGCTGCACAACACCTTCCCAAGTGTGGGCACAGATACGTCTTTTCGGGTATCAGGCCCCAACAGCTGTCCCCAGTGTGGCCATAAATGGCGAGTTACGTACCGATGCAAATGCGATTGCTGGGCGCGATTGCCCTAGCCTCTGCGTCGGAGAATTAACCCCAAGCCTTTCACACACTCAAACGGCAGCTGGAAGGGAACGTACTCTCATTCACTACACGCTGCATTGAATCCTATAACGCTCCATTTATAGAGTGGGAGCTCTTCAGTGACCTTGCACATTGTCTCGACACAGTTCCTGGGCTTGATTGCATCCACAGCTAGATGATTAAAGATATCTAATCTGACTAAAAGCAGCATCTCCTCGTCATCTTCAACCGGATCTGGTGCGATGCCATCTTTCGCAGTGACAGGAGAGCACCATCATTCTGGTGCTAAAACCCAGTGTCAACCTGCTTGATGTGGATAGCTATAGGCCCATCAGCCTCACCAACGTTCTTTGTAAGCTGCTGGAACGAAAGGTATGTCAGCAGTTGGGTTCGCTCCTGGAGTCATGTGGCTTGCTGGCTCCATGTTAGGGTGGCTTCCGCCAGGGTAACTCTACCACTGATAATCTTGTCCATTGAGTCTCCCATCCGAAGAGCCTTTTCCAGACGGCAACACCTGATTGCCGTCTTTTTTGACTTGCATAAAGCATACGACACGACTTGATGACATCACATCCTTGCCACATTGTATGACTGGGGTCTCCGGGGACCACTACCAATTTTAATCCAAAACTTCCTGTCGCTCCATACTTTCCGTGTCCAAGTGGGTGCCTTCCCTGGTTCCATCCATATTAAGGAGAATGGAGTCCTGCAGGGCTCTGTATTGAGTCTTTCTATTTTTAGTGACTATTAACGGTCTATCAGCAGCTGCTGGGCCCTCCATCTTACCTTCTCCGTATGCAGACGACTTCTGCATTTCGTACTGCTGATCCAGTACTGTTGTTGCTGAGCGGCGCCTCCAGGGAGCCATCCACAAGGCGCAGTCGTGGGTTCTAGCCCACGGGTTGCACTTTCCAGCCGCAAAGTCGTGTGTCATGAACTTCTGTCGGTGTCTTACCGTTCATCCAGAACTCGCACTTTACCTTAATGACGATCCAGTCACTGTAGTGGAGACATATCAATTCCTAGGACTGGTTCTCGACGCTCGATTGACTTGGCTCCCTCATCTTCATCAGCTTAAGCAGAAGCGCTGGCAGCACCTCAATGCCCCGCAATGCCCCTCATTGCCTGAGCAACACCAATTCAGGTGCAGATTTTTGTACACTGCTGCAGATCTGCAGAGCCCTTGTCCAATACCGAATTTGGGAGTGTGGTTTATGGTTCGGCAGCGCCTTCAGCATTGCATTTACTCGACCCTGTGCACCACTGTAGGGTTTGATTAGCGACAGGAGCTTTTAGGACGAGTCCGGTGACCAGCGTACTGGTGGAGGCTGGGGTCCCTCCAGCAGATCAGACGTGGACAACTGCTCGCCAGTTACTAAGCACATTAATAGTTCCCCTGAGCATCCAAATTACTGTCTCCTTTTCCCACCCACGACGGTCCATCTCCCGCATCGGCGGCCCAGGTCGGGGCTAACGATTGTGGCACGTGCGATCCCTTCTCTTCGAACTAGAGTCCTTCGCTTTACCACCTCTACTTGCGGTCCGTTCACGTACACCTCCATGGTGTGCGCCTCGGCCACAGCTTCGTTTGGTCCTTTCACATGGCCCTAAGGACTCTGTTAACCTTGCGTCTCTGCTGTCACTACCTCTCAATGCCTGACGTGTACCGGGGCTCTGAAGTGGTTTACACCGATGGCTCGATGGCTGATGGTAATGTGGGCTTCACATATGTTCATGGAGGACATATTGAACAGCACTCCTTGCCAGTTGGCTGAAGTGTTTTCACTTCTGCTCTTGAGTACATCTGCTCATGCCCTGGCGAGTCATTTCTCCTGTGTACTGACTCACTGAGAAGCCTACAAGGTATTGATCAGCGCTACCCTCGCCACCCTCTGGAGGCGTCCATTCAGGAGTCCATCTATGCCCTGGAACAGTCCCGCCATTCCGTGGTGTTTGTGTGGACCCCAGGACACGTCGGAATCCCCGGCAATGGGCTTGCCGACAGGCTGGCCAAACAGGCGACGCGGAAACGGCTTCTGGAGATAGGTGTCTCCGAAGATGACCTGCGTTCTGTCTTACACGGAGGGGTTTCCTGTCGTTCGGAGACGGAATGGCATAACAGTATGCACAACAAACAGCGTGTCATTAAGGAGTCTATGAATTTGTGGATGTCTTCCATGCAGGCCTCTCGCAGGGAATCAGTTGTCCTCTGCCGTCTCCGTATTACCCATACGGGGCTAACGCATTTTTACCTACTCCGCCGTGAGGTATAGTATCTTGAAGGCAACGAAGTTTGTCACTGTAAGTGGACAGCTCAGACTAATTCATTGTGCATAAATTTGAGGTAAAACGGGGAGAAAGGGAAGTGGTTGCTGATGTCAGGTGCATCGAAACGTTACACAGCAGTCACTAGTGAAAATATGCTGAACCGGCATTCGAGCCTGGGATCCCCTGCTTATTAGGCAGGTGTGTTAACCACTGTGCCACCCGGCACACAGTATTCATTGCAACTGCGCAGAATATCTCGGCGCTCCTCACAGCCGACCCGCATTCCCACAGAGTGCCACTTATTTGCATTCCGTGCCCATTTCCTCTGAGATTCCTGCATGAAGTCAGACATGCTGGGTATCTACACTGCAGATCGATCCATTGCCCATCCAGGCGAATCAGTTAAATGAATGTATGGTGTCCTTTCAGACACGTCCGAAAGACTAGACATATCACGCATTCATAAAATATATTGTCCCCAAGGGCGCCCATATGATAGTTCGTAGGGAGTGAGTGGGGGTATGGAATATTTTTAAAATTTTGGAAGACAAACGGCGACTTGTAAGAAGCTATTAAATTCCAGTTGTGACCCGCCTCAAAACTGCGCAATACCGACATCCAAATTATTTTCTTGAAAGATAACCTGAGCACACTTTCCTTTCCCTGAGTGAGTGGTGAGGGTTGGGGAATGAGAGGGTGGCTTTCCACAAGTTTGGACACTCTTGAACGTGGCTGTAGAATGGTGGCAGAGCATTATGCCAATGGCTTTACATTGTGTGGACAAATTTCATCAACCTGTAAAATTCTAACCGAGTTATATAATAACTTTCCCTGTGTTTGTTACTACCATGTCAATGTGATCCCCTTGGAAAAATTATAAATGACTGTGCTTAAACTGACACACAATATTTTTTAGCGCAACGCAATCTAACTTTCAAAACCCCTTACGTTATTTGATTTTCAAACTACTAAGCAAAATTTAACGTGCTTAGACATTTCTCCCTTGACTCATTCTGATCATCAATAAATTGACACAATATTTTTAGCGAAACGCAATCTGACTTTAAATAATCCCTACAAAAGAATGGCCCTGACTAACAATAACCTATACGTTTCATGAATCATTTACCTCACAAAAATCTTCGTTACTCGAACTACTGCAATACAGTGTGCGCCAATACTGCCAGCTGAATAAAAGATTCAAACTACTGAAGGCACTAACTACTGATAGGTATAGTTAGCAAATGAAAGATTTTGATAGAGAACAATCAATGTATTTACCTTAATAGTGTTCAAAAGTTATATACATCAGTTCATGACATCCAGACTTACAAATTTCCTGTTTCTGATGGACACACGTCCAGATCATCTGCTCTCAAAACTCCATCTCTCTCCCCACATCCACCACTGCTGGCGGCTCACCTCAAACTGCGCAACTCTATGCGCTGTTCACATCCAACACTAAAATAGCAAATTCCAACAATGCAAACCAGCCACAGACTGCACACAGCACAGCCAGTGATTTTCATACAGAGCGTTAGGTGACGTTACCAACATAAAAACCTAAACAACCTACTAACAAATGAATTTCCTAACGTTTTGATTACGAGTTCATTATTTCCTATTAGTGTACTTCATGAATATATTTAGTTAGGTTTGCTTTCTGTTTTATATATGCTTCTGTAGCCAGTCCATTAATGTCAAACGAGGTGCTAAATACGTCATGTCATGTGCATATGAAACCTTGTGATTATCAAGCCTCTTAACGTTGTGCGATCCGAATAATGCACCAACAAATATTAAATATTCTGAACATATTTTTATACTGTACTTGACCGAGATATCGTTAGCATAAACCATTTATAAACTTGTGGAGAGATTTAGAAGGTAGCTACTTACATAAATGTTGCCAAGTAAGAAAACAGTATGGATTTTCTCTTGCAGGAAAGAGGATCGTTTCGGTGAATAAAGGCCCTGGCATCTGTGCTGGCACCATGAGTTTCAATTCGAGCAACAATTATTCTTTCTCTACAGGTATTAAACTTTGCCTTTTCATTACATGTTTCAATCTACAAATATTGTGAAAACTAAATTGTACTATCATTATTATAATGGCACTACGGTCCTAAAATTTGTACAACACTGCTTTTATTTCAGTGTGCTTTTCAGTGAATGTGAATAAATGCGATCGACCATTGTTTAATTTCCCAATATGTAAAATGGCTTAAACTATTTTGATATACTTTGTAACAAGTATTTCTGATTAGAGGTGCGAAGAGACCTTCCTATGCATAGGCAAAATATAGCGCATGTCATAGGAATACTCTTATTAGCTCATGTTATTTGTGAATGTCACATACGCTTGCTACAATTTTTATAGTTTAAACTGTTCTATGGAAGTGAAGCACGTTGGTATCATTTTCCCCTCTTCACTCTTCGGCAATGCAAAGGGTTGGTTGAATGAGATTTTCACTCTGCAGCGGAGAGTGCGCCGGTATGACACTTACCGGCAAATTGAAACTGTGTGCTGGACCGAGACTCGAACTCGGGACCTCCTTATGCAGCCTTGTCTAATACTGATTTTATTTTATTAGCTTTGTTTATTAATAGGAACTGTTATGTAGGAATGCTATTCCTATTTTGTGCTAAAGGTTATCCTGTCTACTCCATTGTTGTTTATGTACTGTTCAGTTTTTACTTTTTCATTCCAAAGATGTTACTGTACGTTTCTACTTCAGTCTAGATGTGTTACTGCTCTTCCAATGTTGTCTGCTATCATTTAACTTCTTTGGTGATAATACTCAGTAAATATCTGAAGATGGCCTTGTAAGCCGAAAACCGGGTAACAATAAAAGTAATATTGTAGAACAAAAGCAAACTGGTGCTTTTCATTCATTATAATCTTGTTCTATCAAGAACCGACGGAGGATTCTGTTAATATGATTAAGTCTGATGTTCGTTTCACCACAGTTCGCCGCCTGTCCCGTTTTACCAGTCTGCCCAGCATGTGACGTCAGGCAACTGTAATGTTGGGTGATCACGCCAACCCGTCTGGTCACGATTTCACCACAGCAGTCCTCGAACACCCACCAAGTCGGCGAGTTTCCGAGAAGCTCGTGTCGAGCCTCCGGGTCATCAGTCTGCCCTTGGTCCAACTCAGATCGCGTGGCTTCCCCGTTCTACGCAGATAGCACTAAAGCTGGTGCTACATCCATTGTGCGCACGTCTGAATAGCAGTCATTCCTCGCCAGGTGACAGCTGTCGCATGGAGGATTTTTATCAATAGTAGTTCGGTGATCATAATGATCTGGCTGATCAATGTGTGTACAACTAGGGGCATAAACTGAGTGATCATACAAGGATGATTCTTGTACGTACTTGTCAGTAAAAAGGAAAACCCCCTAACCTACAAAGAAATGTCCCTCAGCGTTTTTCTGCTTGGCAAAATAAGCAGGCGCTTATCAAAGTTCTTTCTACTGAAGATTCTCAGTATTGTTTTGTGGGGGAGGTAACCACAAATAAAAGCTCAAGAGATATTTTGTCACATAATAAATAAATTGATATAGATTTAAATTTCATCAGCACACTTGAGACCAACCTAAGATCGTTCCAGTACTCAGCTCTAGCCTGTTCTTACACTTCATATTTTGCTGTCTGTGATAACCAGTATAGGCAAGAATATATCTGTGCTGAGTGCCAAAATCTTAGGACCCATCCTTATCTAGTCACACTGGAGGCACTGCTGTCTTCCTCGTCTGAGTACATTGTTGTAACACACATTTTACTAGCTCAGAGAATGAAAACAATGTTTGTCGACAATAGATGTGACATAAATCGCTCCATAACCATTTTTCATCAGTACTGTAAAACAGACATTTGAGTTTTTGTAATCTTACTAATCACAAAGATAATGAGCCTCCAATTATACTGTGACACCTCATTTTACTCGAGAATAGCAATTTGCAACTGGTTAAATTCACTGAGTATTTATTTTATAGTTAGTTTTGACAGGAAATTGGGTAAAAATGTTTGACATTTGATATTTATCTGCTTTTGGTCTGACACAGAACTCTGAAGTATGTAGAGTGATAGAACAATGCAGCACATTTTAAGGTAATGAACTACATATGTATTGCCCACTAAGTAATTTGAATGCACTACAATGGAATCAGTTACACTGAATGAGACTTGACTAAGAGTATACACACATTGTTCTTATAAACACTTCATTGTTTAGGCATTATTGCCTAAATTCTTTCAAATACAACATTGTTCTGTAATGAATTACTTAACTACATGTATATATGGAGAATGTTAGAAAATAGAACATACTGCCATAACTGATTAGTAAAGAGATTTTTGAAGGTCAGTTTAAATGCTGTGTGAAGCTGAAACTTTTATCCAGAAAAATTGAGTATATTAAGTGATCCAGTAGTCAATGACTTCCGAGGTATTACTATTAAAGAATTTAATGCAGTTTCACACAGGCATTATTTCACATCAACTGTAAATTATTGCTTGCAAATTAGTAGGGAACATGTTCAATAATAATTCTCTAAATAGAGATTCCTATAATTTCATTTGTTACAGTTGTAGTCAAAGCTTCATTGAGCCTTTGTTAGGTTCTAACAACTGCTGCATATACTAATTTTCCTTAGTCAAATAAATCAAACTTCATAGATTTTACCTTGTTAATGCAGACAAGACTTAAACATCACAGACTCAGGACATAATTTGACAAACTGAATGCAGACTAGACACACTAATTACTTCTTCTAGACTGTGGTCTAGCATTACTGGTACATGGGTACCTTGTGGTACTCAAACCAATTAAATTTGGTTTAGTTATGCCAAAAAATTATTCCCTCTGCAATTCAGTTTAGTACTCAAAGTTAAGTGATCTACTTGTCTAATTTTCAGCATACTTTTGAACCACCACAGTTGAGTTGTAGTCTTTTTCGTGTTAATTATCCAGGTTTGACTTCCATACAAGACATACTCGAGACAAGTACATTCAAAAAAATGCACTCTGATCAGTTTTTCTTGTTACTCCTATTCTGCATTTTATATCTTCTGCATATCATCCATCACTTACGTTGATATCAAAGTGCATTTTCTACAACCCTCACTGATTCATTTCTTAACCTCAGTCTAGTGTGGATATAATTTGACTGCACCTGTTTTAATTTTGATCTTATAACATCTTCAGGCAACGTGTCTTAAAATCTGTAATTGGCCTACAGTATATGTTTACAAAACAGATAATATTCTATCAGGCAAGCAAAAATGTAATTTTCTAACTGGTCCATCAAGATTTTGGAGTTGAAACGAATTTCATAAAGCACGCATCCAAAACAACTCTAGTTATTGAAATTTAAAGACATTCTTATGAAGTAATAAAAAGTGCTGTACTCTCTTTCATTTATATAAATGGTAAATTAGTTCGCTTGGATCATAAGCCCTTCATAAGAACTTCACTAAGTACATATGCCAACTGTCATATCAAGATAAGGCTTCTGATCTAAATATTCTTAATGTGTTCTGTGCATACCTCCCACTGTGCATGATTTATGTAGTGTTGTCCCATAAACACTAAAAAAAGATGAGTATATTTCCATCCCTTCAACTGGTCTCTGGTTGCACAAGCTACAAAAAGAGCATTTCCTTTGCAAACGTAAAGCTAATATATTTACTCTCAAAATCAGGTCAATAATAGCTGGTTGTCATGTTTTGGTAAACATATCTGGTGACTGAAATGGATTGGCAGATTGAAACTGTTTGGTACGTGAAAATATTGCCTTATATCTAAAATCCTGTATGGACATACTGATTTAATGAATTCAGTGCTTTGACAAGATAATTTGCAATTAGATTAAACTTAAAAATGACTTACATTATGAAGGAAAAAACTAATGCAGATAATAAGAATTACATTCTCAAAAATAAGTTTTCGAAATACCACAACCCATTTTACATTGTGTAACTGTATACCACTAAAAGTCAGTAAGCTGAAAGAAATCATGTGATGGTTTTATACAATAACCACCTGTCCTTCATCAGAGGCATTGAAATGAGGCGTAAAGTTTTCTTGCCAATGAATAAAAAGTCACGTAAACTACTGTGATCATAACTCCTTACCTTGGTTGCATTGAAATTACTTCCTTCTGTAAGACGTTTCTCTTCTGTATCAACGATAACGCCCACGTAATTGCACATTAAACTGAGCCACACTTCCTGCAGTGTTAAAGAACAAATAATATCTTCTGTTTTTTTTAAGACTAACCTTTACTTAAATAAAGGTATTACAGTAATTTAACGGTTTGGTTCCACAATAATATTTCTCCTTTCCATAATTTGGAAGAATGATGGTATACTTCAAAATATCAAACATATGACGTGTTTGGAGTACTCAATTCATCTTTTACTTTTCTAATACTTAAATTGGTTTACTTTGTTCATAGGGTGTTACATGCAAAATGGTTCAGTTGGGTGAGATGATCCATATTGTTTCAATAAACTTGTTGCTAAGTGAACGTCGGCTATTTCAAATGTAAATACTTAGTATTTACAGTTGCGAAATTGTGGCTTGTCTAAAGGCATAATCCTCTATTGTAGAAATGATATAAAGAAATCTGGCGTCATTATAAACTAGTGCGTAACTATTTCCATGAGTTTAATACTGTGAATATTCATTACCACCATGAAGATTGCTACTTCCAGATGGCTAAAAATGATCTCTCACTGTGGTGAAATAAGTGTTGTATCATTGAGAGAGTTCACTACCACCAGCGCCTGTACTTAGCATACGAAGTGTTGCACCATAATATGAGGAAAATAAACTTCCCCACACTTTGTCAGTGCATGTTTCAGTGATTAATGTTAACAATGTGGAGCCTGTGAATGATCTAATGAATGTTTATCTACATATATTATTTTAGAAAAAAGTCCCTAAATAATGAAACCAGAAAGCTAAAAATTAAGGATGTATAAATGTGTGTCACAGTTCAGTCTCGTCTTCATTTGGGCAATATTTTGGTCAAATAGGTGTTCTTACGAAAATTTGAAGGCGGTAAATATTAGACCCAGAAAGATCGAAATTTGTATGCAGAATAAATTCAATTAAGCTACCTACATTAGTTATCGAATTATTTACTGAAAACTAAGTTTGCTACGAAAACGTCCTTATTCATAAAATATTAAGTAAATGAAATTGTTATAGAAAGTTCTAATTACAGCAATTGATTACTTCCAGTAAATAATACAGCTGTAAGAGATTTTAAGGTTTTATAATAAATGACAGTTACAAGGAATCTTAAAGCACCACCTTCAGCGATCATGTTGTACTGTTGGTTCCGTTCTAAAACTTCTAACTGGTAAAGTTTAAATGCAGTCAAGCTAAAACTTCTTTGGTAACTAAAACCAACTTTATTCACATAAAAATTAATAAGATGGTAAATTGTTAAATGACAGTTATTAATAAATCTGCCTGAGAAAGGGGCATTTATATGCTGCTACCTGTGCCTAAATTGGTTGAGGGCAGATTTTCCGTTCAGCGATCCACTGTGCTCATATATAAATACAATCAGTAACGAGAGAGTCACTTCATACCTAGGTAACAGTTTTTCTGTCTAATGCCTGCCTACGCGGTACCTCGTACGCTGTTGCAGCCACATGGCTATCAAAATGTTTTCGGTAAAAGTAGGTAGTGAACTCGCGAGGACTGTACACTGTCCTGGATCGCTTAGATTTCACAGACGTAGCTGTGTGCCGCTCGTGATGTTGACGAAACCGCGTGGCAAGGGGTGAGATTTTCCACTTTTAAGGCGAGAAATTAACTTCTGGTGATTAGAAGTCAGTGCGATGGACCAATTTACTTGAAACTTACCATAGAGGTAGCCCCCTCAACTTTTAATATTGCTGTTTCTGATAGGGTCGTTATCATCATTACCAGGAACATTATTATATATTGGGGTTGTAAACTTTTACTGAATATATCACAGTTCAAACTCGGAACTTTTGTTTAGTCACAGTCCTGCTGAGTAAAAAGTAGGTAGGAACATTCTCATGTCAGAGATCAGTAACTCTGATAACAAAATTAAAGCAATTTGGAATATTATTGAAAGGGAAACAGGGCAACCAAGAGCACAGGAAGACTTCAGTGCCGTAAAACTGAATGACAAGTGTACTAACAAACAATCAGAAATTGAAAATATTTTCAATAATCATTTTTTAAATGTTGTGGAGAAAATAGGATCTAGATCTTCACTAGAAGAGGCAAGGCTACTAATAGAAGAGGCCATACCTGTGCAGTTTGAAACAATTGTAATTCCACCAACCTCTCCCTCGGAAATCAGTAAAATAATAAACTCACTGAAAAGTAAAAGCTCTTACGGAATTGATGGCATTTCCAGCAAGGTACTTAAAGCTTGTTCCCCACAGATAAGTAGGATTCTCAGCCACGTATGTAATAGCTCTTTGGAGCAGGGTGTTTTCCCAATACTGAAATATGCCATTGTAAAACCATTGCATAAAAATGGGGATACGTCGGATGTGAAAAACTACCACCCAATCTCTCTTCTGACAGCTCTATCAAAATTTTTTGAGAAAGTAATGTATTCAAGAGTAGCCTCCCAGATTTGTAAAATAAAGTACTAACAAAATGTCAGTTCGGTTTTCAGAAAGGCTTTTCAACAGAAAATGCTATATACGCTTTCACTGATCAAATATTAAATGCTCTGAACAACCGGACATCACCCATTGGTATTTTTTGTGATCTCTCTAAGGCCTTTGATTGTGTAAATCATGGAATTCTTTTAGATAAGCTAAATCATTATGGTTTGAGGGGGGGCAGTGCACAAATGGTTTACTTCATACTTAACTGGAAGAATGCAGAAAGTTGAAATAAGTGGTTCATGTAATGTTAAAACAGCTGATTCCTCAAACTGGGGGGCTATCAAGTACAGGGTCCCACAGTGTTCGGTCTTAGGTCCTTTACTGTTCTTGATATACATTAATGACTTACCATTCCACATTGATGAAGATGCAAAGTTAGTTCTTTTTGCTGATGATACAAGTATAGTAATAACATCCAAAAACCAAGAACTAAGTGATGTAATTGTAAATGATGTTTTTCACAAAATTATTCAGTGGTTCTCAGCAAACACTCTCTTTAAATTTTGATAAAACACAGTATATACAGTTCCGTACAGTAAATGGCACAACTCCAGTAATAAATACAGACTTTGAACAGAAGTCTGTAGCTAAGGTAGAATTTTCAAAATTTTTACGTGTGTCCATTGATGAGAGGTTAAACTGGAAGCAACACATTGATCGTCTGCTGAAACGTCGGAGTTCAGCTACGTATGCTATTAGGGTTATTGCAAATTTTGGTGATAAGAATCTCAGTAAATTAGCTTACTATGCCTACTTTCATTCACTGCTTTCGTATGGCATCATATTCTGGGGTAATTCATCGTTGAGTAGAAAAGTATTCATTGACCAAAAACGTGTAATCAGAATAATTGCTGGAGCCCACCCACAGTCATCCTGCAGACATCTATTTAAGAATCTAGGGATCCTCACAGTATATATATTCAGTTACGAAATTTGTTGTTAATAATCCAGCCCAGTTCAAAAGTAATAGCAGTGTGCATAACTATAACACCAGGAGAAAGGATGATCTTCACTACGTAGGGTTAAATCTGACTTTGGCACAGAAAGGGGTAAATTATGCTGCCACAAAAGTCTTTGGTCACCTACCAAAGAGCATCAAAAGCCTGACACAGCCAACTAACATTTAAAAATAAGTTAAAAGAATTTCTAGATGACAACTCCTTCTACTCATTGGCTGAATTTTTAGATATAAATTAAGGGGGCAAAAAAAACTTAAACATTAGTGTCATGCACTATTTTGTGTAATGTAATATCTTGTACAGACATCTTTTATTAACCGACACGTTACACATCATTACGAAGTGTCGTATTCATGATCTATGGAACAAGTATTAATCTAATCTAATCAAAGAGTAATGTGGACTTGCAGACGGGAGATTATGGTCATTGTGCTCTCCATCGCTTTCTGACTGAGCACAAAATTAGTTTCCAGGCTCTTATAAACGCAGAAAACACTTAATTTACTTGACGCCAAAATCACCATCCCAGTCACCTCTTAAGTAGATGAAATTCATATTCTGGCACATGTACCAGTTGAGAATTAAATTATCAGTAGTAATGCAAAGTCACAGCGTATGCCCAAAACAGATACCTAAGTAATATAAATGACACCTTTGGACCTCTATATTAGTCATTGAAAAATCTCTATTGAGTAATATAACCAAGGTTAACACACAAGCAAAATTAAGAGACAAATTTTAGTATGCATTGATACTGAGGTATGTATTTATACATTAATAATAGTGATAGGAATAGTGATAGTACCAAGGAATAGCAAAAACAGAAAATACAGGGAAAGGTAGAGCAGGCAAATAAAAGTGCAAATAGCTTGGATTTGTGCTCGTTAAGCACACAGTTTTGGGAGTTTGAGAGTATGTAAAGTGAACAAAACTATTTCGTTTAAAAATTCACTTCCAATCCTAGGCTATTCTGACTTTAAAATCCTCCTTACAGATTCACCATAATTTAAACTTTTAGCTATTGATTTACTATGACAAATACTTTGTCAAAGAACTTTAACAATTTATTTTGGAACCGTCAGTCATGACTGAAACAGTCATCCTCATAATGTTGAAACTCTGTACAGTGAAAACTCATCTGGAGTTAATTTCACAGTGAAGTTTGCCCACACTTAAAAATTTTCGCTATTTGGGCTTCCAGACCCTTATTTCCTCCTGCAGTTTTTCTCTTCTGGAAATGCAACACGGATGCCCTTAATGTACCGCTACTCTACTTTTCTGTTTATCTGATCACAGTACACTAATTTTAATAGTGTGTTTTGAGTGCTGGTATGCAGTTTCACATCATGGTTAGCGATACCTGTCCTTAGAATGGCACGTTTTCTTAAAGCTAGAACGTTTCTCTGGCCAAAAAATGAAATATAACTGTTGAAATGCATTAAATTAACGAGATAAGCCAGCAAATTAAATAGCAAACGATTTGAAGGACCTTTCAAATTTGTTGGCATTCACCGACTCAACTAATCAGATCACTGGATGCAATAAACACCACTGATTAAATTTGAGTGGAAATGTTTCCTAATTAAAAAATCTACGCTCGCTGTAACGTAATTCCCTTATCACAGTTTGGTTGGTGGTTAGACACTGGACTCGCATTCGGGAGGACGACGGTTCAATCCCGCGTCCGGCCATCCTGATTTAGGTTTTCCGTGATTTCCCTAAATCGTTCCAGCAAATGTCGGGATGGTTCCTTTGAAAGGGCACGGCCGAGTTCCTTCCCTAATCCAATGAGACCGATGACCTCGCTGTCTGGTCTCCTTCCCCAAACAACCAAACCCAACAGTTTGGTCGAATCTATATGTGAAAGATGCTTCTCGTTTGGAAAAAACCAGTCTAGTTTAAGAAACATTCGTTGTAGTGTTACATGCCAAATACTTAGATATTTTACAACAGACATGATACGTTGTTAAACATCTTGAAATACTGTGTGTTGCAGATAAAGGCACAGTGACAACAGCAATTGGTGAAATAGCAGCAGGTGTAAAAGGCCTCCTGAACTACTCCAGCGGAACAAGATTTAAGAACTGCTCAGCTGTTAACACCTGGACTGTAAGGGGTCTGAAGAGTTTGGGTTCAGGAACAACCAGCATTGAGTCGGTTCCGTTCACACACCAGAACTCCAGTACGTGGTGTATGGTCCTCACAAAGAACTCGACTGGACTTAATCTTTCGTTTATGCTGAAAAACAGTGAATCAGAAATGCCTTTGGGAGCAAAGGTGAAAGCAGACGAAGTTCTTCGTAGTGGCGAGAAACGAGAAGTGTACCCACGCACATGGTGTACTCTGAAGCAAGGACAGAAGTCCCAGATGCTGCCCTTTCGGAAAATTGTGACCGCCGGAGGGACCGTCAACGAAGACGAGATAACATTGCAGTGCGAGGTCTGCATGCAGTGCATTGTTCAGGACGAGCTGCTCGTGGGAGAAATGGCAGAACCAAAAGTTGGTTTATTCAGGTGCCTGGAGGAGATGCTGCACAAAGAAGTCCACACGGACTTCGAACTGCGTGCAGGGGGCACTGTTACGAAAGCGCACAAGTCCCTATTGGCCGTGCGGAGCCCCTACTTCGCCGCAATGCTTCAGCCGCACACGAAAGAAGCACAGGAAGGCTTCGTAGAGATTTCGGATGTAAAGCCTGAAGTACTGAAACAGGTTCTGGTTTACATGTACACTGCTGAGGCACCAGGGCTGAAGGACAAACCGTGGGACCTGCTGATGGCCGCCGACAAGTACCAGTTGCCTCAGCTGAAGCGCCAGTGCGAGGCGTACATCGCCAGCCGCCTGGACGTGGACAACGCTGCGGAAACTGCAGCCAACGCCTTTGTTTTCTCCAGCGACCTGCTGTTGCAGCGTGCGGTCCACTTCATCAAGCGCAACCTTTCCCAGGTGATCAGCACTCCAGGATGGAACGAGGCTATAGCTGCGTACCCTGAAGCCATACAGCGCATCAGCGAGATGATAGAATGAGTCTATGAGAGGTAACTGTACTTGATGGTGGAACCTTTGTGTGACAACTGCTCAGTCACCTGACATTAAATCATTCTTGCCCTCCTGTTGTTAACACCTTCAATACTACTTTAAGTTGTGCGTGTGCCTTCATCTCTTCATAGCTACTGCAGCCACACGGAGTAGCTGCGCGGTCATGGCGCCTTGCCACGGTTTGCGCTGCTGCCCATCGAAGGTTCTACACCTACGTGATCACTCTATTCACAATAAAGTGCCTGGCAGAGGGTTCAATGAACCACCTTCAAGCTGTATCTACCGTTCCACTCTCGAACGGCACGCGGGAAAAACGAGCACTTAAATTTTTCTGTGCGAGCCCTGGTTTCTCTGAAACGTCCCCTTAAAAAATTACAGTGCTGGTAAACCCCTTACGTTATTTGATTTTCAAACAGCTGAGCAAAACTGAACGTGCTTAGACATTTCTCCCTTTACTTATTCTGATCAACACTAAACTGACACACATTATTTTTAGCGAAACGCGATCTGATTTTCAATAATCCCTGCAAAAGAACGGCCCTGACTGACAATAACCTATACCTTTCATGAATCACTTACCTCACAAAAATCTTCGCTAGTCGTACTGCTGCAATACAGCGAGCGCCAATACTGCCAGCTAAAAAAAAAAAAAGATTCTAACTAGTGAAGGCACAAACTACTGATAGGCATAGTTAGCAAATGAAAGATTTTGATAGAGAACAATCAATGTATTTACCTTAATAGTGTTCAAAAGTTGTGTATATATATATAAAGTTCATGACATCCAGTCTTACAAATTTACTCTCTCTGATGGACACACGTCCAGATCATCCACTCTCAAAACTCCATCTCTCTCTCCACATCCACTACCGCTGGCGGCTCACCTCCAACTGCGCAACGCTACGCGCTGTTCACATCCAACTGCCCAATACCACAATAGCGACTATTCCAACAATGCCAAGCAACCACAGACTTCACACAGCACAGTCAGTGATTTCCATACAGAGCATTAGGTGACGTTACCAACATAAAAACCTAAACAGCCTACTTACTTATTTTATCGTGATGATAATTTCTCTCTATGTAGGTGGGTGCCAACAGAATGTTTTCGCAATCGAAGGTGAACACTGGTGATTGAAATTTCGTGAGAAGATCCCGTCGCAACGAAAAACGCCTTTGTTTTAATGACTGCCACTCAACGTATCATGTCTGTGGCACTATCCCCCCTACTTCGCGATAATACAAAACGACCTGCCCTTCTTTGTACTTTTTCCATGTCATCCGTCAGTCCCATCTGATGCGGATCCCACGCCGCACAGCAATACTCCAGAATAGAGCGAGGAACCGTAGTGTAAGCAGGCTCTTTAGTAGACCTGTTGCACCTTATAAGTGTTCAGCCAGTGAATCGCACTCTTTGCTGGTTGTAAGCATATTATCTATGTGATAGTTCTAACTTGGGTTATTTGTAATTGTAATGCCTAAGTATTTAGTTGAATTTACATCCTTCAGATTGTGTAATAGAATATTAGAGGATTTCTTTTAGTGCTGATGTGAATAACTTCACACTTTTGTTTATTCACGGTCAATTGCCACTTTTCGCACCATACAGATATCTTATCTAAATCATTTTTCAATTCGTTTTGGTCATCTGATGACTTTACAAGACGGTAAATGACAGCATTATCTGCAAAAATCTAAGACCGCTACTGAGATTGTCTCCTCTGTCGTAAATATAGATCAGGAACGCCGCATATTACTTCTGTTTCACTCGATGAGCTTCTATTACTAAGAACTATGACCTTTTTGACAGGAAATCACAAATCCAGGCATATTCCACAGGCACGCTGTTTGGTTAGAAGACGCTTGAGAGGAACTGTGTCGAAAGCCTTGAGGAAATCTAAAAATATGGAATCTACATCTACATCTATACTCCGCGAGCCACCTTACGGTGTGTGGCGGAGGGTACTTATTGTACCACTATCTGATCCCCCCTTCCCTGTTCCATTCACGAATTGTGCGTGGGAAGAACGACTGCTTGTAAGTCTCCGTATTTGCTCTAATTTCTCGGATCTTTTCGTTGTGATCATTACGCGAGATATATGTGGGCGGTAGTAATATGTTGCCCATCTCTTCCCGGAATGTGCTCTCTCGTAATTTCGATAATAAACCTCTCCGTATTGCGTAACGCCTTTCTTGAAGTGTCCGCCACTGGAGCTTGTTCAGCATCTCCGTAACGCTCTCGCGCTGACTAAATGTCCCCATGACGAATCGCGCTGCTTTTCGCTGGATCATGTCTATCTCTTCTATTAATCCAATTTGACATCCCTTGTCGATAGCACTCATTACTCATGTATATAAAGAGCTAGTTATCTTTCGCAAGAACGATATTTTCTGAATCCTTCCTGACTGCGTGTCAATAAATCTTTCTCTTCGAAGTATTTCATAATGTTCGAATACAGTATATGTTCCAAACCCTTCTGCAAATCGACGTTAGTGATATGGGCCTGTAATTCAACGGATTACGGCTACTTTCCTTCTTGGGTATTGGTGTGACTTGAGCAATTTTCCAGTCTTTAGGTACGGATCTTTCTGTGATCGAACGGTTGTATATAATTGCTAAATATGGAGCTATTGTATCAGCATACTCTGAGACGAACCTGACTGGTATACAATCTGGACCGGATGCCTTGCTTTCATTGATTACAGCTGCTTTGTGACAGCGAGGACATATATTTCTACGTTTCTCATCTTGGCAGTTGTTCTTGACTGGAATTCAGGAGTATTTACTTCGTCTTCTTTGGTGGAAGAGTTTCGGAAAATCGTGTGCAATTACACTGCTTTAGTGGCACTGTCGTCACAGACTTCACAGTTGTATTGAAGGTATTGATTGCGTCTTGCCACTGGTGTGCTTTATGTATAACCACAATCTCTTTGGGTTAGTTCTCCCTCGGGCAAGGATGTGTGCGTTGTCCTTATCGTAAGTTTAAGTTAGATTAACTGGCGTGTAAGCCTAGGAATAGATGTCGTCAGCAGTTTCGTCCCATAGGAACTTACTACTACCACCATAAGTATATTGCAATCTATAGTGCGTCCGCAAAATCTTAGTGGCGACCTCTGCGTGTCTCGATAAGGTTAGCAACACATACATTTCGCTGTAAAAGCTATGAGCTGGGATTCAGTGCTAGTGGCTGCACTTACGTTCGGAGATGCGATTCAACATCATAACAATTAAAACAATCAGTTACACTGATTATAGTGATATACACTGTGCTCACCAGTATCACAAAACGTGCTGGAAATGTTCTTCTCTTTCTTGAAGGCATAGTTAAACCTTCTTACATTTGTGAACACCTTTACCAATGTTTAAAGTGTAATCACATGCAGATAATAAAATCATTGCCTTCAGTTAATCTATTGTCCTTGGGTTATTTTTATTCTCAAATGTTTCAGCCCCCCCTCCCCATGAACCATGGACCTTGCCGTTGGTGGGGAGGCTTGCGTGCCTCAGCGATACAGACAGCCGTACCGTAGGTGCAGCCACAACGGAGGGGTATCTGTTGAGAGGCCAGACAAACGTGTGGTTCCTGAAGAGGGGCAGCAGCCTTTTCAGTAGTTGCAGGGGCAACAGTCAGAATGATTGACTGAACTGGCCTTGTAACATTAACCAAAACGGCCTCGCTGTGCTGGTACTGCGAACGGTTGAAAGCAAGGGGAAACTACAGCCGTAATTTTTCCCGAGGGCATGCAGCTTTACTGTATGGTTAAATGATGATGGCATCGTCTTGGGTAAAATATTCCGGAGGTAAAATAGTCCCCCATTCGAATCTCTGGGCGGGGACTACTCAGGAGGACGTCGTTATCAGGAGAAAGAAAACTGGCGTTCTACGGATCAGAGCGTGGATTGTCAGATCCCTTAATCGGGCAGGTAGGTTAGAAAATTTGAAAAGGGAAATGTATAGGTTAAAGTTAGATATAGTGGGAATTAGTGAAGATCGGTGGCAGGAGGAACAAGACTTTTGGTCAGGTGACTACAGGGTTATAAACACAAAATCAAATAGGGGTAATGCAGGAGTAGGTTTATTAATGAATAGGAAAATAGGAATGCGGGTAAGCTACTACAAACAGCATAGTGAACGCATTATTGTGGCCAAGATAGACACGAAGCCCACGCCTACTACAGTAGTACAAGTTTATATGCCCACTAGCTCTGAAGAAGATGAAGAAATTGATGAAATGTATGATGAGATAAAAGAAATTATTCAGGTAGTGAAGGGAGACGAAAATTTAATAGTCATGGGTGACTGGAATTCGTCAGTAGGAAAAGGGAGAGAAGGAAATGTAGTAGGTGAATATAGACTGGGGCTAAGAAATAAAAGAGGAAGCCGTCTGGTAGAATTTTGCACAGAGCATAACTTAATCATAGCTAACACTTGGTTCAAGAATCATAAAAGAAGGTTGTATACATGGAAGAATCCTGGAGATACTGACAGGTTTCAGATAGATTATATAATGGTAAGACAGATTTAGGAACCAGGTATTAAATTGTAAGACATTTCCAGGGGCATATGTGGACTCTGACCACAATCTATTGGTTATGAACTGTAGATTAAAATTGAAGAAACTGCAAAAAGGTAGGAATTTAAGGAGATGGGACCTGGATAAACTGACTAAACCAGAGGTTGTACAGAGTTACAGGGAGAGCGTAAGGAACAAATGGCAGGAATGGGGGAAAGAAATACAGTAGAAGTATGGGTAGCTTTGAGGGATGAAGTCGTGAAGGCAGCAGAGGATCAAGTAGGTAAAAAGACGAGGGCTAGTAGAAATCCTTGGGTAACAGAAGAAATACTGAATTTAATAGATGAAAGGAGAAAATATAAAAATGCAGTTAATGAAGCAGGCAAAAAGGAATTCAAACGTCTTAAAAATGAGATCTACAGGAAGTGCAAAATGGCTAAGCAGGGATGGCTAGAGGATAAATGTAAAGACGTAAAAGCTTATCTCACTAGGGGTAAGATAGATACTGCCTACAGGAAAATTAGAGAGACCATTCGGAGAAAAGAGAACCACTTGTATGAATATTAAGAGCTCAGATGGAAACCCAGTTGAAAGCAAAGAAGGGAAAGCAGAAAGGTGGAAGGAGTATATAGAGGGTCTATACATGGGCGGTGTACTTGAGGACAATATTATGGAAATGGAAGAGGATGTAGATGAAGATGAATTGGGAGATATGATACTGCGTGAAGAATTGGACAGAGCACTGAAACACCTAAGTCGAAACAAGGCCCCGGGAGTAGACAACACTCCATTAGGACTACTGACGGCCTTGGGAGAGCCAGTCCCGACGAAACTCTACCATCTGGTGAGCAAGATGTATGAGACAGGCGAAATACCCTCAGACTTCAAGAAGAATATAGTAATTCCAATCCCAAAGAAAGCAGGTGTTGACAGATGTGAAAATTACCGAACTATCAGTTTAATAAGCTGCAAAATACTAACGCGGATTTTTTACAGACGAATGGAAAAAAATAGTAGAAGCCGACCTAGGGGAAGATCAGTTTGGATTCCGTAGAAATATTGGAACACGTGAGGCAATACTGCCCCTACGACTTATCTTAGAAGCTAGATTAAGAAAAGGCAAACCTACGTTTCTAGCATTTGTAGACTTAGAGAAAGCTTTTGACAATGTTGATTGGCATACTCTTTCAAATTCTGAAGGTGGCAGGGGTAAAATACAGGGAGCGAAAGGCTATTTACAATTTGTATAGAAACCAAATGGCAGTTATAAGAGTTCAAATGCATGAAAGGGAAGCAGTGGTTGGGAAGGGAGTGAGACAGGGTTGTAGCCTCTCCGCGATGTTATTCAATCTGTATATTGAGCAAGCAGTAAAGGAAACAAAAGAAAAATTCGGATTAGGTATTAAAATCCATGGAGAAGCAATAAAAACTTTAAAGTTCGCCGATGACATTGTAATTCTGTCAGAGACAGCAAAGGACTTGGAATTGCAGTTGAACGGAATGGACAGTGTCTTGAAAGGAGGATATAAGATGAACATCAACAAAAGCAAAACGAGGATAATGGAATGTAGTCGAATAAAGTCGGGTGATGCTGAGGGAATTTGATTAGGAAATGAGACACTTAAAGTAGTAAAGGAGTTTTGCTATTTGGGGAGGAAAATTACCGATGATAGTCGAAGTAGAGAGGATATAAAACGTAGACTGGCAATGGGAAGGAAAGCGTTTCTGAAGAAGAGAAATTTGTTAACATCGGATATAGATTTAAGTGTCAGGAAGTCGTTTCTGCAAGTACTTGCGTGGATTGTAGCCATGTATGGAAGTGAAACATCGACGATAAATAGTTTAGACAAGAAGAGAATAGAAGCTTTCGAAATGTGGTGCTACAGAAGAATGCTGAAGATCAGATTGGTAGATCACATAACTAATGAGGTGTTGAATAGGATTGGGGAGAAGAGAAGTTTGTGGCACAAGTTGACTAGAAGAAGGGATCGGTTGGTAGGACATGTTCTGAGGCATCAAAGGATCACCAAATTAATACTTGAGGGCAGCGTAGAGGGTAAAAATCGTAGAGGGAGACAAAGAGATGAATACACTAAGCAGATTCAGAAGGATTTAGGTTGCAGTAGGTACTGGGAGATGAAGCAGGTTGCACAGGATAGAGTAGCATGGAGAGCTGCATCAAACCAGTCTCAGGACTGAAGACCACAACAACATAACAATGTTTTAGCTGCACCTCAGAGGAAATAGTCGAAGATCTGGTCAGCACGGGGGCATAGACAGTTCATAATTATGTTCCCAAAAATTTCGTCTAAAAGTCGTAGGGATTGGTGTGCTGTAAGAGCAGTAGCGTTGTTGTATTGGTAAAATGATCACACTTTTATTCAGCAGGGCAACAAATGGCTAAATTATCTGGGAACAATAGACATCGGAAGTAAGGCAGCATCGAAAAACATCGGCCCTGTAATTCGCACTAAAGTTACTGCAACACACTAATTTACTCTGCGTGCAGCGGCGTTTCTCCTCAGGCATGTGGTTTTTCTGATGACCAGATTCTAAATTCTGGGAATTAATGTAGCCAGATTGGTGAAACCAAGCCTAGTCAGTGAAAATTGGTTCGATCTAAAGCACCAGCTTCATATCAGTTAAAGAGGCGCAGAAACCATTCACAATATATGTCACACATGGTCCACATAATATTTCTTGCATTGCAGTAACTTTATACAGATCCAGCCCACGTTCTTCGGTTACCGCCTTACATGCTGTCGTAGAAGAGCATTTAGCCTCTTGCGGTGATTTTGTTGGACTTAGCAGCATGATGTCCGAATTTTTGTCAAACTTCCGTTCTGTGAAAATCGTGGGCTTACCAGGTTGTGGTGCACCATGAACAGAGCCTGGTGCCTGGATTTTGCGGATTAAATCACGCAGTCATGAAGTGGATACACAGAAGCAGGAAAACTTGATCTAAATTGCCACCGCATATGCTCAATAAAGTTTCCTCCTGCACTGAAAACCTCTTCCACTGAAAACCCGCGCTCAGCAATAGTAAGCATTCTCACTGACTCATCTCAAATAAGAGCTGCACAATAACACTTCTAACAGCTGCTAAGCACATGCAACACTACAACCCCCCTTCCCCCCACCCTACGACTACAGGTCAGTGGAACACGTGGAGGCGAGAACTGAGTTCGCTGCCAACCCCACACACACCGCTAGGCGGAGAGATTCCGCCGCTACTGAGAGACTTTGCAGACGCACGGATATCCACTTGAACCTGTGTGCTATCGTCACACCTTCGTTCTCCGTCAGACTTTTAGCACACACCATAGCTCCTTCGCCGGCCGAAGTGGCCGTGCGGTTAAAGGCGCTGCAGTCTGGAACCGCAAGACCGCTACGGTCGCAGGTTCGAATCCTGCCTCGGGCATGGATGTTCGTGATGTCCTTAGGTTAGTTAGGTTTAACTAGTTCTAAGTTCTAGGGGACTAATGACCTCAGCAGTTGAGTCCCATAGTGCTCAGAGCCATTTGAACCATAGCTCCTTCGTCAAGAAGTTAAGCATGACTCAATGCCTCAGGATGTCCTATCTACTTTCTTTAGTTAAGTAGTGCCGTAAATTCGTCTTGTCCACGACTCAATCCAGTACCTTACATCTGTAACTTTCTACCTTTCTACTGATAAAATTTTCCTCCCAGTGCTAATCTTTACTTAGAACAGAATTCACAACTCGCACATAAAATTAATCCAGACAAACAAGATTCGTAATAAGATTTACATAATAATAAACAGGTCGTGATGGAAAGTAACGATATTGCATGTCATTAAACTCGATTGTTGGGTACTACACTACTGGACATTAAAATTGCTACACCACGAAGATGACTTGCTACAGACGCGAAATTTAACCGACAGGAAGAAGATGCTGTGATATGCAAATGATTAGCTTTTCAGAGCATTCACACAAGGGTGGCGCCGCTAGCGACACCTACAACATGCTAAGATGAGAAAAGTTCCCAACCGATTCCTCACACACAAACAGCAGTTGACCGGCGTTGCCTGGTGAAACGTTGTTGCGATGCCTCGTGTAAGGAGGAGAAATGCGTACCATCACATTTCCGACTTTGATAAAGGTCGGATTGTAGCCTATCGCAATTGCGACACTGCTCCTCGCGTTGGTCGAGATCCAATGACTGTTATCAGAATATGGAATCGGTGGGTTCAGGAGGGTAATACGGACTGCCGTGCTGGATCCCAATGGCCTCGTATCACTAGCAGTCGAGATGACAGGCATCTCATCTGCATGGCTGTGACGGATCGCGCAGCCACGTCTCGATCCCTGAATGAACAGTTGGGGACGCCTGTAAGACAACAACCATCTGTACGAACAGTTCGACGTCGTTTGCAGCAGCATGGACTATCAGCTCGGAGACCATGTCTGCGGTTACCCTTGACGCTGCATCACAGACAGGAGCGCCTGCGATGGTCTACTCAACGACGAACCTGGGTGCACGAATGGCAAAATGTCATTTTTTTGGATGAATCCAGGTTCTGTTTACAGAATCATGATGGTCGCATCCGTGTTTGGCGACATCGCGGTGAACGCACATTGGAAGCGTGTATTTGTCATCGCCATACTGGCGTATCACCTGGCGTGATGGTATGGGCTGCCATTGGTTACACGTCTGTCCCCTCTTGTTCGCATTGACGGCACTTTGAACAGTGGACGTTAAATTTCAGATGTGTTACGACCCGTGGCTCTACCCTTCATTCGATCCCTGCGAAAACCTACATTTCAGCAGGATAATGCACGACCGCAAGTTGCAGGTCCTGTACGGACCTTTCTGGACCCCAGAAAATGTTCGACTGCTGCCCTGGGCAGCACATCCTTCAGATATCTCTTAAATTGAAAACGTCTGGTCAATGGTGGCCGAGCAATGGCTCGTCACAATACGCCAGTCACTACTCTTGATGAACTGTGATACCGTGTTGAAGCTGCATGGGCAGCTGTACCTGTACACGCTATCCAAGCTCTGTTTGACTCAATGCCCAGGCGTGTGAAGGCCGTTATTACGGCCAGAGGTGGTTGTTCTGGGCACTGATTTCTCAGGATCTATGCACCCAAACTGCGTGAAAATTTAATCGCTCGTCAGTTCTAGTGTAATATATGTCCAATGAATACCCGTTTATCATCTGCATTTCTTCTTGGTGTAGCAATTTTAATGGCCAGTAGTGTTAAAGATAAAGCTTTAATCTACAGCTAGGAGCAAGGTTATGTGCAGTGTGACTTTCTCGTCTTCCAATTATTTTACATCTTTTATTCTCAACTTATGAGAGATCAGACTGTTACAGGTTTTCATTCCTAGCTGAACATCTCAACAGGCTGGAAAAAGGTCAGAAGGTATCCCTTGATAGGGATTTTCAGTTGGTTTGTCAGATGACCAAAGGAAGCCTCAAAAACTGGGAGACTGGAACTATATGATAATGTTTCTAGTACACTGTTTTCGACATTGGCTTGAGAATGGTAATCATTATAAGAATAAATAATGTTGTATAATTTTCTCAACAAGAATGCTTCTAATTGTTTCATTAAATAGAAGAAAGTGTTTACACTGTGTTTTCTTTAAAGTTATTAATGCATTGCACTAAGACTGTGCGTGCAGTGTTGCTGGTCATGGAATGGATTTCCCACAGCCAGATGTTGCAAGTCGTTTCTCTCTTGCGTTAGGGGCAGAAAATATTCTAACCTGACAAACGGGTGTCAGACATGCCAAATTTACCCAGGGATGAAACTCCATCTGTTAAGACTATTAGTACATTCTGCCCTTCTTGAGATTTTGGAATTTTCGAAGTAGATTTGTTAAATATTTCATAACGTCTGCCACTTGAAATGTCTCCCAAATTGTTAACCTGTCCTCTTTTGTACCAGAGTGAGTTCCATTGTACTTTCAAACAAAGCGCTAGAAGAATGGCTCATTGTCATCTGTTCTTACTCTAACTTTGAGAGTTTCGTCTTCATGGACTTTCAAAAAGCAATATGGGAGAGGCCAAAGACTATTAGTACATTCTGCCCTTCTTGAGATTTTGGAATTTTCGAAGTAGATTTGTTAAATGTTTCATAACGTCTGCCACTTGAAATTTCTCCCAAATTGTTAACCTCTCTTCAATCAAACAAGCGCTTAGCCTTAGAGTACACCTGATGTTCAGTGACAATTCTACCTGATTCGCATTCCACACGGTTACTACAGTAGGTCTGTAGTGTCTTGTAAGTAATACTTTTTAAAGGATGATTATGTTCAAGTATTTTACAGATGACTTCATCTCGTAATTACTATAACCATAAGACTGTATGCGATCATTGTAAACAATGTCTCCATTTTAATCCTATGGATCTATGGTACTTAAACTCCATTTGGGCTTAACTAAATCTATAATCAAGTTTCCACACTAAGTGCATACCCTAAAATTCCTTTCCATTAATTTCAATTTTTCCCTCACCAGGCGAGTTGGCCCTCACCCAGCTCTATACTGAAATATGGTAACTCTTAAGTAGCTGCATCATCCGCAAAGTCCGATTGCTACTAATACTGTTCATTCAATATATAATACATGACACAGAAATGATTCCGTCACAATTCTGAGAGACACAATGAAAATTCATAGTAAAAAAAACTTTTCAGCTACCATATGAGAAACTAATACTAAGCTTCTGCATTTAGTTGAAGAGGAAACTGTAGCATCAACAGAAGGATGGCAGCAGAACCGAAGCGATTGGCAGAGGTCCCATATTCTTCAGGAATTGTAAGAATATTTGGGTGTGCAACAAAGCTGAAGTAGTAGCCAGCTACAGCTCCATGTTGGGCTGAAATGTTTGATAAATTATTAGGTATATGCATCACACTTAGTGTGTTACTGGTATTTGCATTGTCAAAGTGATGATCCTAAAATATATTCTTTGATACTCAGTGCAGCTGATGGAATAATTAATTCAGCATTTGGCACAACTGACATTTATTAATTACTGCAATTCAAATTTCTCCATCTGTTTTGCTAAACAGTACTATTTTACAGTAAAATTAAAAAATAAAGGGTTAAGTTCCCTTGGGATCGTAACTGGTGAATAATTACTATTTTGTGACAAAATAAGCATTGTTTTTATTACATGAGTACTTTGTCCAACATGTTTGATAGAGGAAATGAAAAAGGAAATAAGTGTCAGTTCTACTTCTATCATTAAGGTTGAAACCTGAACAAAAACGGCATTTCATTGTTCTAAATGAATTTTTAGTAGGCCTACCTATGTTCATCTGATAACCTCGCTGCATGCCAATTATTTTGAAAGTTTTAAATGTTTGTTTCTGCATTCATTATAAAATTTACTTAAAATTTTTTAATATTTCTTTGCAAAGTTTACATTAAATTTGAATGTGAACTATCATGGTTTGGTAATAGAAATCAACAAAGGCATTGCTGAAGTAAAAGAGACTGCAACAAGTTGTAACTCTGAATTGAAAAGTATGTTGTTTTTAGTAAAATAAATAAGTTATTTAAAAAAAAGTGGTTACTCATTTCTTGTCCCAGCACTTCTCCTACTCCACAAGCTTGAAACTGTCTGGTCCAAAAATAATTGTTTAAAGCTTTGTTTGAACTTGAATTTTTAAAATTGTCGTACCAAATTTGTAGTAATGTGGTTTTGTGCAATGGGTGTTGTTTACTATTGCTTGTGGGTAAGAGGGGTCATTATTTGTGTACACTGCTGTTTTGGAGTTGTTTCAGATACTATTATTGTGGAAGTGGTCTTAAACAGGAAAAGCCTACTGGGATCTCTTACATAAAAATGTGCAATGAAAATAAGAGCTGACAGTGTAGGATGTGCCAGCTGATTTAAGGCAGCACTTACTTGGAAGATTTGGACAGCCGGCTGGTGTTGAATGCTACGTGATGTAGGTGATGGCTGAACTGTTTGTGACAGTCTGATTTACAGGCTAACAATGAATTATTTCAAGACAGTTCCCACCTGTGCTCACGCTTTCAGGATTCAGCTGGTGCATATAGGGAATCGTCATCAGGGTTTAGGTAAAATGCTGGAGTAAATTACATGAACTGGATTATTAAAATAAGTATTGGTTCAGTTATAGTTGCAAGCTAGTATCCTGATCTGGAAAGGCAAGTTCATAAGGGGGTTTCACTTCCTCTGAAATCTAGTCATGAGCAGGGAGTTAGGTGCTCAAAAGAAAATTAAGGAATAGGGTGGATTTGTTTAGTAAATTGCCAAATTCATTAGGGTCAGTGGAGCAGAATACTCAGTTTGTGTATAGACACCAATCGCCAATTAAAATACTTCGCTACCTGTGAGGCTTGAGAAGCAGGCAAAAGTTTTGCAAGGGGAAGTTTTTATGGTTTATTGAGTAGTGTATCCTCTAGTGCAGGGCATGCTATGGCTCATCATATGGTGAATCAATTAATTACTGTGACTCCATGTTGGTACTTAGCAAATCGTTGTTAGGTAATTTGTTTAGTAGGGTACTTCATGGGTTAGTTACGCAGCACTGTTACTGGGTGCAAAGGGAAAAGAGCTATTGGTGCATTACACTGTACGTGTCAAATGGTTCAAATGGCTCTGAGCACTATGGGACTCAACATCTTAGGTCATAAGTCCCCTAGAACTTAGAACTACTTAAACCTAACTAACCTAAGGACATCACACACACCCATGCCCGAGGCAGGATTCGAACCTGCGACCGTAGCAGTCCCGCGGTTCCGGACTGCAGCGCCAGAACCGCTAGACCACCGCGGCCGGCACACTGTACGTGTCCATGTAACAGTGTCAACCACTTGTGTAGAGTTATCAGAAGCAGGCATAATTTGAAATAGTAAGGATTACAGTCCAAAGACCGGAGGCATCTATTCGTTAAGTTTTGCAGGTTAACAAGACAGTTCTTCAAACCAAGAAAATTCAGTTTTGTAACAGGCAATGTGTAACTAGCTTGGGTAATGGTGAAACAACCATGGTGGAAGAATTTCCGCCGCAGAAAGTGGCTAGTCGAGAGACACAAGGGAAAAGACTATTTTATGGGGTCACCAAAAGTGTCATTTAGATGTGACTCCGCAGTAGCTCTGGAAGCTGACACCAGCAGCAGAACGGCAAAATTAGGTCGAGTGCAGGAAGGTTCTGGCAGTGTGAAGTGTCATCTTTCTGTGCAACTCTTAACCATGAACCAATGTGTGTTCTGGTGGACTCTCGTACTAATATATCTTTGCTTGATCTAAAATGATGTGCAGCAAGTTTGTGAAATTTTTCGAAATTACATTGGCTGAGAGGGCCACACCTTGTGCTGTTCAATGGACAAAAATTAGCAGTTGTGGGAAAGGATAAATTGGCTTAGGTATTCAGGGGTTGGTGTGGCCTGTTGCATTTGTTGTTGTGAATACTTTGTCGATGTCGGTTTTACTGGGTTACCGTTTCTTTTCTCAGTGTTCTATAGATGACAATAGCAAATGTTTTATCTCTAGTTTGTGCCTGTTAGGTTTTCATTGTGTATCCACGGAGAGCTTCAATGGATTTGTCAATCCCAATGACATCGGTAACCAAATAGGGCAGACAGGGAATCAGTTCAAAGTACTGAAAGTTTTTTCCGATATTTTGACAGCTAAATTTAGAGTGCCAAAATTAAATATCTTGTTCAGTAGGTTCCATTCAACCACGCCGCGCGGGATTAGCCGAGCGGTGTGTGTGTGTGTGTGTGTGTGTGTGTGTGTGTGTGTGTGTGTGTGTGTGTGTGTCCTTAGGATAATTTAGGTTAAGTAGTGCGTAAGCTTAGGGACTGATGATCTTAGCAGTTAAGTCCCATAAGATTTCACACACATTTGCTCCAACCACAGAAGATTATAGTTAGAAAAATTCGTGATACTCAGTTAAGGGACTGAGTAATTAGGCTATCTGTGTTGCCATATACATCGCCACAGTGTCTATTAAACAAAAACGGTGTGGGGAAGGATTCAGACCAGTAGATTACTGCCTGTTTAATCAGAAGGTTGTGTAAGTCTGTATCTCCCTGACTTGCCTAATTGCCTTACATGTTCCGCAGACGCTCAGAATTTCATGGCCTCAGATTTCAACCAGGCTTACTACCAATTTCTGTTAGCTGAAGAGTCGAAAGCACTTAAAACTATTTCAACAGATTGGAACTTGCATGAATAAGAGTGGCATTTGGTTTGGCAACAGGAGCTGCAGTTTCGTTTAGATTATTAGATTCTGCGCTAGGGTGTCCGAAACACAAATTTGTCTACAATAACCTGGATGACGTGGTAGTATGCAGTAAGTCTTATGAAGAACATTTAAGCCATGTACAGCAAGTTTTGAATAGATTTCCAGAAGCCGGATGACTGTAAAATGTTCCAAAGTGGGCTTAGCCAGGTGGGACATCTAATGTTCAGCATTCTTCTGTACCACCACATTTCGAAAGCTTCTATTCTCTTCTTGTCCAAACTATTTATCGTCCATGTTTCACTTCCATACATGGCTACACTCCATACAAATACTTTCAGAAACGACATCCTGACACTTAAATCCATACTCGATGTTAACAAATTTCTCTTCTTCAGAAACGCATTCCTTCCCATTACCAGTCCACATTTTATATCCTCTCTACTTCGACCATCATCAGTTACTTTGCTCCCCAAATAGCAAAACTCCTTTACTACTTTAAGCGTCTCATTTCCTAATCTAATTCCCTCAGCATCACCCGACTTAATTCGACTACATTCCATTATCCTCGTTTTGCTTTTGTTGATGTTCATCTTATATCCTCCTTTAAAGACACTGTCCATTCAGTTCAACTACTCTGCCAAGTCCTTTGCTGTCTCTGACACAATTACAATGTCATCGGCGAACCTCAAAGTTTTTATTTCTTCTCTATGGATTTTAATACCTCCTCAGAATTTTTCTTTTGATTCCTTTACTTCTTGCTCAACAAACAGATTGAAAAACAATGGCGAGAGGCTACAACCCTGCCTCACTCCCTTCCGAACCACTGCTTCCCTTTCATGCCCTTATAACTGCCATTTGGTTTCTGTACAAATTATAAATAGCCTTTCGCTCCCTGTATTTTACCCCTGCCACCTTCAGAATTTGAAAGAGAGTATTCCAATCAACATTGTCAAAAGCTTTCTCTAAGTCTACAAATGCTAGAAACGTAGGTTTGCCTTTTCTTAATTTAACTTCTAAGATAAGTCGTAGGGTCAGTATTACCTCACGTGTTCCAATATTTCTACGAAATCCAAACTGATTTTCCCCTAGGTCGGCTTCTACTAGTTTTTCCATTCGTCTGTAAAGAATCCGCGTTACTATTTTGTAGCCGTGGCTTATTAAACTGATAGTTCGGTAATTTTCACATCTGTCAATACCTGCTTTCTTTGGGATTTGAATTACTATATTCTTCTTGAAGTCTGAGGGTATTTCGCCTGTCTGATACATCTTGCTCATCAGATGGCAGAGTTTTGTCAGGACTGGCTCTCCCAAGGCTATCAGTAGTTCTAATGGAATTTTGTCTACTCCCGGGGCCTTGTTTCGACTTAGGTCTTTCAGTGCTCTGTCGAACTCTTCACGTAGTATCATGTCTCCCATTTCATCTACATCCTCTTCCATTTCCATAGTATTGCCCTGAAGTACGTCGTCCTTGTATAGACACTATATATTTCTTCCACCTTTCTGCTTTCCCTTCTTTGCTTACAACTGGGTTTCCATCTCAGCTTTTGATATTCATGCAAGTGGTTCTCTTTTCTCCAAAGGTCTCTTTAATTTTCCTGTAGGCAGTATCTATTTTATCCCTACTGAGATAAGCTTCTACGTCCTTACGTTTGTCCTGTAGCCATGCCTGCTTAGCCATTTTTCACTTCCTGTCGATCTCAGTTTTGAGACGTTTGTATTTCTTTTTGCCTGCTTCATTAATTGCATTTTTATATTTTCTTCTTTCATCATTTAAATTCAATATTTCTTCTGTCACCCAAAGATTTCTACTAACCCTCGTCTTTTTACCTACTTGATCCTCTGCTGCCTTCACTATTTCATCCCTCAAAGCTACCCATTCTTCTTCTACTGTATTTCTTTCCCCCATTCTTGTCAATTGTTCCCTTATGCTCTCCCTGAAACTCTGTGCAACCTCTGGTTCAGTAAGTTTATCCAGGTTCCATCTCCTTAAATTCCCACCTTTTTGCAGTTTCTTCAGTTTTAATTTATAGTTCGTAACCAATAGATTGTGATCAGGGTCCACATCTGCCCCTGGAAATGTCTTACAATTTAAAACCTGGTTCCTAAATCTCTGTCTTGCCATTATATAATCTATCTGAAACCTGTCAGTATCTCCAGGCTTCTCCCATGTATACAACCTTCTTTCATGATTCTTGAACCAAGTGTTAGCTATGATTAAGTTATGCTTTGTGCAAAATTCTACCAGGTGGCTTCCTCTTTCATTTCTTCCTCACAATCCATATTCACCTACGTTTCCTTCTCTTCCTTTTCCTACTATCGAATTCCAGGCACCCATGACTATTACATTTTCGTCTCTCTTCACTATCTGAATAATTTCTTTTATCTCGTCATACCTTTCTTCAATTTCTTCGTCAATTGCAGAGCTATTTGGCATATAAACTTGCACTACTGTAGTAGGTGTGGGCTTCGTGTCTATCTTGGCCACAATAATGCGTTCACTATGCTGTTTGTAGTAGCTTACCCGCATTCCTACTTTCCTATTCATTATTAAACGTACTCCTGCATTACCCCTATTTGATTTTGTATTTATAACCCTGTAGTCACCTGACCAAAAGTCTTGTTCCTCCTGCCACCGATCTTCACTAATTCCCACTATATCTAACTTCAACCTATCCATTTCCCTTTTTAAATTTTCTAACCTACCTGCCCGATTAAGGGATCTGACAATCCACGCTCTGATCCGTAGAACGCCTGTTTTCTTTCTCCTGATAACGACATCCTCTTCATCCTCTTGAGTAGTCCCCGCCCCGAGATCCGAATGGGGGACTATTTTCCCTCCGGAATATTTTACCCAAGACGATGCCATCGTCATTTAACCATACAGTAAAGCTGCATGCCCTCGGGAAAAATTACGGCTGTAGTTTCCCCTCTCCTTCAGCCGTTCGCAGTACCAGCACAGCAAGGCCGTTTTGGTTAGTGTTAAAAGGCCAGGTCAGTCAATCATCCAGACTGTTGCCCCTGCAACTACTGAAAAGTCTGCTGCCCCTCTTCAGGAACCACACGTTTGTCTGGCCTCTCAACAGATACCCCTCCGTTGTGGTTGCACCTACGGTACGGCTATCTGTATCGCTGAGGCACGCAAGCCTCCCCACCAACGGCAAGGTCCATGGTTCATGGGGGGGAGGATTTATAAATAGAGAACGGTAATTAAGGAGCGCCTGATTTGGACGGAGGGTGATAATCACCTGTTATTTGTTATTTAAAGCCTTCTCAAGATTTAGGTGGTTGCTCTCCATTAATGCACCAGTACGGAGGTCATCATAAAATTACAAAATGTATTTTTTGGTTTATTTGATGTACTCAGGTTACTCGTAAGCTATAACGTGCCCGCTCTTGTGCCAGAGATTTCAAGATTGTTCCAGCGGTGACACATATCATATTATAGCTATACAATATTATCCTCAACCGTTGTTCACGAAGTGGGTTAATAGAAACCTGAATTCTGAGTTCATATCTTTTCGTATCAATTCACGGACAAAATAGGATACGCCAATTTTAAGGGTAAGTTTTGCTTTTAATACGGAAGTGTATGGGTCATAAAACGACCCCAGCAAGGTTAATGCTTAGGTTTCAGGTGAATTCGCCATTGTCTACTTCGTGGTCCATAAATGACCTATTACTGGAAGACAGTGAGCCAGAGGTTATAAAAAGAAATTGGGAAACCTACACGAAGAATATTCAATTATCACATTGTCGTGGAGGCGTCCACTACAACATAGGCTGATGTCTGGCTAGGGGCTGTGGCATGTTTAGAAAATATTTCGGCACAACGAAGGGGTAGCGAAAAAATCATTCGGAAGATATGGGGTCTTGGGATGTGATATGGGCATTGTCTTCAGTGAGCTGCGTTATCCAGGACCGCAGCAAGTAATAAAAAGTGGATTGTTTTTGTGATGAGGTTTAGGATGTGTATCGTTGCTTAACACAAGGACACAATGTTCAGTACACCACATCTTTTTACGTATATTCTACTCTATATCTTGTGTAATTCAGGTGCTGCTTCTAGATGCTGCCGTAGGTCAGTTTTGGTGTTACTGCATCGCCACATGGGGTTTATGCAACAGTTCCAATAAGTTTCAGTGCTTCATGATCGCAACAGATTTTATTTCGCAATGTTCGGCAGCGAACGTAAAACTTGCTGTTGATACAATATTCGATCTGAGACTCCCGAATGGCGGCGTACAATGCGCCTTTATTTATAGTTTTAATCATTACTGTCATTTTTACCTATTGAATTTTGGATTTATACAATTAGTTTTTACATACATCTTCCCAAATTACATGGAAAATTACTTGGAATAAAAGAGTAATTTCATACAAAGACACTCTTTCTATTAAGACTATAAATTACATATTTTATCATTGCAACAACATATTTCGTTAGCTGCATATACACATCAAAAAAGTTTTGCATCACCCCCGTTCCCAGAACGCCTAAGGGTAGACGTTCACTGTGCATATTGTATCACAGACAGTCCTTTTGACTATTGACTAAATCCGCCCAACGATGTAAACAACCACGCATGAGCAGCGCCTATTAGACCGAGAGGGGCCGACACCCGATCAGTTCCAGTCATTCATCCAGGAAGGACGCACACGACTCTTGTTGTCCGTAGTTAACCTGGCCCAGACGGCCAATACCGCGGTTCGATCGCGTGCGCGTTGGTCCTTTGCGCCAGGAAGGCCTTTTAACAAGGGAAATGTCCAGGCGTCTCGGAGTGAACCAAAGCGATGTTGTTCTGACATGGAGGAGACGCAGAGAGAGACAGGAACTGTCGATGACATGCTCAGGCCGCCAAAGGGCTACTACTGCAGTGGGTGATCGCAACCTAAGGATTATGGCTCGGAAGAACCCTGATAGCAACGCCACCATGTTGAATAATATTTTTCGTGCAGCCAGAGGACGTCGTGTTAAGACTCAAACTGTGTTCAGCAGGCTGCATGATGCGCAACTTCACCCCCGACGTCCATGGCGAGGTCCATCTTTGCAACCATGACACAATGCAGCGCGGTACAGATGGGCCCAACAGTTTGCCGAATGGACCGCTCAGGATTGGAATCACGTTCTCTTCACCGATGAGTGTCGCATATACCTTGAACTAGACAATCGTCGGAGACGTTTGGAGGCAACCCGGTCAGGCTGAACTCGTTAGACACACTGTTATGTGAGTGCAGCAAGGTAGAGATTTCCTGCTGTTTTGGGGTGGCATTATGTGGGGTCGACGTACGCCGCGGGTGGTCATGGTAGGCACAGAAACGGGTGTACGATACGTAAATGCCATCCTCCGACTGATAGTGCAACCATATCAGCTGCACATTCGCGAGGCATTCATCCGCCTGGACGACAATTTGCGGCCCCATCGCGAATGACTTCCTGCAGGATAACGACATCACTCGACTAGAGTGGCCAGCATGTTCTCCAGACATGAACACTATCGAACATGCCTGGATTAGATTTAAAAGTGCTGTTTATGGAAGTGACCCACCAACAACTCTGAGGGATCTACGCCGAATCGCCGTTGAGGAGTGGGACAGTCTGGACCAACAGTGCCTTGATGAACTTGCGAATAGTATGCCACGACGAACGCAGGCATGCATCAACGCAAGAGGACGTGCAGTTGGGTATTAGAGGTACCGGTATGTACAGCAATCTGGACCACCACCTCTGAAGGTCTCGCTGTAAGGTGGTACAACATGGAATTTGTAGTTTTCATGAGCAATAAAAAGGGCGGAAGTGATGTTTATGTTGATCTCTATTCCAATTAGCTGTACAGGTTCCGGAACTCTAGGAATCGAGGTGATGCAAAACTTATTTGGGTGCATTATTTTACTCACTGGAAGGAAAATCATCACTTTCAGGTGAACAGGGCGATTATTTTTATTGAATGAAAGACCTAGATTCAATTAATGTTATATGAGTAAAGTCTTACATTTCTGCATGGTCGTAATTACGGTTCTATTAACTAACACCAATTAAAACATGAGTATTCTTAATTCTGACTGAAAAATCATAGTGTCATATTTCTATTAGGGATACAAACAATTTCTGGTTTTTTCAAAAATAAATCTGACTTGCAAATATCGGAACTTCAATCGTTAATTACTCCATAATGACAACAGCTAAATTACTCCTACCGTGTGCGTGTAGGTAGTACTGTATGTAAATTATGATGTTACATTGGTTTTTAATCCAACATGTTTCTTTCATTCCACATACTGGTGAGGGCCAATGTAAGCGATGTCAGGACAACGGTTTAAATTAGAAAATTACCAAATATGGAGCAACCAGTCGCAAAATCATGTTTTATTTATTCACTTTTGCAAATCTATTTCAACTGATTAACACTCATCATCGGTGCTTTCAACCAATATGTGCCCTGAGTAGTAATACCGTCTTAAGCAGAGGTCAAACATAAAGTGATCACTTGATGGCTGTTAATCAGTTGAAATTGATTTGCAAAAGTGAATAAATAAAACATGATTTTGCGACTGGTTCCTGCACATTCGGTAATTTTATAGTTTACGGTCGCTGATCGACTTGGGAACCACATGGAGCCCACCATTCATAAGTTTAAATTAGTGTAAATTACTAAGTTGCTGCAGGAAGAATCTTCGGTGTATCACAGTATTCAAACCCAGATAACCAGAAACACGTTTCCTTCATTCTATATACTGGTGAGACACAATGTAGACAGTGTCAAAGTAACAGAATAAATTGGTGTAAATTACTAGTTATATATATGCCCTCTGTGGCAGAGTGGAGATCAGATTAGAATAAGATAAAAGATCCCAAAAAGGGTTGTAATATTACAAGCAGTAAGCGAAAAAATAAGAGCGCAGATTAGCCGGTTAAGGCTGGGATCTGATAACCAGAATGGGAAAATCCACTAATTACTTACGTAACTAGTAACTACTAGACAACTGGCCCCAAATCATCAACAAGGCACTGTGTAAACTGGTGATGGCTCCATAATGGTGTGGGCTGTATTATTTTTCTAGTAGCAGATCTCTGGTAATGCATTTGGTATGATCTGTTCTCCAACGACATTGATGTACCTTAGATTTAAACACTACAGGAATTACCACTCGTGTCTTGCCTGATACTGGATGTAGGAGAATGACACCTTTGTACATTTTATATGCAGGCCTCATATCCCAACAAAATGTAATCTCTGGTTGATTAATAGTTTATCATTGGACCACTCTGAACATATTGTCTGATCTTAGTGAAAAGTTTTTTAGAAGTTTCACAATTAAATATTCGTTTATTGTGAAATTTTCCACAGTGTCTTGATCTTTTTTGTATTTATGTATATCGTTGGTTGACACTCCACGTTAGTTAAGTGAATGCTGGCCTGCGTCAATTGGATACCCTCCAAATTAATGAACACGAAACTCATGAGTGTTAAATTAAATTTGAATTCCAACGTGCACTCGGTTTGTCTGCCGGGGGGCCTCATCCAAGATGTGGAGGCGGCCTTGCCTGCGGCTATCGAGCGTAGGGGACGCAGTCGTCTGCAAGTAGTTGCTCACGTCGGCAACAATGATGCCTGTCGCTAAATCGACAGCCAACGCGTAATGGAAATATTTTAGATCTGGTAGCCACGAACAGACCAGACCTCATAGACGGTGTCAGTGTTGAGACAGGGATTAGTGATCATGATGTTGTCATTACGACTATGGTTACGAAAGTTAAAAAGTCGGTAAAGAAGGCTAAGACAGTATTCTTACTAGAAAGAGCACATAAGCAGTTGTTAGCATCCCACTTAGTAAATGAATCGATTTCATTTACTTCCGGTACGATGGACGTGGAAGAATTATGGGCAAATTTCAAACACATTGTAAATCACGCATTGGACAAGTAAGTGTCCAAAAAGTGGGTTACGGACGGAAAAGTCCCACCGTGGTTTAACAGCGCAATTCGGAGAATGCTCAGGAAGCAAAGACAGTTGCACTCGCGGTACAAGAAAGATTGGGAGAAGAGGACAGGCAAAAGTTAGTAGAGATTCGTGCTGCCGTAAGAAGAGCGATGCGCTAAGCATATAACCACTACCACCGACATACCTTAGCAAAAGATCTTGCTGAAAACCCAAGGAAATTCTGGTCTTACGTAAAATCGCTAAGTGAGTCGAAGGCTTCCATCCAGTCACTCACTGATCAGTGTGGCCTGGCAACAAAAGACAGCAAAACGAAAGCTGAAATTTTAAGTTTAGCATTTGAGAAATCTTTCACGCAGGAGGATCGTACAAACATACCGCCGTTTGAGTCTCGTACAGATTCCCATATGGAGGACATAGTGATAGACATCGCTGAGGTTGTGAAGCAGCTGAATGGGTTGAAAATAAATAAATCGCCAGGTCCAGATGGGATTCCAATTCGGTTTTACAGAGAGTACCCTACTGCATTGGCTCCTTACTTAGCTTGCATTTATCGCGAATCTCTTGCCCAACGTAAAGTCCCGAGCGACTGGAAAAAAGCGCAGGTGACGCCTGTATATAAGAAGGGTAGAAGGATGGATCCTCAAAATTACAGACCATTATCCTTAACATCGGTTTGTTGCAGGATTCTCGAACATATTCTCAGTTCGAATATAATGAATTTCCTTGAGACAGAGAAGTTGCTGTCCATGCATCAGCACGGCTTTAGAAAGCATCGCTCCAGCGAAACGGAACTCGCCCTTTTTTCACATGATATTTTGCGAACCATGGATGAAGGGTATCAGACGGATGCTATATTCCTTGCTTCCGGAAAGCGTTTGACTCGGTGCCCCACTGCAGACTCCTAACTAAGGTACGAGCATATGGGATTGGTTCCCAAGTATGTGAGTGGCTCGAAGACTTCTTAAGTAATAGAACCCAGTACGTTGTCCTCGATGGTGAGTGGTCATCGGAGGTGAGGGTATCATCTGGAGTGCCCCAGGGAAGTGTGGTAGGTCCGCTGTTGTTTTCTGTCTACATAAATGATCTTTTGAATAGGGTGGATAGCAATGTGCGGCTGTTTGCTGATGATGCTGTGGTGTACGGGAAGGTGTCGTCGTTGAGTGACTGTAGGAGGATACAAGACGACTTGGACAGGATTTGTGATTGGTGTAAAGAATGGCTGCTAACTCTAAATATAGATAAATGTAAATTAATGCAGATGCATAGGAAAAAGAATCCCGTAATTTTTGAATTCTCCATTAGTAGTGTAGCGCTTGACACAGTCACGTCGATTAAATATATGGGCGTAACATTGCACATCGATGTGAAGTGGGACAAGCATGTAATGGCCGTTGTGGGGAAGACGGATAGTCGTCTTCGGTTCATTGGTAGAATTTTGAGAAGATGTGGTACATCTGTAAAGGAGACCACTTATAAAACACTAATACGACCTATTCTTGAGTACTGCTCGAGCGTTTGGGATCCCTATCGGGTAGGATTGAGGGGGGACATAGAAGCAATTCAGAGGCGGGCTGCTAGATTTGCTACTGGTAGGTTTGATCATCACGCGAGTGTTACGGAAATGCTTCAGGAACTCTGGTGGGAGTCTCTAGAGTAAAGGAGGCGTTCTTTTCGTGATTCGCTACTGAGGATATTTAGAGAACAAGAATTTGAGGCTGACTGCAGTACAATTTTACTGCCACCAACTTGCATTTCGCGCGAGCCCTGCCTCGGGCATGGATGTGTGTGATGTCCTTAGGTTAGTTAGGTTTAAGTAGTTCTAAGTTCTAGGGGACTGATGACCTTAGAATTTAAGTGCCATAGTGCTCAGAGCCATTTGAACCAAAGACCACCAAGATAAGATACGAGATTAGGGCTCGTACAGAGGCATATAGGCAGTCATTTTTCCCTTGTTCTGTTCGGGAGTTGAACAAGGGAGAGAAGATGCTCGTTGTGGTACGAGGTACCCTCCTCCACGCACCGTATGGTGGATTGCGGAGTATGTATGTAGATGTAGATTCGTGTCCACTGTGCATTCCGACGGACTTGAGCAATTCCAGCAGGACAGTGCGACACCCCACACGTCCAGAATTGCTACAGGGTGGCTCCAGGAACACTCTACTGATGATAAACACTTCCGCTGGCCACCAAACTCTCCAGGCAAGAACAAAATTGAGCATATCCGGGACGCATTGCAACGTGCTGTTCAGAAGGTCTTCACCCCCTCGTACTCTTATGAATTTATGTTCAGCCCTGCACGATTCATGGTGTCAATTCCCTCCAGCACTACTTGAGACATTAGGCGAGTCCATGGCACGTCCTGTTGCGGCACTTTCGCGTGCTCGCAGGGGCCCTGCACGATACTAGACGGGTTTCTTTAGCCCTTCTGTGTACACTGATACGTTTTGAACTGTTGCCGTTCTTGGTGGCAGTCATATCTTGAATTTATGTAAATTTTCTAGAAGCATGTTACTTGTTCTATTGTGATTTTTTTTCGTGCGGTTTGTCACAAATCTAAACATCCTATGTTGACACTAGTAGAAGTTGCATATCTTTAGGCTACTCAGATTTATTAAGCAATTAATGTCCTTTGTGTTGGTACCTGTGATGCCTGCCCATTTGCGTAAGTGTGAGAGACAAGTGGATATCCCGTCAAAAAACCTGTCAGTTTAACAATTCGTTATGATAAAATCCTGATTTTTTTTTTCTTGTACAATCCTTCGCATGTTTATCACAATGAGCCACCTTATTGCTGACAACTCCGCCTGCTACATCATGTTGCTGTTGTCGAGCTGTCTTGCGATGCCAGTGCCAGATAATACTAACAACCAATATTACTCGACGATACTACGGTGCCGAATGCCTCTTCGTTGTGGGTTTTGGAAGTTTCCGTACAATATCGGGGCAAAGTAAATACAATTCCTCCATACCTGGCATCGTCATGAAGTAGAAAATGAATATTGTAAACTTGTTGTAGAATAAATTTAAATATCTCGGAAGTACAATAACTGAAGACTTGAGATGTCACCAGGAGGTGAAAACTCGAATTGCCATAGCGAAGGAGGCGTTCAACAGAAAGAGGAGACTCTTATGTGGCAAATTAGATAAAGGACTAAGGAAAAGGCTTGGCAAATGTTTTGTTTGGTGTGTCGCACTGTATGGGGCAGAAACATGGACACTGAGACGCGAGGATGATAAAAGGTTAGAAGCATTTTAAATGTGGATGTGGAGAATAAGCTGGATGGAAAGAGTGAGTAATGAGAGTATTGGAAAGGGTTGGTGAGAGAAGATGTCTGCTGAAGGTTGTAAGAGAAAGGAAAAAGAACTGGTTGGGACATTCATTGAGAAGGGAGTGCTTGCTAGTAAATGCTTTGGAAGGATTGGTTTGTGGGAGAAGACTGAGAGTAAGAAGGAGATACAAAGTGATAGGCGACATAAAGGGAAGAGGAAATTATGCAGATCTGAGGAGGATGGCAGGAGACCGGACAGCCTGGAGAACTACCATGTGAGAACTTGCCTTTAGGCAGAACGATGATGATGATGATGATGATGATGATGATGTAAATAATGAAACAGGTTTGATAACTATGTAATTCAATTTTAAATCACTTTATTCAAACTACTGTAAACCATACTTAAGCAACAAAAACTGCCAACAACAAAAACGAGGGAAGTTATAACTGAATGTGTTTATAAACCAGCGTGCACTTTAGCGAAAATACGCGACTGTCTTTAGGTATATTTATGTAACTTAAGTATTGTTCTGTGTGTTGTTATGAAAAAGAAAAACCTTATTTCTTGCGAACACTACAATACGACGATGGTGCAACTGTTTACAACTACATCCAAAGACTCACTTAAGATAATTAATTTCATGATTAACCACGGTTATTTGATATACTGTGACGTAAAGACTACGAAATTGTCAAGGGCTGTCTGTGCAGCAGATGTTTGTGTAATGAAACTTCTCTCTCCTGCAGATGCTCCCGTAATTTTTGGTTCAAATGGTTCAAATGGCTCTGAGCACTATGCGACTTAACTTCTGAGGTCATCAGTCGCCTAGAACTTAGAACTAATTAAACCTAACTAACCTAAGGACGACGCACACATCCATGCCCGAGGCAGAATTCGAACCTGCGACCGTAGCGGTCGCTCGGTTCCAGACTGCAGCGCCTAGAACCGCACGGCCACTCCGGCCGGCCCGTAATTTTTGTGTGTGCAGGTGACTCACTAATCGAAGTCATTGTAGCCTTCAACCAAAAAGACTGAAAAGTGATTTAAAATTTTAAAACAGTATGTCAAGTAGAGTGAAAAAGCAAACATTTCGTAGCGTAGCATGCATATAAACTCTGAGATATTAAAAATTCCCGCTAGATTTAAATTTTGTGTCGAGTCGAGACTGGAACACAGGACCTTGGCCTTTTGCTCTACCAACTGAGGCACCCAAGCGTGAATCACGACCCGTCTTCACAGCTTTACTTCCACCAGTACCTCATTTCCTGACTTCCAAAGCTCTCCAACGAATCTGGAAGGTAGGGGATAAGGTACTGGCAGAGTTAATAACTGTGAGGTGGAATCGTGACAGTGCTTGGGTAGCTCAACTGGTAGGGCACTTACCCGGGAAAGGCGAAGGTCCCGAGTTCGAGTTGCTGCCCAGCACACAGTTTTTATCTGCCAGGAAGCGTCGTATCAGTGCACAATCCACAGCAGAGTGAAAAATTCCTTCTCAGAGATATTCTTTGCTAGTGATTTTTAGCAATTCGCTCCTTGAAAAACTATATGAACAACGTTAACTATTGCGTTTTTGTTTGAATGTAAGTTAAAATGGTGTCTTCAGCAAATTCCGTTCAACATTGTGGGGCAAAGTAACATCTCATGTTTATTTTAAAGACGGGCATGTGGTCAGCGCCACACCACTCTCCCGGCCGTATATCCGTTTACAAGACCGGATCCGCTACTTCTCAATCAAACAGCTCCTCAGTTTGGCTCAAAAGGGCTGAGTGCACCCCGCTTGCCAACAGCGCTCGGCAGATCGGATGGTCACCCATCCAAGTGCTACCCTAGCCCGACAGCGCTTAACTTCGGTGATCTGTCGGGAACCGGTGTAACCACTGCGGCAAGGCCGTTGGCCACAAAACACTTACTTTTTTTCTTCCTAAACGCTCGGCCACCTGGAACTCCGTCCGCAACTAGTGGTCTAGGGGCCAGCGTTGCTGCCTCTGGATCACGGGATATCGGGTTCGATGCCCGGCCGGGTTGGGCATTTTCTCTGCCCCGGGACTGGGTAGTTTCGTTGTCCTCATCATTTCATCATCATTTGTGAGAGTAGATTGGACTGTGAAAATAAAATGGACTGGGTAAAAATTGGGACTTGGTACGAGCACTGATGACTACACCGTTAAGCACCCCACAAACCAATCACCATCTGGACCTCCCGCCTCGGTCACTTGTATTTCTGCCCAAGCCCTGCATACACCATAAATTTTAACGAAACAGGTGATTACGAGGAGGCATGGTCCCCTTGTTAGTTAATCGGTAAAACTATTATTCTGTACAGGAGTTCGAATCAAATCCAAGCGTTATTCACAACCAAACTATTCAGATAACTTTAATTGCAATGTATGAAAAGTAGATAAACAGCTATGTATGTACCCAATTTATGTACAGATAACACACATGACTGATGTTACGGCACTCGGTTGCTGGATAAGTTTTTGTGATGTCAGTTCTGTATTTTTGTCACAATATTAAGTTCTAATAAATAGTCCAGCTATAGTGTGTCTTCTACGTTATTCGTAATTAGGATGGCATACAAATACCATGGTATTGTACATTGAATCGCATGCACCATTTACGAGAGAAGTTTCACTGCTGTCCAAAATTAAAGCAACGAACTGCAACTTCCCCGTTCTGCATCTAATTCACGATACAACGTTAAAAATTCAATGAGATGTCCGTACTTTCTTGCTTTCTGGGTAGCCCCATATCCACAATCGCTAATTCTGCATCTAATTCACGATATAACGTTAAAAATTCAATGGGATGTCCGTACTTTTTTGCTTTCTGGGTAGCCCCATATCCACAATCCTGTGTATAGTCACAGGCGGTGCATTATGGCACAGAGCAGATGGATAACAGACTCTGCGGTGGAGGGCCATACAAAGAAAGGAAATAGGACAGTCTCCAGGATTTGCCTTTAAGGACACTACAGTACCACCTTAGTACTAAACGGCAACTAGCATGTGAGCTCAGAGCATCCAGCGGACATGTTGTATAGAGGCAAACGGTGTGCAGATGGCTTCGGCGGAGTCGCCTTTACTGCGTGAGACCTGTTGCATGTGTACCTCTGACAAGTCTTTAGAGAAGGGAGTATGCAGGGAGTCGTCAAGATGCCCCCTGAACGGTCGACCAGTAAGCCAATGTTGTTTTCAGAGATGAGTACCGGTTTAGTCTGTAGAGTGATTCTCGATGGATTCGCATCTGGAGGGAACGTGGAACATGGTTTCGGGACCCAAACATTGAGGAAAGAGACCCATTTGAGGAGGATCCCTAATGGTGTGGGCAGGGATTATGTTGACCACTCGAACACCTCTTCATGAAACTGTAAGAATGAATCGACAAGGTTTAGCTGCTGTCAGGTACCGTGACGAGATCTTGGGACGTAATCTGCGGCCGTGGTGGCCGATCGGTTCTAGGCGCTTCAGTCCAGAACCGCGCTGCTGCTACGGTTGCAGGTTCGAATGCTGCCTCGGGCATGGATGTGTGAAATATCCTTAGGTTAGTCAGGTTTAAGTAGTTCTAAGTCTAGGGGTCTCACGACCTCAGATGTTAGGTCCCAATGTGCTCCGAGCCATTTGATTTTGGGGTTATTGCGAGTTGCTGTGGGACCATACTTCGTGTTGATGTACGATAATGCTCGACCACATAGAACACTGGCGGTTGGTGTTTTCCTGGAAGCGGAATATACTGCACGCATGGCGTGGTCGCTCTCCCGATTTGAATCCCATAGAGCATGTCTGGGATGGACTAGGGACATAGCTTTTGCATCGCGTCAGCATCCACCGACCACACTCAAAGACTGCGCGCAGCTCTGCAGGAAAAATGGGAGTTATGGCCTCGACATGAGACTTATCACATAATTCACAGCATGCCCCGTTGTTGTGAGGCCTGTATTGCTGCCAGGGGTGCTCACACCCCGTACTAGACATACTAACCAGTTGTCGGAATGTGTGACCAAATCCGTTAAGTTGGAGAAAACGAAGAACATTTTTGTATACCGTTATGCATATTGCAGCTGTTTACGTTCTGTATTCTTCGCATTGTTTCCACTTTACTGTCATCAGTTTATACAATTTTGAGCTGAAATGAAGGCAAAATTGCAAAGGTTTTTGGACATAAGTGTATTTATATTTCACCATGCTGAGTCATACCCATACTGTATACATATCTACGCAGTGAGCATTCGGAAGCGCTGAACGAGAACACAGTTAAAGTCCCGTGATTTTGGGACGGCGCATTTTAGTCCGTAAAGCACTTAGCGTATTTTGAATGTTGTTATTTCACTGCTCCAGATATATCAACTTCGGAAATACCGTGAAACTTGGTGGTACGCGCTTTACAGACATCTTAACAATTTGATACAAGGAACGCAAGTTGGCTGAAAGATGTGAAGAGCACCTGTATCTACATCTACATAGATACTCCGCTAATCACACTTAAGTGCCTCGCAGAGGTTACATCGAACACACAGTAATGCTCTGTTATTCCAGTCTCGAACAGCCCGCGGAAAAATGGACGCCGTGCGAGCTCTGATTTCCCGTATTTTATTATGATGATCGTCTTTCCCTGTATAAGTTGACGTCATGTTTCCGCATTCGAGCATAAAGTCGGTGATAGATATTTCGTGAGAAGATCCTGCCCCGACCAGAAACGCATTTGTTTTAAGGATGCCCACACCAAACCTTTATCACGTCAGTGGCTCTCTCTTATTTCGCGATAATACAAAACTTGCTGCCCTTCTTTGAACTTCCTCGGTGTACTCCGTTAATCCTTCCTGGTAAGGATCCCACAACGCGCAGCACTATTCTAAAACAGGACCTACAAGTGTAATGTAGGCAGTCTCTTAGTAGATCTGTTACATTTTCTAAAAGTCCTGGCAATAAAATGCAGTCTTTGGTTCGCCTCCTTACAATAGTTTCTATGTGTTTTTTTTCAAATTTAATTTAATCTTGGTTGTAATACCTAGGTATTTAGTTGAATTGAGGCCTTTACATTTGACTGATTTATCGTGTAACCGAGGGATTGGTTTGATGCAGCTCTCCATGCTACTCTATCCTGTGCAAGCTTCATCATCTCCCAGTACCTCTTGCAACATACTTTCTTCTGAATCATCTTACTGTACTCATCTCCTGGTCTCCCTCTACCACTTTTACCCTCCACGCTGCTCTCCAGAACTAAACTGGTGATCCCTTGATGCCTCACATGATGTTCTACCAACCGATCCCTTCTTCTACTCAAATTGTGCCACAAATTCCTCTTCTCCCCAGTTCTATTCAGTGCCTCCTCATTAGTTATGCGATCTACCCATCTAACTTTAAGCATTCTTCTGTAGCACCACATTTCAAGCCGGCCGGAGAGGCCGAGCGGTTCTAGACGCTACAGTCTGGAACCGCGCGACCGCTACGGTCGCAGGTTCGAATCCTGCCTCGGGCATGGATGTGTGTGATATCCTTGGGTTAGTTAGGTTTAAGTAGTTCTAAGTTCTGGGGGACATCACCACAGCAGTTACGTCCCATAGTGTTCAGAGCCATTTGAACCATTTGAACCACATTTCAAAAACTTCTCTTCTTGTGTAAACTATTTATCGTCCACGTTACACTTCCATACATAATTACAATTCATACAAATACTTTCAGAAACTACTTCCTGTCACTTAAAACTGCACTCAACGTTAACAAACTTCTTCAGAAACGCTTTTCTTGCCATTGCCAGTATACGTTTTATATCCTCTGTACTTCGATCATTATCAGTTATTTTGCTCCCCAAATAGCAAAACTCCTTTACTACTTTGTGTCTCGTTTCCCAATCTAATTCCCTCAGCGTCACCCGATATAATTAGACTACATTCCGTTATCCTCGTTTTGCTTTTGTTGATGTTCACCTTATATCCTCCTTTCAAGACACTGTCCATTCCGTTCAACTGCTCTTCCAGGTTCTGCGCTGTCTCTGACAGAATTACAATATCACTGGCGAACATCAATGTTTTTATTTCTTCTCCATGGATTTTAATTCCTACTCCGAATTTTTCTTTTGTTCCTTAACTGCTTGCTCAATGTACAGATTGAATAACATCGGGGATAGTCTACAATCCTGTCTCACTCCCTTCCCAACCACTGCTTCCCTTTCATGCCCCTGCCACCTTCACAATTTCAAAGAGAGTATTCCAGTCAACATTGTCAGCAGCTTTCTCTAAGCTGCCACAAATGCTAGAAACATAGGTTTGCCTTTCCTTCTTTCCTTTACCTATTTTCTAAGTTAAGTCGTAGGGTCAGTATTGCCTTACGTGTTCCAGCATTTCTACGGAATCCAAACTGATCTTCCCTGAGATCAGCTCCTACCAGTTTTCCATTCGTCTGTAAAGAATTTGTGTTAGTATTTAGCAGCCGTGACTTGTTAAACTGATAGTTCGGTAATTGTCACATCTGTCAACACCTGCTTTCTTTGGGATTGGAATTATTATATTCTTCTTGAAGTTTGAGGGTATTTCGCCTGTCTCATACATCTTGCTCACCAGATTGTAGAGTTTTGTCAGGACTGGCTCTCCAAAGATTATCAGTAGTTTTAATAGAATGTTGTCCACTCCCGGGGTCTTGTTTCGACTTAGGTCTTTCAGTGCTCTGTCAAACTGTTCACGCAGTTTCCTATCGTCCATTTCATCTTCATCCTCTTCCATTTCCATAATACTATCCTCAAGTACATTGCCCTTGTATAGACACTCTATATCCTTCTTCCACCTTTCTGCTTTTCCTTCTTTGCTTAGAACTGTGTTACCATCTGACCTCCTGATACTCATAGAAGGGGCTCTCTTTTCTCCAAAGGTATCTTTAATTTAGCTGTAGGCGGTATCTATCTTACCCCTAGTGATACATGCCTGTACATCCTTACATTTGTCCTCTAGCCGTCCCTGCTTAGCCATTTTGCACGTCCTGTCGATCTCATTTTTGAGACGTTTGTATTCGTTTCTGCCTGCTTCACTTACTGCATTTTTATATTTTCTCCTTCCATCAATTGAATTCAATTTCTACCGACCCTCATCTTTTTACCCACGTGATCCTCTGCTACCTTCACTATTTCATCTCTCAAAGCTACCCATTCTTCTTGTACTGTTTTTCTTTCCTCCATTCTTGTCAATCGGTCCCTAATGCCCTGCCTGAAACACTCGATAACCTCTAATTCTGTCAGTTTATCCAGGTCCCATCTCCTTAAATTCCCAGCCTTTTGCAGTTACTTAAGTTTTAATCCACAGTTCATAACCAATAGATTGTGATCAGAGTCCACATCTGCCCCTGGAAATGTCTTACAATTTAAAACTTGGTCCCTAAATCTCTGTCTTACCATTATATAATCTATCTGAAACCTTCTAGTATCTCCAGGCCTCTTCCTTGTATACAAACTTCTTTCATGGTTCTTGAACAAAGAGTTAGCTATGATTAAGTTATGCTCTGTGCAAAATTCTACCAGGCCTACGGTATGTTGATGATTTTCACTTATGGACCGTCTGACAGCAACTGAATAAAACACAATTTTAGTGCCATACGCGTTTCGCCTTTATTTTCTGTAAGGCATCATCAGTGGCCTGTAATATGTACATATGTTAGCTATTTTATTTACATTTTTGTCACTGTGCCTATAGGTTATAAACAGTTCTGGTGGTTGGTATTTCCTATTAAGTAGTAATGTTTTGAACTGTACTTACAGGTTGCGTAGACAGTGTCTTACATATTACGCTCCTGTTGCATTTTTGGTCTTGTTCTTCTTCCTACGAGCGCCAATTTGCTGCTTTTTTCTGCATTCCACAGCACTATGCACTGAACGCTTTTTTTAATGCAATGTTTTGGTTTCTGTTGCCGACTGTCAAATGTTTTTGCCAAAGATCGAATATTACTGCCAAACTTATGAGTGTAACTATCGAAGTATCTGTGGTCTGTTCGTGTATGCATTTGTGTGTGCGCTTGTGTGTGTGTGTGTGTGTGTGTGTGTGTGTGTGTGTGTGTGTGTGTGTGTGTGTGAGTGAGTGTTTTTTGGTGTCATTTTATTTTATTGTATTTAATTATTTATTTTTGTTTATGTCCTGTGTATGTGTGTGTTTTGGTGTGATATATATATATATATATATATATATATATATATATATATATATATATATATATATATATATATTTGTGCTGTGTATGTGTGTCTGTCTGTATTTTGGTGTTATGCATTTTTTTTTTGAAAGGGGGGGGGCTGTGTATGTGTGTGTGTGTGTGTGTGTGTATTTTGGTGTTATATACTTTTTTATGTTATCATTTCCTTTATTAAGTGTAGTAAGGAGCCTGTGCTGATGTGTGTTTGTTCATTTATCACATTTTTGTTTTCTGCTATGGCTTTCTGGATGTGGAAGTTTTCTTGCATTTGTATAAGATGTTTGTCATGGTTGCTTATTCTCATTATTTTCATTTCTTGTTCCATGTTTGTAGGATGATGGTTGTAGTGTTTTAAATGCTCTGCAAATGTGGAATGGTTTGTTTCATACTTCCAACATCTGATATGTTCTTTGTATCTTGTTTCAAAATTCCTGCATGTCATGCCTATGTATACTGCATCACAACTTTGACATTCAAGTTTATATATTCCTGATTGTTGGAATTTGTCCCTCTTGGTAGCTGGCTGGCTTAGGTGTGATTGAAGGGTTTGCCCAGGCTTATATGCTATTTTGAAGCCCTGTCTCTTTAGGATGTTTGCAACTCTGTGTGTTCACACTTGTAAAAGAAAAAGAAAATCAAATAAATTTTCTTGACATTACAATTAAAAAAGAAAATGGAAAACATACATTTAACATCTTTAGAAAACCAACAGCCACGGACACAATAATACATTCCACATCCAACCACCCCCAAAGCCAGAAATTTGCAGCACTAAGACACATGTTACATAGATTAAACAGAATCCCACTCAGTAAGAGAAACTATGAACAAGAAATGAACACGATCATACAAATAGCTAGGAACAACGGGTATGACACACATGTGGTACACAGGCTCAATCAAAAAATAAAAACAGAAATAAAAAACAAACACAACATTTCCACAATACAAAAGAACTCACAAGCTGAAAACTTACAAACACACTCAACAAACACACACAATGACAACACCACACAGAAAAGAACCAGATGGTACACCATGACCTACACACATAAACTAACACACAGAGTTGCAAACATCCTAAAGAGACAGGGCTTCAAAATAGCATATAAGCCTGGGCAAACCTTTCAATCACACCTAAGCCAGCCAGCTACCAAGAGGGACAAATTCCAACAATCAGGAATATATAAACTTGAATGTCAAAGTTGTGATGCAGTATACATAGGCATGACATGCAGGAATTTTGAAACAAGATACAAAGAACATATCAGATGTTGGAAGTATGAAACAAACCATTTCACATTTGCAGAGCATTTAAAACACTACAACCATCATCCTACAAACATGGAACAAGAAATGAAAATAATGAGAATAAGCAACCATGACAAACATCTTATACAAATGCAAGAAAACTTCCACATCCAGAAAGCCATAGCAGAAAACAAACATGTGATAAATGAACAAACACACATCAGCACAGGCTCCTTACTACACTTAATAAAGGAAATGATAACATAAAAAAGTATATAACACCAAAATACATACACACACACACACACACACACACACACACACACACACACACACACACAGCCCCCCCCCCTTTCAAAAAAAAAAAAAAAAAAAAAATGCATAACACCAAAATACAGACAGACACACATACACAGCACAATATATATATATATATATATATATATATATATATATATATATATATATATATATATATATATATATATAAACACACACATACACAGGACATAAACAAAAATAAATAATTAAATACAATACAATAAAATGACACCAAAAAACACACACACACACACACACACACACACACACACAAACAAGCGTACACACAAATGCATACACGAACAGACCACAGATACTTCGATAGTTACACTCATAAGTTTGGCAGTAATATTCGATCTTTGGCAAAAACATTTGACAGTCGGCAACAGAAACCAAAACATTGCATTAAAAAAAGCGTTCAGTGCATAGTGCTGTGGAATGCAGGAAAAAGCAGCAAATTGGCGCTCATAGGAAGAAGAACAAGACCAAAAATGCAACAGGAGCGTAATATGTAAGAAACTGTCTACGCAACCTGTAAGTACAGTTCAAAACATTACTACTTAATAGGAAATACCAACCACCAGAACTGTTTAGAACCTATAGGCACAGTGACAAAAATGTAAATAAAATAGCTAACATATGTACATATTACAGGCCACTGATGATGCCTTGCAGAAAATAAAGGCGAAACGCGTATGGCACTAAAATTGTGTTTTATTCAGTTGCTGTCAGACGGTCCATAAGTGAAAATCATCAACATACCGTAGTATTACGCGCAACTGAGGAGGACAGGACCAAAAAATTGAAGATGTCAATACAGCTATGTCAAGCATTCCCTGTCAACGTGTACAACAGGTTCAAGAAAATACATCTGAGACTCCATAAGACGATACAGCATATAAAATTCAACAGAACATGCAAAAAGAACGATTTAATTCCAAGCTACATTAATGTAAAGGTTAAAAACAGTTCTACAGTGTCACAAAAGTCGAAATCATTCGCAGAACGATATTGGTTACTACATGAAATTAAGATGCTCTATTCGAAAAAACAGCACCTAAACATGATGCTCTATGAAACTCATCTAGAATTGGCAAAAAACTTAGGAAACGCCGCAGTTTTCATGGCACTAGTAGAAAAAACTGAGCACAACACATACATAGCAATGAAACATTTACAAAACAAACATAAACACAAGATAATGAAACTAACAGTAAAAAAGACGCAAAAATACATTTACATTTTAAATGTGAAACCACATGAACACCAACACTCATTCCATCCACGCTTAGTTAACCTAACAGAGACAGAACTACACGAAAACGAAAAAATGCTCTTGGAAAAAGGTTTGAAACACTGCACCAACAGCAAGGTGAACAATCAATACATAGAAAATCTCATAGTAGAAACCGAACACATCCTTACACGTGAAGAACAACAAAATAATTGTGAAATAAACATAGGACTGACAAGAGAACTAGTAAAAGAAGAAATAAAAGGCATAATAAAACAAACACAGCAGACACACAATAAGAACAACCAAACAGAAGCAGCTACAATGAAAAGGTTAAAACAAAAGTTAACAAACAACAACGTATTAATAACAAGAGCAGACAAGGGAAGTGTAACAGTACTCATGGATAAAGAGCAATACATCACAAAAACCAAGGAATACATAAACACCAACGCAATACAAAAACTGAAGTCAGATCCAACTACACGATTCCAGGCAAATGTGAAACGAACACTGAAAAACATTCAACACACACTCACAGACAAACAAAAATACTACTTAACACAGAAAAACCCACAAGCACCAACACTCCGCAGTCAACCGAAAGTACATAAAGACGGAATGCCAATGAGACCTGTTATCAACTTCAAGAAAGCCCCAACATACCGCATAGCCAAACACCTCCAAAAGTTAGTTATAAAACACTATAAAGTAGAAAACAACAGAACAGTGATAAACACAGGAAACCTAATAGAAAATATACAAAACATACAGGTACCACACACAGCATCACTGATTTCATTCGATATAGAAAATATGTATACCTCCATCCCTATCACAGAAACAATAGAAATCATAGAACAAAATCTCTCATCCCACAGCAACCTCACCACAGACGCAATAAAAGAAATAACAGATATGCTCAGACTGACAACTGAACAAAACTACTTTCAGTTTGAGGAAGAATATTATCTACAAACTGATGGACTGCCCATGGGATTCCCAATATCAGGAACACTAGCAAACATTTTCATCAGTCACCTTGAAAATCAGATATTTGATAAGATAACCACAAATGCCCCCCCATGAACCATGGACCTTGCCGTTGGTGGGGAGGCTTGCGTGCCTCAGCGATACAGATAGCCGTACCGTAGGTGCAGGGGTATCTGTTGAGAGGCCAGACAAACGTGTGGTTCCTGAAGAGGGGCAGCAGCCTTTTCAGTAGTTGCAAGGGCAACAGTCTGGATGATTGACTGATCTGGCCTTGTAACAATAATCAAAACGGCATTGCCGTGCCGGTACTGCGAACGGCTGAAAGCAAGGGGAAACTACAGCCGTAATTTTTCCCGAGGGCATGCAGCTTTACTGTATGATTACATGATGATGGCGTCCTCTTGGGTAAAATATTCCGGAGGTAAAATAGTCCCCCATTCGGATCTCCGGGCGGGGACTACTCAAGAGGATGTCGTTATCAGGAGAAAGAAAACTGGCGTTCTACGTATAGGAGCGTGGAATGTCAGATCCCTTAATCGGGCAGATAGGTTAGAAAATTTAAAAAGGGAAATGGATAGGTTGAAGTTAGATATAGTGGGAATTAGTGAAGTTCGGTGGCAGGAGGAACAAGACTTCTGGTCAGGTGACTACAGGATTATAAACACAAAATCAAATAGGGGTAATGCAGGAGTAGGTTTAATAATGAATAGGAAAATAGGAATGCGGGTAAGCTACTACAAACAGCATAGTGAACGCATTATTGTGGCCAAGATAGATACGAAGCCCACACCTACTACAGTAGTACAAGTTTATATGCCAACAAGCTCTGCAGATGACGAAGAAATTGAAGAAATGTATGATGAAATAAAAGAAATTATTCAGATTGTGAAGGGAGACGAAAATTTAATAGTCATGGGTGACTGGAATTCGAGTGTAGGAAAAGGGAGAGAAGGAAACATAGTAGGTGAATATGAATTGGGGGACAGAAATGAAAGAGGAAGCCGCCTGGTAGAATTTTGCACAGAGCACAACATAATCATAACTAACACTTGGTTTAAGAATCATGAAAGAAGGCTGTATACATGGAAGAACCCTGGAGATACTAAAAGGTATCAGATAGATTATATAATGGTAAGACAGAGATTTAGGAACCAGGTTTTAAATTGTAAGACATTTCCAGGGGCAGATGTGGACTCTGACCACAATCTATTGGTTATGACCTGTAGATTAAAACTGAAGAAACTGCAAAAAGGTGGGAATTTAAGGAGATGGGACCTGGATAAACTAAAAGAACCAGAGGTTGTACAGAGATTCAGGGAGAGCATAAGGGAGCAATTGACAGGAATGGGGGAAAGAAATACAGTAGAAGAAGAATGGGTAGCTTTGAGGGATGAAGTAGTGAAGGCAGCAGAGGATCAAGTATGTAAAAAGACGAGGGCTAGTAGAAATCCTTGGGTAACAGAAGAAATATTGAATTTAATTGATGAAAGGAGAAAATATAAAAATGCAGTAAGTGAAACAGGCAAAAAGGAATACAAACGTCTCAAAAATGAGATTGACAGGAAGTGCAAAATGGCTATGCAGGGATGGCTAGATGACAAATGTAAGGATGTAGAGGCCTATCTCACTAGGGGTAAGACAGATACCGCCTACAGGAAAATTAAAGAGACCTTTGGAGGTAAGAGAACGACTTGTATGAATATCAAGAGCTCAGATGGAAACCCAGTTCTAAGCAAAGAAGGGAAAGCAGAAAGGTGGAAGGAGTATATAGAGGGTCTATACAAGGGCGATGTACTTGAGGACAATATTATGGAAATGGAAGAGGATGTAGATGAAGATGAAATGGGAGATATGATACTGCGTGAAGAGTTTGACAGAGCAATGAAAGACCTGAGTCAAAACAAAGCCCCCGGAGTAGACAATATTCCATTGGAACTGCTGACGGCCGTGGGAGAGCCAGTCCTGACAAAACTCTACCATCTGGTGAGGAAGATGTATGAGACAGGCGAAATACCCTCAGACTTCAAGAAGAATATAATAATTCCAATCCCAAAGAAAGCAGGTGTTGACAGATGTGAAAATTACCGAACTGTCAGCTTAATAAGTCACAGCTGCAAAATATTAACACGAATTCTTTACAGACGAATGGAAAAACTAGTAGAAGCCAACCTCGGGGAAGATCAGTTTGGATTCCGTAGAAACACTGGAACACGTGAGGCAATACTGACCTTACGACTTATCTTAGAAGAAAGATTAAGGAAAGGCAAACCTACGTTTCTAGCATTTGTAGACTTAGAGAAAGCTTTTGACAATGTTGACTGGAATACTCTCTTTCAAATTCTGAAGGTGGCAGGGGTAAAATACAGGGAGCGAAAGGCTATTTACAATTTGTACAGAAACCAGATGGCAGTTATAAGAGTCGAGGGACATGAAAGGGAAGCAGTGGTTGGGAAGGGAGTAAGACAGGGTTGTAGCCTCTCCCCGATGTTGTTCAATCTGTATATTGAGCAAGCAGTAAAGGAAACAAAAGAAAAATTCGGAGTAGGTATTAAAATTCATGGAGAAGAAATAAAAACTTTGAGGTTCGCCGATGACATTGTAATTCTGTCAGAGACAGCAAAGGACTTGGAAGAGCAGTTGAATGGAATGGACAGTGTCTTGAAAGGAGGATATAAGATGAACATCAACAAAAGCAAAACAAGGATAATGGAATGTAGTCTAATTAAGTCGGGTGATGCTGAGGGAATTAGATTAGGAAATGAGGCACTTAAAGTAGTAAAGGAGTTTTGCTATTTGGGGAGCAAAATAACTGATGATGGTCGAAGTAGAGAGGATATAAAATGTAGGCTGGCAATGGCAAGGAAAGCGTTTCTGAAGAAGAGAAATTTGTTAACATCCAGTATTGATTTAAGTGTCAGGAAGTCATTTCTGAAAGTATTCGTATGGAGTGTAGCCATGTATGGAAGTGAAACATGGACAATAAATAGTTTGGAGAAGAAGAGAATAGAAGCTTTCGAAATGTGGTGCTACAGAAGAATGCTGAAGATTAGATGGGTAGATCACATAACTAATGAGGAAGTATTGAATAGGATTGGAGAGAAGAGAAGTTTGTGGCACAACTTGACCAGAAGGAGGGATCGGTCGGTAGGACATGTTCTGAGGCATCAAGGGATCACAAATTTAGTATTGGAGGCCAGCGTGGAGGGTAAAAATCGTAGAGGGAGACCAAGAGATGAATACACTAAGCAGATTCAGAAGGATGTAGGTTGCAGTAGGTACTGGGAGATGAAAGAGCTTGCACAGGATAGAGTAGCATGGAGAGCTGCATCAAACCAGTCTCAGGACTGAAGACCACAACAACAACAACAACAACCACAAATGAAAGTTTCAAAATCATATATTGGTACAGATACGTGGATGACATTATTTGTTTGGTAGATGAGCCAAGTGAAAAAATAGAAGAACTCCATTCAGAAATAAACAAAGCTCATAAGAACATAAAATTCACACTTGAAAAAGAAAAAGAAAATCAAATAAATTTTCTTGGCATTACAATTAAAAAAGAAAATGGAAAACATACATTTAACATCTTTAGAAAACCAACAGCCACGGACACAGTAATACATTCCACATCCAACCACCCCCAAAGCCAGAAATTTGCAGCACTGAGACGCATGTTGCATAGATTAAACAGAATCCCACTCAGTAAGAGAAACTATGAACAAGAAATGAACACGATCATACAAATAGCTAGGAACAACGGGTATGACACACATGTGGTACACAGGCTCAATCAAAAAATAAAAACAGAAATAAAAAACAAACACAACATTTCCACAATACAAAAGAACTCACAAGCTGAAAACTTACAAACACACTCAACAAACACACACAATGACAACACCACACAGAAAAGAACCAGATGGTACACCATGACCTACACACATAAACTAACACACAGAGTTGCAAACATCCTAAAGAGACAGGGCTTCAAAATAGCATATAAGCCTGGGCAAACCCTTCAATCACACCTAAGCCAGCCAGCTACCAAGAGGGACAAATTCCAACAATCAGGAATATATAAACTTGAATGTCAAAGTTGTGATGCAGTATACATAGGCATGACATGCAGGAATTTTGAAACAAGATACAAAGAACATATCAGATGTTGGAAGTTTGAAACAAACCATTCCACATTTGCAGAGCATTTAAAACACTACAACCATCATCCTACAAACATGGAACAAGAAATGAAAATAATGAGAATAAGCAACCATGACAAACATCTTATACAAATGCAAGAAAACTTCCACATCCAGAAAGCCATAGCAGAAAACAAACATGTGATAAATGAACAAACACACATCAGCACAGGCTCCTTACTACACTTAATAAAGGAAATAACATAAAAAAAGTATATAACACCAAAATACACACACACACACACACACACACACACACACACACACACACACACACACACACACACAGAGCCCCCCCCCCCTCCAAAAAAAAAAAAAAATAAAAATAAAAAAAAATGCATAACACCAAAATACAGACAGACACACATACACAGCACAATATATATATATATATATATATATATATATATATATATATATATATATAACACACACACACATACACAGGACATAAACAAAAATAAATAATTAAATACAATACAATAAAATGACACCAAAACACACACACACACACACACACACACACACACACACAAATGCATACACGAACAGACCACAGATACTTCGATAGTTACACTCATAAGTTTGGCAGTAATATTCGATCTTTGGCAAAAACATTTGACAGTCGGCAACAGAAACCAAAACATTGCATTAAAAAAAGCGTTCAGTGCATAGTGCTGTGGAATGCAGGAAAAAGCAGCAAATTGGCGCTCATAGGAAGAAGAACAAGACCAAAAATGCAACAGGAGTGTAATATGTAAGAAACTGTCTAGGCAACCTGTAAGTACAGTTCAAAACATTACTACTTAATAGGAAATACCAACCACCAGAACTGTTTATAACCTATAGGCACAGTGACAAAAATGTAAATAAAATAGCTAACATATGTACATATTACAGGCCACTGATGATGCCTTGCAGAAAATAAAGGCGAAACGCGTATGGCACTAAAATTGTGTTTTATTCAGTTGCTGTCAGATGGTCCATAAGTGAAAATCATCAACATACCGTAGTATTACGCGCAACTGAGGAGGACAGGACCAAAAAATTGAAGATGTTTCTACCAGGCCGTTTCCTCTTTCATTCCTTACCCCCATTCCATATTCACCTACTACGTTACCTTCTCTTCCTTTTTCTACTATAGAATTCCAGTCACCCATGACTATTAAATTTTAGTCTCCCTTGACTATCTAAATAATTTTTTTATCTCATCATACATTTCATCAATCTCTTCATCTGCGAAGTTAGTTGGCATATAAACTTGTACTACTATGGTAGGCGTGGGCTTCGTATGTATCTCGGCCACAATAATGTGTTCACAATGCTGTTTGTAGTAGCTTACCTGCATCCCATTTTTCTATTCACCATTAAACTCAACCCCACATTACCCCTATTTGACCTTGTATTTATAACCCTATATTCTGCTGACCAAAAGTGTTGTTCCTCCTGCCATCAAACTTCGCTAATTCCCACTCTATCTAACTTTAACCTATCCATTTCCCTTTTTAAATTTTCTAACCTACCTGCCAGATTAAGGGATCTGACATTCCACTCTCCGACCCGTAGGACGCCAGTTTTCTTTCTCCTGATGACGACGTCGTCCTGAGTAGACCCCGCCCGCAGATCAGAATGGGGGACTATTTTTCCTCCGGTATATTTTACCCAAGAGGACGCCATCGTCATTTACCCATACAGTAAAGCTAGATGCCCTCGGGAAATACTACGCCTGTAGTTTCCCCTTGCTTTCAGCCGTTCGCAGTACCAACACAGCAAGGCCGTTTTGGTTAGTGTTACAAGGGCAGATAAGTCAATCATCCACACTGTTGCCCCTGCAACTACTGAAAAGGCTGCTGCCCCTCTTCAGGAACCAATCATTTGTCTGGCCTCTAAACAGATAACCGTCCAATGTTCATTGGGGGGGGGGGGGGGGGGGCAGGTTTTCTTAAGCATTCAAATTTAAATTCGTTACTTTCAATCATAATGCTGTCAGCGAACGGAAGGAAGAGCGTAATAGTTAATAGTATTTATTAAGATTTCTCAAGGTATGGAGCTATTGTATTAGCATACTCTGAAAGTAGCATATCTGGTATACAATCTGGGCCTGGAGACTTGCTTTTATAAAGTTATTTAAGATGCTTTACAACTCCGAGGATATCTACTTCTAAGTTACTCGTGTTGGCAGCTATTCTCGATTCGAATTTACTTTATGTGTGGTGAAGAAAGAAAGAAAGAAACAAAGCCAAACAGATAATTGCAGCATCCAAGAAGAAATCTTGGGAAGACTTTGGAAACAGGTTGGAGACTGTGGGTCAAGCTGCTGGAAAACCATTCTGGAGTGTAATTAGCAGTCTTCGAAAGGGAGGTAAGAAGGAAATGACAAGTATTTTGGACAGGTCAGGAAAACTGCTGGTGAATCCTGTGGATGCCTTGGGCAGATGGAGGGAATATTTTGAAGAGTTGCTCAATGTAGGTGAAAATACGATCAGCAATGTTTCAGATTTCGAGGTAGAAGGGGAAAGGAATGATGATGGAAATAGGATCACATTTGAGGAAGAGGAGAAAATGGTCAATAGATTGCAGTGCAATAAAGCAGCTGGGGTGGATGAAATTAAGTCGGAACTCATCAAATACAGTGGAATGTCAGGTCTTAAATGGCTACACAGGATAATTGAAATGGCGTGGGAGTCGGGACAGGTTCCATCAGACTGGACAAAAGCAGTAATCACACCAATCTTTAAACATGGAAACAGAAAAGATTGTAACAACTACAGAGGTATCTCTTTAATCAGTGTTGTGGGTAAAATCTTCTCAGGTATTGTTGAAAGGAAAGTGCGAGTCTTAGTTGAGGACCAATTGGATGAAAATCAGTGTGGGTTTAGGCCTCTTAGAGGTCGTCAGGACCAGATCTTTAGTTTACGGCAAATAATGAAGTGTTACGAGTGGAACAGGGAATTGTATGTATGCTTTATAATCTAGAAAAGGCATATGACCGGGTTCCTAGGAGGAAGTTACTGTCAGTTCTACGAGATTATGGAATAGGAGGCAAACTTTTGCAAGCAATTAAAGGTCTTTACATGGGTAGTCAGACAGCAGTTAGAGTTGACGGTAAATTGAGTTCATGGTTCAGAGTAGTTTCAGGGGTAAGACAAGGCTGCAACCTGTCTCCACCGTTGTTCATATTATTTATGGATCATATGTTGAAAACAATAGGCTGGCTGGGTCAGATTAAGATATGTGAACACAAAATAAGCTGTCTTGGATATGCGGATGACTTAGTTGTGATGGCAGATTCGATTGAAAATTTGCAAAGTAATATTTCAGAGCTAGATCAGAAATGTAAGGACTGTGGTATGAAGATTAGCATCTCCAAAACGAAAGTAATGTCAGTGGGAAAGAAATATAAACGGATTGAGTGCCAAATAGGAGGAACAAAGTTAGAACAGGTGGACGGTTTCAAGTACTTAGGATGCATATTCTCACAGGATGGCAACATAGTGAAGGAACTGGAAGCAAGGTGTAGCAAAGCTAATGCAGTGAGCGCTCAGCTACGGTCTACTCTCTTCTGCAAGAAGGAAGTCAGCACCAAGACTAAGTTATCTGTGCACCGTTCAATCTTTCAACCAACTTTGTTGTATGGGAGTGAAAGCTGGGTGGATTCAGGTTACCTTATCAACAAGGTTGAGGTTACGGATATGAAAGTAGCTAGGATGATTGCAGGTGCTAGTAGATGGGAACAATGGCAGGAGGGTGTCCACAACGAGGAAATCAAAGAAAAACTGGGAATGAACTCTATAGATGTAGCAGTCAGGGCGAACAGGCTTAGATGGTGGGGTCATGTTACACGCATGGGAGAAGCAAGGTTACCCAAGAGACTCATGGATTCAGCAGTAGAGGGTAGGAGGAGTCGGGGCAGACCAAGGAGAAGGTACCTGGATTCGGTTAAGAATGATTTTGAAGTAATAGGCTTAACATCAGAAGAGGCACCAGTGTTAGCACTGAACAGGGGATCATGGAGGAATTTTTATAAGGGGGCTATGCTCCAGACTGAACGCTGAAATGCATAATCAGTCTTAAATGATGATGATGATGTGGTGAAGGAATTTCTGAAGGCTGTGTTGAGTAACTCGGATTTGGCAGCACTGTCGTTGATAGTATTTCCATTGTTATCAATCGAAGAGGGCATTGATTGTGTCTTGCCCCTAGCGTACTTCACATACGACTTTAATCTCTTCGGATTTTGTGCCAGTTTCGAGACGAAAGTTTCATTGTGCAAACTATTATAGGTGAATGTCCGACTCCTGTCGTCTTGTTGGTATAGTGGAATGTTACAATTTTTTTTGTGGATAATATTTGTTTTCGGGTGGTAGGGTGTTTTGTTGTATATTTAGCTTGTTCCCGTCCTAAACCCCCAATTTTCCACGGTTGTCTCGTCAGTTTCATTTTATTTTTGGAGTGACACGTTATTGTGTCATTTTTAGTTTTGTTGGTATGTACTGACGTCATTGTCATTTTGTATACCCTGGAAGTAGCTGTTTACGCCATACTGATGTCTTGGGTCAAACCAGACAAGTGGAATCTGACGCTTATGTAATGACGCATCTTGCATTAGAGTCGGAACTTAATTTAGAGTTTCTGTGACAGACCGCCAGTCTTGGAGATATTGCGTTCGTTTAAATTTGGTCTGCTTTTTCCGTTGTTTCTGCAACATTGTTTTGTGTGCTAAGGAGGATCAGTTCATCGTCCGTTAATTTATGTGATACAAATCTCTCAATTACTATCAATACTATTTTTTTGAATTGAAGCCACTTCTGGCATACAGTTACTTCGTAATTTGGAAGTAGTGAATTTTTGCCTGCGTTTTTGAATAGGTATATTTTTCTTCTGTTTTTGGAGGATTTGAGGATTACAATATTCAATCGCGTGACGATAACCCTGTGTTCACTAATCCCTGTATCCATTTCGATACTCGTTATTAGCTTACGCTTACATGTTGTTACGAGGTAAAGTGTGTTTTCACAACTGTTTGCTATTCGCATGGGCTTATGAACTAACTGCTCGAAATAATTTTCAGAGAATGCCTTTAGCACAATTTCGGTTGATGTTTCACGTGTATCTCCGGATTTAAACATGAACTTTCGCCAACATGTAGTGGGTAAATTGAAGTCACCACAAACTGTAATTGTATGAGTTGGGACGTGTTTGAAATTAGGCCGAGTTGGGAGATCGGGAAAAGGATCCAATTATTATTTTGTTCCGGTAGCAAAGAATGACATCTGCCCATACTAACTCACAGGGACTGTCTACTTCGATTTCACGACAAGATGAACTACTTGTAACAGCAATAAGCACATTGGCATTGTGCGTTTTCGCCACAGCATCATAACTCAGATTCCACTGTATTTACGTTTTTCGGTAACGGGAAAAGCCAACAATATTGTATTACATTTTATAGGGCAGTGATTCATATTGTTGAATCTCTGTTCTAATTGACCACGTTACAATGGCACTGCAGATGGCGCTTAAGTGTCATGAAAAAACAACGCATTTGCAACAGTAAATATGTAATCAATATGCAGCACGTGTTTGTCCTTTATTATTTTCAATTTTTCTTTATTTAGCTGTCTGCGTTTTGTTGACAAGTAAAATATCCATAACATTATTTAGCCATTTCATCAGAAAAGTAAAACCGTACACTTTGCGCACAAAAATAAGAAAATGCAAGACCAATGCTTGAATTTTGGAGTAATAAAAGAAGCGACAGACAATAATATATTTTTCTTAAGTTTTCTACTGCACTAACTCATGTTGTTGAATCTGTACTAATTAATTACGCAGCAATGACACTTAATAGGAAACTGTCTTACTGGTAAGCAGAAATAGCCTACTAAGTTACACGCAACAGTTTGAGAACCTACATAAATAGGAGGAAATTAATCAGACTGTCCTGTATGAATGTTATATCTCCATGTGAACATCGCACCAGTATGTACATAGTAACTAGTACTTTAATCACACACAATTGCAAATTTATCTAGTACTTATCCTGTAAACAGAAATCGATAATATGACAGAAATTATTTCTACAATAAAATATGTTATAGTAATGTGCCTTGGTACCTCCTATCAGTATGAAAATAATTTACTCACTTGTACGTACCTATGAAAAGTAACTGCTCCTTCTTTCACATACTTCTCTTTACATTCTTGGGCACGATAGTTCTGCTCCATATATGTCACAAAGACTCAAACTTGCCGAAACGTTTATAAAATATGCCAAACATGTGTAATATTCAACTTCTTTAATGTATTGAAGATGAATGGTGACTTGTAAGTAGGTAGTCATAAAAAATTCAAATTCTGATCCTGTTAAAAACCTGAGCAATATAGTCTTTTAAATCAATTTCTTGATAGAAGAGCGTGATTGCACTATATTTTCCCCTTTCCCAGAGAGCTGGTGGGAGGGCAGGGGATTCTGGGCCACGGATCTCCCATGTCCTTGGTTAAGGGCTCCCCTGTGTCAGGCCATCCACAAACTGATGTGCAGATTTTAAATTAAGTACTGAAGAATGCTCGTAGTAAGATAGGCACATTTCAGTGGGAGCACACTTCAAAATGTCGGAATGCTCGCTGACTATGATCATCTGGGGTAGTGCAGAACTGCAATTCACATGCCTCATTCATCAGCAGGACATCCTTCCTGTTGCAGTATCATTCCAAATGCTGCCATTTGTATGTTGTGTTAACACTGTGGGGTGGTGGGTAAATACTCTTCACCATTTGCAAGAGCCTGGAAACTGTTTTTGTGTTCAGCTAGAAAGCTATAGCGAATATACTTTCCATTCTGCAAATACACACTACTCATTGTGCTCACTGCAAGAAAATGTTCGTACTTATTATATTATAATACTCAGCAGGATCAAGAACAATGACTATAAATTAAAATTCTGAGTTTTAACTGATTGATATATTGAGTAAAAGTTCACATATACCAAATATACTAATATTTCTAATAATAATAATAATAATAAGACACAGCAAACCCAGCTAAATATCGCCCCATAACATGCCTATCAACAATATACAAAATATTAACTTCAGTCATTACACAGAAATTAATGACACATACAACACAGAACAAAATCATAAATGAAGAACAAAAAGGCTGTTGCAAAGGAGCATGAGGATGTAAAGAGCAACTGATAATAGATGCAGAGGTGACATATCAAGCTAAAACTAAACAAAGGTCACTACACTGCGCATACCTTGATTACCAAAAAGCTTTTGATAGTACCCCACTCATGGTTACTACAAATATTGGAAATATACAAAGTAGATCCTAAATTGATACAGTTCCTAAACATAGTAATGAAAAATTGGAAAACCACACTTAATATCCAAACAAATTCAAATAACATCACATCACAGCCAATACAGATTAAGCGTGGAATATACCAAGGAGACTCATTAAGTACTTTCTGGTGCTGCCTTGCTCTGAACCCACTATCCAACATGCTAAATAATACAAATTATGGATACATTATTACTGGAACATACCCACACAAAATCACACATTTGCTATACATGGATGATCTAAAACTACTGGCAGAAACAAATCAACAACTCAACCAATTACTAAAGATAACAGAGGTATTCAGCAATGATATAAATATCGCTTTTGTACAGACAAATGTAAGAAAAATGGCATAGTCAAGGGAAAACACACTAAACAGGAAGATTACATATTGGATAACCACAGCGACTGCATAGAAGCGATGGAAAAAACAGATGCCTATAAATATCTAGGATACAGACAAAAAATAGGAATAGATAATACAAATATTAAAGAAGAACTAAAAGAAAAACATATACAAAGACTAACAAAAATACTGAAAACAGAATTGACAGCAAGAAACAAGACAAAAGCTATAAATACTTATGCTATACCAATATTGACCTACTCATTTGGAGTAGTGAAATGGAGTAACACAGACCTAGAAGCACTCAATACACTTACACGATCACAATGCCACAAATATAGAATACATCACATACATTCAGCAACTGAAAGGTTCACATTAAGCATAAAGGAAGGAGGAAGAGGATATATCGACATAAAAAACCTACATTATGAACAGGTAGACAATTTAGAAAATTCTTTCTAGAACGAACAGAAACTAGCAAAATACACAAAGCAATCACTCATATAAATACATCGGCTACACCACTGCAATTTCATAACCACTTCTACAATCCTTTAGATCACATAACATCAACAGATATGAAGAAAGTAAATTGGAAAAAGAAAACACTACATGGCAAGCACCCGTATCATCTAACACAGCCACACATCGATCAAGACGCATCCAACACATGGCTAACAAAAGGCAATATATACAGTGAGACGGAAGGATTCATGATTGCAATACAGGATCAAACAGTAAACACCAGATATTACAGCAAGCATATTATTAAAGATCCCAATACCACAACAGATAAATGCAGACTTTGCAAACAACAAATAGAAACAGTAGATCACATCACAAGTGGATGTACAATACTAGCAAATACAGAATACCCCAGAAGACATGACAATGTAGCAAAAATAATACATCAACAGAATGAGATTTTCACTCTGCAGCGGAGTGTGCGCTGATATAATACATCAACAGCTTGCCTTACAACATAAACTTATAAAACAACACGTTCCCACATACAAGTATGCACCACAAAATGTACTGGAGAATGATGAATACAAATTATACTGGAACAGAACCATTATAACAGATAAAACAACACCATATAACAAACCTGACATAATATTCACCAATAAAAAGAAGAAATTAACACAACTAATCGAAATACCCATACCCAATACAACAAATATACAAAAGAAAGCAGGAGAAAAGATTGAAAACTACATCCAACTGGCTGAGGAAGTCAAGGACATGTGGCATCAGGATAAAGTTGACATTATACCAATGACACTATCAACTACAGGAGTCATACCACACAATATCCACCAGTACATCAACGCAATACAGCTACATCCAAACTTATATATACAACTACAGAAATCCGTAATTATTGATACATGTTCAATTACCCGCAAGTTCCTAAATGCAATGTAACATATACCGTACAGTTAAAAGGGAGTCACGCTTGATCAAGGTCCACGTCACTTTCCATTTTTAACCAGACCTAAGGTCTGAGAAAGAAAAGAAGAAAATAATAATAATAACTAATTGAAATATCCATACCCAATACAACAAATATACAGGAGAAAACAGGAGAAAAATTTGAAAAATACATCCAACTGGCTGAGGAAGTCAAGGACACATGGCATCAGGATAAAGTTGACATTATACCAATTATACTATCAACTACAAGAGTCATACCACACAATATCCACCAGTACATCGATGCAATACAGCTACATCCAAACTTATATATACAACTACAGAAATCTGTCATTATTGATACATGTTCAATTACCCGAAAGTTCCTAAATGCAATGTAACATATACCGTACAGTTAAAAGGAAGTCACGTTTGATCAAGTTCTGTGTCACTTTCTATTGTTAACCAGACCTAAGGTCTGAGAAAGGAAAGAAGACAATAATAATAATAATGACCACATCAGAAAAAGCATGTAAACTTGTCTTTGTCTATTGCCCTGACTCCTAATCATCAGTCAGCTGCTCGCCTTAAAAGTGGAAAATAATCTTGCCATTTGCCATGCAGTATTGTCTACAACATTTGGGGAGGGGGGGTCACACCAACAGTTATTTCCATGAAATCTAAGTGTTCCAGGACATGTCCATTCCTCAAGAGTCTACTTCCTACTTTTGGTAGCTGCCTGCCTGTGACGTCATCTGAGGCACAGCAGATGCAGGAATTAGACCAATGCAAACAGATTAATATCTTGGTGTGAAGTGTGTCTACCGACTACCTCTCTGGTCATATTTGTATGTGGGAGTAACGGACCCTAAATGGCCTTCTTTAAACTCCAGACCTATGCCCACCCCATCAATTTCGTCCATTTCGTTGCATCCTTCCTCTCCCATCCACAGTACCAACTCCCGTAATTTGTCTCACTGCTGGCGTGCCCCAAGGTTCATCCTTTCCCCTCTATCTCCTATATACTACCAGCATGCCCAAACCTCTCCTGCCTTTTCATCTCCTCCGATTTTCTGATGACACCACCTTCCTGGCCCTCCATCCTATCCTTAAACGGTCCCAATATTCGCTTCAGACTCACCTTGACCATTTCACTGCCTGGTGGAACCAGTGTCCCCTTTGCATCAACACTTCCAAGACTCAAGCAATCATCATAGGTTGTACCACCCTCTCCTTCCAGCTCCACGATTTTTACACCATTTATGGTCGTCCTGCCCACTTCACTTGTACCCTGAAATACCTCAGCCTCACCCTCGACCGTCACCTCAACTGGAGTCCCCATCTCCTTACGATCCAACACAAAGACCACAATAGACTCTGCCTCCTGAAACTGCTGTCCTGCCGAACATAGGGCTGCATCCATCCATCATCTTTCACACCTACATATCCTTGATCTGCCCCATCCATTGTTATGCCAGCTCCTCCCAGATTTTATGAAGCCCTCCAAATCTTAGAATGCCATGCACTCTGCCTCACCCTCCATATCCACCTTCCGTGTCCCACGCAGATCGTCTACGTCATCCCCTTCCCACATCATCTTCTTTTCCTCAAACACATCTGCACCCTGAACATCATCCACCGACTCAATCCCCCCACCCCTTGGTGTCTTCTATCCTCTCTACCCCCAGTCCATTGCCACCCCTTTACCGTTGTGTTCCACTCATTCTCCATCTGCACACCCTCCACCTCCTTTCCCAATGCAACTTTCAGCACCTTCCCCTCCTGGATGATATGCCTCAACCCAATCTCTACCCCTCCTACCAACACTTAACTCCACCTACTCCTCAGGGCTCCCTCTCTCTCTCCCTGAGTTATTTTCCTCCCTCCTACACCCCCTCCCTTTCACGTGCCCCCCTTCTGTGTCTCTGTGCTGCCTCCTGACTTGCCTTACATCTCCTGCCCCACCCGTCTCCTACCTCATGGTGCATCCCCCCCTCTTTCTTTGCCCCTCCAGCCCCCTTCCCCCACTGCACCTTCCGCTTCCCCCTTTATCCCTCCTCTCAGGCCTTTTGTCCCTCAGAAGGTCCTTCCCAGCACTTTTTGTTCTTCGTGTGCACTCCATGGCTTGTTGGTGGTGGTGGTGGTGGTCTTCAGTCCTGAGACTGGTTTGATGCAGCTCTTCATGCTACTCTATCCTGTGCAAGCTTCTTCATCTCCCAGTACCTACTGCAGCCTACATCCTTCTGAATCTGGTCTCCCTCTATGATTTTTACCCTCCACACTGCCCTCCAATACTAAATCGGTGATCCCTTGATGTCTCAGAACATGTCCTACCAACCAACCCCTTCTTCTAGTCAAGTTGTGCCACAAGCTCCTCTCCTCCCGAATTCTATTCAGTACCTCCTCATTAGTTATGTGATCTACCCATCATCCACGTTTCACTTCCATACATGGCTACACTCCATACAAATACTTTCAGAAACGACTTCCTGACATTTAAATCTATACTAGATGTTGACAAATTTTTCTTCTTCAGAAACGCATTCCTTGCCATTGCCAGTCTACATTTTATATCCTCTCTACTTCAACCATCATCAGTTATTTTGCTCCCCAAATAGCAAAACTCCTTTACTACTTTAAGTGTCTCAGTTCCTAATCTAATTCCCTCATCATCACCCGACTTAATTCGACTACATTCCATTATCCTTGTTTTGCTTTCGTTGATGTTCATCTTATATCCTCCTTTCAAGACACTGTCCATTCCGTTCAACTGCTCTTCCAAGTCCTTTGCTGTCTCTGACAGAATTACAATGTCATCGGCGAACCTCAAAGTTTTTATTTCTTCTCCATGGATTTTAATACCTACTCCGAACTTCTCTTTTGTTTCCTTTATTGCTTGCTCAATATACAGATTGAATAACATCGGGGATAGGCTACAACCCTGTCTCATTCCCTTCCCAACCACTGCTTCCCTTTCATACCCCTCAACTCTTATAACTGTCATCTGGTTTCTGTACAAATTGTAAATATTCTTTCGCTCCCTGTATTTTACCCCTGCCACCTTCAGAATTTGAAAGAGAGTATTCCAATCAACATTGTCAAAAGCTTTCTCTAAATCTACAAATGCTAGAAACGTAGGTTTGCCTTTCCTTAATCTTTCTTCTAAGATAAGTCGTAGGGTCAGTATTGCCTCATGTGTCCCATCATTTCTACGGAAAACTGATCTTCCCCGAGGTCGGCTTCTACTAGTTTTTCCATTCGTCTGTAAAGAATTCGCGTTACTATTTTGCAGCCGTGACTTATTAAACTGATAGTTCGGTAATTTTCACATCTGTCAACACCTGCTTTCTTTGGGATTGGAATTATTATATTGTTCTTGAAGTCTGAGGGTATTTCGCCTGTCTCATACGTATTACTCACCAGATGGTAGAGTATTGTCAGGACTGGCTCTCCCAAGGCTGTCAGTAGTTCTAATGGAATGTTGTCTACTCCGGAGGCCTTGTTTTGACTCAGGGCCTTCAGTGCTCTGTCAACTCTTCATGCAGTATCATATCTCCCATTTCGTCTTCATCTTCATCCTCTTCCATTTCCATAATATTGTCCTCAAGTAAATCACCCTTGTATGTACCCTTTATATACTCCTTCCATCTTTCTCCTTTCCCTTCTTTGCTTAGAACTGGGTTTCAATCTGAGCTCTTGATATTCATGCAAGTGGTTCTCCTTTCTCCAAAGGTGTCTTTAATTTTCCTGTATGCAGTATCTATCTTACCCCTAGTGAGATAAGCCTCTACATCATTACATTTGTCCTCTAGCCATCCCTGCTTAGCCGTTGTGCACTTCCTGTCGATATCATTTCTGAGTCCTTTCTGCCTGCTTCATTTACTGCATTTTAATATTTTCTCCTTTCATCAATTAAATTCAATATTTCTTCTGTTACCCAAGGGTTTCTACTAGCCCTTGTCTTTTTACCTATTTGATCCTCTGCTGCCTTCACTACTTCATCTCTCAAAGCTAACCATTCTTCTTCTACTGTATTTCTTTACCCCATTCCTGTCAATTGTTCCCTTATGCTCTCCCTGAAACTCTGTACATTCTCTGGTTCTTTCAGATTTTCCAGGTCCCATCTCCTTAATTTTCCACCTTTTTGCAGTTTCTTCAATTTTAATCTACAGTTCATAACCAATATATTGTGGTCAGAGTCCCCATCTGCCCCTGGAAATGTCTTACAATTTAAAACCTGGTTCCTAAATCTCTGTCTTACCATTATATAATCTATCTGATACCTTTTAGTATCTCTAGGATTCTTCCATGTGTACAAACTTCTTTTATGATTCTTAAACTAAGTGTTAGCTATGATTAAGTTATGCCCAGTGCAAAATTCTACCAGGCGGCTTCCTCTTTCATTTCTTAGCCCCAATCCATATTGACCTAATATGTTTCCTTCTTTCCCTTTTCCTACTCTCGCATTCCAGTCACCCATGACTATTAAATTTTCGTCTCCCTTCACTACCTGAATAATTTCTTTTATCTCATCATACATTTCATCAATTTCTTCGTCATCTGCAGAACTAGTTGGCATATAAACTTGTACTACTGTAGTAGGCGTGGGCTTCGTGTCTATCTTGGCCACAATAATTTGTTCACTGTGCTGTTTGTAGTAGTTTACCTGTACTCCTATGTTTTATTCATTATTTAACCTACTCCTGCATTACCCCTATTTGATTTTGTATTTATAACCCTGTATTCACTTGAGCAAAAGTCTTGTTCCTCCTGCCACCGAACTTCACTAATTCCCACTATATCTAACTTTAACCTATCCATTTCCCTTTTTAAATTTTCTAACCTACCTGCCCGATTAAGGGATCTGACATTCCACGCTCCTATATGTAGAACACCAGTTTTCTTTCTCCTGATAATGACGTCCTCTTGAGTAGTCCCCGCCCGGATATCTGAATGGGGGACTATTTTACCTCCGGAATATTTTACCCAAGAGGACGCCATCATCATTTAATCATACAGTAAAGCTGCATGCCCTTGGGAAAAATTACGGCTGTAGTTTCCCCTTGCTTTCAGCCATTCGCAGTACCAGAACAGCAAGGCCATTTTGGTTAGTGTTACAAGGCCAGATCAGTCAATCATCCAGACTGTTGCCCCTGCAACTACTGAAAAGGCAGCTGCCCCTCTTCAGGAACCACACGTTTGTCTGGCCTCTCAACAAATACCCTTCCATTGTGGTTGCACCTACGGTACAGCTATCTGTATCATTGAGGCACGCAAGCCTCCACACCAACGGCAAGGTCCATGGTTCAGGGGGGGAGGGGGGGGGGGGTTCATGGCTTACAGTGGTTTTTTAAGTGCACCTTGTTCTGTGTGTTTTTATACTGTGGCCAAAATTTAACTAGTGTGTGTGACTCCAGTGTATTTAAAGTGCCCCTCAAATCAACTGTGTTCATTTAACTTTGTTGTATTTTTTAACTGTTCCCCGGTGATTTTCTCCTGTGTCATTGTGTATTTTAATTTCTGTTGTCTCCATTTACTATGTTTTTATATCCCCCTTTTCCACCCTTTTTATGCATGGTTTCCTCTGTTTATTTTTTGTAATGCCACTTGCCCATATGGGGCAGGGGAAACTGTTAATGTAAGAATGTAAATAATCTTTGATGTGAGAATTAGTAACTTTTTTTTTTGTACGTTGTCGTCCTACTTGTGTATTTTTATGTTAATGTTCTAAAAGTTCTATTAAAATTGTAATGTCTAAGTGACATGTAAATTCAATTACAAATTTTCATGTATATGTATTTTAAATTGTAATGTTATTGACAAGTCCTATATCATTTCGATGATGTACTACAAGGACGCTAATAAATTGAATTGAATTGAATCACAATGAACAAACACCAAATGCAGCACCTGTTGTCAGCCACAGGCTCAGTTAGCAGCATCTAAATGGCCCAATTCTTGGACACACATTAATTAATATCTCCATGATTCAGCAATTTACAACCTTCTTAATTTTTATATGAATGGAATTACGTTAGCTTTAGGTACCAAAAAGGTTTCGTCTCAACTGCATTTAAATTTTGCCTGATAGAATTTTTAGAATGGAACCAACAGTAGAACATGACTCCTTAAACTGACTCCTTAAGTTACCCTGTAATGATTGTTACTTACAACAAAGTCTGGTACTTGGTACAACTATATTATTTCATCAGTGTAATCGAGTGCTGTAGTTAGAACTTTTTATAACCAATACAAATGATACATAATCTATTATGAATAAGGACATTTTTGTTCCAAAATTGGGTTTTAGTAAAAAACTTCAAAACTAACAGGTAGCATATAGGTGTCACCTATGTGTTTTTACTAGAAACGGAGACTACAGAAAAATTTTCATCTTTCTAAGTCTAATATTTAGCTTCTACAATTTTTCTAAATAGGCTGATTTTGACTGAGAATATTGCTCCGATCAAGTTGAGACTTGTAACTTTTAATTGTGACACATTTGCACATTCTGAACAGTTTTTAGCTTTCTAGCTTCGTTATTTAATGCCACATATCTTTTTCTTAAACTAATATACTTAGCGAATTACGTTCATTTAAACTTTCCGAGACTTGACAATGTTAACATTAATACATTGAAGCGTATGCTGACAGAGTTTGAAAAAGTTATCTTAATTTTTAATTTCACTCTAAGAGAATAGTACAATGCTTTGCATTCTAAGCACAGGCACATTATGAAGACATGGCACTAGTGAAATGAAGTGGGGTAAGCCCCAGCACATTCACACACCTTTGTATCTCTCTGTGATACAGCGCTTCTTTTGCCGCTAAACCATCCTAATTCTGGATTGGTAATTCCCTGGTCAGGCTGTTGCTGGTCTTCAGCTAATGTTGGGGGATGACACAGAATGCTGCAAGGAATCCATTACTTGTTGTCAAATGGCAGCCTCATATACGAGTGAGTTACGATGAGCTTGGTGCACAATCCTTCCTTGTGGTAGTCAGATGTGGTTGACTGGAACCTTCTACATCTACATACATACTCCACAATCCACCATACAGTGCATGGCGGAGGGTACCTCGTACCACAACTAGCATCTTTTCTCTCTGTTCCACTCCAAAACAGAACGAGGGAAAAATGACTGCCTACATGCCTCTGTACGAGCCCTAATCGCTCTTCTCTTATTTTTGTGGTCTTTCTTCAAAATGTAAGTTGGCGGCAGTAAAACTGTACTGCAGTCAGCCTCAAATGCTGGTTCTCTAAATTAACTCAGTAGCGATTCACAAAAAGGATGCCTCCTTTCCTCTAGAGACTCCCACCCGAGTTCCTGAAGCATTTCCGTAACACTCGCGTGATGATCACACCTACCAGTAACAAACCTAGCACCTCGCCTCTGAATTGCTTCTATGTCCTCCCTCAATCCGACCTGATAGGGATTCCAAACGCTCAAGCAGTACTCAAGAATAGGTCGTATTAGTGTTTTATAAGCGGTCTCCTTTACAGATGCACCACATCTTCCCAAAATTCTACCAATGAACCGAAGACGACTATCCGCCTTCCCCACAACTGCCATTACATGCTTGTCCCACTTCATATCACTCTGCAGTGTTACGCCCAGATATTTAATCGACGTGACTGTGTCAAGCGCTACATTACTAATGGAGTATTCAAACATTACAGGATTCTTTTTCCTATTCATCTGCATTAATTTACATTTATCTATATTTAGAGTTAGCTGCCATTCTTTACACCAATCACAAATCCTGTCCAAGTCATCTTGTATCCTCCTACAGTCACTCAACGACAATGCCTTCCCGAACACCACACCATCATCAGTAAACAGCCGCACATTGCTATCCACCCAATCCAAAAGATCATTTATATAGATAGAAAACAACAGTGGACCTACCACACTTCCTTGATGACAAAGATGTCTGCTCTTGTGTTTCAGTTCAGTCCAGCATTGGGCCACTGTCATAACTAAATGCCTCATAAGTCTGGTTATTGGATGATTTTATCAGATAGCCAGCCAGAGACCGATAATGAGGTCCCTTTCAAACTATCAGATGCTGAGAATGTTGCCTCCATGCCCTTCAGTGACCACTCAAACATCTCATGCTGTTTATGGCCCTTAGATACCCTATCAGGTCTGGTAACAACACCATTGCACTCTGGCAGCCATTCTACCAATCACAGAGCATTCAAACTTAACATATTCACATACGTACTGATGGTCTGTATGTGTAGAAGTCACACTGACATCTGACCATGTCTTTTAGTCCTTCAATTTTTTGTCAGACAGTTTACATAAATTTTTAAGTTAAGTGTTTTGTCAATTATGTACCAATTCATATTCTTCAATAACTGATTGACTTTTCGGTTGTTTACACAAGATGGAGTCATTTTCAAAGTGAATCTAGTATTAGCTACAGTTAATTACTTCCCAAGATCTCTAAAGGTATTTGTATATTGTAAATAAGCTTGTAATTACTCGCAATCAGAAACCTGTCTTTCCTTTATCAACTTGCAAGAATATAAATAGGATACTATAAAAGTATATAAGTGCAGATATCAAAGGCAGAATTTTAATGGACATTTCTTCATTTATAGGTTTCATTTGCCAACATTTAAGAGTATGAACTTGTAGTGTAGTACCCAGTATATGTGAATAGCATTGTACTATCCAATATACAACCTAATTCAGTGTTGTAGTATCAGAACATGGTATAAATTGCTATACAGGGTGAAGTGAAATTCACGCACTCGGGCCTCTCAGCGCGACTCCTCACACGCCAATGATAAGAAAATGTCTCTCACAAAATTTCATCCAGAGAGTGCCTCCAGCAGAAAAAGGACGTTAAAGAGTGACAGTCTGTCAACACTGTAACCACTTGTATGGTGGGTACCTCTGTCATCACATGTTTGTCATGCTTTACAGTTAGTACAGTGGATACAGTTCTGGGTTAGCACGTAGGTCAATGGTTCGATCCTGGGTTGAGGCTTCTTTTTTTTATTTGGTAAATAAAGCCCACGTGATATGGTAACCGGCATCTTAATCATCAACAGCAATTGTAGCGGGTCCTCTAGAAAACATTTGCACTTACATACTAAAATCATAGAAAGGGAAGATTAGTCACCTTTGAAAGAAGCGCTTTCCACATTGTGGATGTCAATTATTCGCATCACTTCATCTACTAGATGCAAAACCTGTCTTCTTTGTATACTCCTCCAGTGGTCCCATAGATTAGTACCAACTATTACCCTTTCCTTGTTCAGGTCCATTACATTTCGTAAGGACTTTACGTTACTAATAGGACTAGTATCGTGCTTTGCAGATAATGTCCAAACTCGGCTACTATTTGTGTGTGTTATCACCATGGTCCCACTAATTATGCCTTTCATCACTGAGTCTGGTAACTGCATGCTGTTTAGTACATATCTCAATGCATTAGCATTATTATTATTTATTTATTTCCTCACACGTTATGTCTGGTTAAAAATGGAAAGTGACATGGACCTTGATCAAGCGTGACTTCCTCTTAACTGTACGGTATATGTTACATTGCATTTAGGAACTTTCGGGTAATTGAACATGTATCAATAATTACAGATTTCTGTAGTTGTATATATACGTTTGGATGTAGCTGTATTGCGTTGATGTACTGGTGGATATTGTGTGGTGTGACTCCTATAGTTGATAGTGTCATTGATATAATGTCAACTTTATCCTGATGCCACATGTCCTTGACTTCCTCAGCCAGTTGGATGTATTTTTCAATTTTTTCTCCTGTTTTCTTCTGTATATTTGTTGCATTGGGTATGGATATTTCGATTAGTTGTGTTAATTTCTTCTTTTTATTGGTGAGTATGATGTCAGGTTTGTTATGTGGTGTCGTTTTATCTGTTATAATGGTTCTGTTCCAGTATAATTTGTATTCACCATTCTCCAGTACATTTTGTGGTGCATACTTGTATGTGGGTACATGTTGTTTTATTAGTTTATGTTGTATGGCAAGTTGTTGATGTATTATTTTTGCTACATTGTCATGTCTTCTGGGGTATTCTGTGTTTGCTGGTATTGTACATCCACTTGTGATGTGATCTACTGTTTCTACTTGTTGTTTGCAGAGTCTGCATTTATCTGTTGTGGTATTGGGATCTTTAATAATATGCTTGCTGTAATATCTGGTGTTTATTGTTTGATCCTGTATTGCAATCATGAATCCTTCCATCTCACTGTATATATTGCCTTTTGTTAGCCATGTGTTGGATGCGTCTTGATCGATGTGTGGCTGTGTTAGATAATACGGGTGCTTGCCGTGTAGTGTTTTCTTTTTCCAGTTTTCTTTCTTCATATCTGTTGATGTTATGTGATCTAAAGGGTTGGAGAAGTGGTTATGAAATTGCAATGGTGTAGCCGATGTATTTATATGAGTGATTGCTTTGTGTATTTTGCTAGTTTCTGTTAGTTCTAGAAAGAATTTTCTTAAATTGTCTACCTGTCCATAATGTAGGTTTTTTATGTCGATAAATCCCCTTCCTCCTTCCTTTCTGCTTAATGTGAATCTTTCAGTTGCTGAATGTATGTGATGTATTCTATATTTGTGGCATTGTGATCGTGTAAGTGTATTGAGTGCTTCTAGGTCTGTGTTACTCCATTTCACTACTCCAAATGAGTAGGTCAATATTGGTATAGCAAAAGTATTTATAGCTTTTGTCTTGTTTCTTGCTGTCAATTCCGTTTTCAGTATTTTTGTTAGTCTTTGTCAATATTTTTCTTTTAGTTCTTCTTTAATATTTGTATTATCTATTCCTATGTTTTGTCTGTATCCTAGATATTTATAGGCATCTGTTTTTTCCATCGCTTCTATGGAGCCGCTGTGGTTATCCAATATGTAATCTTCTTGTTTAGTGTGTTTTCCCTTGACTATGCTATTTTTCTTACATTTGTCACTATGCTATTTTTCTTACATTTGTCTGTTCCTATTATTATTATTATTATTATTATTATTATTACTATTATTATTATTATTCTATTGATGGGATTGTGGAAACATCATGTCTATTACTGTTAGGGAAACAGTGTAGTTCGAAACCGAACATTTCACAATTAGGGATGTAGAGATGTATCATGCAGATCAATGTCTGTCAGAGGGGTAATGCACGTTAGGTGGAACAGCGTGCAGGACTGATGGCATGTTTATACTGTATGTGCTGTTCACCAGACAGGGACTAGTTGTGAGTGGAGTATCATGCCCATGACAGACTCCAATGTACATGCGTACACACATCGAGTTTTCTCATTGTAAACCTCTAAACCAGTGTGGCAGATGTATGGCATACAGAAACAACGAATATGTGGATATGCTTCTGGTCATTGGGGCATCTGATTACCAGACTGGTGTTGCCACTCGTGATTATGCTGCTAGATATCCTCGTCGACACAATACAGATGAAAATATATTTCGTCATCTAGAGATCCACCTTCAGGAGTCTGGTTCTGTCCTTACGCCATCACGTGACAGAAGTCGTCCACTGTCTTGCCTTATTCCAGCTATTGAGGAAGCTATTATGGAGATACATGTAGTGTAGCAAGGCAGCTGTGTGTCTTGCAATGCACAGTCATGAACATGCTGCACAAGCATGGGCTGCACCCCTTTCAAGCAAGACCTGCATCCTACAGATCGCCATCAGCAGAGGCAATTCTGTGAATGGTTCCAACAACAACAACAGGATGGATGACTTTGTGAACACTGTAGTATGGTCAGATGAAGCAGCATTCACTCGTGAGGATGTCTTCAATATGCACAGTGCCCACCATTGGTGTGAAGTTAACCTGCATGTCACTTGTGACTGTGGATATCAAGTTTGCGTTTGTATTAACCTCTGGACCGGAATATTGGGTGACATGTGTTTGGGCCCCTACATGTCTTCCAACTGGTTGACTGCACAAAGGTATCATGCATTCCTCTCACCTCTCACGCTATCTACCTGATGCGCTGGAAGATGTTCCAATATGATGCTCCACCTCTGTTCTCTGGATTTAATGTGTGCAGTATTTGGACAGAACATTTCCACAGAAATGGCTTGGATGTTGAGATCCAGTTGTATGGCCACCACATTCATCTGACCTGGATTTCTTATTGTGGGTACACCTGAAGGAGCACATGTACTGTACTCTGCTGACAAATGTGGAAGAATTGGTAGCACGTGTTCATGCTCCTCTTGTTACTGTGGATGAATCTTTGCTGTGAAGGGAGCAGAGCTGTCTGACCCGGCAGGTTGCACATTGTTTGGACTGCAGGAGATCGCTTTAAGCATCTGTTGTTCTGAGGACGTGTTCCGTTGTGAACGTCATGTGGTCATTAATATGGACATTGTTATTGTCACTGGTTGCTAATGTAAGACATCTGAGCACTCATATTACATGTAGTATAAATGACAGGTAGATGTTGTGTTATTTTATTGAGTGATCATTTTTAGCATCCAGAAATTGATAATGTTTTTGCGGTTATTCTGTCCTATCGCAGGTCATTTGTTTCAACTATCTTATTTGTCTAACCATGTATTTGTTGGGTTCAACAATACAAAATGTTGTACATTTAGGATACATATGACCTAAGAAACAATGTATATTACAGTATGAAATGTCAGAATGAAATCAGCAAATAAAAAAAATGCACCTTAACCCAGGGTCGAACTCTCGACCTCCTGCATGCTAACCCAAAACTCTATCCACCGTGCCAGCTGTAGAGGACAACAGTTACATGCTGACAGAGGTAGTTACAGTACATGTGGTTACAGTGTTGCCAGATTGCCACTCTTTAATGTCCTTTTTCTGCTGGATGTGCTTGTCGGATGAATTTTGGGAGATTTTTTTGTCACTGGCATGTGATGAGTCAAGCTGCAAAGCCTGAGTGCATGAATTTCACTTCATTTTCCAGTAATTTGTGTGTTGTATACAACATACACTGCACAACCAGTGTCGGGTTTGTGTGTACTCTGCATCACACGTGTTCAACAACGGGCTTGAATTGTGTATTTGACATGGCACACATTGTCATCTGAAGTGGACGTACTTGGCTGCACTGATGTCTGCCATCTCATAAAAGTTCGCTGGTTGTATCGAATTTGTGGCGCAAACAGTGCAAATGTTTCTGTAACATTACACACTCTCTGTAAACTTCCACTGCCTTATTGCACTTTGGTTACCATGTGTCTGTCTATGCTTTGAACTTGAAACAGAATTTCAAAGCTTGGTGGTAGAGCTACCTCTGTATGTCAGAAGTATTTAAAAGCTTTGATCATGTCATCTGTCTAGACATGGAATAGATTTTTCATGCCATATTTGTGCAACTCTGAGATACCTTGTTACCTTACGTACTGAACCATCATTACAGCTGATTTTGTTGTTGAGTGACAGTTTGATGATTAGGGGCATCATTCAGTACACTATAAACATCAACTCTTAGCTACTGTGGCAATGTGAATGGAAAGCGCTGCATGAGTATGTTTCTGAGTACAACATAGTTCATATCCTTCTAGCAAGCTCACATACCTTACTCAAATACAATAATGCCCAACCACTCACAATGAGGGCACACAAAACCTCTTTGAATAATGGCAGTATAAAACTTAATTTGCTGCAACTTGTATGTGACATGTCAGCTGGAGAATATGAGTGCAATAAGTTCAGTTGGCAGCTTGCTTGTTGAGTGTAGCCTTCTGCAACAAATACAACTGACAGACTCTGATAGGAACTGCTTGGAGAGAGATTTCCAACCAGTGTACCCAACCTGCCCTTGATTGTGTGCTGTGGCACTCATTTGGTCTGATTTCTGTATGTAAGGTCTTCAAAATTCTCAATCATAATCATTTGTGTCTTGTAGTGTACAGGATCGGTTGTATAAAGTGCATTTCACTCACATTTGACATTTTGGGGTTGCAATTTTCGCAATCATTAGTGCCTGTAATACATATATAACAGTTCTGTAATTAAGTGGCATTGACTCAAAGGTACCAAATTCCAATGTAGAAAAATTTCTACTGATCAGTATATCAAGTTTATTAATCATAACAGATGTTGCAGCTAATTTTTGTAGTGGATAGTTATTAAAACCTTTATTTTCATATTTTTTGTGGCCTTTTATTTTGAAGTAGTTTTTGCTGTGTAACAATGCTCACCTGCCTTGTTTCTTTGTTTGTTGTCCTCGGTGTCAATGTACTGTGTTGTGATACTGGCTGAAAACTGGAGTGTGGAAGTCCAACACTGACTACTTTAAATAATGTAGCTGAGAGTTGTGCAGCTGCATTTCACAGTATTTTGCTTTCAGTGTTTACAACGACCCAATAATACACAGTTATATAGGGCCAGTGCACTATTGTTTAACTTTAGATAAGCCTCATTAATAGGTCGCAGGTGAACATCGACATATTGCTACAATAGTTTTCTGTTGCACATCTACGAGCAGTAAAAACCTAACCACAAAGTTCACTGTTCTTGAAGAATAGAAAGGTATGTATGGAGCAGACACTGTCATTACTTTAACACATGACCTATTGGTGTAACACTAATTTCACTGTTAAGTTGATGCATTGTTGTCCTAACCAACACAGGTTCCTTGTCTGAAACTCGGCCGTGGACTGACTGTCTCAGGACCAAAAATCAGGCCCTTATATATCCTCACAATAATAGGTGCTGAAACTACACATTGTTCAAAGTTTAATTTACAGAAATTACAATTAAAACTTAACTCATTAAATTAATTGAATACTTTAAAATTTTTTTAAAAGAGTTTCTTCTACTACAGAAGTGAAGCAAAAGTGTTTGTTTAAATCATGAAATTAATATATATAGTTATGCAAACAATACTTTTGACAAAACTGTTACATACTTTGGAATTAATTAAGGGCTAGCTTTGCTAACATGTTTTCAAATAGAGCCAAATAAATACTTTAAGATTACCGTACTAGGATTTCATCTTCCAAATGTTTACAATTATTACAGAATTTATATTTGTTGTCAGCAGTAGAATTTTCGTTAAGAAACAGTTACTAGTTTCACCCTATAACAAAAGATACTAACTAGGAATAGTCAAAATAAATCAGAAAGTCAATTACATACATAAAACTAATCACAAAGTTAGATCTGGTGTTAAATCCTTTAAAACTGAGGGCCAACCTTTTTCTTATTTGAAAGTTCAGATTATACTCATGTATGTTAATGCTAATTACTTTAAAAAAATGAATTTTAAGCAGGCAGATGGCAAAACAAGAGGGGAAGTAAAAAAATCCCAGCTTGCTTAATCACAGCTGTGGTTTTCTGAGATGTATGCACTGAAAGGAAATAATCATTAACAAATTTAATACCTCATACTTTTCCAGTTTCATAAAATATTAATGAACATGAGCCAGTGCAGTGCTTATGTCATAAAAAATCTCCTTATTCTCTTTACTTTATTCCCACAGAGAATATTTTTGAATTTGCTCAGTGTTCACAGTGCTGGACACAGTTTTAGGATTAGACTTACAACATTATAATGGAGTACTGATTTGTAATTGATTACTTTTTATTGAATACTGGATATGTAATTAGAAGTAAATTTTGTGTTACATTATAGACCATATACTCATTCATTTATTGCAGGAATAATGGACAACTTGCCACATTGTGCAAAGGGAAGCAAACGAGAAATGTCTTCCGGGGCATCTACATCCTCATCAGTTTCTTCACAGATCGAATGTTGTGACTACAGCTATGCCAAAAATTTATATAAAAGTGTCATAAGTGACAGCACAGTTGAATTACGTAATGCTGTAGAGGAGTTTGGTGAGAGACAGTGGCTGGCATATCTGAATACCTCGAAAAAAGTAAGTGTTATTTTTTTTTTGTACAGCCACAATTTGTTTATAAAAATACTGTACTGGCTTCTACTCAACAGTTTTCAACAAATGACTGAAAAACACACATTCATGCCCAGAGCTGTCACACAGTTGCAACTTGTCATGTTTATAGTAGCATATGCTTTACATCAAATGCTATCTCAAGTTTGTTTTTGTTGATTATTACATTACATTACATTTTTATTGGTCGTTTTGATCTTTTGTTGTACAAGGTATACAATATGATATTGCACAACTCATTGTGATTTACGGTACATGTTTTTAAATCATACAAGAATATTTACATTGATTTAGGCTTAATATTATCACAACTGAAGGTTGAGCTTCCATACATTATATTTAACCTTGGCAATAAATTTTTGTGTTTCGAGATATTCATCTATACTATAACAACATTTATGCAATAAATATTTATGGACAGCAGTTTTAAATTTTGAAGTATCTTTTTATTGTTTTAATGTTTGTAGGTAGCTTATTGTATAGTTTGTTACCTGTTTGCAGTGGTCCATTCTGTTTAGTGTTGTGTGTGCATGTTGAACATGTATGTCCCGCTTTCTCCTTATTTTATACAGGTGAATACTCTGGTTGGTTGACAAAAGATTGTTGCTATTTTCTGAGATTTTCCTTACAAATACGATTACTTGTAAAATGTACATACATGTTAGTGGAAGGATATGTAGTTTCTTGAATAAGGGCTTGCATGAGCTTATTGATGCGGCATTTTCTATTGCTCTTACAATTCTCTTTTGGCATATAAAACAACTTTTGCTAGCAGATGTGTTTCCCCAAAAGATTATGCCATATCACAGTAAGGATTCTGCCTGGGCGAAGTATAGATCTTTTAGTCTCTCTTTTGATGTGCAATCAGAAAGAATTTTGATAGTATAGCAAATGGTATTTAATTTATTTGTAATGGATTTTGTATGTTGGACCCATCTTAGATCTTCTTTCATCCATATCCCAAGAAATTTTGTAGAGCTTACATTTTTGAGGGTTCTAGTAAAAAACTGTCTGGTGCTAGTGGACATTTATTTTGCACTGTGTGTATATGCATTGTAACTGTTTTTTTCTGTGTTTATTACTAAGTTGTTACCAGAAAACCAGTCTTTAATGTGGGTGGTACAATTTTTAATCTCGTGTAGTAATTCTTCTTTGGCCCTTCATTTTATTATCACATTTGTGTCATCCACAAATTTTATGTAATTATGGCATGGACTAGTTGATTCCAAGTCATTTACAAAGAGTAGAAACAGAACTGGTCCTAGAATGGAGCCTTGTAGTTGCTTGATGCTATGCTTTTCTGAGCAGTAGGACTTCATCTTGTTCCCTTCTTGGATAGTAAGCTCAACTAATTGCTCTCTATTTTGGAGATATGATTTTATCTATTCATAGGCCGTGCCTCTAATACCTACAGACACAAGTTTCTGAAGCAAGATGTTGTGATTGATGACATTGAATGCTTTAGAGAGATCTGGGGAAATATGGCTGAGATATGTTCTTTATTGTCTGTTGCATTTAAGGCTTCATTTAGGAAAGCAAAGATAGCTGTCTCAGTAGATTTAGATTTTCGGAATCCATGTTGAGTATTTGAGAAATAATAATTTTTTTTCCATGAAATTGATTAATCTTTTATAATAGATTTTTCAATTAGATAATAGTGAGATTGGCATGTAGTTTGATACTTCTGTTTTTATCCCTTTCTTGAACAGGGGTTTTACTTATGCTATCTTCAATTTTTCTGGGAACACCCCTTCTGATAGTGACCAGTTACTGATGTTGACGAGTGGCCTGGCTATGAGGGGAGCACATTTCTTCAAGCTATAGTCAGGGATATTGTCAGTACCAAAGGTGAATTTGGGCTTCAGTTCTTTGATTATATTAAGTATTTCCTTTTCATTGGTAGGGTATAGAAAAATAGATCTGTTATTTATAGTACATCTGGATTGATTTATAGGAGTACACTGTAAATTTTGATTTATAAGATGTTCAGCTATCTCTGTAAAGTAGGAATTAAATTTATTTGCAATTTTTGTAGGTTCAGTTATCACAGTTGAGTTCTCCTTTAGGCAGTTAATGTTATGGAAGCCTATCTGTTCTGCTGCAGTTTCTTTCCTGACAATATTCCACATGGCTTTAGTCTTATTGGTGGAATTTTTATGTATGTGTCATTTGCCATTATTTTTGCTTGTTTGACAAAATTTTTGTATATCTTTTTATAGCTTTTGTAGTAAGAGTCAAATTCTGGTGATTTTGAGTTGTCTGGACAATCTGTGCAGTAATATTTTTTTGTTTGAAGGTACTAGAGTCCCAGGAGTAATCCATTTATTTTTTGTTTTCCTTGTGTGTTTTTTCCTCTGGGTTGGAGGGAAGCACAGTTCAAAATAGTAGGAAAAATTGTTAATAAAGTTACTATATTTTCCATCTGTGTGTTCGCAGTTGTAAATCTCTTCCCATCTTTCTTTGCTCAAGTAATGGAGAAAATAATTTATATTGTCATTACTGCAGTTTCTACTGGTGGTTGTTAGGCAGGGATTAAGCTGTAGCTCAGTTTCCATACTCAAATTTTTTGAGCTGTGTGATCTCCAAAGTCTGTGTTTAGTGTTTCTATTGTATACTTAATTTCTACGTTTACAAATATATGATCAATCATGGTACGTGAAGTCTTTGGGACATGAATTGCTGTTTCTATGGCGGATTTCATGTTAAAAGTTTGCAAGAGATTCAGTAATTCATTCTTTTCTTTGGTGTCCTTTGCAAAGTCAATATTAAAATCAGCACATACAATAACTCTTCTGTTTCTTTGTGTTAGTCTGTTGAGTGAATATTCCAAACTTTTTAGGAGAGTATTTGTCACCAGTTGGAGCTCTGTATAAACAAATAACAGCTAGATTAATGTCTACTATCTCAACTCCTGATAGCTCTATAGCTTTTTCCTTCACTACTTCAACAGGAAATTTTACATTTACAAGGTTTATATTATTTCTTATGAATATACAACTGCCACCATGTTTAAGAATTTTTCTACAGAAATAACCACCTAGCACAAAGTTAGATAGGGACACAATATGTAACTTGTCCTCATCAAGCCAATGTTCTGTGAGACACAATAATGAGGTACTTTTTGTTTTGTAATAGGATTTGGATTTCACTTGTTTTACTAGTTAGTGATTGCACATTTTGGTGAAAAAGAACCAAGTTCATATTTTTGTGTTTTATCTGTGAGTTTTTATTTTGTGTCACCACAGAAAATCCTGGCTGTGAAGTAGAAGTCTGGACTTCATCTGATACATCATTTCTGGTATTTTTTGAACTTTCTTTCCAGGGAGATGTTTTACAATGGGAATTTAACATTTCACTAGAATATATTTGCATGCATGTATTTTCACCCCTATTACTGCTTATAAGTTTCCCTTCTTCATTATAATCTGATGACAAACATTCTAGAGCCTAGTCTGTTAAGATGCAATCCATCTTTACCAAGACGCCTGTCATTAAGAAATTTGTTTAGATCAATGAATATTACACCCAGTTTGTTACATTCCTCTTTAATATTGTCATTTATTTTTTGTATGTATCTGTCACTTACTGACCTTCTGTACGCAATGCCACTTATTATAATTCTCGAGGTGTTGTAGATGTTTCTGGTAGTTCGTACTAGGTTTCTTGTGTTGATGATTTCTTCTTCACTGCTGCTTCGTAGACAGTTCATTCCAACATGAATAAATACACCTTTGGGATTTCTATCACATATCTTAGTAGGACTTGATGCTGATATTAGGATATTGCTGAAATGTTTCTGCAACTGCTTCATCCTGATTCCAGGGCGAACGTCTATTTTAGAGTTTGGAACTACGATGATTTTTAACATGGAGTCGCCTATTATTAAAAACTCATTTGCACTTACAGTACTCAGGGGACGTTTTGTTTCATTTTCGGCAATTCTATCACTTGCCCACTTATTTATTTTCGTTTTTATGTCTAAATCAGTTTGTACTGTAATAGGAACTAAGTCTTATTGTTCACATGTATCACTTCTAACTCTTCAGTTTTTATACAAACACAATCTTTTGTCTTTTTCAGCAAACTATTTTCTTGCTGTAGCGACGACAATTCTGTTTTTAATGTGTTTATATCATTTTGCAGGATGTGAATAATTTTGTCTTTTGTACTTATGGCAGAAGTCAATCACAACTGTTCATCACTTTAACACTCGGAGCATGTCCACTGTATATCCTCACTTACGAATTTTAAACACACTTTGGTGCATTTCTCATGCAGCCAGAAGTTACACACTTTGCACCAAATTCCTTTTGTTAAGCGTTTATTACACTTGCTACACTAAGAACTACTTATTTTTGACTGTTTCTGGAGCTTTGTGACACTATACAATCCTATGGGCGCTATATTATACCTTAGGAAGTATGGTACAATTTTATAAGTTTTTGTTAGCATAGATTGCATATGATACCCTCATAGTTTGTGGACAACTGAACCCTCTTAAAGGAAAGCACAAAGAGTTTGTTAACCCATGAGTTTGTTTCCTTATGAATCACACTGCAAACAGAGAAACTTGTTGAAATATTTTGATTCTGTAGTAAACAGGTGTTACTAGTAATTGAACAACTAGATGCTTGCTTTCAAGAGGATCACATTCTTGCTTTCAAGAGGATCACATTCTTGGCAATAGACTTTCTGCAAAATAAATAACTCACAGTACAATGCTAAATGTGAGCATTTAAATCTTAAGATGCCAATGGGACTAAAAACATGCAGCTACAATGCCAAGAAGTAGGAGTCCTTCTCATGTGTAATCATAAAATTTGTCGTTTTGTTGTACAGTGAACCAAAATATGTGTCAAACGTAAATAGGAAAAAAATGAACATACTGGCCCTTTCATCCTTGTCACATGCTTTTCTTCTTTTAAATTTTAAGTTTCAGCATTTACAGAATCTAACAAAGAAAAGCTTACTGCAAACTTCTACAAAATACAAATGAGTTTATTGAGATTAATCTGAAAATAAAGTTCATTATAAAATAATGACAGTTACAAAAACTACTTATTGACTATCAAACAGATGGTCATTATTCCCATGATATACAATTAATACCTCTGAGATTGCGTACAGTACTATTAATTCTTCGATTGTTCTTTAAAATCCCTTGATGAACATAAATTAGTTGCAGGTATCTTCAACTTTTGTAGTCCTGTCTTCCTCAGTTGCGTGTAATATTACGGTATATTGATAATTTTTACTTATGGACCGTCTGAAGAACAACACCAAAAATGCAACAGGAGCGTAATATGTAAGAAATTGTCCACGCAACCTGCCACTGATGATGCCTTGCAGAAAATAAAGGCGAAATGTGTATGGCACTAAAATTGTGTTTTATTCAGTTGCTGTCAGATGGTCCATAAGTAAAAATTACCAACATACCGTAATAGTTGCAGGTATTTTTCTAGACCTGTCAAAAGCCTTTGACATCCTGGAACACAACATTTTGCTTGAAAAAATCAGCAAAACGAGGAGTAAGAGATGTAGCACATAGCTCTTCGTGTCCACATCTCAAAAAGCCACAGGCAGGAGGTATCACGTCAGTATGAATTCTACAGTAAGAATAACACCTCCTCCCTTTCTACCTATTTACCAATAAAATATGAGATACTTCATTGCTCAATCTTAAGTCCACTAATCTTCATGATTTATGTAGATTACTTCATTGAATATATGAGTCTCAAAAAACCATCCTATCCTGCCTACTGCTTATTGGATACAGCCCCGGAACCTTGCAGGCAAAAGCAGAAAGTTCTATGAATGGACTTTCTGAGTCATTCACCAAAACAAAACTCACTGTATATACTGAAAAACTGTGGGTGTCAACTTTCCTTTACTTGCTCCATCTACTCAAATGGTTGTTCAAATACAGTTAAAAACAATCCCCTATCAAATGTGATAAAAAATTATTGGGTCTTTGGGAGCTGCAAGGCTTAAGTTGGGACTCACATATAAATAATTTGTCTAAGAAACTCCCATCCATGTGCTGTGGTCTAAGAATATTAAAGTCTACAAAAACAAAACAATACCACAGGCATACTATGTGCAGTTCCTCACTGCCTCTGTCTGGGGTCATTTTCTGGGGATGCTCACAGTGTAAAGGCTTTCAGAATACAAAAAGAGCTCTAAGAATAATCTGTGGCATTAAATTTCATTTTACTGACCTTGGGTGTTCTGAATGTTCCAAGCTTGATCATTTATGAAATTGTCTTTTTCACTAGAGACCTCCTCTTGAAAAGAGGCAAACTATTACAGAACAAAAATGTACACTGGAGCCGTGCATCATGCCACATTTACACACTCGAGCCCACCTGCAGCTGGCTGCTCCGTCCTGTTGCCTGCACTGTGGGTAGTAGAGCTCAAATGTGCTGGCAATGCAGTGTATGAGATGTGATGCCCCGTCAAGGCTCATGAGGAATATCCTGTCTTACATCCTTCCCACCTTTCCCATTGCCACCCAAATACCTACATAATAGCCTTGTCCATCCATACTTCATCACTGGCCCCAACCTCTTACCTAATGGCTCATATCCCTGTAGTAGACCTAGATGCAAAACCTGTCCCATAATTCTCCCACCACCACCACAACCACAACCACCACCCACTCCAGTCAGTTGATAGGTACCCCATACACCATAAAAGGCACAGCTATCTGTGAAAGGAGACATGTGATCTATAAACCAAGCTGAAACCACTGTGCTGTTTTCCATTTTGCCATGACAACTAAGAAGCTATCAGTCTACATTAATGGCCAGTGACAAACCGTGGCCAAGAGACAGCTGGACGAGCCAGCTGATAAACATGCTGCCCAACACAATATGCTTCACATCCATGATTGCTTCAAAGCCTGTGCCATTTAAATCCTTCATATCAACACCAGTCTTTCTGAACTGCACAGATAGGAGCCCTCCCTGCAATATATCCTATGATCCCATAAACCACCTGACTGCAACCTCCACTAGTGCCTGTCTTCCACTTACCTATCCCTTTCTTGCATCCACTCTTGCACAACACTGCTTCTAGTCCACTAATGCAAACCCAAATCATGTCCTCATCTCTACTTCCCTTCTTTCGCACCCCTAATTCCCATCAAACCTCCCAACTGCCCCTAGAGCCTTACCCTGTCCCCACCACATCCCTGCATACTCCCTGCTCCCACAAGAAGCACTAGGCCTTCCCCCACCCAAACTCACTATTCCTTCCCCTCCACACCCTCATTCCACCACCGGATTGCAGCTTCCATCAGGCACACTTATGGTGACTCAGCCTAGCCACAGCAGCCAGACACAGCACTCATTCATGTTTGAGTTGTGTTCGTGTGAATGTGTAGGTGTTTGTAACTGATTACTTGTTTAATTAACCTGTCTTCACTGGTTCTGTTTATATGTGACAGTTAGTTCCAAAAATGAACAGATCAGTGTTAAGAGCAGACAATTGTTTCAAAAGGTGTGTGACAGTTGCCACAAAATACATTGCTGGTTTTCGTAAACAATAACAAATGTTTAATTGACATGTTGGCTTTTGTAAACTACAAGAGGACATGTTTAATTTTGGAATTAACAAATACTCACATAATAATTTTTGGAATGGATAAAATACGAAGGTTTCTGAAAACCATGAAATGTTCACAAGAACTGTAAAATACATTCTCATTTGTAATATAATTATAAAATATTTAAATGGATAACATAATTACCATATATGGGATGACACACACACACACACACACACACACACACACACACACACACACACACACACACAGGTTACACAGCATCACACACACACACACAAACACACACACACACACACACACACACAAACTGGCTACACTGCATTTTACTGGAAAGTTGAGTGCAGCTCTTTGTTTGTGCATCAGTTGCTGCAAGAAGCCCATATTTTTGAGCTGTTACAGAAATGGGTCAGTTTCCATTAGAACAGTGAACTGATATTGTGGAGTGTTACAGGCCCCATCAAGGAATGTAAAGAAATGTTTCAAATGAAGTATCCTGGTAGCATACTGGTACTATCCACAAACTGCACAATCCAAAATTTGTACCGTACATGGAGGGCTGTAGGATCCATTCAGAATGTGCAGAGGAATGAGTGACCAACAGTGAGAACTTCTGAAAATATAGACAATTCAAATGGGCACTACAAGAAGATCTCAAAAGTCACAGCAGGTTGGTGTATCTTGTACAGCTTGTCATTGTATACAAGAAGATATGAAATTAAAACCATATCATGTGAATGTGGTGCAAGAGTTGAAATTCGAGGACCAGGAAAAAAGAGTATTATTGTGACTGGCTGTTAACATTAATTGCTAATCGTTATTTGGGCCTCTTGCTTTCACCGTGTCAGGTGAGACTGGCTTCAGTTGTTCCAGGATTACAGATACAGGTCACAGGACAACCCACATATTCTGCAAGAACAATCTCTCCTCTCAGAGAAGATAGGTGTTTGGTATGTGTTGTCGGACTTGTCCATTATTGACTCCAGGTTTTTCAGTTATACCTTACACAGTGCCAGGTATGTAGAGATCTTTGACTCTTTCTATGCACAATTAATGGATGCAGAGAAGCTGCAAGCAGTATTCCAACATGATGGAGCAACCACTCACAAACCCAACCAAAGTACGGACTACATCACTAACATATTTCCTGAAGATAGACTTGTCAGTAGAGGCCTCTGACCCCAAGGTCCCTGGATTTGTGATTTTTATTTATGGAGTGCAGTAAATAGCAAAGTGTGTGCTGTCAATCCTTGCACAATAGGTGATTTTAAATGGAACTTTAGAAGACAAATTAACATCATCACTTCTGCAGAATTACAGTGTGTCACTGGGAACATCATCACATGAAGTCAGCAATGCCTGGATGCCTGTGGCCACCACTTCCAGCATCTCTTATAAACAGGTAACTACATTTTTTTAGCATTACTATCATCCACTCTTTTTTTAGTTAGTTCATTGTTACTTGAATCTCAGGCATGATGTAAACCAATCTTACGTGGGACATCCTGTACAATATACATATTTTATAATCATTTGTGTCTTAATGGAATTAAAAAATAAAAATTGCTTCTCTGAGTACAGTTTACACACTGCCTTCTGGATCAAAATTCAGAAGGGTTTTATCTGTCCATGTGAAATACTTTGGGCATTAATGATGCACCCATTTAAGGTACACTTGTTATAACTGAAAATTAACTGTAATTTATAATTTAATCTCTAACAAACTAGCACTACTTTCTTAAACTTAGAAGACTCCAGCAGTTCTTTGTAAAACTTAAGCTCTGATTAGTGGTCCATTTGGTGCCACAGTGCTTATTTAGCAGCCTTGAAACATTTAAAGATTTATGTAAAACACCAAAACATAGGGTTTCAACAAGCATTTGCTTAGTTCTTTTGATTTTTCCGCAAACACCACCTGGTGCTCCAAGCTCTGAAAGACACTTGGATAGTAATTGTTAATTTGATTGTTACTTTGATTCACTGAAAAATTATTCATTCATGGGGACAAACCTGAAGGAAACTAAGGAAAACATTTTGTAAAGTGTTGAAGGTATATAACAATGAATATACTGAAGATTTGTTCTGGATCTAATCATGTGAAATACATGGAAATGATATTTAAAAGGAGTTTCATTTAATAATTCAATCAGATAAATTTTTGATAATGTGAACAGGTGATTATCATCTCAGTTGTTTGAAGAATACATTATCATAAGATACTGATTTCAGGGATGTGAATTTTGATAAGAAATGTGACAAATCCAGGACTCTTGCACTGGGATCATATCCATTTTTTTTTACAGGACAATACGTAATAACAATTATGATGACATCAAGGAAATTAAGATGAGTATGATTTCATCAACAAATAACTTTGGACAACATTGATATGCAACCTATGTCCCACAAAGTGAACAAATTATTTCTGTGTCTACTGCTTTAGACAGAAACGTCAGAAAAAATTGAGTCAGGTTACTAACATCATTTAGTGGAGTTGAGAGACTGGGTTTTTTGGAGTATGATAATGTAAGTGAATCAGTCAGAGGAAAATACACTAATTAGTATGTTACAAGCTAAGGGAGCACAGGGGCAAGTTGCTGTAGCACTGTTTTCTTCTTAGTTTTCTGTGTTATATCCTCTTTTTTCATCTTTAAATCAGTCATTGTTACCACTTTCTATCTATACTATCATACTTTCATTTGATAGAGTAATGATTTTGATGTATACATTTTTGTCTTGTGAATTATTTTATTGTTTGCTGGTTTTAGTCAATAATTCAAGTATGTTTGCAACGTAATGCATAATGAATCAATTTTCATTACAGTAACACAATCAGATGCTGAGTGTTATCATTTGTACTTTTATATAAATTTCTAAATATTATATTATACTTGGCACAAAATAAAGATTGTGAGGGTATTAGTCCCATAAGCGAATTTAAAAATTACAAGGAAAAGTTTTTAGAATGCAAAAAGAGTCAGCATTTATTGTGATATTGTTTGTTTGACATGTTGTCTTCTAAAGGGGAAAAAAAACTGAAAAAATTGCAAGTACTGAAAAATAGCGGTACATAAATTTTATTGTGTGTGCTGCATCATCATCATTTAGTGAACACTCTTATGCAGGATATGTACCTTCACACTGCTACTATGAGAAGTCTATCATTAAAGGATTAATGTACCATAATTGTAAAACAGTTTATGATTTTAAGAGGTCAAGTGTCAGCCCAGAATGAAAACTCTGGTTCTGTTTGAATTACTGCATAGACAAAATTCACCAAAGGTGAACAGTTCTGACAGTAAATACAAAATAATTAGGTTTCTAATAGATGAGGTACATGTTGTTATAAAGTGCACAAATGAATAACATGAATGATAAAAATGACGAAATTTTGGATTGAAAGTGAGAGTAAGACAATACATAAAGTGTAGTCTTTAGCTAGCAGTCCTGCAAATGTTTATCACCGTCATTCATCTCTTTCACCATTTTATTTGAACAGTGTTTCAAAATTAGTGTTCAAATATGTGTGCTTGGAGCAAGAAATTATCTGCCATAGGCATTGGAAGAAGTTAAATAGGACCATTTCAGAAAAAAACAGCCACAGTACAGCACCTGCTTGCAAAGTCATCTGAAGATGGGCAGAGACTGGAAGGTGTAATTAATAATAAATGGGTCAAGAAATATTGTGTGACTATTATTTTGTGACCAAACAGCTATTTTAAAGGATTTTCATCATTGGGAATTTACTCAACTCCAGTACTAGTAAGATGAAACTAATTCTCTGTGTGAGTGAACATTGGATTGAAAGTACAGAAATAAACTTGGTTATACCATTTAATTACTACTGGCAACAAGTTACTACAGACCAAAAATTGTCCAAGTGCAGTTGCCATCTACAGCAATAAAAATATGAATTTGAAATATTCATCCATAGATAGCATAGCCTTTGTGTATAATGTATTTCTGAAGTGTATGCTGTGGCACAAGACACTTAGGAACTCATTATTGCATCTCTTTACCAAACACCAGCTTTTTATTGACAAAATTTGCCAAAAAACTCTCTGCTTTAATTTTAATGACTGCCAAATACAGGCGTGCCCAGAAAGTAAGTGCTGTTTCATTCTACTACCACAGCAGCACTTGTGTTGTACCTCTGCACATTTGCACTCATTTCTCTGGTTCACTGTCTTTCAGTTGATGCGATTACAGCTGGATCGTGTCGTGTTTACACTTTTTAGTGGTTGTTCAAAATGTTTAAGACAGTCTCTGAGCTCACTGACTGAAGTGTGTTCTGTAATACGGTGAGCCAGCTGACAATTCAATGGTGGACAAACCAATGTTCATTATGAAGCAACAGAATGGCTGGACTTCAGCTGTCAATTATGGTTTGGTTGAGGAAACAAATGAGAAAACTCATGAAACAAGCTGGTTCACAATAAGAATGTTTTTTGAAGAGTTTCCACACATTTTGAAAACTGTTTGGCATGAGATTGTCACAAATCGTGTTCTCACTGAGTTCTGAAAATGTTTACAAATGTCCACAAAATTAGATTACTTGGCAGTGCTTTGACATTTCTTACCCAATACAGTAATGAGCAAGGTCGCCGACATCCAGGGACTAGGTGCAGGGGGCAGCCCAACTTCTCCATAGCACTCAATGGAAAACATGTAGCATACTCAGGTGATTTTCTTTCAAGAAAATGATTTGAAAGTCAGTTTACACAGATTTTTAACAGGGTTAGAACTGTAACTTTTATGACCACTTAAAAGTTGCCATTCATCTTCCAAAACACAAAGTACTGTGTACCCTAAAGTCTAGCCCCCAATCCACTACAAATGACTGAATGGGTGTCGTTATGATGAGGGGATGAATTCTCAAACATATCTGTGATTAGTGATGAAACTTGTGTGTCATGATCCCAATAAATAAAAATTGAAAAATTGAAAACAAAATTGTCTGCACAAAAAATCATGTACATTGTGTTTTGCAACAGACAGGTCATTCACCTTGTTGAATTCCTTTCCAGAGGTGAATCCATCAGTGCAGTATGATACAGCGAAACATTGAGAAAACTTTGGTATGCAATTGAAAACAAAATAAATGGCATTGTGTTACTTTATGACAAAGCACATCCCCATTCTGCTGATGTTACTCAAAACCTTATTCAACAATTTGGTTGGTAGCAGTTTGATCACCCATTCGAGGAAGGCGATCTGACAGTGATGACACTAAAAGTGGTGTTTGACAGTGGCTGCCTTCACTGGCGGCATATTTCTATGAAGAGGGCATAGAAAAGTTTGTCTGAACAATGATAACTATGTAGAAAAATAGTTTAAGAAATGCTCTCTCTTGTAAAAATGAACTTTGGTTTGAAAAAAGTTTTTGTGTGTATTTTTTCCAGGACAGCACTTACTTTCCAAACATGCCTCATATAAGCACTGTGATGTTTTCATCATAGGAGGTATTAACCTAGGTAAGAGATTAAAGAGAAAATATGTGATTTGTTTACTATATAGGTCAAAATCAACAAATTTTTACTACTTAAATGAATAATCAACCAGGATGGAACTGTGCCTTGACAATATAATTAGTGATGTGTGTTGAAACTGAGTACTATGTGACAGCATCAAAATAGGAACACTGATCATGATGGCATATGGCTCAAAATTGGAAACCTTCCTATTGATAATGCTACAATGTTAGCTACTTACAGAGTTGTCCATGAGAAGAAAGTTGAAAGAATGAGAAATGAGTTGAGGCTAATAGTGGTCCAATAAATTAATTAGTGAGAAAAATATTAATGAATGCTTCTCCACATTCAATTTCTTCATAAACATGCACTAGACAGTACTTCCCCTCATTTCTAAGAGATGCAACACTAGCTGTAGGCATGATCAACAACATACAAAAATGTTGTACACACCACATCTCAATAAAATCAGGATACTTTTATTCATGCTGAGGTACTGAATTACTGATAACTGTGAGAGCAAGAATAATTATATAAGCTTAAGGAAAAATTGCCAATAAACTAGAGAAGCAAAAATCAGAGCAGATGAAGAATACATTTTAACTTCTAAATATAAATGTAAAGCAGCATGGAATGGAGTGAAAACTGAAAAACATGGGAAAGGAAGAAAGCAGTATCCTAATTAACTTTAATACTCTCTTAATGAATATTTTGTAAGTTTTGGAAGTTCTCTGTATCATAAAGTGATAATACATCTGATACTGAGGCCTTCCTTTTGAAATCATACAGTAAAACAAACAGAAGATCAGTTGGAGATTAATTACTGCTAGAGACATTACTAATGTAAACAAGCTGAGCAGGTACAGAACAGAAGGCAGGTTCAGTAACTATATTCTAAAATGTATAATTAAGGGAATCAGAAGGCCTCTGCTCTATCTTCTAGACAAAACTGTTGATGATAGTACTTTCCCTGAGTGACTTAAAATTACAGTAATGCTTCCCATATGCAAAACGTGTGACAGAGCCATACTAGATAACTACAGATCACTATCAATTGACCCTATAATGTCTAAAACCATAGAGAGTTGCATACATAAGCAGATCTAAAAGTATTTCAAGAATAACAAATTACTGAATGAAAGCCAGTTTGGATTCAAATCAAATCGATCAACCATACAAGCTACTGATAGTTTGTTAACTGCAATTCACAGTGGTTATGATAGGAAACTAATCTCCTGTGCTACACTTATAGTAAAGTTTTTTATTCTCTCACACATGAGACTTGCAAAAAAGCTTGAATACCATGGATCTGTAGATAAACTACTAAACTGAGTTACATCTTACCTAAGCAACAGGCAACAATTAGTGCATATCAGCAAGGAGAGGTTAAAACTAATGAAAATTAAAAGAGGAATTCCAAAAGGTGCTGTCCTTGGACCATTCCTCTTTGCTGTGTATGTTAATGATGTTCCTGACTACTTGATGTACAGAAATGTTTTCTACGCTAATGATATTACTATGATTCACCGGGTGAGAATATTGTACAGGTGGTTATAGACAAAGATAAGAAACTATCTGAAAAAAGTAGTCAATGGTGTAAAGCTAACAAGCCATGTGTAAATAAAACAAAACCAGAGGAAATGTATTTTAATATAAAGACACACAAAGAAAATATTCAAACTGTTGGGCCAAAGACTCTCAAGAGATGAATAAATAAAATATATGACTGGTAAACTTGTACTCGTGATTTTTCTGCTTCATAAGCTAAGGTATCCTATCAACAAAATGTTACTGGTTCTCTGTTACTACACATTCTAGTATGATGTACTGTTGTGGGGAAATTCACTAGGTACAAACTACCTTTTCAGATGTCAGAAAAAAGCCTGTAGGTGTATTCAAGGATTGAGTCCTAGAGAATCCTGTAAGAAGCAAGTCAGGCAACTCAGTTTAATGACACCCCTGTGTCTTTATGTGTGTAGCTGCTTCACGTATGTCAAAGAAAATATACAGAAATATAATGGAAGGAAACATTCCACGTGGGAAAAATTATATATAAAAACAAAGATGAGGTGACTTACCGAACAAAAGCGCTGGCAGGTCGATAGACACACAGACAAACACAAACATACACACAAAATTCAAGCTTTCGCAACAAACTGTTGCCTCATCAGGAAAGAGGGAAGGAGAGGGGAAGACGAAAGGAAGTGGGTTTTAAGGGAGAGGGTAAGGAGTCATTCCAATCCCGGGAGCGGAAAGACTTACCTTAGGGGGAAAAAAGGACAGGTATACACTCGCACACACGCACATATCCATCCACACATACAGACTGTATGTGTGGATGGATATGTGCGTGTGTGCGAGTGTATACCTGTCCTTTTTTCCCCCTAAGGTAAGTCTTTCCGCTCCCGGGATTGGAATGACTCCTTACCCTCAGACTGTATGTGTGGATGGATATGTGCGTGTGTGCGAGTGTATACCTGTCCTTTTTTCCCCCTAAGGTAAGTCTTTCCGCTCCCGGGATTGGAATGACTCCTTACCCTCTCCCTTAAAACCCACTTTCTTTCGTCTTCCCCTCTCCTTCCCTCTTTCCTGATGAGGCAACAGTTTGTTGCGAAAGCTTGAATTTTGTGTGTATGTTTGTGTTTGTCTGTGTGTCTATCGACCTGCCAGCGCTTTTGTTCGGTAAGTCACCTCATCTTTGTTTTTATATAAAATATACAGAAATTTACTCTGAGAATGTATGTAATGTATGTATGTATGCACAGTACCATAAACAGCTGCATGCTAGGCATACCATATTCAAGGCTGTTACTGATACACAACAGCCACAAACACGTAAGTCTGAGGATGTGTATTATACTGCCACAATCAGTAAAAGTCCTTAATCTAAGTAAATTTAAGGTATTATTAGAGGTATGGTTTAAAAATATGGCATATTATTCAGAGGAAGAATACCTTCAAAGTGACCTGAAGAACATATACAATGAGGGAAAACACCCTAATTAATAGGAAATAAGAGTATAATAGCTGCATACTGTGTGTGAGTGTGTGTGTGCGTGTGTGTGTGTGTGTGTGTGTGTGTGTGTGTGTGTGTGTGTGTGTGTGTGTGTGTGTGTCGCCAACATGGCTTCTTACACTGCTGAAGGGGCATGACTACAATTGTCATTTCTGCCAATCTATAATGTAAATTTACACTGGTGTGCAGCTACTGTTGGATGCTAATCAGTTTATTTCTGAGTCCACTTCTTCCACATTTTCCCCCTATAATCTCATCACCATTCTTATCCTTTCTCTACACTGTTGTGGAGCAGCAGTTCTGGTGAAACTACTCCAGCAACTGAAGCATTGTGGTTCCCTCATTGCAGTGACCAAGCTATACTTTTCTCCTTTTTATTTCGACAGTTGATATGATGATTCCTCTGTAAACAACCATTTGCAAAATTATGTTGTTACTTATTCTGGAATGAATTTTTCTTTGAACTAATATTCTATAAATGTTGTCAAGTATGCCATTCAACAATATGCATTTACTAACAGTTTTGTTCTAGTTAGTTAATACATCTGGATCAGTAAACACAAGTGTGTTGTTGTAGGGAATTTTTGTATCATTTTGAAGGAGGGTCAGACTGTTTCATTCACACTCAACATTTGGAATGTGATTTAAGAACAAAAATGTTTGACTATCATGTTAGAAACTTATAATGTAATTGGATAGATAAAAAGTCTATTCACCAAGCAGCAGCAGAACACACACATAAAATAAGGTTATAATTAGGCAAGCTTTTTGAGCCAGTGGCTCCTTCTTCAAGCAGAAGAGTTGAAGGAGGAGTAAGAGGGGTGAAGGAAAAGGACTTAAGAGGTTTAGGAAAAGAGGTAGATTTTGGAAAAGTCCCTCAGAACTGCAGGGTAGGGGAGACTTACCAAACAGGATGAGAAGAGAAGACTGACTGTTGGGGACTACACTGGGCAAGTTTTGAAAAACCTGAGAGCTTAAAGATGGAATACAGGGTAATATGCAAGAGAGAGACTGCTGCTAAAATATTGTGTACGTGTTAAAAGGAGTGAAAAGCTAAGTGCATTGCACATAACAGAGGTGGGAGTGGGAAAGTGAAAAATAGACAGGTAAGAAAATGAAAGATGTAGAAAACTAAAACGGAGTGAAAAGAGGAGTAGTTACTGTGAAGACATGCTGAGACGGAATAATTAATGTAAATTAAGGCCAGGTAGGTGGCAAGACCACAGACTTCTTGTAAAGTTAGTTCCCACCTGCGGCGTTCTGAGAAATTCCTGTCTGAGGGAAGAATCCAAAAGGCGCGTGTGGGAAAACAGGCACAGAGACCACGGCTGTAAGGTCATAGAGCACGCTGTGCAATGGGATATGGTGTGTTGCCGTATACACCCTCTGCCTATGCCCTTCCATCCTAAGTGATAATTTGGTGGTAGTCACGCTGATGTAAACATCCAAATGGTGTTTACATAACAGCTGTTATACTACATGTGTCATTTGACAGGTGGCTCTCCCTTTGATACTATATGCTTTGCCAGTTACACGGATGCTATAGATGGTGGTATGAGAGCGCACAGGCCAAGACTTGCAGTGGGGTATGGAGATTGGTGCAGAAGGAGCACAAAGTCTGACAAGAACACTGCAGAGATCAGGAGAGTGACAAAAGGTTTTTCGAGGTGTGATGGGCAAAATCTCAGACAGAATGGATCTCATTTCAGGGCTTGATTTTAAGAAGCCATGGCTTTATCAAATTAGCTGATTAATACATTCCAGACCAGGATAATACTGAGTGACCAGTAGTGTGCTCCCAAGTTTTTTGGAGGGATCAGCAGTAGCAGGATTAGATGAGATGGCCCAGGAAACATGCTTTTGCACTAGGCTGGTGGGGTAATTACGTCCAGTGAAGGCTGAGGTGAGAATGGTGGTGTATTGCTGTAAAGAGTCTGCATACAACTAAATGTGTGCCTCAAATGCCAAAACTGTATGGGAGGGAATGTTTGACCTGGAAAGGATACAATTATCAAAATATAAGTACTGTTGTTTGTTTGTAGGTTTACTGTGGCCTTTGGTGAGGATGAGATCAACATGAAAAAAGTGGCATGGGATTTGCAATAGGACCATGTAAATTTAATTGGGAGAAGATATTCAGAGATTCCAGGAATTTTAACAGGTCAGCCACACCATATGGTAAAGATGTCATCAATGGATCTAAACCAAACCAGGAGTTGAAGACTTATGAATCTGAGGAAAGGCCCCTCCAAGCAACCCACAAAGAAGTTGGCTTAGGAAGGAGCCATCCTGTTTCCCATGGCTGTATCCCTGATCTGTTTGTATGTCTTCCCCTCAAAAGTAAGTAGTATTTATTAAGTACAGAGTTGATTAAGGTGAGTAGGAATGATGTCATAGGTTTGGAATCAGGTGGGCACTGACAGAAAAACCGAGCGAGGTGGCGCAGTGGTTAGACACTGGACTCTCATTCGGGAGGACGACGGCTCAATCCCACATCCGGCCATCCTGATTTAGGTTTTCCATGATTTCCCTAAATCGCTCCAGGCAAATGCCGGGATGGTTCCTTTGAAAGGGCACGGCTGACTTCCACCTCCGTCCTTCCCCAATCCAATGAGACCGATGACCTCGGTGTCTGGTTTCCTCCCCAAAAACAACACAACCCCTGACTGAGGAAATGCTCAGCAACAGACAAGCCATGTGTGTAGGGGAAGGTTGCACCCATGGTGGCATCAATGGTGACAAGAAAGGTGTATGGTGGGAGTGGGATGGGCATGGATTTCAGGCGATCTAGGAAATGATCGGTATGTTTGATATGGGAGGGAAGTCTTTGTATTATGGGTTACAGGTGCCGATCAACTAAGTGCAGTGGGTGCTCTGAAGCCAGAAACTATAGGAAGGCCAAGATGATCATGCTTGTGAATCTTAGGAAGAAGGCAAAAGCTTGAGATGTGTGGTTTGGGTGGGGTGATTAAGTTCTATGGTTTTAGGTTTTAGTCCTTGTTAGGGGCCAAGGTTTTAAGGAGGGACAGCAAGTCAGTTTGAATTGCAGGAATGGGATCTTGATGGCAGATGATGTATGTAGAGGTTTTAGATAGCTGCCATAGACCTTCACTAAGGTACTCCTTTCAGTCAAGTACCACAGTGGTAGAACCTTTGTCTGCCGGGAGGATAATGATGGAGTGATCAGTTTTTAATGAATATAGAGTCTGGAGTTCTGCAGAGGACAGGTTAGGGTCATATTGTAAGGACTTGAGGAAGGGTTGTGAAGCAATTCTGGATGAGAGGAATTCTTTGCAGGGTTGTAAGGGATGATTTTGAGGTAATGGTGGTGGAACAAATTGGGATCATTGTTGGAACTGTTCAATGCAGGGTTCAGTGTCGGGTTTGCTGTTGGAAAGATTCTGGAATGTGGTTGCAAAGTGATATTTCCAGTTGACATTTTGTTTGTAGGAAAGCAGATCCTTCGCAAAAGCAGAATGATCAGATGCAGCTTTATGGCTGAAAATGAGACCCTTGGATAATACAGGTATTTCAGGAGGGGAAAGTGCTTTAGATGAGAGGTTGAGAACACTGTGCTGTTGTGACTAGTTCTTATAATTGTAAGTTATTCTTGGTCTGGGACATGGTGTGAAGGCTGTGGGATGTTATGGATGGTGGTCAAGTTTGGTTTTTTGGGAGAGGAGAGGTGGCTGAAGATGTGGTTTTTTAGGGAGCTGCAGAAGGATAGGAAGGGAAACACCACTGTTCAGGTAGTTTAGGAGAAGGTGGGACAGTTCTTTGAGGTAAAGTCTGGCATGTTGTTGCAGTTTGAAGTTAGCTTGACAGATGGTACCATCCAAGGAAACATGAGGGGCAGACAACTGCAAGATTTTCTAAAAGAAGAGAAGTCTGATGGAGTGGAAATTGGCTAATGAGGCATATAGGTCACAGATCAGCTGGGTAAGGGCAAGAGATTCCTGTACTTGTCCAGAAACAGGGACTTTCAGTGTTAGGCCTTTTGGAGTAACTCCAAGGGACAAGCAGATTTCAAGAAAGAGAATGTGGGACCATCGTTTTGATAGTGCAAAAGCATGTTTTTGAAAAGAACAGATGTAATATGTCATGCAGTGGATCATAGCAAGGGAGAAAAATTTGGATGTTAGAAATAGTGTGTCAAAAAAGATAAGCAGAGGGTGGATAAAAGATAGAAAAACAGAAGAAAACCAAGAAAAAATTCGGAAAAATTAGAAAAATTTTGAGAAAATTGTGAGAACAGACGATGGTTAACAAGAGGTAATGAGTGGGTGAGAACTTCTCGCAAAAAGTGTGGTCTATATGATATGAAAAAAATGATTAGAAAAGAAAAAAATGGATTGGGAAAATTGGGAAAAGAGACAAAACTTTAAAAACTGTGTAAACAGAAAGAGAAAGTTATAGGAGAAAACATAAACTACATAGCTTGGCAATTGAAGCAATGTAGGAGATGGCAGTAAAAGTTGATAAGAGAGGAATGACAAAAAAACACATGCACAAAAACGTGAAAGAATTATGTATAAACAAGATAAGGGAATGAAAATAGTTGTCAAATTTGTGAATAAACCTACTAAAGATGATCGGGAGAAGACCCTGTAGTGTAGTGAACCGCAGATTGTTATAGGCAAATTTATCAACAACAATGGTGGTGTTATATGCAAATAGGAACACACCCATCTATGTGCATGGAAATCAGACTAGAAAACATATGGGGGTGAAGTGCTCATAAAGACAAATAAAGAAACAGATTAACACATAAAGTAGAAAACAGAAGACAGTTGGAACAAGACAGACGACAACACAGACTGACAAGAGGGCTATATAAGAAAGAATGATGGCCACATGGGATAATAAAACAACAAAAACAATCAATTTTTGAAAATATCCTGTAATTGGATGGATAAAAAATCTACTCACCAATCTAAGGCAGAACACACATTTAAAAGAAGGTTATAATTAGACAAGCTTTTGGAGCCAGTGGTTCCTCCTTCAGGCAGAACAATTGAAGGGGAAGGAAGAGGGCTGAAGGAAAAGGACTTAAGAGGTTTAGGAAAATAGATAGGTTTGAGAAAAGTCACCAGGAACTGCAGGTCAGAGGAGACTTACTGGATGGGACCAAAAGGAAAGACTAATTGTTGGACCTGCACAGGATGAGATTTGAAAACCTGAGAGCTTACAGATGGAAGACAGGGTAGTATGCAAGACAGAGATTACTGCTAAAACATCATCGATGCATTAATAAGAGGCTAAGGTGCATTTTATGTAACAGAGGTGGGAGGGAGACAGTAAAAAATAGACAGTGAAGAAAATGAAAGATTTAGAAAACTGAAACAGAGTAAAGGAAAGAGTAGTTACTGTGAAGAAGTGCTGAGACAGAAGAAATTGACAAATTAAGGGCAGGTGGGTGGCAAGTACCAACGACATGCTGTAGTGCTAGTTACCACCTGGGGAGTCCTGAGAAACTGCTGTTCGGGGTAAGAATCCAAATGCGTGTTGTGGAACAGGCACCAAGGTCACGATTGTCGCCCTTTCCACACAGCCTTGTCATTCAAGGCAAACAGATTTTTTCAGATACAAACACCACCATCACCACTGTAAGACTTTCCCTATGCACCTTCCCACCACAACCTATAGCAGCCCTGTAACTGGCAGAACATATACTATCAAAGGGATCCACTTGAGAATGACACACGACATATAGCTGCTGTTATGTGAACACTGTTCGGCCTTTTACATCGACATGCCTACCAGCAAATTATCAGTTAGGGTGAATACTGGCACACACATCATCCTGTTGTAGAGCACACTCTACAACTTGACAATCGTCACCTCAGTGCCTGTTTCACCACACGTACCATCTGGATTCCTCCCCCAGACAGCAGTTTCTCAGAATTCTGCAGGTGGGAAGTAGTGCTACAACACGTCCTTGGTTATCACCACCCACCTGGCCTTAAATCACGTTAATTTTTTCTGTCTCGGCATTTCTTCACAGTAACTACTACTTTCTTCAGTCCATTTTAGTTTTCTACATCTTTTATTTTCTTACGTGTATTTTTTGCAGCCCTACTCCCATCTCTGTCATGTATAATGCACTTAGCTTTTCACTCTTATTAGTGGATACACGATGTTTTAGTAGTAATCTGTCTTGCGTGTTACCCTGTCTGCCATCTTTAACCTCTCAGGTTTTCAAATCTTGTCTGGTGCAACCCCCAACAATCAGTCTTCCCTTCTCATCCTGTTCGGTAAGTCTCACCTGACCTGCAGTTTCTGGGTGACTTTTCCAAAATCTACCTCTTCCTAAACCTCTCAATCCCTTTTCCTTCACCTCTCTTCCTTCCCTTTCAACACTTCTGCCTGAAGGAGGAGCCGCTGGCTCAAAAAAACTTGCCTAATTATAACCTCCTTTTATGCGTGTTCTGCCACCACATTGTGAGTAGATTTTATATATATATATATACAATTGAATTATATTGTCACAAATTGATTGTATTCACTGTTATAAACTTAAACATTCAAAACAACAGTGGTGGAGCATTTTTCCACAGGTAGAATTATATGATTGATGTCGGTTTTTAGATGGTGGACTGTGGTTCTTTCTGCAGATGTAAGGTTAGTTTGAATGTTGAGGAATTTGGGGAATCATGTCAAGCCCTTACAACCACTGAAAGAACCACTGTCCACCATCTAAAGACTGATCCCAACCTTATATTCCTACCTGTGGACAAAGGATCCACCACTGTTTTTTTGAACTGCAAGGATTACCTGGCAGAAGGACTCAGCCATCTGCCAGGTACTTCCACCTACAAACCTTGCCACAGTGACCCCATTCCAGTGAACCAGCAGGATTTCCAGTCACTACTAAAATCCTTAGGCCCATCCCAGAACCTCTCCCTGGAGTCCATTTCTCTGCTCACCCCCACCACTCCCTGCACTCCTACCCTCTACATGCTTCTCCTGAAGTCCATAAACCTAGCTACCCAGGACACCCCATTGTGGCTGGTTAGTGTGCCCCACTGAGAGAATCTCTACTCTCTTAGACCAACACCTTCAACCTATTACACGGAACCCACTGTCCTATATAAATGATACCAACCACTTCCTCCACCGACTCTCCACAGTTCCTGTTCCTTTACCACACGTTGTGCTGCTCATCACTATTGATGCAGTCTCCCTGTACACTAACATTCCTAATGCCCATGGCCTTGCCACTATTGAACAGTACTTTTCCCAATGCCCAACAGATTCCAAACCAACAACCTTGTTCCTAGTTGCCATGACCAACTATATCTTCACCCACAATTAAGTCTCCTTTGAAGGCATTACCCACAAACAAATCCAGGATATGGCAATGGGCACCTGCATGGCACCACCTATGCCGACCTATTCATGGGCCATCCAGAGGAATCCTTCCTAAAAACACAGAATCCTCAACCCCTCACCTGGTTCAGATTCATTGATGACATCTTTGCTATGTGGGTCGACAGTGGACTGCGACTATCCACATTCCTCCAGATCCTCAACAACTTCTCCCCCATTTGCTTCACCTGGTCCTACTTATCCCAACAAGCCACCTTCCTAGATGTTTATCTACACCCCAAATGTGGCTACATCAGTACGTCTGTACATATTAAACCTACTAACCCCCAGCAATACTTCCACTTTGATAGCTGCCACCTGTTCTATACCAAGAAGTCCTTTCCATACTGCCTAGCCACCCATGGTCATCACATCTGCAGTGACAAGCTGTCCCTCTCTAAATATACAGAGGGTCACACTGAAGCCTTTACTGACCATAATTATTCTCCCAGCCTTGTACAAAAACAAATCTCTCGTACCTTATCTTTCCAGTCTCCCACCACCTCCCAACATCCCACCATCTGGCCACAGAGGAGCATTCCCCTTGTAGCTCAGTACTACTCAGGACTGGAGTAATTGAATTATGTTTCCCGCCAGGGTTTCTATTACCTCTCATCATGTCCTGAAATGAGAAATGTCCTCCCCCCACCCTTCCCACCCCTCCCACAGTGGTATTTCACTGTCTACTGAACCTACACAATATACTTGTCCATCCTTACACAACCCCTGCTCCCAATCCCTAATCCCATGGCTCACATCCCTATAATAGACCTAGATGCAAGACTTGTCCCATAAATCCTCCCTCCACCACCTAAACTGGTCTGTCCACTGACATCACCTATCCTATCAAAGGCAGGGAAACCTGTGAAACCAGTCATGTGGTCTACAAGTTAAGCTGCAACCACTGTGTTGCATTCTCTGTAGGCATGACCACCAACAAACTGTCTGCATGAATGGCCACCAACAAACTGTGGCCAAGAAACAAGTGGACTACCCTGTTGTTGAACACGCCACCAAACACTATATCCTTCATTTCAATGACTGCTTCACAGCCTGTGCCATATGGATTCTTCCCACCAACACCAGCTTAACTACACAGGTGGGAACTTTCCCTGCAATACATCCTACATTCCTGTAACCTTCTTGTCCTCAACCTTGTGGCTTCTTGATTTTTGGCTATATTCCTACAAATGATTGACAATACTCTTTTAGTATGTAATGTAAAATGAGATGAGTCCAATCAAAATTTCAATTTCTTTTATGTCATCCATTTAGTGTTGCGATATTGGAGTAAAAATTCAGTATGTTAATTTCACAACCTTGATAATGATACATTCATGTATTACATTATTTTTAGTTTATAATTGCAGTTGTTATTTTAAGTTAATTGTTGAGCGATTTCACCTCCTCAATTGGGGCGAAACCGATCATCGTATTTTGTATGCAGAAACTGAATCAAACTTCCAGTGGAGTGATCTTTCAAAAATATATTTCGTAGGAAATTTTACTGTGGTGAAATCATATTCTTTAAATTCATGCCAATCTTTATCCTTCTCCTTGTACATTTCTTCATTTTCATTTGACTCGTGCTGTTCTAGATCACTATTAGATGTTACAGATAGGGATTCCCTGTTTGTAGCCCGATCACTATCATTTTCTTTGAAGTCACTGATAACACTCCCGTTTCCTGGAGTTAATGCTGAATGCTTTACTTGGCATGGCTTTCCTTTTGTTTCATTAGAGCAAACCTGTTTCAATTGCATTTCAAAGGCTGCAGCCAAAGAAACTTCTGATGAGCTGGTGCCATGTGCATTGTTATCGGTTATTTCTGGAATCTGTGGAATGACTTTATCGGGACAGAAAGGAAAAATTCCTGCTTTTATGAACCCAGATATAACATTTTATTTGGACGTGATAGCTATATTTTCAAAAGTTTTTTCAACATCCTAGGAGATTCGAATTTTGGCACCACTACTCTATTCTTCCTTTTCCAGTCATCTAGCACATTTGTTCAAGCAAGTTTTAAAGGTCTAAAAAAGGCCACATCAAGTGGCTGACACAAATGAGTAGAATTAGGTGGTACAAGCACAAATTTAATATCCTGTTCCTGGCAAAGTTTAATCACCTTCTACGACAGATGTCTTCAGAGTGTCACCTATAATCACTTTACGTCCCTCTAATTGCCAGGCATAAGGCAAAAGAATTTCAACAAACCATGATTCAAACATTGTTAGGTCAAACCAACCACTTTGATTCCTGTTATAACCTGCACCAGTTATGCCCCCCCCCCCTTTTCAGTCCAAGTATCATAGAGGTGTTTTGCCCTATAAACTGTGTGTGCTGGGAGGACTGAGCTGTCAGCAGCTGCTGCTATTATCACTCTGATACTTGACTTGGAGGGAGGGACATCACTCAAGATTTTTAAAATAATCAATCGCTGTATCTTGACTAACTGCTGCCTTTGCCCTCTTCACATTTTCACTTACTCTAACCATTAGTTGTTTATTTTCTTTCCTTTTTTTTTTTTTTCTTTTTTTTTTCAAGAAAAGATTTTACCCACTCATGCCCAGGTCAACTGTCATGAAATATTTTTTCAATCCTCCATGTTCGATTGAAATATGCCTGTACAATGTCTGTAACATCATTATTCCTCAAAGGAAATCCCCATTTTGCACAACACAATAATCCTCCAACCAGGCTTTTTTCCTCACTATTGGTTAACACCTGGTTGGCCACCTGTTTTGTATTTGTATCTTTCCGGATGCTTCATTTTCCTGATATGTCAGATTTCACCACATTTAGAAGAAATTCTGGTTTGTAGTTAGATTTTTGTGTTGGTCCCAGAACCTTTTGGCATGATCGGATTCACGTTACAAAAATGAAATTTTGTAATTAGGCCTGCATAGTGACTAGGAACTGTGTCACTTATGACGTTCATATGCAAGCAATAATATTTCAATTTACCAGTTACACTTTGCAAATAAAAGGCACCAGCAGAAGTTTTTGTGCTGTTGTGTTGACTACACTAGTGTGGCACAAGAGTCGCACACCTACAGACAATGTGATTTGTTGGTTGTGTGCACTCCAGCACACCATTGTTGTTGATAGGTTAGTCAAGAATTCACAAAATAGTAAGCTGCAATTTAATTATTAAAATGCTATGCTCAGTTATCCAAATGTGGAAAAACTGGTAAATGATCAGATTGACACCACTTGATCAGATTCACTTCATTTTATGGTACCCATCGTCGTGAATTTTTTCAGCCAGCTCATTCATCTTCACTTATGTTCTGAATTTTTTCTCTTCTCTTTTGAAGATTTTGAAGGTGTGACTGTATGGATATAAAATACCATTTGTAATTCTAGTAATTTACCTTTTCTCTGTATTTATTTCTATAGTTCAGTGTTTCAATGTTGTTGTTTTGATTTTGTATCAACAGTCTTGTGATAGTATGTTCCTCAGATCTGAAAATGTGAATGCCATGTCCTGATGTATGTATATATTATGACTTTTATATTAGATATTTTTGTTATGTTTTCTGTAAATATGTATCAGATACTTCTATACATCTATATTATATATTTTGCCGTGTTGTACACTGATTGGCAAACATTACTGTCTGTCAGAAAATATTGTACAAAAATTTTGTGAGGGTGATATTGTAAATGGACACCCTCCTCTAACATTACCTTTATTCAAGAGAAGTTATCGATACCAAAATACTCTCTGCCTTTTAAACAGGTTAATATTATCTCAGCTGTTTAACTACAAGAATTTCACATCATTATGTATATGATGTATTATTATAATCCATAAAAAGAAATTATTTTATTTATCTTGTTACAATCCCCAAATTCCTCAACATGCAATGATAATATTCACTGACGACATTGGACTGTTAGTGAAAGTGAAGGAGAGTTACAGGATTTCCTGAGTAAAATGAACTGTCTAATGAGTACAGAATATGGTTTGAGAGTTAATTGAAGAAAGACAAAAGTAATGATAAGTAGCAGAAATGACAATAGCTAGAAACTTAACATCAGAAAGAAGATGAAGAATTCTGCTACCTAGGCAGTAAAATAACCCATGGCGGACAGAGCAGGGAGGACATAAAAAGCAGACTTGCACTGGCAAAAAGGGCATTCTTGGTCAAGAGAAGACTACTAGTATCCAACATAGGCCTTAATTTGATGAAGAAATTTCTGAGAATGTATGTTTAAGAGCACAGCATTGTATGGTAGTAAAACATGCACGTTGGGAAAATCAGAAAAGAAGAGGCTCTAAGCATTTGAAAAGTGGTGTTACAGAAGAATGTTAAAAATGAGGGACTGATAAGGCAAGGACTGAGGAAGTTCTCTCGAGAATTGACAAGGAAAGGAAAATATGGAAAACACTGACAAGAAGAAGTGACAGGATGGTAGGACATCTGTTAATACATCACAGAATAACTTACACGGTACTAGAGGGAGCTGTAGAGGGAAAAACTCTAGAAGAAGAAGAAGAAGAAGAAGAAGAAGAAGAGATTGGAATGCATCTAGCAAATAATTGGGGACATATGTTGCAAGTGTTACTCTGAGGTGAAGAGGCTGGCACAGGTGAAGAATTCATGGTGGGCTGTATCAGACCAGTCAGGGGAGTGATGAACCTCTCATAAAATATGTAAAATTTTCCCCTTCACAAAACAAGAAAAGAATGTGGTACCTTATGACCACAACATCAATAGCTGGAGTCAGCCAATTCATATAAATAAATTTGTCGCTCGGAGTGGTCGCCTGGTTAGAGGTGCCATGCCACTGACTATCAGTAAAATCATTTCAAAATCATATCCAGATAAATACATCAAAGTACACAAAGATCTCACATGATTTTACTGCCATTACATTGCTAAGCACACAAATCTACACGGGGGCAGGGGGGGGAGATTGGCATGCTGTGGCAAGTGGGAGAGCAATTGTTTTTATTCCATATTCATGGTACATTTCAAAATCATATCCAGATAAATACATCAAAGTACACAAAGATCTCACGGCTTAACCAAGATTCTCAAAGCTTTTACACAGCATGGAAACCATATGCCAACTAAGCAGCAGTAGTATGATGAACTGAATGACTAAATGACAGGAGGGTTACATACTGAGAATACTTAGGCATTACTTTGAATGGTATCATAAATATGGAATAAAAAATATTTCCCACCAAGACATTCCTAGATATTACTGGGCACCAGTCCAAATCAATAGGGTACCTAGCAGAACGAAACATACTTTTGCAACTTTTGTGGGTGGGTTTGTCACCCGCTGGGCCAATATCTACAAATTTTTGTTCTTGCTCTTGGCCAATTGTTAAACCTAAAATATTGCCTTAAGGATGTTGGTAAAACAGAGGTATTTTTGTTAATCTAGAGAGATAAGACATGTAATGAATCAGACAAACTCCATAGAAACAGAAATTAAAATATTTCATTTTCTGTATCAAAGAAGTTAGGCACCAGGACAGTTACACAATGCTGTAGGGAAAGGACATGACAAACTTTAACAGAGGTTTATACTGTAAAATGTAGGACATGCTGCAAGATATATGTTGGCCAGACCAGAAAGAGCTTTTAGTATGATACAAGGGACACATGGAGGTTACTTAAGTCTAACAGTCTACCCTAAGATGGTCATCTCAAAATCCTAGACCACAAAAGTGAAGGCATAGAGAATAGTTTTTAAGGCTACAAATGGTAGGGAGATGTAGAATACTTTATGCACTTGACGAAGTGCAATTATTTGTTGCCAAAAGGAAGAACCCTGAATTGCTACTCGACCAGTTGATAGTTTCTCTTTCATCATTTAGAATGACTGTAGTGAAGAACAATCAACAGGCCTTCAGGCTCAACACATGAACTCAACCCACAAAAATAACATAACATAAGGAACCCACAAGTTGGAACATGTAGAATGTGCCGACATTCTATCTCCAACCAAATGTGGACACTTTAGTAAAGTGCAGTGACTTAGCTAGGAAGAGCTGGCACACACCTTAAATCTACAACCATTAAGGAATGTGTCTGCATATTAATGCTGTCAAAAAAAGACAGTCTCCATTCCTTCCGAACTGACTATGCAAATGTAGACGAGATGTGGCTCAAATTCAAAGATATAGTAGCAACAGCAATTGAGAGATTCATATCCCATAAATTGGTAAGAGATGGAACTGATCCCCCGTGGTACACAAAACAGGTCCAAACTCTGTTGCAGAGGCAACGGAAAAAGCAAGCGAAGTTCAGAAGAACGTGAAATCCCGAAGATTGGCTAAAATTTAAAGACGCGCGAAATTTGGCACGGACTTCAATGCGAGATGCACAACGAAACATTGTCTCGAAATTTGATAGAAAATCCGAAGAAATTCTGGTTGTATGTAAAGTACACAAGCGGCAAGATGCAGTCAATACCTTCGCTGCACAGTGCCGATGGTACTGTTACCGACGACTGTGCCGCTAAAGCGGAGTTATTGAACGCAGTTTTCTGAAATTCCTTCACCAGGGAAGACGAATGGAATATTCCAGAATTTGAAACACGAACAGCTGCTAGCATGAGTTTCTTAGAAGTAGATACCTTAGGGGTTGTGAAGCAACTCAAATCGCTTGATACGGGCAAGTCTTCAGGTCCAGATTGTATACCGATTAGGTTCCTTTCAGATTACACTGATACAATAGCTCCCTACTTAGCAATCATATACAACCGCTCGCTCACCGATAGATCGGTACCAACAGATTGGAAAATTGCGCAGGTCGCACCAGTGTTTAAGAAGGGTAGTAGGAGTAATCCATCGAACTACACACCTATATCGTTGACGTCGGTTTGCAGTAGGGTTTTGGAGCATATACTGTATTCAAACATTATGAATCACCTCGAAGGGAACGATCTATTGATACGTAATCAGCATGGTTTCAGAAAGCATTGTTCTTGTGCAACGCAGCTAGCTCTTTATTCGCACGAAGTAATGGCCGCTATTGACAGGGGATCTCAAGTTGATTCCGTATTTCTAGATTTCCGGAAAGCTTTTGACACCGTTCCTCACAAGCGACTTCTAATCAAGCTACGGGCCTATGGGGTATCGTCTCAGTTGTGCGACTGGACTCATGATTTTCTGTCAGAAAGGTCGCAGTTCGTAGTAATAGACGGCAAATCATTGAGTAAAACTGAAGTGATATCAGGTGTTCCCCAGGGAAGCGTCCTGAGACCTCTGCTGTTCCTGATCTATATAAATGACCTGGTTGACAATCTGAGCAGTTCTCTTAGGTTGTTCGCAGATGATGCTGTAATTTACGGTCTAGTAAGGTAATACAAAGACCAGTATCAGTTGCAAAGCAATTTAGAAAAGATTGCTGTATGGTGTGGCAGGTGGCAGTTGATGCTAAATAACGAAAAGTGTGAGGTGATCTAAATGAGTTCTAAAAGAAATCTGTTGGAATTCGATTACTTGATAAATAGTACAATTCTCAAGGCTGTCAATTCAACTAAGTACCTGGGTGTTAAAATTACGAACAACTTCAGTTGGAAAGACCACATAGATAATATTGTGGGGAAGGCGAGCCAAAGGTTGCGTTTCATTGGCAGGACACTTAGAAGATGCAACAAGTCCACTAAAGAGACAGCTTACACTACACTTGTTTGTCCTCTGTTAGAATATTGCTGCACGGTGTGAGATTCCTACCAGGTGGGATTGACGGAGGACACCAAAAGTGTGCAAAAAAGGGCAGCTCGTTTTGTATTATCATGTAGTAGGGGAGAGAGTGTGGCAGATATGATATGCGAATTGGGATGGAAGTCATTACAGCAAAGACGTTTTTCGGCGCGGCGAGATCTATTTACGAAATTTCAGTCACTAACTTTCTCTTCCGAATGCGAAAATATTTTGTTGAGCCCAACCGACATAGGTAGGAATGATCATCAAAATAAAATAAGAGAAATCAGAGCTTGAACAGAAAGGTTTAGGTGTTCGTTTTTCCCGCGCTGTGTTCGGGAGTGGAATGGTAGAGAGATAGTATGATTGTGGTTCGATGAACCCTCTGCCAAGCACTTAAATGTGAATTGCAGAGTAGTCATGTAGATGTAGATGTAGATGGATAGCTCTCACTAGCCTCATCACAAAAGTTAATTATCGGTCTGGTCCTAGTAGAACTTAATCCCATTATGGTGGAATTGTTTTATTATCAAATGCCTGATTTTGTTAATCAGTATACCATGGTCACAGAACTCAGACTATATTACATGCAGGACTGGGCCACCACACTTGTGGATACGCTTTGTAGGTCAGGCACAGCCCCTGCAAGTTGTTTATCGAGGGAACAGTTGCTGGACTGTTTACTGCAAAGCTGCCTGCAGACAGCACAGTGCCCAGTGGTGAAAATGAAGCCAGTATGTGGTTTGCAGATCACAGTAAACAGCACTGCAGTTGCAGACACCTACTTGCATCCACACAGCCAAATGTCCATGTGAAACCACACTGCTGGTGGTTACTTAGGTCACTGCTCAGACCCTCGATGGCAACTTCATCTCCTGGCTCCAAACTGACTGCCAGCTGCCCTCTAGTCTACTTATCAGATCACAATGCCTGCTACTCTGCTACCCATCAGCCAAGCTGTCCAGCACCTTTGCCAAGACTGCAGCTGCTGGTCATACGTCAGCCACTCCGCTAGGTCCTGTTACACTGGACCTGTGGCCTTCACTGAGATCACAGGTGCTGCTGTCCTACAGCCACTCTGGAAGGCTCACTTCCTTATCTCATCACCATTACCGATGATTGTGGGTTTCATCGTAGTGGCCTCTGCTATGCATTATTACTGAAGCACATATTACTTGCACTTGTGTGTGGACCTTAAAGCTTCAAGACAGTACTGAGTTACTTCACAATGAATAAACGCGCAGTGGTTAGATGCTGGACTCGCATTCGGGAGGACGACAGTTCAATCCCACATCCGGCCATCCTGATTTAGGTTTTCCGTGATTTCCCTAAATCACTTCAGGCAAATGCTGGGATGGTTCCTTTGAAAGAGCATGGCTGACTTCCTTCCCCTTCTTTGCCTAATCCAATGAGACCGATGACATCGCTGTCTGGTCTCCTTCCCCAAACAACCCAACCTAACCCACAGTGAATAAACAAACACTTATTACTCTAACACAGGCATATCAATCAGCTCCACAGCACACCAGTTAGCAAGGGGGAAGGGGGTACTATAGTTGGCAATGTGGATAATGGTTTCGTGTTACAGTGTTCTTCCACCATCTGCCATTTACAGTGCGGATCCAAATAATATATTCACATGTAGTTCAGAAGGTAAACAATGATTCATGAATTGTATTGTCTCTACAGCATTGTAGAATATTAAATGAACTTCTATTGTTTGTTTGACAACAATGTATGTCCATTCAGTAGTGTATTCATACTGTTACTCCAAAATTAGCTGAGATATTGACTAGCATTATTGTGGCCAAGATAGACACAAAGTTCACACCTACTACAGTAGTACAAGTTTATATGCCAACTAGCTCTGCAGATGATGAAGAAATAGATGAGATATATGATAAGATAAAAGAAATTATTCGGGTAGTGAAGGGAGACGAAAATTTAATAGTCATGGGTGACTGGCATTGGGTAGTAGGAAAAGGGAGAGAACAAAATGTAGTAGCTGAATATGGATTGGGGGTAAGATATGAAAGAGGAAGCCGCCTGGTAGAATTTTGCACAGAGCACAACTTAATGATTGCTAACACTTGGTTCAAGAATCATAAAAGAAGGTTGTACACACGGAAGAAGCCTGGAGATACTGGCAGATTTCAGATAGATTATACAATGGTAAGACAGAGATTTAGGAACCAGGTTTTAAATAGTAAGACATTTCCAGGGGCAGATGTGGACTCTGACCACAATCTATTGGTTATGAACTGTAGATTGAAACTGAAGAAACTGCAAAAAGGTGGTAATTTAAGGAGACGGGACCTAGATAAACTGAAAGAACCAGAGGGTGTAGAGAATTTCAGGGAGAGCGTAAGGGAACAAATGGCAGGAATGGGGGAAAGAAATACAGTAGAAGAAGAATGGGTAGCTTTGAGGGATGAAGTAGTGAAGGCAGTTGAGGATCAAGTAGGTAAAAAGACGAGGGCTAGTAGAAATCCTTGGGTAACAGAAGAAATATTGAATTTAATTGATGAAAGGAGAAAATATAAAAATGCAGTAAATGAAGCAGGCAAAAGGGAATACAAATGTCTCAAAAATGAGATCGTCAGGAAGTGCAAAATGGCTAAGCAGGGATGGCTAGAGGATAAATGTAAGGATGTAGAGGCTTATCTCACTAGGGGTAAGATAGACTGCCTACAGGAAAATTAAAGAGACCTTTGCAGAAAAGAGAGCCACTTGCATGAATATCAAGAGCTCAGATGGAAACCCAGTTCTAAGCAAAGAAGGGAAAGTAGAAAGGTGGAAGGAGTACATAGAGGGTCTATACAGGGATGATGTTCTTGAGGACAGTATTAAGGAAATGGAAGAGTATGTAGATGAAGATGAAATGGGAGATATGATACTGCGTGAAGATTTCAACAGAGCACTGAAAGACCTAAGTCGAAACAAGGCCCCGGGAGTAGACAACATTCCATTGGAACTACTGATAGCCTTGGGAGAGCCAGTCCTGACAGAACTCTACCATCTGGTGAGCAAGATGTATGAGACAGGCGAAATACCCTCAGACTACAAGAAGAATATAATAATTCCAATCACAAAGAAAGCAGGTGTTGACAGATGTGAAAATTACCGAACTATCAGTTTAATAAGTCACGGCTGCAAAATACTAATGCGAATTCTTTACAGACAAATGGAAAACCTGGTAGAAGCCGACCACGGGGAAGATCAGTTTGGATTCCGTGGAAATATTGCAACACGTGAGACAATACTGACCTCACGACTTATCTTAGAAGAAAGATTAAGGAAAGGCAAACCTATGTTTCTAGCATTTGTAGACTTAGAGAAAGCTTTTTACAATCTTGGCTTAAATACTCTTTTTCAAATTCTGAAGGTGGCAGGGGGGTAAAATACAGGGAGCGAAAGGCTATTTACAATTTGTACAGAAAGCAGATGGCAGTTATAAGAGTCGAGGGACATGAAAGGGAAGCAGTGGTTGGGAAGGGAGTGAGACAGTGTTGTAGCCTCTCCCTGATGCTATTCTATCTGTATATTGAGCAAGCAGTAATGGAAACAAAAGTAAAGTTCAGAGTAGGCATTAAAATCCATGGAGAAGAAATTAAAACTTTGAGGTTTGCCGATGACATTGTAATTCTGTCAGAGACAGCAAAGGACTTGGAAGAGCAGTTGAACGGAATGGACAGTGTCTTGAAAGGAGGATATAAGGAACATCAACAAAAGCAAAATGAGGATAATGGAATGCAGTCGAATTAAGTCGGGTGATGCTGAGGGAATTAGATTAGGAAATGGGACACTTAAAAGTAGTAAAGGACTTTTGATATTTGGGGAGTAAAATAACTGATGATGGTTGAAGTAGAGAGGATATAAAATGTAGACTGGCAATGGCAAGGAAAGCGTTTCTGAAGAAGAGAAATTTGTTAACATCGAGTATTGATTTAAGTGTCAGGAAGTCGTTTCTGAAAGTATTTGTATGGAGTGTGGCCATGTATGGAAGTGAAACATGGACAATAAATAGTTTGGACAAGAAGAGAATAGAAGCTTTCAAAATGTGGTGCTCCAGAAGAATGGTGGAGATTAGATGGGTAGATCACATAACTAGTGAGGAGATATTTAGTAGAATTGTGGAGAAGAAGAGTTTGTGGCACAACTTCACTAGAAGAAGGTATCAGTTGGTAGGACATGTTGTGAGGCATCAAGGGATCACCAATTTAGTACTGGAGGTCAGCGTGGAGGGTAAAAATCACAGAGGGAGACAAAGAGATGAATACGCTAAGCAGATTCAGAAGGATGTAGGCTGCAGTAGGTACTGGGAGATGAGGAAGCTTGCACAGGATAGAGTAGCATGGAGAGCTGCATCAAACCAGTCTTAGGACTGAAGACCACAACAAGAACAACAACATTGAATAGCTGTGGCTCTCGCATCAACTTTTGTGAAGTGCAGTATAGCATATTATATCCAGAAGCTCAATAAATTTTTCAGTAAAAAATGTGATTCATTACATTTTTATACACTGTATTCTGTGCTTCAACCCTTAATGTGTTGCTTAATCCATTTCTTAATTCTGAATATGATTTCGTTGTGATCGTTTTCAGATATGGATAAAGATATTGACCTCACCCCATGGAAAAGAGAATAGAATATTGATACTTTTTTCACACTGTCAATGTAGTCACTGAGATGTTCACATATGGAAGAAATTTCACAGTCCACTGCCCAAAATATAAACAACAAACTGAAAAATAATGAAAGTCTCAAAATGTAGCAGAAAAATAAACGAGGTGAAAATTGGTATGTGTGATAAAGAACATGTTGCAGAGTTGGAGTGCCTGTATCTATCCATAATCTGCAGCAAAGGTTCCATGAAATGGACACCTGATGCTGTTGTCCTGCTAAGAAACAGCCCAGTGATAAAACAAAATTGATTATATGGGCCAAAAGGTACACAAACTGGAGTGTGGATGATTGGAATATGGTAAATAAAATGTAATACCATCCTACTCCTCCTTTCATAATCATATAGAGCTGCAAATGTAATGTGTGATTTCATTTCAGGTTTGCTTTTCTAATGAAACAAGGATCCAAGTTCTTCAAGAAAAAACAGAATTTATGAGATGCAGGAGTGATAAAAAATTCAGTAGACTGCATAGTCCAGTGAGTCAAGCACCCTCCACCAGTAATGGTTTGGTATGTAATCAATAGCAAAGGAAATTGATGTCTTTATATTGTGGAAGGGTTGATATGTCAAGATCAGTACACACCATCACTTTACCCAGGTGAAGGAATGGTTTCCTGACAATAATTACATCTTTAAGCACAATGCTGTGCCATGCCACAAGGCAAAATCTGTGACTAAAATATATGAGTCTGGAATTCATTTTATACTGGTCAGGGAACTCCTCAAAGATGAACCAAATTGTCTGGCAAAAAGGGGAGAGGAAAACTGGAAAGGGAGATGTGCCAAAAAATAACATCATGCTGCTGAAAAAACTGCCAGAGCATGACAAAGGATACCTTGATTGGAGATCAATCAAAGAAATGCATTATGAGTATGCCAAGGAGAATTAAAGATTTTATTGCTGCCAAAGGAGGACATACCAAATACTGAACACTTTGTTTATCTTCATGATTTTCATTAAAATTTTGTCTGTTGGACTTTATAAGTTTTTGGTAAGTTCACAGAAATATAATATTATAGGAACACAATGTTTAAGTTTATAAAAATGGCAAAATAAAGCTGCATAGTAATACTGCCATGGCCATTCAGTGTGTATAATAATTTGACACCCCACTGTACTCTGACAATGAGGGTAAATGGTTTCAGGTCATGTGTGACACTCATAGTTTGTGTGGATTCTCAGTACAATATCTGCTCAAGACTTGTCCACCCAGTGCCTGCTCAAGGTCTGTGGCTGCTGCACCAGCCACTGTTCTCATCCACCTTTTGGTCAGCTCTCCTCAGACACATTGAGCTCAGACACATTGAGCCTGCTGCTGCCATGCCATGGTACATTTCATTTGGACAATGCACACGTGGCCTGCCCTCTTCCCATGGATGATGTGCCTGGACAGGATACAGATAGCAAGTGTGTGTCTTCAAGTGTGTTTCAGTGTTTCGCGATGTATCTTCATTATGTGATATGTGATTTATTCGTCTCATTGCGTACAATTTTCAAATCATTTGATTTGGTGTACAGGAGACACATCAAGGTTTACAAAAAGAAACTTTTTCTGTTTTTTAATACAAATACAAAAGTTTACATTATGTTTTACATTTCTAAGTTACAGTTACACAAGTACATAAAATAATACATGTAATACAATCCCCGTGTTCAGACTGTGTAGCTGTCCTCAATGAATTCTTCGACAGAATAACAACACATTTTCACCAGGAGAGTGAAGAGCAATCTTTTCAGTGAACCAAGCTCTGTCTTAAGTATATTACTGACTTTTATTTTATTGAAAATTTTTAACTCCATATACTCTGGCATTTGGGCATAAAGTTTTAAACAATGTGTTGGAAGTTTGAAATTATCTCTGTGGAGAGTGCTGTAGTTGTGGTCAAATGAAAAGTGTCTAGTGTATGTTGATTTTTATATAAGAACACCACCACCTCATATGTAAAGTGAGGGGATAGATAGTATGTATAAATTTTTTAACAGCGGTCGACAGGATTCCTGTTTTTGCAACACACATTTCTAATTACTTTCTTTTGTAATACTAAGAGCCTAGTGACATTTGCTGAATTTCCCCAGAAGATTATGCCATAACGAATAACTGACTCTAAGTAGCAGTGATAAAGTATCTTTCTGGTATCCATGTTTGTGGCACCTGACAAAATACACATTGCAAATACCAAGTTGTTCAGTTTATTTGCTAAGTAATCTGTGACTACCTTCCAGTTTAAATTTTTATCAATATTTAGGCCTAAGAACTTCATGTGGTTTGCTTCTGTGATATCCTGATCATTGCAAGTTACCTTTATTTCAGCCCTTTCTACTGATTTAGCTTCAAATTGCATCATTTTAGTGTTAGTTACATTTATTTTTAGTCTGTTTTGATGAAACCAAGATTTGAGTTTTTCTAAAGTATTTTTGGCTTTTTCTGGAATACTTTCAGATACCTCATTTTCAATTAGAACTGATGCATCATTAGCAAATAAGACTGAATGAACATCAATAGCAAGTGGTAGGTCATTTACATAAAAAATAAACAGATAGGGTCCCAATATCAAACCTTGTGTGACTCCTTGGGGAACTGTTTCGCAGTCTGAGGAATAATTTGTTCCATTTGAAGTTAAAATTACTCTTTGTTTCCTATCTGACAGATAAGAGTTAAACCATTTTAAGGCAGTGTTCTCAATTCCTTACATCTGTAATTTGTGGAGGAGTAATGCATGGTTCACTGAATCGAAAGCTCTAGTTAGATCACAGAATATTCCTATGACCTTTCTACCCTTATCTAACATGGAGCATATTTTTTGGATAAACTCATTTATAGCATTCACAGTGCTTTTACCCTGTTGGAATCCAAACTGGTTTTTAAAAATTATATTATTTACAGCAAGAAATTTCTTAATTTGTTTTGCTGCAATCTTTTCAAACACTTTAGAGAAGACAAGCAAAAGAGATAGAGGGTGGTAGTTCCCCATATCTTCTGCCAATCCTTTTTTGAATAGAGGTTTGATCTCGGCATATTTCAATACATTTGGAAAGGATCCCTGTTCAAAAGATTGATTTAAAGTAATTGACAGTGGTTGAGAAATAATATCGTACAGACACTTTATTACAGATGTGGGTATTTCATCCCACCCATGTGAGGTTTTGTTTTTTAGACACAATAGTTCCTTTACCACATCCCTTTGTGATGCCTTGGTAGAATGTCAAATCCACATCTGATCTTACTACATTTAGGAAGAATTCATTGAAACAATTTTGGCTTCTAATTCAGACTGAACAACTAACCACACTGCTTTTGTCTTATTTCTGTGTTCTTGTATGAATTTATTGTTTGCCATTTTTTTAGCTGCCACTACAACTTTCCTAGATACCGCTTTATACTTCATAATGAGATTTTCACTCTGCAGCGGATTGTGCACTGATATGAAACTTCCTGGCAGATAAAAACTGTGTGCTGGACAGAGACTGGAAATCGGGACCTTTGCCTTTCGTGGGTAAGTGCTCTACCAGAGCACTTGCAGTCTGGCCTGGGCAGGGAGGCAGAGAGTGTGTGTGCGCGCAGGCGTGGGCGAGGGTGAGTGCATGGGCGTGCGCGCGTGCAACACACACGCACGCACGCACTTACTTACTTCCTTAACAGTGTGTTTTTGTAGCATCTGTCTATGACTCAACATATCCATTATATGTTGAGTAGATCTACCTTTTCCGTAATATTGTCATTATTCTATTCTGCATTTTCCACTGTTTAATCATTTCCTTTGTTGTGAGTATCTAAAAAAATCACTTACAAGGCACTAAGAAAATTGGAACAGATTATAGTTCTTACTTCTGTCATGGTATGTTATCAGCATTACACAATAACTGTAAATTCATTTGGAAGGCAAACCTTACTGGCAAGAAAATTTTGTTGGCACGTGACTCTATAGTTCAACGTATTTTCAAATGGTCCATTATAGGCTCTACAATTTTCCACTTGCTGAGGGAAACCCGCTGAGCAGCCAATGGAGTTCCTCACTTGCTTAGATTAATCAGTGTACACTGGAATACATTGCCTAAAATGTTGCAAAAGATTATTTAAAAATAACCCCAGGTGTGATATCTTTTTAAAAGTCGTCATAACTAAAATAAATGTGAATCTCAGAGAAAGCCCTAGTCTTGTGGTCTGACAATGAGCTTGTGTGCCCCCACTTCTCCATGTTTTGCCTCCTTTCCCATTACCAACAGCCACTTACCTATTCCATTAAGGTGCATCTGTACAACACATTTTTTTTGTCCTACTTTATTGCATTCCAAATTTCCAAAAGCACAAGCTTGTATGCACAATTTCTTCAAAATGGAGAGCATGCATGTTAGTGCATAACCTTCTGTGTTTGCTGTTTAGATAATAAGAGGCACTTGTTGTCACCCAGTGCCCTTGAGTGTTCCATTTTATACTGTGTTGTGGTTACACCTTCAGGTGATTTGTGCGCAACAATGCCAGTTAACTCCAATGAGACTACCTTGAAACTTGTGGACAAATAAGAGACAAAAAGAAGTCATATGGAACTCAACTTCTGAAGATTATTCAAACATAAATTTGAGATTGATGTCCTGAGCGCGCATTCTGGGCTTCACTAAATAAAAGACAAATGCTATAGTCGTAGTGCATGTTACTGTAAATAACATAATAAATATTGGAGTAAAGAATCAGATGTAGCAGACTACAGATTTACATAAAGTGCATGAGAATAATGAAAACTGTGGATGAACATTTATGCTTTAGCATTGAGGAGCCTGACACTGGAATAACTGACAAAGGTGGCACACATGGAATTCCTCAAGAAATTGCTAGAACATGAAACCTTTAACAACTATTAAAATTTGAAATAAAGGACATCAGGGATGCAAACACAAATGTGTATAATACAGTCTCCATTGCAGTGGTTTCTTGGCACTATGGTACTCCTGTATTTGTCAAATCTGAGAATGTTAATCTATAATCTCTTTTTTACTTAATTTGTGTAAATAATTTATTTGTAACATAAAATGTGAACCATATAATGAAAGGCAAATAGCAATCACATAGCCACTAAGAACATCCCTCAATTACTTCATAGGTTGAGGAATAATCACTTCAGTGCTTTGTTTTCAAATACAAAATAAATAGCTTAAATTGGTATAGAAGTTATGTAATGGAACTGCTTAGCACACCTTGTTTCCACAAATATTGCAGATTACAAGACATCAAATGCTAAAATACACACCATTAAAATACATCATTAATATAACACTTCTCATTTCCTATAATCATTGCTTTTCTTAATGAAATGTTAGCCCTTTACCTTACAATTTAAGTTCTGTTAGTGTGAGCTGTAAGTGGCTGCAAGGTACGGATGCACCTTACGATACCCGGCACTTACACACGCCAAGGCTGCGGTGCGCTACACCTGGTGCCCATTGGAAATGAAACATCCATTGTCTCAAATGCAACGATATATTCACAAACGTTTTATTTCCCTTTATAAGCAAAATACATTGATGAAATACACCTTAATCATAATATTCACAACAATGCAATGATCTAAGACTGTATAATATTTTGTTCAAAACATTCTGGGACCTGTTACATTAGTATGTTGGCAAACATATTTTCTAACGCAAAGTCTTCACAATCTACATCTACATCTACATCTACATCTACATCTACATCTACATTTATACTCCACAAGCCACCCAACGGTGTGTGGCAGAGGGCACTTTACGTGCCACTGTCATTACCTCCCTTTTCTGTTTCAGTCGCATCTGGTTCGCGGGAAGAACGACTGTCTGAAAGCCTCCATGCGCGCTCGAATCTCTCTAATTTTACATTCGTGATCTCCTCGGGAGGTATAAGTAGGAGGAAGCAATATATTCGATACCTCATCCAGAAACGCACCCTCTCGAAACCTGGCGAGCAAGCTACACTGCGATGCAGAGCGCCTCTCTTGCAGAGTCTGCCACCTGAATTTGCTAAACATCTCCGTAACGCTATCACGGTTACCAAATAACCCTGTGACGAAACGCGCCGCTCTTCTTTGGATCTTCTCTATCTCCTCCGTCAACCCAATCTGGTACAGATCCCACACTGATGAGCAATACTCAAGTATATGTCAAACGAGTGTTTTGTAAGCCACCTCCTTTGTTGATGGACTACATTTTCTAAGGACTCTCCCAATGAATCTCAACCTGGTACCCGCCTTACCAACAATTAATTTTATATGATCATTCCACTTCAAATCGTTCCACACGCACACTCCCAGATATTTTACAGAAGTAACTGCTACCAGTGTTTGTTCCGCTATCATATAATCATACAATAAAGGATCCTTCTTTCTATGTATTTGCAATACATTACATTTATCTATGTTAAGGGTCAGTTGCCACTCCCTGCACCAAGTGCCTGTCCGCTGCAGATCATCCTGCATTTCGCTAAAATTTTCTAATGCTGCAACTTCTCTGTATACTACAGCATCATCCGCGAAAAGCCGCATGGAACTTCCGACACTATCTACTAGGTCATTTATATATATTGTGAAAAGCAATGGTCCCCTAACACTCCCCTGTGGCACGCCAGAGGTTACTTTATCATCTGAAGACGTCTCTCCATTGATAACAACATACTGTGTTCTGTTTGCTAAAAACTCTTCAGTCCAGCCACACAGCTGGTCTAATATTCCGTAGGCTTTTACTTAGTTTATCAGGCGACAGTGCGGAACTGTATTGAACGCCTTCCGGAAGTCAAGGAAAATAGCATCTACCTGGGAGCCTGTATCTAATATTTTCTGGGTCTCATGAACAAATAAAGCGAGTTGGGTCTCACACAATCGCTGTTTCCAGAGTCCATGTTGATTCCTACAGAGTAGATTCTGGGTTTCCAAAAACGACATGATATTCGAGCAAAAAACAGTTTGAAAATTCTACAACAGATCGACGTCAGAGATATAGGTCTATAGTTTTGCGCATCTGCTCGACAACCCTTTTTGAAGACTGGGACTACCTGTGCTCTTTTCCAATCATTTGGAACCTTCTGTTCCTCTAGAGACTTGCGGTACATGGCTGTTAGAAGGGGGGCAAGTTCTTTCCTGTACTCTGTGTAGAAACGAATTGGTATCCCATCAGGTCCAGTGGACTTTCCTCTGTTGAGTGATTCCAGTTGCTTTTCTATTCCTTGGACACTTATTTCGATGTCAGCCATTTTTCCGTTTGTGCGAGGATTTAGAGAAGGAACTGCAGTGCGGTCTTCCTCTGTGAAACAGCTTTGGAAAAAGCTGTTTAGTATTACATGTACACGAATTTAATAGTCTTCAATTGTAAATCAAAGGCAGTGTGGTCAGTTGTAAAACACGATTAGGTATCAAATCCTCTAGACATGGAACTAGTACAATTAAGCTTGAAGATGAGATCATTGTAAATCCGGCTCAAATTTCAGAATGCTTCAATGAGTTCTTCATTAATGTAGTGAAACCAGAGGTTTATGTTGCAGATTATGAGAACAATGCATGTCCCTTTGGACTAAATCATAATTCTGAATGCCTCACAAAATTCAAAACAGTTTCAACAATAGATGTAGAAAAAATTATATTAAAACTAAAAAACAAATATTCTGCAGGTTGGGATGGAATACCAGCAAAAGTCCTTAAATTTGTGTGTAAAATAATGGGATACCCACTACCTAAAATAATAAACCAATCCTTTGAACAAGGAAGCTTCCCGGAGGTGCTGAAGTATGCAGAAGTAAAACTGTTGCTCAAAAAAGGGTCAAGAGAGGATATGGGGAATTATTGTCCCATCTCCCTCCTTCCGGTCCTATCAAAGATATTTGAAAATGATGCTGCTATGCAGATTCGAAATTTTATGGAGAAATATGATATTATTACAGAAAACCAATTTGGTTTCCAGTGTGGCAAAAGTACTATTGATGCAATTAACAAGTTTATCAACAAGATCAACCCATCATTAGACAACCAAAATAAAGTTGCAGGACTCTTTTGTGATCTCACAAAAGCCTTTGACTCTGTAAATCAAGCACTTCTCATCTATAAGCTTGACAAGTATGGGATCAAGGGTAATGTTCTAAATTGGCTTACTTCATACTTATCAAGTAGGAAACAGAGTGATTGTCTCATCAAATGCAGCAAATTACTATTCAGAATGGAAAACAGTAGCCCAAGGTGTCCCTCAAGGCTCGACTCCAGGACCTATTTCGTTTTTGTTCTATGTTAATGATTTACTGAACAATATAAATGGTCCATCGATTTTATTTGCAGATGACACGTCTGTATTAATTGAAAACCAGGAGCCAGAAAACATCCCTCTCTACAAAATAAACCCAATGAACAAACTAGAAACATGGTTCCAACTGAATGGATTAAGATTGAACATCCCCAAAACCCACATGGTCCAATTCAGAACAAAACAGTCAAAGACCCAAGAAATTAAAATAATTCATAAAAATCAGGATATAGAAGAAGTGGATTCTGTGAAGTTTTTAGGGTTAAACCTAGATAAAAATTTAAATTGGAATAAACATGTTGACTACCTGTTAAACAAATTGTGTAGCTTTGCATTTGCTATGCAAATATTAGATGGTGCAACAGACATGAATACAAGGAAAATTGCATACCACAGCTACTTTCAATCAGTTGTAAGGTATGGTATTATTTTTTGGGGAAATCAAAGCAATATATTGCGCATACTAAAGTTACAGAAAAGAATAATAAGGAACATGTGTACTGCCCATCCAAGGACATCATGTCGCCCACTATTTGAAAAACAACCGTTATTAACAGTTCCCTCGTTATTTATCTGTGATATTATCATCTTTCTACACAGCAATTTAAAGTTATTTGAGAAAAACTGTTTCAATCACACATATAACACAATAAACAAAGACAATTTTATGTTTCCCACTCATCGCTAAACCTATATGTGCAGTCTCCTCAGTACATGGCAATGAAAATTCATAACAAGCTAAAAGGAAAGAATGTTCTGAGTATGAATCTAGAGACACTGAAAACAAAGCTATATGATATACTTGTCAAATGCTGCTACTGTTGAGGAGTTCATGAAGGATGAACTAAACATTTGAGCAGGATAAATTTACATATAGTGTAGTGTGTAAATGTAGCTGTCCTTCACAAAAGGGAGGAAAGAAAAATAAAAGTTTATATTAATGTTAAAATTCTTTGCACCAATTAGGCCTAAGTTGTGTTATCCATTTTTTTAATGTATCTCCTGTACAGTAATCATATGATTAGAAATTGTATGTTATAAGACGAATAAAACACTATACACTATTCACTATGATATCATTCTAAATAATCTGGCACATGTAATGCAACTGTGCACTTTTTGCATTCCCACGTTGTTTCTCTGCATCGCTTATGCTTTCTGCACACTACCCAAGCTCTCGTAGGATTTACTTTTGATGGTGTTGGATCAGTATGTTAGGGAAAATGTGCCCAATGTTGCATGTGCAGTCTTTGTAGTATATCACAGGATGCTAATCGTCCCTTCTGATTGTATTCTGGTGAAGGTGTAGTTTTCAACAATGATTCAGCAATGTGAATCCTATATTCTGCTTAGCTCTGTCGTTTGCCGCAATGTATTTTGTAATACAAAATGTACTTGTTAAATAAAGCAACATCAAATAGGTAAAGGAATATCTTGCGGTGTCCTTTCATACATTTTCTCATCACAGGGAAGCAAGCAAGCCTCTGATCTTGGCGATCAATTCCAATCGTGTCTCTATTGTATTTGACGACACATTTCAGTTTCCACAATGAATTGCGGAGAGGTGTGTCTGTGGCAGTCATTTCTGCTGTTAAATGTTTTGTGGAAAGCATGTAAACGTCTCATTTATCTTTCCATTTTAGTGCCAATATTTCATTACAACTCCTCATTGTATATTCTCCCTTCTTTAATGTCTGTGGGCATATTTTTTCTGTTTGAGTGCACTGTTCCAATCACATTAGTTTTATTGGTGGGGAGAGTTTTGAAAAGTTTCGGTGAAGAAAACCAGTTAACTAAATGTAGAGTATGCCCTATGTGTAATACTGACTGTGATAGTCCTAGAACAACACTTTCAGAGGCACTACCACTAGCATCACGTTTGTCACTACCCGTGTATATCTTGAAATCATAGCAGTATCCTGAACTTGACTCACACAATTTATAAATTTTAATGCCAAACCTCACTCTTTTTGATGAGTTAAATTGTTTGTAGGATAAGTGCCCCTTATATTTCATTAATGATTATCGACGGCAATATTCTCTTGCATTGTGTACACTTACTTAAATTTTTGATTGAACATATCTATGACTGACCTTAGTTTGTACGGCTTATCTGTGTTGTTGGCTAAACTGTTATTTGCTCGATACAGAAATATACTTATGTGCAGAAATCTCCTGAATAGCATCGTCTTCCTAAATATTGGCATTTCTGTAACGGCCCTCCTAGACCAATACATCTGAATTGACGGTTTCCTTACTTCAGCCATGATTATACATAGCACAATGTATATTTTTATTTCGTTACACCTGATAGGAGACCACTTTTGGTCTATTTTTTGTCTCTTCTGTTCATGTTGAGTACATCTTGTGCATTTCTATTCATCTCAGTTATAATGTTTTCCCAAAATGTACTATTAAATATTACATAGAAAACGTCTAATTCTCTTATGCTTGTACTCATGTGCTGTAAAGTTGCTTCCTTTATTCCGCGAATTTCCATATATGTTTAGATTGTTGGTTCATTGTCTTCCTTTTGCCACATCCACAACCGATTGTTGCTGGTAGGTTTGCCCTTCTTCATCAGTATCATCTTCAATCACCAGCCACTTACACCGTTTTTGTACAGGAGGTAAAACATCGCTACCAATGTCAAAATATCCTGCAAAATCATTGTTCGCTTTGCCATCACATGTCTCCCTTTCCTCGTGAACATGTTTGCTACATGACGGGAACATTGTGAAAGTATTTTTGTAATGTTGGCAGGTCCGAATGCGGCAAAGAACACTTCGTGTATGCTGTGTGTAATCGATCAGCTCCACAACATGTCAGAGACGTTCTGTTTACATTTGGCGCGGCTGACCGACAATGTGTCTCACACGACATGCACTTGTTCAGCGCAGTAAATGTACCACGTCTCTGATGTGTCTAGTTGATGTTTGGCCAGGTCAGTATGCTACGTCTCTCACATGACATTGTAAGCTAAGGGGTTAAATACATTTTTATCTTTCTGGAAATAATTTCGATCTTGTTGATACTGTACAGATATCTCTGTAACATGAAACACAGGTGTATTCAAATATTTCTTCGTGTATTGGTTGTGAGTTAGTAGTAAGTACATAGTAGCACAGTTGGTTGAACTCCAGAATCTGGTTGAGGTACAACTTGATCAATAGCAGCAGTAGATTGCCATGTAAAAGCTAACTACAAAGTAACTCTTTTTTATTTGAGTTTGCATGTGAAGTTTAATTAGCAAAAATGACCATTTTTGAACCATAGTTTGTATCAGAACAACTGGGGACAGTGAGGAAATGCTGGAACTTATTGTTAGATGTAATAAATAAAAAATAAAATGAAAAATTTTGAGCATCAGAATAGAGAGGTAGATAAGGTTTTCAAATGAAGTGTTTGATCCAGCATAGATGACAATATTGAGAATGAAAAATATGCACATAAAGATGGTTCAGTTTACAGAGAATACTCAAATCCAAAATGTTGATGTTGTTGTGATCTTCAGTCCCGAGACTGGTTTGATGCAGCTCTCCATGCTACTCTATCCTGTGCAAGATTCTTCATCTCCCAGTACCTACTGCAACCTATGTCCTTCTGAATCTGCTTGGTGTATTCATCTCTTGGTCTCCCTCTACGATTTTTACCCTCCACACTGCCCTCCAATACTAAATTGGTGATCCCTTGATGCCTCAGAGCATGTCCTACCAACCGATCCCTTCTTCTAGTCAAGTTGTGCCACAAACTTCTCTTCTCCCCAATCCCATTCAACACCTCCTCATTAATTATGTGATCTACCCATCTAATTTTCAGCATTCTTCTGTAGCACCCATTTAGAATGCTTCTATTCTCTTCTTGTCCAAACTATTTATTGTCCATGTTTCACTTCCATACATGGCTACACTCCATACAAATATTTTCAGAAACGACTTCCTGACACTTAAATCTATACTCGATGTTAACAAATTTCTCTTCTTCAGAAACGCTTTCCTTGCCATTGCCAGTCTACATTTTATATCCTCTCTACTTCAACCATCATCAGTTATTTTGCTCCCCAAATAGCAAAACTCCTTTACTACTTTAAGTGTCTCATTTCCTAATCTAATTCCCTCTGCATCATCCAACTTAATTCGACTACATTCCATTATCCTAGTTTTGCTTTTGTTGATGTTCATCTTATATCCCCCTTTCAAGACACTATCCATTCCGTTCAACTCCTCTTCCAAGTCCTTTGCTGTCTCTGACAGAATTACAATGTCATCGGCAAACCTTAAAGTTTTTATTTCTTCTCCATGGATTTTAATACCTACTCGAAATGTTTCTTTTGTTTCCTTTACTGCTTGCTCAATATACAGATTGAATAACATCGGGGAGAGGCTACAACCCTGTCTCACTCCCTTCCCAACCACTGCTTCCCTTTCATGCCCCTCAAATCTTATAACTGCCATTTGGTTTCTATACAAATTGTAAATAGCCTTTTGCTCCCTATATTTTACCCCTGCCACCTTCAGAATTTGAAAGAGAGTATTCCAGTCAACATTGTCAAAAGCTTTCTCTAAGTCTACAAATGCTAGAAACGTAGGTTTGCCTTTCCTTAATCTAGCTTCTACGATAAGCCGTAGGGTCAGTAGTGCCTCACGTGTTCCAATATTTCTACGGAATCCAAACTGATCTTCCCCAAGGTCAGCTTCTACTAGTTTTTCCATTCATCTGTAAAGAATTCCTGTTAGTATTTTGCAGCTGTGACTTATTAAACTGATAGTTCGGTAATTTTCACATCTGTCAACACCTGCTTTCTTTGGGATTGGAATTATATTTTTCTTGAAGTCTGAGGGAATTTTGCCTGTCTCATACATCTTGCTCACCAGATGGTAGAGTTTTGTCAGGACAGGCTCTCCCAAGGCTGTCAGTAGTTCTAATGGAATGTTGTCTACTCCCGGGGCCTTGTTTGGACTTGCGTCTTTGAGTGCTCTGTCAAACTCTTCATGCAGTATCATATCTCCCATTTCATCTTCATCTAAATCCTCTTCCATTTCCATAATATTGTCCTCAAGAACATCATCCCTGTATAGACCCTCTATGTACTCCTTCCACCTTTCTGCTTTCCCTTCTTTGCTTAGAACTGGGTTTCCATCTGAGCTCTTGATATTCATACAAGTGATTCTCTTTTCCCCAAAGGTCTCTTTAAATTTTCCAGTAGGCAGTATCTATCTTACCCCTTTTGAGATAAGCCTCTACATCCTTACATTTATCCTCTAGCCATCCCTGCTTAGCCATTTTGCATTTCCTGTCGATCTCATTTTTGAGACGTCTGTATTCCCTTTTGCCTGCTTCATTTACTGCATTTTTATATTTTCTCCTTTCATCAATTAAATTCAATATTTCTTCTGTTACCCAAGGATTTCTACTAGCCCTCATCTTTTTACCTACTTGATCCTCAGCTGCCTTCACTACTTCACCCCTCAAAGCTACACATTCTTCTTCTACTGTATTTCTTTCCCCCATTCCTGCCATTTGTTCCCTTACGCTCTCCCTGAAATTCTCTACAGCCTCTGGTTCTTTCAGTTTACCCAGGTCCCATCTCCTTAAATTACCCCCTTTTTGCAGTTTCTTCAGTTTAAATCTACAGTTCATAACCAATAGATTGTGGTCAGAGTTCACATCTGCCCCTGGAAATGTCTTCCAATTTAAAACCTAGTTCCTAAATCTGTGTCTTACCATTGTATAATCTATCTGAAATCTGCCAGTATCTCCAGGCTTCTTCCATGTATACAACCTTCTTTTATGATTCTTGAACCAAGTGTTAGCAATGATTAAGTTGTGCCCTGTTCAAAATTCTACCAGGCGGCTTCCACTTTCATTTCTTACCCCCAATCCATATTCACCTACTACGTTTCCTTTTCTCCCTTTTCCACTACCGAATTCCAGTCACCCATGACTATTAAATTTCGTCTCCCTTCACTATCTGAATAATTTCTTTTATTTCATCATACATTTCTTCAATTTCTTCGTCATCTGCAGAGCTAGTTGGCATATAAATTTGTATTACTGTAGTAGGCATGGGCTTCGTGTCTGGCTTGGCCACAATAATGTGTTCACTATGCTGTTTGTAGTAGCTTACCCGCATTCCTATTTTTTTATTCATTATTAAACCTACTCCTGCATTACCCCTATTTGACTTTGAATTTATAGCCCTGTATTCGCCTGACCAAAAGTCTTGTTCCTCCTGCCACCGAACTTCACTAATTCCCACTATATCTAACTTTAACCTATCCATTTCCCTTTTTAAATTTTCTAACCTACCCGCCCGATTAAGGGATCTGACATTCCACGCTCCGATCCGTAGAACGCCAGTTTTCTTTCTCCTGATAACGACTTCCTCTTGAGTAGTCCCCGCCCGGGGATCCGAATGGGGGACTATTTTACCTCCGGAATGTTTTACCCAAGAGGACGCCATCATCATTAACCATACAGTAAAGCTGCATGTCCTCGGGAAAAATCACGGCTGTAGTTTCCCCTTGCTTTCAACCGTTCGCAGTACCAGCACAGCAAGGCCGTTTTGGTTAGTGTTACAAGGCCAGCTCAGTCAAGCATCCAGACTGTTGCGCCTGCAACTACTGAAAAGGCTGCTGCCCCTCTTCAGGAACCATGCGTTTGTCTGGCCTCTCAACAGATACCCCTCCGTTGTGGTTGCACCTACGGTACGGCTATCTGTATCGCTGAGGCACGCAAGCCTCCCCATCAACGGCAAGGTCCATGGTTCATGGGGGGGAAGATCCAAAATGAAGAAACATTAAGAAAATCATTGAACATGTGGAACTCACGTAAGTAATGATAGTGAATGATAAACAACACAGTGGTATGAAGTACACAATACATTTTATTTTATAGAACCTTGGTTTTTGGGAAGAGCATGTCAGATGGGTCCAGCAGATGCTGACAACACCACCAAAAAATATCATCAAAGTGAAATTTCCTGGGACCTGCTTAACCAATAAAAGGTTGGGAAATTCTGAAAAAATACCATGACACCCGATGAGATGTGGCATCACCATTATGACCTGGAAACCAAAAGACGGTCCATGGAATGGTGACATGCATATTCCTCAACATAGTAGTAATTTAAGAGACAGCCATCTGTAGGAAAAGTGACACATACTGTCTTCTGGGATAAAGTGTGCTGTTTTAATGTCTTGAAGCCTAAAGCTGCTGTCAGTTCAGAGTTCTTTAAGATGACACGCTAATCAGGCCAGAGAAAAGGCAAACTTCCACCTGGAACACAGTAGCAACAGGCCCCTGTGGAACTTATTGCCAAGTTTGGCTTCTTGTTCTATAATGTCCAGTATACAGTCCTGATTTAGAACCTTTAGACTTGTAGTCTTTTGGGCCTACTGAAAATGGACTGTGTGGCCAGCACTCTCTAAACTCAAATGCTGTCATTAAAGCTGTAAGACAGTGGCTAATCTCAGCTGTTTCAGTTTACTGACAGTGCAGCACATTCACTCTTGTTCATTGATAGCAAAAGCATATATGAATAGTGCTGGCTGTATGAGAAAATGATAGTATGTAGCTGAAATCCTGTTCTATTTAACTGTGTTATTGTGCTCTCATTATGTGGTGTATTTTCAGTGAAAATAAATTAAGGGAAATAGGGAGGGGAAAAAATACAAATATTTATTTTATGCCCATGAAACAAAGTTGCAGTCAAATGAAAAAGCATGTGTTGAAAAGATTATACAGACTGCCAAACCACCCATTTGCGGAGGTGCTGCATGATTATGTGGGTGTGCTACACTATTATATAAGGCTTTACCCTTAACTTTACAGTAATAAACTTTCACAAGCACACTTCCTTGTTCTTGAATCAACAGGAGACAATTGCATTTAATTTATAACAACAATAAACTTCTCCACTGACCACAGATCTCCCTGATAACTGAATCTCTCTAATTTTCAGTTCCTTAGCTAACTTCACACCATTTCATTCAAACTGCTTCTTGACACAGTATACACACTCTCAGAAACTGTTTACCTAAAATCTTGAGAAATAGTTCAAAGTACTTCCCAAAAAAGGAGTTGCTGTGCTATTATGGCTGTTAGTGATTTTGCCAGTTATAATACATAACTTTGAATTACCTGATAATACAAATGCTGAGCATTAATGCAATTTTATGTACTATCTTTCAGTTATATTATGAAGCAGAAGAAAATTCCAAGACTTCATAAGCAAATTAGTAACATTTCATTTTACTTGTATATTTGACAAATGTAAATGTAGTAGCACCACACCTTTTAACTGTGTAGTTAAGATTTTATTTTTGACAAACTATTTTGGCCCTCACAACAGATGAATCAAGTACACTCCTGGAAATTGAAATAAGAACACCGTGAATTCATTGTCCCAGGAAGGGGAAACTTTATTGACACATTCCTGGGGTCAGATACATCACATGATCACACTGACAGAACCACAGGCACATAGACACAGGCAACAGAGCATGCACAATGTCGGCACTAGTACAGTGTATATCCACCTTTCGCAGCAATGCAGGCTGCTATTCTCCCATGGAGACGATCGTAGAGATGCTGGATGTAGTCCTGTGGAACGGCTTGCCATGCCATTACCACCTGGCGCCTCAGTTGGACCAGCGTTCGTGCTGGACGTGCAGACCGCGTGAGACGACGCTTCATCCAGTCCCAAACATGCTCAATGGGGGACAGATCCGGAGATCTTGCTGGCCAGGGTAGTTGACTTACACCCTCTAGAGCACGTTGGGTGGCACGGGATACATGTGGACGTGCATTGTCCTGTTGGAACAGGAAGTTCCCTTGCCGGTCTAGGAATGGTAGAACGATGGGTTCGATGACGGTTTGGATGTACCGTGCACTATTCAGTGTCCCCTCGACGATCACCAGTGGTGTACGGCCAGTGTAGGAGATCGCTCCCCACACCATGATGCCGGGTGTTGGCCCTGTGTGCCTCGGTCGTATGCAGTCCTGATTGTGGCGCTCACCTGCACGGCGCCAAACACGCATACGACCATCATTGGCACCAAGGCAGAAGCGACTCTCATCGCTGAAGACGACACGTCTCCATTCGTCCCTCCATTCACGCCTGTCGCGACACCACTGGAGGCGGGCTGCGCGATGTTGGGGCGTGAGCGGAAGACGGCCTAACGGTGTGCGGGACCGTAGCCCAGCTTCATGGAGACGGTTGCGAATGGTCCTCGCCGATACCCCAGGAGCAACAGTGTCCCTAATTTGCTGGGAAGTGGCGGTGCGGTCCCCTACGGCACTGCGTAGGATCCTACGGTCTTGGCGTGCATCCGTGCGTCGCTGCGGTCCGGTCCCAGGTCGACGGGCACGTGCACCTTCTGCCGACCACTGGCGACAACATCGATGTACTGTGGAGACCTCACGCCCCACGTGTTGAGCAATTCGGCGGTACGTCCACCCGGCCTCCCGCATGCCCACTATACGCCCTCGCTCAAAGTCCGTCAACTGCACATACGGTTCACGTCCACGCTGTCGCGGCATGCTACCAGTGTTAAAGACTGCGATGGAGCTCCGTATGCCACGGCAAACTGGCTGACACTGACGGCGGCGGTGCACAAATACTGCGCAGCTAGCGCCATTCGACGGCCAACACCGCGGTTCCTGGTGTGTCCGCTGTGCCGTGCGTGTGATCATTGCTTGTACAGCCCTCTCGCAGTGTCCGGAGCAAGTATGGTGGCTCTGACACACCGGTGTCAATGTGTTCTTTTTTCCATTTCCAGGAGTGTATATTGGACATTATAGAACAAGACGGTTGAAGTAGAGAGGATATAAAATGTAGACTGGCAATGGCAAGGAAAGCGTTTCTGAAGAAGAGAAATTTTTTAACATCAAGTATTGATTTAAGTGTCAGGAAGTCCTGAAAGTATTTGTATGGAGTGTAGCCATGTATGGAAGTGAGACATGGACGATAAATAGTTTAGACAAGAAGAGAATAGAAGCTTTTGAAATGTGGTGTTACAGAAGAACGCTGAAGATTAGATGGGTAGATCACATAACTAATGAGGAAGTATTGAATAGGATTGAGGAGAAGAGAAGTTTGTGGCACAACTTGACTAGAAGAAGGGATCGGTTGGTAGGACATGTGTTGAGGCATCAAGGGATCACTAATTTGGTATTGGAGGGCAGCGTAGAGGGTAAAAATCGTAGAGGGAGACCAAGAGATGAATGCACTAAGCAGATTCAGAAGGATGTAGGTTGCAGTAGGTATGGGAGATGAAGAATCTTGCACAGGATAGAGTAGCATGGAGGGCTGCATCAAACCAGTCTCAGGACTGAAGACCACAACAACAACAGCACATGGTGTGCACTAACAAGGGGACCACACCAACCCATCATCACTAATTTTGTGCAAATTTATGGTACAGCCAAGGCTTGGTCAGAAATGAAAGTGATGAAAGTCCGAGCTCCAGGTAGCCACATTTTTGGGTGGTTGGTTGGTTGTTGGTTGGTTCGTTTAAACGTAGGGGGAGGGGGGGGGGGGCGGTGTCGTCAAACTGCTAGGTCATCGGCCCCTTGTTCCAATTACAATAATTCCACAAGCATGAGAAGAAAACAAATGAGACTGACAACATAAAACTGCAAGAAAGGAAAAACCACAAGAACAACAGAAGGGCAGCAAACACTGCAGTGAACAAAATAGGACAAGAAAACCACAGAAAGACGCAAGAAACATGTAGAAGAGAGGAAAACAAAAGTATAGATGAACATGGCTGGCTGATCATGAGAATAAAAAGAATAAGCCAGACACTCTGCAACACATTAATACCTCCAGCCTAAAAGCACTATAGTGGAGGACAAGAGGGGCAAAGGGCATGCACTAAAACTTAGATACAATGATAAAACCCACCCTCATGTATAAAACGTAGAACTAAATCAGCCGATAACTGAAGATTATGGTGAAGGGCAGGCAAAGGACAGCCCAAGAAAATACGGACCACTGTCAACTATGTGCTGCACCAACACTGAGTTGGTTCTTCATGCCACAGTAGATAGCCATGGTCACCCAAGTGTGGCCAATGTGGAGCCGGCAGAGAACTACAGAGTCCCTGCGAGAGGTGCACATGGAGCACTTCCACACATTCATAGTCTCCTTAATGGCACACAGTTTGTTGTGCATGCTGAGGTTATGCCATTCTGTCTCCCAAAGCTGAAAAGCCTTGCAGCATAATAAGGTTCACAGGTCACTTACAGGCATTCTGATCTCCAGAAGCAGTTTTTGTGTAGCCTGTCTGGCCAGCCTGTCAGCAAGTTCATTGCCTGGGATGCCGATGTGTCCTGGGGTCCAAAAAAAAACATTGAATGGCTGCACCATTACAGGGCATAGATGGATGCCTGGATCATTGCTAGAAAAGGGTGATCATGAGAATAAAAAGGATAAGTGGTTGATAGCTTGTAGGCTACTGAAGGAGTCAGTACATAGATGGAATGAGACACCAGAGCATGAACGGATGTTATGAAGAGCACGAGATATGGCCGTCAGCTCTGCAGTGAAAACACTGCAGCCATCTGGTAAGGAGTGCTGTGCAACATAGGCAAAGCCAACATGACCATCAGCCATAGAGCCGTCAGTGTAAGCCACTTCAGAGACCTGGGACATCAAGAATTGACAGGAAGTGACAGCCAAGAGTTACTGAGTCCTTAGGGCCATGTGAAAGATCCAGATGAGGCTTCGGCCTAGGATCGGATGCGAACTGCAATCATAAACCAAGACCGGAGCCACCGATGCAGGAGATAAACCACCATGGTTGGGAAAAAGGAACAGTAATTTGGATGTTCAGGAGAGCTACGAATGTGGGCGATGTAACTGGCGAGCAGTTCTGTAACAGAGGGACTCTGGCCTCTAGCAGTTCACTTGTCACCGGACTCATCCTAAAAGCTAGGTGAACTCTGCAGTGGTGCACTGGATCTAGTAACCACAACACTGAGGGTGCTGCCAAACCATATACCAGACTCCCATCATCAGTGCTGGATTGTACAAGGGCTCTGTAGAGCTGCAGCAGCGTAGAGCTATCTGCACCCCAGATGTTGCTGCTCAGGCAGTGGAGGACATTGAGGTGCTGCCAGCAATTCCTCTTAAGCTGACAAAAATGAGTAACCCAAGTCAATTGAATGTCAAAAACCAGTCCCAAGAATTGGTATGTCTCCACTACCATGAGTGGATCATCATTAAGGTAAAGTTCTGGTTCTGGATGAATGGCATGATGGAGATAGTAGTGCATGACACATGACTTTTTAGCTGAAAACTGGAAGCCGTGGGCTAGATCCCATGACTGCGCCTTGTGGATGACTCCCTGTAGGTGCCGCACAGCAACACCAGTACTGGAAGAGCAATACGAAATGCAGAAGTACTGCACATACAGAGAAGGGGAGACCAATGGCTCTACAGCTGCTGCTAGGCCGTTGATGGCGACTAAAAATAGAGGTACACTCAATATGGAACCCTGCAGATGCCATTCTCCTGAACTCGAGGGGAACTATGGGACGTACTGACTTGGACATGGAAAGTACGGAGCAACACGAAGTTTTGGATAGAAATCGGGAGTGACTTACCATATGTTCTAACAGCTTGCAAAGAATGTCGGTGAGGCTGATGGGCTGATAGCTGTCCATATCATGTGGTTTGTTACCGGGTTTGAGCACTTGAATGATAGTGTTCTCCCACCATTGTGATGGAAGGACACTATCGCACCGGATCCGGTTGAAGATGATGAGGAGATGCTGCTTGTAGTCCAACAAGAGATGTTTAATCACTGACTGCAGATCCAATCTGATCCAAGAGCTGTGTCAGGGCAACGTGCAAGGGCACTGAGGACCTCCCACTCAGTAAATGGAGCATTATAGGGTTCAATGTGATGTTCACTGAAGACGAGGAGTTTTCCGTCCATCTGCCATTTGAGAGTGCAAAAGGCTGGAGGGTAATTCTCCAATGCAGTGGCTCGAGCATAGTGCTCAGTGAAATGTTCGGCAATTGTGTTTGCGTTGGTAGGTAACACACCACTGATGTTAATGCCAGGGACACCTGTTGGGGTCTCGTACCCAAAAACAGACATGGGAAGGTGACGTATGGCACCCAATGGTCGACATGTACTTCTGCCAAAACTCCTGTTTCTGTCTTTTTATATTCTGGTGAATGTGGGCACCATATGTCCTCCACCACCCAGTATAACAGAGGTAGTGGCAAAGGACATATGGTGCCATATGTATTTTCATTTATTAGTGTGTGTGGCTTCTGAAGACGGCTATATTATTATAGCAGAAACCATGGTCAAGGTTTAAAATAAACATAATTTAGTGCTACTGTGGGCTGTTTTCCATTCGAGACAATTTCATAATGGTTGCTGTTGTCACTGCTATGATGAAAATAATGAAATAAAATAAAAATTTAGTTTCTACAGGGAATCATATAACTCTCTTGGTGAATGCCTTTCTGAGATTGATGTCTGAAATACTCCTCTGTGATACTGACAAGGGGGAGATTGAGTCAATAATTAAATCACTGAAGACTAAGGACTCTCATGGATATGATGGAGCACCTAGAAGAATATTAAAGTACTGTGCTACACATGTTAGCCCTGCATTTATCCATATTTGTAATTTTTCCTTTAGGAGTGGTCAGTTTTCTGAATAATTAAAGCACTCTGTAGTAAAGTCACTTTATAGAATGGGAGAAAGGGGTACTGTAGACAATTTTAGACCTATTGCTATGACATCAGTGTCTGCTAAAGTTATTGAAAAGGTTGAGTATGTAAGGATAATTGATCATTTTATACCACTATTTGCTATCAAATGTACAGTTCGGCTTTAGAAGTCATTTTAACAACTGAAAATCCTATATTCTCTTTTCTCTGTGAGGTATTGGAGGGGTAAAACAAAAGGTTTTGAATGCTAGATGTGGTGAGTGTACTGTAAGACCTTCAGTACACACACCATCAGATTACTTGACTTGTCACTCTAACGAAGTAGGCGAGTGTCAGCAATATGTCTCGTGGTCTTATCGTGGCGTGTTTATCTTCTGCCATTAGGTCAGACTATAGAAATGCCACTTGCACGCTTAGAGTAGCAGATTGACGGTGACCAACTTCAAACAGAACTTGATTAATTTTCACACACTTTTATTAAAATAATAACAAGCATAAAAATTACTTAACTTCATTCTGGATGCTATTTACAATTGACAATCTGAAGTTCCTTTGGTATTGATATGTTAATCTTATTCTCACATACCTCTGATACTTGACAAAAGTGTCTATACCTTTATCTTCATGGCTATGTACAGAAATATGGTAATCTTATTAGGTGCAGACTGAAACTTGACTATAGAGTGGTACAGATAAATGTAGAGCTCGTACAGACTGGTACAGACTAATGCAGACTGGTACAGACTGGTGCAGACAAGTGCAGAATGACTGATTGGAGGTCTTTACACTTGTTATAATACCTCGCGTGTTCATGTATCGCTGCACAAGTGTGATCCGTGAGGAGAAAAGGTTCTACATTAGCAGCAATCTCATTGGCTGCATTACATATTAATACGTGGATCAGCGGAAGCAGAATTTGGTCTGTCTCTAAGACAGCGCCATCTCATAGTGTGGAGACGGATGAGCACTGCGCCTGCGCTGTTGTGCTTAGCGGGATGTGCTCTAGTGGGAAAGTTGTGTATGCGCTGACTACGCGGAACTATGTACACAACACTAGGCATATTCTTTTTTTTTAACTAAGGCATTTGATTGTGTTGATCACAAAATATTGCTCCAGAATTTGGACCATTATGGAATACGGGGAGTAGCTCACGACTGTTCACCTCTTACTTTGGCAACAGACAGCAAAAAGTCATTATTCAGTGTTGAGAATGGCTATGATGTGGGGTCTGAGTGGGGTATGGTCGAGTGGGGGTTGCCCCAGGTATCAGTGTTGGGGCCACTCCTGTTCTTTATTTATATAAATGATATGCCCTCTAGTATTATGGGTGACTCTAAATATTTCTGCTTGCTGATGACACTAGCTTGGTAGTAAAGGATGTTGTGCGCAACATTGGCTCGGTCCCAAATAGTGCAGTTGATGACATAAGTTCATGGCTTGTAGAAAATAAACTAACACTAAATCACAGTAAGACTCAGTTTTTACAGTTTCTAACACACATTTCAACAAACCATGACATTTTAATTTCGCAGAATCGGCATATGATTAGTGAAACTGAACGTTCTTATTTCTAGGTGTTCAGAGAGTAAACTGCGAGGAAACCCACGTTCAGGATCTTATTCAAAGACTTAATGCTGTCATTTTTACTATTCAAATGGTATCTGAAGTAAGTGATCATTAAACATGAAAATTAGTCTACTTTGCTTATTTTTATAAGCTTATGTCACATGGAATTTTATTTTGGGGCAACTCTTCTCATTCTAAAAGGATATTTTCAGCTCAGAAATTGGCAGTTCGGGCAATAAGTGGTGTAAGTTCATGAACCACTTATTGACCCCTGTTCACTAGTCTGCATATGTTGTCATTGGCCTCTCAATACATATATATTCTTAACTGATGTTTCTTGTTAACAATACCAGCTTATTCCCAAGGATAGGCAGCTTTCAATCAGTTAATACTCAGCAGAAATCCAGCCTGCATTTGGATCTGACTTCCTTAATTCTTGTGCAGAAAGGTGTGCAATATACTGCTGCATCCATTTCCAATAAGCTACCATAAGAATTTAAAAGTCTTAGCAGTAATCAACATGCTTTCAAATCGAAACTGAAGAGTTTCCTCATGGGTCACTCCTTCTTTTCTGTCATGGACTTCCTGGAAAAATTAATGTGATTCTTATCTTGTGTTATTGATTGCATTTAGTTAAACATATGGCTTGACTTTTTTGGGATCATCAACATCTTATTTTTATCTGTTATTACTTTTACATTGTAATTTCATGTAATGACACGTTCCGTGACCTTGGAGCTTTGCTCCTCTGTTTGGTCCTACAGAGCTTAACATATAAATAAATAAATAAGTAAATAAATAAGCAGTGATACTTGGCCATTGTGCATACCATAATACCTAGACCACACCAACGATGTTCATGGACATTCTGTGGTGTGTAACATGTTCCCCTCTCTCCACACTAAGTAGTGGCCAGAATCACTTGCTGCTGTGAAGCGGAATCATTGTAGAACATCATTCTGGACTACTGTTGCTGACCTCAACCAACATGCTCCCTACACCAACAAACTCTTTATTGATAATTGGATAGCCAAACTGAGATGCATTTAACAGGCTTCCTAGTGTGCAAAGCAGCCTGGTTTCATGGTCATGAAATAGTTCTGGCAGAGAAACACATACCAGTAGTGACTGCAAGGTCTGCATTATTTGTGTAGGAAGGAGATATGTTCCTTCTCACCACTTAGGACTACATATCAATATGCTTGTGGTGTGGTGGCTGAACTATGATCACCTGTATGCCTTTACACAGCATTTCTACCTTCAGCAGCCTTTTCTAATCATCATGAGATGACTGTTGGGTGTACCCATTACTGTGGCCACAATAGTGATTCTCTGACTGGCTCTAAGCCACCCAAGTGCTTGTCCACAATTGTTAGCACTCAAGTGTCTTGCAGATGTGTTGCCATACCATACAGAATGTTGCTCTAATTGGTCCCACAGCAACTTTTGTCAAACACTGTACTACATGAATTATCAAATGCATAGAGAGCATTCATACACAGGTCATCACAGTTACCATACCCCACAGATAACATTTCCTTTTACTGTCACTGGTTAAGTGTTCCATTATAATTGTCAGTTACTCCATAGCAATTGGCAGTAGCTCCTTAGCACGTGTGAAGCAAAACATAATTACAGTGACTGTATCTGTAAATGTTGTTTATAGCTCTTATGTAATTTATTTAATGTTAATTCTTACTCTTTTGTTGACTTGTTGATGGGTCAATGGAATCTGATGCCCCTGAAAATCTTCTCTTCTTTTCTTGTGTGGCCACCACTTTCTGTGCTTCATTTTCTCTGTTTGCATTGCTGATAACTCTTTCATTATCTGAATCGGACAGAACGAAGTGTAAGATAAGCATTACACACTGTCCAAGAAGCTACTTATATAACAGTATGCTTCATGTAAAATGGGGCACCATGTAGCAGTTAAAGTAAACAATTATCTGCCTTTGCAATACTTGCCATCTTTCTCTGATGGCAGAAAAACTATGAGAACAATGGAGAAACGAGAGAGACAGTGCTGGTCATTTACAGCAGCAAACTGAGGAGGCCCCCATGATGTGAGAGCACCAGAAAAACTGTCTCAGAAAAGAATGGGGCAGATTCTCACCTCAGTAATGTATAATTTTAAAGCCCTACTAGTAGGAAAATGGTACACACTCTCACAGGAAATAGATAGCCAAAGATTTAAGCAAAGTAGTAGTTTAGAAAATTGGACATTTGTGGTAAGGTCTTATGGGACCAAACTGCCAAAGTGATCAGTCCATAAGCTTACACACTACTTAATATAACTTGAGCTAACTTATGCTAAAGACAACAAACACACCCATGGCCGACAGAGGACTTTAACCTCCGATGGGGGAGCTGTGGTAGTGGTTTCATTGTTATTTTCTGCCAGTTTACATTACATACAGAGAGAAAAAATGACAATGCCAAAAATTAATTAATGTACACTAATGAAATTTTGGGAGTTTATTTTTCTAGGTAATACATTTAACTGATTATAATTGCAAAATCACAGGTAAGTGTGAGATAAGCCACTGCAAATATGAAATGCTAGTACACTAATAACTGTGTAACCACCAGAGTGTTGATTGGAAGCATGCAAATGTGCTTGTGTTGTGTTGTACAGGTTCCAGATGTCAGTTTGTGGGATGGAGTTGCACTTGGTTAGTCAGGGACAGTTAATGCTGGTTGTGGATGACACTGAAGTTATAGTCTGTTTATGTCCAATATGGCCTGGACTGGAGACAGATGTTGTGATTGAGAAGGACAGGACAACATGTTGACACACTGCATAGCATGTTGGGCTATAACAGCAATATGTGGATGAGCATTACCCTGTTAGAAGACAACCCCTGGAATGCTTTCCAAAAATAGCAGCCCAGCAGGTCAAATCACCAGTGATGCCATCAGGGTACATGGAATAAACAATAGATTGCTCCTGCTGTCAGATGAAATTGCACCTCAGACCACAACTCCAGGTGTAGGTCCAGGGTATCTACATCGCAGACTGGTTGCTTGCGGACATTCACTTTGTCTCTGTCTAACTAACACGCAGCTATCACTGGCACTGAGGCAGAACTGACTTTCTTCAGATAACACAACACACCTCCACTCCACCCTCCAATGAGTTCTCACTTGACACCACAGAAGTCACAAACGGTGGTGGTTTGGGGACCAGTGGAATGCATGCTACAGGGCATCTGCCTCAGAGCTCTCCTTGAAATAACTAGCTTGTAACAGTTCATTGTGTCACTGTGGCACTAACTGCTGCAGATGCAGTATGATGTGCATCAGCCAAATGCTGATCACCATGGTCTCCCCTCTTGGGAGAGCCATGAGGTGATCCAGGGGCCAGTCTCCTTGTGACTGTACCTTCCTGTGACCACTGCTAGCGATCATGTCTAGTGGCTACATTGCTGCCTAGTATTTCTGCAATATTGTGGAAGGAATATCCAGTGTATCTCTACTACAAAACCTCATTCAAAGTCGGGGAAGTGTTGATAGTGGCATATTATCTTGAAGGTATTCTTTACTAACATCAACTCATTGTGTCAAGTCTTATAGGTAAATAATGCTCAAATCCGTTAGAGTGCATATTTAAAGTAAACCTGCCACTCTTATGTGACTGGCACAAAATTTGAACAGACGTCATCTTTCAGGTGTAGAAACATGAGTACCAACTTCCATTTATTGTTAACAACTTCTTCTTGGTGCTGGGAGTTTTTTTTTCTTTGGAGTTTAAAGGCAAATATACAAAGCTTAATAATACTGTCAGAAAAATATAAGTACAGCTACTATATCTGTGAATGTTGTTTATTGCTCTGATGTAACTTATTTGATATTAATTCTTACTCTATTGTTGGCTTGTTGATGCCTCAGCTGCATCTGGAGTCCTTGAAATACTTCTATTCTTTTCTTGTTTGGCTGTCACCTTCTTTACTTCATTTACTCTGTTTGCTTTGCTGGTAATTTTTCACTCCCTGAATCATAGTACAAAGCATAAAACATACATTACACACCATTCAGAACAGTTAGCTATATAACAAAGAGGCAAACAACTAAACAAACAATGCTTCACCTAAAATGGGGCCACCATGTAGTGGCTAAAGTAAGCAGCTATCATATGATGCTTTTTCAATACTTGCTGTCTTCCTCTGGTGCCCAAAAAATATGGGAACAATGGAGAAATGGAAGGTGGAGTGCTAGTCATTCATAGCATCAAACTGGTAAGAGACTCCAATGTGAGAGCACCAGAAAAAAAGCAAAAATTGTTACTGTCCAGGTAGAAAGGAAAAAAAGGGACAGATGGTCACCTTAGTAATGTGTAATTTTAAAGCCCTACTAGTGCAAACAAGGTACATACCATCACAGAACATAGATAGCCAAAGCTTTAATGAAGTGATGCTTTCACTGTTAATTGTAAGATTTCAGTCAGTTGGATTATATAAGTAGTCTTCTTGTACGTCAGCAACCTTAGATTTTGCCGTGTAGGAAAGTTTAAAATAGATGCCAGATATCGAAAATTGGTCATTTAATTTATGTTCCTGGGAAACTGAACCTGCTTACTAAATTAATAAACAACAGATAAGCTAACAGTGTCTCCCAGTTCACACTCTGACCTCATACCCTGTAATTACTGATTAGAATTAATTATTTAAACTCTGGGTCTGCTGATTTTCAGGACATGTGCTTTATCATTCATAGCAGCACACTGAACTAACATGTTGGAAAGTTCAAAAATGTTGAAAGATCAAAATAATTGGTATGTAGCTGGTAAAACTCTTCATAGTTTCTCGTGGTTCACATCTAGGGTTCTTCTTTCTTACTTTCCCATAGAATATTGTAACAATATTTGGATTTGCAGGAGTTAATGGGTTTGATCGTCTTGTATCAATTCTAATTGAAACAATGAACAATGAACACCTTTAGGTTTTCTGTTTGTTGATATACTCTTGAAATTATTTCACAAATTTTAAACAACACTTTTTTTCTGTGGTTCATAATTATAAAAAGGGACATTTTAGCATTCTTATTAAGACATAATGGGCAATTTTGACAACATGTGTCCATACACAACTTCTTTTAACCAACTACTCCACAGCAATTAACTGACTTTACCCCCTGGTAGCCCACAGATTGTTAAATACCAAGATAACAATACACTGATCAAATATTATTAAATTCCTCTGTGCTTACATACCTCTCTGACATGTGCATTCATCAAAATAATCAAGACAATTTTTGTATAAGAAACGTGTACAAAATTTATGACAATTAAAAAAGGATATTGCAAAATGGATGATAAAACCATTTGCACTGGAAATTACAGTTGGTACATAGAACATAATATAGTCATACCACCTTCATTACAACACTGATCAGTATAAATTAGGATGCAGTTGTGATCAACACATAGGATTGTTTAAAAATTTAACTAAAAAACAAAATTTTTATGATCATACTTTTATATGGCTGTGAACTGAGACACATACTGGGTCTCTTGAGAATTCAGGATAGAAGCCAGTCTACATCTCTGTAAGTATTGGAATCTGTTCCAAGTGAAATGTCACTTGGTCTGCTAGTGTGCAGATCCCCAATGGCTTTGTCAAATTTATCAAAACATTTTGGTAAATAAGTGAATACAATTTCCACAGGTCATTGCTCAGGAAAGGTGCAATATTGATGACTGGATCGGTCGGTGTCATTTATATCAGGAATACTCTCAGAGGAAGATGTTGACCTTTTGTCTGTTCCTCTGGGGACCTGGTACTAACCTACTCCCGTCATGACGTAAGGATCTTATCGTTAGATGCATGAACTTACTCTGGTGTCTGTCTCCATATATGAGTTATCAGCATGGCTTCCATGCAAGAGTCCTACTTTTATCCACTTGGGGACTTGGTGCTGAGTTACCACCATCATCATCATAATCATAATCATAATCATCATCAGTGTACAAGTTGCCAAAGTGGCACCAAATAAAAAGATACACTAGGTGGCCAATCATCCACAGATGGAGATCTTCTGGCCAAAAATGCCATACAATCAATTCATTCTTATAACTATCTGGCACAAGGAATTGATCCACTTTTCTCCATTGTGTGTTGAAAACCTTCATCTGTTATGTCAGTTTCTTTATTTCACTGTATTTTAGTGTGACTCAGTGACAGAAAACTATTTTCTTTTCCTGGTAATGAGGCTGACTATGAAGAATCACTCTCGTTGTTGGGGTATCTACAAAAACACTTGCTGGGCACTGATGAAATTTGAGGAGAAGACACAATTCTTACCTTTGTCATGGGTCATATGCTCCAGTAACTCCATCCAAATAGGCCTTGGAAGGCCCAATGTCAGTGACAAACCGCCATGTCACCCTCAGGCTATAGGCATCACTGGATGTGGGTATGGAGGGGCATGTGGTCAGCACACCGCTCTCTCAGCCGTAGTCAGTTTTCGTGACTGGAGCCGCTACTTCTCAGTCAATTAGCTCCTCAGTTTGCCTCACAAGGGCTGAGTGCACCATGCTTGCCAACAGCACTCGGCAGATTGGATAGGCACCCATCCCTGTGTCACCCAAGTTCGACAGAGTTCAACTTTGATGATCTGACAGGAACCAATGGTACCACTGCAGGAAGGCCATTGGCTATCTGCTCCTATGGCTCCAAAATTATCCCATAAAGGCAATGACAATCCTATTGACATGATAATTGCACAGAGCTTAAATATGTTTTTAAAACCAGCATTTTGGATGTGCATCCATATAAATTCAGCTTCTTCTTCTAATATTTCATCTGAATATTGTTCAACCATTTTCAGAGTGATCTGAGTGACTGATGCTTTAACACTCATGCCATCTCTTTAAACTCACAGACCACTGCACATGTGGCCAATGATACACTGGTGCCAGAGATATTGATCAACAGCAAAGAAGTACAATATGCCCAAAATAAAAGTGATATCTTGCCTGCAACAAAGACAGCAGCACTACTGGGTTCAGCTCAGGTTCACAAGATTCTCTGCGATTGTGCCCTCTCATACATTGGACTGATTATTCATGCAGCCCATCAAAGACATACAGAACACTGCAGGTACACCAGCCTCTCACAGCCAAACAAATTGTGCATAGCAGAACACTGTATTGGTACTGGTCATTCTATGTTGTACAAGAATGTCAAAATTTTAGTGTCCACATCATCTTTCTAGGACTATATAGTGAAGAAGGCAATTGAGAACAACTTGGTGATGAATTTAATCAACAGAAATAGCGGTTTCAACTTGGATAAGTCATGGAATCTGGCACTTTCTAGGATAAACTTGCAAAGACATGATGGTGCAGCTTACAGTGATAAATTGACTGTACAACCACAGATATAATCTGTGCACACTGTGCTTCTTTGCTGCTGATCATTGTCTCTGGCATCTCTGTATCTGTGGCTCCATGTGCAGTGGCACCGTCTCTGAGTTTATAAGGACTGAGTGAGTGTAGTAGAGACCAGTCTTTCAGCTCACTTGGAAAATGTCTGAACAATATACAACCGAAATATTAGTAGAAGAAGCTGAATTTATGGAACTGTACACCAAAATTTGTCTGTAGCTCATGGTCTCGTGGTAACATTCTCGCTTCCTTAGCACAAGGTCCCGGGTTCGATTCCCAACGGGGTCAGGGATTTTCACCTGCCTCGAGCTGACTGGGTGTTGTTGTGTCATCTTCATCATCATAATTCATCCCCATTATGGCTGGAGGAAGGCAACACCAAACCTACTCCATTAGGACCTTGCCTAGTACGGCGGTGCGGGTCTCCTGCATCATCCACTATCCTCTGTCAAGGAGTATGGGACTACTTCATCACCACCACCACCACACCAAAATTTAATGAGCAATCACCACACTGCAAAAACATGAGGATGCTGTCATTTACTGGCTACATAGTTTTCAAATTGGTCACAGAAAACTACTGAGCAGCCACCACAGTTCCTGCCCTGTTAAGGTTGATGAGTGTGCTACCTGTATAAAAATTGCAAAAGACTATTTAAAAACAGTGCTAGGAGTGCTGTTTTTAAAAAGTTATCACATCTTAAGTAAATTTGGGACTCAAGGAAAACCCCAATTTTGTGAGGGCTAATAATGAGCTCGTGCCCTCCCCCTTTTTCCCTCATACAATATCTTTTTTCTTTCAATCAGATGATTTAATTCCTTATTTCCAATAGCACAAGCACCCATTCACAATTTGTTTAAAATGGAGAGCATGCATTATAAGTGCATTGCTTCTCAAGCTTCATAAGAGTATCTTGCAGTGTTTAAAAGATAACAGGAACTAGTAGTCAGCAAATTAAGAGAAGTACATGTGCCAAAAAGAAGAATGTGGATGATCATTCATGCTTTAGTTACTTAATAGCACAAAAATTGAACAGTTTGACATCTGCACAGTTAAGAAGGATTACACAAGTGTAGCTTCCCCTGAATGGCTAGAAACTGAAATCTCAAGAAACTAGTAGGAACTGGCATTAAGGACATTGAGAATGCAAATATAAACATGGAAAAACATGACCTCCATAATACAGGGTGATTCAAAAAGAATACCACAACTTTAGGAATTTGAAACTCTGCAACGACAAAAGGCAGAGCTAAGCACTATCTGTCGGCGAATTAAGGGAGCTATAAAGTTTCATTTAGTTGTACATTTGTTCGCTTGAGGCGCTGTTGACTAAAGTTTTTGGTCCCTTTTTCTTCGAAGGTGCTACTGTAACTGGACTACAGTATCTGGAGATGTTAGAGAATTGGCTGTTCCCTCAGCTCGAACAAGAAGCACAACAATTCATATTTCAGCAGGATGGAGCGCCACCACATTGGCACTTATCTGTTCGTAACTACCTGAATGTCAACTACCCGAGGTGATGGATCGGCCGCCAGGCAGCCCGTGACAGAGCACTTCATCACTGGCCTCCAAGAAGCCCTGATCTTACCCCCTGCGATTTTTTCTTATGGGGGTATGTTAAGGATATGGTGTTTTGGCCACCTCTCCCAGCCACCATTGATGATTTTAAACGAGAAATAACAGCAGCTATCCAAACTGTTACGCCTGATATGCTACAGAGAGTGTGGAACGAGTTGGAGTATAGGGTTGATATTGCTCGTGTGTCTGGAGGGGCCATATTGAACATCTCTGAACTTGTTTTTGAGTGAAAAAAACCTCTTTAAATACTCTTTGTAATGATGTATAACAGAAGGTTATATTATATTTCTTTCATTAAATACACATTTTTAAAGTTGTGGTATTATTTTTGAATCACCCTGTAGTATGCAGGGCACTCCTGAATTTATTGAATACAAAGATGTTAATCCACAATCTTTTTTTGAATGAATTTGTGTAAAAGCCTATAAAAAAATAAAAATAAAAAAGAATTATGTAACAAAAGCCAAGTATCTTTCACACAGTCGATAAGAACATGTCAAGTATTTCACAGTTTCTGGAGTAATGACTACAGTGCTTTGGTTCCAGGTGTGAAATAAACAACTGAAACTGCTCTAAAAGATGTCAGTTTCCAGATAACAAAGCGTTATTGCCAGTTTTATTGCTGCAATAATTGCTTTACATGTAATTGTATCTTGTATAGATACACAAGTTCTAAGTTTACAAAGCAGAAAATCAAAGTCTTGGCAAGACATTCTCCTGAATTTGCTAACAACACATTGCCAATAGCATACATTTCTTGCAGTGTAATAGCTCTGTCATTTTGACGCCGATTTACCCATAGTTGTCTAAGTTTTCTTTACCTACTGCATTTCATCACAATAAATGTGGCACTATCTCCCAAGTACAATTTTGATTCATAAAAGACTGGTTGAACAATGAGGCTTCTTGTTGACAAGAGAGTAAATATATATACATTATTTCCACTGGTATTTGTCCATGCACTTTTGTTCCAGTGTGCCTGTGTTTACTGGATGAAGGTTAAGTGAGTAAACAGACAGGTCATCAGTGCCTTGCTCAAGAGATAGTTCACTTGGAATTAGTGACCTCAGACAGAAATTTCATGGAATTATGGAAGTATATAGGAGTGGAGACGAAAATTTAATAGTCATGGGTGACTGGAATTCGACAGTAGGAAAAGGGAGAGAAGGAAACATTGTAGGTGAATATGAATATGGCTTGGGGCTAAGAAATGAAAGAGGAAGCCGTCTGGTAGAATTTTGCACAGAGCATAACTTAATCATAGCTAACACTTGGTTCAAGAATCATAAAAGAAAGTTGTATACATGGAAGAATCCTGGAGACACTAAAAGGTATCAGACAGATTATATAATGGTAAGACAGAGATTTAGGAACCAGGTTTTAAATTGTAGGACATTTCCAGGGGCGGATGTGGACTCTGACCACAATCTATTGGTTATGAACTGTAGATTGAAACTGAAGAAATTGCAAAAACGTGGGAATTTAAGGAGATGGGACCTGGATAAACTGACTAAACCAGAGGCTGTACAGAGTTTCAGGGACAGCATAAGGGAACAATTGACAGGAATGGGGGAAAGAAATACAGTAGAAGAAGAATGGGTAGCTTTGAGGGATGAAGTAGTGAAGGCAGCAGAGGATCAAGTAGGTAAAAAGACGATGGCTAGTACAAATCCTTGGGTAACAGAAGAAATATTGAATTTAATTGATGAAAGGAGAAAATATAAAACTGCAGTAAATGAAGCAGGCAAAAAGGAATATAAACATCTCAAAAATGAGATTGACAGGAAGTGCAAAATGGCTTAGCAGGGATGGCTAGAGGACAAATGTAAGGATGTAGAGGCTTATCTCACTAGGGGTAAGATAGATACAGCCTACAGGAAAATTAAAGAGACCTTTGCAGAAAAGAGAACCACTTGTATGAATATCAAGAGCTCAGATGGAAACCCAGTTCTAAGCAAAGAGGGGAAAGCGGAAAGGTGGAAGGAGTATATAGAGGGTCTATACAAGGGCAATGTACTTGAGGACAATATTATGGAAATTGAAGGGGATGTAGATGAAGACGAAATGGGAGATAAGATACTGTGTGAAGAGTTTGACAGAGCACTGAAAGACCCGGGAGTAGACAACATTCCGATGGAACTACTGATGGCCTCGGGAGAGCCAGTCATGACAAAACTCTACCATCTGGTGAGCACGATGCATGAGACAGGCGAAATACCCTCAGACTTCAAAAAGAATATAATAATTCCAATCCCAAAGAAAGCAGGTGTTGACAGATGTGAAAATTACCGGACTATCAGTTTAATAAGTCACAGCTGCAAAATACTAACGCGAATTCTTTATAGACGAATGGAAAAACTGGTAGAAGCCGACCTCGGGGAGGATCAGTTTGGATTCTGTAGAAATGTTGGAACACGTGAGGCAATACTGACCTTACGACTTATCTTAGAAGAAAGATTAAGAAAAGGCAAACCTACGTTTCTAGCATTTGTAGACTTAGAGAAAGCTTTTGACAATGTTAACTGGAATACTCTCTTTCAAATTCTGAAGGTGGCAGGGGTAAAATACAGGGAGCGAAAGGCTATTTACAATTTGTACAGAAACCAGATGGCAGTTATAAGAGTCGAGGGGCATGAAAGGGAAGCAGTAGTTTGGAAGGGAGTGAGACAGGGTTGTAGCCTCTCTCCGATGTTATTCAATCTGTATATTGAGCAAGCAGTAAAGGAAACAAAAGAAAAATTTCGAGTAGGAATAAAATCCAGGGAGAAGAAATAAAAACTAAGAGGTTTGCCGATGACTTCGTAATTCTGTCAGAGACAGCAAAGGACTTGGAAGAGCAGTTGAATGGAATGGACAGTGTCTTGAAAGGAGGATATAAGATGAACATCAACAAAAGCAAAATGAGGATAATGGAATGTAGTTGAATTAAGTCGGGTGATGCTGCGGGAATTAGATTAGGAAATGAGACGCTTAAAGTAGTAAAGGAATTTTGCTATTTGGGGAGCAAAATAACTGATGATGGTCGAAGTAGAGAGGATATAAAATGTAGACTGGCAATGGCAAGTAAAGCGTTTCTGAAGAAGAGAAATTTGTTAACATCGAGTATAGATTTAAGTGTCAGGAAGTCGTTTCTGAAAGTATTTGTATGGAGTGTAGCCATGTAAGAAGTGAAACATGGACAATAAATAGTTTGGACAAGAAAAGAATAGAAGCTTTTGAAATGTGGTGTTACAGAAGAATGTAGAAGATTAGGTGGGTAGATCACGTAACTAATGAGGAGGTGTTGAATAGGATTGGGGAGAAGAGAAGTTTGTGGCACAACTTGATTAGAAGAAGGGATCGGTTGGTAGGACATGTTTTGAGGCATCAAGGGATCACAAATTTAGCATTGGAGGGCACTGTGGAGGGTAAAAATCGTAGAGGGAGACCAAGAGATGAATACACTAAGCCGATTCAGAAGGATGTAGGTTGCAGTAGGTATTGGGAGATGAAGGAGCTTGCACAGGATAGATTAGCATGGAGAGCTGCATCAAACCAGTCTCAGGACTGAAGACCACAACAACAACAACAACAACAACATAGGAGTGGTGAAATCATAGCCTTGAACGCAACATTGTTGCCACAACTGAAAAATAATTGAAAGAGGAATAAAAGTATATTGGTCAGGTCAGTAAATGGGGCATAGCAAATGATGGATCAAATAATCCCACCTGTGGGTCAGTATCAGGGCACCGATGCCCAATTTATGCAAAAAATCTAATAAGGTGGAAGATTAGGAAACTGTCACACGGTCATTGCTTAAATGAGCAGAAGATGATACTATAAGGTTGAAAAGAGACAATCCCTCTCTCCTACCCCCTTTGGCAAGCAGACTGCCTACAGGGCAAGTTTAGAACATGGCAGCGGCCAATTTTTCTCCACAATTATGGACTTAGTGAGGGTCCAAGTGAGCCATAAACCTGGTAACTGTAGTCCAATCTGGATGAGGCCAGGTCCTAGAAAGTAAGGAACAGAACAACATGATCCACTTCCCAAGAATTATGGGCAAGGAATCAGGGAGTGTTAAGTTTTCATCTGCAGCTATTCTTTAGTTGACAAATATGAGGGAGTCACATCAGCTTCTTAATAAAGATGTGTTTGAAAAATTGGGACTGTTGTGGTGATACATACCACTCCCGAGCAGTGATGTGTATTCCCAGGACTTCTTCCTGATGAATGGAGAGTTAAATTCTCAGCCAGAAGAACCATCAGTAAAAATATGTAAGATTATTACCAAAAGTATCATTAGCATAGTGTTTCTGTTATGTGTAAAATACATGGAGATAAAGTTGAAGGAACCTCAATGGCATGAACCTTCCATATTACACATATCATGTGGACATATTTGCACCGAGTTCATTCACTGAAGTGATGGATACATTCTACTCCAAAAAGCATGATCCATATCCCTACATCATCTTACCAATGAATGATACTCACAACCCTAATTTGTTTATGTAATAAAAAACAGGTACAAAAATAATCTGTTAAGTATAAATGTACAGATATTGTGCATTGATTTTAATTTATTTTTACATATCAAGACGATGCACATATTCACAATGGAACAATGATCACAGCAAGTTCACAAGATAGAATACCAGCTTGGACATGGCAGAGAGTATTTTGTGCATTGACATCTTATTTGGAGATGTGCAGACTTACAAAGAACTGGTGTGTTAATAATAGATATGCTGTCAGATATGAAAAATTAACTTTTGTCAGATAACTTTTACTCAACATATGGAATGTGCAGAGGGCCATGCGATACACTTCATATATGTGAAAATGAAAAGAATATATTAATTTCTAACTCAATAGTAGTATGATGTGTTAGTCTTAGTGATGTGATGTAGCAATTTTGCACTTTAAAGAAATTAGAACAAGTCCAGAGAGACTATCCATGAGAGAACAACAGTCATGTAGAGGTGTAAAGATCTTTACCACATTGAGAGTTACACTAAATGTTATGACAATGATCCAATGACGAGTAAGTGAACAGAAGAAGGATGTAAACAGTGATAGGGATCACACAACATGACATAGAACATTATTATGAAAAGGATAGTTGATACTCACCATATAGCAGAGATGTTGAAATGCAGATAGACACAACAAAAACACAGTCCCTAAATAAGCTTTCAGGTACTTGCACAGTTCAGAGACACTGGGTTTGTGGGAAGGATTTGTATGGCGCAGACTGTGAAGCAGTCATCGAAATGAAGAATGTCGTGTCTTGTGGCGTACTCAGCAACAGGGTGGTCCAGTTGTTTCTTGGCCACAGTTTGTTGTGGCCATTCATGTGGACAGGCAGCTTGTTGGTTGTCATGTCTACATACACTCCTGGAAATGGAAAAAAGAACACATTGACAACGGTGTGTCAGACCCACCATACTTGCTCCGGACACTGCGAGAGGGCTGTACAAGCAATGATCACACGCACGGCACAGCGGACACACCAGGAACCGCGGTGTTGGCCGTCGAATGGCGCTAGCTGCGCAGCATTTGTGCACCGCCGCCGTCAGTGTCAGCCAGTTTGCCGTGGCATACAGAGCTCCATCGCAGTCTTTAACACTGGTAGCATGCCGCGACAGCATGGACGTGAACCGTATGTGCAGTTGACGGACTTTGAGCGAGGGCGTATAGTGGGCATGCGGGAGGCCGGGTGGACGTACCGCCGAATTGCTCAACACGTGGGGCGTGAGGTCTCCACAGCACATCGATGTTGTCGCCAGTGGTCGGCGCAAGGTGCACGTGCCCGTCGACCTGGGACCAGACCGCAGCGACGCACGGATGCACGCCAAGACCGTAGGATCCTACGCAGTGCCGTAGGGGACCGCACCGCCACTTCCCAGCAAATTAGGGACACTGTTGCTCCTGGGGTATCGGCGAGGACCATTCGCAACCGTCTCCATGAAGCTGGGCTACGGTCCCGCACACCGTTAGGCCGTCTTCCGCTCACGCCCCAACATCGTGCAGCCCGCCTCCAGTGGTGTTGCGACAGGCGTGAATGGAGGGACGAATGGAGACGTGTCGTCTTCAGTGATGAGAGTCGCTTCTGCCTTGGTGCCAATGATGGTCGTATGCGTGTTTGGCGCCGTGCAGGTGAGCACCACAATCAGGACTGCATACGACCGAGGCACACAGGGCCAACACCCGGCATCATGGTGTGGGGAGCGATCTCCTACACTGGCCGTACACCACTGGTGATCGTCGAGGGGACACTGAATAGTGCACGGTACATCCAAACCGTCATCGAACCCATCGTTCTACCATTCCTAGACCGGCAAGGGAACTTGCTGTTCCAACAGGACAATGCACGTCCGCATGTATCCCGTGCCACCCAACGTGCTCTAGAAGGTGTAAGTCAACTACCCTGGCCAGCAAGATCTCCGGATCTGTCCCCCATTGAGCATGTTTGGGACTGGATGAAGCGTCGTCTCACGCGGTCTGCATGTCCAGCACGAACGCTGGTCCAACTGAGGCGCCAGGTGGAAATGGCATGGCAAGCCGTTCCACAGGACTACATCCAGCATCTCTACGATTGTCTCCATGCGAGAATAGCAGCCTGGATTTCTGCGAAAGGTGGATATACACTGTACTAGTGCCGACATTGTGCATGCTCTGTTGCCTGTGTCTATGTGCCTGTGGTTCTGTCAGTGTGATCATGTGATGTATCTGACCCCAGGAATGTGTCAATAAAGTTTCCCTTTCCTGGGACAATGAATTCACGGTGTTCTTATTTCAATTTCCAGGAGTGTAGAATGCAGCACAGTAGTTGCAGCTTAGTTTGTAGATCACATCACTGGTTTCACATGTAACCCTGCCTTTAATGGGATAGGTGATGTTTGTGGCTGGACTGGAGCAATTGGTCGCAACATGCCAACTGACCTTACATCAGCAGAAAGAAGTGCAGTCCACCATCTAAGAACTGACTCTGACCCTATAATCCTAGCTGTGGACGAGGGCTTCACCACTGTTGTTTTGAGCCACAGAGATTACCTGGCAGAAGTACTCCACCAGCTGTCAGATACATCCACCTACAAACCTTGCCACAGTGACCACATTCCAGAAATCCAGCAGGATCTCCAGTCTCTCCTCAAATCCTTAGGCCCATCCCAGAACCTCTCCCCAGGGTCCATCTCTCTGCTCACCGCTACCACTCCCTGCATTCCTACCTTCTACATGCTTCCTAAAGCCCACAGACCGAAGCACCCAAGCCAACCCATTGTAACTGGTTACTGTGTCCCACTGAGACAATCTCTGCTCTCTTAGACCAACACTGGACTCTACCTTCCTATATAAAAGATGCCAACCATTTCCTCTACCAACTCTTCAGAGTTTGTATCCCTTTACACATGGTGCCCTGCTCATCACTATTGATGCCACCTCCCTTTATGATAACATCCCCAATGTCCATGGCCTTACCACTATCGAACACTACCTTTCCCAACACATGACGGATTCTGAACCTACAACCTCCTAACTAGATACCTTGACCAACTATATCCTGACCCACAATTAGTTCTCCTTTGGACGCATTACCTACAAGCAAATCCAGGGTACAGCTATGGGCACCCACATGGGCCAGCTAGAGGAATCCTTCCTGAACACCCAGAATCCTGAAACCCCTCACCTGATTTAGACTCATATCTTTGCTATTTGGATCGAGGGTGAGGACAACCTATCCACATTCCTCCAGAAGCTTAACAACTTCTCCCCCAGTATTTCACCTCATCCTACTCAACAACCCACCTTTCTAGATGTTGACCACTTCACAGATGGCTCCATCAGTACCTCTGTTTATATCAAACCTACTAACCACCAGCAATACCTCCACTTTGACAGCTGCCACCCATTCCATACCAAGAAGTCCCTAGCATATAGGCTAGCCACCCATGGTCACCACATCTACAGTGAAAAGCAGTTCCTCTCAAAATATACCGAGGGTCTCACTGTGGCCTTCACAGACTGTAATTATTCTCCCAATCTTGTATAGATACTAATCTCCCTTGCCTTATCTTTCCAGTCACCCGCCATCTCAAAAAGTTTCATTGTCCAACCACAGAGGAGCATTCCCCTCATAACTCAGTACCACCCAAGACTGGAGCAAATGAATTACATTCTCTGGAAGGTTGTCAACTATCTCTCACCATGCACTGAAATGAGTTATGTCCTGCCCACTTCCTTCCCACCTCTCACACAGTGGTATTCCACCTTACACGTAGCCTACACAATATACTGGCCCATCTCTACACAACCCCTGCTCCCAAACCTGTACCTCATGCTCATATATCTGCAATAGACCTAGATGCAAGACCTGCCCCAAACATTTTCTAACCACGACCTACTCCAGTCCAGTCACATCAAAGGCAGGGCTACCTGTGAAATCAGTCATGTGATCTGCAAGCTAATCTGCAACCACTGTGTCGCATCCTGTGCGGGCATGACAACCAGCAAGCTGTCTGTCTGCATTAATGGCCACTGACAAACTGGTCATGAAACAACTGGGCCACCCTGTTGCTGAGTATGCCACCTGACACAATATTCTTCATTTCAGTGGGTGCTTCACAGCCTGTACCATATTGATCCTTCCCACTAGCACCAGCTTTTCGAGAGAGAGAAAGGTGTCACTGACTTGTGACAAAATAGCAGGAAGCATTCCAAACTGGCATCTGACATTATGCTCTGTGTAAAACATAAATGTATCACTAAATTGCTGCTGAATACTGTATTTTATGGACTAGAAGTTGCACTTTTTTCTTCAAAAAAATTGCCTTCAAAATTCAGGCATGCCTTATACTTGAAATTAATGTAAGAATGTTCAGTGTTTGATTTAAAATTCCCACCAGTTTTAAAAATGTCCACATACTTGATGCTGCAGAAAACCTATACCTGGAAACGTTGGTTTCAACTGGGAGTAGCAGTGCACCAATGCAACAAACTTGAGTTGTGGGGATTCACAAGCTTGCTAACACTCTCTCTCTCCCACCATGCCACCACATACTGAGAACATTGTCTAACCTATGATGTGTCATTGCAGAATATGGTGCCAGTGAACTTGAACTGAAAGTGATTTGTGTTATTGTTAACAGTAAAATATTTTTTTAGTAGCTTGTTTCATAATAGAAAAAAATAAAAGGTGTTCATATGATCTCTCTCTCTCTCTCTCTCTCTTCTCAGCAATCACAGGCCCTGTAGACCATGCGCTGCATCAATGATCTCCATATGATGCAGGCTATAAACTGAAAGTACCAGTATATGCAGTAGAACATGGAAGCAGAGCAGCTGAATGGCATTTTGGCCCTCCACCAAAAGAAAAAAAAAATCATTCGTGACTTGTGGGCTAGTATATAAGAACTGAAAAAAATTAGGAAGACCAAATGTGCAAATAGAGGACTGAATGAAAAATTTCCAAAAGTAGAACATGACTTACCAAATTGGATTCAAGGACACCTTCAAAATGGCCCTGCAATTAATGCAAAAAAGATTCAAATAAACACTTGTAAGTTAGTGCTACCATAGAACTTAAAAGACTTTAAGAGTGGAGTAGGTTGGTGCTACAGGTTTATGAAGTGGCATGGATTTTGCATGCAAACCAAAACCAAAATATATCAGAAAATATCGCAAGACTATGAAGGAAAACTATTATCTTTCCATTGCTTTATTATTCAGCATCAAAAGAAAACCAGAGTGGAACTAAGCCAAACAGAAAATATGAACAGAACTCCTCCGACATTTGGTATGCAGAGCAATGGAAGTCTTGCCATGAAAGGTGCTAAAACTATAAAAACAAGTGGACAGGACAATAAGCATTACACTGTTGTCCTTTCAAGGTGTGCTGATGGTACTAAACTTAATCCAATGTTCATTTTCTCAAGTGCAAAACAATGCCAAAACCTCCTGAAATACCATCATGTTATGATGTTCATGTACATGAAAAGGGTTGGATGGATAAGGCTTGTATGGAATTATGGATTAACAAAGTGTGAGACAGAAAGAAAGGTTGTTTATTGAAGAAAAGTCCTTTTCTTGTGCTAGACCAGTTTAGTAGTCCTTTAAAAATTCTGTGCAAGTGAAATTGAGGCACAGAAATAAAGAGCTTGCTGTTGTTCTGGAAGGATGTATTTCACAACTGGAAGCTCTTGATATCTTGATAAATAAACCATTTACCCCTTTCGGTCATGGTGTCCTCATATAAAGACATACTAAATAAATGCTTAGTATATCAAAATTCGTTAAATTAAACCGTTTATATTTGTTGTCTTCATGTTGTCGGGGAGTTTATTTGAGAACAGTCTCGACATCTCCTGTCAATCTGTGTTACCACAAAACAAAACTGAATGTGTACAGTCACATGGTTGCTTGCAAGTAATCTTTGTACCTCCCATCAACCAGTTAATACCTTCCGAGTCTAGGTAAAAAAAAAAAAAAATTCCATTCTTGAAGGTGAAAACTAAAGGTGTCTTTTAGACGAAAGGTAAGTGTCATATTTATTACTTTATACATGTCTCCAAATGAGGACATTGTGACTGAAAGGTTGTAACAGCATAGAAATTTAAGACATTATTTTGCTGTCTTTTTAGTCATCTTACAGTGATTTTACAATGCCTCGTGTCAAAGATAGATGAAGGCCACTTACAGAAGAAGTTATAGAGCTCCTCAATTCATCTGAAATTGATGCTCTCTCTGATGATCCTGGTGATACTTTTGAACAAGAGGACACAGATGAAGGTAATATTAGACTTTTTGTGTCATACGGTATACTGTAAGCAGAGTAGCCCAGACACAAACTCAGCTAACTGCTAGATAAGTGACTGAGATTATCACAAAACACTCATCCCGTCCAAGCGACAATGCATTGGCAGCAAGAATGTTATTGTTGTATAACAAACATCACAAAAGAAACACTCACGGAGACCAAATCCAAAGTATAATTTATGGGAGAATTGAGCACAGAATTTGAAACAGACACAGGAGTACAACAAGGGGATGTACTGTCCCCAGTGCTCTTCAATTGTGCTCTTGAGAAAGTTGTTAGAGAATGGAGAAAAGCAGGTGCACCAGCACACAGACTGGGACCAAGATGTAAGGGCATGGAATTAGGATGTTTAGCATTTGCTGATGACATGGCGCTGATTGCACAAGACATTACCTATGCACAGAAACAGCTACAATTATTACAAGAACAGGCAGCAAAAATAGGATTACAAATTTCATTTGAAAAAACAAAATTTATGACTGACATCAAAGATGCACCTTCTGATCTCAAAGTTGGTAATAACTACATCTCTCGAGTAAAAGAATTTCAATATTTAGGTGAATGGATTGCAGAAAATTGTAATGGAAAGAAATCTGTCAGCTCCAGAGTCCAGAAAATGGAGATGGCATTTCAGTTAACAAAATACATTTACAACGAAAAGAGTCTCTCATGGAACTGCATAATACGACACTATGCAACAGTAATTAAACCCGAAGCTCTCTACACATCTGAGACACTAAACCTTCAACACACAACACTAAAAGAGGAATTAGAAGTGAAAGAATGTAAAATAATGAGGAAAATCCTAGGACCAAGAACTAAAGATGGTGTGCATTATCCAAAACCCAATGCAGAAATATATAAAAATATCTCCAAAATAACAGACACAATGCACATGAGAAGAATCCAATTTATGGGGCATTTAGAAAGAATGGACTCAAACAGGTTAACACACAAAATCCATACATTTTTAAAGAACAAAACTACAAGACCTAACTGCTACAAACAGATGGAAAAAGACCTGAGAGAATTAGGGTCTCCAAATCTACATGATAGAAATGAAATCACAAACACACGGGGGTTTGAGGAAGAAGAGAGAAAAACTAACTGACATACGTGGTCTACGCAATGAAAGCTAGCCCATTCATTGTTTATGAAGGAATACTGGGTGAAAAGGAAGGCCAACAAATGTTGATTACGCATGGTCCTAAGTGATCCATCTGTGAAGAAGAAGAAGAATTTGTTACAGTGTAGCCAGCTTAAGGCCAAATAAGAAATATATCCATTCCGATCATATCAGTTTGAAAGGTAGCTTTGAATGGCCAGATTGGTAAGCCTGATCTCTATTCACATGCTTTGTATCCGGACATGGCAGGGTGACAGCCACACCTATTGGGAATTTAACAGGCTTTGCACCCAAAGACAACATGTAGTTAGCTGCTTTTGAAACTGAACATGATTTTCTACAGCCATTTTCAATGATTTATAGCCAGTTTTGCAACATGAAGTGGACACATGTTTGCTCATGCAATCGATATTTCATGTGTAAATGCACAGATTGAGTACAAGAAAAATGCATCAGAATAAGGTGCTTCTAAAAATAAGACCCTTGATTTGCTTCACTTTAGGTCAAGTGTGGTCAAAGTACTAACAAAAATAGATAAGCCAGCTACCAGGAAAAGAGGGCATTCCACTAATGAGAGTCCAAGTACTTCAAAACGAGCCAATGTGGAAGTTCAGCCAGAAGGTGAAGTTTGTTTGGACAATGTTGGGCATCTTCCAGTGGTCAGTGACAAAAAATCATTTGACAGGTGCAAGAAACTGGTTTGCAAAGGTAAAATCAAATTGTATTATGTAAACTGTAACATTCACTTACGTCTGTATGGGAAAAAAAAAAAAAAAAGATTCTTCAATTATCATTCTCCACAAGTTTAAAATGACCGTTTATGTATATAATCATTAAGTAAGCTTTGGGTAATTTATGCATGCTGGTGAAATAAAATCAAATAAAATTCAGGCCGAAGGGAGCTTTAAAATGACCTACAATCAAACAAGAGTGTCAGTGGTCTAGAGTAGTTAAGACCATCTTACAGATGAAGAGGAGGAAGGGGAGGAGGAGGAGGAAGAAGAAGAAGAAGAAGAAGAAGAAGGAGGTGGTTCAGATGACAATTTTCAGGGATTTTAAAGGTCAGTTTGGTTTTATAAACTAAGAACTTTTTTAATCTTAGAATGGACTCTAATAATAAAAATAATAAAAATGTTATTTAAAAAAACTGCTAAAAAGTTAAGGTGCATCTTACAGTCTGTAGCATCTTATAGTGCACAAAATATGGAAAATCACATCAACTGATGTCCATTGACACTTGCTGAAGGCATATAGAAACAATACAATAGATGTGAGTGTTGTGAGTCGGTTGGCACTGTGTTTTGGCACTCGTGAAAAGAATATGCACAACAAGCCATGGCCTGATCTACCCTGCTCAGTTGCCATCCCTCATAATGAAGAGCATCTCTCTAAGTTCATCCCTCGTGATTGGCACATTACGACCAAGGAACTATGTGCACCACTAAATTTTGGCTGTAATGTCTTGGAGAAGATGTTTAACAACCTGGGTTATTGGGAAGAGTGTACCAGATAGGTCCTGCAGATGCTGACACAACTCTACAAAAAAAACCATCTGCAATCTGAAATTTCCTGGGACCTGCTCAACCAATACCAGATTGGACAATTTTCTGAAAAACAGTACCATCACAGATGAGATGTGGTGTCACCACTATGGCTTGGAATCCAAAAGAAAGTCCACAAAGTGGGGACATGTGAATTCTCCTACAAAGCAGTAGTAAAAGACACAGCCATATGCACGAGAAGTGACGTGCACATTCTTCTCGGATAGACAGAGTACAGTTATGTCTTGGAGCCTAAAGCAATTGTCAGTTCAGAATGCTTTAAGATGACAATGCTGAGGCAGACCAGAGAAAAGGCAAACTTCCACTTGCAACACAGTAGCAAGAGACTCCTCAGCAGCTTCACAACTGTGCAACTTACAGCCAGATTTGGCTGGTTGTCCTATCATATCCAACATGCTGTCCTGATTCAGCAACTCTAGACTTCCACCTCTTTTGGCCTACAAAAGATGAGCCATGTGACAGCATTATCCAAACTCAGACACTGTCATCAAAGCTATAAGACAGTGGTTAACCTGAGCTGATTGAGTTTTTTAAGAGAGCAGCACACAGCCTCTTGTTAATTGTTGGCAAAAAAGCAAATTGAATAGTGCTGACTGCATGGAAAGATGACAGCACATAGCTGAAATCCTACTCTATTCAGCCGTGTTATTGTACTTTTTGCATATGTTGTATTTTTAATGAACATAGATAAAGGAAAAGGGGGCAGGGAGGGGCAGAAATACAAGTATGTATTTTTTACCCACAAAACAATGTTCCAGGGTCAAATGAAAAGCATGTGCTCAGAATATTATGCAGACTGCCAAAGCATCCATTTGTGGATGTGCACTATGATATGATACATGCGTGTATGCATTATTATGTAAGGCTCTACCTTAGTTTTGCAGCAGTAATTCGCCATAACAGAAATTTGCTTGTTCCTGAATTAATAGCAGATAATTTAAATTATAATAATGAGAAGCTTTTTCATTGAGCACAGATCCCTTTCGAAACTGAATCTCTCTAATGTTCAGTTCCATTTCATTCAAGCTGCTTCTCAACAGGGTATACACTATATCAGGAACTGTTTACCTAAAATCTTGAGAAAATGTTCAAAGTACTTCCCACAAAAGGAGTTTCTCGGCTATTATGGCCCTTATTGGCATTGGCAGTTATAATGCTTTACTTGAAATTGCCTGACAGTACAAACTCTGGGCATTAATGCAATGTTACGAAGTACTCTCTTTCAGTTGTATTATAAGGAGAAGAAAATTCCAAGACTGCATAAGCAAATTAGTAACAGTTTATTTTACAGTGTCTTGTGACTGACTTACTTATACATTCAGCAAATGTAAATATGGTAATTCTACACTTTTTCCAGTTAAGATTTTATTTTTAAGAAACTATGTTACCTCTCTCAGCCTGTTAATAATATAGTTGAGTTAACACACGGTGTGAACTAACAACATAACTATGCCTACTCAGTCATTACTAATTTTGTGCAAACACATGGTATATTCAAGATGTGGGCAAAAATGAAAGTGACTGAAATGGGAGCTCCAGTTAGCCAAATATTTAGAAAGAAAATTAATAACATTTTTGATGTGGTCTGGGTGAGGCATGAGCCATTTATGTTTGCATAGTTTCCAAGATTGCACCTCATGAACAATGTACCAGTTTCCTTCAGTATGATATAAAATGTGTCTGTACGAACATTTCAGTTTCAGGTTTCCCAAGATTGGTGAAACTGTTAGTCAATGGATGGAGGAAGGTGTCATCATTGATAGAGATCAAGTATTAGATGAAAAAGATGATTTTACAATAGCCAGTGATTGCAGTTCTGCTACTGAACAAGAACACCTTGCAGAAGATGGACTTCCAGACACACTGATAGGGATCTGTATGTTTCACCTGTAAAATACTTAAAGTGTTAGTTAAAATCAAAGATGTTCTGGAGTGGTGATAAGAAAAATGTAGATCACAGCACTGAATCTCAATTTTGTACTTTATTTTTGTATCTACTCATCGGAATTTTTTTGTGCAAATTTAAATGCTGGTATTTAGTTATATGTGCAAATTTATTCACTGCAGTGATAGTATAGTTGATCATAATGTAAAATTTGGTTCTCTATCAGTCCATTTATGTGTACTATTTAAATAAGTAGTAAAATTCTGTGGCTTCATATAGTGCAATAAAATAAACAAGGAGCATTTAAACAACAATTAAATATTTGTAGAAATAAATGTTATGAAACAAATAAAAAATTTCAGATGATTTGTGCTTTAAACCTCAGTTTAATCATATGGGTCCCAGAGACCCCACCTTGTAGGATACTTTACAGAAAAGACACTGCATAAGTTAATGGTTAAAACATGTACAGACAGGAAAAAAGCCCAAAAAATCCAAGAAATGAATAATGTAGAGTTGACTAGGTAGCATATTTAAGTGATTAACTTTGCAAGTTCACTAGTTTATGTGATGTGAGAAAAGTCATTGCAAGTGTGAAATACTTGTACATTGATAACCAGTGTAACCACCAGAATGTTGAATGCAAGCATGCAAAGATGCATGTGTTTTGTTGTACAGGTGCCGGATGTCAGTTTGTGGGATGTAGTTCCATGCCTGTTGCAGCTGGTTGCTCAGTAGGAGCACAGTTAATGCTGGTTGTGAATGACACTGGGGCTGTCACCCAGTGACGTCCATACATGCTCAATTGGGGACATATCTGGTAATGGGGCAGTCCAAGGCAACATGTTGACACACTGTAGAGCATGTTGGATTACAACATTGGTTTGTGGGTGAGCATTATTCTGTTGGAAAACACTGCCTGGAATGTTGTCCATCAATGGCAGCACAACAGGTTGAATCACCAGACTGACATTCAAATTTGCAGCCAGGGTGCATGGAATAACCAATAGAGTGCCCCTGCTGTCATACAAAATAACAGTTCAGACCATTACTCCTGGTGTATGTCCAGTGTGTCTAGGCCGCAGTCTTGTTGCCTGCATGCACTCATCAGACCACCATGTAACCAACACACAGCCATCACTGGCACCAAGGCAGAATTGGCTTTCATTGAAAAAGTGACAGACCTCCACACTATCCTCCAGTGAATTCTCACTTAACACCACTGAAACCACAAATATCAGAGGTTTGGTGTCAGTGCTACATCGGTCTGGCTGCCCTTGAAGTAATCAGTTTGCAGCAGTTCATTTTGTCACTGTGGTTCCAACTGCTGCCCGAATTGCTGCAGTAGATGCAGAACAATGTGCCACTGACATGACAGTTTTCCCCCTCAGCAGTGCCATGTGACAGTCCAGAACCTGGTCTTCTTGTGACCATACCTTCCCATGACCACCACTGCCAGCAATCGTGTACAGTGACTACATTCCTGCCAAGTCTTTCTGCAATGTGGCAGAGGCAACATCCAGCTTCTTGTAGCCCTATTACACAGCCTCATTTAAATATAGTGAGATGTTTATAATGGTGTCTTTGTCACCTTAAAAGCATTCTTGACTAACTTCAGTTCAGTGTCCCATTTTAAAGTAAGTTAAGGCTCACAGCCATTACAGCACGTATTTAAAACAAATCTGATTGGCACCCTCATAGTGGCACTGCTAGTGCCACTCTTATGCAGCTGGAGTAACATTTGAATAGATGTGATCTTTGAGAACTACAAACATGCCCATTAACTTTGGTTTATCTTACACAACTCATTCTTGTTGTTGGGATTTTTTTCCCATTAATGTATAAAGGAAAATATTGAAGGCTTAGTAATATGTTATCAGCAAAATATAATTAGAGTTACTACATCTGTAAATGTTGTTTATAGCTCTTACATAACTTATTTGTTATTAGTTCTTACTCTTTTGTTGGTTTGGTGATGGGTCAACCAAATCTGAAGTCCTTGAAACTCTTCTCTTATTTTCTTGTTTAGCCACCACACTCTTTACTTCATTTGCTCCGTTTGCGTTGCTGATAATTTTTTCATTATCTGAAACAGAACTAAAAAAGCATGAAACATACATTACATACTATTTCAAAAAGCTGCCTATGTAACAAAAAACAAACATGCTTAATGTAAAATCTTGACTGTCTTGGAAAATTAATGGGGCAGGTGATAACCTTACACAACTGAAATTTTAAAGTCCCACTAGCACAAACAAGGTACATGGTGTCACAGAATATGGATAGCCAAAGCTTCACTATTAATTCTAAGATTTCTGCCATTTGGATTACTTGAGTATGTAAGGATTTAGAAACACATATCACTAGAGGAAAGACAGATACCAACTACACAAAAATTAAAGAGGCCTTTGGAGAAAGAGAAGGAGCTGTATGAATATAAAGAGCTCGAATGGAAGACCTGTCCTAAGCAAAGAAAGCAAAGCTGAAAGATGGCAAGAATATATACAGTGTCTAACAAGAGAGATGACCTTGAAGGCAATATTATAAAACAATGATGTAGATGAATATGAGATGAGAGATGTGATACTGCAAAAAGGAACTGATAAAGCAGTGAAAGACTTAAGTTGAAGCAAGGCCCTGAGAGTAGATGACATTCTGTCAAAATTATTGATAGCCTTGGGAGAGCTATCCATAACAAAACTCTAGTATCTGGCGAGGAAGATTTATGAGATAGGCAAAATTCCCTCAGACTTCAAGACAAATAATAATTCCAGTTCCAGAGAAAGCAGATGCTGACAGCTGATCTTCGGGAAGATCAGTCTGATTCCAGAGAAATGTAGGAACACGGGAGGCAGTGCTGACCCTACAGCTTATCTTAGAAGATGAGTTAAGGAAAAACAATCGTATGTGTATGGTATTTGTAGACTTGGAGAAAGCTTTTGACAATGTTGACTGGAAGACACTCTTTGAAATTCTGAAGGTTGCAGGGATAAAATACAGGGAGGAAAAGGGTATTTACAGCTTGTGCAGAAACCAGATGGAAGTTATAAGAGTCAAGGGATATGAAAGGGAAGCACTGGTTGAGATGGAAGTGAGACAGAGCTGTAGCTTATTGCCAGTGTTACTCAAATTGTACATTAAGCAAGCAGTGAAGGAAACAAAAGAAAAATTTTGATTGGGAATTCAAGGTCAGGGAGAAGAAATAAAAACATTGAAGTTTGTCTATGACATTGTAAATCTGTCATAGACAGAAAAAGGCTTCGAAGAGCATTTGAACGAAATGGACATTGTCTTGAAAGGAGGATATAAACTGAAAAATCAACAAGAGCCAAACAAGGATAATGGAATGTAGTCGAATTAAATCAGGTGATGTTGAGGGCATTAGATTAGGAAGCAAGACACTAAAAGTAGTAGACAAGTTTTGGTATTTGTGAGGGCCAAAGTAGAGAGGATACAAAATGCAGACTGTTGATGGCAAGGAAAGCGTTTCAGAAGAAGAGAAATTTGTTAACATCAAATAAAGATTTAAGTGTGTGGAAGTCTTTTCTGAAAGTATTTGTAGGGAGTTTAGCAGTGTATTGAAATTAAAGATGGACAATAAACAGTTTGAAGGAGAAGAGAATAGAAGCTTTGAAATGTGCACTACAGAAGAATGCTGAAGAGAACAAAACTACTGAGGAGGTACTGAATAGAACTGGGGAGAATAGAAATGTGTGGTGCAACCTGGCTAGAAGAAGGGACCAGTTAATGGGGCACACTGTGAGACATCAAGCGATCACCAATTTAGTATTCGAGGGAAATACATGGGATGAGAAAAACAAACACACACACACACACACACACACACACACACACACACACACACACACAGAGAGAGAGAGAGAGAGAGAGAGAGAGAGAGAGAGAGAGAGAGAGAGAGAGACGAATACAGTGTATTCCTTCTGGGAGGAATAGACCATGCCATGTGACAGAACCATTCTTTGGAGAGAAGAGCTTATTAGTGGGAACAGATAATGTTCCTTCCCTATGTGAGGAGAGGTCTTATTTGCAGTTGCAAGCCTGGACCTAAGATCGTCGAAGTGCATGCTGGACGAGTAATCACTTTTCTGCCCAAACAGTCAGCTAGCCCATTCCCCTGGATACACACATGATTTGGAACCCAGAGAAAGACCACTGAGCAGGTAGTATGATTGAGGTCAGAGAGAAAGCCATCATTAGCAGATATTACATGGTGACAAGAGTAACATCTGCCTGTAGCCTGGAGATTGTTCATGAGTCACTGCATGTTATTACACTTGATCGGGAACTAAGATTACAAGGCCAGTATTCCTGGAGTTTTGTCTGACATATGCAGTTTGCAACTGTTCAGAGTTTTAGCCACTGATCATAAATGGCGACTCTTTTGGAAAACTGGTCTCATGAAAAAATGCTTCTCAGTTATTCAGTTTCCATGGATGAAACATGTATCTGCAGCTGAAATTCACTGGCTGTTGGTAGAGGTTTATGGACAGAGGTTTTCCTGGCAGATTTAAACAGTGTGCCAGACCGAGACTCGAACTTGGGACCTTTGCCTTTCGTGGGCAAGTGCTCTACCATCTGAGCTACCGAAGCACGACTCACACCCGGTACTCACAGCTTCACTTCTGCCAGTATCTCGTCTCCTACCTTCCAAACTTTAGAGAAGCTCTCCTGCGAGCCTTGCAGAACTAGCACTCCTGAAAGAAAGCATAGATTGTAATGTCTTGTCAGTATGTCACATAATTGGTGTCAGAAGTTTATGACCAGTAATGAAGCATCACTGACGAGGATCGCAGTGGCCAATCCCAGATGGCATCAACAGATTTGAACACAGCATGTATGGAGAAGCTGATTCAGGACTACAAGAGTATCATGTTACAATACATAATGGAGAATTGGAAATGTTATTCAGAAGTGTTCATGATACTATGTAGTAGTGGAAAGATTGTTCCAACCAACAAAAGGAGAAGCACATGGGGGCTGTCTGCAACTTCTGCAATGGTTCTCCAAGGAAGGGACCAGTTTTCTTCACTACATTGTCACTCGTGACAAAAACATCTAGCCACTACAACCACCCCCAAAGTAAGCAGTCATCAGTGGAGTGGAAACACCTCTCCTTTACAAAGGCAAAGAAGTTTAATGTGATGTCATCTGGCAGGAAGATGATGGCCACTATGTTTTGGGACAGTGTGGGTGCCACACTATGGAGTTTTTAGAAAGAGGGAAGACAGTGACCGCTGACTGATGCTGTGAGACCTTGACATGACCGCATGAAGCAGTCAGGAGGAGATGGCCAGAACTTCTCACTGGGGACATCCTCTACCTTCACGATAACACTCAACCTCAGACAGCTAAGAAGACTGCCGTGCAGTTGAAGCAGTTTTGCTGTCACATCATTCACATCCTTCTCTATAGCCCAGATTTCATTGCAGATGATTTTTTCCTTTTTCCTCACTTGAAGGAGCACCTACAAAGCTAACAATTTGCTGCAGATGAAGAGGTGAAACACTTTGTGACAATGTGGGTGAGCATACAAGGGGAGGAGGGTATATTCAAATGTATACCAAGCAGTGTCATGTGCTTAAACTAAAAAATAGCCTGCTGTATGTGGTATAAGTTGGCTGTATTGCTTGTATGAAATGAAATGTACACATTTCACTTTAAGCTATAGAACCTTAATAACCTTACTTTCTGGTCACTCCTCAAAGTGCAACTGAAGGAGGTCTCTTCAATAAAACATAACTCTCTGTTGGTGGCTGTCAGCACTACTATAAAATCACTGTGTTCCCAACAATAAGTGTCGGTCCTGACTGGTGGGAGTCATAAAAGCATGTTCTGTCCTATCCATGGTTTTAGTGCCAGTAGTGTAAATGACAGTAGGGCCTTATACTCGTGATAAACTGAGAGGAACAGATGCCAAAAGATCTTGGTGGAGACAAACTTTAGGTCATTGCAATGTGCAAGTCTCCATTCATGGTCACAGTACTAACCACGGAATGGTGAGAGGGGAGGAAAGGGGAGCCAACAGGTAATCCCACTTGACTGTCAGGTGTTTGATGCCCACAGCATGCCAAACAAATTTGCTGAGTTGGATGATAAGGAAATTGTCAAGATGGTGGTTGCATAGATGAGAGAACTGGTGTCATTAGAAATGAACAGGAAAGATCCTCACTTTGGCAACAAGACTATTGCTGGGACTAGTTGGGAATATTCTAGCAGCCGAACCAGCAATTTCAAAGCTGAAGGTGCCTCTGAGCCGGAAACCTGTCAACCGTAGTCAAATCAGGATGAGACCAGGATGCAGTAAATGTGGAGGAAAGTACTTATTTACGTATCCATCTGTAGGTAATCAGGATTGTGGGGATGTAGTCAACATAAGTATATACAACAGGTACACAAATTTATAATTATCACAATTGGAAGTAATGAATATTATAACATAAAGATACAGTGTTAAACCACTTAATAACACAGTTGATAATTATTACATATATCTATTATTTACATCATTCCGAGTAATCCTTGACAGTATAAAAACACTTTTACAAGAGATATTTTTTTAGCAATTTCCTGAAGTTATCTATTTCACTTATGTCTTTGATCCCTTGTGGAAGATTGTTGTACAATTTAATTCCATTATATAACATGCTATTTTGAGTTTTTGATTTGTTTTTCCTATAGAGGTGTAAGTATTGTCTGTGTCCGGTTTCATGTGCATGTAAGGAACTGTTTATCGGGAACTGGTCAATGTGTTTTTTTATGCATATTGCTCTCTGCAAAATGTATTCACACAGAACTGTCAATATACTCAAAGATTTGAACAGCTCCTTGCAGTGGGATCTTTTGCTACTTTTTGTTACGATTCGTACAGCCATTTTTTGCAACTTAAATATTGTTTGTCTATTCTGCTCTGTTGATCCCCAGAAGGATATGCCATAACTAATTATAGAGTGGACATATGAAAATATGCAGTTCTAGTACACGAGCAGCTACACACTGCATTTATTATCCTAAGTGCATAGCATGCTGAAGCTATTTGCTTTCCAAATACCACAGTGTACTCAGTCCAATTTAGTTGAGAGTAGACAAGCATGTCTAAAAATTTTGTTGATGGTACACATTCTATGTGCTCATCATTAACTTTTAGCTTGGTACTGTTAAGTTTTCTGTTTTCTGTAAACTTTCACTTACATTTAGGGTTAATTTATTAGAGTCTATCCACTGGCATATATGCTTAAGAGTTCCCTCAGCTTTTTCATTGAGTACACTGGGAGACTCAGCTTTGAGTAAGATGTTATTGTCATCAGCAAACAGTAATGGTTTACCATGTTTGACACTTTTTGGAAAATTGTTGATGTATATTAAAGAGGACTGGGCCCAGCACACTTCCTTGGGGGACTTCCATATTGATGTATTCTGGGTATGAAAGGGTATGATTCGAGATAGTTTGAGTGATCTCTTCCTGTTGGACCCTATTTTGCAGGTATGAATGAAACCACATGTTTGTTACTCCTCTTACTCCTAGTGCATTTAGTTTGTTTAGCAAAATTATGTGGTCTACTGGGCCAAACGCTTTGGTCAAATCAAGGAAGATCCCTGTTATGTGGTCTCCTTTGTCTAGTGCTTCGAAGATAACATTCAAGAAATGAGCTACAGCTGAATTTGTGCTTTTGCCAGTCCGGAAACCAAAACTGCTCTTTACTCAGAAGATTGAACTTCATTAGTCTCTATGACTTTTGAAAAAGATGACAGTAACGAGTGTGGTCTGTAATTTTCTATGATTTCTGGGTCACCTTTTTACATATAGGTATGATTTTTGCATGCTTTAGTATGTCTGGGAAGCAACCTTTGGAGAACGATTCATTGATGATGTGCACCAAGGGGTCTTTGATGTTGTCTATGCAGTCCTTCAGTAAGCACACAGGTACTTCATCTATGGCAGCTGAATTTTTACATTTTAGGTTACTCACAATATTGCATACTATGTCTGCTGTGGTTGGTCGTAGCATCATTGTGTGTGATATTTTGTCCAGCATTTGTAAATGTTTTGTTTTGTTGAAATTCTGTTGTAGTTTGGTTGCTATGTTGCTAAAATACTGATTGGCAAAGTTTTCTAGTTTTTTGTGCTCATTTATTTTGGTATCACTATGCTGAAACTGTATGTTTACTGGCTTTAGTTTTTTCCTATTAGTTTCCTGTTTGGTGATTTTATTATTAGTTTTTTTCTTTAAATTTGTAGTTTTGGTACCTTTTAGCTATTAACAATACTTTCTATAGATCTTTCTGTACGTATGATAATAGTTATGAAATGTTGAATCGTTATGGTAGTTTTTCATTGAGGTAAGGTGCTTGAGGGCTTCAGAGGATTTTCTTATCCCATTGGTTACCCAGCTGCTACTGTTGCATGATTTAGTGATTCTTAAAACTTTAGGAAACACTTTTTCAAATCTGAATTTAAATATTGACAGAAACTTTGAAAACTTTCCATTTACAATAGTTTCTCTGTACACTTCCTCCCATGTTTCACTCTTAATTTGTGAGATAATAAGTCACTGTAATGGTTTGAGGTGCCATGGTTATCTATAACAATGTCACACCTATCTTTCCGTATGTCCGTTAGCATATGGTCAATACTTGATCGCCGGCCACGGTGGTCTCGCGGTTCTAGGTGCGCAGTCCGGAACCATGGGCTGCTACGGTCGCAGGTTCGAATCGTGCCTCGGGCATGGATGTGTGTGATGTCCTTAGGTTAATTAGGTTTAAGTAGTTCTAAGTTCTAGGCGACTGATAACCACAGCAGTTGAGTCCCATAGTGCTCAGAGCCATTTGAACCATTAATACTTGATCCTGAATATCTGGTTATCCTAGTGACAGCGTTAATTAATGATGATATATCATAGGTATACATAATGTTCAGAAAACTATTGCATGACATATCTGGGTGCATCATGTTAATGTTTAGATCTCCACAAATAATTATTTTGCCATTGGGGCTGGAGGCTATATCTAATGCTTGGGTTAACTTTTTAGTGAATGTGTCCATGTCACCACTGGGAGCACAATAAATACATAGTACAGTTAGTCTTTGGAATACATCTAGGTTTTTTAAAATCTAAAGCTGATATTTCTGTGTGTTTATCCTCACTTAATGCCATAATGTCATTTCTAATTTTGTACATAATCCCCTCCTTCACATATATGCATGCTCCACCACATTTCATAGTGTTACTACTGTAGGGTCAGGCTAGACTGTATGAATTTAGTGCTACATTTGTTAATTCTGAACTATTATACCAATGTTCTGTTATGCAAACAAGTGAGCTGTCAGTAGACTGCAGTTCCACTTGTAATTGTAGCATTTTGTTTCTTATGCATTGCATATTTTGGTGGAAGACTGATAAGCTCTGAGCACTGCTTATCTTGTAGTCTTTATGTTTCTCTTGCCTTATTCTAAAAAATCCTTTTGGTGATGAGGTGTTACAGTTATCCTACCAATTGATGCACTAGTCACTGTTTCTTCCATTGGATCTTGACAATTTCTTGCTGTTTTTGCTGAAAATTATTCTGGGACCGCCTCTTCTTGTTCAAGTGACGATCCTGGCTCCAATGATCCTGTGGCTGCGACTGACTTTCTTGTTATGGAGCTGTTATGATGTTTTTGTATTTCCTTGATCAAAGCTGGCTGTATAGCAATTTTATTTCTTGCAGCGTGGTCATCTTTCTGTATTAGTTTTGTCAGCATTTTGCCAATGCGCAACTTACCATTACTGTTACAGTATTGACCATGTTTTGTGAACAGATTTCTTGAGTTGGGAAGTTCAAGGAATGTCATGTTTTGATAAAACTCGAATATTTTGTGAAATTGTCTGTTTATTTTTGTAAACTCCAAATTTACGATTGAGTTGTCTTGCAGATCGTGTGTGTGAGACATCTTTGTCACTACGATATTCGGCACTTGGAGGTTCAGTAGTGTTGTTTTTACATGCTATGTGGCAAATTTACCCTTGTTTTAGTATACAATGTTGCTTCCACCCATGATTATGACCGTGTCATTCTTAGATAACTCATTTAGTGAATTACTGTTTTTCATTATCTTGGTAAAAGGCGTGCTCGGCTTAGTTATTCCCATTGCCATAAATGACAAACAGTATTCGTTCATTTTCTCAGCAGTTCTCTTGGTGTGACTCACCAAGTAAAAAGTCTCTTTTTTTGTAGTTACCCGTTTTATTGGTTGTACAAATTTTCTTGACTGTGCACTTTATTGGACATTTTGTCACTGAGTTTGGTTTGTCTGTGTTTGCTGTTTTATTACAGTCTTCATCTAGAACCAAGTATTTGTTTGATGGTGGTATCACTGGACCTGTACTTACTGTTTGTTTACATGCATTAGTGGGCACACACCATATTTTCTGCGTAGAAAGACCATTTACAGCAACTTCTTGTGCTAGGTGATTTTTTTGCTGCAATCCTTGGTATTTTATTTGTAGTTCTTGATATTTCTTCTGGAGTTCTTGGTATTTCTTCTGGAGTTTTTGATATTTCTTCTGGAGTTTTTGATATTTCTTCTGGAGTTTTTGATATTTCTTCTGGAGTTTTTGATATTCCTTCTGGAGTTTTTGATATTTCTTCTGGAGTTTTTGATATTTCTTCTGGAGTTCTTGGTATTTCAGGGTTATAGTCACTAAATCATCTGAAAGAATTCTTATTATTGTTTCTTTTTATTTTAGTGTGTTCAGTATTTCATTTTTCACAGCAACCATAAAACACTGACAGCATGTCCAGTCATGATCGACTTTTATATGCTTCAGATTCATTTTTACGCATTTATCGTGGTACCACAACTTCCACTTGATACACAGGATATCTCACTTAACATCTTTTAGACAAATTTTACACACATCACTATCACTTTTTATAGTAACTGAGACATCATTACATGGTGAGTAGTGCAATTGACACCTAAAGTGCAAGGAATCAGAAAGCATCAAGCTTTAGCATGTAGCATGCCTTTAGCAGACAGATTATGGGGCAGCAAAGTCAAGTACTAAGTATAGGGGCTCTGCAACAACATTGTGGCGATACATACCACTCCAGAGGAGTGCTGTGTATCCTTAAATCTCCTTATCAACAAACTATACATGCAACGAAAAGTTATTTATGCAATAAGAAATTAGAAACATGAAATAACTTTTTCAGCGTAAAGGTGGGTATTGTGCATTGGCTGTAATTTATTTTAGCATATGGTTAGCTATGTCATAGAAGGATGGCAATCACAGTGGCTTAACAAGAATAAATACCTCCTCAGATGCTGCAGAGATTATTCCATTGAGCACCATCATGCCCTGGAAGAGCACAGACTTCCAAAGGGCTATTATAACACACATATTGGAAGATTTGGAAACAATTATCACTCACTTCTGAGGCATGTGTTTCTCCCAGTGCATACAATGTTCTAATAACTTATGGGAATGCAGCCAGGTGACATCATTGACAACGAACTCTATTTTGTCAGGTGACCACCCTATCACTTTCAAGGCCAACTGCCACAAGTAAGCACCATGTAAATTAATTTAAAACCTCGGTTTGCAGAGCAATTCCACAAAGTTAACACACACATACTGTAAACACTAGCACCACCACATAAGCAAAGATGACTGATGCCCAAAGTTACCATCAACCATCCTCCTCACCAACACCTCAATGAAGGGAAGGCAGCCTTCCTTTTCCACCTCCATTGTGAACCGAATATTTGAGTGGATTGAATTCAGATGTCTGAAAAAGTCATTTAAATTCTTACTGCCATGATGCCAAACAATTAAAGTATCATCTATATATCTGGATAAAATGTGCTGGTCATTGAAAAAAAAGTGGAACTCAGTGCATTTTGAAATAGGTTTGTTAATTCAACAACAAACATAACCTCAGTTAACTGTAATGATTCAAATTCAAGAAGAGGAATACAAGTGAAGAGAGAGATCACATCACTACTTAATAGAATATCTGAGTCAGCATATTGCTAGAATGGTGCTGCCTCAACAAAACGTGTTGAGAGAAAGACTAACAGCCTCCTAAAGAACAGTTCTTCTTCACAGGAGACTATCAAGAATCTTACTACTTATTATGTCATTCCTCCTAGGTTATATGGCCTCTTATGATCCATAAAGAAGCATTTCCTCTTCTTCTGATTGTCAGTGACATTGGTGCTCTGACATACTGTGTAGCAAAAAAGCACCTTGCTGCTCTGTTGAGCCCACAACTTGGTCAGTGTGAGCATCGGCTTAAGATTTTGATGGGTTTCATATGTTCATTAGATGAAATGCATGTGACATTATAACATGTTTTGATGTGGTCTTTCTCTTCACTCATGTTCCTCTGCCTGATTAAATATGTTCAACTTAGATTAGGTTCTGAATTAACAAACCCATTTCAGCATGTATTGGCTCCCACTCTTCAATGACCAGTACTATGACCAGAAGGATGGAACTGGGATGGGAAGCCCACTGTCACCTATTGTTGCAAATTTGTTTGGGGAGACTGAGATATGTGTCTTCAAGTCAGTGGCATTGAAGTCTGCATGTTTTTTTACGGTGTGGATGAGACTTTGTTGTTTGGACGAATGGTAGTGATAATTTGAATTATGTTGAATTCAGTCCACCCAAACATTCATTTCATGATAGTGGTGGGAAAGGATGGTTGCCTTTCTTCCTTGATGTATGGGTGATGAAGAAGGCTGATGCTACATTAGGACATGCTGTTTATAGGATGCCTACTCACACCAACTTCAATCTATAGGTTGACAGTTGACATCATCCAGCTTAATGCAAAGAGATGCTTTGTATCTTGGTTCATAGGACACATGTCATTTCAGAAGCCGAGAATTTGGCAGCTGAGTTAACCTATCTTGAGGTCATCTTTCATCAGAAAAGGTATAGTGAAATGTCAGATCAGAGTGCACTACACTAATGACCAACCATGCACTGGGTAAGTGATGATAATATTGATATGACACTGAGACCTCAGTCTACAGACTTTCTGCCTTGTGCAGGGAGTACTTTCAATGAGACCATCTAAGATTAAGGTCCTTTTAGGTACCATTAAGGATGAGATTAGTACATGTAAGACAGGTATCTATTGCATTCCCTGCAACTGTGGGGTGGCATGTCACGTTGGTCTGATTATCAGGACTGTGGAGGACTAGTGTATTAAGCATAAACTTCACACACACTTACAGCAGCACAGTTCTATATCGGCACCAGTCAGCCTGCAGAGTATAACAACCTGGAGATTGTGACATGCACTTCCAGCTATTGGAACAGCATTATTAAGGAAACCCATCCAGGCAATAGCAGCATCACATGGCATGGAATAACTGGTTCTCAGACACATGCACAGTGCATGCAGTATTAGTGAGTGTGCTGTCCATGTATCCATGTATATAATGGGTAAGGTGCACAATCCATCTGAGCTAGACAGAAGGCGGATTGTGGTGGCCTGGAGGCTTGGCAAGAGCATTTCTGAAACTGTACAACTTGTCATGTGTTTGAATGCTGTGGTGAGTGTCTTCAACATGGGGTAAAAACATATCCACACATCATGGGATCGGCCGGTCACCCCTCATTACAGATGTCTGACGTCATAGGCTGGACAGACTGGTAAAATAGGACAGGTGGCAAACTGTGATGGAACTAACATCAGACTTAATGCTGGACAGAGTACAAGTGTGCGTGAACACACAGTGCATGAAACACTCCTAACAATAGGCCTCTGCAGCTGATGTATAATCCAATGTTAACATAGCAACATCTGCAATTATGACTGAATTGAGCATGTGGCCATTGGCACTGGATACTGGAACAGTGGCAGAGCATTGCATGTTCTGATGAATCTTGATACTTCTTATTCTTGCTGATGGAAGGGTGCAAATCTGTCATCTTCCAGGGAAACAGCTCCTTGACACCTGTACTGCAGGATGGTGACAAGCTGATGACAGCTCCATTATGCTCCGGGGAAAGTTTGTCTGGGCACCCTTGGGTCCAGTGCAGTTTGTGAAAGATACCATGAAGGCCAAGGAATATTGTAGACTGGTTGCAGACCACTTAAACCCCTTCATGATGATAATGTTTTCCAATGGAAGTGGCATGGCATTTTCCAATTTTCCAACAAGATAATGCGCCATGTCACAAGGACAGGAGTTTGATCTAATGGTTCAAAGGACACAGTGGCAAATTCCAATTATGTGCTGCCCCCCCCCCCCCCCATTTCCTCCCCACCACTTGCCAGATCCCAACCCGATGGAACATGTAGGATGTGATGGAACATTGCATCAGTGATCATTGATCCCCTCCTGAGAATTTATGGGAATTAGTTGACTTGTGTGTGCAGACGTGATGACAACTGCCTCCAGTGACCTACCAAGGCATCACTGTTTCCAGTCATGACATGTCACTGGTGTTATCCATGCTAAAGGTGGACACACTGGCTATAAAGTAGATGGTTATAATGTTCTGGCTGATCAATATATAATCTACGAATAAAAAAAATAACCTCTTGTTTTTACAGGGAATTGTCACAAAATTGTCATAAATGCCCAAAGCAACTACAGATCAAAAAATGAAATTGTGATTGTTAAACTAAGCACTAGAGTGGTGTTATATGGATAAACTTATATAAATTGTATGCTGGTACCAAAACAAAAGAAGGAGAAAATTTTAATAGCTATTTCTGACAGACACTGAAGTATGACAGTTCACTACTAAACTAACCATCGATTTAGATGCAATGTAACTTGATGAACTTGCAGAACACTCAAGATAATAAAACATTAAGTTATATACAAGACATTGCAAAATAGGTAGACAAGATAAAAAGCCCCAGGAACGTATTTCTGGATTATAGCAGGACAATCTCAAATAAATAAAAATTTTTGAATTTAAAGAAAACGGTATCTGATTTCAAATAAGGATTATGTTCTGGAATAATTAACCAATACGAATTTGTTAGGAATGAGGTGAATACAGACTAAACCAAATTAAGGAATCTATTGAATTTACGGAAGTGCAGATACAAATTTTAGACACCAGTGTAAACATGAATGTTTTAGTACAATGTACAGATTTAGATGCGGCAACTGTCTCGGGTTTCACTTTCCCATTAGAGAAATATTTGAATGATATGACTGAACAAGTTCACAAAATGGCTGAGTCATTTGTGGTACACTTCATTTGTCAGATGACCTTGAGAAAATAGAAGCAAAATTTTTAGCAATAAGAGCAGAAAGTTATTCAAAATCTATCATAAGTAAATAAGCTGTTTGGAAGAGATTAAATTTTGTAGCCACCTACAGGCAGACTGGTGGGAGAACTATGTAAATGACTCTGATAAACAGTTTAAAATTAATTGAAATGACTTTTGTTGTCATTTAGTTATTCATGCTGATTTCTTTCAAATGTTTGTATAAAAATATATAATCATTACCTAACAGAATCATTATGGAAAAGAGTTACTTGTGAAAAGTCAATTACCTTTGTGTCTATTGAAAACTATAATGTTTTGATTTAAATGTGGAATGCAAAGAGAGAGTGGTTGTAAAGCAAAATTGTGTTTAGAATTGAATTGATATTGGAAATGGTACCACAGGATGTAATAGTTAAGAGAAGCAAAAACACTCCAGGCAGATTAATGTGTCCTCGTAAGTAGTTCATATTCTTTGTGTATTTGTAGCTAACACCTAGGAGGTCTCAAGTCAACCTTTATATGAGAGTTGTTCAATGAATAACAGAAATCATTTTTTTCTTAGCTGGTTTCAGATACAAATGCAGAATTTGCTTTGGGAAATCATGGAATAACCCTGCTTCAGACTCTATAGTGTGATGAAGTTCTGACTGGTGGTGGCACCGTATGTAGTGTTCTGCAAGTTCATCAAGTTACATTGCATCTAAATCGATGGTTAGTTTAGTAGTGAACTGTCATACTTCAGTGTCTGTCAGAAATAGCTATTAAAATTTTCTCCTTCTTTTGTTTTGGTACCAGCATACAATTTATATAAGTTTATCCATATAACACCACTCTAGTGCTTAGTTTAACAATCACAATTTCATTTTTTGATCTGTAGTTGCTTTGGGCATTTATGACAATTTTGTGACAATTCCCTGTAAAAACAAGAGGTTATTTTTTTTATTCGTAGATTATATATTGATCAGCCAGAACATTATAACCATCTACTTTATAGCCAGTGTGTCCACCTTTAAGCATGGATAACACCAGTGACATGTCATGACTGGAAACAGTGATGCCTTGGTAGGTCACTGGAGGCAGTTGTCATCACGTCTGCACACACAAGTCAACTAATTCCCATAAATTCTCAGGAGGGGATCAATGATCACTGATGCAATGTTCCATCACATCCTAGATGTTCCATCGGGTTGGGATCTGGCAAGTGGTGGGGAGGAAATGGGGGGGGGGGGGCAGCACATAATTGGAATTTGCCACTGTGTTCTTTGAACCATTAGATCAAACTCCTGTCCTTGTGACATGGCGCATTATCTTGTTGGAAAATTGGAAAATGCCATGCCACTTCCATTGGAAAACATTATCATCATGAAGGGGTTTAAGTGGTCTGCAACCAGTCTACAATATTCCTTGGCCTTCATGGTATCTTTCACAAACTGCACTGGACCCAAGGGTGCCCAGACAAACTTTCCCCGGAGCATAATGGAGCTGTCATCAGCTTGTCACCATTGCAGAGGCCTATTGTTAGGAGTGTTTCATGCACTGTGTGTTCACGCACACTTGTACTCTGTCCAGCATTAAGTCTGATGTTAGTTCCATCACAGTTTGCCACCTGTCCTATTTTACCAGTCTGTCCAGCCTATGACGTCAGACATCTGTAATGAGGGGTGACCGGCCGATCCCATGATGTGTGGATATGTTTTTACCCCATGTTGAAGACACTCACCACAGCATTCAAACACATGACAAGTTGTACAGTTTCAGAAATGCTCTTGCCAAGCCTCCAGGCCACCACAATCCGCCTTCTGTCTAGCTCAGATGGATTGTGCACCTTACCCATTATATACATGGATACATGGACAGCACACTCACTAATACTGCATGCACTGTGCATGTGTCTGAGAACCAGTTATTCCATGCCATGTGATGCTGCTATTGCCTGGATGGGTTTCCTTAATAATGCTGTTCCAATAGCTGGAAGTGCATGTCACAATCTCCAGGTTGTTATATTCTGCAGGCTGACTGGTGCCGATATAGAACTGTGCTGCTGTAAGTGTGTGTGAAGTTTATGCTTAATACACTAGTCCTCCACAGTCCTGATAATCAGACCAACGTGACATGCCACCCCACAGTTGCAGGGAATGCAATAGATACCTGTCTTACATGTACTAATCTCATCCTTAATGGTACCTAAAAGGACCCTAATCTTAGATGGTCTCATTGAAAGTACTCCCTGCACAAGGCAGAAAGTCTGTAGACTGAGGTCTCAGTGTCATATCAATATTATCATCACTTACCCAGTGCATGGTTGGTCATTAGTGTAGTGCACTCTGATCTGACATTTCACTATACCTTTTCTGATGAAAGATGACCTCAAGATAGGTTAACTCAGCTGCCAAATTCTCGGCTTCTGAAATGACATGTGTCCTATGAACCAAGATACAAAGCATCTCTTTGCATTAAGCTGGATGATGTCAACTGTCAACCTATAGATTGAAGTTGGTGTGAGTAGGCATCCTATAAACAGCATGTCCTAATGTAGCATCAGCCTTCTTCATCACCCATACATCAAGGAAGAAAGGCAACCATCCTTTCCCACCACTATCATGAAATGAATGTTTGGGTGGACTGAATTCAACATAATTCAAATTATCACTACCATTCGTCCAAACAACAAAGTCTCATCCACACCGTAAAAAAACATGCAGGCTTCAATGCCACTGACTTGAAGACACATATCTCAGTCTCCCCAAACAAATTTGCAACAATAGGTGACAGTGGGCTTCCCATCCCAGTTCCATCCTTCTGGTCATAGTACTGGTCATTGAAGAGTGGGAGCCAATACATGCTGAAATGGGTTTGTTAATTCAGAACCTAATCTAAGTTGAACATATTCAATCAGGCAGAGGAACATGAGTGAAGAGAAAGACCACATCAAAACATGTTATAATGTCACATGCATTTCATCTAATGAACATATGAAACCCATCAAAATCTTAAGCCGATGCTCACACTGACCAAGTTGTGGGCTCAACAGAGCAGCAAGGTGCTTTTTTGCTACACAGTATGTCAGAGCACCAATGTCACTGACAATCAGAAGAAGAGGAAATGCTTCTTTATGGATCATAAGAGGCCATATAACCTAGGAGGAATGACATAATAAGTAGTAAGATTCTTGATAGTCTCCTGTGAAGAAGAACTGTTCTTTAGGAGGCTGTTAGTCTTTCTCTCAACACGTTTTGTTGAGGCAGCACCATTCTAGCAATATGCTGACTCAGATATTCTATTAAGTAGTGATGTGATCTCTCTCTTCACTTGTATTCCTCTTCTTGAATTTGAATCATTACAGTTAACTGAGGTTATGTTTGTTGTTGAATTAACAAACCTATTTCAAAATGCACTGAGTTCCACTTTTTTTTCAATGACCAGCACATTTTTTCCAGATATATAGATGATACTTTAATTGTTTGGCATCATGGCAGTAAGAATTTAAATGACTTTTTCAGACATCTGAATTCAATCCACTCAAATATTCGGTTCACAATGGAGGTGGAAAAGGAAGGCTGCCTTCCCTTCATTGAGGTGTTGGTGAGGAGGATGGTTGATGGTAACTTTGGGCATCAGTCATCTTTGCTTATGTGGTGGTGCTAGTGTTTACAGTATGTGTGTGTTAACTTTGTGGAATTGCTCTGCAAACCGAGGTTTTAAATTAATTTACATGGTGCTTACTTGTGGCAGTTGGCCTTGAAAGTGATAGGGTGGTCACCTGACAAAATAAAGTTCGTTGTCAATTATGTCACCTGGCTGCATTCCCATAAGTTATTAGAACATTGTATGCACTGGGAGAAACACATGCCTCAGAAGTGAGTGATAATTGTTTCCAAATCTTCCAATATGTGTGTTATAATAGCCCTTTGGAAGTCTGTGCTCTTCCAGGGCATGATGGTGCTCAATGGAATAATCTCTGCAGCATCTGAGGAGGTATTTATTCTTGTTAAGCCACTGTGATTGCCATCCTTCTATGACATAGCTAACCATATGCTAAAATAAATTACAGCCAATGCACAATACCCACCTTTACGCTGAAAAAGTTATTTCATGTTTCTAATTTCTTATTGCATAAATAACTTTTCGTTGCATGTATAGTTTGTTGATAAGGAGATTTAAGGATACACAGCACTCCTCTGGAGTGGTATGTATCGCCACAATGTTGTTGCAGAGCCCCTATACTTAGTACTTGACTTTGCTGCCCCATAATCTGTCTGCTAAAGGCATGCTACATGCTAAAGCTTGATGCTTTCTGATTCCTTGCACTTTAGGTGTCAATTGCACTACTCACCATGTAATGATGTCTCAGTTACTATAAAAAGTGATAGTGATGTGTGTAAAATTTGTCTAAAAGATGTTAAGTGAGATATCCTGTGTATCAAGTGGAAGTTGTGGTACCACGATAAATGCGTAAAAATGAATCTGAAGCATATAAAAGTCGATCATGACTGGACATGCTGTCAGTGCTTTATGGTTACTGTGAAAAATGAAATACTGAACACACTAAAATAAAAAGAAACAATAATAAGAATTCTTTCAGATGATTTAGTGACTATAACCCTGAAATACCAAGAACTCCAGAAGAAATATCAAAAACTCCAGAAGAAATATCAAAAACTCCAGAAGAAATATCAAAAACTCCAGAAGAAATATCAAAAACTCCAGAAGAAATATCAAAAACTCCAGAATAAATATATCAAAAACTCCAGAAGAAATATCAAAAACTCCAGAAGAAATACCAATAACTCCAGAAGAAATATCAAGAACTACAAATAAAATACCAAGGATTGCAGCAAAAAAATCACCTAGCACAAGAAGTTGCTGTAAATGGTCTTTCTACGCAGAAAATATGGTGTGTGCCCACTAATGCATGTAAACAAACAGTAAGTACAGGTCCAGTGATACCACCATCAAACAAATACTTGGTTCTAGATGAAGACTGTAATAAAACAGCAAACACAGACAAACCAAACTCAGTGACAAAATGTCCAATAAAGTGCACAGTCAAGAAAATTTGTACAACCAATAAAACAGGTAACTACAAAAAAAGAGACTTTTTACTTGGTGAGTCACACCAAGAGAACTGCTGAGAAAATGAACGAATACTGTTTGTCATTTATGGCCATGGGAATAACTAAGCCGAGCATGCCTTTTACCAAGATAATGAAAAACAGTAATTCACTAAATGAGTTATCTAAGAATGACACGGTCATAATCATGGGTGGAAGCAACATTGTATACTAAAACAAGGGTAAATTTGCCACATAGCATGTAAAAACAACACCACTGAACCTCCAAGTGCCGAATATCGTAGTGTTGGTTATCTGTCAGACTTTTGATACTATTTGGTAAGTGACCAAAGACTTTAGTGGTAGTGTAATTCACCCCTTTCTGTGCCAAAGTTAGATTTAATCTTGAATAGTGAAGGTCATCCTTTCTCCTAGTATTGTAGTTATGCACACTGCTATTACTTTTGAATATGGTTTGGTTGTTAATAACAAATTTCATAAGAGTGTATATATACTGAAAAGCTACTGTGAATATCCCTAGATCCTTAAATAAATGTCTGCAGGATGATCTAGGGTGGACTCCAGCTATTATTCTGATTACACGCTTTTGTGCAATAGATACTTTATTCCTCAGTGATGAATTACCCCAAAATATGATGCCATATGCTATCAATGAGTGAAAATGGGTGTAGTAAGCTAATTTACTAAGATGTTTATCACCAAAATTTGCAATGACCCTTATTGCATAAGTAGCTGAACTCAAACGTTTCAGTAGATCATCAATGTGTTTCTTTCAGTTTAATCTCTCATCGATGGACACACCTAAAAATTTTGAATATTCTACCTTAGCTATATGCTTCTGATTAAGGTCTATATTTATTAATGGCATCATACCATTTACTGTGCGGAACTGTATGTACTGTGTCTTATCAAAATTCAGTGAGAGTCTGTTTACAAGGAACCACTTAGTAATTTTCTGAAAGACATTATTGACAATTTCATCAGTTAATTCTTGTTTATCAGGTGTGATTACTATAATTGTATCATCAGCAAAGAGAACTAACTTTGCCTCTTCGTGAATATAGAATGGAAAGTCATTAATATATATTAAGAACAACAAAGGACCCAAGACCGACCCTTGTGGAACCCCATTCTTGATAGTTCCCCAGTTTGAGGAATGTGCTGATTTGCATATTATGAGAAATGTGTATTTCAACTTTCTGCACTCTTCCAGTTAGGTACGAATTAAACCATTTGTGCACTGTCCCACTCATGCCACAATACTTCGGCTTGTCTAGCAGAATTTCATGATTTACACAATCAAAAGTGTTTGAGAGATCACAAAAAATCCCAATGGATGGTGTTCGGTTATTCAGATCATTCAAAATTTGATTGGTGAAAGCATATATGACATTATCTGTTGAAAAACCTTTCTGGAAACCAAACTGACATTTTGTTAGTACTTCATTTTTACAGATATGTGAAGCTACTCTTGAATACATTACTTTCTCAAAAATTTTGGATAAAGCTGTTCGAAGGGAGATTGGACGGTAATTGTTGACATCAAATCAATCCCCTTTTTTATGCAAAGGTATAACAATAGCATATTTCAGTCTATCCTGGAAAATGCCCTGTTCCAGGGAGCTATTACACAGGTGGCTGAGAATCTTACTTATCTGCTGAGAACAAGATTTTAGTATTTTGCTGGAAATGCCATCAATTCCATGTGAATTTTTGCTTTTAAGCAAGTTTATTATTTTCCTAATTTCAGAGGGACAAGTGGGTGAGATTTCAATTGTATCAAATTGCATAGGTATGGCCTCTTCCATTAATAGTCTAGCATCTTCTAATGATCACCTGGATCCTACTATATCCACAACATTTAGAAAATGATTATTAAAAATATTTTCAACTTCTAACTTTTTGTTTGTAAAGCTTTCATTCAATTTGATGGTAATACTGTCGTCCTGTGCTCTTGGTTGACCTGTTCATCTTTTAATAATATTCCAAATTGTTTTCATTTTATTATCAGAGTTGCTGATTTCAGACATGATACACATACTTCTGGATTTTTTAATAACTTTTCTTAATATAGCACAGTAGTTTTTATAGTGTTTGATAGTTTCTGGGTCACTACTCTTTCTTGCTGTCAGATGCATTTCCCTTTTCTGGTTACAAGATATTTTTATACCCTTAGTAAGCCATGGTTTGTTACATGGTTTCTTACGAGTATATTTGACTATTTTCTTGGGGAAGCAGTTTTGCAAATGCATTTACAAAAGTGTCATGAAATAAATTATATTTTAAATTGGCATCAGGTTCATGGTACACCTCATCCCAGTCTAACTGCTGTAGGCTTTCCCTGAAATTTGCAATTGAGTGAATGTACTACTTTGGAGGACTGTTTAACACTGCTGAATGGAGCTATGTCATATATTGTAACTAGCTGTGCACCGTGATCAGAAAGACCATTCTCAACAGGCTGAGCATTTATCTGGTTAAACTTATCTTGGTCTATAAAGAAGTTATCTATCAGTGAGCTGCTATCCTTTACCACCCGACTAGGAAAATCAATAACGGGTGTCAAATTCAAAGAACCGAGTAATACTTCAAGGTCATTTTTCCTAGTTCCCTCTTTCAGAGAATCTACATTGAAGTCCCCACAAATAATAATTTACTTCCCCCTGTCTGACAGATAGCACAACAAGGAGTCCAAATTTTTCAGAAATAGATGAAAATTTCCCGATGGGGACCTATATACAGTTACAATTATAAATGGGCCTTTATTTAATTTAATTCACCTAGCAGTGAACAAAAGCATGGTGAGGCATCTGTTATCATAGTGCAAACCTGTTCAGTCTTCTGCTTGCTGGACAGCCGCAAACAGCAGTGACTACTGCTATGTCGGAACATGCAGAGACATTCCTTTGAGGTGATCAATGGATCACAAGCAAACACCTCGCTGCTCAACTGGATGTCTCTGTTGGTAATGCTGCCACTCTCATCCACCATTTGGGGTACTCAAAGGTGTGTACCCTCCGAGTTCCTCACCACCTAACATGATTATGAGAAGTCTGCACACCTGAGAGGAACTCAGAAAACTTCATTGGACTGTTCTTCCTCATCCACACCCCAGCTCGGATCTCGCACGTTCCACCTGTTTGACCCAGTGATGGATGCACTGCATGGAAGAAATATGTGGATGATGGGAAGACTATTGATGCAGCAAGACAGTGAGTTCTACATCAACCAATAGAGCAGTACCAAGCTGACATACAGGTCCTCTCAGTAAGATGACATAAAGGCATCACACTGAATGGAAATTATGTTGAAAATAGGTTTCTGTAGGTGCAAGAGTGGTGAATAATATGGTGTACTGGAATGCAGAATAAAACAAACCTGCTTTCAAAAAAAAATGTGTTGCATTACGTTTTGAATGCCTCTTGTCCTTCTTTGCCTTTCATTGTCCATGTAATAATCCTACCCGCTTAATATTCTGTGTAATCTGTTTGTAGTTTATTTTGCTATCACTAACTATCTTTAAACAAGTATAAAAAGTTGGTCAGTAGATTTCATTGATAAATACAATTATGATTAAGCATTTGTTTCTTTGCTTTGCAGCAATGGTTACATTAAAAATGTTGTGAAAAATGGTTTTACTTGACAACAAGGATGATTTGTTATTTACTCATAGTTAAATGGCTATTCACTAGTTAATTAAGATAGAAATTCATTTGTGCAGATTACGTATACACCACAAGAAATATCTCTTGAAAGTAGAGATCATACTTCTGTACCATGGTAGATTGGAAACTACACACTGAAATTACTGATACCAGATAAATCACCAAAAGTTTCATGAGGAATATAATACAATTTATACACAGAGACAAATTAAAAATGTTTCAAATGGCTCTGAGCACTATGGGACTTAACTTCTGAGGTCATCAGTCCCCTAGAACTTAGAACTACTTAAACCAAACTAACCTAAGGACATCACACACATCCATGCCCGAGGCAGGATTTGTTCCTGCGAGAGACAAATTATTTTAGCAATAAAATATCTGATGTAGTTTTTCCATAATTACAATATTAGATGGCAACATTGTTATAAATTAATTGAGATACGTTTTCATATAAAGGTTGTAATGTGTTCTGAACTGTTTTTATAACAAAATATTTTCTATTTTTGTAGCAACATGTAATATATGTAACTCTTTATAGAATGAACACTTTTGATTGTAGCTCAGTTAAGGTCCAATCCACAGTAATGTAAAGTAAGGCATGAATTTTTGTCAAAATATTTAAAATGGCATAGCAGTTACCACAAGTGTTCGGTTCAGAGCAGTTTTATGAGTTGAAAGCTATTTTGTCTGTGTCAGGTAGCACAGTATTTGTGAAGGTGACTTCACCGTTTTCTCATATAATGAATGTAATGAAAGCCAAATTTTATCATCTTGCACAAGTCATTTTGTAGCCAGAGTGCAAACCACTTGTTCCAACATTTAACAAAATGTTTGCAGTTAAGAAAGTAACCACATTATCCACAAGGGTTTCAGCTACCTCTTGTCATGCAATGAAATAAGGAATATCCTACCTTTCATCCTTCCCACCTTTTCCATGGCCACCCACCACACCTACATAATAACCTTGTCCATCCATACTTCATCACTGCCTCCAAATCCTTACCTAATGTAATATCCCTGTAATAGACCTAGATGCAAAACCTGTTCCATAATTCTCCCACCACAACCACAACCACCTTATGCTCCAGTCAGTTCATAGGTACCTCATATACCATAAAAGGCATGGCTATCTGTGAAAGCAGTCATGTGATCTACAAACCAAGCTACCAACACACTGTTGTTTTCTATGTAGCCATGACAACTAAGAAGCTGTCTGTCTACTTTAATGGCCACTGAGAAACTGTGGCCAAGAGACAACTGGACCAGCCAGCTGCTGAACATGCTACCCAACACAATATGCTTCACATCCATGACTGCTTTAAAGCCTGTGCCATTTAGATCCTTCATATCAACGCCAGTTTTTCTGAACTGCACACATAGGAGCCCTCCCTGCAGTATATCCTATGTTCCCATAAAACTCCTGGCTGCAACCTCCACTAGTCCCTGTCCACTTACCTATCCCTTTCTTGCACCCACTCCAGCATAACATTGCCTTCTATTCCACTAAAGCACCCTCATCGCTATTTTCCTTCTTCTCCACCCCAAATTCCCATCAAATCTTCCAACTGCACCTAGAGCCTTACCCTGTCCCCACCACATCCCTACATGCTCCTTGCTCCCACAAGCAGCACTAGGCCTTCCCCCACCCAAACTCACTATTCCTTCCCCTCCACACCCTCATCCCACCACCGGATTGCAGCTTCCATCAGGATCACTTATGGTGACTCAGCTTAGCCACAGCAGCCAGAGACAGCACTCGTGCATGTGTGAGTTGTGTTCGTGTGAATGTGTAGGTGTAGGTGTTTGTAACTGATTACTTGTTTAATTAACCTGTCTTCAGTTTTTCTGTTTATATATGACAGTTAGTTCCAAAAGTGAACAGATCAGTGTCAAGGAACATAGAGAAAAACAGGAATAACTATTAGGGTATTTTATATTGAAATTAAAAATGTATGAAAAATACATTAAATGCAGAAAATAGTTTCAAAGGATATGTGGTAGTTGCCATAAAATACATTGCTAGTTTTCATAAACAATAACATATGTTTAATGGACATGTTGACTTTTGTAAACTACAAGAGGACATGTTTAATTTTGGAATCGACAAACACTGACATAATAATTTTTGGAAGGATAAAATACGAAGGTTTCTGGAAATTATGAAATGTTCACAAGAACTGTAACATACATTCTCATTTTTAATATAATTATAAAACATTTAAATGAAGGACATAATTGCCATATTGGGGTGTCTAACATAAAACCAGTAGGCTTCAGGTACTGGTTAATCATCTTTAGCTGAATTGCTTGTGGAGTGGCAACACTGGCTCAAAAATTGGCTACACTGAATTTTACTGGAAAGTTGAGTGCAGCTCTTTGTTTGTGGATCAGTTGTTGCAAGAAGCCTGTGTTGTTGAGGTGTTACAGAAATGGATCAGTTTCCTTTAGCACAGTGAATCGATATTGTGGAGTGTTACAGGTCGCATACAGGAATATAAGGCAATGTTTCAAGTGAAGCGTCCTGGTAGTATACTGGTACTACCCACAACCTGCACTATTCAATATTTGCACTACACATGGAGGGCTGTAGGATCCATTCAGAATGTGCAGAGGAATGAGTGACCCACAGTGAGAACCCCTGAAAATATAGACATAATTCAAAAGGGCATTACAAGAAGGCCTCAAAAGTTGGTATGGAGGTTATCACAGCAGGTTGGTGTATCTTGTACATGTTGTCATTGTATACTAGAAGATATGGATTTAAAAGCCTATTGCATGCGTGTGGTGCAAAAGTTGAAATTTGAGGACCAGGAAAAAAGAGTTTATTATTGTGACTGACTGTTAACATTAATTGATAATCGTTACTTGGACCTCTTGATTTCACCATGTCAGAGGAGACTGGCTTCATTTGTCTCAGAATTGCAGATACAGGTCACAGGACAACCCACCTATTCTGCAAGAAGAATCTCTTCTCTCAGAGAAGATAGGTGTTTGGTGTGTGTTGTCTGACATGCGCATTATTGGCTCCAGGTTTTTCAGTTATACCTTACACAGTGTCAAGTATCTAGAGATCTTTGACTCTTTCTATGTGCAATAGATGCAGAGAAGCTGCATGCAGTATTCCATGATGGAGCAACCACTCACACACCCAACCGAAGTATGGACCACATCAACACATTTCCTGAAGACAGACTTGTCAGTAGAGGCCTCCGACCCCAAGGTCCCTGGACTTAACATCGCGTGATTTTTATTTATGGGGCACACTAAATAGCAAAGTGTATGCTGTCAATCCTTGCACAACAGGCGATTTTAAGTGAAATTTTCATAGAGAAATTAACAATATCACATCTGCAGTATTACAGTGTGTCACTAGGAACAACATCACATGAAGTTAGCAATGCCTGGACACCTGTGGCCATCACTTCCAGCATCTATTACAAACAGGTAAAAACATATTTTTTAACATTACTATTATCTACTCTTCATTTAGTTAGTTCATTGTTACTTGAACCTCGGGCATGAGGCAAACCAATCTTATGTGGGACATCCTGTACAATATACATATTTTATAATCATTTGTGTCTGAATGGAATTAAAAAATAATTTAGCTACGTAGATAAAATATATTGCATTATTAAATTATATATTAAAAAACGTATTTTATGAATGGATAGATTTGTTATTACTGAAAATTAACTGTAATTTATAATTTAATCTGAAACAAACTAGCACTTCTCTCTTAAACTTGGAAGACTCAATCAGTTCTTTGCAAAACTTAAGCTCTGATTAGTGTTCCATTTGGTGCTGCAATGCTTATTTAGTAGCCTTGAAATATTTTAATATTTATGTGTAACACCAAAACATAGTGTTTCAACAAGCATCTGCTTAATTTTTCTGGTTTTTCTGCAAACACCACCTGATACTCCAAGCTCTGTAAGATACTTGGATAGTAATTGTTACTTTGATTCACTGAAAGATTATTCATTCATGGGGACTGAGCCATGGATTTACTTTCAAAATCTTTTCTTAATGAATTTACTTTATTTACTAGCGTTTCATCAAGAACATTAACACATTTAATCACACTATGTGAGTGTGGAAATAGTTGCCAGTGGGCAACTGATGAAAACAAATTTCTCCCAACAAATGGAAATTTTATTCCTAAAAACCCTTTTTTTTTTTTTTTTACAGTATGAGCTTTTGAGCTGAGAACCTTGCCACTCCCTTTTAACACGGCTGTAGTCATGACCGCTCACAAGAACCTCTGAAAGACTACATTGCATTGGTGCAAACTGCAACACACCAAATTACTTTAAACTAAAAATTTTACAATTCACACAAACACATAAACTATGCACCCTGTAGGAGGGATGGAAATGGTATAAAACACTCACATTAAAAAAAATTACTTGCCACTGAAATTGCAACTTGTTTTTAAAAGAAAACTCTTACGATGGAAGGGTGGCAACTTTATATACTAAAATGACCAGCAATTTTAACCACGGCTCAGGGACAAACTTGAAGTGCCAATTCACTAGAGGTTTTAGTACTTCAGTCACTTTCCCCTCTGCCACACACCATCAGGTGGCTTGCGGAGTATGGATGTAGATGTAGATGTAGACCATTTAAATAGAAACCCATCAAATACAGTCTTACATAAAATGTACAAACATGCTCTTAATTACACATATACCACGTCTCAAGATGATAGGCAAGATAAAAACAACTTTCAGGAATTCGGCCTTTACACCTTAAGTAATAAATTCGCTAACACCGAATCTGACAAACATGACAGAGGCAGCTATTAACCTATCGCAGACTGACAGACAGACAGACAGACAGACACTAACTGCCTAACAAATGCGGACGAGAGACAGACGAGCAAGCTGGGGACGAGAGACTGACCAAGAAAACAAGTAGACTTTAACAAGCAAATGAAACAACATATCACGAATCACTTAACCTTTAATAAACTGCGATGTCTGGTGAAGACCTGGCGCAGCACCCCCAAAATGCTCTCCCGAACCTTCCGCTGCCAGCCGCTTCAACAGATACAGGAAGGCACGCCAATCTCCCGTCTGACGGAGTCGCAGCTCACGCCGGCCAGACTGATGTCGTGGGTTGACTCCTGTTGCTCTCATGTTGGCTGCAAAATCACTACCCCTCAATATATGGCGCGGCCCACTGGAGCAACATGGCAACCTAACATGTGCCAACACTCAAGACGGACAAGTCATCTTGTGTCTCAGTGCACGACCGACCAACCGATCGATCCAACCGCCAATGATCATTGCCAGAACAAACTCAAGCAGACTGGCAGCCTAACACATACCAGCACTCCGGATGACAGACAGACACTGACTGCCCCACACTGACCCGTCTGACCAACTGAGCAGACTCCCTAGACTGACCGACTCAGACTGACCAACTGCCGAGCTCATAGCGCCCCTTAAATGCACATGAACAGGCAACCTTTCCCCTTTCCCCCCAGAGGGAGACACCAAAGCTGTGATTGCCACAGTGGCGCCACCACCAGAAACGGAGGGCGACTGCTTCACACAACGCGCTACGGCGCTCTGTTCAAAACAGCAATTTTTACTGCGGCTCAGGGACAAACTTGAAGTGCCAATTCGCTAGAGGTTTTAGTACTTCAGTCACTGTCTTTTCCAGATCACAGATTCAATGTGGATGAATGACAATTCCAGAATTCTAAAGTGCATCTATGTGATCCTGTGGGTTTACAATTATTTCCTGTCTTAAAATGTTTCTCAATATGACCAAAAATTTATCTGGAAGCATATAAGAGTGGCCCAATGGAAAAATTTCCACTGCTTTTTAAACTGAATTCGTGCTTCTGTTTCCAACCACCTAATTAGCATACATGTTTTAATTTGGTTTTTATTTTGCTCCCTTGAAAACCACCAGCAAAGAGACTTACAGTGTGTCCTATTAGAGGGAAAAGTGTATCTCTTAATTTACGATGCACACAGGAAGCTGTTTCATTGGAACTTTTAAAACCCTTGCTTTGTGTCAAGAGATGTATGTACATATTTTTCTTAGACTGCTTTGTCTTTAAAGTTCTTTCACAAACTGTGAAGTTAAACACACAAAGCCAGTGGCTATAATTTGCCAGCAGATCTGACAATTTAGGTAGTAAGAAATTATTTTTGGCAGTGAAAAGACATAGTTATTCTCCCTCATTTTGAAATCTGAGCAGTTTGAAAAATGCTTTCACACTCAGTATATGACAACCATATTCACTGAGCCACTTATTTTTTGATACAACATTCCCCACTATTTTGGCTCTTTGAATGCATTCTTGCAACTCAGAACATTTTGAGCTTTTTTCTATAGGAGTTGTCGTGGAACATATATACACTCCTGGAAATGGAAAAAAGAACACATTGACACCGGTGTGTCAGACCCACCATACTTGCTCCGGACACTGCGAGAGGGCTGTACAAGCAATGATCACACGCACGGCACAGCGGACACATCAGGAACCGCGGTGTTGGCCGTCGAATGGCGCTAGCTGCGCAGCATTTGTGCACCGCCGCCGACAGTGTCAGCCAGTTTGCCGTGGCATACGGAGCTCCATCGCAGTCTTTAACACTGGTAGCATGCCGCGACAGCGTGGACGTGAAAAGTATGTGCAGTTGACGGACTTTGAGCGAGGGCGTATAGTGGGCATGCGGGAGGCCGGGTGGACGTACCACCGGATTGCTCAACACGTGAGGCGAGAGTTCTCCACAGTACATCGATGTTGTCGCCAGTGGTCGGCAGAAGGTGCACGTGCCCATCGACCTGGGACCGGACCGCAGCGATGCACGGATGCACGCCAAGACCGTAGGATCCTACGCAGTGCCATAGGGGACCACACCGCCACTTCCCAGCAAATTAGGGACACTGTTGCTCCTGGGGTATCGGCGAGGACCATTCGCAACCGTCTCCATGAAGCTGGGCTACGGTCCCGCACACCGTTAGGCCGTCTTCCGCTCACGCCCCAACATCGGGCAGCCCGCCTCCAGTGGTGTCGCGACAGGCGTGAATGGAGGGACGAATGGAGACGTGTCGTCTTCAGCGATGAGAGTTGCTTCTGCCTTGGTGCCAATGATGGTCGTATGCGTGTTTGGCGCCGTGCAGGTGAGCGCCACAATCAGGACTGCATACGACCGAGGCACACAGGGCCAACACCCGGCATCATGGTGTGGGGAGCGATCTCCTACACTGGCCGTACACCACTGGTGATCGTCGAGGGGACACTGAATAGTGCACGGTACATTCGAACCGTCATCGAACCCATCGTTCTACCATTCCTAGACTGGCAAGGGAACTTGCTGTTCCAACAGGACAATGCATGTCCGCATGTATCCCGTGCCACCCAACGTGCTCTAGAAGGTGTAAGTCAACTACCCTGGCCAGCAAGATCTCCGGATCTGTCCCCCATTGAGCATGTTTGGGACTGGATGAAGCGTCGTCTCACGCGGTCTGCACGTCCAGCACGAACGCTGGTCCAACTGAGGCGCCAGGTGGAAATGGCATGGCAAGCCGTTCCACAGGACTACATCCAGCATCTCTACGATCGTCTCCGTGGGAGAATAGCAGCCTGCATTGCTGCGAAAGGTGGATATACACTGTACTAGTGCCGACATTGTGCATGCTCTGTTGCCTGTGTCTATGTGCCTGTGGTTCTGTCAGTGTGATCATGTGATGTATCTGACCCCAGGAATGTGTCAATAAAGTTTCCCCTTCCTGGGACAATGAATTCACGGTGTTCTTATTTCAATTTCCAGGAGTGTATATTGTATTTATTGTTAATATGTTATAGAAGACACCATATTTCAACTTCATTTCAAGAGTTTGTGCTGCATTGTACATCTACCACAGTATTTTAACAGATAGGTAAGCTGACAGGTAGTGGTACTTTGAATGATCACAGCATTAAAGTGAATCAATGGCAGTTAGAGACTGAAGTTCTTTACACCAGCTATTTGTTTCCCATACTATTGTGAATGGTTATTGCCCTGACATGTATCTCTTGATGATAACCCAGTCCTTAACTTTTCTATATCAAGCATTTGAAACCTAAATTTCACATTTTCATAATGGAAGCAAACATATTTTGACACACTTGAGTAATTCTCTCTTTCCATAAATAAAGTTAGGTTTGTAGTATCTCAGTGTCATATCCTTGCTTTTATTTCTTACACTTACCCTTTATCTTTTACATTGTGGACCCTCTTGCATCATGTAATGAAGAATGAATTGATCTTGGTGCACTTTTCTATAAGATTCACAAAATGGCTAGCAAAAAACCTTCTATACCTTGTGTTCCAAGATCACTGAATTTAAAGACAAACCTTTGAGGATGACTTCAATTTGGTTACTCTGGAAGAGATTTGGATGAGTGTTTGAAATACTGAAAAAACTGAATCAGTAGTTTTTTACTATTTAATGCTGTACCTTAGATAAAAATGGCATTCATGGGATGTAGCTATAGAGTAAAGACACCAGAAAGAGTAGATCAAATAAGACTGAGTAAAGATTCATGGAGGTCCATTAAACTACAGGTAACTTTTGTAGGAATAAAATAAGAAATGTTTCTGAACCATTCTTATCATGTTTGTTTCTCTTTGCTTTCCTTCCAACAGAGACATCTCATTTATTTTCCTTACTAAGTCCTAATTCAATGGCAGTAGCAATACCTTCACAAACTAACAGTAGCTTCTTTCACATCCATTTTTCCATGCATCATTACAGTTACTACACTCAGTAATGCTGAACGTTACCCAGTGCAGATACTCAAGAGCTTGGATTATTTATACTGATTAATTTCCAGATATGTCTGTAATGTGGTTATAAAATCAGCAATGAAACTCTTTTTCATCCTGCAGCATACTGTTAAATGTACATTTAAATGAATAATTTAAGAGTGTGTAATATGATCACTTTTCCCTATTTTGTTTGGGTTGTTCGCTGCACCTCAATTCCAAGTATGCACAGCTTCTTTCTACATATTATGAGCATTTCAGTTGAACTTACAGATGTGTTTCTGATGTCTGAACAGACCAGTCCTTACATAAAACATGCATCTACACACATCGGATTGAATAGTTGCAGGAGGGTGGCATTGTAACTGATGGAGCTTACTTGCTTTTTGCTTGGCCCCTTCATGTCTGTGGAGTTCCCCTTCAAAAAAGTTGACAGCAGTGGGTGTAGTTTTCCTCCATATTAAGCGGTGCACAGCACACTCTTCCCATGTTTGTATGTTTATGCCAGTTGTATTCATGATGTGTTTTATCTGGTCCTTGATGTATCTGAGAGGGGCTCCATGAGTTCTACTGCCAGAGTACAGTTCATCATAAAGAATTTAGCAGGGAAACCTTGTATCGCTTATGCAATGAACATGGCCTAAGCATCTCTGATGGTGAGCAATGATGATTGGCTCAATGCTGCTTAGCTGTGCTTTCTCGAGAATTGCAGTGTGGATCACATGGTAATCCCTCATAATGTTCAAAATATATCTGACTTTTTGGTGGAAGCAGTCAAGTTTCTTGATTTCACAGTGATGGGTTGTCCACGTTTCACAGACACACAAGAGTGTAGAGATCACAACAGCTCCATAAACCATGAACTTGATGTGGAGCTTTAGATCCTTATTCATGAAGGCTGTGTGTTAACCATCCAAATGCTGCATGGACAACCCAAGGTTTTTTTTTATCAACATCTTTTTCACAGGTATGTTGTTTAGACAAGATGCTTCTGAGATGTGAAAAGTGATCAACCTGCTCCAGTTCTGTATCTAGGATAGAGATATTGTACTTGATTATCCTGGGGCAGGTTGTTTAAAGATGATCTTTTTTCCCCACAATGTTAAGATGAAAGCAGTCACACTGCAGTTTTAAGACAACTGACTGACAGTTATAACTCTACCAGTGTTAGAGCAGGAAATACAGTGTCATTAGCGTACTGTAGTTCTGTCACTTGCATAAGTGTTTCTGAACAAAGTCCTCCCAGATTAAAGAGACCTTCATCAAAACAAAATTTAATCTACATGCCTCGGTTGTTTGGAGATGATTCATACAGCATGGTAGCCATGTACAGAACAAGGAGGGTTGAAGCAAGCACACAGCCTTGTTTCAAATCCTGAGTGACTGGAAACAAACCTGATGCAGTGCTAGCATGAAGAACCTGCCCAACCATGCCATCCTAGGCTTCTGTTGCTCTCTGCATTTTTCCTGGAGGTGTCCAGCACAAAATATCATATCTGTTGTGCTTCTGGAGGTTCAGAAACCACACCAAGATTTAGGCAAAAATCTTCTCTGAAATAATTTGGGGCCTATTTAATAGAATCCTTTCAAGAATTTTACCTGCAACTAGTAACAGTGATATACCACAGTAGTTCCAACATACACTACAGTCACCTTTCTTGGAGACAGTGATGATGGTAACATCCCTCAAGTCATCCGGTACTTCGAGTTTCCCAAATTAAGAGGATTAGTGCAAAAACTCTAGGTGTTAAATGTTAACAATACACTTGTTATATTTACTAATTACAGCAGATTCATATCATATAAAATATTCCTACCAATTAACAGACTAAACAGTTATTTTTTCAGTTATAAGTTTTTCTAGGCAATTTACATATTTTGTTTACATGTGCAGTTGTGAATTAGACTGGGAAATGTTCATTTTAAATAGGTCTTAATGGGCTGTTATGATTCAGCAAGTTGTGGGCAGATATTTTTGGTTCGCTACAGATTGAGATCCTCAATTGACAGAAAAGGAGTTTATAATCTGTCCAGCAGTCATTGACACTTCTTACAGTGCTGGTGACAAGAACATCCTTTTTATCACATTACTTGGTGGTGATATAGTCAAGGATGTGTCTTTGATCTGAGCAAGGATACATCCAAGTGGTGGTTTAGTATTTAGGCATGCAGAAGTAGGTGTTGGTAATAAAGAGTTCATGTTCAGCACATAAACCAGGGAGCAGTAGATCATTAGTGATGCAGCTGCCAAGATCTTATTTTCCTATCACATTGCTCCATATTTTGCTTTTGTACATTATGACAAACATAACAGATAAACATTTCTTCTAGAACCTTCATAATTAAAATTCACACTGAACATACAAAATTTCAGAACACAACATGCAGTGGACCTGTAAAGTTTTGGAACAGAATGCAAAGTTCAGTGCACAATATCTGTGGAACATGAAAAATTACAGACAAAATTCCTTCTTCACATGAGAAAGAATGCTACAAAAATACTGAAACAAGTGGTATACAGATTTTGGAACTAACTGTTTCATATGCTGTTTCCATCTTAGGCACCCTTGCTCTTATTTTTCAGTTATACAGTATGTGTTAACTTTTTATTTTATAATATTGTTTAGCATTTGACCTTTGTAGGTACGTGCTTTAACTTTCCTAAGAAAATTCGTTTCATCCAATTGTAGAGCACTCTTTTTTCTTTGTCAGCTGATATCCAAGATTCACTTCCATGTATTACAATAGGGGCAGTCATTATTTTGTAAGATTTTGATTTTGTAACCTTTCCTGTCTTGTAATCCAGAGTCCCACATAACTGCTGAAAATGTGAAATCTGTTCTATTGACAGTTCTGTCCTTCCACAGAACCCACAGCACCAAGCACTGTCCTTAATAATCAAACTTCTCCATGTCCACTCATGTAATGATAGCAGTTGCAAAAATGAGCTGTACTATGTAAGGAGTACCATTCCAGTGACTTTCCTAACACTTACGGCAGGACCAAAGTATTACATACTTGCAACTGTAATGAATCAAATGATGCATCATGACTGATGTGAAAAAATACAGTGTAAAGCAATATGGAACATCATTTGTGATAGTTGTGCAATAGTAATGTTGTTACTACAAGGCTGTCACTTTCTAAAGCAATTCTGTTTCTCTGATAGGAGGGTGTCTGCTACCTTACCCATTCAGTAGCAAATAATTTTTATGAGGAACTTGTAAGAAGCATTTAGTAGCTGTATTCTTCTAGTTCTGACAGACATTTGTTCCTACTTTTCCATAGAGCAATAGGACTTTCATTACCTTGCACGATTGAGGTACCAACCCCAGATTCCAGCATTCATTTGTGAGGTGTAGGAGGCACAGATGTAGCACTAATCTTCCATATATAGGCATATACCATGCCATGCAGCTCTCTGGTTTATTTGTTTCAGCGCCTCCTGTGTCTCATCTAGTGTCATATATTCTTGATTAGTCCCCTTCAATCTCTGAGGTTGTAATTTCTTCCTGTGGCATCTTCTTCAGTGCATAGTTCTTGGTAGTGTTTTATCCAAATATGTCTATGAGATTTATTCTTGTAGCATCTCTTCATGCTGGTTCAGTTGTTTTACAAGTTTAACGGACTACCTGTTGCATAAAACATTTCCGGAAAGTAGCGCAAAGTTTAAGTTGTTGTTTCAGAAACTTTGAACTGTTGTTTTTGTTTACACATAGTTGCGTATAGGCCACATTTTTTGAATCATATTTTCGTGTTTATCTGTAGTTTAACTGACTTATTCTTAATAAACTATTACATTTATCATGAGTGAAAAGTGCTCAACTTGCCGTAGAATTGTTATGTCGGTGCTTTGGTGTGACAGATGCTGTAGTTTTTTCCATGTCAATGACTGTAGTAGCATGGGAATAGGGGAAGTAAATGATTTTGTAGGATATATAGTAGAGATAGGAAGATACTAGAACAGGAGGGGAAAATTGCCACCCCTCAGGCTGAGTTAGACAAGGCCAGGGGAGATCTTGACAGGTTAAGGAGGGAGAAGGGTAAAGAGAAGTGGGAAGTAGCAACAGGCAACAGGAGGAACAGGCCTAGAACTTTGTCTGACAGCTTTGTGGTGAATGTGGAAAATAGATTTGACCTGTTGCTTCAGTTAGAAGCTGGTGAGCCTCAAGCAGTTGCAGGTGTAGACAGGGCACGACAAACTTTCAGCAGCAAATTGAATAGTAAGAATGTAGGGAAATCAGTAAAGAGAAAGAAAGTGTTGTTGTTAGGTAGTTCCCATGGAAGAGGTGTTGGTCAACTTTTGCAGGATGAACTAGGATCAGAATACCAGGTCACCAATTTTTTTAAACCTAGTGCTGGTCTGGAACAGGTGGCAGAGGATTTGGGATCACTTTGCAAAGATTTCACTAAGGAAGACACCATGGTTATAGTGGGTGGGCCAGGTAATAGTATTGACAGAAATCCTGGATACAGCATAGAGTGTGACCTGGCAAAGATTGCATCAGAATCAAAGCATACTAGTGTTGAGTTTGTATCTGTTCTTGGGTGCCATGACCGACCTCATTTGAATTCTTCTGTCAAGAGAGTTAATTTGGAGTTGGAACGGTTGCTTATGTAGGGTGCAGGGTCATACCTTGGTGTGCTTCCTGTTGATTCTCTCAATAGTTGGGATTATACTAGGCATGGCCTTCACCTCAACGGGAAAGGGAAGGGTAAACTGGCTGGGAAAATAGCAGGCAAGTTAAAGGGGGAGGCACTGTCATGAGTGATAAAATACCAGAGGTTATAGGCTTTTTTTAGGGTAGGGAGGACAGAAAGAAACCAAATTTTAAGAGAGGTTAGGATTGAGACAAACCTTCAGTTTGAGAAAGAAACAAAAAAAAAAAAAAAAAAAAAAAAAAAACAAAAAAAAAAAAAAAAAAATTCTAGCTTATTGCATCAGCAGAAAGAGCTATTGGTTCATAATTTTCAATGATCACCAGATATTTCAACTCTTCCCAATTTTAACTCAGTCAATGTGAAATGTCAGCTATCCTTATTGCATCAAAATATTCGAGGACTGAGAAATAAAATTAATGAATTAATTCTCTGCATAGATGAATTAGAGTCCTCAAACCCAGCTGACATAACCTGCCTCTCTGAACATCATGTGGCCACTGGTATAGAACTTTTAAGTGTTATAGGGTTTAGGTTAACATCTCACTTTTGTAGAGCAAAAATGGAGAGAGGAGGAGTTGCCTCATTCATCAGGAACTGTCATAGATTTAAGAGCATAGAAATTCATAAATTTTGCTTAGAACAGCATATGGAAGCATATGCAACAGAAGTAGAATTTCACAAAAAATCCTTCATAATATTAAGTGTATATCGAGCACCTGCAGGTAACATTAATCTGTTCAAAACCACCTCGAAGTTGAACTGTCCCATTTAACAAACAAAAACAAAGAAATAGTGGTTGCTGGTGATTTCAATGTAGATTTCCTTAAAGACTCTCCCAATAACAACTTATTTGAGTTAGTAACACTATCATTCAACTTAATTCCCAGTCTAAGGTTCCCCACTAGGGTAACCAATTGCTCACAAACAGCCATTGATAATATCTTTATAGAAAAGTCCAATGAACAAAATTATATTACAAAACCAATAGTCAACAGCCTCTCAGACCATGACGTGCAGTTCCATCTGTTAAATGTTAATACTGAACAGGATATAAAATCTGTTAAATCTGAGCTCAAGAGGGTAATTAATAAGCCAAAAATTGAGTATTTTAGGATACTCCTCAGAGACATTCACTGGAGTGATGTTTACAGTGATCGTGGCATGAATGAAAAATACAACACCTTTGCTAACAAAGTGATTACCTTATTTGAACACTGTTTCCCCTCAGAACTAACCAATGTTAGAGCAAAGTCTACAAAGAAGCCATAGATTACTCAAGGAATAGGGTTATATTGTAAAACAAAAAGAAAACTGTATCTGTCAATCCAAAACAGTTCTGATGTTGATGCTATAGCACATTATAAGAAATACTGCAAAATATTAAAGACTGTAATATGAACATCAAATCAAATATATTACAAGGGAAAGATAGTCATATCAGATAACGAAATAAAGACAATATGGGACATAGTGAAGGAGGAGACCGGTAGAACCAGACATGAAGAGGGACATATAGCATTAAGAGTAAATGATACATTGGTGACAGATGTGTATAATGTTGTAGAACTTTTCAACAAACATTTTATAACTGTTACTGAAAAGATGGGGTTGTCAGATTCTGTAGATGTTGCTATGGAATACCTTAGACCAGACATTTCAAGTAACTTCCATAATATGAATTTGACCCTCACTATCCCAGCAGAAATAATGTGCATCATAAAATCTTTAAAATCAAAAACATCTAGTGGATATGATGAAATATCTACAAAGTTAATTAAAGAATGTGATTCTGAGTTAAGTAACATATTAAGCTATCTGTGTAACCAGTCGTTTATCAGTGGAATATTTCCTGAATCGTTTAAATATGCTGAAGTGAAGCCACTGTTTAAGAAGGGAGATAAAGAAATAGCATAAAGTTTCTGTCCAATTTCACTTTTGCCAGCATTCTCAAAAAATTTAGAATAAGTAATGTACAATCAGCTTTATAACCACCTTATCTCAAATAACATACTGTCAAAGTTGCAGTTAGGATTTCTAAAGTGTTCTGATGTAGAGAAGGCTATCTACAATTACAGTGAAAATGTGCTTAATTCATTAGACAAAAAATTGCATATAGTGTTAATTTTAAAAAATTAAAATTCATTAGCTTATTTGTTTCAGTTGTAAATATTTGTCATATATTACTATTTTCTGACAGGTTCCACATCCTGGAGGAGCTCCTCACTATGGATCAATTGGAATGAAAGTAAACCTAATCTAATCTAATCACTTTCTATAGATGATATAAGTCAGTCTTGCAATTCTTGATGAGCTTTTGTTGCTTCTGTACTGGACAAATTGTACATTTGTACATATTGCTCAAGTGTCATCCGCATCATCACATAGATTTATGAGGTAAGCTTTCGTTTTTCCTTGACTGAATTATCTATTTCGTCATTCCATATTCTCAAACCATTCTTCTTCCTGCAATTCTTGTTTACCCCTACAGCTCATTGTCACTTTATTGATGCATTACTTACCATTTTTCATTCTGTGTGTACACTGTTCTGTATCATTTCATTCTGTATATATTCTGTGAGTCATCATCAGTACAGGTGTTTTATGTTGTTTTCTTGTGTTATATACACTTTAAATACCCATACTATGTCTTTGATACTGCACAATTTATTTCTGTGATACTTAAAATGTATGAGACTAGTGAAATATCCCAAAACTTAATGAAGAATGTGATAATTACAATCCCAAAGAAAGCAGGTGCTGACAGTTGTGAATATTATTGAACTATCAGATTCGTAAGTCATGGCTGCAAAATACAGATACAATTTTTTTACAGAAGAATGGAAAAAATGGCATAAGCCAACCTTAGGGGAGATCATTTTGGATTCCAGTGCAATGTAGGAACATGTGAGACAACACTACCATATGACTTCTCTTAGAGGATAGAGGAAGGACACTTGTATGTGCTTGGCATTTGTAGACTTGGGGAAAGCTTTTGACAATGTTGACTGGAATACACTCTTTGAAATTCTGAAGATTGCAGAGCTAAAAACATGGAGCAAAAGGCTATTTACAGCTTGTACAGAAACCAGATGGCAGTTACAAGAGTCAAGGGACACTAAAAGGAAACACTGATTGAGAAGGAAGTAAGACATAGTTGCAGCTTATCACCAATGGTACTCAAGCTGTACAATGAACAAGCACTAAAGGAAATCTAAGAAAAATTTGGGGTGGGAATTGAAATGAAGTGATCACATGACACTGTTGGGCAGTATGCCCCACTCGGGTTCAGCCAACAAGTGCAAATCGTACACTCCTGGAAATGGAAAAAAGAACACATTGACACCGGTGTGTCAGACCCACCATACTTGCTCCGGACACTGCGAGAGGGCTGTACAAGCAATGATAACACGCACGGCACAGCGGACACACCAGAAACCGCGGTGTTGGCCGTCGAATGGCGCTAGCTGCGCAGCATTTGTGCACCGCCGCCGTCAGTGTCAGCCAGTTTGCGTGGCATACGGAGCTCCATCGCAGTCTTTAACACTGGTAGCATGCCGCGACAGCGTGGACGTGAACCGTATGTGCAGTTGACGGACTTTGAGCGAGGGCGTATAGTGGGCATGCGGGAGGCCGGGTGGACGTACCCCCGAATTGCTCAACACGTGGGGCGTGAGGTCTCCACAGTACATCGATGTTGTCGCCAGTGGTCGGCGGAAGGTGCACGTGCCCGTCGACCTGGGACCGGACCGCAGCGACGCACGGATGCACGCCAAGACCGTAGGATCCTACGCAGTGCCGTAGGGGACCGCACCGCCACTTCCCAGCAAATTAAGGACACTGTTGCTCCTGGGGTATCGGCGAGGACCATTCGCAACCGTCTCCATGAAGCTGGGCTACGGTCCCGCACACCGTTAGGCCGTCTTCCGCTCACGCCCCAACATCGTGCAGCCCACCTCCAGTGGTGTCGCGACAGGCGTGAATGGAGGGACGAATGGAAATTGAAATAAGAACACCATGAATTCATTGTCCCAGGAAGGGGAAACTTTATTGACACATTCCTGGGGTCAGATACATCACATGATCACACTGACAGAACCACAGGCACATAGACACAGGCAACAGAGCATGCACAATGTCGGCACTAGTACAGTGTATATCCACCTTTCGCAGCAATGCAGGCTGCTATTCTCCCATGGAGACGATCGTAGAGATGCTGGATGTAGTCCTGTGGAACGGCTTGCCATGCCATTTCCACCTGGCGCCTCAGTTGGACCAGCGTTCGTGCTGGACGTGCAGACCGCGTGAGACGACGCTTCATCCAGTCCCAAACATGCTCAATGGGGGACAGATCCGGAGATCTTGCTGGCCAGGGTAGTTGACTTACACCTTCTAGAGCACGTTGGGTGGCACGGGATACATGCGAACGTGCATTGTCCTGTTGGAACAGCAAGTTCCCTTGCCGGTCTTGGAATGGTAGAACGATGGGTTCGATGACGGTTTGGATGTACCGTGCACTATTCAGTGTCCCCTCGACGATCACCAGTGGTGTACGGCCAGTGTAGGAGATCGCTCCCCACACCATGATGCCGGGTGTTGGCCTTGTGTGCCTCAGTCGTATGCAGTCCTGATTGTGGCGCTCACCTGCACGGCGCCAAACACGCATACGACCATCATTGCCACCAAGGCAGAAGCGACTCTCATCGCTGAAGACGACACGTCTCCATTCGTCCCTCCATTCACGCCTGTCGCGACACCACTGGAGGCGGGCTGCACGATGTTGGGGCGTGAGCGGAAGACGGCCTAACGGTGTGCGGGACCGTAGCCCAGCTTCATGGAGACGGTTGCGAATGGTCCTCGCCGATACCCCAGGAGCAACAGTGTCCCTAATTTGCTGGGAAGTGGCGGTGTGGTCCCCTACGGCACTGCGTAGGATCCTACGGTCTTGGCGTGCATCCGTGCGTCGCTGCGGTCCGGTCCCAGGTCGACGGGCACGTGCACCTTCCGCCGACCACTGGCGACAACATCGATGTACTGTGGAGACCTCACGCCCCACGTGTTGAGCAATTCGGCGGTACGTCCACCCGGCCTCCCGCATGCCCACTATACGCCCTCGCTCAAAGCCCGTCAACTGCACATACGGTTCACGTCCACGCTGTCGCGGCATGCTACCAGTGTTAAAGACTGTGATGGAGCTCCGTATGCCACTGCAAACTGGCTGACACTGACGGCGGCGGTGCACAAATGCTGCGCAGCTAGCGCCATTCGACGGCCAACACCGCGGTTCCTGGTGTGTCCGCTGTGCCGCGCATGTGATCATTGCTTGTACAGCCCTCACGCAGTGTCCGGAGCAAGTATGGTGGGTCTGACACACCGGTGTCAATGTGTTCTTTTTTCCATTTGCAGGAGTGTAGATTTAAGAGTTATGAAGTCTTTTCTGAAGGTATCTTTTCTGGAGTGTAGCTATGTATGGAAGTGACACATGGATGATAAACACTTTAGACAAGAAGAGAATGAGACTTTTGAAATGTGCTGTTACAGAGGAATGCTGAAAATTAGATGGGTATATCATGTAACTACTGAGGAGGTACTGAACAGAATTAGGGAGAAAAGAAATTCTGTTCCTAAAGAATTTGTTTGTAAATACAAATTAAAATATTATTGTTCATCACTTTAGAAACAACAAAAACATGACATTATCTTCTAGGTGGTCAGGAGGGACAGGATGTAGCGGAAGAAAAGAAAATGTAATGTTGCAACAACAGTTTATCTTAATGTGGAAGTCATAATTAAGTGTGTTTGTTTCTGCAAAATCACGCCATTCAGCATTCTTTATCCCAAATATCTTTTCGTGATCAATGAGTACTGCTGTATTGGCAGCATAATTTTCTGGTGTAATGACAAGCGTCAGTACGACAATCAAGAACAGAAGAGCAGAAAGTGCTGTGAGGTGACATCAGCCAGTAGTATGCTGATGAACTCCTCTCTAGTGCAACACCAAGATACGAGCGGCCTCTACATGAAGAAAATACAAGTACCACGCTGCCCAGTCACGGCTGGAGCGGAAGACGAGCTGTCATACAAACACTACAGTTGAGACTTATGAACTGTTTTGTTTTGCTTGCACTGAAATGGTGTATACTGAAGGACACTGATAATTTGCATGTCACCATTTGCTTGCAACATGCCTTTGTGAATACACAGAGTTAAGTATTGTCAATTTAACTTACTGTAATAAACTCCATTAATATGATTTGCTTGAATTGTTGTTTAGCGATCCAAGAAAACAGCTATCTAGGCACCCTATATTAGACTATTAGGCAGACACAATACACAGGATATTTGATTACTAGCAAACGTGGCAATGCTGGACATAGGTCCCACTCCCACTTCCTTGTGGCACACTGAAAGAACAGTAAACTAACCTTGCATGATGTCCATCTCCTGGTCAGTGGACAGAGGGACATGTGTAGTAGGTGACAAATTGGGTTCCTGCACTGCAGCCAGCTCGTTGCCTTCATGGCACAGGAAACTGTTGGTGAGTGTCATTAAAGTCACAGTGGGAAAGAACCTGATGAAGCAATACAAACAAAAACATGACGAACTTTTATGAATCACACTCTCCATCATCATAAATCAGCTGTTGGAAAGTTAAAGAGAAGGCAAGGGCTAATAGATACCAAGTAGCTGCACGAAAAGTAATTTTGGAATTTAAAGCAATATTTCAACAACAGCACTGCATAATTTGATCTACATCAACACACATATTTCAGTAGCCACCGCACAGTGCACGGTGGAGGGTTGCTATTACCATTGCAGGTCATTACCTTTCTCTTTCCTCTGCCAGACGGACACAGCCTGTCATCCTCATGAGTTCTCTGTTCATCACAAGACACATCAGAGTTGGAGGAGGGAACTAACTAAATAAGAAATACAAATGAAAACATGGGGAACTTTTATGTTTAATAAGGGAATCCCAAAAATGTGAAAATAAATTCATGGTGTATGCAATAAGCCTTGGTGGTAAATTTGGAGGCAGGCGTGTGCTAAATAGCAAGCCAGCAACTCAAGAATGAAGATTTTCTCCCCTCCGAACACTTGTTCTCTCAAATCACGAGGAATCTGAAAGGGCAGGAATTGAAGCAGTCCAAGTGGTTTTGATGAGGTGAACAGCCTCATGTGTGCTGAATGTAGGAGGGAACAGAAACAACTATAAAAATGCCAGTGGCAGCAATGTGGTTGAATCATGCATGCATTTTAGTATATTAGCTCACTGCATAAATTTCCTTTTACAACCCTGTTTCCAATGCTTACATTTCACCTCTCACTGCAGCAACCAAATCTGTCCTTGTTCAAAGCCTCTGCTGTTTGGTGAGTATCACTGACCTTGATATAGATACACTATGGATAATTACAAAGTTATAATGATCACCTTAAACAACACAATAACATAAATTAATACATTTCTTTGTCTGCAGATACATGTCTGCCGCCTAATACACACACAGTGCTGTAGTACACAGCTAGATGAAGCAAAACAAAATGGCACAGCATGTTGATAAAGTGGAGTATGCTGCAGTAATTAGTTTTCTGCATTTGAAGAGGAACAGTAGCTGTAACAGTCCATAGCAAGTTCATGGAAGTGTATGGCAAAAATACACCATCATCTACTCTAAGAAAAAAAATTGCCACCATGAAGGAATTATCTGCATGGGACAGAAATGAGTACTTGAGATTTATGGGTAGAGACAATTAAATGATTACAATTTCAGAAAAGTTGGGTGATTTATTCAACAAAGAGAGTTTGATAAATCGAGTGAATCAATCGTGTGTTGGTCCTCTTCTGGCCCTTATTTGAGCAGTTTTTCAGCTCAGCTCTGATTGAAGAAGTTGTTGGACATCCTCCTGACAGATGTAATGCGAGATTCGATACAACTGGCATGTTAGGTGATTGAAATCCTTACAAGATCAGAGAGCTCTGCTCATAATGAGCTAAACATTCTCAATCTGAGAGAGATCTGGCAACCTCACTGAGCAGGATAGGGTTTGGCAAGCATGAAGACAAGCAATAGGAGCACTTGCATATGTCAGAAGGCATTATATTGCTGAAATTTAAGTCTAGGGTGGACTGCCATGAAAGACAACAAAATCGGCCATAGAATACTGCTGTAATCTAAGGGTACCACAGATGACAGCCAAAAGATCCTGCTGTGAGAATAAATGGCATCCCATATCATTGCTCTTGGATTTCAAACTGACTGGTGGGTGGGAGGCTGACATCCCATCACTGTCTGGATTGTCTTCAGTCACATGTTCACTGGTAATCGGCGCTCAGTCTCGAGCAGGACTCATCCAATTCTAATCCAGTCAGTGAGATTCCAGGCAGAAGACATGTCTGAAGATCCCCTACATGATGGTGGGATATCAACCTCAATGTCACCTGCTGTATGGCCTGACAACCATAGGACGATGCCTTTGATTGTCATCTGCTGCACAGTGGTACTTTGAAAATATTCTGTTCCCTGTTTCGTTGCCCTTCATGACAAGCCATCCTGTGCTTACATTTCAGCAAGATAATGCCTGTCTGCACATGGCAAGAGTTCCTACTGCTTGTCTTTATGTTTACCAAACCATACCTGGTCAGAAAGGTCACTGTATTCCTCCTCTACTGTGGATGTTTGGAGAATTATGGGCAGGGCTCTCCCACCACCTTGAGATCATCTAACATACCAATTGGACAGAATTTGGCACAATATCTCTCAGGAGGATTCCAATAGCTCTAGCAATCAATGCCAAGCTGAATAACTGCTAGCATGAATGTCAGAGATGGACAAATGCATTACTGACTTTCTCAATTTACGAAGCTCTTTCTCTTTGAAAATCATCTTATTTTTCTGAACTTTTACTCAGTCACTTTTGTGGCTTTGTTATTTTGCATATGGTTAGTTACAGCCAGGGTGCGATTTGTGCTTTTACCAGTGGGGGGGATGTCTTAGGGGGTTAGTAGAATTATATATGTTACTTTCATGTCCCCAATGAAGTATATCAACGCTTGTTTGCAGCTAGGGTGTCCATTTAATTACCATTTCATTCTAGCAAAGCTGCAAGGTCATCAACAGTAACTGTTCTTTTGGGAACAGATACTACTGTCAAATATAGTTAAAATATGGCTTCCCAGCCATTGACCTTCTTGTGCGAATGCACATGCTATGCCCGAACTCGTACGGGACTAGGTAGATTAATCTGCCACGAGTAATGAGTGTGACGGGCAAACATCTATTAGCTGCACTACGAATGTAGTGGTGTGGACATGTTGGGAATGTGGGTCTCATGGGGAGCATGCAGGGGATAAGTTCCTGTAGGCGAACTATTCTCTGTGCCCTCGGTGGCTCAGATGGATAGAGAGTCTGCCATGTAAACAGGAGATCCTGGGATCGAGTCCCGGTCAGGGCACACATTTTCAACATGTCCCCAATGAAGTATATCAACGCCTGTTTGCAGCTAGGGTGTCCATTTAATTATCATTTCATCAAAGAATACTGATAAACTGAGTTTGAGCAATAGTTGTCTGATCGTGTCATTTTGTTAAGAAAAGAAGTTATGTTCTAAAATATCTAAAAATTGAAGGTTACCCAAATAGAAAAAGATATTCAATAATGAAAACAGCGATGAACCTACACAGTCTTTCAAAAGCTGACACAAAACAGATTTTTGCTATCATGATTTTTCCATATTGAGCAATATGGATTCCAGATACATAGGGTGTATCAAAAAGAATCATCTGATTTGGCACATCTATATTTCTGAAACTAATAAACATATACAATGAATTTTGTTTTTTAAGAAACAGGAAATTAAAACCTTTTTCCCATACCTTTCCATATATGCTCGATATACCCCCCTTCAGATGTACGGCATATGTCAATGGGGTATTCAGATTATTCCCACACTGCAGAGAGCATGTCTTTAGTCACATCTTCCACAGCTGCTGTTATTCGATCTCTCAGTTCATTCATTGTTGTTGGTAATGGAGGCACATAAACAGAGTCTTCTATAAACGACCACAAGAAATAATCACATAAAGTCTGGTCTGGTGACCTTGGAGGCCAGTAATGTAAGGCCGAATCATCTGACCCAGTGTGACCGATCCATTGTTCAGTAAGTCTTTGATTTAAAAATGACCCCACTTCCAGATGCCAGTGTGGCAGCCCTCCATCCTGTTGGTAAATGAAGTCATTTGATTCAGTCTCCGACTGTGCGAAAGACAGTATTTCCAGCAAAGAACAAAGGACCATATGCCTTTCCCTGTGAAACTGCAAAGAACACACTAAGTTTTGGAGAGTTCTTCTCATGTTGTAAACTTCATGTGGTTCCAGAATCTGCCAGGAAGTTTCATATAGTTGTTCTGTACCTCATATTCTCACATTATGATGGTAAGCATGGAAGAAAACAGTCATCCTCCACCTAGCCCAGAAGGGAACTGCAGAACTCCACACATTGTTGTTTGTTGCCTTCACGAAGAGTTTGCAGTAGCTGAATTTTGTATGGTTTCATATGTAACCGTCAATGCAACACAGGCCAGACTGACATCGGGGGCATGTTGGACTGTCGATCTGCACAGCGAATGGATTTCTGCAGACTGCTTGTGTGACTATGGTGGATGCAATCGACACCTGCGTCGGACACTTTGGGACGACCCAGCGATTTGCCCAAACAACCTGTTTCTAGAAATTGTTCATGCCATCGTCTAATGCTCTTTGCTGTAGAAGGATCACCACCATATCTAGTACAAAAGCCAAGCTGAACAGTTATTACTGACCCGCACTGCTCAAAATGGAACACATAACGCTTTCTGTTGCCCGGACACCATTTTTACTAGACCTGAAGTGGGAGCATATTGCTGCTACCTAGCTGGAACCATGTAAAACTCGAGAGTTTGCTCTTCCCAACAGTACATTGTTCACACACATATCTCAAATAACATAATGTTTATGATTTTTTCAACTCAGGTAATTATTTTTGATACTCCCTGTAATTACGTTCGACTACTTGGAGACAATTTCCAGCCATTCATGGACATCATGTTCCCAAACAATGATGGGATTTTAATAAATGACAATGCGCCATCTCACGGAGATACAATTTTTCGTGACTGGTTTGAGGAGCATTCCGGACAATTAGAGCGAATGGTTTGACCACTTATATTGCCCGACATGAATCCTATCGAGCATTTATGAGACATAACCACGAACTCAGTTCATGCATAAAATCCTGCACCGGCAACACTTTCGCAATTATGGACGGCAGCATAGCTGAACTATTTCTGCAGCGGAACTTCCAACGACTTATTGAGTCCATGCCATGAGGAGTTGCTGCACTACACAGGGCAAAAAGGGGTCCGACACGATGTTAGGAGGTATCAGCCCAGGATGGCTTGCCATGAAGGGCAACAAAACACAGAATATCATCGACGAGCGGATGACAACCAGAGGGGTCCTGATATGAAAACCAAAGGCACACCAGACCATCATTCCAGATTGTCAGGCTGTATAGTGGCGATAGTTAGATTGGCATCCCACAAGCCGTTGCCGCCAAGCGGTTCTAGGCGCTCCAGACCGGAACCGTGCTGCAGCTACGGTCGCAGGTTCGAATCCTGCCTTGGACATGCATGTGTGTGATGTAGTTAGGTTAGGTTTAAGTAGTTCTAAGTCTAGGGGACTGATGACCTCAGATGTTAAGTCCCATAGTGCTCAGAGCCATTATTAGACTGGCATCCCACTGCTGTCCAGGCCATCACCAGCCATGTCTTCACTGGTCGTTGGGGCTCATTTCGAACCGGCACTCATCACTGAAGACAGTTGTACTCTAGTCAATGAGGTTCCAGATTCACCTACACTGGGATGTGTAGGCAGTACTGTTACCACTAGCAAATATTGTATGTATGCACCAGTTAATGTATAATGTTCGTTCTGCATCCTTACAAGCCAGAATACGCCTCAGCCTACCAGAATATTACCTCAACAATGGTTTCCAGCCTCTATGCAAGCTGCAACTCAAGACAGTGTGGGAACAATTTGAATATTGACATATGCTGTCCATCTCAAGGGGGCGTATTCAACACCTATGAATTTGTTTGAAGAAAAGTTTTACGCTTTCCCATTCATCAAAAAACAAAATTCATTTTATATCTTTATAGGTTTCAGAAATACAGACATGCCCAATCGGATGATTCTTTTTGATACACCCTGTATTTCCAGTCAGTGGTCGGTTCAGTTGGACCACAGTCCAGCCCAGTACACACAGTCCGCATCATTATGGAGCTTATAGAGATACTACCACCTTGCATAGTGCGTTGTCGACAATGTCAGTCCGTGGGCCCACACTATACTCTCACTGTACCAACAGCTCTTACCAACCGAAATCGAGACTCATCTGACCAAGTACAGTATTCCAGTCATCTACGGTCCAACCGATATGGTTGCGAGACCAGGACAGGCACTGCAGGTGATGTCGTGCTGTTAGCAAAGGCACTCGTGTTCATCGTACGTTGATTTCTGCAGTTATTTCATGCAGTGTTGCTTGTCAGTTGGCACTGACAACTCTACAAAAACACCACTGCTCTCGGTCATTGTGTGAAAGCTGTCGACCACTGCTTTGCCTGTGGTGAGAGGTAATTCCTGAAATGTGGTATTCCCCGCACATTCTTTACACTGTGGATCTCGGAATACCGAATTCCCTAACCATTTCCGAAATGGAATGTCCCATGAGTCTAGCTCCAGCTACCATTTCGGGTTCAGAGTCTGTTAATTCCCGCAGTAAGGCAATTATCACCTTTTCTCCTGAATAACTTGAGTACAAATGACAGCTCCACCAATGTACTGCCTTTTATACTTTGTGTACGCGATACTACCCCCATACGTACATGTGCATATCGCTATCCATCGTCTTTTGTCACCTCACTATAAATATGAGGGTTATTCTGAAAGTAAGAAACGATCGGTTGCGAAATGGAAACCACAGTGAAAATCTGAAGTTTTGCACACGTGTGTTGGGCAGTGTCTCTAGTATGGCCATCGATACCATTACGTCGTTCTTTTTAGTTCTGAGCACACAGGGACCACATAAAGATACCTAGATCAATAGTGTCTCCCGCCAAGTACGAGGGCCTGAAGCTATGCAGCCAACATTACATAACTGTCGCGCGTTTTCTTCTTCAAGACAATTCTCAGCAGCATTCTGCAGTGGCAATGATGATGCTCCTGCATCGTTTCCAATTGGAAATGTTTAATTACCCACAATACAGCCCGTAATTGTCTCCATCTGAGTTTCATCTCTGCTCACATGCAACGCTGGCTTTGAAGACAAAATTTTGGCACAGACAACGAGCTGTAGGGCAGCGTACAGAGTTGGCGGAAATCACTGGCGGCTGTCTTCTATAACGAGGGTATTGGAAAGTTGGTACAACGCTACGACAAACGTCTAAGTCGGATCGGCGACTATGGAGATAAGTAGCTGGAAGTTGTAGCTAACTGTTGCAAATAAAACAGTTTTGATTTTCACTGTGGTTTCCATTTCTCGACCTATCGTTTCTTACTTTACGAATAACGCTCGTAATACACTGTAGTTCAAAGGGATCAATAGTGTATATAATTACAACACCAGAAGGAAAAATGACATTGATTATTCTGCATTAAGGTTGTCTCTAGCACAAAAAGGGTGCACAAGCTGCAACTAAAATTTTTGATCACTTCCCCAGCGATATACAACGCCTGACAGAGAGAAAAGTAAAATTTGAAAATGTTTATCTTTTGCGAACTCGTTATTTTCCGTAAAAGAATTTCTGTTTATGTAATGCCGTGGGTAGGAATTAGTAACTCACTTCTGTATATTCGGTAATAATAGTGAAAAAATAAATGTTCTTCATGTAGTCTTATTTACAAATTAATTTGAGATGTGAAAGTACACTACTGGCCACTAAAATTGCTACACCAAGAAGAAATGCAAGTGGTAAACGGGTATTCATTTGACAAATATATTATACTAGAACTGACATGTGATTACATTTTCACGCAATCGGGTGCACAGATCCTGAGAAATCAGTACCCAGAACAACCACCTCTGGCTGTAATAGCGGCCTTGATACACCTGGCCATTGAGTCAAACACAGCTCAGAAGGCGTGTATAGTTACAGCTGCCCATGCAGCTTCAACACGATACCGCAGTTCATCAAGAGTAGTGACTGGCGTATTGTGATGAGGCAGTTGCTCGGCCACCATTGACCAGACGTTTTCAATTGGTGAGAGATCTGGAGAATGTGCTGGCCACGACAGCAGTCGAACATTTTCTGTATCCAGAAAGGTCCGTACAGGACGTGCAACATGCGGTCGTGCATTATCCTGCTGAAATGTAGGGTTTCGCAGGGATCGAAAGAAGGGTAGAGCCACGGGTCGTAACACATCTGTAATGTAACGTCCACCGTTCAAAGTGCCGTCAATGCGAATAAGAGGAGACCGAGACGTGTAACCAATCGCACCCCAAACCATTACGCCAGGTGATATGCCAGTATGGCGATGACGAATACACGCTTCCAATGTGCATTCACCTCGATGTTGCCAAACACGGCTGTGATCATCATGATGCTGTAAACAGAACCTGGATTCATCCGAAAAAATGACGTTTTGTCATTCGTGCACCCAGGTTCGTCGTCGAGTACACCATCGCAGGCGCTCCTGTCTGTGATGCAGCGTCAAGGGTAACCGCAGCCACGGTCTCCAAGCTGATAGTCCATGCTGCTGCAAACGTCGTCGAACTGTTCGTGCAGATGGTTGTTGTCTTGCAAACGTCCCCATCTGTTGACTCAGGGATCACGACATGGCTACACGATCCGTTACAGCCATGCGGACAAGATGCCTGTCATCTCGACTGCTAGCGATACGAGGCCGTTGGGATCCAGCACGGCGTTCCGTATTACCGTCCTGAACCCACCGATTCCATATTCTGCTAACAGTCATTGGATCTCGACCAACGCGACCAGCAATGTCGCGATAGAATAAACCGCAATCGCGATAGGCTACAATCCGACCTTTATCAAAGTCGGAAACGTGATGGAACGCATTTCTTCTCCTTACACGAGGCACCACAACAACGTTTCACCAGGCAACACCGGTCTACTGCTGTTTGTGTATGAGAAATCGGTTGGAAACTTTCCTCGTGTCAGCACGTCGTAGGTGTCACCACCGGCGCCAACCTTGTGTGAATGCTCTGAAAAGCTAATCATTTGCCTATCACAGCATCTTCTTCCTGTCGGTTAAATTTCGCGTCTGTAAGACGTCATCTTCGTGCTGTAGCAATTTTAATGGCCAGTAGTGTAAAATGACTCATTCCTCATCATTACGGTTTATAGTGAAAATGATCCATGAAACTTGAAAGTAACTACTATCCTGATTGATCACTGGACATCACTCGTTTGAACTCATCCACTGGCCAGCCTCCTCTCTCTTTACGTCACCTCAAGTGGCTTTTAGCACTGAGTGCAGTAATGTGTTGCCTGTGAGGGGCTGCTCGTCCATTGCATCCCATTTCTTTTAACTCCCTACACCCAGTCAGTGTACTAGGTGGGCTGCTGGTAGCAGTTTCGACCTCACGAGGGATACCTTCCATTGATTTTGCGAGATCTCTTTACAACCTCCCCTCGTAATACTTGACTGACCCTGTCCCTCAGTACACGGGGCTTGCCTGGTCGTGATACAACTGTGGCTGTTCCCTCGCATTTCCTCTTAGCAATCACGTCACCAACAATGGACTCGACCAGTCCACGTTCGAGGTCTCTGAACTCTCTTGACCGACCCAGCCTGCTGCTACCGCCTCCCCATTGACAAAGCAATGTCTCTGTGTCCGTGTCATGTATGAGGGCATTTCGAAAAGTAAAGATACAATGGCTCGCAGTCGTTAAATAGAACATTTATTTGGAAAACGTCAGCTACATCTTATTAACTGGATTATTTGTCATTTTTCGACATAATCACCCTCGTTATCCAAACATTCGTTAAATCGGTGAACAAGCTTTTGTATCCCACAGTCATGGAAGGTTGCCGCCTGTTGTCGGAACCACTTTTCAACTTCATCTTTGATCTCTTCATCGTCGTGGAATGACTTTCCATGAGGATGTGACTTCAGGTAACGGGAGACATGGAAGTTGGTGGGCGCAAGGTCCGGGCTTCATGGCGGATGGTCCAATACGTCCTATTTGAATTGTTTGAGTAGTGCTTTGGTTACGAGCGCTGTGTGAGGCCGAGCGTTGTCATGAAGGAAGCGGACTCCACTTGTCAGCATTCCCCTGCGTTTGTTTCGAATTGCCCTTCGAAGACGTTTCAAAGTCTAGCAATATGCATCAGCATTAATTGTCGTTCCAGGAGGCATAAACTTTTCACTTCTTGTCTCTCTTTTCTATTATTTTGTTTTGTTATTATTATTATTATTACTTGCGTAACAACGCATATACGAAAAGAGCCGCGAAATACCTTTCAGTAATGCTGTGCCATGAATTTCTTTATAAACATTAATTTTCAACAAAACAGAATATATCGTATTGTTATTGTTCTGTATCTGGCTTTCTATTAAAGGAACATTTTTACGTTACTGTAACTCACTATAAAATTCAACATATCTTCCCTACTTAATAGTTATTGAAAATGAAAATTACTTTGTTATGAATACTGATGTTACAGTTCGCAATGATTGCTCAACATCAAAATTTTGCAGTGGATTTTTGTTAACAGTAAAACACCAATAATTACCACGACTAGCACAAGAACATGAGACTATTATCGGAGAAAAAGACGTTTTTTTCTATAAGGTGTGCCAGACCAGAACTAAGCACAGCAAGATTCCTATTATGTTACGAAGGTAAATTATCTTTTTTGTGCTGTTAGTAATATATTATCAGCAGCCCGCGTCAACCTGCAAAACACATCATAAACCTGCTGCTCTGCTCTGCATGTCCGAAAGCTGAAAGAAATAATTTTATTTCACTCTGCTCTGCATGTCCGAAAGCTGAAAGAAATAATTTTATTTCACTATTACCTCCCCGCTTCTTTGCGGTATGATAGATTTCATTTAATGCAGTTTGAATGCGCCGCGGCAGCGGCTCGTTCGTTCGTAGCGCAGCTCTGCACCACGGATAATATTTAAATAACTGAAAATGTCTTAAAGGGATGGGATAATATGCCGAGCAAGCTATTACAAATAATAATGCAAGGTTTCATTAAATAACTCTATTCAAAACATTTAAATCTGTTAATTATTACACACCTTTAAAATGAGTACGTAATGGCGTACATCTCTCAATCTTGACAAAAGAAGGCTACGCTAGCGTACAATACAACGTCACAGGCTATCCTACTCCCGTAACTCCAAGAAGAAGAAGACAGAGAAATTAATGTTCGTGCTGTATTATTTATACTAGTCACACATTCTCATCTTTGTTTGATATTTATCGTCTGTGGCGGTTTCAGTACTCGCCGACACAGATATTATCTAAAATAAATAATAAAAAAAAGTACATAATTCCATACAATAACAAAACATGATACACAATGTTTTCTCTTTACTACATAATATGTCTTTTGCTAATAGACGTTACAAACTCCAACAGAAGAATGCCTTGTCTGTCCCAAAAAAATGAAGCCATGATTTTCTTTGCTGAAATCGACGTTTTGCATTTCTTGGCTTCTGGTGAATTCGAATGGCGCCATTGCATTGCTTGTTCAAGAAATGGTTCAAATGGCTCCGTGCACTATGGGACTTACCATCTGAGCTCATCAGTCCCCTAGAACTTAGAACTACTTAAACCTAACTAACCTAAGGACATCACACACGTCCATGCCTGAGGCAGGATTCGAACCTGTGACCGTAGCGGTCACGCGGTTCTAGACTGAAGCGCCTAGAACCGCTCGGCCACACTGGCCGGCTCATTGATTATTGCTTGGATTCAGGTGTATGGTGATAAACCCACGTCTCATCACCTGTCACAATGTGATCGAGGAACTCATCACCTGCTTCAGCATAGCATGTGAGGAAGTCGAGTCCAAAGCCCATCCTTTTCTTTTTGTGTTCTTTCGTTAACAGTTTTGGAACCCAGCGCACACACAATTTCCTGTACCCTAACTTGACAGTCACAGCGTCATAAAGAGTTGTCATTGACACGTCCAGTACGATCTGAAGCAATTCTTTCAATGTGAGACGTCTATTCACACGAATTGCTTCCTCTGTTCTCCGAAGAAGGGCTTCAGAGATCACAGATGGCCAACCTGTTCTTTGTTTGTCATGAACATCGGTCCTACCTTCAGAGAAATGACGACACGATTTCGTTACATTTTGTCGATTCATAATGTTCCCATAAACAGAAACAATTTCTTTGTGAATATCCGCTGGTCGCTGACCTTTTGCATGAAGAAAACGTATGACGGAGTGCACTTCGCATTTGGCGGGATTCTGAATCGGCGCAGCCATTTTAAAGACGACCTACTCCAACCAGAAGCAATGTTCAACTGCCGAACGACCGCGAGGAGAAAGGTAACGGTTCAAGGTTAACACCAGTGTTGCCAACTTGCTCGCCAAAACTTTTCTGTTCCTCTGGTGTACAGTGTATCTTTACTTTTCGAAATACCCTCGTACCTTGGGAGCACCACAGGGTTATGTCTGTCTGACTTCCAGTATGGCTTTATTGGTTAAAGAAAAATGGCAGTGTTTATATATCTCAGTGACTGTTTGCATGTACAGGGTGGCGCACGAAATGTATTACCAATTGTCTCTTTCACAGTTTACGATGCACATTAGATATCCCGCTGGGATCTCTACAGCAGTACCAGCAGAGCTTGGAAAAACAAATGAGTTACGAAATGACGTGTAATTCACGATACTGCCGCTAGGAGACTATAAGCAGCAATGGCTGACAATGGGAGATTGACGACACAGCAACCATCGGCAATTGTGTTACCTTTTCATGAAACAAAAAGCCTTGTTGTGACTCAGAGGCGTTTTCGACAACAGTTTAACACACGGTTGCTCCCTTGCAAGAAGACCATCCACAGGTTGTACGATAAATTTGTACAGGAAGGAACAGTATTGGAAGCGAAGCGACCTCGGCCTAAGCCTGTTTATTCGCCGGAGAATATTGAAGCGGTACGAGCTGCTGTACAGAGAAGTCTCGGGAAATAGTGTAGAAAGGCAGCAGTGCAACTGGGAATATTCAGACACTCCGTTCAACGCATTCTTAAAAGTGACCTCCATATGTACCCATAAAAGATGAGCTGTGCACAGAAGCTCACTGGAGAACAGAAGCAGCAGAGACTACTGTTTGCTCAGTGGGTGGAGGATAGGGAAGAAACTCTCAACAACGTTTGGTTTTCAGACGAGGCGCATTTTCATTTAGACGGTGTGGTTAACAAACAAAATGTACGCTTTTGGCCACTCAAAACTCCCAAGTGCTTCATGAACGACAGCATTATGCTCCGAGGATTATAGCGTGGGCAGCAATTTCCAGTCACGGACTTATTGGACCCTATTCCTTTGAAGAAACTGTGAACAGCGAGTGTTATTTGAGCATGCTTCGCAATAGCTACATTCTGCAGCTTCTTGCTACTGCCTTGCCCTTCAAAACGCGGTGGTTCATTGAAGATGGAGCAAGGGCACATACTGCAAATACTGTGTGGTAGTTTGTACACGAGCATTTCGACATGCAAATTATTTCACTCAGGTTTCCAGGTCGTTTCAATGACGGACAAAATTGGCCCCCCAGTAGTCCAGACCTCAATCCATGCGACTTTTTTCTTTGGGATACCTAAAGGAAAAAATTTTCCCGAAACGTCCACGTGATTTAATGGAGCTCAGAAGACTTATTCTTCAAGCTTGCAGTGAAATTACGGAAGACATGAGCCGTAGGGTAATCACTAACTTCAGTGTTCGTTTGAAGGAAGTTAGAAAACGAAATGGTGGACATATTGAGCATGTGCTGAGTTAGAACAAATCTCCATGGACGGCTCTTCGTTGTAGTATATGTTTCTTTCAGATTGCATTGACGATAAAGTTTATATTCAAAAACAAAATGGTAACACTTTTCGTGCGCCACCCTGTATGATTTTTGTCTGCGATATGTTATAGCCTAACTGTGTTGAGTGAGGACGAAAGTTAGGGGTAAGGTGCAGCTAACTGATGAATAAGTTGGCGGGGCGAAGTCGAAGCCTTCTTATGTTGGAGACGGATGGTTCGCCTAATATGTACATAATATGCGTATTTAGCGTGTATCGGTCGGGATCGGCGATGATACGAGTACGTTGCTATGGAACGACTAACGACTGGAGTTTGTTGTGTCACCGCTACCACAGAATACACCTCTGATCAATAGGGGAGCGTTAGTGGAATGACGCTCCTGGTGTCTATCGTTAACCCCCACCCCCAGCCTTTAGTGGTAGATACAGTTGGCAGAAACCTTGCTTCACGCCCTGTTAATCTGTTTAGCGAACATCAGGCGCCTGTCGAACTGCAAGCCCACATACACTGTCAAGTCGCACCATTCCAGTAGTCTGCAAACAACTGAGTTTTGTCTGCCAAGGGGAGTTATCTTCTTCGTAAACGTGACTGTGACGCTCTTTCCGAGTTTATCTGATCTTTTTAGATGTTGTACCATTGGTTGATAGCTCCGAGATACTGCAGCAGCTCTCGGGCTATGAAGTTTATATTTTTTGTAATTTTGGCATAAGGTTACGCAGGAAGAATGAAACCATATTGCAAATCTCTAGATGTGCTGCACAATTGCTGTATTGGTCATTAAATAAGAAATCACCAGTCGATAAAGTAATCATTATATTTGACGTGTTTTCGGGTAGAACCTATCTTCAGATTATTTGCAAACCAGAAATATATAGCAAATAAAAGAAGATGTAACTATACAAAGAATGTACGAGAGTTCGAAACTGCAAGTATCGTCAAAATTAAGCAGCTAAAATACGCGTGGACATATTGACGATCAGATATATAAAGACAGTATGTATCAAACAAAGCTGTCATGGCAGAATAAGCGAATAGTTGTAACTCGATAACCAAAGGGTGCTGAAGAATACAAAAGTAGTGCAACGTACCGAAGGCAGAGTTTTTTCCTTTTTCGTGAGAAATGTAGTATAAAAATTTAAACTTTATCAAAATGTGAATAATACAATGATGGAAGAATGGAATTTACAGTTATATAGAAAAAACCATCGAGAAAAAAGATATAACATGTAAAACGACAGATAATAGAATAAAAGTTTCGTAACATTTACATAAATTCAAACCTTTATACAAAACTACAGAAATAAAACAAGTGAAGGAAGACAGTTTAGAAAGGTACAATAAAATAGAAATGATTAAAGCAATCATAAGATAGAGCAAGGACTCAAACACTCACAAGATTAAATGAAGGAGATCCTGCAAGTATGACTCGTTGGAGTATAAAATAAATAATGTAGTAATTAGAGACCATAGGAATGCAATAGAAAATAGAGGACATAATTCCAGAAAGCATTAAGCTCAGAGTAACAACAACCTATTCGGTAGATGAGCATTTTTATGAGGTTTAGGTTGCTGCTGCTTTTGTACACCACCATGTCGTCCGTGTAGAAAGCAAATTTCGCCACCTGCTAATTTTGGCGCATCACTGGTATAGAACGCATAAAGCATGGGGCGCAGAACAGACCCCTGTGGGCCCCCAGTTACAGCATTCCTGATCGTACTGGCGTGTCTGCCGCCACCTAACGGAGTACTGCGTCCCTGCAAGGAGCGCGTCAGTCATGATGATCATGTGCCCTGGAATGTCTACCTGAAACACTCGGACGAACGCTTTCTTGATGCCGAAAAAGGCCGCTCCTGTACTGCACTTCCTATCCCCCGCTCTGTATATGTGTTATACCAGAAGCAGAGATTGATGGAGGGTGCTATGTTCTGGACGGAAGCCAAGCTGCTCAGGTGTGATCACGTTGTTCTGTTTGAGGAACTAGGTGAGGGCTCTGCAAATACGATACTCCATTATTTTCCCCAGAAAGCACTGGACTGAAATGGGTCTGTAACTTTGGTGAAAGACGAGGTTCTTATTAGGTTTAGGTAAGGTTATGACCTGAGCAGTATTCGAGATGTACCATCACGCCAAGATGGAATGGAATAACTTTTCTGTGAAAGGATTTGAAGGTGACCGTTGCTGTGTGTAGTGCATAAGGTTCTGGACTAAGTTTTTCGGAAACCAAACTGGAATTGACCCAAGGTACTATTAATAATAAAGTAAACTGTAATGACATAAAAGGAAAACGGTCACCAGCCTAATTAGGGAAAGTTGTGCCAAGTACTATCACTGTTCATAAAGGAAGTTAATTATTGGTACTTTCTTTACTTGATACTGAACTTCAATTTGTAGCTTATAGGACACGAGACAGTAGCACACTTTAGAAGCAATGCACGTGTGGTTTGCCATGAACCAACAGAGCGGATATTATAACTTTGTGGCCAAGAACTGGCTCTCAGTAACACTTACTATCAGTATATTAAAGCAGAAAGCTCATGATTGTTACAGGTAAATGATTATTTATGTTGGGAGACAGAAGGGTCTTTTATTAGCTTAATTATCAGAAAAATACAGTGATTGAACTGGTATTAAGATAATTTTATTCTATAGTCTGATTACTATTTGTTTTCTCAAGGAGTATTTACTTCTTTATCTACAGAGCACAAATGAAATATATGGTCCCTAGATCTGTTACAGTTTGAATTGTTGTAGTCAATTACTTATTATAGCACACTCAAGTTTTAAGAATGAAAGTTGCATTTCTTTAGTACTGTAATTGTAAAATATAATGCCAAACAGACCCAACAACTAGCCTGGGGACCTAGAAACTGTTATACCGGTAGACTCAAAACAAGGCACAATGTTGCGGCACCACATAAAAAAACAATTGAACTACTAACACATGGAAATGTGCAGGTTATTGCAAACCTGTACAGTAATTATTCCTAATGCTGGCCATTCAGTTTTACTAGCCAGTAACTGTTCTGAATAATCTCAGTGTTATTCATCCAACTTTAATACTGTACTCGGATTGCATTTGGAACAACATTTAAGCAAAGCGCTTAGGATCTTTATTTGGCAACTGTACTTTAGTGAAACTAATTGTTCTTCTATGAAAAACGTATGGAGACCTTCAGAATAAGATTCACTGAATGCTAAACAATTCTACTATTCTGTAAATGGTGTTAGAGGAATCAATAACTTTTCAGTTCAATGAAATAGGATACTCGGAAATATCGCAACACTTGGAATAGTACCCTGTCTATGTAAATGACTAAGGATAAAATATGGGTGCTTAACACAAAGTTTCAAGAACTCAGCTGATTATTCGATAAGAAACCACATAACTGGTCCAGGCAGTTATATGTTATTCAACTGATTATTTGAAACGAACGTGATGGGTATGGCGATTTCCTGTGGCTACTCAAAAAACGCGACAAAAACATCCATGGCTATTGTTGTATAACAACATCTTCATAATCGCTTCTTAGGGTGGTATTTTCATAGTACGGAGCTAACCAGTATATGCCATGAATAATGAGCGAAATTTCTTCCGCATCCGAGGGTATTCATTAAATAATCTTGGTGCTCTTCTTGCCTCGTTCAGCACACAAAATGCGAATACTGGCCACAAAGGAGTCTTGCAGTTCTACTGACGTGTCCACCTTTCCTTTTCCCGCCAAGTCGGTTTCGTTGAAGAGGGAGCTCCCCCCATTGTTTCACATTATTATGCATGGTCCAATACTACAAGTAAATTTTCAACATTTCCATTGTTTTGTAGAACATTTGCATTAATTACAATGACATAAATGCACTTCATTATGAATAAAACATTTGCATAGACGTTGCATCAATGAGGTTAGTGATACAGAGGTCAAACTAAACATAAGGAGACAAATAAGTTGTATGTGTAAGTAATGTCGATAATAGTGTTACAAGTACTTCAAGGCGGGCTCTTGGCCAGGAAGATATCTAGGATATTTGACCTGAACTGGGCACTGTAGGGGGTGTGGTTCAAATGGCTCTGAGCACTATGGGACTTAACTGCTGTGGTCATCAGTCCCCTAGAACTTAGAACTACTTAAACCTAACTAACCTAGCGACATCACACACATCCATGCCCGAGGCAGGATTCGAACCTGCGACTGTAGCGGTCGCGCGGTTTCAGACTGTAGCGCCTAGAACCGCTCGGCCACCACTGCCGGCTAGGGGGCGTGAGTAGGCTCCCCGGAGAGCGATTGTCCCCGACAAACCGCCTCAATCCCCTGCCGCTGGAGTTACGGACCTAAATCGCAATATATGCCCCCCTCCTTCTAGACTGGCGGGTTCGCCTCTCACGCCATCTAGTGATCGATTCCGTATTACATAGGAATGTCCGTATACATTACAATTTCAGAACAATTTGATTATTTATTGAAGAAAAAGAGCTTTACAATTTGAACAAGTCAATAACGCGTTGGTGCACCTCTGCCCCTTATGCAAGGCGTTACTCAACTTGGCATTGATTGGCAGAGTTGCTGTACGTCCTCCTGCGGCATATCGTACCAAATTATGTCCATAATAGTGTTACAAGTACTTCAAGGCAGGCTCTTGGCCAGGAAGATATCTAGGATATTTGGCCTGAACTGGGCACTGTAGGGGGTGTGGTTCAAATGGCTCTGAGCACTATGGGACTTAACTGCTGTGGTCATCAGTCCCCTAGAACTTAGAACTGCTTAAACCTAACTAACCTAGCGACATCACACACATCCATGCCCGAGGCAGGATTCGAACCTGCGCGTCAGATCATCAAAATCCCGAACTGCTTGGAGGGCCCTGCCCATAATTCTCCAAACGTTCTCAATTGGGGAAAGATCCGGAGATCTTGCTAGCCAAGGTAAGCTTTGGCAAGCACCAAGACAAGCTGTAGAAACTCTCAAAGTGTACGAGTGGGCATTATCTTGCTGAAATGTAAGCGGAGGGTGGCTTCCACCAAGGGCAACAAAACATACCGCTATGCTGTAAGAGTGCCGCAGATGTCAACCAAAGAGGTGACGTGAAATGGTACCCCATACCATCGCCCCTTATTGTGGAGCAGTATGGCGAATGACAGTATTTGGTATCATTTCCAGGCACGGAATCGGTCTTGAATCTCGTTGATTGGAGTAGAATTGCCGTCAGTGAGGAGTCCCGCTTCGAAATGAGCGCCGGTGATCAGCAAAGACGTGGCTGGAGACGTCCTGGACACTGGCGGAATACCAACTTCACTGTCTGCCACCGTTCAGCTCGACAACCAGGACTGAAGGTCTGAGGTGTCATTTCTTTACATAGCATGACGCCTGTGTTTGTCATCCGTGGCACAATTAGAGCGCAGGATATCTTGACGATATTCAACTTCCTGTTTAGTTGCCCTTTGAGACAGGCCATCCTGGACTTACATTTCAGCAAGATAATGGCCGTCCGCACATGGCGAGAGTTTCTACTACTTGTATTCCTGCTTGTCAAACCCTAACTTGGCCGGTATGGTCCCCGGATCTCTCTCCAGTTGAGAACGTTTGGGGCATTACGGATAGGGCCATCTCGGGATTTTGATGATCTAAGGCTCCAGTTGGACATAATTTGGCACTATATCATTCAGGACATTCGACAACTCCATCAATCAGTGCCAAGCAGAGTAACTGCTTGCATAAGGGACAGAAGTGCCCAACTTGTTATTAACTTGCTGAATTTGTGAGGGTCTCTCTCTCGAATAAATCATATAGTTTTTCGAAAATAAATAAATGTCATGTGACTAGGGCCTCCCGTTGGGTAGACCGCTCGCCAGGTGCAAGTCTTTCGATTTGACGCCACTTCGGCGGCTTGCGCGTCAGTGGGGATGAAATGACGATGATGAGGACAACACAACACCCATTCCCTGAGCGGACAAAATCTCCGACCCAGCCGGGAATCGAACCCTGGCCCTTAGGCCGGTATTACACTATCAAATTTCTTTGTCAAAGATTTGATCAAAGATGTGATCTAATATTCCGCCAAATATATTTGACAAAGATCTTTGACGTAGCGCTAGAAGGGGTATTACACTGTCATCATATTTTTCGTCAAAGTTCTAGATGGCTGACAACAACAACTTGTTATTAATCGCAGCAGTTGCATGTACCACAATTGCACTGTGTGCACATGCGGAAGAGAAGCGGGGGAAAAAAATGAAACATACCTAGGTGAAGCCGTGGGTTTTACGACAACACGATAGAAGCATACGACAAAACTTGTTACGTGAGCTTATAGTGGAGGACGTCAAGTCGTACATCAGTTACTTAAGAATGGATGAGCATACATTTCTGTATGTGCTCAATGAAGTGTATCCTCATATCACAAAGTACGATATTCACTTAAGAACTGCTACACCTGCAGAAGACAGGCTCACTGTAACGCTCCGATTCCTTGCTACAGGAGAGGGTTGGGTTAGGTTAGGTTAGGTTAGATCAGATCAGGTCAGGTCAGGTCTCCAATCTTCTTAATATGATTTTGTATTCAGGGTGTCTCACGTTGTAAGGCGCCTCATCAGCTTCATACAAATCTATTAATTGTGTAGTTGTCAGCACACACCAACTGTATTTACCGGCAATGTTTATAAAAACACTACAGACAACAGAACGCTGCAGCGATGCTAGCGCTCCATGTGGTAACATGTCACATTGCAGTGAACAGAAGACAAGCGACTTCTTTGATCAAATCTACAGCGAGGCCCTAGATTTGATCAAATATTGGACGACATTTGACAAAGTTCCCTATTACACCATCAATTATCTTTGACAAAGATTTTTCACAAATATATTTGGCAAAGAAATTTGATAGTGTAGTACCGGCCTTGAGATTGTCATTCTGTTGCGCTGACCACTCAGCTACCGGGGGTGGACTTTCTGAAATTGTAATCATTTGTTTATAGGTACATGTACATCACGTATATCGATACTGCCGATTTCCGTCCCATTCGGATAAGTTCTTAATGGTGAGTCGTTCTCTCTCTCTCTTTTCTCTCGTCTTAGAGTATCCTCCTTATCAGGTAGTGTATATCACAGAACTGTTGCTGAAAACAGTAATTGAATGGGATGCTATAGGAAAATAGTCACAGGGGCAGACCTGATATGAGTGTGTAAGGCACATCGTGGGTGATGTGGATGGCACCAGTGGTGGTGAAGATGGCAGACGACAGGAATGAAGAAGTGCCCCAGACCAGCCTCAGTATTGGTGGCTGGAACAACAGCTGAGGGACTAATTCCGCAGCCGTACATGTCAGGTGCCGGCTGTGAAGGGCCGAGATGAAGTGGTCCCTGAGGAGAAACTGCCGCTGTCAGTGCAGGGACAGTCACCTATCGGTCAGGGGCGGACCAGCCGGGAGAAAGCAGCTTCTCGGTTTTCGCTCTGGCCTCCGCCGACTGGTCTACCCGGCAGGCTCGTACCAGCTGGATGCTTGGTACGGTGGCGCCTGTCCAACTTCTACCTCTCCTCGCTTCCACATAGCAAGAAGCGGAAATCATTACTGCAGAAACAACTGCGGGAGTGTAAGGGGACGTCCATTAATTATGTGGGTTAAAATAACAGTCTAGGCGGCAATAATACTTTACCTAATGACCGTTTCGACTTGATGTAGAAGTCATCTTCAGAAAATGAGCTCTAAGGTTGGGGGACCAAATTTCGCCACCTTAGTAGTTCTAGATCTGTATAAGCCGTGAAAAGTTATGGAAAAGGCTATAAATTACTGAATATACTCCTCAATTTATCCTCCACGTGTAGGCAACTTACGCCGCGCGGAGCGGCCGCGCAATTAGACGCGCCATGTCCTCCCATGGGTGTTGTTCTCAGCATATGTTAGTTGACGTAGTATGTAAGTCTAGGAACCGATGACCTCAGCAGTTTGGTCCCTTAGGAATTCGCACACACTTGAACACTTGTAGGCAACTTAAAATTAAATTGTCATAACAAATTGAAGACGGTGTTTGACGTAAATGTTCACGTTGCTGAAAACGAAATGCCAAAAGCGTGTTAGCAATTTCGTCCTCCATAACAACTCTCAAAAAAGAAATTATTTTACAGTATTTTTCATTATAACGTTGTCAAACGCTTTCACTATTATAAATCACTTGAAGGCCATGAATTAACAGTGTTTTCGATTCATTTTCAGCCCATTAAACATGTGTCATATATGAATTTGTATGTCTGGTTCGAAAAAGAGCGCGTTTCGTCAAAACAAACGAAGAATTTTTTTTTCTTGCAACGAATTCATTTCCTCCCGTTTCCTTTTTAATTAGGTACAAGTAGAATAATCTCTCTAAATGGAAAATAAAATGAATATTTAATAACAGTTCCAAGTTTCATCCCCGGGACGAAAATAGGAACAGCAAGGGATACGAAGTTACGAACATCCTCAGATTTATTATAATGGCAGCTTGAGCAACATAGGCTAAGCCTTTGACAACAGCGATTACTCATCAGAAAATACAATAGACGACTGAAGTAAAGCCTAATATTTGAACATGAACCAGTGCTCGTACTAGGAATAGCATGCTGTCAGTTTGACACCAGCACTAAGCCACTTCAGTGTAAAAAGATGCAGTCCCTCGTACGTGGAAGCTAAACGTGCTGCACACAAACAAAATTATGGCCTGAGGTCACGCATGCGCTCATAGTTAAAGAATTATTACCAACTGTCGAAAAGGGAAATTCCAGTGGAGACGAAATTAGGAGCAAGGGCGATATTAGGGCCTGTTACAGAAGGCTTGATGAATATGTAGTCAGAGGAAAGTGTAATGAAGTAGCGATGCTGCTGGTAGCTCCTCTGATGCTCACGCGGCAACCCGATGAAAAACTGCTGACTGGTGGCTTCAGACCCGCGGATTAAATAATGAGGAAATTTCGTACCGTAAACAGATTACGACAGCTCCAGGCAATGGTAAACGCTTCACAAAATGTGAGCTGGTTATATTATATGGAATCTACAAAATAAGTTACCGTAAATTAAGTACGAATATACAAATAGGTAAATATTTACAGATCATCAGACAAGTAGTCTTTATTATTTTGCAAAAAACAGACATAATGTCTTATGGGATAACAGCAATCAGTGATTTTATAATGTTACTTAAAATCCGTCTTGATTGCAAATTTTTTTTTATTCATATGACCGGTTTCGGTTCATTCAGAACCATCTTCAGATCTGATATTTCAGTTACAGGAGTAACCCGTCCAAATCCAGCAACTTTCACATGCTACGTCACATGTGTAACTGAAATATCAGATCTGAAGATGGTTCTGAATGAACCGAAACCGGTCATATGAATAAAAAAAAATTGGAATTAAGACGGACTTTAAGTAACATTATAGTCTGTATTATATTAAAAATAAGTGACCTTACAGCTAGAGAGAAGACGAAGTGCCACCTAGTGGCACTGGTATTAATGATGGGACAACAGACTGATTCCAACAACCGATTGGCCAGTCGTGTGTGTGTGTGTGTGTGTGTGTGTGTGTGTGTGTTTTTGAGTGTTTCACTTAATGTGAGGCAACCGATGTAGCACCCCCATATGAAAAGATATGTTAAACTGAGTAAAAAACCATCACCATGTACTGCTGTTATGTTAATAGCAGAAAGAACAATTAGTTATTATTATCCTAGATCTTCATGCTATTTATATTATAAGGGTGCCAGTAGAAAAGTTCGGTCTCTCTGTGATCGGTCGACTGTATAATTAGTAAAAACTACTGTAGGTAAAAAGGTGGGTGAAAGTTACAAATATAATATTAAAATTATTTAATATACATCGGTAACATTCCATGTCAAATACTACCGCCCTGTTCAGAATTTAGCTCCATTTGTAGGAACAGGAGGAACATCGCTGGCGAACTCTAGCCGCATTACGATGGTAAGATAAAACGATGGATAAGGAATAGCACAAGAGTTGTTAAATGAACTTCGCCCGTGTAAACAACCAGACACTTAAGTAGTACAAGCAGTGGTCGAAGCAGAAATCTATGGCGTACATGAGAGAGGAGAAAAACTAATTGAGTTCTGTAACAAGTTTCAGCTAGCAATAGCGAACAGCCTGTTCAAGGCCCACAAGAGGAGGAGGTATACTTGGAAAAGGCCCAGTGACACGGGGAGATTTCAGTTACACCATGGTCAGATAGAGATTCCAAAATCAGATACTGGATTGTAAGGCGTACCCAGGAGCAAATATAGACTCAGATCACTATAAAGGGTGTTACAAAAAGGTACGGCCAAACTTTCAGGAAACATTCCTCGCACACAAATAAAGAAAAGATGTTATGTGGACATGTGTCAGGAAACGCTTAATTTCGATGTTAGAGATCATTTTAGTTTCGTCAGTATGTACTGTACTTCCTCGATTCACCGCCAGTTGTCCCAATTAAAGGAAGGTAATGTTGACTTCGGTGCTTGTGTTGACATGCGACTCATTGACCTACAGTACTAGCATCAAGCACATCAGTACGTAGCATCAACAGGTTAGTGTTCATCACGAACGTGGTTTTGCAGTCGGTGCAATGTTTACAAATGCGGAGTTGGCAGATGCCCATTTGATGTATGGATTAGCACGGGGCAATAGCCGTGGCGCGGTACGTCTGTATCGAGACAGATTTCCAGAACGAAGGTGTCCCGACAGGAAGACGTTCGAAGCAATTGATCGGCGTCTTAGGGAGCACGGAACATTCCAGCCTATGACTCGCGACTGGGGAAGACCTAGAACGACGAGGACACCTGCAATGGACGAGGCAATTCTTCGTGCAGTTGACGAAAACCCTAATGTCAGCGTCAGAGAAGTTGCTGCTGTACAAGGTAACGTTGACCACGTCACTGTGTGGAGAGTGCTACGGGAGAATCACAATCAACATGTGTGGGCTGACGAGAATCCGCACGAAATTGTGCAATCACGTCATCAACACAGATTTTCTGTGAACGTTTGTGCAGGCATTGTTGGTGATGTCTTGATTGGGTCCCATGTTCTTCCACCTACGCTCAATGGTGCACGTTATCATGATTTCATACGTGATACTCTACCTGTGCTGCTAGAACATGTGCCTTTACAAGTACGACACAACATGTGGTTCATGCACGATGGAGCTCCTGCACATTTCAGTCGAAGTGTTCGTACGCTTCTCAACAACAGATTCGCTGACCGATGGGTTAGTAGAGTCGGACCAATTCCATGGCCTCCACGCTCTCCTGACCTCAACCCTCTTGACTTTCATTTATGGGGGCATTTGAAAGCTCTTGTCTACGCAACCCTGGTACTAAATGTAGAGACTCTTCGTGCTCGTATTGTGGACGGCTGTGATACAATACGCCATTCCCCAGGGATGCATCAGCGCATCAGGGATTCCATGCGACGGAGGGTGGATGCATGTATCCGCGCCAACGGAGGACATTTTGAACATTTCCTGTTACAAAGTGTTTGAAGTCATGCTGGTACGTTCCGTTGCTGTGTGTTTCCATTCAATGATTAATGTGATTTGAAAAGAAGTAGTAAAATGAGCTCTTACATGGAAAGTAAGCATTTCCGGACACATGTCCACATAACATATTTTCATTCTTTGTGTGTTAGGAATGTTTCCTGAAAGTTTGGCCGTATCTTTTTGTAACACCCTGTATAGTAGTAGGCCGAAGTTTAAGACATTAGTCAGGGAGAATCAATATGCAAAGAAGTGGGATACGGAAGTATTAAGGAATGTCGAGATACGCTTGAAGTTCTCTATGGCCATAGATACAGCAATAAGAAACAGCTCAGTAGGCAGTAAAGTTGAAGAAGAATGAACATCTCTAAAAAGGGCCATCACAGAAGCTGGAAAGGGAAACATAGGTACAAAAAAGGTAACTGCGAAGAAACCATGAATAATAGAAGAAATAATTCAGTTGATTGATGAAAGAAGAAAGTGCAAAAATGTTCCGGGAAACTCAGGAATACAGAAATAAACCGGAAATGCAGGGAAGCTAAGACGAAATGGCTGCAGGAAAAAGATGAAGACATCGAAAAAGAAATGATTGTTGGAAGAACAGATTCAGTATACAGGAAAGTCAAAACGACCTTCGGTGACATTAAATGTAAGAGCGCAACGGGAATTCCACTGTTAAATATAGAGGAGAGAGAGGATAGGTGGAAAGAATACATTGAAAGTCTCTATGAAGGGGAAGATTTGTCTGATGTGATACAAGAAGAAAAAGGAGTCGATTTAGAAGAGATAGGAGATCCAGTATTAGAACTTAAAAGAGCTTTGGAAGACTTAAGGTCTAATAAGGCAGAAGGGATAGATAACATTTCATCAGAATTTCTAAAATCATCGGGGGAAGTTGGAACAAAACGACTATTCACATTGCTGTTTAGAATATATGAGTCTGGCGTCATACCATCTGACTTTCGGAAAAGCATCATCCACACAATTCCGAAGACGGCAAGAGCTGACAAGTGAGAGAATTAACGCACAGCTCGTGCATTCAAGATGCTTACAAGAATAATATACAGAAGAATGGAAAAGAAGTTGAGGATGCGCTACATGAACGTCGGTTTGGATTTAGGAAAAGTAAAGGCATGAGAAAGGCAATTCTGACGTTGCAGTTAATAATGGAATCAAGACTAAAGTAAAATCAAGACACTTTCATATGATTTTTCGACCTGGAAAAAGCGTTCAACAATGTAAAATGCTGCAAGATGTTCGAAATTCAGAAAAAAGTGGGGGTAAGCTATAGGGAGAGACGGGTCATACACAATATGTACAACAGCCAAGAGGGAATAATAAGAGTGGATGACCAAGAACGAAGTGCTCGTACTAAAAAGGGAATAAGACAAGTTCAAAATAGTTCAAATGGCTCTGAGCACTATGGGACTTAACATCTGAGGTCGTCAGTCCTCTTAAACCTAACTAACCTAAGGACATCACACACATCCATGCCCGAGGCAGGATTCGAACCTGCGACCGTAGCAGTCGCACGGACCCGGACTGAAGTGCCTAGAACCACTCGGCCACCGCGGCCGGCCTGTAAGAAAAGGATTTAGCCTTTCGCCCCTGCTGTTCAATCTGTACATCGAGGAAGAAACTATGGAAATAAAAGAAAAGGCAGGAGTGGAATTAAAATTCAAGGTGAAAGGATATTAATGATACGATTCGCTGATGACATTGCTGTCCTGAGTGAAAATGAATAATTACGTGACATGATGAACGGAATGAACAGTCTAATGAGTACACAGTATGGTTTGTGAGTAAATCGGGGAAAGACGGAGGTAATGAGAAGTAGTAGAAATGAGAACAGCGAGAAACTTAACATCACGATTGATGGTCACGAAGTAGACGAAGTTAAGGAATTCTGCTGCCTTGGCAGTAAAATAACCAATGACGGACGGAGCAAGGAGGACATCAAAAGCAGACTCGCTATGGCAAAAAAGGCATTCCTGGTCAAGAGAAGTCTACTAATATCAAACATCGGCCTTAATTTGAGGAATGAATTTCTGAGAATGTACGCCTGGAGTACAGCATTGTATGGTAGTGAAACATGGACAGTGGGAAAACTGGAACAGAAGAGAATCGAAGCATTCGGGATGTGGTGCTACAGACGAATGTTGAAAATTAGGTGGACTGATAAGGTAAGGAATGAGGAGGTTCTACGCAGAATCGGAGAGAAAAGGAATATGTGGAAAACACTGATAAGGAGAAGGGACAGGATGGTAGGAAATCTGTTAAAACATGAGGGAATGATTTCCATAGTACTAGAAGGAGCTATAGAGGGCAAAAACTGTAGAGGAAGACAGAGACTGGAATACATCCAGCAAATAATTGAGGATGCAGGTTGCAAGTGCTACTCTGAGATGAAGAGGTTAGCACAGGAGAGGAATTCGTGGTTGGCCGCATCAAACCAATCAGTCAAAAGACTGACGAAAAAAAAATTTGTTTGTGCAAGCGTTGCGTGTGTGTGTTTGAGCGTGTGTACCAAGAATAGGCAGGCTTGTGCAAGCATTTGTCAGTTATCTGGTTTGATTTAATTTTTATTTAGTCCTGCGCAGAAGTTGTAGCATATTGTAAGTCAAGTCAAAGAATACGGTACTACTTGGAGAAAGAGAGATGGAAAACCAGCAGTGCTTTGAATTAATTTCTTTATGTGTCTGACACGATAAACTATGACGGGAATAAAGTTTTCGTTTCTTAACCCACTGTTTAATCGACATATCACTTTTTATCCTTTTTTTCGTAACACAAGGAAAGACGTTGCCAACGCCAGCGCATTGTCATCTGAGTTTGACATTTTCTGGTATTTATTTATTTATTTGTCCATATAAATCTCTTTTTAAGTACATATATTGTACACAGGATATTGGACAGAAAACCTTTTTAGCTATTGGATTTTCAAATGTCAAACATAAATTTTATAAATTTTTATGACAAATTGGATCTATACAGTTAATAATTACAGATTTTTGAAATACTGTATAATTATAACTTATTTCTATAATTAAATATACAAATTACATTTTTTCTTGCATAAGATACTGTGAGATTGAATAGTAGCAGTTTTTCAGAAGGTAGGCAGTCACAGACTTTTTAAAGCTTTATAGTTCAGTAACAGATTTTATACGTCTTGGTAATATGTTGTAAAGTTTTGTTCCTGCACGATATACACCTTTTGGGCATAATGTGGTGTTGCAATGATTGACATCAATGTTACTGTCTGACCTGGTACTGTAATCATGGACACTTTTGTTTTGAGGAAAAAGGTTTTCTTTTCTCAGTATGCTTTTTTTGACATGCGTGACTACTTCCAGTATATAAATTATTCTTATAATTGCCTTTTGTTTCCAGAAAACTGTTATGGCCTGATGTACATTTCCCCAGAAAATGATACCGCACTTCAGTATTGAACTGTCTGGTCCCCTTCCCCAAAACAACCCAACCCAACTCAGTATTGAATGTACACGAGCAAAGTATACAGCCCCAACTGTTTCTGCACTAGTACTGTTCAGAGAATTCTTACCACATAGCTCATTTTTGCTAGTTTTGAATTTAGGGCTGTGTTCCATTTAAGATTTTTCTGGATATGGATCCCAAGAAATTTAGTTTCATTGACAGAACTAATGTTTTGGTTATCTATACATATTACAGGTTGTGCCGGATTTTTATTTTGATCAGTGTGGAAATTCATGAGTACCGTTTTTTGGGGATTAACTATTAGCCTGTTTCTGCTAAACCATTCAGACACTCCTTTTTTAATATCTTTTACAGATGCAGTAAAATTTTCTTCATTATTCCCTTCAATCAATAGACTGGTGTCATAACAAGCTAATGCATATACAAGCATGCTTGAACCGTGTGTAGGTGCTGCGATATGTGCATGCTTGCTAAAGCACGCTTGCGCAAGCGTGTTTGTCAAGCATACAGTTCCTGTTAAGAAATGAAAAGCAACCATGCCATGTGACGTTACGAATGCTTACGGAACTGGCTTTGAGCTTGGAACTGTTTTCATGTCTTTCTTCCGCAGCATATCAACATCAGCCACTAAATAGAATGTAATGCTGCTGTGTTAATTTTATTTCATGTACGGGCAGAGGAGCTGTACAGATTAGCCGAACAACATCGGATGAGGGGCGTTACAGAACTTACGGCGTCGGCGTCGGCCAAGCAGAAACGGCGCTGAGGGTCATGGAATCGACACCCGGCATTGTGTTCCTGCCGGACGTTCATCAAACCAACGGCGTCTTCCCGACGATATTCGAAGCGTGGCGACGCAACGCCATCGGCGGCGTCGACGAGCAACGGCAAACAACGATCTATCGTACTTGAGGGAACAAAATTAGTTCTGTACTGTATCCACAAAACCGAACATTAAAATTATTCTTGTAAACAAACAATAACAAATTATCTGAGTCTTATGTGAGAGACTAGTGTAAGATTTATCTGTTTTGTGTAAGGGACCTTTAAAAACATCTATGGCAAATGATGATGTAGTCCCCATTAAGAACACTAATGAAATCCTAATTCCTTCGGTTGTTTTTATTAATGCAAAGTGATGTTACACTGTATAATTATGATTTTATTTGTATATGTCAAAAGTATGTAAAAAGCAAAGTCAAGTTGGGATAGTCTGATGCTCCGTCCTCTTTTTTTCCCTTGAAATGTCCTAGGAGGACACAGCCAGAATGGAGAGGAGGCAAAAAGTTAATTTGCCCCAAGAACAGTCGACTAAGAATATACACTGAATATTTCACAACTGTTGTAGAGTAATAACAAGCTGCAAGTAAATGTAAACCCTAAACAACCTCAGTGTCAAGCCTATATGACACCAACTATGCAACAATGTCATGGTGTATTTATGCTCTCATGTAACTCGCATCTATGCAATGAACATATCTTAATCGTGAGTACTATACACTGAAATGACTAGAATACTGAAGTGACGTGAACGCAAGTGTTGCATGATAGTCACAAATATTAGTAACGTGTGATCCTAGCATGCCACGGAACGATGTAGCGTCCCCATGCGAAAGGTCGTGTGAAATGTGCAAAAAATTATCAACAAGAATGTGACGTATGTATTGTGTACAGTATATTACGTGTGATGCAAATTATATGAAATTTGTAATATGAGAGACGATTTTCTATGAAAATAACAACAATCATTACTGTATGACGTACCAGAGAATAAAACATGTACTGTGTTATATTAATCGCAGAAAGAACAATTAGTTACTATTATCCAAGATCTTCATTCTATACACATAATTAAGAAGCCATTAAAAAATTCGCTCTCTCTGTTAGTAGCTACCGCTGTGATTGGTCGAACGTATAATTAGTGAAGGCTGCTGTTGAACAGGAGAGTGCAAAATTTTCAACTATTTTAATGTTGTTTTTGCGGTCTTCAGTCGAGAGACTAGTTTGATACAGCTCTCCATGCAACTCTGTCCTGTGCAAGCCTCTTCATCCCCGAGTAACTACTGCAACCTACATCCTTCTGAATCTAAATGGCTCTGAGCACTATGGGACTCAACTGCTGTGGTCATAAGTCCCCTAGAACTTAGAACTACTTAAACCTAACTACCCCCACAGAGCGAGGTGGCGCAGTGGTTAGACACTTGACTCGCATTCGGGAGGACGACGGTTCAATCCCGCGTCCGGCCATCCTGATTTAGGTTTTCCGTGATTTCCCTAAATCGCTCCAGGCAAATGCCGGGATGGTTCCTTTCTAAGGGCACGGCCGACTTCCTTCCCCGTCCTTCCCTAATCCGATGAGACCGATGACCTCGCAGTCTGGTCTCCTTCCTCAAACCAACCAACCAACCTAACTAACCTAAGGACATCACACACATCCATGCCCGAGGCAGGATTCGAACCTGCGACCGTAGCGGTCGTGCGGTTCCAGACTGTAGCGCCTTTAACCGCTCGGCCACTCTGGCCGGCCCTTTCTGAATCTGCTTAGTGTATTCATCCCTTGGCCTCTCTCTACGATTTTTACCTTTCACACTTCCCTCGAATACTAAATCGGTGATCCCTTGATGCCTCAGAACATGTTCTACCAACCGATCCCTTCTTCTAGTCAAGTTGTGCCGCAAATTCCTCTTAACCGCAATTCGATTCAATACGTCCTCATTAGGTACGTGATTTATCCATCTAATTTTCAGCATTCTTCAATATTTAATATATGTATGAAAAATTTATGTGTAAGTTTTTGCATGTCAAATAACGCAGCCCGTTTCAGAACTTTAGCTCCGTCCGCGGCAACAGAAGGCATACTGCTGCCTAGGTGTAGCGGTACACTTGAAATTATTTCAACTCGGAGTAAAGTAATTTAAGAGTTTTATCTTTCAGCACAGCAGCGGACGAAAATATTATCTTTTCCAATTATTATTATTATTATTATTATTATTATTATTATTATTTGCAAGTGATTGATTGAAAAATAACACAAATTGGCTTTGGGCCTGGATTTATATAGCAACATAGAATCTTGTTCGGAGAATTCGAACGTTTTTCTTCGTTGAACGTCCCTACATACAGAAATGACATTAGTTACACCAGGATTTCTGTAGCATTGTTGGTTTATTTAACCAGGGTAACAATTCTCCAACATACCGGGTGATCAAGAAGTCAGTATAAACTTGAAAACTTAATAAACCACGGAATAATAAAGATAGAGAGGTAAAAATTGACACACATGCTTGGAAAGACATGGGGTTTTATTAGAACCGCCCCATATTGCTAGACGCGTGAAAGATCTCTTGCAGGCGTTGTTTGGTGATGATCGAGTGCTCAGCCGCCACTTTCGTCATGCTTGGCCTCCCAGGTCCCCAGACCTGAGTCCGTGCGATTATTGGCTTTGGGGTTACCTGAAGTCGCAAGTGTATCGTGATCGACCGACATCTCTAGGGATGCTGAAAGACAACATGCGACGCCAATGCCTCACCATAACTCCGGACACGTTTTACAGTGCCGTTCGTTCACAACATTATTCCTAGACTACAGCTATTGTTGAGGAATGATGGTGGATATATTGAGCATTTCCTGTAAAAAACATCATCTTTGCTTTGTCTTACTTTGTTATGCTAATTATTGCTATTCTGATCAGATGAAGCGCCACCTGTCGGACATTTTTTGAACTTTTGTATTTTTTTTGGTTCTAGTAAAACCCCATGTCATTCCAAGCATGTGTGTCAATTTGTACCCCTGTATCTACATCATTCTGTGATTTATTCAGTTTTCAAATTTATACTGACTTTTTGATCACCCGGTATATTGTGCACCACATGGAACAAAATCTCTCTCTATAAAGGAAGGACATTATTTTCATCTCAAGAATTAATTTGATGCAGAAGAGAGAATAGTAATATTTATTTTGGTCAAGATTAAAGATCATTTTTCAAACAATAGATCAAAAATGAAATTATATCCAGAAAGAGAAGAGACAATAGTTACCCACTGAGACAAGTATTTTTCGGTTATGTCAGTTATATGAATGTGTTCACTCAGTCTCTGGATTTATGTGATTTCACTTCCTTAGTATTATGGGTTGGAGGCGGGTGCGTGGTGCTGCTGCCAGGGCAAGGGGTACAGCCAGTGCGAGGAGGTGGCGTAGTGGCCGATGCGAGCGCGAGTTGGTTGTGCGGTCACCCATGCGAGCAAGGTACTGCCGGGACCTCTGCCAGGGGAGCAGCCGGCGCGAGGAGGTGGCCGATGCAAACACAGCACTGCCTGAACCTGAGCTAGTGGCACTAGCCACTTCCTCATACCGGCTGCTTTCCTGGCCCTGGCAGCATTACGACGCTAACGCCGAGCGTGTTGGACACGCAGGAGCGAGCCACGCAAAACCAGTTTACTATAAAAATGAATTGGACATCATCTCACTTTTGCAGTAAAATGGAGTGCAAACAGTTGCAAAAATTTGGCAATACTCCTTTCTCCTTTACGTAAGCCTAAGAGAACTTTTATGCTTGCTCAACTTTATGCTTCCAAAGTCATTACTAACTTGTTAATTGCACCAGAAACAATTTAATTTACAGCAGTCTATTTATCAGTTTTTGAAAGGCGAAAAGAAAAAAAAAATGGTTCAAATGGCTCTGAGCACTATGGGACTTAACTTCTGAGGTCATCAGTCCCCAGCCGGCCGCGAAAAGAAAAATTTGTCTCTCAGTAGATGATTATATGAATATGTACGGAGGGTTGGGCCTTCAATAGTGGCAACTACTTTGAAGGTCAGTAAAACGTTGGAACGGGTACCTATTCTGTACAAGCTGAAATTAAATAGTTGCCACTATTAAAATCCCAACCCTCGTATATTGCTTATTTTAATCTTGGCTTACCCATTTACAGTACTGGCCATTAAAATTGCTACACCAATAAGAAATGCAGATGATAAACAGGTATTCATTGAACAAATATATTATACTAGAACTGACATGTGATTACATTTTCACGCAGTTTGGGTGCATAGATCCTGAGAAATCAGTACCCAGAACAACCACCTCTGGCCGTAATGACGGCCTTGATATGCCTGGGCATTGAGACAAACAGAGCTTGGATGGCGTGTACAGGTACAGCTGCCCATGCAGCTTCAACACGATACCACAGTTCATCAAGAGTAGTGACTGGCGTATTGTGACGAGCCAGTTGCTCGGCCACCATTGATCAGACGTTTTCAATTGGTGAGAGATCTGGAAACCGTGCTAGACAGTGCAGCAGTCGAACGTTTTCTGTATCCAGAAAGGCCCGTACAGGACCTGCAACATGCGATCGTGCATTATCCTGCTAAAATGTCAGGTTCCGCAGGAATCGAATGAAGGGTAGAGCCACGGTCATAACACATCTGAAATGTAACTGTTCAAAGTGCCGTCAGTGCGAACAACAGGTGACTGAGACGTGTAACCAATGGCACCCCATACCATCACGGCGGGTGATATGCCACTATGGCGATGACGAATACACGCTTCCAATGTGCGTTCACCGCGATGTCGCCAAACACGGATGTGACCATCATGATGCTGTAAACAGAACCTGGATTCATCCGAAAAAATGACGTTTTGCCATTCGTGCACCCAGGTTCGTCGTTCAGTACACCATCACAGGTGCTTCTGTCTGTGATGCAGCGTCAAGGGTAACTGCAGGCATAGTCTCCGAACTGATAGTCCATGCTGCTGAAAACGTCGTCGAACTGATCGTGCAGATGGTTGTTGTCTTGCAAACGTTCCCATCTGATGACTCAGGGATAGAGACGTGGCTGCACAATCAGTTACAGCCATGCAGATAAGATGCCTGTCATCTCGACTGCTAGTGATACGAGGCCGTTGGGATCCAGCACGGCGTTCCGTATTACCCTCCTGAACCCACCGATCCCATATTCTGCTAGCAGTCATTGGATCTCGACCAACTCGAGCAGCAATGTCGCGATACGATAAACCGCAATCGCGATAGGCTACAATTCGATCTTTATCAAAGTCGAAAACGTGATGGTACGCATTTCTCCTCCTTACACAAGGCATCACAACAACGTTTCACCAGGCAACACCAGTCAACTGCTGTTTGTGTATGAGAAATCGGCTGGAAGCTTTCCTCATGTCAACACGTTGTTGGTGTCACCACCGGCGCCAGCCCTCTGTGAATGCTCTGAAAAGCTAATCATTTGCATATCACAGCATCCTCTTGCTGTCGGTTAAATTTCGCGTCTGTAGCACGTCATCTTCGTGGTGTAGCAGTTTTAATGGCCAGTAGTGTAGACGTCTTCACATACACCACTTGGGTGGGGGCTACTCTCTGGGCATATGTGCACACCACTCACTGCCTTACTTCACCTAATAAAAGTACAGACTGGTTTCACTCAAAGTAATAACTGGATAACTCAGTCAAAATGGCTCAAATGGCTCTAAGCACTATGGGACTTAACATCTGAGGTCATTAGTCCTTTAGAACTACTTAAACCTAACTAACGTAAGGACATCACACACATCAATGTCCGAGGCAGGATTCGAACCTGCGACCGTAGCAGTCGCGTGGTTCGAGACTGTAGCGCCTAGAACCGCTCGGCCCGGCGATAACTCAGTCAACTGAACCACTAAATAGTGGTTTTTAGTTGAATGAATGAATGAAAACATGCTTCAATTGACAGAAACAAACTAAGGACTGGTTCTCCCTGAAAAGAATGAATCAATAACTCAGTCCGCCAAACACCATCGGCTTGTGTCGACCGTTTTCATTCGGTCGCTCCCAGACATGAATGAATAATTCAACCTATAAACATAAAGCTGCAACTGAATGAGTCGCTTGTTTTCCAGCAACTGAGTGAATCAAATGTTTTCATTGAACAAAGGTTGAAAATACCGCTAAAGTTATAAGGTACTTTTATTTGGAATACGACCGGTTTCGGGCTCTTATATACCCATCTTCAGGTGTCGTAACTTGGGTCTGTGACTCTGAGCGCTGCGGTGGGTGAGAGGAGTGTTTGTGTTTTCATTGAGTTATTTCCATCACTAACTCGTACGAGTTACAAAGGCGTCATTCTTAATAGCTTTAAACCCTCGTATTACCAGACCGCTGTTACTCCTCTGGACCATGTTGTCCAAATTTACCAAATTCGTCAGATTTTTTTTTTTATTTGGAGCCCCCCCCCCCCCCCCCCCCCTTGGTAAGATTTGGTGAGATAGCGACGGACTGCCCCACCCTCGCGTGGACATTATCACGCTATCTGGTGAAAATATGTATAAATATTTAAAAAAATAAAACATTGATTAAGACACTTTAATATAACCATGTTTTATTTATAAGGTGTATTAAACAGTGTTTTTAACACGTGATTAAAAACTCTTGAATTTAAACAGGCCAAACTTGAGTAGTGTTTGGATGGGCGCACGGACAAAGTCAGATGGGCAACAAGGCTCCACGAAAATAGTATTTAAGAAACTGACCTGAATATTATGATATTATATACATTAACTGTCAATGAACCTGTGCGTCCTTTGCAGAGGAAAGACATTACTGTTTGTAACTTCCTGTGAACTGTATGATTACACAGCTTTTCAATTTCTATTTATATGATCACTAAGAGAATTCTTGTCAGTGAACTTCAGCTTCCAAAAACGATTAACATTTTCTGTGTTTCGACTTGTCAGTATGCCGTTTAACACGTGAACTGTGAATGTTTTGATACAAATTTAAGCTGAACACGATATCATCTGCTTTATCACGAACGACACACAGTGATTTCGATCGCGCAGCAGGGAACTCCCCAAATGAATTCTGACGCTTGTGCAGCCCTTGTTTCCAATCGGGGAATCTCGGGCACACATTCATCTAAAGTATTCAGTTCCATTCAGAGAGACCATAAATACTGGTAAGCTCTTTAACACTGTCTATGTTTGGAATTAATTATATAAAACAAAATGTTATTCATCTTAATATGTAGAGTCTCTGAATTAAGATGTTGACGTGAGATATTCATGGCCCCGCCCCCGTTAAATGAGATTTGGTGAGATTTTGCCGCTACCGAATCCATGAAAACTGCGCCAAGTTAAATTTGTGCCTAACCAGAAATACGTGAAATTTGCGCTCAATACCTGCTCCTTTCGTGTCACGGTTTATCTGCGCCCGGACTGTCGTGAATGCTTTAAACTATCTGCTCCCCAGACACGGCCGCACTCTGCCACGATAGGCCTCCTCTTCCACAGTAGCCGACCCTCTGAACAGACACTTGTCGTAGGGTTGACATCGCGCACTTTCTGTACTTCTGTCCAAATGGTTCCGATATGGAAATTTCAATGACCACTTGCTGTAGCTATGTTACCACTGTGAAGGTTATTCTTATATGGTGAAGAGAACGAAAGAAGACGTGAATGTGGGCTGCAGCTTTATAAGACAGAAAACAAACCACTGTCGAGGAATGACTAAAACCAACGATTCCATGGTGGTTTTTTCACTCGAGCAGCAGTGTGGAGATCTGGATGACGCTTCGTAGGAAGTATGGAAGACTTCGAACCAACCAAAGATAAGGCCACAGGAAGAGATTTCTTCTTCCAAAATATATTCAGAGGAGCTAGGTTGCCTGTATAATCGAGGGTATGATCTTGTGTCACTGAAGCGCCAGAGCAGCTAGCAACGAAGAGAGCTTTACATTACACGCGCACAAAATCGCAGGCTAATGACAGAGATTCGCAGACAAGAGAAGAAATCGATCTCAAAGCAGAGTTACTAACTATGAATTACGACAGTAGTTTTCTGTTATCGACAACAAATTAAGAGAAAGGATAATAGTTTTTAGCGGAAGAACTGAAAGATAAGCTCTACGAAGTAAAGAAGACTCTTTTTATGGATGGTACGGGTCGGGGTTGGGTTGTTTGGGGAAGGAGACCAGACAGCGAGGTCATCGGTCTCATTGGATTAGGCAAGGAAGGGGAAGGAAGTCGGCCGTGCCCTTTCAAAGGAACCGTCCTGGCATTTGCCTGGAGTGATTTAGGGAAATCACGGAAAACCTAAATCAGGATGGACGGACGCGGGATTGAACCGTCGTCCTCCCGAATGCGAGTCAAGTGTCTAACCACTGCGCCACATCGCTCTGTATGGATGGAACGTTCAAGTGCTATAGCAAACAGTTTTCGCAAATATACACCATACACGCCGACTTTGAGAGTGCAAATAATGAGACAAGCATATATCCAGTTGCCTTTGTATTATTGCCAAACAAAAGAAAAGAAACATACATCCGTCTTTTCCGAAATTTGGTGGAAAATATTCTAGAATGGAAATCTGTAAAGGTGATCGTAGATCTCAAATCAGCAGCGATGTCTGCGAGTGAAGTTGTGCTACCAACAGCCGAAGTACGTGAATACTATTTCCGCGTGGAACAGTCTCTCTGGAGAAAAGTGCAAGATCTAGAACTTACTCTTCAGTGCAAAGAAAATGAAGAAGTGAGACAACAAATTCGCATGCGTCCTGACCTGGCGTTTCTACGGCCTGAAGAAGTATACGATGGGTGGCTCGAGACGCATTCTCAGGCTTACTTTGTACGTGGATAATTTGGAAAATGAAGAAAACCCTATCAACAGATGGAGTTGCTGCAAACTGTGCAAACGAACGACCGACACTGGCTCCACAAAATTAACAACATGCCTGCTAAACCAAATCCTAAAATCATTGGCGTAATTAGGTATATTAAATGTATGAAAAGAGAAGCAGAAAATTCATCGTGCGGCTTAAAGAGGACAGAGATGAGTATGAAGGGTAAACAAATATAGAAAAAACAAGTCTACACGAAACGGTGTGAAACGTTGAAAAGAAAGTCAAAAAGTACGAACCGAATTGTGAGATAAGGGCTTGCTTGAAACTTATCTTCTACCTACAAAAACTTGACTAAATAATTTACCAGAAAAATGTACAAAATGTATATAGCAGCTGACAATAATTTTAAAAAACGCGCAGTTTAGCTGATAATTAAGGAATCAGAGCAAGAACCGAAGATCTGCTCAGTGACAAGTAACTAGCACGTAGCGCAGAATTTCTTTTTTTTTTTTTCGACAACAAATTTTGAAATTGCCTCATCAGTATCAGCACCTTTAGTTAGCTAAATTAGACAGTCATGCTTGACTCATAGTTGACCCAAGATAATTATTAATTAATTAGATTTTTGAAAAAAAGAATTCTCTTACATAACGCTATCAGAACACACATAGGTTAGAAAAATATTAGAGGCAAAATAAAGTTGGGAACAGCTCCGAAAAAAAAAATCTTTGTCGTGAAATTTGTGCAATAATAATACAGGAATCTCATGGTAACTGTCAACAGATTTTTTTATAACAGTGAGAAGTTTTAGTCAAATTACTCGGTCTGAAACAGCCTACGTCTCGTGGTTTCGCGAAGTGTATCGACTTCTTGTAGACAGCTGTCGATGCAGTCTTAACATTGACCTTCTCTGTTCACAGCGTTCTGTATAGTAGGAGGTGCATTCAAGTTCTAAGGCCTCCGATTTTTTTTCTCCGGACTGGAAAGAGATAGAAACATGCGCATTGTTTTAAAATGAGGCCACGTTCATTGTCAATACGTCCCAGAGATGGCAGCACCGTACGGCAGATGGAATTTTACCGCCAGCGGCGAGAATGAGAACTTTTTTAAATACTTAAAATGGCGATGTTTCCTTACTTGAACAGTATGCAATCATTCGTTTTCTGAATTTGCGTGGTGTGAAACCAATTGAAATTCATCGACAGTTGAAGGAGACATGTGGTGATGGAATTATGGATGTGTTGAAAGTGCGTTCGTGGGTGCGACAGTTTAATGAAGGCAGAACATCGTGTGACAACAAACCGAAACAAATTCGGGCTCACACAAGTCGGTCTGACGACACGATGGAGAAAGTGGAGAGAATTGTTTTGGGGGATCGCCGAATGACTGTTGAACAGATCGCCTCCAGAGTTGGCATTTCTGTGGGTTCTGTGCACACAATCCTGCATGACGACCTGAAAATGCGAAAAGTGTCATCCAGGTGGGTGCCACGAATGCTGACGGACGACAACATGGCTGCCCGTGTGGCATGTTGCCAAGCAATGTTGACGCTCAATGACAGCATGAATGGGACTTTCTTTTCGTCGGTTGTGACAATGGATGAGACGTGGATGCCATTTTTCAATCCAGAAACAAAGCGCCAGTCAGCTCAATGGAAGCACACAGATTCACCGCCACCAAAAAAATTTCGGGTAACCGCCAGTGCTGAAAAAAAGATGGTGTCCATGTCCTGGGACAGCGAGGGCGTAATCCTTACCCATTGCATTCCAAAGGGCATTACGATAACAGGTGCATCCTACGAAAATGTTTTGAAAAAGAAATTCCTTCCTGCACTGCAACAAAAACGTCCGGAAGGGCTCCGGGTGTGCTGTTTCACCAAGACAACGCACCCGCACATCGAGCTAACGTTACGCAACAGTTTCTTCGTGATAACAACTTTGAAGTGATTCCTCGTGCTCCCTACTCACCTGACCTGGCTCCTAGTGACTTTTGGCTTTTTCCAACAATGAAAGACACTCTCCTTGGCCGCACATTCACCAGCCGTGCTGCTATTGCCTCAGCGATTTTCCAGTGGTCAAAACAGACTCCTAAAGAAGCCTTCGCCGCTGCCATGGAATCATGGCGTCAGCGTTGTGAAAAATGTGTACGTCTGCAGGGCGATTACGTCGAGAAGTAACGCCAGTTTCATCGATTTCGGGTGAGTAGTTAATTAGAAGAAAACTCGGAGGCCTTAGAACTTGAATGCACCTCGTATAGTTTGAAAATGCGAGCTCGGAAACCTCTAGGTAGCGTCACTCAACTCTTCTACCTGTGGGCAAGGGGATTAGTGGACACGGCAGATTTTAGTGAGAGCAGTTTTCAGTACACCGCTGGAATCATCCTCCGCATTTTTAGTTGACGTAATTAATGGAAGTTCCCTAAAAAATACTTATTGCACAATGCTCTCCGCAGCAGCGGTGTGAATTCTAAGCACAGTTCATTTTGAGTGGTATTACAGCAGACTCCTGCTAATCCGAACGTTCGGTTAATCCGCACACGAAAAATGTTAGTGTAAGTATGGAAAACTGTGAGGTAAACAGCTGTACAAACACACTATTTTAATTTACATAGTACAGTAAACGTGTATGAGAAAAACTGGCAAGAAAACATTAGATTTAAACAATGCATAACAACAAAAGGAAAGCTGTAAAACTTACTAAAATACAGCGGACATTTTATTCCTACTTTTTAGATGACAAAAACTCAGTCACTGTTTATTGGCGTAATGAAAACAGTCTGTTATATGACGCATAGTTGCGCCATCGTCTCATAAACATCAAATTAGGAGGTGTAGCAGTGTGCTGTTGCTCCAAATAACGTAGCGCGAGGTCAAGGGCTTCTGCTGCGTCACTGCGTGGCACCAGCTCTCCTTTGTCGCTCCCGTCACAGCAGTCCACTTCTTCCTGGTCTTGAGTCACAGTAGCAACTAAATCAGCGTCAGTAAGGTTCTCCACACATGCCCCATCCGCTGCCATCCACTCATTTACGTCTCCTTCACTAGCTTCTTCACATCCAGGTATTGTCTATATCATTTGTAGTAGAGTTTCCTATTCATTTTCAACTAGGTTTTCTGCACGATTTTCTCAGAGTATTTTCTGAAATATTCTCCCATGCCTCAGCAGCCCAATAAACAATATCCTCCACATTGTTTTTTTCACTAAATGAATGCTGGATCAGCATTAGTTTTTTGTTTGCAGTACACTCTGGTCCATCGGATGTAGACGTGGTGTAACATTCGGCGGCAAAAACTTCGCCACAATTTCTCTATCACATAATTCCTCAGTTCTGGGGTGAGATGGGGCACTATCAATCAAAAGGACTGCACGGGGAGACAAATGATTTTCCTTAGTAAACCGTCGAACAGAGGGAATAAACTGCCCGTGAAACCATTCTTTGAACAGCTTACCATCCAGCCATGCTTTTTTTCTGGTTGCGATAATATACGGGCAGGGATTTCATGTTGCAGTTTTTAAAATCCCTGGACCTAGCAGATTTGGCAGATTGTAATTACCAGCAGCGTTGCTGCACGCTAATAAAGTGACACGATCTTTGCACATTTTAAAACCAGGAGCATGGTCTTCTGCTTTTGATGCCAGGCTTTTTGTTGGCAATGCCCTAAAATTAAGGCCAGTTTCGTCAGCGTCATAATTTTTTTCAAACTCACCCAAGTATTCCTTAGCTGCATCAATGTCAGAACAAAGCTCCTCTCCAGTAGTTGTTAGCTAATGGATTTCATGATGCTTTTTGAATCCGTCCAACTAACCTGTACTCGCACTAAAAGACTCATCACCATTCATTAATGCAGTCATGGACTGTGCGGCTGGTCCCGGCGGAGGTTCGAGTCCTCCCTTGGGCATGGGTGTTTGTGTTTGTCCTTAGGATAATTTAGGTTAAGTAGTGAGTAAGCTTAGGGACTGATGACTTAGCAGTTAAGCCCCATAAGATTTCACACACACACACACACACACACCATTCATTAACTTGATCAGGTAAACAGCCTTCTCCTGAACCAGTGCTCCACTCAAAGGAGTTGCCCTTTCTCTTTCCTGCGTAAACCAAAGAAAAAGAGCTTCATCCACTTTATTGTACTGAGACTGTTTCAAAGTCTGCCATATTTCGAGTGTTTTTCCCGAAGACGTTGCACAAGACTGCTCAAGCTTCACTCGGTTCTTCTTCCAACCACAAATGGTTGCTTTGCCAACACCCAGTTCCGCTGCCAGTTTAGATACATTCTCACCATTGTCTATCCGCTTCAAAGCAAATGTTCAAATGTGTCTGAATTTTATGGGACTTAACTGCTAAAGTCATCAGTTCCAAACCTAAATTATCGTAAGGACAAACAGACACACCCATGCCCGAGGGAGGACTCGAACCTCTGCTTCAAAGCATTCAGTTTTTCTTTGAGAGTTAACGTTGTATGTTTCCGTTTACTCACGACGATAATACGTAGACTACTACACCGCAACGTATACAACTGTTACGCGTGCCAGCGATCGATTAGTAACATAACCAAGAGCTTTGCGAGCCAACTGGCAGGGCACTGACCGCAGACACTACAAAGGTCTCAACAATGCACAACAACAAGAGCAGGGAGTGAGAGTGAACCATCGTTCACACACTTGTTTCCGTCTGTTACTATGGTGTACCTACTTATCTGTTTGGTATACTTCATTCTAGTAACTCGTCACCGTAATTCCGCATAATCCGAACAAATCGTTTATCCTAACAAGGTCCGGTCCCAATTAGTTCGGATTAACGGGACTCTACTGAAATTCGAACCCGCGTTAATAAAGTAGATCCCCGACTCCACTATTCCCGTGGATATACGAGGGGACTTTAAAAGTACGTTACACGTTATTATGGCAGATCAAGTAACTTTTATTGAATGCTGCACTACAATGCAAGGTGACACAGATACGTGACACTATTTCTCGACGTCTCACTAAGTCTCTGTAAACAGTCGTCGAAACGCTCTGTCAGTGGTTAAATTCCTCGACGAGAGATATCCGCTCGTTGGTCACGGAGCCATTTCAAAAAATGGCTCAAATGGCTCTGAGCACTATGGGACTTACCATCTATGGTCATCAGTCCCCTAGAACTTAGAACTACTTAAACCTAACTAACCTAAGGACAGTACACAACACCCAGTCATCACGAGGCAGAGAAAATCCCTGACCCCGCCGGGAATCGAACACGGGAACCCGGGCGTGGGAAGCGAGAACGCTACCGCACGACCACGAGCTGCGGACGCGGAGCCATTTGAGAACCGCTGTGTGAACGTCTCATCGTCGGAAAATCTCTTTTCCTCCAGATGTTATTTCAGTTCGTGGAAGAGATGGAAACTACATCGTGCAAGATCTGCACTTCTCAATCGACATCAACCCCGCCTACGCGGCCTTGTTCATACTGTTGGCACCATTTCGCTATGGCTGCACACGTAATTGCATTTGGTCCATACACCGCCAGAATTTCACGGTGGATCTCCGTGGAATTTAGACGTTTGCCCACAAGAATCGTACTGCCTAGCATGATTGGCAACTCCGGAGTATGTTTCCAGTCGCTGCGCCATTTCAGTCGCAAACTGCGATGCACGTGTTATCCGTATCGCAGCAAAATTGTGGCAACTTAAGGAAACGCAGAAATGTGTACTCTCTTCTGAAAATGCGCCCCTTTTCTTGGGCGATGGCCTTATCGCGGGACGACATGTGTGTAACACAATCCAACATCTACAGTTGCGACACTGACAGCTGCGAAAATAGTTACCATCTGACAGTTGGCGCGACACTAGCGCCCCAAGCAGTGAGAAAGCAGCCTATCGCGTCCGTCGACCGTCGTAATTTAATATATTATTATTATGATAATTGTTGCCGACTTACGTGGTGGGACTTAATAAAAATGATATTTCATTTTATTTTGATTTACAATTAAATGCTTTTGTGAAGTTCTCCCTTATTTTTTAAACAATATTAAACCTGAGTGGAAATTATTTTTTACGCTAATGAACGTTAGGCTCACTGAATCTTAAAGCATGAGCATATAAGTTGAACAATGGAATAAGCTTTTCATATTAATTTCCTCGGCTAGTCAGCTCACTTTAAAGCAAAAAATCTTTTGTTATTAATTACAATTGCGGCTCTAGCGTTAAAAGGTTTTGCTTTTCACATTTAACCAAATATAGCATTGATGATGATAATTTATGGCAATGTTTGCCGACAAGATAAAGAATGCAACCTTTAACACTACATTGTGTACTCACGGCAGTTATACTTGGCCGTTTTTGGTACCACTTGGAAAGAGAGAAAAATTAATGAATGATCGCCGATGCGTCGGTTCTCGGTTGTGTTCAGGAGACGTACAGATTGATTGCGCGAAAATAGTTTCTCAAATGACCTCTTAACCCGGATTGCTTTCACGCAATCAGACTCTTCAATGAAATTACCCAAGGGACCTATTTGAATAATAAAAAAAATTGGAAATGAATGCAAAACAATGAAATTATGTAAAAAAAGTTGTCAGATCGGAAATCGAACACATTAATGGTCTCTCGAATGCAATCGAGACACCGCGATAAAGAGCGAACCTGTAACAAAGTTCATTTAAACATAAACATTATTTGTGGTTAATTTAAAGAAAAGAATAAGCATAGACTTTCTGTACAGTGAAGCATCAATATATTCTCAAGGAACAAAGGCGTTTACAATGAATACAAAACTTACATTTTTATGTTTTTCTCATGCCTGGAGCAGTCCAACAATCGCTGCTTTTGTATGTGTGATATTTTGTAAAAATTAAATGTCCTGGCGTGCGCGTAAGTACTTTTTATCGTCACAGGGTTTACAAAGCGTTTTTTTTCCTTGGTGATAACGTGGTTTTTCACACTAAATGAAATATAACTTGTAGGGGTGCTACACAACACGTCTTAACAAGTCGGCGACCAAACATCAAAGGTAATGAAGTACATGTTAACATATCGGCGACCAGAAGTACAACTAACTATAAAGACTAGAATTTTCCTAACAAATGATAAATTGTTCTTTCTTCTGTTTCGCAGCTTCTTGCTATCAAGCGTTGCGCCAATGATTTTAAATATCTGCGCCCAGTGAGTCATAGTGTTTAAAAGTACCTTTTAAACGCCGGCCGCGCGTCTTGGTATAGGCGCACGTTATAAACAAATTTCGTTTCTTTACTCTCGCGTTGTCATGCTTAGTATCATTACAAACTACAGCTCGATGGCTGTCCTTTTCTCATATGCAAAACGCCTGAAATCCAATAATATCACATTGCTTCCCGCGTGAGGAGCTATGACTCCGTCAGGATCATCGCGACTCACGCGTAGTCGTGATATTATTGCTTTCGTGAAACAAGTTAGTATTACTTGCAAAAATTCTTTACAATAGATTTTACACACTACATCAGGCAAAGTGGTTAACATACAGAGTATCAGGTAAGTACGACTGGAATTGATAGCAATTTGTCCATAGGGTAACTACATGACAATTGAACTGTGCTCTTTCTAATGTACTATACAAGGATAACAAATGTTCATTTCTCAGTAAAAGATAATGAAATTAAGATAAAGATACACATACATAGATACATTATACATGGCATAATAAATATTAAAAAATAACAAAGAAATAAGTTACTTGACTTCGCAGGAAGTCTGGGTGCTGTGTGCACTCGTGGAAAAAATATGTTACAAACAATTGACATTCTTGTTTTACAATGACATATTACAGGAATATTTTTGTCGTTGTTTCGTCGAAGATTTCTTGCAGTAAATACGTAGCACTTCACGTATTTGTGGCTTTCATGACCTGCAAAAAAAAAAAAAAAGTTTCACTACACTTGGGTAGGTATGAGTTGCATTGGGAGTGGTAGAACTTCGGGTATAAATGATAGCACTGCACTTGAGTGGGGAAATTGATTACACTTTCACAGTGGAGGAAAAGTAGGGCATCACTTTCACTGTGGAATTTGGAGTAGTTGTCGGGGTGTGATGTTGCGTTGGAAATAGGTCGTGGGTCAGGAACTGGAAGATTGGTTCTGCAACATGTTGGGCCGTATGGTGGCGGTTTCTATTTCACTTGACACATGTCCGTGCTTCCATTTATGTTTTCGTACATGAAAAATACAGAAAAAACTGTATTAGAATGTGCTTACTTACTAATAACTTAGTCTAAAATAAAATTGGATTAGGTAAGGATAACAATTGTTTAAGTACGTAAGGTCTCATTCTCTTAGGAATGGTTAGTTCTCATATTTATCTATTTTTCTGGTTTTATTTGGTTCGACACGTTTTCGTCATTACTCGGCCTGGTCAGTAAACTCGGTAGCAATTGTGAAAATCGAGCTTAAGACTCTTCCGATTAGTGTCTTTATAATTTCACAAGGTACATGAGTGCTTAATTCATTGCTTTATCATATTTTATTTTGAATGCATTTCAAACACATTTGGCATCCGCGCTCGTTGTGCAAAGAAAAATTAATAACTTGACAGTTTCACAACGCTAGCAGCAGTATTCTGCGAGAAGCAGAGCGTTTGGTGTCTACTAGCCGCGGTGTGAGTTTTTACACAGTTTTTCATCGACTCTGGATTACGGAAGCAGCCAGATTCGGCGACTCCCGCAGCTGTTTTGAAGAATGTGTCCGTGGAAAGGCGTACAGTACCGTTTGTGGTAAGTACAACACATTCACTTTCACTCTTCGGCTTTCTACATCGTGGTTTCGTAGTACAAGTACTTATAACATTACTTCACACGCGGTATTTCACACATGTCCTTGGAGTTATCACCTTTTCAGTTCACACGTTATTATTAATTCGTGTTCACATTTATTTGGTCGACATGTTAAGGTTCACACGCACCACTTTTATACGTGTCCATTAATTACTTGTCTGTAGTCGGTTCACACGCAGCAGCATATACGTGTCCATTTATTACTGACTGTATTATTACTACAAAGTACAGTTAACATTTAGTATACATATCATGTCTAAAAATTATTTACAAAGAAATATTTAGTCTCTGTGACTACAAGGCCTGACGAAAAGCGTGTCTCTTGTTCGTAGTTTGTGCTTCCAAGACACTTTAGGTTTACACTTTGTTCGAAATCTTATTATTCTTTTCTTTTTACAATAGTTACTCTTTTCTCAAGTTCAGCTCTTTTATTTTCTCTCTATCACATCGTTAGTTTGAAGACATAGTCAATGTGGCTTCGTTTACGTGATGAACAGTTCGTGTTCAAACTACCATTAGGGAAATTGGGAAGCTTGGTGTTCCTTGTCGTGCAATTGCACATAACAAATCTTAATTGAACTCGCAATTTGCGGAGAATAAGCATAGCCCGTCGACAACCAATGTGTCACGACTATCCATTCATATAGCCTGTATGTATCAATCACGCTCGTAAAATTCACTTTTCTACTGGATAAGGTAGGATGGTAAGGATACTGGTTAGAGGAAAACACAAAAGAATGTCATGGAGTGAAGAGATTTGAAGACACAGTGTTAATGACGTATGATATGATGAGCTTAACATAAATTATTACCTTAGTTTTCCATGACAAATAGTATAATTAAATCGATACAGTAGTTTCAGTGTCGTCTGATCCAGCTCTCTAAACAATTTTCTATGCATATCTAAAATTACTTAAACTATGCATTAGCAGTGAACTGTGTCTGTTAACTATCTTCTGTTCCATGTATCGTAAAATTGGTTTTCTAAAAACAAAAAATCGTCGTATCTCGAGGACCTGAAATAGACATTTCTAGTACTAAATTAGTTTATTTATAAATGATCTTTGTAAATATTTCAGCTGCACTGTGCCGTAAAATTGTTATGAGCGTATACGGTTTTCTCCGTATTATAATAAAATAATTGAGTTGCGCACTTCTTTCCTGCTACCTGGATCGTTATTGACTTACTTGATTCTTATATGCTAAGCTGCTGCTTTTTGCCTGCTGCGTTTCATAGGTGGTCTCATAAAATTTGTTGTCACACACTCCTTATGCATAACATAACATTTACCTCATTAGAGTAAGCGACCTTAATCAATTTTTTTTTTTTTTTTACCTACGAGCTATCATTCTGGTCTGAATGATCATTTTAATTTTTTTTCTTTTAAGAGGAGAGAGCTTTGCTATACTTAAAACTAGTGGTAGCAGGTGGCACTTAGCACGTCCCTACTATAATATTTATTTGTCAGCTCTTTCGGCTGTGGCCGTTCATGGCTCATTTAACTTAAAACTAACTTACACCTAAGGCAAATCTTGCTCTCCTACAATAAATGTGTTTTACTTCAGGTGCTCACATAAATTACTTATCTTCTTGTGGCAGGTCGACAGGGTGTTAGTCCTGTGCATTACTCTTGCATACGTTGGTACTTCACACATAGTATGACAACTTATAGTGTGTGTATATTTTATTTTAGCAGCTTACTTAACAGATATTTTCAATGGTTGACTCGGTATTTCTTCAAGTCTGCGTGATGAAACAATCCTTTTATTCGTCCAGATACAGGGTCAGCTAATAGATAGCAACCAATGTGCGGCTTTCTTAATATAATATATGGTCCTTCATACAAGTGCTGCCACTTTCGATTCTTATGATGAATCAAAGATGGTTTGAAGTGGGTCTTTAATAGCACTCGTTCATTTATACGATACGATAAGACTTTGCTAATGTGTTTGTCATGCACCTTTTTTCTTAGGTTGGCATGAGTGGTTAAAGATCTGAGAGCTTGTCTTAACTTGTCGTCTAATGTTACTTCAGGGTGTTGTAATTTTGGGATGGGGTCTACCCATTCATTTCTTTCTAGTCGTTTAGAGACTAGTTCTGATGGTGTGAAACCAGTTGATGTGTGAGGTAAATTATTAAAAATCTCTTCAAAGGGTGTGACGAAATCAATCCACCGTGTCTGCTGGTTTGGAATATACGTTCGTATGAAACGATTGAACTCTTTGAATACTCTTTCTGTGGGATTACTTTGCGGTCGGTACTAGGATATCAAAATTTGTCTGATGTTGTTGGTTACAAGGAAATTTCTCCATCGTTTCCCCACGAAAGTTGATGCGTTATCAGATAACATGGCTTCAGGCTTGCCAAAGCGAGGAAAATAGTCTTTCTCAATACGTCTAATTAGTGGAAGTATATTAGATGACTTCATTGCATAGAGTCTCACGTGTTTGGTAAAAAGATCTAACAATACGACCAGATACTTCACACCTCCTCTTCCCTGAGGAAGTGGACCTGCATAATCCAAACTGACGATTTGGTTTGGTCTTTCTGTACGTATCGGGTTTAAAGGTAAGGCATTTGACAAGTTGAAAGGTTTCGCCTTTTGGCAAATGGAACAATTTATTAATAACTGGTGCACCTTCTTGTGAAGATTAGGTACATAGCAGTATGTTGAAATCTTGCGTTTGTATTTTTCCGGGCCATAGTGGCCCCAGGAGAGGTGAGTGTAGCAAATGAGATGTTCAACATAATCTTTAGGAATACAGACACACCACCTTCCTGTCAACAGAGAAGTTCGGTGAAACAAAACTCCATTGTGTACTTTATAAAATTTTGACAACGAGTGATCAGGGTTGTTTTGAAGAAGCTGTTTAATTTCTAGCCAATTGCGACCTGTGTCTTGAAGAGTATTCATTTGACGGCAAAGACGCAAAAAGTAGCTCCGATGTAGAGGATCTTTCATAAGAGGAATTTTGTGATTAGAAATCTGTTCTATTAATTAAGTAGGCTCCGGCGATCCTTCCTGCATACGTGACAATGCATCAGCAATAATGTTATTCTTGCCCTTTACGTAAATAATTTCAAAATCATACTCTTGTAGAAATAAACGCCATCGAGTAAGCCGAGGATGATACAGTTTGCAAGAGAGTAAGAAGCTCAGTGCTTGATGATCTGAGTATACTCTGATTTTGTGACCATAAATATAGTAATTAAAGCGGCGAAAAGCGCACACAACGGCTAATCCCTCTAATTCGGTTACTGAATATGATCTCTCACATTCGGTTAAGACCCGACTGGCAAAACTGATTATTTTGACTTCCTCCTGCCCATCAGTTTTGTCTATTTGAAATAAACATGCACCTAATCCTTGAAACGATGCATCGCAAGAAATGCAGAAATCTAAACTCATGTTTGGATGACTTAAAATGTTTAAAAGAGCTTCATTGATCTTGTCAAAGGCTTTTTGGCGTTCAGAAGTCCACATCCAGTGGACGTTTTTCTTGAGCAAATTTAACAATGCGGGATTGTTCATTGATTGATTCGGAATGAAGCGACGGAAGAATGAAGCTAATCCAATGCAACCTTTTAGTTGCCTTTTAGTGCAAGGCACAGGGAAATTTTCTATTGCTGTTAACTTGCTGGGATCAGGTGAGATTCCTTCCGGAGAAATTATATGTCCTAAAAACTTGACTTCTTTCTTGGCAAATTTGGATTTTTGTAAATTTGCGGTAACACCAAAATCAGTGAATCTTTGAAAGATCTTTTGTAGGAGAGTTAAATGTTCTTCCGTTGCTATCAGTAAATCATCATCACAGACGGTGACTTGGTCAAGTAACTCTGGTCCTAGCACATGATCAAGTGCTGCAATAAAAACACCAGAACTAATGTTGAGACCGAAAGGTACTACACGAAAATGATAGGATCTGCCGGCAAAGATAAAGGCTGTGTACTTCCTCGATGATGATGATAGTTTCACCTACCAACAGCTACTTCGGAGGTCTATTGAGAATAAGAACCTCACACTACGGAATTTTTGTAGTTGTCCCTCCAGTGGTTCTGGTCTTGTGCATACTGGAATGATGATTTTATTAATATTCCTTGCGTCCAAGACAAGTCTGACGCTTCCATCGTGTTTGAAAACAGGTAACAACGGGCTACTGTAGGGAGAGTCGGACGGTTCTATGATTTTCCACTTAAGCATTTTACGTATTTCTTGTTTGACGGCTTCTTTACGGGACTGCGGAACTGAAAAGGTTGTTTTGCAAAAAGTATCATGGGGTTTCACTCTCATGTTAAATTCATAGTCTGCTATGATACCTGGTTTTCTGGAATAAATGTTCACAAATGTTGATAATAGGTCATGTAGATCATACTTCTGTCTGTCGTCGAGTCCGTCTGTTTCCACAATTTTTATGCGTAACTCGTCGGCAGTTGGTAATAAGTCAGGGTCATTGTTGACGTCACTGAACTCGTCAACCGCACGGTGGTAACGTTGCCTGTCAGAAAGTCTACGTATTTTCACTTTACGTTCCAGGTTGGTTATCCTGACTTTGGTTCTCATTAGATGTATGACCAGTGTCCTATCATCTAGTCTTAACGTGCACTTACCTTCAGCTAAATCAATGATGGCGCACGATTTCTTCGTAGAAAGTCCATTCCTAACAAGAATGGCACTGACAGGTTCTTTACTACTAAAAATGTGCACTGTATACAGTCGGATTTAAATTGTATTGTTGCTTGTACTTGCAAGCTAACCTTCTGTACTAGGGAGCCTACTGCTCCGGATACAGTACATCCTTGTACAGGAAGTGAAGGAATTTTTGTTACAGAGCACACCTTTTTATATACACACATAGACATAGCATTAATATTTGCACCTGTGTCGATGATGGCAATGATTGGTATATCATAAATGTGAATCAGAGTTGACGCTTGTACTTGGTTTTCCCAAAGGTCGTTGTTTTCGTAGGTGTTCTTTTCGTTTAATAGTTGGTCCTGTAAGTCTCTGTCGTCTTCGTATCTAATTACGTTGATATGTCTTTTAATGAAGTTGCCCCCCATTGGTTCCGCAGCTTCCCCGTGGAGTGATTTCCCTAAATCGTTTCGGGCAAATGCCGGGATGGTTCCTTTGAAAGGGCACGGCCGATTTACTTCCCCATCCTTCCCTAACACGAGCTTGCGCTCCGTCTCTAATGACCTCGTTGTCGACGGGACGTTAAACACTAACCTCCTCCTCCTCCTTCCCCGTGGAAGCCTAAAGAAGCTATAAACATTAACAAATTTACAATGAATACAAAACTTACATTTTTATGTTTTTCTCATGCATGGAGCAGTCCAACAATCGCTGCTTTTGTATGTGTAATATTTTGTAAAAATTAAATGTCCTGGCGTGCGCGTAAGTATTTTTTATCGTCACAAGGTTTACAGAAGCGTTTTTTTTTGTGATAACGTGGTTTTTCACACTAAGTGAAATATAACTTGTAGCGGTGCTACACAACACGTCTTAACAAGTCGGCGACCAAACATCAAAGGTAATGAAGTACATGTTAACATATCGGCGACCAGAAGTACAACTAACTATAAAGACTAGAATTTTCCTAACAAATGAGAAATTGTACTTTCTTCTGTTTCGCAGCTCCTTGCTATTAAGCGCTGCGGCAATGATTTTAAATATCTGCGCTCAGCAAGTCATAGTGTTTAAAAGTACCTTTTAAACGCTGGCCGCGCGTCTTGGTATAGGCTCACGTTATAAACAGATTTCGTTTCTTTACTCTCGCGTTGTCATGCTTAGTATCATTACAAACTACAGCTCGATGGCTGTCCTTTTCTCATATGCAAAATGTCTGAAATCCAATAATATCACACGGCCCACACACGCGAGAGAGTATTTCTTCTTGCCTCCGTTAACCATTGCATTGTAGTCGGAGTCCTGGATCTGGCTCTCGGCTGTTGTACTGAAAATAAGAACCTTAAAGCTACGTATTTTCTGCAACGTCGGTCGGCTGTGGAGAAAAATGTATATTATGTTAATAGCGGGCGAGTTTTCCGCTTCCGCTAATTTTTTATAAATTAATATCGCCACGTAACGGCGCCGTTGGCTGCATCGGCCACTGCGATTGTTGAACTGTCAATTACTCGAATGCAGGTTAATTCAAGCAAGGCGGACATGAAATCGGGATCATCTCTTACAAATTAAAAGTGAACAATACTATTAAATCAATATATTATCTGCTTAATTAGTACAAATACGCTTACATTTGCCAGCACTCGCAAGATGTCAGACTACACGCAATCAAGACAAGAGAAGAAGTGAAGACGACTAAAAATTTAACAAAATAGCGTATCTTGTCGTCTCTTTAGATCATTTTGTTATGTTTCTTTGCCCTCGAAACTTACTCAGAGAAATTATTATAATACGGATACATGATAATAATGTATATTGTTCAATTTTTAAATGTCTCTTCTTTATAAATACTGTTTTTTAAGTCTTTTCGTATTATTTCACTGGGGACGCTATAAGTCGTAAAATTAAAGTTCGTTTTTAATCACTTTTATAGTTAATTAGCGGAATAGTTACTAATTTTTGCATTTTTAAATTATCAAGAGACATGAATGATCATGAAATACATGTGAAAACAGCCGAATCTCCTCAATTCAGTGACATAAGCTACAACTTAACGATGATGAAATACTTTCGAGTATGTGTATATTTGGAGAGCATTCCGCTGAAAACAAGAAAGTATAAACACGTATTTCATGCACTTCTTTTGTTGTCAGTTCTTATTATGACAGGCACACTCCCTAACACGTAACAACTTTGCAGGAAGCCTAATGTTTCGCAGTTTACTCGACTTTCTAGTACATAAATATTTTGTTAGCGTAATTACTTTTGATTCAAAAGCGAATGTGTTGAAGTTTCTTGCCGTTTGCGGCTCAAATGCAGCAACAACTGCGGGATTGGTTTCCTCTGTATAGGGAAACAGTTTTATTGCTTTGTTCTTAGTTTCTCGTCTGTGTTGTTTTTCCTTCAGCTACTGTTGTGGCTGCGTTACCTTCGTTCCATATTCACTGAGTTGACTGGAAGTGTAGCGAAGAAGACTTCAAGTTTTTGAGTATATATACGACGCCTTTCTACAAAAGGTCAAGTCTTCTGCCGTTTACTCGCAATTTTTCTCTTCTTATAGAACACGACATTCCCCAATAAGTATCCTTAGGTTACAAGAAAATCGTAAATAAACCGTTCTGTAATGCAGCGTTCCACATCTGCAAGGGTCATTAGGAAACCTGAAAAAAGACAGATATGGTGTCTCCTGCTTGTTGTTGCTGCAGTTTATTGCGGTACATACGCTCCTGTTTGTAAATCCACTTTGCAGACCAATGTAAGCAATTACAATTCGCTTTCGCTTTCTTAAGATGTCGCCGAACTCAGCCGCTTGGAGCGCTGCAATCGCAGTGGATAACAAAAAATAAACAAACTGTCGTGAATGTTGTGTTAGACTGTGATATGGAACTTATTTTTGGTCCATGTAGTTATCCTGTAGTCATTCGTTGTCCATGCTTGCAAGTCGACTACTTCGTATGTTGACTGACATGTTTTTAACTTTATAAATAACGAGGAAAAATTCTTTGTCCTGTTTGATTATCGCTATTATTTTGCACAATCAGATGGATGCACTACAATATGTCGGTCTCTCAGTGTTGCCAACCACGCCGTAGGGAAAAACATCTGTATTGGCGGCGCAAGGCGAAAACTGGATGTCGGCGACAAATCAACTCTACGAGGCCTCTTTCATTTTCCAGTCAGAATGAGCTGAATTACACACTAAAAATAGTTATACACAAATTTTGTTAGTATATTATACAGGTACTATTTCAATGACAAAAATTACAATAAGCAAGCACAAATTAAAATAGGTGAACTTTTCGTTTTACTGATTTTTTTAAAGATGATACTATTTCCGCTTCTATTGATAGTACTGACATCGCAGATATTGCTTCTCAAGCATGCCGTAATGAATTTTAACTTTGAGAAGCTTTTCTCGGCTGGATCTGCACTGACCGGAACTGTCAGCACGATTCTGACTCATGAAAACATCTGGACGTACTTCTTCCAAATTATTTTCTAAACGTATAGAGCAGATTGTTTTGCGCTTTTGACTAGGTCCAGTGGATTCGATTATAAAAGGTGGAGTTCGTCATAGAATTCAAACGCTGAATGTCGCATTTTTCACGAAGTATTGTACCTAATTAATACAATGATTCAGAAGTTCTTCCTTGGATGAAGACTTCAAATACTTGATATCGTAAATACACATTCTGTGTTGACTATTATATCACCTATCATTGAGTTAAGAAAGTTAACTCTGTATTGTATTTCAACAGATGTATAGGTTCATCAATTTGTTCACAACCCAACGTTCGTTTTTTCTGTGCAACTTTTTCAAACCGAGACTCAATCTCGGAACTACTTTTTTCTTCGAGTAATGGAGCTTCTACAACGCTTGTTTCAAATCCTGTATTACGAAATTCTTTAATTCGGTCACGAAATGAACGGTAAGTTATCGATAGCGACTTTCAGCTTCACCTGAATAGATTGTCAGTGTTTACTTATGTTGCTCAAACGCAGTAAACTCGTATTACATGTGTATTACAGTAATAAACTTAAAACATTACTTCGTTCAAGACTGCTTGCTTCACAGTCGCTGAGAGTTCCGGAATCACTGGTTTTATTTTTCAGGTCATTCGTGATTTCAGTGACATCATCTAATTGAAAGAACCATCGCTTTTACTGCTCCGATTCTACTTTTCCATCGTGTTTCAAACTGAGGCTGTAATGTCATTTTAAATTAGTTTTTGTAAGATCCCAACGCTTGCTTGACTTTGTAGAGAGCACGTGAACTTTATTGACGAAGCTGAAAAATGTTCTGGCCGTTGAAGCGTTAGCAGCATGTATCAAAAAGCAAATTCCAACAATGGCATCCACACAGCGTGAAAATTACTCTTGGATTAATATTGAGTATTCTTGTTCTGACACATTGATTAATGCCATCCACAATGGCAACGTTATCATACCCCCGTCCTCGGCAGTTTTGCATACTGTATCTAGACCATTAATTTCTAGTTCCTTTGCAATGGCATTTGTTAAATACTCTCCCATTGTCTCTGCGATGGCAGTAAACCCAACGAAATGTTCCTCTACCTCTGTAGTTGAGAAATTGCAAAATGTTAATATTATTGACATATGTTCCACACGGCTCTCATTCTTGGCACAATCGGCCATGAAGGCATAATATTTTGCTTATTTGGCTCTGTTCATACTTTCGTTAATAACGGATGTGGATATAAACGTAATTACCACAAGGCAGTGCACTGTAAGTACCTAAAACATAAGAAATTTCGGATTCGTAAATGTTTCGACGTTGTTTTTGTTGTGGTCTTCAGTCCTGAGACTGGTTTGATGCAGCTCTCCATGCTACTCTATCCTGTGCAAGCCTCTTCATCTCCCAGTACCTAGTGCAGCCTACATCCATCTGAATTTGCTTAGTGCATTCATCTCTTGGTTTCTCTCTACGATTTTTACCCTCCACGCTGCCCTCCAATGCTAAATTCGTGATGCCTCAGAACATGTTCTACCAACTGATCCCTTCTTCTAGTCAAGCTGTGCCACAAACTCCTCTTCTCCCCAATTCTATTCAATACCTCCTCATTAGTTATGTGATCTACCCATCTAATCTTCAGCATTATTCTGTAGCACCACATTTCGAAAGCTTCTATCCTCTTCTTGTCCAAACTATTTATCGTCCATGTTTCACTTCCATACATGGCTACACTCCATACAAATACTTTCAGAAACGACTTCCTGACACTTAAATCTATACTCGATGTTAACAAATTTCTCTTCTTCAGAAACGCTTTCCTCGCCATTGCCAGTCTACATTTTATATCCTCTCTACTTAGACCATCATCAGTTATTTTGCTCCCCAAATAGCAAAACTCCTTTACTACTTTAAGTGTCTCATTTCCTAATCTAATTCCCTCAGCATCACCCGATTTAATTCGACTATATTCCATTATCCTCGATTTGCTTTTCTTGATGTTCATCTTATACCTTCCTTTCAACACACTGTCCATTCCGTTCAATTGCTCTTCCAAGTCCTTTCCAGTCTCTGACAGAATTACAATGTCATCGGCAAACCTTAAAGTTTTTATTTCTTCTCCATGGATTTTAATACCTGCTCCGAACTTTTCTTTTGTTTCCTTTACTGCTTGCTCAATATACAGATAGAATATCATCGGGGAGAGGCTACAACCCTGTCTCACTCCCTTCCCAACCACTGCTTCCCTTTCAGGTCCCTCGACTCTTATAACTGCCATCTGGTTTCTGTACAAATTGTAAATAGCCTTTCGCTCCCTGTATTTTATCCCTGCCACCTTCAGAATTTGAAAGAGAGTATTCCAGTCAACATTGTCAAAAGCTTTCTCTTAGTCTACAAATGCTAGAAACGTAGGTTTGCCATTCCTTAATTTTTCTTCTAAGATAAGTCGTAGGGTCAGTATTGCCTCACGTGTTCCAACATGTCTACGGAATCCAAACTGATCTTCCCCGAGGTCAGCAGGTGTTTCGTCACCGATCACTAAATTTCGGTTATTTCCGCCAGCAACACCAGCAGTGTATCTAGCTACACTTGGCACCACATGATAATGTTTCTGTAACAAAAAATGGTTCAAATGGCTCTGAGCACTATGGGACTTAACATCTGTGGTCATCAGTCCCCTAGAACTTAGAGCTACTTAAACCTAACTAACCTAAGGACATCACACACATCTATGCCCGAGGCAGGATTCGAACCTGCGACCGTAGCAGTCGCGCGGTTCCGGACGTAGCGCCTAGAACCGCTAGGCCACCGCGGCCGGCCTTTCTGTAACACCTCAATCTGGTGATGAGCCTGCAGTGGCTCGAAAACATGTTCACGTTTGAATAAATAGTAAAAAAACGACTGGTTGCATATAAATTTGCAGATAAACGCCAGTTTAAATCACAGTCGCAGTTTGGCATCCACAATGGGTATATCGTAATTAATGCATTTTGGATGTCGTGGCTCACATAATGTTGACAAAGTTGCTTCTCATTACTGCGTTGCAACTGCTCTTTTATTGTTAGGTCATATTTGGATAAAGATTTTAATAAGTCTATAAAATTTCTGCTGCTTCCGCTATCATTCAGATTAAGGGATTCTCGATGGGCTCTAAATGTCAGATTGTGTGAGGCTAAGTATCAATCGATCTTTCAAACAAGCTATAGTAATACTTTCGTGATTCCCCAATCAATCTCTCGTTTGCCTTTCTATTGTTTTTCCGTATTTGATTCCCTTGCAGAATTCCATCAATTTAATGAAGCTCTCCAGGTGTCCTTGGCTTTGTTCAAGTGTTTGCCATATCCTACTCAGATCTTTCAAGTCTGTGTGTGCAAATGTGAAAAAAAGTCTACATGGAGAGCAATAATTTTTATCTTGAGATATGGAGGAAGATTACCACCTGTGACTTGCTTCCCACCGTTACTCTATTTTAGAGTAAAATGAAAATTAGCAAAAGTCTTTTGTTTGTGTCTTTGGTGCAACTACCGTCAGATTGTGTTGGAGACCTTTTTGAATTAAGTTATGACACTTCGAATCTGTTACTGGAAACACCCACTTCCCATGATCTAATTTTGTATATGACTCTGTCATATATAAAGTTTGTTCTTTATTTTCAGAGTCACAAATATTTTAACTTTTTAACTTTTTATTCGGCTCAGAATCTTGGATTGCGGCAGTTTCGCCCAACAATGTTACTGTATCAGAGAGCGTATTGAGTTTGAAACGTCCCCTTTGAACAATTTATATATGGCTGTGCTTAACCTGACACACAATATTTTGTTAGCGCAACGCAATCTGACTTTCAAAATTCCCTGCAAAAGAATGGCCCTGACTAACATTAAACTATACCTTTCACAAATCACTTACCTCACAAAAATCTTCGCTGCTCAAGCTACTGCAATACAGCGAGCGCCACTACTGCCAGCTAAATAAAAGATTCAAACTATGGAAGGCACTAACTACTGATAGGGATAGTTAGCAAATCAAAGATATTAATAGAGAGTTTGAGGTAGATGACACTATTTAAATAAGCAGAGAATTCTTTTTAGGCTTAGAAATTATTGGAGGAAGTTACGACGATTTTGAGATTTGACTGAAGTTTTATGATGTTATTATTACGACGATGATGTGTATTATGTTGTTGAGGAATGTTTATTATGCTACGTATTTCTCACGATGAAATATTGAAGAAGTGTCGACGAATATGTATATGTATAATGAGGTAAGGAATAATGAGTAGTGTTTAGGGACTCTGATTTATGAAAAGGATGTTGGAAACCAAGAAACATACTTTAAGAGTTATGAAATGTGTGACTGTATCACAATGCTGACGAATATTTTTTTTGGACACTTATATTTATAGGATTTTGTTTCTACAGATTTGCAACGCTAATTCTTGACCTGTGAAATATTTTTATATGAGACTGCAACGGTAGCAGAAACTGCTGTCGTAAATATTTCCGTACGAAAGTTAAGTGACCACCTGCACGTAATGCGTCGCGGGCACCCAGCTGTGTCAGACGCCTGGAGAAAAAGCCATTATTGCGAGCCCTTTTCAGCGGCACAGGTAGAACAAAAAAAAAAGGGAGGCCATTATCCTGGCCATTGCCACTCCTTTAGAGAAAGCATCGCAAATCCGACACGCTGATTACTTGGAAACATATCGTACTTTCTGATATTTACTGAAATGCCTAATAAAATGACAAGAAATATTTTTACATCTGCACACCTGATTATGACAAGCGTCTTTCTATGAGAGTTGAGAGAATTTCTACTAACTTATGAAATGTCACATGACTACTGAATGATATTTTTATGCTTTGCTTTTCATAGTTGCTTATTTCATTTGATATCTGGTTTCCAGCTGCGTTGCAGCATTTCTTTTATAAAATCAAATGCATTTGCTAATGTGAACACTTTCTGTCAACAGATCTATTAAATAATTATTTTATAATCCACATTCTTTAAAAAAGGAGCACTTGTAAAGGAAAGAACAATAAGAAGGAACTAGTAACAGTAACACATAATTTTCTTTTCAAGTACATGGTAATATTTCTTTTACAATCAGTTGTTGTGGTGCACCACTTTAATTACATAGACATTAAGATGTGAATATACATTTCCCTTATCTGCATTGTTATCTTTAGTGTACTATTTTTTCTGCTTGAGCTATGTCATGTTTAGATATAAGCTGCTGTTTGCCAGGCATAGTGCTACTGAACTTTAATTTGTGTTACTCTGTAAGCCAGATTTATTTTTTGTTTGCTGCATTGCCTCATATTAGTTGTAATGTTGAATTGCTTGGTAATTTAGATTTACTGTAGCTTGCTTTGCGATTTTCCATTTTTTTTATTGCTGTTTATATTAATTGTTTTATGTGCTGCTGCATTGCCTCGTTCCTTAGTTTAGTATCTGAGCTCAGTAGATTTAAGTTAGCTTAAGAGGGGGTAGACTATATAAGAACCTAACTATGGAGAATAGGGAAAGAATGCTTTGAAAGTTATATGAAAACGATTTGGGCCTAAATGAGTATTGCACAATGAGCCATATTTCTTTTGAAAGAAATATGGTTAGAATACAGAAAACAGGTTTAGGTAGGATTTTCTTGGAAATAAATGTTGAGGTGAGAAATGTGTGAACATATAAATACAGAAAGCATGCTTAGATAGAATTTTTTTGGTGGAAACAAAGGATGAAATAAGAGGAAAGATATATGAAGTTTTGGGTTGGACTGCAGTACCAAATGTGACACTGAAAACGAACCCTGTCCTTTCCTATTGGTGTTATCCCACTATGTGTTTGTGTACCCTTGTGTATTTGTTTTCTTCCTGTCTCTGTGTAGTTTCATAGAATTTTTTCTTCTTTTAATATTAAGCTACATTCACTTTGATGAGGAATACTGTTATCCTCGAATATAATTGGCATTAATAATGTGTTATTTACTTTGTAAAGATGTTAGACATTATTAATTCTGTTCTGTTCAATGCTCATGTGTGAAGTTGATGTTTCAAAAGTTATTGTGATCCTTTATGTATGTACTCATGTCATAATTCCACTGATGTACTCGTATATGTTTATTTCTATTCTTTTGTAAAGCCTGTGTTACTACAAATGTTATCTGTATTGTTATGTTCTTTAATGATGTATTTTGTACCTTTGTAATTGTATTTTCATGTTGTAAATTTATAATTGTACAGACACCAGTTCTTCCAATTAAGTTACATTTCACTGCACACGTTTCTGTTGGTCATAGTATATGGACAATATGTGAGAAGTAGGGACTGTTAGTGTTTGCACGTGTGTTAATAATTCAGCAAGGGACTGGATAACAGCATTGCTGGTTCTAAGGACAATTCCAAAAACTTTGTGAGTGCACAAGTGGTGGTTTATGGACTTGCTATATTCTCCGCAAGACTCTTTGATGGTGAGTGCGCACCTGCACAATCGCAACAGATGGCTGCTGGCCATCTCTACAAGGACTACAGTGGGTCTGCATCTTTGATGGCCCACCATTACCATTATCTCTACAAGGACTACAGTGGGTTTGCACCTCTGGTGGCCCACCAATACCGTAATCTCTACCAGGACTACAGTGGGTCTGCTCTGTGATGACCTACCTACCAATATTCTTCCAAACTTCGAATGACTCTGCTGTGGGTTTGCTCTGTTGTGGCCCATTACCTGTATGCATGTCAAGAGTCAGCACTGTCTTTCCGTTGGAAGGACAACACTACTTCTTCAAGACTGCATGGAAATCCACTACTTCTGTGTGCAATTTCTTTTACTAGTGAGACTTTGTGAAAAAAAACCTGTAATTACTGTTATGATGAATGATCAGGACTATCTTTATGGACTGTGAGAAAATTTTAGCTTTTGACCAACATTGTATCAATAAGTGTGTGCATTTGATTTCTTTGTTATTGTAATTATGAAAAATTTTATCAAATCATTATTGGCCACTGCCCAAAAAAAATTTGTAAAATTTTTTGTGGGGAGCATGGGGGCTATGTAAGTAGGCTGTTTATGTTTTCTCTATGTAAGTAGGCTGTTTATGTTTTCTTATTGGCAACGTTACGTAGCGCTCAATATGAAAATCACTGGCTGTGCTGTGTGCAGTCTGTGGCTGCTTTGCATTGTTGTAATTCTCGCCATTGTAGTGTTAGGCAGCTGGATGTGAACAGCGCGTAGCGTTGCGCAGTTGGAGGTGAGCCGCCAGCAGTGGTGGATGTGGGGAGAGAGATGGCGGAGATTTGTAATTTGTCATGAACTGCTATATTTATATATGATGATATCAAGGTAAATACATTGTTTGTTCTCTATTAATATCTTTCATTTGCTAACTATCCCTATCAGTAGTTAGTGCCTTCCATAGTTTGAATCTTTTATTTAGCTGGCAGTAGTGGCGCTCGCTGTATTGCAGTAGCTTGAGCAGCGAAGATTTTTGTGAGGTAAGTGATTTGTGAAAGGTATAGTTTAATGTTAGTCAGGGCCATTCTTTTGCAGGGAATTTTGAAAGTCAGATTGCGTTGCGCTAACAAAATATTGTGTGTCAGGTTAAGCACAGCCATATATAAATTGTTCAAAGGGGACGTTTCAAGTTCATTGAACCCTGAAGCTGGTTCTGTTTCAGAAACTAAACGAAGTTGGAAAAGAGATTCGTTAGAGGCCTCTGGAGCAGATTCACCTGAAGAAGGTTTCTTAAGTAATTTCATCATAGTAGAATTCATAGCTTGGCTGTATGTAACAGTCTCAGCCTTCCTTCTTCTTTTTCATGCAACGGATTCCCATCTCTTCCCTATCTCTACCTGTTGAGGGTCCTCCAGTCATGATGATCTAAAAAATATTTTTTGTTAGTAGGTTGATATGATGTTGTGTGGTTTGTGGGGCGCTCAACGACTCGGCTATCAGCGCCCATACAAATTCTCAATCTTTTCCCGTAGGATGCTGAAATGATGAGGACAACACAGACACGGACAACACAGACACCCAATCCCCAAGCAGAGAAAGTCCTCGACCCTGCTGGGAATCGAATCCAGGACCCTGTGATCCAGAGGCAGCAACGCTAAGCCCTAAAACACGAGCTGTGGACGAGTAGGTTGATAAGTGGAGGAAAGATACCTAATATGAGACATACTTTTGTAAACCCATTTCAAAGGCCTAAAAGTTAGTGCAATTGTATTTTTTATGATGGTAATAATATCTTGCATTATTTAATTTTATCATACAATTGTCGTATTTGCAATAATAAACAATCTTTCAGAGTAGTTATTAAATCTTCACAAACAAGGCATTTCGTAGGAATCAGATCAAGGTTTCCTAATATGAGGCAATAATAATATTTTGCTTAAATTATTTTATTACAGAATAATGACATATGAATATAAAATTTTTACATGTTCATTCATTTCTGTTATCCTTCATTCCTTTCACACTTCTTAGGTTTGTATTTACGACATCCGGGGCAAACAAAATTGTCTTCTGTGACACCGCAATCTTCATTGCTCCCCGTGTTTGTCTTCAGAAGAGCGCCCAGTGCAGGACAGACACTCTGCGTCATCGTCATCACTGCTGTCTGAATCCCGACTGTCATCAAGATGGACATCGGATGCCGATTCTTCTGCTTTAGGTCTACGATTTGAAGATTTTCCACTCTTCTCCCCAAATAGCTTTCTGGCTGCTTTCTTAGCTTGAGCCTCTGATTTCTTCTGTTTAGATTCTTGCAATTGCTTCACATAAGGAGTTGACGTTTGTAAAGTAGCAGAGCACGAACGCGATGTTTGACCTATTTGACTATCTCCAGGTGGTTTTGCGATGTGTGGGAGAGGTGTGATGTCTGCCGGACTGACAACTTGACCATCACCATTAGTATTTTCATTTTCGTTTTCGGCATCTCTTTCTTGAAGAGCGTCAGCGTGGTGGTGAATTGAAAATTCATGCTCCTAAAGATGTTTCTGTTGCATGGGATGAGACCTGTTTTTCTGAAGGCATTCATAGATGCTTCCATTGTCGCTGCTCGGTTGTAAACTGTCGCAAATAACCTGGCTGTTAATAATGGGGTGATAACACGACCTGGGTTACTTGCCAACCACGTTTCTATCTCTTGGGCATAGTAGGTTTTCAAAGGCCCCATAAATCCGATGTCAAGTGGCTGCATTTTATGCGTTGAGTGAGGTGGCAAACATACAATATGAACATTGTTTTCACGTGCTTTATCTAACACATCGAGATTCTTTGCGTGGGAATAATGCCCATCAAGAATAAAAATGACAGGGTCATTTGAAGATGGCTTTACATGACTCACAAAATGATCAAACCACTGAGTACAAATGTGAGATTGTATCTATCCACTTGGATGACAAGCTGATATTGATCCTGTAAGTGCACCGTCCATCAATTCCTGCTTCATATTCCTCCTTAGGAAGACAATTAGTGGTGGAACATAAGTGCCAGCTGCGTTCATACACGTTACAACTGCGATGAGATTTCCCCTTTCTGCTGAAGTCAAGGCAGTAACTTTTCCCTTTCACAGCAATAACCTTGCTGTGCTTGTGCTGCACAGACGTCACCCCAGTTTCGTCAACATTGAAGACTCGATGCGTGTTATGGTTGACTATAGATAGCACAGATTTGTAAATATCAAAAAATCTCCCCACATTTTCTGGAGTGAAAGCTTTCACTCTTGCTGCTGCAAGACCCTGAGGAGTTCTCATTGATAAAATGGGATGTCTCTTAAGGAAAGCTCGGAGCCATTTCTTTCCTGCTGAAGCCTTTTCTGAATTGAAGGGATTCTTCAGCCTATTCCTGACAGGTAACTGGAAGGCCACGCTTCTCATGCCGTTGCATTTAAGAGCATAAAATCGCTCTTCCATTGCAAGGCAGTATTTCACTAGTTCATCTTCCAGTTGAGAGAACAGGCCTTCTGCCAAGATTAACACCAACCAGCTTCTCGGATGTACGAGTTTTATCCTTCACATACCTTTCAAATTTATGTTTTGGTACAGCAAAAACTTTTGGGCTTTTAAGTACCCCATCTCGCCATTTCTCACACATGTAATGGTACGAACCATGGCGTCTTTATACCACGTTTTCCTTTTAGGTGCCAATGCCATGTACAAAGAATAAATACAATAATCAGACATAGGACTTCAACTTCTATGATTTTATTTGTTAGATTAGTACTGTGAACGGAGTACTTTGAATCTGGAGCAATACTGACCAAATTCTGAGCAAAATACTGCCTTGAAAGAAAGTTACAGAAAACATTCCAATTTATGATCATAAAGATTAGTCAAAGTAATCTACATCTACATCTACATTTATACTCCGCAAGCCACCCAAAGGTGTGTGGCGGAGGGCATTTTACGTGCCACTGTCATTACCTCCCTTTCCTGTTCCAGTCGCGTATGGTTCGCGGGAAGAACGACTGTCTGAAAGCCTCCGTGCGCGCTCTAATCTCTCTAATTTTACATTCGTGATCTCCTCGGGAGGTATAAGTAGGGGGAAGCAATATATTCGATACCTCATCCAGAAACGCACCCTCTCGAAACCTGGCGAGCAATCTACACCGCGATCCAGAGCGCCTCTCTTGCAGAGTCCGCCACTTGAGTTTGTTAAACATCTCCGTAACGCTATCACGGTTACCAAATAACCCTGTGACGAAACGCGCCGCTCTTCTTTGGATATTCTCTATCTCCTCCGTCAACCCGATCTGGTACGGATCCCACACTGACGAGCAATACTCAAGTATAGGTCGAACGAGAGTTTTGTACGCCACCTCCTTTGTTGATGGACTACATTTTCTAAGCACTCTCCCAATGAATCTCAACCTGGTACCCGCCCTACCAACAATTAATTTTATATGATCATTCCACTTCAAATCGTTCCGCACGCATACTCCCAGAAATTTTACAGAAGTAACTGCTACCAGTGTTTGTTCCGCTATCATATAATCATACAATAAAGGATCCTTCTTTCTATGTATTCGCAATACATTACATTTGTCTATGTTAAGGGACAGTTGCCACTCCCTGCACCAAGTGCCTATCCGCTGCAGATCTTCCTGCATTTCGCTACAATTTTCTAATGCTGCAACTTCTCTGTATACTACAGCATCATCCGCGAAAAGCCGCATGGAACTTCCGACACTATCTACTAGGTCATTTATATATATTGTGAAAAGCAATGGTCCCATAACACTCCCCTGTGGCACGCCAGAGGTTACTTTAACGTCTGTAGACGTCTCTCCATTGATAACAACATGCTGTGTTCTGTTTGCTAAAAACTCTTCAATCCAGCCACACAGCTGGTCTGATATTCCGTAGGCTCTTACTTTGTTTATCAGGCGACAGTGCGGAACTGCATCGAACGCCTTCCGGAAGTCAAGAAAAATAGCATCTACCTGGGAGCCTGTATCTAATATTTTCTGGGTCTCATGAACAAATAAAGCGAGTTGGGTCTCACACGATCGCTGTTTCCGGAATCCATGTTGATTCCTACATAGTAGATTCTGGGTTTCCAGAAACAACATGATACTCGAGCAAAAAACATGTTCTAAAATTCTACTATAGATCGACGTCAGAGATATAGGTCTATAGTTTTGTGCAACTGCTCGACGACCCTTCTTGAAGACTGGGACTACCTGTGCTCTTTTCCAATCATTTGGAACCCTATTCCTCTAGAGACTTGCGGTACACGGCTGTTAGAAGGGGGGCAAGTTCTTTCGCGTAATCTGTGTAGAATCGAATTGGTATCCCGTCAGGTCCAGTGGACTTTCCTCTATTGAGTGATTCCAGTTGCTTTTCTGTTCCTTGGACACTTATTTCGATGTCAGCCATTTTTTCGTTTGTGCGAGGATTTAGAGAAGGAATTGCTGTGCGGTCTTCCTCTGTGAAACAGCTTTGGAAAAAGGTGTTTAGTATTTCAGATTTACGCGTGTCATCCTCTGTTTCAATGCCATCATCATCCCGGAGTGTCTGGATATGCTGTTTCGAGCCACTTACTGATTTAACGTAAGACCAGAACTTCCTAGGATTTTCTGTCAAGTCGGTACATAGAATTTTACTTTCGAATTCACTGAACGCTTCACGCATAGCCCTCCTTACGCTAACTTTGACATCGTTTAGCTTCTGTTTGTCTGAGAGGTTTTGGCTGCGTCTAAACTTGGAGTTAAGCTCTCTTTGCTTTCGCAGTAGTTTCCTAACTTTGTTGTTGTACCACGGTGGGTTTTTCCCGTCCTTCACAGTTTTACTCGGCACGTACCTGCCTAAACTTTTTCCATAAACACGCAACATTGTCAGTCTCGGAACAGAAATTTTCATTTTGATCTGTTAGGTAGTCTGAAATCTGCCTTCTATTACTCTTGCTAAACAGATAAACCTTCCTCCCTTTTTTTATATTCCTATTAACTTCCATATTCAGGGATGCTGCAACGGCCTTATGATCACTGATTCCCTGTTCTGCACTTAAAGAGTCGAAAAGTTCGGGTCTGTTTGTTATCAGTAGGTCCAAGATGTTATCTCCACGAGTCGGTTCTCTGTTTAATTGCTCGAGGTAATTTTCGGATAGTGCAATCAGTATAATGTCACTCGATGCTCTGTCCCTACCACCCGTCCTAAACATCTGAGTGTCCCAGTCTATATCTGGTAAATTGAAATCTCCACCTAAGACTATAACATGCTGAGAAAATTTATGTGAAATGTATTCCAAATTTTCTCTCAGTTGTTCTGCCACTAATGCTGCTGAGTCGGGAGGTCGGTAAAAGGAGCCAATTATTAACCTAGCTCGGTTGTTGAGTGTAGCCTCCACCCATAATAATTCACAGGAACTATCCACTTCTACTTCACTACAGGATAAACTACTACTAACAGCGACGAACACTCCACCACCGGTTGCATGCAATCTATCCTTTCTAAACACCGTCTGTACCTTTGTAAAAATTTCGGCAGAATTTATCTCTGGCTTAAGCCAGCTTTCTGTACCTATAACGATTTCAGCTTCGGGGCATTCTATCAGCGCTTGAAGTTCTGGTACTTTACCAACGCAGCTTCGACAGTTGACAATTACAATTCCGATTGCTGCTTGGTCCCCGCATGTCCTGACTTTGCCCCGCACCCGTTGAGGCTGTTGCCCTTTCTGTACTTGCCCAAGGCCATCTAACCTAAAAAACCACCCAGCCCACACCACACAACCCCTGCTACCCGTGTAGCAGCTTGTTGCGTGTAGTGGACTCCTGACCTATCCAGCGGAACCCGAAACCCCACCACCCTATGGCGCAAGTCGAGGAATCTGCAGCCCACACGGTCGCAGAACCGTCTCAGCCTCTGATTCAGACCCTCCACTCGGCTCTGTACCAAAGGTCCGCAGTCAGTCCTGTCGACGATGCTGCAGATGGTGAGCTCTGCTTTCATCTCGCTAGCGAGACTGGCAGTCTTCACCAAATCAGATAGCCGCCGGAAGCCAGAGAGGATTTCCTCCGATCCATAGCGACACACATCGTTGGTGCCGACATGAGCGACCACCTGCAGATGGGTGCACCCTGTACCCTTCATGGCATCCGGAAGGACCCTTTCCACATCTGGAATGACTCCCCCCGGTATGCACACGGAGTGCACATTGGTTTTCTTCCCCTCTCTAGCTGCCATTTCCCTAAGGGGCCCCATTACGCGCCTGACGTTGGAGCTCCCAACTACCAGTAAGCCCACCCTCTGCGACCGCCCGGATCTTGCAGACTGAGGGGCAACCTCTGGAACAGGACAAGCAGCCATGTCAGGCCGAAGATCAGTATCAGCCTGAGACAGAGCCTGAAACCGGTTCGTCAGACAAACTGGAGAGGCCTTCCGTTCAGCCCTCCGGAATGTCTCTCGCCCCCTGCCACACCTTGAGACGACCTCCCACTCTACCACAGGTGAGGGATCAGCCTCAATGCGGGCAATATCCCGGGCTACCACAGTCGTAGTCCGATCGGGGGATGCGTGGGACGAGCTGGCTGTCCCCGACAAACCCCCATCCGGACCCCCACAGTGATGCCCATTGGCAACAGCCTCAAGCTGTGTGACCGAAGCCAACACTGCCTGAAGCTGGGAGCGAAGGGATGCCAACTCAGCCTGCATCCGAACACAGCAGTTGCAGTCCCTATCCATGCTAAAAACTGTTTTGCAAAGAATGTCTGAACTAATCTACAGAGAGCGCAAACAAATCGACAAAATTTAAACGGTTATTAAAATACAAGATTGCCTAATAAATGCAGTAATGCTGCTACTTGCGCACTGCTGACACTGCTCGGCGGCGGAAGGAGACTACGCGAATTTACACTATTCAGGTACTAAAACACGATGCTACACACTCAAATACTATAATACGCCCGAAATTTACGAATAAAACAATGCAAGTACCAAAAACACGCAAAGAAATTAAGAATTAAACTATGTAACAAATGAGTGAGCTAGGAGTATACGACTTGCTGCTGCAGCTGCTTATCCAGCGGCGGCAGGGAGCACACTGACTGTGACCAACCGACACTGGCCGTTCAAAACAAAAACAGAAGACAAACGACTACGCGAATTTACACTATTCAGGTACTAAAACGCGATGCTACAACTCTCAAATACTATAATACGCCCGAAATTTACGAATTAAACAATGCAAGTACCAAAAACACGCAAAGAAATTAAGAATTAAACTATGTAACGAATGAGTGAGCTAGGAGTATACGACTTGCTGCTGCAGCTGCTTATCCAACGGCGGCAGGGAGCACACTTTATGATAATTGAACCGAATTAAAATAAACGCAGTTGCCAAAATTTTACTACAAAAATGATAAAGTATTGTTATCTTATGATAGTATTGCGTAAATTACATATAAAAAATCGTGAGAGAACGAGTTCCCCCAATATGCGATAGGTGGCGTAATATGCGACACTGTCGCGCATTTGGATCCCCATACTATCGCATGTTAGGAATTTCGCCATCTTACACAAAGAATCACGCACTTGCTAACAACGTTCGTTGGAAAATGAACCTAATTGTCAATAATTATAGGTAATACCGTCACAAATAACAACAATAAAAGAGTGCAGTAATATCCACTCACTTTTAAGCTGAAATATTGTCGTAACACCGATGTCGCAAAAACTCCAAACACAAGAAATTTTGTATCAATCTCTACGTACTGCGTCCGGCTCAACTATGGCGTCCTGCTCGCTGTATCGTCGTCTGGCAACCAATAGACGTGTTTAAGAAACTCTCCACCAGAGTGCGACCCCTAACATGAGCACAGTTGGAGTGTCTCATATTAGGGAACTATCGCATAATAGGCACCTTTCCTCTACAGCGCTTAAAGTACTCAGTGTTACAGTATGGACAAAATAGGAAGTTCGTTTTTTGATTTGGGGGAGGGGACCAAACAGCGAGGTCATCGGTCCCATGGGAGAAGGGAAAGATGGGAGGGGGGGGGGGTCAAAGAAAGCATCCTAGCAATTAGGAAAATCATGGGAAACCTAAATCAGGATGGCCAGTGGCAGGCTTGAACCATCGTCCTCCCGAATGCGAGTCCAGTGTGCTAACCACTGCGCCATCTAAAGTTTGCACAGGATGTATGACCATCAAAAATGGAGAACATATTTTTTACCCTGCCATGTATGTTGGCAGAATAAAAAATATTAATATATAATATATGCGAAATAATTATCTAAAATGTTCGGCAGTAAAATAAATAAGCTTTACAGACAAGTAAACATGTTAGGGAATATATTTGGATATTGACTTTCCTTATAAATACAAAATAAATCGAAACACTATGATTAATGTATCACAATATAACTAATAACTTATTTGCAATAAACAAATAATCGATTTTTCTGTCACTAATGAAAATAAATTTAGCCAGAAGTTTTGCATATGCGAGTATCTGGCACTCTAGGTTCCGTGGGTTATTGTCATCTATTGTGCTCGTGCTGATTACACTTGTCGTGAAATCTGTCTACCTCAACCAGTCTGTCATTCCCAACATATACGCTTGGGGCGTAGCTGCACAGGTGTTCATCTTACTTGCATCGTGTAATAGGAGCTTAACTTTCATAACGTTGCTAGACGGCAAGACAGCGTAATTTAAAGTAGCTCGTCTGCCCCTGGAATGCAAATGCAAAATTTCGACTTCTGAAATAAAGTAAACAGCTACAAATATGCACAAAAGTTTTATGCGATAATCGGCCGGCTGGAGTGGCCGCGCGGTTCTAGCCGCTACAATCTGGAACCGCGCGACCGCTTCGGTCGCAGATTCGAATCGTGCATCGGGCATGGATGTACTCGTATTTGATGTCCTTAGTTAGGTTTAAGGGGTTCTAAGTTCTAGGGGACTGATGACCTCAGCAGTTAAGTCCCATAGTGCTCAGAGTCATTTGAACCATTTTTTAAATGCGATAATCGATTGTTGGCATTCTTCTGTCAGCATTTAAGTTTATTTTATCAGTGAAATTAGACGTTTCTCTTCGCGGTGTGCAAGATGACTTTCTCGATAGGACAAAGAACTGCAATTGTGGAAGAATATGTGAACACAGGTTCGATTAAGGAAACTTGCGAAAATTTAGGTCTCGAGTATCCGGATAGAGACTAGCAGCAATACAGAGCCTGTATACAAAGTGGCGCACCTACGGATCTGTGCAAAATATGAAACGACAAACAATTCCTTCAATTCATGCACCAGAAATTATTGCAGACATACCCTGAATTATTCAGAGTGCAAAGAAGTCTGCTCGTAAATTGGCTCTACAGGCGTACGTAAGTAGGAGGAATTCCCAGCGAATATTGAATAGTCTTAATTTGAAGCCATAGTGTGTGTCAGAAGTGCTGCAATTAAGGGATGAAGACAGTAATCTGTAGATTATTGCACATGGCTTCTGAATAACATCAAGAGTGATGGAGCATGCATTCATCTTTCTGGTCGTGTGAATTTACGGAACGCGAGGTACTGGGCAACGGAGAACCCTAAAATTGTGTGTCAGCAAACACTCCATGATGAACAAATCGGCGTTTGGTGCGGCGCAACAGAAACGCACATCACTGGACCGCCCGACATTGCTTCTTCCAGCAACACGGGGCAACATGCCACACGTCTGAGGTATGCCTGGAACGAGTCCACGATGACTTCACTGAGGAACGAACTGTCAGCAAACATTTGTGGCCGAATCGAACAACATGTGTTCCTGTGAGGACACTTGAAGTGCAAGGTCTATGAAACAAATCCACACACACACAACACTAGAGTTGAAAGAGTTGCTCCAACACTAGAGTTGCAGCCATATCTGCAACTTTTCCTTTAGGAGTGGTCGGTTTCCTGACCGATTAAAGTACTCGGTAGTAAAGCCACTTTATAAAAAGGGAGACATTGATAATGTTGACAATTTTAGACCTGTTTCTATGCCATCGGTGTTTGCTAAAGTTATCGAGAAGGTTGTGTATACGAGGTTACTGGAGCATTTAAATTCACATAATTTGCTGTCAAATGTTCAGTTTGGTTTTAGAAATGGTTTAACAACTGAAAATGCTATATTCTCTTTTCACTGTGAGGTTTTGGACGGATTAAATAAAAGGTTGCAAACGCTAGGTGTTTTCTTTGATTTAACGAAGGCTTTTGACTGTGTTGACCACAAAATATTACTGCAGAAGTTGGACCATTATGGAGTAAGGGGAGTAGCTTACAATTGGTTCGCCTCTTACTTTAAGAACAGAAAGCAGAGGGTAATTCTCCGCAATATTGAGAGTAGTAATTACGTTCAGTCCCAATGGGGCACTGTTAAGTGGGGTGTTCCCCAAGGGTCGGTGCTGGGGCCACTGCTGTTTCTTATTTATATAAATGATATTCCTTCTAGTATTACAGGTGATTCAAAAATATTTCTGTTTGCTGATGACACCAGCTTGATAGTGAAGGATCTTGTGTGTAATATTGAAACAGTAACAAATAATGTAGTTCATGAAATAAGTTCGTGGCTTGTGGAAAATAATTTGATGCTAAATCACAGTAAGACTCAGTTTTTACAGTTTCTAACTCACAATTCAAAAAGAACCGATATTTTGATCAGACAGAATAGGCATATTATAAGCGAGACGGAACAGTTCAAGTTCCTAGGCATTCGGATAGATAGTAAGCTGTTGTGGAAAACCTATGTCAAGGATATTGTTCAGAAGCTAAATGATGCTTTATTTACCATTAGAACAGTATCTGAAATAAGTGACACTTCAACACGAAAAGTAGTCTACTTCGCATATTTTCATACGCTTATGTCGTATGGTATTATTTTTTGGGGTAATTCTTCTGATTCAAAAAGGGCATTTTTGGCTCGAAAACGGGCTGTTCGAGCTATATGTGGTGTAAGTTCGAGATCCTCTTGTCGACCCCTATTCAAAAATCTGGGAATTCTGACATTGCCCTCACAGTATATATTTTCTTTAATGTCGTTTGTTGTTAGCAATATTAGCCTATTCCCAAGAGTTAGCAGCTTTCACTCAGTTAATACTAGGCAGAAATCCAATCTGCATGTGGAATGCACTTCCTTGACTCTTGTGCAGAAAGGAGTGCAGTATTCTGCTGCATCCATTTTCAATAAGCTACCACAAGAACTCAAAAATCTTAGCAGTAGCCCAAACTCTTTTAAGTCTAAACTGAAGAGTTTCCTCATGGCTCACTCCTTCTATTCTGTCGAGGAGCTCCTGGAACAGCTAAAAAATTAAGCAAATTCCAGTGCTACATGGTTGATTTTCTTCATTTAAACTTACGACTTGTCATCTGAATATGTTTTTTTATATTTCATTTTATCTGTTTCTAATATCGTGTTATAATTTGATGTATTGACTCGTTCCATGACCATGGAGACTTCTCCTTAATTTTGTCCCACGGAACAATAAATAAATAAAAGAAAGCGTCAGCCGTGAAGTTGGCGATATCGATACCCGAACTTTTCGCCAGGTGCATCTGAATATACTTAGAGGTACACAGCTGTGTATTGATGTACAGGAGGTCACTTTCAACATCTTCTATAAATGTATCTTCCACTGTATTTTACGTTGTAACTAGATGGTTGATGTGGCTTACCAACAAAACGATAGCGTACCAATAGGGACAAGAAAGGAGGCATGAAGGGCGCCAAAAACAGAAATAACAATCATCCATTTATTGCACCATTACACACGCACATCATGATATATGAGACATTATAACTGCCATACTCAAATCTATTATGACAAACAATATGTATCACGAAGGGCACAGACAATGGAGTTTATGAAATTACAATGGCACATCAACTCCGCTATGGCAAACAATGTGCATAATGAAGGCCGCACAATTTTACCAATGTAAGAATTTAAAATAATACTAGCATAAAATTAACTAAAATGCCTTGAAGGAAATGTTTATGAGAAGAACACGAAGGTGCCGCAAGGGAGGAGGCAACACAATACTTAACTCAGCTGCACCAGAACAAACAACGGACACCAGGCCGCGCCAACAACGGACACCTAAGGCACGCAACTACTCTCTCCGTTGCGGTTCCGCGCGTTCCACCCAGGTAACAGCTACCTGAAACATTTCAATACTTGGAACAGCACACCAGTGATCAGCAAACAATAACATGACATAAAAATACAATAATTTAAGAAAATCACATCATATGACTATGAGCTTAAGGTCTTTCGGTAATTAACAGATTACGAAACAGGTAAAGGGGCATGTGCCACTATTAAATCTTCCGTAATTACACTACTAAATTTCTCAGTACGCAAGCTGCAATTAACGCAACAAGAATTAAATCATTTAAGTCATAATGTTACTTTAGAATAATAATAAAATGATTTCATACAGCAGAGGACCAAGAATGGGCCGATCAGTACTCCCCAGTGAAGCAGTTCACACACATGGTACTCCACGGATCCGAGCACACAGCCCCATACAAAATGCAACACAACCACAGCGACCCGGCATACAACCAGAACCACCAGGCAGTGAACCAGAATCGTAGTAAGCCAAAACAAGGGCCGACTTTTAAAATAACGAGACCTAGCCCGGGCCGAACAACAGACCAAATCCCGGGAAATCCATAAGAAACCTCAGCCAACTTAATACCAAAACAACAATTTATGAACAATATGTAAAACACAAGACCTCTCAGTCCAAAGGCTCCCGTTTAGTCGTGAAGCTGGCTCGGACCCGCCTGCTGAGGTGCCAAGCGTCGTACGGAGTGCCGAATCAAGCTTCACCTTCGTTGACGGAAAGCGGAAGCACCACAAGACAAAATAAACTCCAATATAACTGCTCAAGGCAAACTGTAAGGAGTGCCACTCGAAGACTGTGCACTTGAAGATCAGACCTAAAGCACCCAGACTAACGTGCCGCTGAACGACGCACTTCCAACACAGGCGTCTAGTAGAGTACGGAGAGCAGCGCACACCATCAATATACATCCGTGGGATGGTAAACGAGGATAGAAATCCCAGCGACGGAGAGACAGGAGGACGAAATGACATCCCGCCGCACGTAGAAGGTATTTCAAACTCAGGCTGGACAAACTACAACAGGCGAGATTTTGCTCCCCTTGCGTATCAAGTTAAACGGCACACCACGCCGCTGTCCTCACTATTCGCCGTAAAATCTTCCCATCGGGCCCCACTCGGCGTCCAGACGCAAACAACCCCAGCCGAGCCGAACTGTCTCCACGCCAAGGCAGCCACCTCTTTCCTCCAGACACGCCTCCAGCTAAGCTCCGGCCAGCGATCACACACGGAAACAACCGCCTAACGCCAAAGCGCCGTCTGAGTGAAAACTCTGCACTAAGGTCGATACGGACTTGGAAATAAGCGAGCACCGTAACAATGGTATGTGCATTTCAGTTTTTAGTTTATTTAATTTCACCGTGTAGAGTCTTGTACCATAGGAAGAACTCCGAGTACAATTTGGAATGATAGTCAAACATGGCATGGGAAGCTTCCAAGACAATATTCCCGACAGATACTGCTGAAGTCCCTGAGCATCTAGAACCAATGTAGAACGAAATATAAACTTTGGCAGATTAAGCAGTAGTTACAGGAGGAATAACAGTATTAGTAGAGACGTGAGCCTCAGCGAGTAAGCCGAGCGGCCAGTGTGAAGTGACGCTGCCCACCAGCACCTGTTGAATCAACAGACACGTCAGCTACGGGAAGTCGGTGATAGATTCTCATGGACACACGGCAACTACAAACTAAGTAGCGGTGCTCAATATTCATTGCATTTGCAATGAACAAAAATAGACTGCTCTGTGTGAAAGAACCAAGACAGAGAAATTTCAGTGAAGAGCGGGAACAATTTACTGACTGGTACTTGGGTCTTGTTAAACAGGGCAAGTGGCCCTTGATTGATAGTGAATTATTTCAAAATGTTGATGATTTACGATTTAGGTCAAGTAGCCAGTATTTAGCAGACTGAGTGGCAATGATAGCACTCGCCTCTGATGGGCTTAGGTCTGACACCTTAATAAACAAACTGACTGAAATACCTTACTACTGCAGCAGGTCAGTCCTGCCAATTTCATGAAAATTCCGAAACTGTTGTAACCGAATCAAGGAGATTTCCTCCCTCTTATCTCTGGTATAAAGGTTGACAAAACAATCTGACGAAAGCCATATTGTCGTTAGCGTCCTGATTGCGACACGTAGGTAGCACCGAAGCCAAAAGAAAAAACAAACTGTTGTAGGGAAAGTGTGCCGGGACTCGACAATGTGTTCGAGGACTGGCAGAGACGCTATAAAAATGTAATCAATCAGGAGGTGAGCACACTGAAAAAGATCACTCAAACACTGAAACTGAATAATAAACATTTGAGAAAAAAACGCCAGACTCAGTATCCAAAATGAAATTTTCCCTCTGGAGCAGTGCGTGTGCTGTTACGAAACTTCCTGGCAGATTGAAACTGTGTATTGGACCGAGACTCGAACTCAGGACCTTTGCCTTTCGAGGACAAGAGCTCTGTCAACTGTGCTATCCAACCACGATCCAGTCCAGTGCACACTCCGCTGCCGAGTGAATATATTCTGGAAACGTCCTCCTGGCTGTGGCTAACTGATGTTTCCGTACTGTCCTCTCTCCCAGGAGTGGACCTGGAAGGTTCGCAGAAGAGCTTTTGCGAAGTTTGGAACATAGGAGACGTGTAGTTCTCAGGACTCCTCGTGAGTCGTGTTTGGGTAGCTCAGTTGGTGGAGCACATGCCGCGAAAGGCAAACGTCACTTGTACGAATCTCGGTCCGATACACAGTTTTAAACTGCCAGGAAGTTCCTCATCAGTCTCTATGTTTATTGATTAGTCCTCCTATACTGTGAAAAGTAATGGTCCAACAGGACTCTCTTGGGGAAAGTCTGGAACTTTTTCTCTGTCCAGAATGACGCACTGTGTTCTTTTTGCCTGAAACAAGTTAATACGGTTGCTTTTGGTCCATCTGGCCAGCTCAACTTTCAGACGCGACTGCAATAATACACTACAGGCCATTATAATTGCTACAGACTCGAAATTTAACCGAAAGGAAGAAGATGTTGTGATATGCAAATGATTAGCTTTTCAGAGCATTCACACAACGTTGGCGCCGGTGGCGACACCTACAACGTGCTGATATGAGGAAAGTTTCCAACCGATTTCTCATACACAAACATCAGTTGACCGGCGTTGCCTGGTGAAATGTTGTTTTGATGCCTCGTGTAAGGAGGAGAAACGCGTAGCATCACGTTTCTGACAGATTAAAGTCGGATTGTAGCCTATCGCGATTGCGCTTTATCGTATCACGACATTGCTGGTCGCGTTGGTCGAGATCCAATGACTGTTAGCATGAATATGGAATCAGTGGCTTCAGGAGGGTAATACGGAACGCCGTGCTGGATCCCAACGGCCTCGTATCACTAGCAGTCGAGATGACAGGCATCTTATCCACATGGCTGTAACGTATCGTGCAGCCACGTCTCGATCCCTGAGTCAACGGATGGGGACGTTTGCAAGACAACAACCATCTGCACGAACAGTTCGACGACGTTTACAGCAGCATGGACTATCATCTCGGAGAACATGGCTGCGGTTACCCTTGACGCTGCATCACAGACAGGAGCGCCTGCGATACTGTACTCAACGACGAACCTGATTGCACAAATGGCAAAACGTCATTTTTTCGGACGAATCCCGGTTCTGTTTACAGGATCGTGATGGTCGCATCCGTGTTTGGTGACATCGCGGTGAACGCACATTGCAAGCGTGTATTCGTCATCGGCATACTGGCGTATCACCCAGCGTGACGGTATGGGGTGCCATCGGTTACACGTCTCGGTCACCTGTTGTTCGCAGGGACAACACTTTGAACAGTGGATGTTACATTTCAGATGTTTTACGACCCGTGGCTCTACCCTTCATTCGATCCCTGCGCAACCGTACATTTCAGCAGGATAATGCACGACCGCATGTTGCAGGTCCCGTACGGACCTTTCTGGATACAGAAAACGTTCGACTGCTGCCCTGGCCACCACATTCTCCAGATCTCTCACCAATTGAAATCGTTTTGCCAATGGTGGCCGAGCAACTGGCTCGTCACAATACGCCAGTCACTACTCTTGATGAACTGTGGTATCGTGTTGAAGCTGCATCGCCAGCTGTACCTGTACACGCCATCCAAGCTCTGTTTGACTCAATGCCCAGGCGTATCAAGGCCGTTATTACGGCCAGAGGTGGTTGTTGTGGGTACTGATTTCTCAGGATCTGTGCACCGAAATAGCGTGAAAATGTAATCACATGTCAGTCCTAGTGTAATATATTTGTCCAATGAATACCCGTTTATCATCTGCATTTCTTGTTGGTGTAGCAATTTTAATGGCCAGTAGTGTAATGGATCCACAATCGTGCCCTGTGGTACTGATCTGCTAGTACTGCAAGAATTAGATCGATAGGAAATAGCACACTGCGTCACGTGACAGTGCGTTGTGGTTTTGTGTACTAGTGTGTGTGTGTGTGTGTGTGTGTGTGTGTGTGTGTGTGTGTATGTGTGCGCGAACAGGTGACAGCGAGTGTTACGCAACGCACAGCGTGTTTCCGGCCTGGAGCAAGGAGTGACTGCCCTCCCTCTGTCTCTCTCTCTCCAGCGCGCGACTCTCGTATGACTTGGACAAGTGCGGCTATCGGGTGTCGGAAGAAAGCAGCACCGCGTGGTTACGTGAGCCACGGCGGGCCGCAGACAGGGCAGCGAGACCGCCATCTGGCCGTAGCCCGGGGCCAACACACGCACGCACAACTCGTGGGCGGGGACGCGGGTGGCCGAGGCCGGAGAAATTCCTCAGCTGTGACGGCGGGCCGATGCACCACACCACACTACACGGTTCTGCCCTCGGGCGTCGCACCTGCGCTAAGTGCTACGGCCTCCCAGCCAGGGGACAGAGAATACAGCCACGCCGAAGTAGAGTGAGCACTTTCCTAATGCTCCAAGTGCCACATAGGCTATGAATAACAACAAGAATTCGCAACACTCAGTAACCACTCAAATTATCATAAACATTACAACTGCAAAGCCAAGAATGATGAGATATCCCAAAACTCGCATAGCTGTATGAAAGTGCTTTATTGGCAATTACCGGTTTCACGTCAGTACAGACGCATCTTCAGGTATATAATGGTTATATTATCTTTGGCTCTTCAGTGTGTATTAGAACTACTGTGATGGTGTTACGGTTTGGTCGTGTTTTTCATGGTGGGAGTGGCACCCCTTGTTGTTTTCCGTGGCACTATCGCAGCACAGGCCTACATTGATGTTTTAAGCACCTTCTTGCTTGCCACTGTTGAAGAGCAATTCGGGGATGGCGATCGCATCTTTCAACACGATCGAGCACCTCTTCATAATTCACGACCTGTGGCGGAGTGCTTACACGACTATAATATCCCTGTAATGGACTGGCCTGAATCCTATAGAACACCTTTGGGATGTTTTGGAATGCCAACTTGGTGCAAGGCCTCACCGACCGATATCGATACCTCCCCTCAGTGCAGCACTCCGGAAAGAATGGGCTGCCATTTCCCCAAGAAACCTTCCAGTACCTGATTGAACGTATGCCTGCGAGAGTGGGAGCTGTCATCAAGGCTGAGGGTGGGCCAACACCATACTGAATTCCAGCACTATCGATGGCGGGCGCCACGAACTTGTAAGTCATTTTTAGCCAGGTGTTCGGATACTTATGATCACATAGTGTGTTATAAGGTCCGGTAGACACCAACTGCATAAAACCAATGGAGTAAAAATTAAAATCCACCGTAATGTTAACAGTACGGTATCATGGAAGCAGCCCGTGAAGGCTAGCAATAGATGCAAGTAGTCATCGGAAATGCTCGCGCGCGGGTCTTCTCAAATCATGTGTACTTTCTTTCCGTACGAGATACCGTCGATTCGCGCAGTCGTCGTCGCAAGAAATTGCATCAAAAGCAATCACTTCGCAAGCATCGTTTGTATGTACTCAATTTTATTTGACAACCCATCGAGTTGGCTTGTCCCTTATCGTGGTTAAGATCCCGAAAGCTGTGAGTCTGTAATAAGTTTTATTTCATTCTGGTTATAATACACTGGAAACTGGTACAGGCATGCATATTCGAATACAGAGATATGTAAAGAAGCAGAATACGGCGCTGGGCTCGGCAATGCCTGTATTAGACAACAAGTGTCTGGCGCAGTTATTAGATTGGTTACTGCTGCTACAATGGCAGGTTATAAAGATTTAAGTGAGTTTCAAACTCCGATGTAGCGATGAAGTGGGGATTTTCCTGTACGACCATTTGACGAGTGTACTGTGAACATCAGGAATCCGTTAAAACACTAAATCTCCGATATCGCTTCGGCCGGAAAAAGATTCTGCAAGAACGGGACGAACGACGACTGAAGAGAATCGTTCAACGTGACAGAAGTGCAACCCTTCCGGAAACTGCTGCAGATTTCAATGCTGGGTCATCAACAAATATCAGCGGGCGAACCATTCAACGACCAAACAACGACCAAACAACGACATGGGCTTTCGGAGCCGAAGGCCCACTCGTGAACCCCTGATCACTGCACAAGACAAAGCTTTACGTCTCACCTAGGACCGACAATATCGGCATTGGACTGTTGGTGATTCGAAACATTTTGCCTGGTCGGACGAGTCTCGTTCCAAATTGTATAAAGCAGATGGACGTGTACGGGTGTGGAGACAACCTCATGAATCCATGGGCCTTGCATGTTCAAGCTTGTGAAGGCTCTGTAATGGTGTGGGGCGTGTGCAGTTAGAGTGATATGGGACCCCTGATACGTCTAGATACGACTGTGACAGCTGGCACGTACATAAGCATCCTGTCTGATCACCTCCATCCATTCATGTCCATTGTGGATTCCGACGGACTTGGGCAATTCCAGCAGGACAATGCGACACCCCACACGTCCAGAATTCCTACATCTTGGCTCCAGGAACACTCTTCTGAATTTAAACACTTCCCGCTGGACACCAGACTCGCCACATATGAACATTATTGAGCGTATCTGAGATGCCTTGCATCGTGCTGTTCATAACAGGTCTCCACCCCCTCGTACTCTTACGGATCATGGACAGCCCTGCAGGATTCATTTTTTCAATTTCGTCCAGCACTACTTCAGACATTAGTCGAGTCCACGCCACTGCGTTTTGCGGCGTCCTCGCGGGGGTCCTAAACGATATTAGGCAGGTGTAATACTTTCTTTGGCTCTTCAATTTAATACATCCAACGTGGTGTTATCCGGCCTTGCTCATTCAGCAGTGATGCTTTGTACTTTCTACATTTTCACAAGCATCTTTTCTCTGTACTCAATTATGTTGCGTAAATCCAACAATGTGATCTGATATTTAACGTAGATAACTTCCCGAAAGCTGGGTCGCCGTAAGTGTACGTCTACATTACGGCAATATAAGCATTACAAACCTGAGGATGCGTCTATCCTTACGCGAAATCGGTAATTGCGAATAAAGCACCTTCATACAGCTATGCTACGCAACTTTTGGAACACCTCATAATTCTTGACTCTTTAATTGTTGTAATTTTTATCGTAGTTTGGTTATTGAGTGTTGAAAGTTCTTATTGTTATTCAAAATCTCTCAGAGCTGTAGTTGCCCTCCCCAGAAAGTTTTTGCCAGATCGGTGTTCGCCAAACTGCGGCCCGAATCAAGTGTTCTTGATGACCACTATTTTCAGCCACATTTTACAACAGTGCGCACTTGCAGCAACTAACAGCAAAATCTAAAAACGTCAACTTCTTAGGACTGTATTTTTCTTACTCAGTAACAAACAAAAATACTTACAGAGACAGTAATTTTTTAAGAGGTACTTAATTATAAATGACGTTGGTGAATTCGGCTTTGAACTAAGTAAAGTTTGCCGCTTACTTCATGAGCAGAGAGGTATTTAGCCCGAATACTTGGGGGGGGGGGGGGCGCTTAATAGAAATGAGAGGGGAAATATTTTATTACGTAATCCTCAGAACACTGTCGAACGACAATGTAATGTGAAGAGGCGGACACGGTATAAACTCAGACGTTGTAACCATCAATGAATATTGTATTGTTATGTCCTCCAGTGCTGATGATCCACGAACGAACGCAACTATAGTTCAATTCTTTTATCTTGGCGGCTCGCGCATGCCCGCCCAGACGCTTGAGATTGCTGCGTTGCCAGTTGCACACGACGCACGCGCCAAGAGAAGCAGCACCATAGTGTAGCATAGTTCGCAAGCTTACGTTTAGGGGGGAGCGCGCAGTTCATGAAGTAATGCCACCACGGCCGCATTAAGCCTTTCGCTGCTACAGAGACGTGCTCCCCGCATTCCGCGCTGTGCGCGATTTTGTCACTGCACTGCTCGCCTGTGCAGACACACTTTTGTTGCAGTCGCGAAAGATGGAATATTTCTCAATATTACATGCGACACCTATGTGGTACTTAAATTAAATGAGATATTGTTACACAGTAAATTTTATATGAAATTTAGGTACCTTGTCTACATTTCATTCTCAACATTGTGGCAACTAAAATCGACCATACGGAAAGTATACTCTATGGACATTTACCTCTGCAAACTTTTCAAAATTTCGTGCAGTGGTTTACTATATTTAATGCTGCACAATAACTGGGTTGAACATCGAAACAAAATTAAGTCATTTATGGGGGGAAGGTATCAGTCAGGAAGATGTGTAAAAATCTAATTTTTGGGCCAAATAGTTTTTGTGAAATCGAATGATAAGTGTGTCAAAGCAGTGAGAACAACATGTGTCTGCACAGGCGAGCAGTGCAGTGATGACAAAATCGCGCACAGCGCGGAATGCGGGGAGCACGTGTCTGCAGCAGCGAAAGGGTTAATGAAGAGACAAAGCACGAGAAATTTCAAAAAATTGCATTCAAACGAATGAAATTCGTGAATTAAGACACTTCGATATTGTTTTTAAATAAAAAAAATAATAAGCACCGCACAAGGTTTGAACTCTATACCTTTCGCTTACTAACCCAACGCCTTAAGGGGCTCCAGAACGCCCTATACTTGCAATGTTAAAATAACGCTTATAAATTACATCTTTCCTCACAAAGTATTTGAGGCAGGAAGTTGAACTTTTTACAGATTATTTATTGGAATATGGGCTACAACTTAACACAGGGATTTTACAAAATTTTAGTTCAGTTATTAAAGATGATTTTTTTTCAATTGTAATGAAAATTCACAACATTTTTTTTTCAATTTTTTATTTATATATTCAAAAATATACAGTTTTTTGGAAAATGGCTGTGTTAAATTATGCAGAAAGTACTGTGTAACATTTACTGAAAGTTTGAAACAAATATGTTTGGAAGATCCTTAGAAAACATGTAATTAGTATGAGAAAATGAAAGTTTTGGGAATCGAGCGACAAAGATTGGATTAACTTTTTAGTGCTTTCCAGGTCCATAGGATGGACTATCTTCATCCTCTGCAAACTCCTCCTCCAGCTTCCTCTTGTTCCTTCTCCTGTTTACTCTTGCTTGTATTTCTAGAATCTTTACAGCCCTGTCTGCAGCCCGAAGGCGTTCCTTGTCTAAAGCAAGCATCGCTCGTACCATGTTAGAACCTATCTTCATTCCCATATTTCTAAATGCCTTGCACCTTACAATGTTGCCATCATTGAAAGTCGCAACAGCATCATAGACACCAAAGTGAAGTGTTTCTATTCCAACAGATACAGTCTTGGGGATTCTCGACCATATAACACTATTTACACTTTCATTGGGGTTTTGAGTTTTTCCGTGAATACACTTTTTCAACAGTTCAGGTGCTGCTAAGTCTCTGAAAATAGGTTTTATCACCTCCGTTATTGCATGAGGCAGACTATGCTTATGAGTGTACACTTCACCAGTTAGCAATCCTTTGTTATATTTACACCAACTGTCTTCTTCTTTGGGACACAAGCTATGTTGGGGATTTTCATCGGTTGAAGAAGTATGAAAAAAAAAGAGCCCAAACAGCCTTCTTCATTTCGTCGACACTTTGTGTATTTTGCCTAATAGCCATTCCATAATAGTTCTGCATTTTGTCAATTACACTGTCAGTTAACCTTCCCTTCCCATCCAACCCTTTACCATCACTGAGTTTTTGTTTTTTGTACGAAGCTTTCAGTCGCCGAAGTCTTGTTCCCATTCGCTTCTGTATGTGTCCAATACACTCAAATTTCTGCACTACAACATCATCACCATAGGGCTTCAGTCCTTGAACATGTTTGAAACTTTTAGAATCACCGTCACCAAGGTAATTAACATATCGCACTTTATCACACGCCTCAGAACGCTGGAATATACGGGCAACACCAGCCACTTCCATTCCTTCACTACTGCCACTATAGTTAGCTTTACAATTATTTTCATGTGTACCTTTATATTTTTGTGGACATCTACAATACTTTGATATTACTGCTACATCCAAAACTTTCCCTGTATACATACTGGTGGCAGATACTACACCATGAAGAGATGTGTGTCCCCGTTTATGCCAGGTACCATCGAACGCTGCAGTCAAATCTCTGTTACCATTATTTTCCATTACTGCCTCTCTCACAGCATTCTTCATAGATTCTATACAGACATCTTCTACTTTAGACCCTATTAATTTATTATAGGTCGTAAACTTGGTTGGGGGATTTGGAAGATTCATGATGCCACAGAAAATTGCACCTGCAGTAGCACCCTTACCAACTGAACGCAAGGAATAAACAAATCTAATGTTGTGTTCGTAGATTTTGCTACCATTTTCTTCAGTTGCAGTTACTGCAACACTGTTCCAAAAGGTGGTCATGTATGAACACTTATCACATTTCGGTTGTATTTCACTAGCAAGTCCTACGTGCTTTATTATGGAGAGTTCCAGACCAACTTCACTACAATGAATACATCTTACACAGTTTGAAAAAATTCCTTTGAGAACCGACATATCAAATATTTCATTCACATCCGATTCGCCCATAAAACATTCATAGTTTTCACTCATTGAACCAAGCTTCTTCTGTGAAGTATTTTCTTTCCCACTTTGACTGCTATGGGCAGGTGTACTTGAGAGGTTAGGTTCACTCACTTGGTTATCGTCTTTATTGTTTACAGTAATAACACATACCTTTGGCTTTCCAACATTTCTCCTTTTCTTAAAAGCCTTCAGAGGATTTCTAATAACTTTACTTTTACTCATTATTATACTTCAACAAAACAGAGACTCAAGGAACAGAATTAATTACGAATATTTTCCAGATAACGACAGAGTAAATAAACATGAAACAATCGACAATCACACCAGCGATATATATTGAACCATCACAGGTTAGCCACAACACATACTTTATCTCACATCACTAAAATGTACCTGATGAACACGGACGTTAATAATAACACCATTTGACAGCAGTTTAACAGCGCCACAGTGGGTCACGCCCATGTAGAACACATTTCAAAAATTTTTTAAAAATAGTTGTAGTCTTCGGAATTGAATAAATTATATATCAATTAAAAGGTAATAGTCTGCAGATTCAGAAAACGCAAAAAAGTAAAAATTGAACTTTTCATGATTTTGAGCCCCTTAACCGTTACGCTACCGCAACTCGTCCTACAACGTAACACCACAAGGTATCTAACACGTCACGCAAAATACTGACAGATACTGTTGGTATGATTATGAATTACTCACACTTCGTCGAAGTACAATAGGAAATAAACAATTACCGATGTTCTTTATTGCGAAAAAGCGGTTCGTGAGATTGATACAAACACCTTTCCTTGCTATCGCCTGAATTAGAAGACTTATTGCTTGTTTGGTTTAATTAATTAATAGAATATGAAGCAACTGGTATAAAGAACGCTTTTTTCAAACTTTCTATGAAAGAAAATCTGCTCTCAAGACATTGCTTTTGTTCGATTACTTTATTTATGACTAAACGTTTCTACAACTGAACTCATCAAATACAGTGGAATGTCAGGTCTTAAATGGCTACACAGGAAAATTGAAATGGCGTGGGAGTCGGGACAGGTTCCATCAGAGTGGACGAAAGCAGTAATAATACTAATCTTTAAACATGGAAACAGAAAAGATTGTAACAACTACAGAGGTATCTCTTTAATCAGCGTTGTGGGTAAAATCTTCTCAGGTATTGTTGAAAGGAAAGTGCGAGTATTAGTTGAGGACAAATTGGATGAAAATCAGTGTGGGTTTAGGCCTCTTAGAGGTTGTCAGGACCAGATCTTTAGCTTACGTCAAATAATGGAGAAGTGTTACGAATAGAACAGGGAAATTGTATCTATGCTTTATAGATCTAGAAAAGGCATATGACCGGGTTCCTCGGAGGAAGTTATTGTCTGTTCTACGAGATTATGGAATAGGAGGCAAACTTTTGCAAGCAATTAAAGGTCTTTACATAGAAAGTCACGCAGCAGTTAGAGTTGACGGTAAATTGAGTTCATGGTTCAGAGTAGTTTCAGGGGTAAGACAAGGCTGCAGCCTGTCTCCACTGTAGTTCACATTATTTATGGATCATATGTTGAAAACAATAGACTGGCTGGGTGAGATCAAGATAAGTGAACACAAAATAAGCTGTCTCGGATGACTTAGTTGTGATGGCAGATTCGATTGAAAGTTTGCAAAGTAATATTTCAGAGCTAGATCAGAAATGTAAGGACTATGATATGAAGATTAGCAAAACGAAAGTAATGCCAATGGGAAAGAGATATAAACGGATTGAGTGCCAAATAGGAGGAACAAAGTTAGAATAGGTGGACGGTTTCAAGTACTTAGGATGCATATTCTCAAAGGATGGCAACATAGTGAAAGAACTGGAAGCGAGGTGTAGCAAAGCTAATGCAGTGAGCGCTCAGATACGATCTACTCTCTTCTGCAAGAAGGAAGTCAGTACCAAGACTAAGTTACCTGTGCACCGTTCAATCTTTCGACCAACTTTGTTGTATGGAAGCGAAAGCTGGGTGGATTCAGGTTACCTTATCAATAAGATTGAGGTTACGGATATGAAAGTAGCTAGGATGATTACAGGTACTAGTAGATGGGAATAATGGCAGGAGGGTGTCCACAATGAGGAAATCAAAGAAAAACTGGGAATGAACTCTATAGATGTAGCAGTCAGGGCGAACAGGCTTAGGTGGTTGAGTCATGTTATATGCATGGGAGAAGCAAGGTTACGCAAGAGACTCATGGTTTCAGCAGTAGAGGGTAGGAGGAGTCGGGGTAGACCAAGGAGAAGGTACCTGGATCTGGTTAAGAATGATTTTGAAGTAATAGGCTTAACATCAGAAGAGGCACCAATGGAGGAATTTTATAAGGGTTCTATGCTCCAGACTGAACGCTGAAAGGCATAATCAGTCTTAAATGATGATGACGATGATGATGAGAAACAGGAAATAGTAAAATTATTTCGGCCACTCTTGAACGTCAGGGATGACCTCCAGCTACACATTAACCACGACTTCATGTCTATTGGTTGGGCGTAGCTTTCACTCCCTTAAATACCGTCAACATATCAGGGGGCCAGGCCAAATACAGTCACAAGTAACTGAAACAATCAAAATAGTTTTCAGTGCACTTGGGTATTCAGAAAACGTGAACAGAACCCACCAAGAAACAATTGGATGACTCCAGTTAAGTAACATGTAACAGACGCGAAGCAAATCTATCCTTCAAACCTCCAGCAAATCCCAATCACCATCGACACTGGATCTGCATTCAAACTGTGAAACACGCCCACAGCAGCTACCCACCCTCCTTCGTCGTACGGACTCGGTCACTCGCCAGCGCCACACGTCACTGTTGCTCACACAGCTGATACCCGAACGCAAGCCCCAAGAAGTGCTGCTTTATTTTTCTCTTTATTGTGATTTCATTCCCCTGCCCCATATGGGCAGCGGAGGGCTGTCAGCGGCACAATCCGCCACTCTTCAGCTGAGTGACACGACTACTAAAACAAGAATAAAATGACACATTCATAAGGAGATAAAAAAGGGGAATATAAAAGAGAGTAAGGGGAGAAAATGGAGGTAAAAATACACTGACATGTAGACGTTCATGGGGGACAGTTAAAAAAGTCACCAGAAAGTTAAAAACACAGTTGGCGATTCTTAAAACACAGAGAAGACACTGAATGCGCATGCACAGGTTAAAAGTTGGCCACAGTATTAAAAACACTCCGAAACAACACACTTAAAACCCACTTGGAGCACACACGACGAAGAATAAAACTACTGGGTGGGACCTGCCGAGGGAAAGGTCAGAGAGGATGGAAAAGGAGGGGAGAGCATGGGGCAGCTGGGGAAGCGGCGGGATGAAGAGAGGAGGGGCAACCGTGGGTTCACGAAGAGGCAGGAGACACGTGGGGCGGGAGAGGAAAAGGGAAGACAGGGCAGGAGGGAGCGCAGAGACACTGAAAGGAGGCACAAGAGATGGAGGGGGAGTAGGAGGGGAAAGCTGCTCAGAAGGAGGGAGGGGGAGGAGAGGGAGCCCTGAGGAGGAGGCAGGAAGAGGGGGTTAGAGTTGGTAGGAAGGGTAGATGTCAGGGCGAAGCTCATCATCCGGGAGGGGTAGACAGTGGAAGTTGTGTTGGGAAAGGAGATGGAGCGTGTGGAGATGGAGAGAGGGAGGAACGCAATGGTAAAGGCGTGGCAACTGGTTGAGGGTGGAGGGGAAGGGAGACACCAGGGGGTGAGGGGTATCAAGGTGGCGGCCAATATATAGTGTGCGGATGTGTTCAAGGAGAAGGGGAAGGGGATGAGGTCGTAGAGCATGAGCGTGGGGGACGGAAGGTGGATGCGGAAGGTAAGGCGGAGTGCATGACGTTTGAGGATTTGGAGGGGAGGGGTGGAAATGCAAGCAACGCTGGCATAACAAAGGATGGGGCGTATCATGGATTTGTAGGTGTGAAGGATGATGGAAGGATGCAGACCCCACGTCCGGCTGTTTCAGTAGGCGGAGGCAGTTGTGAGCTTTGTTTTGGATGGTAAGGAGATGGGGAGTCCAGGTGAGGTGCTGGTCGAGTGTGAAGCCAAGGTATTTGAGGGTAGGAGTGAGGTGGATAGGACGGCCATAAATGGTGAGGTAGAAATCATGGACGCGGAAGGAGCAGGTGGTGCAGCCTATAATGATCGCCTGGGTCTTGGAGGGATTAACACAGAGGAACCACTGGTTGCACCAAGTGGTGAATTGGTCAAGGTGGGTTTGGAGGGTACGTTGGGACCATTGAAGGGAGGATAAAGGGCTAGGAAGGCGGTGTCATCAGCGAACTGGAGAAGATGAACAGGAGGGGGAGGTATCAGCAGTGTACAGGAGATAGAGGAGAGGGGAAAGAACAGAACCTTGGGGCATGCCGGCAGAGGGGTAGAAAGTACGGGAGTTGGAATTGTGGATAGTCACATAGGAGGGACGATGGGAGAGGAAGGAAGCAACGAGACGGACGAAGTTGATGGGGAGAGCATAGGTCTGGAGTTTGAAGAGGAGCCCGGGATGCCAGACACGGTCATAGGCGTTCTGGAGATCAAGGTAAACAAAGATAGCGGAGCGATGGGAGTTAAGTTGGAGGGAAAGAAGATTGGTAAGGTTAAGGAGCTAGTCGTCAGCAGAGAAAGAAGGCCGGAAGCCACATTGGGTAAGAGGAAGGAGGCGGTGCTGGTTAAGGTGGCGGTGAATACGGCGAGAGAGGATGGCATCAAAGACCTTACTGAACATGGAGGTGAGGCAGATTGGACGATAGGAAGAGGTAGCAGAGGTGCGTTTGTTTGGTTTAGGGAACAGCAGGACATGGGAAGTCTTCCACAGGTCGGGGTAAAATCCAGTGGAGAGGAGGACATTGTACAGGGTAGCAAGGACAGACAGGAAGGATGGAGGGGATTCCTTGAGGTGACACTAGGTGACGCCATCATGACCAGGGGCGGTGTTGCGTTTGGAGTGGAGGACAAGTGTGATGTCTTGTGCGGTGATGGGAGTGTCGATGTCTGATGGGGGTAACCGATCCAAGTACTGGAAGCTAGGGGCGAGCGGGGGGACAGAGGTGTCAGTGCGATCAAGGACGGTGGGGAAGAGGGAGTAATCAAAATGGGGATCGTCAGGAATGGAGAAGACCTCGGAGAGTTGGGAAGCAAAATGGTTAGCCTTACTGAGGTTGTCAGGAAAGGGTCGATCGTCATGGAGGATGGGGTAATGCGGGATGGGATGGCTACCAGTAAGGCGGTGGAAGGCTGACCAGTACTTGGAGGAGTTGACAGGGAGGGTGGAGTTGAGGCATGTGCATATCTGGCGCCAGTCCCGGCGTTTCTCTGCTGTGAGGAGGTTCCGGATATGTCGCTGTAATTCCCGGTGGTGGGTGAGAGTATCCCGGAGTGCGGAGGAGGGAGAGGTAGAGCCTGTGGGATTCACGCAGAAGGACGGCCTGTGGAGGAAGCGTAGGGCGGTGAGGGTGGATGAGTTTGGTAGGGACATGAGCCTCCACAGCGTCAGTGATGTTCTTCTGAAGGAAGGAAGAGGCATGGGTGATGTCATCAGGGTGGTGAAAGGTGAGGGGGTGGCTTTCGACCCCAAGAAGTGCGCGCGCGCCGCAGTTAAATAGCCATCCGCCAAAGATGCGAAGAAGACAAGCAGGCATCGAAAATCGCATGGAGGTAGAATAAGGGGAGATGGCGCTACAGACTTACGCTGGAAGTTGTTTTGAAGCCAGTGGGCGGGTCCTGCCGCCATCTTGGATCCCCCAAAACATTAGCAGACGAGTGCACGCGATATTTATTTTATATAGTAAATGTTACACTATTTTAGTGAACAACACAGCATAAGGAACGCAAGTTCAAACGTTTTTCTTGTCTTAAATGCGTATTCGATACAGTAATACCACACGAAAATATGACGCTTCTGGCCTCAGTACTGTAATTCCTTTTTGTTTATACACTTCGAATAACCGAGAAGAGAAGTATGTGCTACGAAAAGCGTGCTTTTGTAATCCATTTCTATTCACTTTCATTAACTTGTGTTTGTGTCGATAATTGATAAAGCCAGAACTCCAAATGCAATTATTGATAGTTTAGAGGCACCGATTTGTATTAGTTGCATTTTCAAGTCAAATGCAAATTTTAAACGTTCAAGTTTGCAAGAAACTTACCTTATTTTCTTTGGTTTCCCATAGATGTATGCAGGGATGATATAAACAAGCCAGCTGTCATGTCAACGAAGTGAAAGATTCGTTAAATTGCGAAGGAAAAAAATGGAATTTAAGATTGTGAGACCCATTTTAGTTTACACATCTGCTTTCTTTTTAAATTGTACCTCCCAAGTGACATTCAGTGTAGCGAATAACAGCAGTTTACAGGGTAACACGACAACACACTGATTAGAGTAATGATCTAAATAGCCTGGACTTAGATAGGGAACTTTGCTTTAACAAATATGTAACCCTTTAAGTACTTATAATTTAAGCACTGTAACAGGTGTTCCACAGATTTTACTGAAGATTTAATTAACTACATGTAGTTACATTACTTTTGTATTAAATTATCGCATTAAAAAAAAATTGTCCCCATTTCCAGGATATTTCTTGCCAGGACTTTTCAGTTACTTGGGAATAACCAAACAATGAAAACCAAGTGTATTGCTCACCTCCAGAGAGCTCTTCGCATTGGATTGATTGGAAATCTAAAGTCAAATCACAGAAATAAAACCATACTGCAAAACTTGACAGCACATCAGAATTTCAAGTTTATACTAGAAAATAGTGCTTAAATAAGTCCACTTACGAATGAAATGTGATTTGTTTAAACTTTAGACTAGAATCAGAACGATTAGTACACCCGTAAGCGACGCAAGGTGGCATTTTTTATCAAAACACTTCACGACTACACAGAATCAAACCACCAGAGGCGAATGTTTTGGGGTAGCTAACATGGCGGATCTTCACTTGGGTCGGCTTCAAGTTTGTGACGTCATGACAACTCCTCTTATTTTTACCTCCATGGAAAATCGACTCACCCCGATCGGGATGACAATCGATGGAGACTGGAGCCAGCAGAACGTTGAGGGCTCACCTGCTAACCGAATCCAGGCGGTTATCAAGTCCAGGGGTAGTAAATTATGCTTGTCAAGATCTCTATGGGTGTGAATTGTTTGTCCAATGACCTTATTTCGCCATGGGATCTGTTGTTGACAATACTGAGTCATTCAGAAGAAACTGCTGCAGTCCTTCAGTGAACTCTACATGGCAAAACGACGTACACTATGATGACAGTCCCTTAAGCATTGCACAGAAATGTGTGCGTTATTCAGCGGGTTTCATTATCTAAAGACTTCCAAAAAAGCTCAAAAAGTTGATTGTTACACCCTAAGAATTAAAATCAAAGTTGAAAGCTTTCCTAGTTTGTATAGAAGTTTAACCTTTTCTCTGTAACTTGTTATTTATTCATACATACTCTCAGAATTTTTTCGCATTTAATTAATTTTTTCGTCTACATCTACATACATACTCCGCAATCCACCATACGGTGCGTGGCGGAGGCTACCTCGTACCACAACTAGCATCTTCTCTCCCTGTTCCATTCCAAAACAGAACGAGGGAAAAATGACTGCCTATATGCCTCTGTACGAGCCCTAATCTCTCTTATCTTTGTGGTCTTTCTGCGAAATATAAGTTGACGGCAGTAAACTTGTACTGCAGTCAGCCTCAAACGCTGGTTCTCTAAATTTCCTCAGCAGGGATTCACGAAAAGAACGCCTCCTTTACTGTAGAGACTCCCACCCAAGTTCCTGAAGCATTTCCGTAACACTCGCGTGATGATCAAACCTACCAGTAACAAATCTAGCAGCCCGCCTCTGAATTGCATCTATGTCCTCCCTCAATCCGACCTGATAGGGATCCCAAACGCTCGAGCAGTACTCAAGAATAGGTCGTATTAGTGTTTTATAAGCGGTCTCCTTTACAGATGAACCACATCTTCCCAAAATTCTACCAATGAACCGAAGACGACTATCCGCCTTCCCCACAACTGCCATTACATGCTTGTCCCACTTCATATCGCTCTGCAATGTTACGCCCAGATATTTAATCGACGTGACTGCGTCAAACGCTACATTACTAATGGAGTATTCAAACATTACAGGATTCTTTTTCCTATTCATCTGCATTAATTTACATTTATCTATATTTAGAGTTAGCTGCCATTCTTTACACCAATCACAATTCCTGCCGAAGTCATCTTGTATCCTCCTAGAGTCACTCAACGACGACACCTTCCCGTACACCGCGGCATCATCAGTAAACAGCTGCACATTGCTATCCACCCTATCCGAAAGATCATTTATGTAGACAGAAAACAACAGCGGACCTACCTTTGTGTATAAGTCTTCTAACCATAATTGCGTATATTATGTGCTGACTCGTTCTGTGGCTCGCATTGTCCCAGGGAAGCTGATAAATAACAACTAAATTAAATAAATTAGACATTTGCCATAATTTAAGGAAATCTTTTACTGAAATGTCAGCATGGGATCTGACGTCTGATCCTTTCACATACAAGCCCAGCGTCTTAACCATCTCGCCAATTCGCTCAGTAGTTTTTGGTCAATATCTTTACTTATTTCTCTCAGCCTATTCAGGAGTATACATTCGGATTGGATTAGTTTTGTGCTCTTTAAAAGGCGACGGAAACCTAACATTTCTGCTGTGAAATCACCTGCTGAGACGTGATGATAACGAATAATGTGCTTTGGCAGAATGTCTCTCGCTTATTATCGGCTGCCGCAGAGAAAACAGAAATAACTCCGTCTGAGTCAAGGAATCTAGCTGCGGAAAATCAACTGTCGAAAGTTACAAAACCTGTTTGTGAGCTGAGTTCCCGCAAGGCCGTTGGAAATCGTCCCAGTTGATATTCGCACAACGGACGCGCCATGTGGAGGCTGGCGTCGCGGTCACCTTTCGAGTGCGACGTCATCACACTTCACATGTTCAGCAGATGTTTTGTGACACGATTCTAAATAAAGGGGATTGTTACATGCCATTACCTTTTATTTTGTACGTATTGTATTTGGTACGCAGTACACCGTACTGCTAACCTTGTTAGCCATCTTGTCACAAAAAGTGAACTAATATTATTATCTGTTCCAGGTTTAGTCAAAATTTTTACTGTTGGCTCGAAGAAACGGAAATTTCTTTTTTTTCGCAGGCAGAAGCTTACAATGTTTTAAGCAATTAATTTAGTCTAACATAGAGGTCTCGGAACAAAAGGCTTCTACTTTGGTTAACAAAATTCACAAACCTCTGAAAATAGTTTGAAATTTACCTTTCAGTTATTTTACGAGGTGCGGCTAGAAAAAAACCGGACTGATGCTGGAAAAAACATTTATTTACAATTATTTACAATTTCATGTTATCTCCTTCAATGTACTCTCCTCCTCGGTCTCTACACCGCTCCATACGAATTTTCCACTGTTCATAGCAATGCTGCAGATCATTTTCGGTAAGTCCATACATTACTTCCGTCGCTTTTTCTTTTACTGCTTCAACAGTCTCAAATCTAGTTCCTTTCAAAGCTGACTTGACTTTAGGGAAAAGAAAAAAGTCTCAGGGGGCCAAATCAGGTGAGTAGGGTGGATGATCTAAGATGGGAATGTTGTGTTTTGCCAAAAACGTCTTCACTGACAACGCACTGTGAGCTGGAGCATTGTCTTGGTGAAGGATCCATGACTTTTTTCTCCACAAATCGTTCCGTTTTCTCCGTACTCGCTCACATAGGGTAGCCAGGACGCTAATGTAGTAATGCTGATTCACTGTTTGTCCCTCTGGTACCCAATCAATGTGCACAATCCCTTTGATGTCAAAAAAAAAAAAACAATCATCATTGCCTTGAATTTCGATTTTGACATTCGTGCTTTTTTTTGTCGTGGAGAACCAGGAGTTTTCCAATGTAAGAAGGTGGGATGACTTTCAATGTTTTCCAGGATGTCAGAAAAAATCATTCTTCGGCGTTCCTTCTGTTCAATGGTGAGATACTTTGGACCATTTTTGAACACACTTTGTTCATGTTGAAACTTTCATGAAGAATCTGCCTAACACTTTCCTTGTCAACTCCTGTTACCTCAGACACTGCTCTGATTGTTAAACGGCGATCTTGTCGAACAAGTTTACCGATTTTTTCAATGTTTGCATCGGTTTTTGCTGACAATGGTCTGCCAGTGCGAGTGTCATCACTGGTGTCTTCGCGGCCATCTTTAAATCGTTTAGACCACTCAAACACTTGTGTTCGCGATAAACAATCATCGCCGTACACTTGTTGTAACATTACAAACGTTTCACTTGCAGATTTTCCTAGTTTGAAACAAAATTTGATGTTAACACGCTGTTCTTTCTGTACACTCAACATTTTCCGACGCACAGACAAAACCTCAACTACTTAAAACAGACGCCACGGGCAGACTGAGTGCAGGAGGCAGATGAAACTCGAGCTGTAGGCGGAGCGAGAGTCACGTGACAGGCCACGCGACTTTCAGCCTTATTGCATTCGTTTTATTGTTTCACCAGTACTAGTCCGGTTTTTTTCTAGCCACACCTCGTATATCTTTGTTTCTAACCAGGTCACTGGAGTGAAGCCGAACAAAATTTCTCAGTTTATATTATTGTTGTTGCATATGTCGCCACATGTATAGACTGGCATGTAATGGAGGATTAAACCTTCTGACCGTCGCTCAGTACTCATGTAACACGTAAGGAATATGGAACTTTCTTTTCCGTCCCAGGCAGTCATCTAAACTTTCTGTGCCTGACTGAAGCTTGCACTTTTCATCTTTACGCCACGTGCCTGTCTGAGCATTTGTCTTCATTTCTTCAAGATCCCAGTAAGTTTCAGCATCTGAATGAAGAAAGCTGTTCATAGCAATGTTAGCACGTCTTCGGCAGGTGAAGGTAATTTCTGCTTGTTTTTAGTAATTTTGAACTGGAATGTATTTAGAAAATCTAAATGCGCTAACCCTTAACTCGCGAGGTGACGTTTCTGTAACGTATACCACAGGGTGTGGTCTCTGGGACCCTTATGTTGAAACCGAGATTTAAGGCAAAAATCGTATTAAATTTTTAATTTAGACTATATAACATGTAAGGATGTAGAGGCTTATCTCACTAGGGGTAAGATAGATACTGCCTACAGGAAAATGAGACCTGTCGAGAAAAGAGAGCCACTTGTATGAATATCAAGAGCTCAGATGGAAACCCAGTTCTAAGCAAAGAAGGGAAAGCAGAAAGGTGGAAGGAGTGTGTAGAGGGTCTATACAAGGGTGATGTGCTTGAGGACAATATTATAGAAATGGAAGAGGTGTAGATAAAGATGAAATAGGAGATACGATACTGCGTGAAGAGTTTGACAGAGCACTGAAAGACCTGAGTCGAAACAAGGCCCCGGGAGTAGACAACATTCCATTAGAACTACTGATGGCCTTGGGAGAGCCAGTCATGACAAAACCCTACCATCTGGTGAGCTAGATGTATGAGACAGGCGAAATACCCTCAGACTTCAAGAAGAATATAATAATTCCAATCCCAAAGAAAGCAGGTGTTGACAGATGTGAAAATTACCGAACTATTAGTTTAATAAGTCACAGCTGCAAAATACTAACGCGATTTTTTTAAAGACGAATGGAAAAACTGGTAGAAGCCGACCTCGGGGAAGATCAGTTTGGATTCCGTAGAAATGTTGGAACACGTGAGGCAATACTGACCCTACGACTTATCTTAGAAACTAGATTAAGGAAAGGCAAACCTACGTTTCTAGCATTTGTAGACTTAGAGAAAGCTTTTGACAATGTTAACTGGAATATTCTCTTCCAAATTCTAAAGGCGGCAGGGGAAAATACAGGGAGCGAAAGGCTATTTACAAATTGTACAGAAACCAGAAGGCAGTTATAAGAGTCATGAAAGGACATGAAAGGGAAGCAGTAGTTGGGATGGGAGTGAGACAGGGTTGTAGTCTGTCCCCGATGTTATTCATATATTGAGCAAGCACTAAAGGAAACAAAAGAAAAATTCGGAGTAGGTATTAAAATCCATGGAGAAGAAATAATTCTGTCAGAGACAGCAAACTACTTGGAAGAGCAGTTGAACGGAATTGACAGTGTCTGGAAAGGAGGATATAAGATGAACATCAACAAAAGCAAAACGGAATGTAGTCGAATTAAGTCGGGTGATGCTGAGGGAATTAGATTAGGAAATGATACGCTTAAACTAGCAAAGGAGTTTTGCTATTTGAGGAGCAATTATAGTATTTCTATTTTTTAATTACTTCAGTATAAATGATATTTAAAATTTCTTTCCTTATTGAAGAAGAACCGTTCCAGATGTGTACGTTGAGTCACACTCCCACACACAGAACAATTACACTTGTGCTTTGGTTTCGTAGGTTTTATAGTTGCTGGGGACTTAATTAATTAATTGTGTTAACGAAAATTTTCATTTCATTCTTTGTTGTTGTTCTATGCAGTCAGATTGCGTACAAATACTAGTCAGGGCCAACCGTTTACGAGACACAGCGTAATCGGACACACAGCTACTAAAAAACTAAAAAATATTTGCATTATATATAATTAAGCCCCCATGCACGTGGCGACCGCTGCTTCGGATCGTCCCTTGGAATTCTTCTGATTGTAAAAATAGTAGACAGTAGTATTGTTGTAGTAATTTGTAGTGTAGTAATTGTAGTCTATATTGCATGTGTAGATTTGGTAATTGTCATTCTTCTAATGGTATTTCATAATTTAATTTTGTTGTTTTGTATACGCGTTTGACAATCTAGTGCAATTATTTCAATTGTTCGTTAATCGTGTTTGAGGGAAACATCTCGTGTGAATGGTATTGTTGGAGATAAGGAGGCATTGTGTGTAATTTTCGTACAGTGACGAGTTTTGTATGTTTTGTAAATGATTACGCGATCGATGAAAAAGGCGAAAATGATGAATAGTGAGAATGACGAAATTGTTGACATTGCAAACTCGCCAACACAGGACAACAGTATGATGAATAATGAAGTGGAAAACAATTTAATAAGTCGGGAAAATAGTCCGGAACCATTTCGAAATTTTTCTCAATCAGAAAATTCAAAGAATACGAGATCAACGATAGAAGATTCTGAAATAGTATCGAACTCGGATAGCTTTATGGCTATGCAGAAGGAAGTTAGTTTTGCGGGAAATGTTATGGGCGAAAAGAATTTTGAACCATTTAATATGGAGCAGTTGATGAGTGCAATATTAAATTTGGGATCTCGGTTAGACTCACAAATGGGAACAATGGAAACACGGTTAGGATCTGAATTTAAAACAGAGATGGAAACTTTGCCAACACGGTTAGACTCACAAATAGGATCAATTAGAACTGAGATGGGAACAATGGAAACACGGTTAGACTCACTTGGATCACAGTTAGGATTTGAATTAAAAACAGAGATAGGGACAATTAAAACTGAGATGGGAACAATGGAAACACGGTTAGACTCACGAATAGGGACATGTTTCAAAAATATGAAAGATGAATTAAAGAAAGAAATCAGAGAAGAAGTACAACCGATTTTGAATTCTCACAATAACAGACTAATTGCAGTAGAGATTAGACAAAAGGAACAGGATAGAGAACAGGAAGAAAGAGATCGCGTGATAGTACAAAAATTTACAGAGTTAAATTTACAACGTACACACGATAAGGATGAAATATTTGAGAGAATCGAGGAATCCGTACCAAATGACAGAATAAATAACCTAACACAACAATATGAACAGTTAACTACCAAATGTGTTAATACTGAAACCCGAGTCGCGACACTTACGGAAGACGTAAATAAACAGAAAGAACAAATAGGTGATTTATCGGAAAGAGTTGAGGAGATTTCAGATAAACTGACAAGTCTTAGTTTAAGTGGGGTCAGAGATTCAGATGATACAGCACCATTGCCATTTGCAGTAACCGAAGAATACCAGAACATAAATAAACATGTTGAAAATCAGGGAAAATTTAATGAACGCGTGAAAAGGGAATTTGAGGCATTAAAAAAGCAAGTCAAACAGATTGAAGGCGAAATCGTAGGAAAAGACGGAAAAAGAAATTTAGATTCACAGATACCAGAGGGGTTTGAAGAAAATAATTTGTTTCATTTACGGGATGCAACAAGAGAGCGCCAGGCGCGTGAATTTAACAATAATCGTCATTGTGACTGGAACAGACGCGGTAGGTCTTTGTCGCCACGAGGCGAAAACTTTGACTATAAACGCTTTTTGACTGTTCGGAAATTTAAGATCTTCCGCAATTCTAAGAATGACATACATCCATGTGCATGGTTAGATCAATTTATGTACGCACTTCCACTAAATTGGCCACTAAGACACAAACTGGAAATTATGTGCGGCTATTAAAGTCCTCAGGGGATTCACTACTCTAAGTGAATATGTGCCGTAGCGTGCATAGGGCCCTGAGCTGTAGTGGTGCTATTTCCCTTTTAGTTTTCTGCACCGCTGCCTACTCTTTTACTATTCTTTGCATCTGTCAAACCAACTCTTCGACTATCAATCTATCTAGACAGTAGATAAACAAAAACCGGATATGACTATTTTACCTAAAAGTGATTTCGGAAATTACCGTTTGGACTTACTGTATCTTCATCAGCATTCATTCGTAGCTTAAACGAAATTTTACCTGTTTGTCTTCGTGACAATATTACTTCATATGTTGACGATATTCTTATTGCTAAACGTTCTTGGAGTGAGCACAACAAAATTTTGGATTCATTATTACGTATTTTTGCAAGAGTTGGCATTACAGAGAACTTGGAAAAATCTGAATTTGGTCGTGCTCAGGTGAAATTTCTCGGTCACATTATTTCTACAGAAGGTATTCTTCCTGATCCAGAGAAACTAGACGCTATTCGTAACTATGCTGTTCCTACCACAAAACGTGATGTTCGAAGTTTCCTTGGTGTCTGTAATTTTCTTAGACGCTTTGTTAGATTGGACAATTTGGCCACACCTCGTTTATGTGAACTATCTGGAAGGAAATCTAATTGGTGTTGGGATGAGGAAGCTCAGTCAGAATTTGAACAACTCCGTGATGCTTTAGTTGCTGCTCCACTTCTTTCACACCCGGATTTATCTAAAGATTTTTGTTTGGCGACGGACTCGTCATACAAGGGCCTAGGGGCACACTTATTTCAAGAGATAGAAGAAGACGGCGTTGTAGTACAGAAAACTATTGCATTTGGAAGTCGTGTTCTCTCTAAATCAGAAAAGAATTATTCGATTACGGAACTTGAAGCTTTGGCTGTTGTATGGGCTTTCACAAAATTTCGGACATTTTTGTTTGACAGACATACTGAGGTTTACACCGATCATCGAGCTCTGGAATTTCTTATGTCGGCAAAATTAACTCATGGCAGATTGTCACGATGGGCGCTGTACCTACAGGAATTTGACTTTAGTATTGTTTACATTCAGGGTTCTTCAAATATTGTTGCTGATGCTTTATCACGTGCACCTGTGGGTTTGAAACAAAGTGCTGAAGAGGACTGCAAGGAAAACAATTATTGTTTGATGTATATTCAAGGTCTTGCGTTTGAGAACTTTATTTCTTCTTCGCTCCAGGACATCGCTAAAGAGCAAAATAAGGATCCAATCTGGAAGGACATCAAGGAGAAGTGGAGGAGAAAGGAAAGCGTAGCGATTAGACAGCATTATTTAGTTCACAATGACATTCTTTTTAAACGAAAATCGGTCGACAACTCTGTTTGGTTAGTTTCTATTCCTGATGAGTGGGTTAATAAGCTGATTTGGTATACGCATTTCAGTTATGCACACTTTGGTCCCAGAAAATGCTTTCATAAATTACGGGAAAAACGTATTCGATCTGTTCTGGCCAAATGCAAATTATGTCAAAAGGCTAAGCCGCCAACAATTTCTCACAGAGCACCGTTGTTTCCTATCATTCCAGCGAAATTAAAGGAGATGGCTGCAGTTGATTTGTTCGGTCCAGTGGTTCGTTCTACTAATGGTTTTGCGTACGTTTTCGTAGCAGTGGAGTTGACATCAAAATATGTGTGTTTTACACCTTTACGCAAAGCAACAGCTCGTTCAGTATCTAATGCTTTCATTAACCATTTTCTTAAAGAAGTCGGTCATGTTGATAAGGTTATATCAGATAATGGTCACAGTTTCGTTCTAAAATTTGACTTCTTACTCTACAGCGTCGTAAAATTAAACCAATCTTCATTTCACTTTTTCACCCTCAATCTAATGCTTCAGAGAGATGGATGAAGGAAATCAATAAATTGTGTCGTCTTTATTGTCATCAGAATCACAGAACGTGGGATCAGTATCTTCATATTTTTCAAAACATTCTGAATGAACTTCCTAATGATTCAACTTCTTTACCGCATATACTGATATTAAAAAACAAAGCACCGACAAATCGCATATCTGAAATCGTTCCTTTTCCGCCTTCACGGAAACTGCGGCATTCTGAAGTTGTGAACATGGCTCTGCAAAATATTGCATCTGCGGCTGCTAGAAGAGAGAAATCAGCTAAACATCCTGGTCGTTTAAAAATCTTGTCAGTTGGTCAGAAGGTGTTAATTAAGTCTCATTGTTTGTTTCACAAAGGAAAAGGCTTGTGTCGCAAATTTTTTTCAACTTTATAACTGTCCATATAGAATTCGCAAAATTATTCATGATAACACTGTTGAAGTAGAAACTCTTAAATCACGGCGCTCTAAGGGAATACATCACATATCAAACGTAAAAATTTTTGTGGAATGATATACTTTTGAAAAATTTTTGTGGAATGACATACTTTCGAGAAACCAACAGTTTACGTAAACATGCAGAGAATACAAGGATGCCGCATTGTGTTTTGGCGGCGGCATATACTCAAAGCAACAGTCAAGTCTGCGCGCCGCACAAGGCAGTCGTTGACCGCAAACAATTGTTTCCTACGTCACGCGCCTACAGCTGATCGAGCGCTCAGTGCGAATGGACTGACAGCCGTAAACAAATACACAGTTCAATTTCTCCGATTAAATTCAGTATAAAGCTATAGTGACTTGATGAATTATGTTATTAACATTCAGTATTTTTCAGGATACGGTTCTATAAAATATTTAAGAACTTCAGGTAAATGCTGTGCGTGTCCGACGTTAAGACGACTTGCTATCGAGAAATTTTCAGGAAGACTGTAATTTCCAAGAAGAAACTAATAAACTAAAAAAGGTAAATATTAATTGAGTTCATTTTTCAGGTAACATATTTCCACTTAGGTACGTACTTTAGACGTAATTTGCTGCTCGCAATTACGTGATTCATACTTTGTGCTAATTTCATGTTCTATGAATTTACTTGTGAAGCGGCGTGCTTGCGTACATTTGCTGATTTTTGTCAATGTTTTATTAATGAACAGGGTTGTTATTTGTATATATTATGCATCGCTTGGCTGCACTGCTTTTTCACTGATGTCATATTTTTTTTATTATGTGCCAGCTGTGCTTATTTATTTAAATTATAATTGTCACCTGATTCGTTGTGCTGTTGTGTATGTAAGTTATACTTCGTGATTTATCTGCTTGCGCCTTCATGTTTACTTATTAAGATGACATATGAACATTTATTTGCTTATGCTGATATGATGCTAATGACCTGTTTATTATGTTAGATAATATATTTGCTGCCTTGCTTATGGATTGCATATTTATACATTTCTGTTTTGTTGTCATAACTACTCTTTAATTTGGTATATAGAAAAGCTGATATACTGTGTATGAACATAGAGTTTAGGTCGCACTATTGTATTAATTATAGATTGTTCGCTTGGCAGAGCCTCGTTGTAAGAATTGTGCTGCATCCACTTGTTGACATTCTGTTCTCTACTGTTATATTTACTCGCTATTGCATGTTTTGCTTACGCTCAGTGCCTTATATTTTTAAGATAGGAAAATGAACTGCTATAATTCGACATAAACGACATTAGTACAAGAAACTTCATAGAAGTCACATGAGCTGGAGATTTTATGGAAGCTGTATAAATTTATGCTAATAGGAAGGAAGCTAACGACATGACATACAAAAACTAGGTTTAGACCATTGACAGTTATTACACTGCATTTTTCGTGAGCAATTGAAATAGTAAGTGCCACTTGACACAAAAAATACTCCACATGTTTGCTTCTGCCATAATTCTTGAAGTGGTGTACACACTGTGAAATATTATGATCATTCACACTCCGTAGTCGTACTTAATTACTGAGAGTTATCCGAACTAAGTTTGTTAGAGGTCATGTATGCATTTCTTTTGTTTATAATTCATAATGAGTAGAAGATTTGGCTCAGATGGATTACACAGAGGTTGTGTGTTGACAGTGTGTCTTCGGATTGTATGGGATGATGAGGTTTGCATTAGGATTTTATCTGTACTTGTTCGAGGAGACTGGCTAGAGGAAAGAGTTGTTATGGAAGTGAAATGATATTGGCGATAAGGTTTATATGTGTGGACGTATTGAAGAGATATTATTGAGGTATTGAGATTATATGAAGTTGATGATTATTGGAGTTTTTGTGGACAAGAGGTAAGGTAAATGATATTGATGATAAGATTTATATGTATCGACATAAGAGGTATTGTTGAAGTATTGAGATTATGTGATGCTGATGATTATTGGAGTTTTGGTGGATAAGAGGTAAAGTAAGTGAGGTGCATTTTTTTTTTTTTGTTGGTCTATATGGAACAAGGAGGGTGAAGATAGCAGACTAGAACACTAAAGTAGAAGGAAGATTGTCTACACACACTTTGTTATGTCAATAAGCAGTACATATTTTTTTTTTTTTTTTGGAGAGAGGAAGTAATTGCATATCTTGGCTCACTGACAGTTGTTCAGCAACAGTACATTTGATTTGGCTTGGCAAACATTGGTCTTGACATGATGACTATGACGTTGACTTAACTATTATTGACTGTTATACATTGCTGCCACTAGTACTTGATACACATGATGAACATGAAATTTTGACAGAATTGCATTTACACAGTTAACACTATTCAATTACACAGTAGTACTTAATGTGGATGAAAGATGAGTGAGTGTGTTTTCCTTTCCTAATCCTACCCACCTATCTCCTAAATATTATTTTATTTGTTTGTAGTGGCTTGCACTGACACCCATAAATATTATAGGTTTACTGATATTTGAGTATTTGTAATAGTTAATATGACAATTATCTGATATCATTTGTGTGTTTATTAGAATTTATATGTTTAGTGTGTAAAAGCATTTGTATGTGTATTCAAACTATTGTTCATGCCTGAACTGTCTGATTAGTGATGGTGAATATTATGAACTGTTACCTGCACTTGTTCAACATTGCTGGGTGCCACTAATGGAACCGCTTCTGCTGAGAAATGTGACTTGTTGCTGTGTGTACCTCTTCAACATTGCTGGGTGCCACAGATGGAACTACTTCTACTGAAATAATGTCACTTGTTGGTGTCTGCACCTGCTCAACATTACTGGGTGTCACTAATGGAACTGCTTCTACTGAAATGTCACTTGTTGGTGTCTGCACCTACTCAACATTGCTGGGTGCCACTAATGGAACTGCTTCTACTGACATAATGTCACTTGTTGGTGTCTGCACCTGTTCAACATTACTGGGTGGCATTGATGAACTGCTTCTACTGAAATAATGTCACTTGTTGGTGTCTGCACCTGTTCAACATTGCTGGGTGCCACTAATGGAACTGCTTCTACTGACATAATGTCACTTGTTGGTGTCTGCACTTGTTCAACATTGCTGGGTGCAACTGATGGAACTGCTTTTATTGAAATGATGTCACTTGTTGCTGTCTGCACCTACTCAACATTACTGGGTGCCACTGATGGACTGTTTTTACTGAGAAATGTGACTTGTTGCTGTGTGTACCTGCTCAACATCACTGGGTGCCACTGATGGACTGCTTCTACTGAAATAATGTCACTTGTTGGTGTCTGCACTTGTTCAACAGTACTGGGTGCCACTGTTAGAACTGTTTCTACTGAAATGATGTTACTTCTTGCTGTCTGCACCTACTCAACATTGCTGGGTGCCACTGATGGATTGCTTCTACTGAAATAATGTCACTTGTTGGCGTCTGCACCTGTTCAACAATGCTGGGTGCCACTGATGGACTGCTTCTACTGAAAAGATGTCACCTGTTGGTGTCTGTACTTGCTCAACATTGCTGAGTGCCACTAATGGAACTGCTTCTGCTGAATGATGTCACTTGTTGGTGTCTGCACCTGTTGACCATTGCTGGGTGCTACTGCTGGAACTAATCATTGAAAGCGTTTTATGTGAACATTTGTATAAACTAATTTTTTGTGTATTGTGTAAACTATTATGTAAAGCCACATGTATGAAAGAATTTGTATTGCCTACTGTATTTTATATATTAGGTTATTGAAAGGTCAGTGCAAAGCCAAAATTTTAACTAATTATGTGATATTTAGGTATTAATGTTATCTTTTATTTTTGTCTGTATTTTTGTGGACGAATTTGGTGGTATTTTCACCACCAATGCTGGCAAAAATACCAACAAATTCTGGCCCGTGGAGGAGGGGCATATGAAAGGTGGCTACACTGAGCCACAGCGCCAGAGATTGCGCGAAAGAGTATTATTCAGCCGCCTCCACTGGCATTGCCTGTTAAGAACTCGGTAGTAGTCAGTGCTTGTTGAGATGTGCTAGTGAAGAGTGCTTGTCGAGAGGTCGTGGTGGAGAGTTCTTGTTGAGATGTGGTAGTAGAGAGTCGGTGTGGAGATATATTGTAATGACTAGAGTGATTTTCGTCAATACATGAAGGTAAAAAAAAAAAAAATTCCTTTTCTTTTTATTATCACAATGTCTTAAATAATGCAGCATTACAGGTTCAGTCAACAAAGCATCTGGCGTGTGTTCTTGTATTAGAGTGTAATTCTGGTTTTCTTACGCAATTATAGTATTTCTATTTTTTAATTACTTCAGTATAAATGATATTTAAAATTTCTTTCCTTATTGAAGAAGAACCGTGCCAGATGTGTACGTTGAGTCACACTCCCACACACAGAACAATTACACTTGTGCTTTGGTTTCGTAGGTTTTATAGTTGCTGGGGACTTAATTAATTAATTGTGTTAACGAAAATTTTCATTTCATTCTTTGTTGTTGTTCTATGCAGTCAGATTGCGTACAAATACTAGTCAGGGCCAACCGTTTACGAGAGACAGCGTAATCGGGCACACAGCTACTAAAAAACTAAAAATATTTGCATTATATATAATTAAGCCCCCATGCATCTGGCAATGGCAAGGAAAGCGTTTCTGAAGAAGAAAAATTTGTTAACATCGAGTATAGATTTAAATGTCAGGAATTCTTTTCTGAAAGTATTTGTAGTTACGTATGGAAGTGAAACATGGACGGTAAATAGTTTGGACAAGAAGAGAATAGAAGCTTTCGAAATGTGGTGCTACAGAAGAATGCTGAAGATTAGATGGGTAGATCACATAACTAATGAGGAGGTATTGAATAGAATTGGGGAGGAGTTTGTGGCACAACTTGACTAGAAGAAGGGATCGGTTGGTAGGACATGTTCCGAGGCATCAAGGGATCACCAATTTATTATTGGAGGGCAGCGTGGAGGGTAAAAATCGTAGAGGGAGACCAAGAGATGAATACACTAAGCAGATTCAGAAGGATGTAGGTTGCAGTAAGTACTGGGAGATCAAGTAGCTTGCACAGGATAGAGTAGCATAGAGAGCTGCATCAAACCGGTCTCAGGACTGAAGACCACAGCAACGACAACAAGCGTTGCTTAAATGCTCCTAGTTTATTTTATTGCAATAAACAAAGCCTGCAGCATTTTAATATTTATCACACAAAAGAGCATAATTTTATGCGGTTCTTTTAAAAGATACACACAAATGATCAGTTAGAGTACTGAGTTTTACATTCTGAAAAATTATATAATCCCTGTAGCAAATAAATTTCCAAATAGATCTAAATCCCAAGATTTAAATTTGTGCTTAAAAATTCCACCCGATAGGTACAAAACGAAAGTCTGTCAAATTGGTATTCATTGCTGGGAAGTACATTTGTCTTACCACCACTCAGAAAACATTCGATTTTAACAGACACTTTAAGTATTTCAATGAAGAAACAGAATGTTCCCCGTCACAACTTTCTTCCTCTGAATGATACTCACGTTCGATAATAGAACTGTGAGCACTGACTAATGTAAAATCGTAGTCTTTTTAGTTTATTTGTTCATCAATATCACTGTCACCTGCCTCTATAGACCGACAAACAATTTCATTAAACTCAGGAAAGTTGAAACTGACACATTCGTGTGAACACATTTTGACCGGTACGGTAGGTACGTAGTTCGCGAGGCGTGGTCTAGGAGGGTCCAACACCTATCAGTAACACGTGTCAACAATAAACACAGAAGGCGATAACGCAACCGATAGCAAAACATCGTAGGCTTGGCAGTTTAAAGAGAGTAAGGGGAGCACAGAAGCATTCCACCACAACTGGTCCTGGGGAGCGATTTCGAAATCTTTCGCGCGGTCTGAGAGACCACACCTCGTGAATTTAGGGCTAATATACTGTAAGTTATCCAAAAGGTAAATGTTTATTTCCTCACAACAATACAGCGATAGATTTATTTTAGATTTAACAGTGGGTCTACACTAGGTGATCAAAAGTATCCGGACCCCACCAAAAACATACGTTTTTCATATTATGTTCATTGTACTGCCACCTACTGCCAGGTACTCCCTATCATTAAACATCATGAGAGAGCAGAATGGCCGGCCGGAGTGGCCGTGCGGTTCTAGGCGCTACAGTCTGGAACCGAGCAACCGCTACGGTCGCAGGTTGTGAATCCTGCCTCGGACATGGATGTGTGTGATGTCCTTAGGTTAGTTAGGTTTAATTAGTTCTAAGTTCTAAGCGACCGATGACCTCAGAAGTTAAGTCGCATAGTGCTCAGAGCCATTTGAACCATTTGAAGAGCAGAATGTGGCGCTCCGCGGAACTAAAGGACTTCGAACGTGGTCAGGTGATTGGGTGTCATTTGTGTCATACGTCTGTACGCCAGATCTCAACACTCCTAAACGTCCCTAGACCCACTGTTTCCGATGTGACAGTGAAGTGGAAACGTGAAGGGACACGTACAGCACAAAAGCGTTCAGGCCGAAATCGTCTCTTGACTGACAGAGACAGCCGACGTCTGAAGAGGATCGTAATGTGTAATAGGCATACATCTATCCAGGTCATCACACAGGAATTCCAAACTGGATCAGGATCCAGTGCAAGTACTATGACAGTTAGGCGGGAGGAGAGAAAAGTAGGATTACATGGTCGAGCGGCTGCTCATAAGTCACACGGGTAAATGACAAACGACGCCTCGGTTGGTATAAGGAGCGTAAACATTGGACAATTGAACAGTGGAAGACCGATGTGTGGAGTGACGAATCACGGTACACAGTGTGGCGATCCGATGGCAGGGTGTGGGTATGTCGAATAGCCGGTGAACGTCATCTGCCAGCATGTGTAGCGCCAACAGTAAATTTCGGAGGTGGTGGTGTAATTGTGTGGTCGTGTTTCTCATGTAAGGGGCTTGCACCCCTTGTTGTGTTTTAGTAACCTTCTTGCTTCCCACTGTTGAAGAGCGATTCGGCGATGATGACTGCACCTTTCAATAAGATCGAGCACCTGTTCATAATGCACGGCTTGTGGCGGAGTGGTTACAGGACAATAAGGTTCATGTAATGGACTGGCCTGCACAGAATCCTGACCCGAATCCTATAGAACACATTTTGGATGTTTAGGACCGCCGACCACGTGCCAGGCCTCACCTACTGACATCGATACCTCTCCTCAGTGCAGCACTCCGTGAAGAATGGGCTGCCATTCCCCAAGATACCTTCTAGCACCTGATTGAACGTATGCCTGCGAGAGTGGAAGCTGTCATCTAGGCTAAGGGTGGGCCAACACCATATTCTAGCATTACCTATGGAGGGCGCCACGAAATTTTTAAGTCATTTTCAGCCAGGTGTCCGGATATTTTGATCACTTAGTGTACGTTCGGCAAAGACCTATAGTTTCACACTCACGAGAGAGAATACAGGACGAAGAAGAGAGTGAGGAATAATAGGAGGAATATGATAACAAACCACTTCCAGTGAGGTAACACCCTAGAACGACTAGTCCTGTAGTAACACCAACAGCCCAACAGCACGGATGTTCCGTGCCATGCGGCTACCTGAGGTGATGTATAAAAGCCACTAAAGTCGTTGTGGGTTATCTAAATGCAAGAGTTTCAGATTTGTGAATTGCAGTAATTGCAACAAAAAATCTTTCTTTCACAGAAAAAAGGAACTGCATTTTGCGATTCTATAAAAAATTAGCAGAATGGACCATGTACATAAGGACTTTAGAAAAACAGAGACGCACGTTGTCCCAGCTAAGTCCATTGCGCAGCAAGAGTGGCGCGTGATCGGAAGAGAGTACATGTTCAGGGGTTCACTGCAGAAGTAACAGGAGCGTCGCAGTGTGGGAGTGAAATGGTGCACCAAATCGAAATTAAAATCAGTGTTGGAGTACATCGGACAATCCCTAAGGGCAAAACACCTAAATCGCAGACAGGTTCACGTGAAATATGGACCAAATGCAAAGTTGCGTCCTGGCGCATGAAAGTGTGCCAACAATGTTACCAAAGATTCCGTTTAGTATTCATGTAGATGTCTTCACACTCTTATTATTTAGAGTCAACTGCCACTTTTTGCACCATAGAGATATATTCTCCAATTGGTTTTTAACTGGTTTTCATCGCCTGACGACTTTACAAGGCGGAAAGTGACAGCATCATCTGCAAACACTATAACAAGGGTACTCAGATTGTCTCCTAAATCGCTTTCCTGATCCATTCGTAGCACGATCGTCCCGCGTCTCTGACGTCAGCGCCACGCCATTTGTGTGTGGATTGGAGCTTACGCGGAGATGTCAGGACTGCAGATATGGATCTGTGAATAAACTAAACATTAGTTGCGTAACTCCGTTTTTCGAGGTCAGTGTTGGGCTATCAAGAACAGGAGAGGTGGTGGTGTTGCCTTCCTGATCACATAAATGCCCTGATGTTCCAAGAAAATCATTCAGAACACATAATTTCCCGGTTTTTAATCGAGAAACAAAACGCGTGCAGTAACACGTCTCATTTAATTAATTATTTTTGAAGACAAGCTTACTAGAAGTAGAACATTATAGACATATTTTCACAATACATAGGCCCGCCATATTTGGTTCAGCTGTCTTATCCGTAAATAAAGTGTAAGAGAGAAGGAAAGCACGTATTACTTACTCCAGTCTCTAACTTGCCGATCTTCCATTTTATGGCCTGCGAGAAAATAAGACCAAAGGAGCATGACTTAAACTATTTCTCCTAATGCCACTGCAGCTATACGGAAATTAATTTTGTGAAGATATTGAGCCATCCGCCGTGTGACAGTAGTGGTTACCGAATACTGTCTGGCATGTACAAACGCTTGCTCTAACCATCTGCAGTCAGACGAAATGTTTAAATTGTATCTCTGATACTGATCAGTAATATTACACAGGTTTTAGGATTAACAGAGTGTACCTAAGTACCTAACGTTGCAGACAATATTACCAAGTTATTACAATAAAAAATTATTATTGACCATTAAAATTGCTACACCAAGAGGAAATGCAGATGATAAACGGGTATTAATTGGACAAATATATTATACTAGAACTGACATGTGATTACATGTTAACGCAATTTGGGTGCATAGATCCTGAGAAGTCAGTACCCAGCACAACCACCTCTGGCCGTAATAACGGCCTTGATACGCCTGGGCATTGAGTCAAACAGAGCTTGGATGGCGTGTACAGGTACAGCTGCTCATGCAGCTTCAACACGACAGCACAGTTCATCAAGAGAAGTGACTGGCGTATTGTGACGAGCCAGTTGCTCGGCCACCATTGACCAGACGATTTCAGTTGGTGAGAGATCTGGAGAATGTGCCGGCCAGGGCAGCAGTCGAACACTTTCTGTATCCAGAAAGGCTGCAACATGCGGTCGTGCATGTAGGGTTTCGCAGGAATCGAATGAAGGGTAGAGCCACGGGTCGTAACACATCTGAAATGTAACGTCCACTGTTCAAAGTGCCATCAATGCGAACAAGAGGTGACCGAGACGTGTAACCAATGGCACCCCATACCATCACACCGGGTGATACGCCAGTATGGCGATGACGAATACACGCTTCCAATGTGCGTTCACCGCGATGTCACCAGACACGGATGCGACCATCGTGATGCTGTAAACAGAACCTGGATTCATCAGTAAAAATGACGTTTTGCGTTTCGTGCAACCAGGTTCGTCGTTGAGTACACCATCGCAGGCGCTCCTGTCTGTGATGCAGCGTCAAGGGTAACCGCAGCCATGGTCTCCAAGCTGATAGTCCAAGCTGCTGCAAACGTCGTCGAACTGTTCGTGCAGATAGTTGTTGTCTTGAAAACGTCCGCATCTGTTGACTCAGGGATCGAGACGTGGCTGCACGATCCGTTACAGCCATGCGGATAAGATGCCTGTCATCTCGACTGCTAGTGATACGTGACCGCTGGGATCCAGCACGGCGTTCCGTATTACCCTCCTGAACCCACCGATTCCATATTCTGCTAACAGTCATGGGATTGGACCTCGACCAACGCGAGCAGCAATTTCGCGATACGGTAAACCGCAATCGCGATAGGCTACAATCCGACTTTTATCAAAGTCGGAAACGTGATGGTACGCATTTCTCCTCCTTACACGAGGCATCACAACAACGTTTCACCAGGCAACTCCCGTCAACTGCTGTTTGTGTATGAGAAATCGGTTAGTAACTTTCCTCATGTCAGCACGTTGTAGGTGTCGCCACCGGCGCCAACCTTGTGTGAATGCTTTGAAGAGCATCTTCTTCCTGTCGGTTAAATTTCGCGTCTGTAGCACGTCATCTTCGCGGTGTAGCAATTTTTCTGGGTAGTAGTGTATGTATATGTATTGGAAACAAACTAGCCCCTTCCACCCGCTCCCTAGCCCGTCAATCGTTGGGCTAACCATCCAACATTGTAAAAAACTGACAGGTTCCTATACTCTCACACCCAGCCTCGGACTGGAACGGAAAACGACCCAAGCTTATGAATAAAGGACTACCAATAGGTACATGGGGCCGAAATGTACTATAACCCTGGGTTCAATGAGGGGTGGCGATGGGGTGGCTGGACTGCTGTGGTCTGTTGTGGGGTTGTGAATCACTGAAGGCTATGGCGGGGCAAAGCCTCTCCATCGTTTCTAGGTCCCCGGTTTAATACACAATATAGAAGAATATATATCAGTCCGTCTTGTTTCTGAAGAAAATAATTTTATTTGCTTTCTAATTCACAAAAAAAAGACAAATTTTTGCTATGGCTTTTTCCTTTCTAATTCACAAAACGAAAATAATTTTTTGCTATGGCTTTTTCTTTTGTTGCATCATCATAGCCTTATTATCAATTACAAAATATCACTATAACAGAGAAGAAATGTAAGCGTAAGGGTAGTAATGCAGTTTGGTATGAACACAAGTGTCCCTCATTTTTCTTTTTGCACTTTCGTCAGCCTGCATCTACCTGATATGAAGACCGACTCATCACTGCCCAGTCCACACTGCCAAGGACAGAAACTTGAAGTTTGGAGAAAGTGTGGTTGTTACGCTGTAGGCATCGTTTAAGAAGAGACTGTCAATTCCACTCCTAAGGGGGTGAAATAGGGGATGAAAAGCTTTTTGAAAGTATGTCGCTATTGATGGAATTTTGAACCTAGAAAAGCGAAAACTGGTATCTGGTTTCTCAGTCAGTAAATAAAAAATACGTGTTTCACCATTTTTTGAAATTCGGCCACTAATCGGATAAAATAGCTGTGAAAGATTTTTTGAAAATAAATAGTCAGTAAAGAACTATTAAAGGATTTTTAAGGCTACATCTACGGCAACTAGTATTTACCTTCTCGGTTAGAACTAATAAAAAATACGCGGTTCAGTGTTTCTGGAAAGGTAACCTCTAAAAGGTTGCAATAGAGATTGACAATTTTTAAGAAAATATTTCCTTACATTAAAAAAAATTTAAAGCTAAATTTATGAATATTTTACCTCTCGGTTAGATGTAAAGAAATATTTGTTACATGATCAAAGTTGCTATGGAACTATTTCCACAAGAACACAAAAGGCATGAGTAACAAAAACTTTGGACTCCAGCTAAGAGAATCGCTTTTTGATCAGAAGCACATTCTGAAAAGACGATGCTTATACGGTCTTAATTAGCGTGAAAGGTTTATTAGATGTGGCAATTTGTGAACAACATTAAAATTCGGTTAAATGAAAACAAAACAAAAAAAATCTCTGCAGGCCATACAGACTGCACGAGAGAAGCACAAGGCCCTAAGCTAGTTTATAACTATTAGGCTTATTATTATTATCATTATCATTATTACCATTATTACTGGAACGACAGCACAATGTTATACCGACAGAGCGAGCGCGTTCTGTGGTTAGCATACTGGACTCGCATTCAAACACGCATCCAGCCATCCTGATTTAGGTTTTCCGTGATTTCCCTAAATCGCCCCAAGGAAATGACGGACGGTTTCTTTGAAAGGGCACTGCCGACTTCCTTTCGGATCCTAGAAACAATACGAACTCGTGCTCCGTCCCTCATCTCCCTTTCGTTTTTCTTTTATATCGCTATAATAATTCATAGCAACGGATGTGTGGAAAGGAGTACTTTAGTAACATTATAGGTGTCTCAGCGATGCTGCCACTGAGAAACACAGTTACTTGAAACAAGTCTAGACCTTCTACTAGATAGGTCTCCACAAGCCCAGAGTTTCTCAAACAACAAAGTGATACCATGTGTTAGAAATATTTAAAAGAAAAATGAAAGAGGAATTCAGGTACCCATCACAGTATTCTAGGGTAAAAACTACTTACCAGTTAGGCCTCGGTCTATTGCGACTGGCTGATTCGATATGTAGTTTCCATATACGGCATCTAGTTTCGTAGTCTTTTGTTTTAATTCCATTTTATGGTTTCAGCAAGATATTCAAATTGTGAGAAAGTCGTTTGATTTTATCCATATTCGTCTCCATGAATATTGCAGGTCACATATTGTGTCTCTTCCAAAGACTGGCTTTTTCTGCACTTTCTTTCACCGAGTTCAGATCGATGTCGGGCTAATTAAATGCCGCGTGTTAATTTTAGTAAATCATCTGCGTATGCTTGGCAATCTGTACCCAATTTTCCTCTGCCTAAAGTTATTGGTTGATCAGTCTTGAGGACTGATTTCTGTTTGCACCATTCTTGTAACGCCTTCTTAAGGACATAGTTGAAATTGAGACACCTCATTTCCTTGTCTTACTCTCGTTTTGATTTCGAAACGATCTAAACAGTTCCCCCATGAATTTAATCTTGAAATTACTGTTTGTCAGCGTTATTGTTATTGTAGAGGAATTCAGCCTGATGCAAGCTATCGTTTTACAGTTTTGTTTTCATCTAGTCATGTTTCACTCTGTGTACTTTCTTCAGAGTGTTTACTTGATTATTTTATTTCTGCAAAAATGTTGTTACGTCTGCATCTACGTGATTACGCTGCTTTCTTCAGAGTGTTTACTTGATTATTTTATTTCTGCAAAAATGTTGTTACGTCTACATCTACGTGATTACGCTGCTATTCTCAATTAAGTGCCTGGAAGAGGGTTCAATGAAACGCCTTAAAGCTGACTCTCTACCGTTCCACTCTCGAACGGCGCGTGGGAAAAACGAGCACTTAAGTTTTTTGTGCGAGCCCTGATTTCCCTTATTTTATCGTGATGATCATTTCTCCCTATGTAGGTGGGCGCCAACAGAATGTTTTCGCAATCAGAGGAGAAAACTGGTGATTGAAATTTTATGAGAAGTTCCCGTCGCAACGAAAAACACCTTTGTTTTAATGATTGCCACTCCAATTCATGTATCATGTCCGAGGCACTATCTCCCGTATTTCGCGATAATACAAAACGAGCCGCCCTTCTTTGAACTTTTTCAATATCATCCGTCAGTCCCACCTGATACGGATCCCACACCGCACAGCAATACTCCAGAATAGCGTGGGAAATTGTAGTGTAAGCAGTCTCTTTAGTAGATCTATTGCACCTTTTATGTGTTCTGCCAGTGAATCGCAGTCTTTCGTTTGCTCTACCCACAACATTTTCTATGAGATCGTTCCAACTTAGGTTATTTGTAATTGTAATCCCTACGTATTTAGCTGAATTTACTGCCTTCAGATTTGTGTAACTTACCACGTAATCGAAATTTAGCGGATTTCTTTTAGTACTCATTCACACTTTTCTTTATTCAGCCACTTTTCGCACCACACAGATATCTAAATCATTTCGCAATTCATTTTGGTCATCCGATGACTTTACAAGACGGTAAATGACAGCATCATCTGCAAATAATCTAAGAGGGCTACTCATATTGTCTCCTACGTCGTTAATACAAATCAGGAACAATAGAGGGACTATAGCACTTCCTAGGAGAACGCCGGATATTACTTCTGTTTTACTCGATGACTTTCCGTCTATTACTACGAACTGTGATCTTTCTGAGAGGAAATCACGAATCCAGTCGCACAACTGAGGTGATATTTCATAGGCACACAGTTTGGTTAGAAGATGCTTGTGAGGAACGGTGTCGAAAGCTTATATGAACTTTTGGCACATACATTTGAAAAAGGAACAGTTGTTAAGTGTGAAATATTTTACATTAGTTTGCATACAGTTCAGTGTTGAAACATATATCACTGAAAGGAGGCATTATATGTTGTTGGTATACCATCTGGCTAAAGGTTTTCGATTTGTAGCAAATTTGGAAATAAGACCGATATATCCATTTGCTTACATAGTCGCATGGAGCTTTTATTTGTTTATGCTGGTAGCTTTATGTACTACACAATCTACAACTTGTCATCCACAAACAACAAAACATATTTTTTTTCTGTTTATTGTTCATTTCCGACTTGCAGTCGCTATGTATCGAGTTACTTGGAATGTTACTCACGGTGTTTGATGTTCTGGTGCTTTTCTTTTACCTTGTTTGAGGCGAGTGAACGTGTATATTTCATTTGATGTTAAAGTTGCATTTACATTTTTAGCTAAGCAGAAAGCATGGCTGTGTGGTGATCATTTGTTTAGTTCCGTGTGTGTCTGGGACTTCGTGCCAGATCTTCAAGTATTGTTCACGTGCAGCTTGTGTGTGTATGTGTGCGTGCGTGCGTGTGTGTGTGTGTGTGTGTGTGTGTGTGTGTGTGTGTGTGCGTGTGTGTGCGCGCGTGTGTGTTTGAGAGAGAGAGAGAGTGAGAAAGAGAGAGTTAAGACGGTTATTAGTATTATTCATGTAACAATAATACCATATGAAGTCATGTATTCAGATGCAGAGCTCAAACTCCAGCCGAATTGCTTTTTATAACATCTTCTCTCTAATTAATGGACACGAAGCCCAGTTAAACGTTATTAAGGAGAAGTTGGCTCTTCCACGGTTTCGGTTCTGAATGAGTTGTATAAAAGAAAAGATGCATAAACACACATAAATGTTGAAACGCCCCCTTAGAAAAATTAATGAATTACTGTGCTGATAAACCTCTTACATTATTTGATTTTCGAACAGCTGAGCAGAACTGAACTTACTCAGACATTTTGGGCGCAACGCAATCTGACTTTCAAAAATCCCTACAAAAGAATGGCCCTAACAATAAGCTCTACCTTTCATTAATCACTTACCTCACAAAAATCTTCGTTACTTAAACTACTGCAATACAGCGAGCGCCACTACTGCCAGCTAAATAAAAGATTCTAACTACTGAAGGCACTAACTGCTGATAGGCATAGTTAGCAAATGAAAGATTTTGATAGAGAACAAATAACGTATTTACCTTAATAGTGTTCAAAAGTTATAACATATATATCAGTCCATGATATCCAATATTACAAATTTACTGTCTCTGTCCAGATCATCCGCTCTCAAAACTCCGCCATCTCTCTCGCCACATCCACCTCTGCTGGCGGCTCACCTCCAACTGCGCAACGCTACGCGCTGTTCACATCCAGCTGCCCAACACTACAATAGCAAATTCCAACAATGCCACCCAGCCACAAACTTCACACAGCACAGCCAGTGATTTTCATACAGAGCGCTAGGTAGCGGTGGCGTTACCAATATAAGAACCTAAACAGCCTACTTACATAGCCCCCATGCTCCCCACAAAAAATTTTACAAATTGTTTTGGGCACTGGCCAATACATATTTGTTAAATTTTTTTCACAATTACAATAACATAGAAATCAAATGGACACACTTATTGATACAATGTTGGTCAAAAGCTAAAATTTCCTCACAGTCCATAAAGACAGTCCTGATCGTTCATCACAGTAAAATTGCAGTGTTTTTGTCAAAATCTGAGCAGTAAAAGAAAATGCACACGGAGGAACCTAAACAGCCTACTTACAATGTATATATGCATAAATGTGAATAAATGTACATAGTATTACTTATAGGGTACGGTGAACTGGGGGTAGGATACGGGTTGTCATCGACTGTCCATGGAGGGACGTTTTGTTTGAGTCACCTGTCTTCTAACTAGTCTGATACGGCCCGCCACGAATACCTCCCCTGCGCCAGAGTCTTCATCAAATGGTTCAAATGGCTCTGAGGTCATCAGTCCCCTAGAACTTAGAACTACTTAAACCTAACTAACCTAAGGACATCACATACATCCATGCCCGAGGAAGGATTCGAACCTGTGACGTAGCGGTCGCGCGGTTGCAGACTGTAGCGCCTTGAACCGCTCGGCCACTCCGGCCGGCAGAGTCTCCATCCCAGAGTACCACTTGCAGTCGGCCGCTGTGGCGAGCGGTTCTAGGCGCTTCAGTCCGGAACAGCGCTGCTGCTACGGTCGCAGGTTCGAATCCTGCCTCGGGCATGAATGTGTGTGATTTCCTTAGGATAGTTCTAAGTCTAGGGGACTGATGACCTCAGATGTTAAGTCCCATAGAGCTATTTTGAACCATTTTTTAACCACTTGCAACCTAAACCCTCAGCTATTTTCTGGCTGTGTTCTAATCTCTGTCTTCCTCTACAGTTTTTACCCTCTACAGCTCCGTCTAGAACCATGGAAGTTATTCCCTAATGTCTTAACAGATGTCCTATCACCTTGTCTCTTCTTCTTGCCAGTGTTTTGCATATATTATTTTCGTCTCCGATTCTGCGCAGAACCTTATCATTCCTTACTTTATCAGGCCACCTAATTTTCAACATTCGTCTTTTCACTACTTTACAATACTGTGCTCCAAACGTACATTCTCAGAAATTTCTGTCTCAGACTAAGGTCCATTCTTGATATTAGTCGACTTCTCTTGGCCAGGAATGCCTTTTTTCCCAGTGCTAGTCACCTTTTGATGTCCTCCTTTTCCCGTTCTTCATGGATTATTGTGCTGCCTACGTAGTAGAACTCCTTAACTTCATCTTCTTCGAGACCATCAATTCTGATGGTAAATTTCCAGCTGTTCTCGTTTTTGCTACTTTTAATTACTTTCGTCTTTCTTCGATTTACTCTCAGTCCATATTCTGTACTCGTTAGACTGTTCTGTCCATTCGACACATCCTGTAATTCTTCTTCACTTTTACAGAGGATAGCAATGTCATCAGCGAATCGTATCATTGATATCCTTTCACCTTCAATTTTGATTCCACACTTGAACCTTTCTTGTATATTCATCATTGCTTCTTCGATGTATCGGCTGAGCAGTTGGTTCGAAACACTAACATCATGTCTTACGCCTTTTTAAGCAGAGCAATTCGTCTTCCACTCTTATTATTCCCCCGTGGCTTTTGTAGGTGATATGTATCACCCGTCTTGCTTCCATTATCAGCCGCAACGTCAGAACCGCCTCTCTTGTGCCTTTACCTTTTCTAAAGCTATCGTAATCGTCATATAACACATACACCATTTTCTTTTCCATTGTTATATATATTATTCTTGTCAGTAACTTGGATGCAAGAACTGTTAGGCTGATTGTGCAGTAATTCTCGCACTAGTCAGCTCTTGCAATCTTCGGACTTGTGTGGATGATTTTTTTCTTTAAGTCGGATGGCATATCCACAGACTCATTCATTGTATACACCAACGCCATTTTGTTTCCATTTCCTAGAATTATCTTCTGTCGTCTTTGATATTCCTAGAATGGTCTTCTGCCTTATTTGATATTAAGACTTGCAAAGTTCTTTTAAATTCTGATTCTAATAGGGACTCCTTATCTCTTCTGAATCTACCTCTATTTCTTGATCTCTCACACCTGACAAATCTTACTCCTCATAGAGGCATTCAGTGTACTCTTTCCACCTATCCATTCTCTCCCCTGCATTTAACATTGGAATTCCCGTTGCACTCTAATGTTACCGCCATTGCTTTTAAATTCATAGAAGGTTTTTTTGCTTTCCTTTACATTGAGTCAGTCCTTCCGACAATCTTTTCTTTTCCAATTTCTTCACACTTTTTAAGCAGCCGTTTTGTCTTATCTTACCTGCACTTCCTATTTATTCCATTCCTCATTGACTTGTGTTTTTGTATTCCTGAATGTTCCTGACCGTTTTTGCACATCCTTCTTCCATCGATCTACTGAAGTATTTCTGTACACAGGAATTATTAACTAAAACAAACTTCTTCAGTCAGAAATTTTCGCGTTTTATTAAATAGTCGATGCATTTCGGTCCATGTGGGTCAATCATCAGGTGTAACTTGTCTTAATACGTGATTTATTTTTGTTCTTGAATGAGGTGAAATGCATATTTATGTCAAAAAAACGTTTAATGTTAGATTATGATTTTCGTAAGTCAAATGCAGAAAATATATGCAAAACAGTGGAAAATCTGAAAAGTCTAAACTTACCATATAACGAAAGAAGAGCGTTTTTAACTTTTTAAAGCCATCATGCATTTGTTTCTCCATTTCCTCATGGAACTGTTTCTTCTGTTACCCATGGCTTCTTCGCAGTCACCTCTTTTGTATCTATGTTTGCCTTTCCAACTTCTGTGATTGCTCTTCTTAGAGATGTCCATTCCACTTCAACTGTTCTGCCTACTGAGCTATTCTTTATCGCGGTATCAATAGCCTTAGAGAATTTCAAGCGTAACTCTTAATTCGTTAGTACTTCAATATCGCATTTCTTTGCACTTTGCTTTTTCCTGACTAGTCTCTTAGCTTACAGTTCATCACTACTAAATTGTGATTTGAGTCGATGTATACTCCTGGATACATGTTACAATCGAGCATCCGATTTCGCATTCTCGCCTGACCATGATGTAGTCTAACTGAAATCTTCCCATTCATCCTGGCCTCTTCCAACTGTAATTCCTCCTCTTGTAATTCTTGAACTGAGTATTCGCTACTAGTAGTTGCAGTTTATTGCACAACTCAGTCTTTCTCCTCTCTCATTCTTAGTACCAGCCCTACATTCTCCCATAACATTTTCTTCTACTGTGTCCCCTACATCAGCATACCAGTCCTCCATTATTATTAAATTTTCATCTCCCTTTATGTACTGACTTGCACATTCAACATCCTCATATACTTTCTCTATCTCTTCATCCTCAGCTGAATCGATGACTGGGTGGTTTTTATTACGAGGGTTATTCGGAAAGTAATGAAAGATCGGCCACAAAATGGAAACCACGGTGAAAATCCGATGAAGTTTTGCACAGGTGTGTTGGGCAGTGTCTCTGGTATGCCCGTCGATCACGTTACGTCGTTTGTTTTAGTTCTGAGCATACAGGTAGCACATAAAAATACCCAGAACAGTAAATGTCTCCCGCCAAGGACGAGGGCCTGGTGAGAAATTTCGCCTGAAGCTATGCAGCCAACATTACATAACTGTCATGCGTTTTCTTCTTCGAGACAATTCTCAGCCGCATTCCACAGGGGCAAGGAAGATGCTCCTGCATCGTTTTCAATTGGAAATGTTTGATTACCCGCAATACAGCCAGTAATTGTCTCCCTCTGAGTTTAACCTCTGCTCACATGAACCGCTGGCTATGAAGGCAACGTTTTGGCACAGACAACGCGCTGTCGGCCAGCGTTGAGAATAGGCGGAAAGCACTGGCGCCTGCCTCCTATAACTAGGGTATTGGAAAGTTAGTACAACGCTACGACAAACGTCTAAGTCGGATTGGCGACTATGGAGATAAGTAGTTGGAAGTTGTAGCTAACTGCTGCAAATAAAACAGTTTTGATTTTCACTGTTCCATACTTTCCGAATAGGTCTCGCATATTGCCGGTAATGACGGAGGTCCAATGTGGGCTTTAATTGTCGTGCGGGATCGAAGTTTGGTAGACACGGTAATGCGTTAATTCGGAACAGATTTAGGCTGGGAAAAAAAATTAGTTCCAATTTTGGACACCAGGTGAAAATCAGGTGCTGTACGCTGTTTGTATGACGGTATGATACCCGTGCTGCCATTTGACATGCCATAACGTGTCTACAGTATGGCTATCGAGAAGAAAGGCTCTGTGCCGTTAGTGAAACTGTTTTATAAGAACGGCAGCAATTATAGCGCCGCATTGAGAGAGAATCACCAACTCAAAAGATCTGAGGAGACGCCCCATGAGTTTAAAGGGTTCGGAGAGGATGATAATGAAATTCGAAAGCCTGCGTGAGCTTGGTGAGGCACCTAGGAGGGGAAGGCGTCTTATCCCAGTGGAAGTTATTGACGAGGTTGCTGTTGGTGTAATGTAACGCAACACGTGCCCTGGGTAACGCTAATGCACATGCAGCGTCTGGAGAATTGTCCAACACATGGCCAACAGTACGGAGAGTTACACAGTCTGTTCTACGTTGGGAGGCGTACAATACCCAGATGGTGCAGCAACTGAAACCCCATGATGTGCAGTAACGTTCTCTATTTACTCTTAGTTTCTAGCACGGATTGTGAGTAGGCTGTTTAGGTTTATGTTGGTAACGCCATGTAGCGCTCTATATGAAAATCGCTGACTGTGCTGTGTGCAGTCTATGGCTGGTTTGCATTGATGTTTGCTATTATAGTGTTGGGAAGCTGGATGTGAACAGCGCGTAGTGTTGCGCAGTTGGAGGTGAGCCGCCAGCAGTGGTGGATGTGGGGAGTGAGATGGCGGAGTTTTGAGAGCGGATGATCCGGACAGACAGTAAATTTGTAAGACTGGATCTCATGAACTCATATATATATATATATATATATATATATATATATATATATATATATATATATATATATATATATATAATGACTTTTGAACACTATTAAGCTAAATACGTTATCTGTTCTCTATCAAAATCTTTCATTTGCTAACTATGCCTATCAGTATTTAGTGCCTTCAGTAGTTAGTGGCGCTCGCTGTATTGCAGTAGTTCGAGTAACGAAGATTTTTGTGAGGTAAGAATTCATGAAAGGTATAGAATATTGTTAGTCAGGGCCATTCTTTTGTAGGGATTTTTGAAAGTCAGATTGCGTTGCGCTAAAAATATTGTGTGTCAGTTTAGTGTTGATCAGAATAGGTAAAGAGCGAAATGTCTGAGTACGTTCAGTTCTGCTCAGCTGTTTGAACATCAAATAATGTAAGAGGTTAATCAGCACAGTTAATTTATAATTTTGTGAGGGGACGTTTCAGGATCAAAGTTAACTTGTGGCCGACCTATACTCTGCGAAGCGACGAGCCATATTTTACGCTACAGGCTGCAGTGAATTCACAGAAACGTCAAATTTGGGGTACTATTTAACTGCGTTTAACAGAGAGCCATTGTACTCGCCATATGTGACTGTATGGCTGGATTTACAAGCACCTCTATTCTCGGTTTGTTCTTCTTTTAAGAGACTACAGCGACTTCTGCACGTTATCGAGACTTCCTTCTATAGCATGTTATTCCTGCTTTGGAAGAGTGCAACTATGCGGTAACCTCTGTTTTCATACAAGTTGGGGCAACACCTCGTGCCGCTAGGTCAGTGAAAGTTCTACTCGTAACCTTTCATGAACCTGTTATCTCCAGAGGTTTTACAGATGCATTGCCAGTCTAACAATACCACCACTTGCAAAGTAGGTTGGAAATCAGATTAATAATGTTGCTCACGCAGCATATGTTCGCTTTATCGGGCAACAACTACGTTATTGGCTGTGGATGGTATCGATAGAATGGAAATAATGAAGTCACTGTAAAAAAGTCATTAATTTTGCCACTTATCTTGAATGGATTCCCACGTAGATTTCGTCGAAGTTGTTATGGCTCATCTAGATGATTCTAGGGTGATTCCCCTTTGACTGCTACAAGGTCCAGATCTGTATTTGAGCAATATTTGAAGACCTAACAAATGCGTTGTTCAGGAAATTCTTAATGATCAAACAATCCCAGATCAGAACAATGGTATGGTAGAAATAATTTTTGGCTCGGTGTTCACGATCCACATTTTTATTAAGCTTCTTGTAAATTCACATATACTTCTTCTTAATTGTCACATCATCAAGAAAACAGTTTTGTATCAATCTTCATATATTTAATTTCCACTTTAACCAAACACAAGACTTGACTGTTGTTTTACAAAGCGAAATAGCAACTTAACTTCAGCAAAGTGAAACAAAGACTGCTCTGTGAGCATTCGCGCCAAAACGATTACAAGTAAGTCAAAGATTATGACAGTCTCACAGAAATGAATACACACCAGAACCATATCACTGTAATATACCGATAGATTCGAGTAACTATACATTTATAAAACCAAATGTGAATATTGTCACAAAAATATGTCTGTTACTTCGCAGAAAAGTAGTACGATATTACTGGTATCGAGAACTGAGGTTGGAGTGCAGTAATGGCCACGTAAATAAAGATCCGTTACACCACCAAGCTCATCTGATCTAAGTCCGTGTGACTTTTGGCTCTGAGGATATGTAAAAGAAAGTGTTTACCCGTGACACATTCGGTCTCCACCTGACCTTATCAGCTAATAGGAATACGTAGCTAAAATTCCACTGCAACTGCTACGAACAAATGTTGACAAGTCGTTTTACGGATAGAGGATTGTTACTCATATTGAACAATTTTTGTACGCGGCTAAGTCAATTATTGGTTCAAATGGCTCTGAGCACTATGGGACGCAACCGCTGAGGTCATTAGTCCCCTAGAACTTAGAACTAGTTAAACCTAACTAACCTAAGGACATCACACACATCTATGCCCGAGGCAGGATTCGAACCTGCGACCGTAGCGGTCTTGCGGTTCCAGACTGCAGCGCCTTTAACCGCACGGCCACTTTGGGCGGCAGGTCAATTATTATCCGCAATTCAGTTTCATTTTGTTTATTTTGGTAGTACTGTCGTTTTACGTAGATGACGCATGCTTTGTTTATTTGTTGTTATATCTTTGAAATTTTCAAGCTGCTAGGTTAGTTTAGTTATCGCTGCCATGCTGTTAACCATGGCTGCTCGGCTGTCTATTTGCACCAAAGAAGAGCAACGTTCAGTGATCCGTTTTTTGTGGTCGGAATGCGTATCAGGGGCCGACTTTCGGTATAGTACGGAAACAGTGTTTTGCCACGACGGAGTGTCTACGAATGGATTGAAAAATTCCGAAATGGTCGCACAAGTGTTACGCACGTTGAAGGAGCCGGACGAACGTTTACCGCCACAAATGAGGAAACCATTGAGAGTTCACGTGAAATGATTCTCTTGGACAGGCCACGAAGTGGCACATCGTCTGCATATTAGTCACGTTTCTGCCTACGAAATTATCTACAACAGACTTGGGTTTCATAAACTTTGTGCAAGTTGGGTCCTAAAACAACTAACACAGTTGCATAAACAAACGCGCTTGGACATCTGCAAAAAAGCATTTGGATCGCTATGGTAACGAAGGGGACTTCTTAGACAGGATCATTACTGGTGATGAAACATGGATCCGTTATTACGAGCCGGAGAGTAAACGGCAGAGTATGGAATGGAAACATCCAAACTCGCCGTGGAAGAAAAAGTTCAAGACCCAGCCGTCCGCAGGAAAACTGATGCTTACGGTGTTTTGGGACGCACAATGTCCAGTACTGGAACATCGTGGCGAAAGGGGGACAACAGTAAACAGTGTACGTTACAGAGAGATGCTTACTGCCAGGCTAAAGCTTGCAGTTCGAAGCAAACGCCGAGGATTGCTGTCAAAAGGTGCTGTGTTGTTGCACGACAATGCCCGTCCGCATACTGGTGCCCACACTGCTGAAACGCTCCAGAAACTCAAATTTGAAGTACTGGATCATCCTCCGTATAGTCCCGATCTTGCCCCTTCTGACTATCACTTGTTTAGTCCACTCAAACAGGCATTAAGGGGCCGTCGATTTCCCTCGGGCGAAGCAGTGAAAGAAGCGGTGCATTCCTGGCTCGCAGCTCAACCGACAACCTTCTTTTATGAGGGCATCAGGAAGCTTGTACAACGATGGACCGAGTGCGTTGAAACGCAAGGAGACAATGTCGAAAAATGATGTTCTTGCAACTTTCGTATTGATGATGATGTGGTCTTCAGTCCTGAAACTGATTTGATGCAGCTCTCCCTGCTACTCTATCCTATGCAAACTTCTTCATCTCCCAGTAACTACTGCAACCTACATCTTTCTGAATCTGCTTAGTATATTCATCTCTTGGTCTCCCTCTACGATTTTTACCCTCCACGATGCCCTCCAATACGAAATTGGTGATCCCTTTATGCTTCAGAACATGTCCTACCAACCGGTCCCTTCTTCTAGTCAAGTTGTGCCACAAACTTCTCTTCTCCGCAATTCTATTCAATACCTCCTCATTAGTTATGTGATCTACCCATCTAATCTTCAGCATTCCTCTGTAGCACCACATTTCAAAAGCTTCTCTTCTCTTCTTATCCAAACTATTTATCGTCCATGTTTCACTTCCATACAGGCTACACTCCAGACAAATACTTTCAGAAACGAGTTCCTGACATTTAAATCTAAACTCGATGTTCACAAATTTCTCTTCTTCAGATACGCTTTCCTTGCCATTGCCAATCCACATTTTATATACTCTCTACTTCGACCACCATCAGTTATTTTGTTCCCCAAATAGCAGAACTCTTTTACTACTTTAAGTGTCTCATTTCCTAATCTAATTCCCTCAGCATCACCCGACTTTATTCGACTGCATTCCATTATCCTCGTTTTGCTTTTGTTGATGTTCATCTTATATCCTCCTTTCAAGACACTATCCATTCCGTTCAACTGCTCTTCTAACAAGGGAACCTCCCCACCGCACCCCCCTCAGATTTAGTTATAAGTTGCCACAGGCCTTGAAAAACTGAACACAGATCAATCGAGAAAACAGGAAGAAGTTATGTGCAACTATGAAAAAAAAGAAAAATATAGAAACTGAGTAGTCCATGTACAAGATATGCAACAGTGAGGGAAACGTAAACTCACGTGCGCAGTGGTCCCGTGGTTAACGTGAACAGCTATGGAACGAGAGGTCGTTGGCGCAAGTCTTTCCTTGTGCGAAAATTTTAATTTTTTATTTTCAGACAATTATTATCCGTCCGTCCGATGCGAAGTAACTGCGCCGTAGTGTGGGGACGCTACACCTGAACAAGAAAACCTAAATCGGGCAAGGTAGAAGAATCTTTTTACCCATTCGCCAAGTGTACAAGTTAGGTGGTTCAACAACACATTGTTGTCATGTGACGCACATGCCGTCACCAGTGTCGTATAGAATATATCAGACGTATTTTCCTTTGGAGGAATCGGTTGACCTATGACCTTGCGATCAAATGTTTTCAGTTCCCATTGGAGAGGCACGTCCTTTCGTCTACTAATCGCACGGTTTTACGGTGCGGTCGCAAAACACAGACACTAAACTTATTACAGTGAACAGAGACGTCAGTGAACGAACGGACAGATCATAACTTTGCGAAAATAAAAAAAGTAAAATTCTTATGGAGGGGAGAATTGAACTAAGGACCTCTCGTCCCGCAGGCGCATCTGAGCTCACATTATCCTTAATGTTGCCTATCTTGCACATAGACTACTCAGTTTGTATATTTTGCTTTTTTTTCATAGTTGCACATAACTTCTTCCTGTTTTCTCGATTGACCTGTGTTCAGTTTTTCAAGGCCTATCCACTGTACCAACTTATAAGTAAATCTGAGGGGGGTGGGTGCGATGGGGAGGTTCCCTTGTAAGTCCTTTGCTCTGACAGAATTACAGTGTCATCGGCGAACCTCAAAGTTTCTATTTCTTCTCCATGGATTTTAATACCTACTGCTTGCTCAATATACAGATTGAATAACATCGGGGATAGAATACAACCCTGTCTCACTCCATTCTCAACCAGTGCTTCCCTTTCGTGTCCCTCGACTGTTATAACTGCCATCTGGATTCTGTACAAATTGTAAATAGCCTTTCGCTCCCTGTATTTTACCCCCGCCACCTTCAGAATTTGAAAGAAAGTATTCCAGTCAACATTGTCAAAAGCTTTGTCTAAGTCTACAAATGTTAGAAACGTGGGTTTGCCTTTCCTTAATCTCTCTTCTAACATAAGTCGTAAGGTCAGTATTGTCTCACGTGTTCCAATATTTCTACGGAATCCAAACTGATCTTCCCCGAGGTCGGCTTCTACCAGTTTTTCCATTCGTCTGTAAAAAATTCGCGTTAGTATTTTGCAGCTGTGACTTATTAAACTGGTAGTTCGGTAATTTTCACATCTGTCAACATCTGCTTTCTTTGGGATTGGAATTATTATATTCTTCTTAAAGTCTGAGGGTATTTCGCCTGTCTCATACATCTTGCTCACCAGATGGTCGAGTTTTGTCAGGACTGGCTCTAATGGAATGTTGTCTACTCCCGAGGCCTTGTTTAAACTCAGGTCTTTCAGTGCTACTTTCCTATTTGATTACAATAAAATTTTATAACTACTTTGCGGATAATAATTGACTTACCCTCGTAAGCAGTGGGTAACAATAAAATCGACTTTATCTATTTTCAGTTGTTTGAACTTTTCTGCCCACGTTCCGCTGCTAACCCATTACATGTAGAAACATTTGTATATGTCCTTCTTGCATTCACAGAACCGTATTTTCACCTGGTGCCCTAAGTGGAACTAATGTTTTTCCGGTGTGAATCGGTTCCGCAATAACACATTCGAATATCTACCAATGCCCACACTGGACCTCTGTGAGCACACAATGGACCTCTGTGAGTAACTGTTCTGTAATTATAACCACCAGGTAAATGCGTTTTTTTGCCAGGCACACATGGTGATGGAAAGTGTACCGGGTGATCAAAAAGTCAGTATAAAATGGAAAACTGAATAAATCACGGAATAATGTAGATAGAGAGGTACAAATTGACACACATGCTTGGAATGACATGGGGTTTTATTAGAACCAAAAAAATACAAAAGTTCAAAAAATGTCCGACAGATGGGGCTTCATCTCATCAGAATAACAATAATTAGCGTAACAAAGTAAGACCAAGCAAAGATGATGTTCTTTATAGGAAATGCACAATATGTCCACCATCATTCCTCAACAATAGCTGTAGTCGAGGAATAATCCTGTGAACAGCACTGTAAAGCATGTCCGTTGTTATGGTGAGGCATTGGCGTCGGATGTTGTCTTTCAGGATCCCTAGAGCTGTCGGTCGATCGCGATACACTTGCGAATTCAGGTAACGCCAAAGCCAATAATGGTTCAAATGGCTCTGAGCACTATGGGACTCAACTGCTGAGGTCATTAGTCCCCTAGAACTTAGAACTAGTTAAACCTAACTAACCTAAGGACATCACAAACATCCATGCCCGAGGCAGGATTCGAACCTGCGACCGTAGCGGTCTTGCGGTTCCAGAGTGCAGCGCCTTTGACCGCACGGCCACTTCGGCCGGCAAAGCCAGTAATCGCACGGACTGAGGTGTGGGGACCTGGGAGACCAAGCATGACGAAAGTGGCGGTTGAGCACACGATCATCACCAAACGACGCGCGCAAGAGATCTTTCACGCGTCTATCAATATGGTGTGTTTTTTTTTTTTTTGGTTCTAATATAACCCCATGTCATTCCAAGCATGTGTGTCAATTTTTACCTCCCTTTCTATATTATTCCGTGGTTTACTAAGTTTTCAAATTTATACTGACTTTTTGATCACCTGGTATTTGGAAGTCGATAGTCGCCAGAGGACAGCCGTCCATTTCTGTCGACTCCCGGCCGAAATGCGATATGGACCGAGCCGACGTCGCCCGCTTCCTGGAGCGGACGCCCGACTGCAGACGCGCGGTCTTCCGGTGTAGGCGACACGCCCCGCGGGCCGAACCAGTTTCAGCAAAGCGGTGCGCCCGGTAACTTTCTTCGCGCCGGTTTCGCGGACACCTCGACATGAAAGGTGGTCACAGTACAACGTAGCTGCTTAACACGGGCGTGCCGGGAGGGGGGAGGCGCGGGTGCCCACCAGTTAGAGTGCCTCTCTGTCCTGTTTCCCTGCGCTGAGCAAACCCTCTCTCCCTCTCTCTTTCTCTTCTCTTCCGTCCGGTCACACGAAACCTGCCCGCCCCTAGACGCCTGTCGCGAGTCGCTGGTCGTGTGTGTCTGCCTCGGTGGTAGTGGTGGAGGGGGTAATTATGACTACCACGGGGTGGTCGCAGTATATATACGGCCTGGAGCTGTCTGGAACAGCACCTCAAGTTCTCCAGCGCTTCCGAGCACTTCGTGTCAAGCCAGAAAGCATGGGGATCAAGGTAAGTCGTGCCTGAGAAAACATCGCAGGTTTCCCTTTTAGGAAAACTTCATTTCCGACTAGAAATCGTATTGTCTGGAACTCCCAACTGAAGGATTTTTATACGACTATTACTATTAATTTACTTTGTACCTAGAGGCGTAATAAATAGAAGGAAGGAACATTGAGGTTTAACGTGGCGTCGACTTCGAGGTCCTACAGAGGGAACACAGTCTCTGTTTGGGGGATGGATAAAAGAACAAACAGATCGAGTCTTTTTTAATACACACATTTCAGCTTTCGAATTATGCGATTTTAGGAAACCAACCAAAATTTAATGATGGACATTTACTAGCTGGAAGTGTCTTGAAGTGTCATTATTAACAAAAAAATATTTCACTCACTGGTTCATAATTTCACAGCTAATGAATATTTTCATTGCTCACTGTTTCATTATTTGAAATTTGAGAGACTGAGTAAATTTCATTTAATTTCAAAAAAATGATCGGTCGTACATACTTCATGTCAAAATTCTAGCATCTAGCATTCTCTGCCGAATGAATGAGACAATCAATGTCTCATGGAGACATTCCTCATTGCTTATCTTATCAGTCCTTCCGTAGCACATCTCAGACGTTTCGATTTACTTCTTCTCTGGTTACACCGCCCCCCCCCCCCCCCACCCACCCACAGTCCACGATTCGCTTCAAAGGACGCTATGCTCGAGACGTATATTCTCAGCAATTTCTTCCTTAAATTAAGACCAATGTTTGACACCGGTACACTTCTTTTGGACAGGAAGATTGCCTCCTCCTGTGCTAGTCTTCTTTTGATACCCTCCTTGGTCATCCATCATGTGTTATCAGGTATCAGAACTCCTTAATTTCCTGTACTTTGTGGTCCTCAATTTCAGTCGCTACTATCGTCTTTCTGTGGTTTACTGATAGTCCTTAGTGTGTGTTCATTAGGCTGCCTCGTCCACTCATCGTAGCCTGTAGTGTACACCTATTTTTCTGAGAAAAAAAATTCCAAAATATTTCGCCAGTTTATACTATAGAGCGCTTTTTCTAGTTCGAAGAATTCTGCGAACGTGGCTTGCTTTTGTTAAGTCGCATTTTATCTTGATTTTTATTAAGTCTTGCTGATATATTCGTACCTAAAGCGATAAATATGTCTTCAGCATTAATACTGATATTAGAGCTACAGTGCCTTTGTTATCCATGGCCCTAGTTTCTTTTTTATTTCCTTATTTATTCAAGAATTAAAACAGCTTAGATAGTTCCCCCATATATAAGAGCAACTACAGTTTAACGTGGACCCCGAAACTTGATCGAGTTCGTGGATTTAATGTGTAAAAATGACTCACAGGGGTGAAAGAATCTCTTGATTTTTCTTTGGAGGAGGGGGGGGGGGTGTAGGGTGCTCAACGGTGAAGTTATCAGCGCCCTCGAAAGAAATCAATGACAGGAAAGAAATCCACGGGGTCACAATTGAACGTTGGACTTTTATATTTGGCAGTCACATCGATTAAATTTGTGGGATTAACATTACAAAGCGATATGAAATGGAATGAGAGCGTCAGGTTCGTTGTAGAACAGACGAATTCTCGATTCGTTTCACTGGGAAAATTTTGGGGACGTGTTGCTCCTCTGCAAAAGAGACGGCTTATATAATGCAACTGCGACCCATTTTTCAGTACTGTCTGAGCGTTTGGGATTCCCACCAGGTCGGATTAAAGGAAGATACGGAAGCTCTTCAGAGGCGGGCTGCTAGATGTGTTATCAGTAGGTTTAACCAGCACGCATACATTACGCAGATGCTTCGTTTACTCAAACGGGGTTCTCTAGAGGAAACACGACGCTGCGGAAAATTAGGGAACCGGCATTTGAGCCAGCTGCAGAACGGTTCTACTGGCGTCAACGTACGTTTCATGTAAAGACCACGAAGATAAAATGCGAGAAATTAGGGCTCGTATTGAGGCTTTTAGACAGCCGTTTCTCCCTCGGTCTGCTTGCTATTGGAACAGAAAGGGAAGTAACTGGTAGTGGTACGTGGACCCCTATGCCATGCACCGTACAACGGCTTTCGAAGTGTGTGTAGATGTAGATGTAGTAGCATGATTTTGACATTTTAGCCACACTTCTGTAGCGAAGGTCGGCTTATTGATGTGGTCGTACAGTGGCGTATTTCGTATGTTAACATTGCGAAAGATTGAAAGGGAGGGCAGTCTGGTTATAGGGACAGGCTGCATGAAAATTATTCATGTGAAGACGAACAGTTTACGTACTGAAACATTGTGACCAAACTAGCCTTGAAACTGAGTCCAGTGCAAAATACGTGCGCGTCTATATCTGCGCCTGTCTCCAAATCACTATAAAACGCATGGAAACGCCGCCCACGAGCCATTACGGGCTTATCGGAACCGACCGACCGCCGTGTCATCCTGTGCCAATGGCGTCATTGGATACGGTGCGGAGGAGCTTGGGGTCTGCATACCGCTCTCCTCGACGTTGTCATTTTTCGTGACCTGCTCGTTCAAGTAGCTCCTCAATTAGCATCACGAGGCTGAGTACACCCCATTCCTGTCCTCTCACCACCGAAAAATCCCTGGAAGTACCGGGAATAGAGCCCGGCTCCTCAGCATGGTAGCCAGCCGCGCTGACCACTCACCTATGGAGGCGGAAAAAAATGCGTGGAAGACTTTCTACTGTAGCGTACGTTCAGCGTTTACGATTCCTTCCGTTACGTTCGCAGGTGGATGGTGGGAGGAAGCCTACTGCGGTCTGTTACTAGTTTCTTTCTCCGTTTTTTGTGCGAAGAATGATGAACATTTGTAGACTCCGCCATGAAAATCGATGCCCTAAATAGATTTTTGTGAGATTTTCGGCATTATTCTTCGATTGTTTTGGCAAGTGGCTGGTGGCCGAGTGGTTCCAGGCGCTTCAGTCTGGAACCGCGCGACTGCTACGGTCGCAGGTTCGAATCCTGCCTCGGGCATGAATGTGTGTGATGTCCTTAGGTTAGTTATGTTTAAGTAGTTCTAGGGGACTGATGACCTGAGATGTTAAGTCCTATAGTGCTCAGAGCCATTTGAAACATTTTTTGGCAGCTGCCGAAATCATGACTTTGACTTTTCAGTGTAGTCAGTACACTCTTTAGGCTAACAGCATTGGCACAGTAGTAACACCGGTTCCCGACAGATCACCGAAGCGCTGTCGAGCTGGGCTAGCACTTGAATGGGTGACCGTCCGAGTCTGCCGAGCGCTGTTGGAAGCGGGCTGCACTCAGCCTTCGTGAGGCTAATTGAGGAACTACTTGAGTGAGGAGTCGCGACTCCGGTCACGAAAACTGACAGTGGAGGGCAGAGGGGTGTGCTGACCACCTGCCCCTACATATCTGCATCCAGTGACGCCTATCGACTGAGGATCACACGGCGGCCGGTCGGTACCGTTGGGTCATCCGAGGCCTCTTTGGACGGAGAGTATCGCACTCATTCCTGTGAAGTAAAAAAAAAAAAAAAACGGGTGACCATTCTGCGTGCGCTCGGTCTCTTTCGTCACTGTAACACAAACAAGTCATACATTAACTAGCAGTAGGCATTAATTTAAATCAGTGGGTCAGCGTGACAGAATGTCAATCCGAAGGACCCGGGTTCGATTCCTGGCTGGGTCGGAGATTTTCTCCGCTCAGGGATTGGGTGTTGTGTTGTCCTGATCATGATCATTTCATCCCCATCGACGCGCAAGTCGCCGAAGTGGTGTCAAATCGAAAGGCTTGCACCCGGAGAACGGTCTACCCGACGGGAGGCCCTAGTCACACGACATTTACAGTTTAGTGGGAAAGTTGAAAATTCGTACTGGATCGGGGTTCGGTCCTGGATCTGCTGCTTACTAGGCAGATGGGCTGACCACTACGCCATCCGGACACAGTGGTCATTGCAACTGCACGGACTACCCTATCACGCCTCCCGTTAGACTCGAATTCTCATCTTGTCCGCACATTACTGATGTAGTTGCCTCTTGTCCGTTATCCTGATTACTGGCGGTATTACTCCGATTCCCATAAGAGTTCGAGCTTGGTGTGCATCTGACCGCCCGAAAGAACAGACACGACATATATAACTTATGTTCGTTCTACACGTGCTACCAAACCTGGTCTAGGTGTTTTTTAAGCTATCTCATTCATAGGAAAATTACGGCCTACTAGTATATGATAGACTGTCAGTTGTTTAGTCTGGAACTGGGGCATCAAAGCCTCAGCACAGTGGCGCTGTCGTAATATCAGTGTGCAACGACTGGTGTCAGTCTACTAATACAAATTGTGGTGATTTATAATGGAATGGCCACATCTGTGTGTGGTAGATAAAGCATGTGACAGAGCACAATTCATTGGTAGCAAAAGAAGAGAAATGCAGACAGTGTGGAAAAGAGATTGTTGACAGAAAACTAGAGCGATGTGTCATTAAATATTGGTAAAGTGTCTGAGACCCATAGTAAATAGAAGGTGCTGAGAAAGCTGAACGCCAACTATTCCTTGAAAGTATGTTTACGAATTTTAAGGAATGGGAATTAAGCGCGGAATCTACACTGTCCAACCACATTAGTCTGACCACTAGCAGTGGAGGTTATAAAAAGCGTGTCTGTGGGATGCGGTGAACAGTTGTAATGCGAAATGGAACAGTTTGTATGACTCCCAAAAGGAAGTGCTCTCATTTTGAGCCAATGGTGGAACCATTTCCGAAACGTTTGTAAACTGCTCGCGTGCCTTCGTAGTTACACTGTGCATGACGCTATTCAAAACGGGCGCCGAGGCAAGTGTGGTGTGCCACGACCCATAGATGACAATTGTGAACTACGACTGCGGAGAACAGATTGTTGAGCAACTGACCGCACAAATGAACTGATGGGCTACCATCAGTCTTGACAATGACCGTTCAGCCAAGCCTGTAGCGTATGGCCCTTTGCGTCAGCTGTCTGGTTCATGCACCCATGCTGACTACTGATCACCGCAGACGAAGTCTAGTATTTGCACGCGAGTACAGCCACTGAGTGGCCCTGGCAGATGAATCACGTTTCATGCTCTGTCGGCGTGCAACGTCTGAAAGCAAACAACCTGAAACAATCGTCGGAAAGGGCGTAGTGGTCTAAAGAATGTTTTCGTGGCATTCCATGGGTGATCTTCTCATTCTTGAAAAGCAAGTATGCATCTATCCTTGGGGACTGTGTCCACATCAACATGCAGTTTGTTTTTCCTCGGCACTATGCCATCTACCAGCACAACAATGCTCACTGTACGTACGTAGTTCGAAGAGGACCAGGATGAGTTTGCCATACTCCCATGGGCACCATACTCCCCAGTTTTAAACCCAATCGAGAATCGGTGGGGCCACTTAGAAAAGACTGTTCGTGCCATGTATCCTCAACCGAGAGTCCTAGCACTGTTGGCCACGAAACTGGAGTCGGCATGGTTTCACATCTCTCAGCCGGCCGCTGTGGTCGACCGGTTCTAGGCGCTTCAGTCCGGAACCGCGCTGCTGCTACGGTCGCAGGTTCGAAGCCCGCCTCGGGCATGGATGTGTGTGATGTCCTTAGGTTAGTTAGGTCTAAGTAGTTCTAAGTCTAGGGGACTGATGAGCTCAGCTGTTACGTTCCGTAGTGCTTAGAACCATTTGAACCATTTTTCACATCTCTGTCGGTACCTTCCAGAATTCGTTGAGTCTCTTCCTGCACGTCTCGCAGATGTCCGGATTTCAGGATTTTGACAGGTGTGACACGTTAACGTGACTCGACAGTGTAGAGATGTTCTGCATCCTCGTACGTGTTCTTCACCGTTGTCGTTGTTGTTGTGGTCTTCAGTCCTGAGACTGGTTTGATGCAGCTCTCCATGCTACTCTATCCTGTGCAAGCTTCTTCATCTCCCAGTTCTTACTGCAGCCTACATCCTTCTGAATCTGCTCAGTGTATTCATCTCTTGCTCCCTCTACGATTTTTACCCTCCACGCTGCCCTCCAATGCTAAATTTGTGATCCCTTGATGCCTCAGAACATGTCCTACTAACCGGTCCCTTCTTTTTGTCAAGTTGTGCCACAAACTCCTCTTCTCCCCAATTCTATTCAATACTTCATCATTAGTTATGTGATCTACCCATCTAATCTTCAGCATTCTTCTGTAGCACCACATTTCGAAAGCTTCTCTTCTCTTCTTGTCCAAACTATTTATCGTCCATGTTTCACTTCCATACATGGCTACACTCCATACAAATACTTTCAGAAACGACTTCCTGACACTAAAATCTATACTCGATGTTAACAAATTTCTCGTCTTCAGTTACGCTTTCCTCGCCATTGCCAGTCTATATTTTATATCCTCTCTACTTCGACCATCATCAGTTATTTTGCTCCCCAAATAGCAAAACTCTTTTACTACTGTAAGTGTCTCATTTCCTAATCTAATTCCCTCAGCATCACCCGACTTAATTCGACTACATTCCATTATCCTCGTCTTGCTTTTGTTGATGTTCATCTTATATCCTCCTTTCAAGACACTGTCCATTCCGTTCAACTGCTCTTCCAAGTCCTTTGTTGTCTCTGATAGAATTACAATGACATCGGCGAACCTCAAAGTTTTTATTTCTTCTCCACGGATTTTAATACCTACTCCGAATTTTTCTTTTGTTTCCTTTACTGCTTGCTCAATATATAGATTGAATAACATCGGGGATAGGATACAACCCTGTCTCACTCCCTTCCCAACCACTGCTTCCATTTCATGCCCCTCGACTCTTATAACTGCCATCTGGTTTCTGTACAAATTGTAAATAGCCTTTCGCTCCCTGTATTTTACCCCTGCCACCTTTAGAATTTGAAAGAGAGTATTCCAGTCAACATTGTCAAAAGCTTTCTCTAAATCTACAAATGCTAGAAACGTAGGTTCGCCTTTCCTTAATCTTTCTTATAAGATAAGTCGTAAGGTCAGTATTGCCTCACGTGTTCCAATATTTCTACGGAATCCAAACTGATCTTCCCCGAGGTCGGCTTCACCGTAGGCATCGCAAAGACAATGTACTCTATTAGACTGCGCACAGAGGCGTTTAAACATTCTTTCCATTCACCATACGGGAAAAGCCCTAATATTTGGTACAATGGGAAGTACCCTCTGCCATCCACTTCACAGGTGTTTACAGTGTGCATTTAGAGCTAGATATGGAGCACGGAAAATACAGTAGCGATATCCTTAATGGCTGATACGGCCTTTGAAGTGACGGTGACAAGAAAACAATGTGAACAAACTAATGGCTTGTTCAACAACTTCCCAGGTCTTTCAACGACAACACTTAATGTGCGCTTAGCACTTTAGATAAACCGCCGTTTGCGAAAGGCTATTCGCTATTTCTCAGGTACTGAAACATTATAGGCCTACATTCCGTGAACGGTACACCTCGTTTTCGATAAGATCCATCTGTGATGAGATATCATTCATCAGATCTGTAACGTAACCGGTTTTAATACCGAATCGAATTGCAAAACTCTGAAACAGATAGTAAATGAAGAGAAATGATGTCAGAGCTGGAGATTATCGCTATCTTCTGATACGATATCTCTGGTGGATATCAAGCTCTGCGCACATAATCTCTGTGGCACTTTTCACAGCAGACGTTACTCTGGGCACAAAATTGTTTTGTTATTTCTCCAGTCAGTTATGGGCTAAACGAACGACAGCATGCAAGCGGTGAACTGTGATACACTCAACGTTCGTGTTATTGATGAAATGAAAGTTCTCTGTTCGAAAGACGCGGTCAAGTGAATCAATATTCACGATGTACTGTGTCATCTTCGCTGTTGCATACTACATGGCGGTGAGTCCCAGTTTCAGAACTGGTATAAAGCTATTGATCCTGTATTAAATGTGACATCATGAACTTGGGTTATCTATGTGGGCGTAGCTGTTTAAGTCTCTTTGTTTCATTCAACAGTGAGTAGGAAGTTATTTTCCCTCTATGTTGACGAACACGAATACCGCTGAGTGAATAAGGTTCATTTGTAAATAAACATTATTTTATGTTTCTTCACATTCTTGGTCACGATAGTCTTCCGATCGAAAGATGCACTTAAAATATCGTCGAATGTTAGACATCGGCGAATGCCTGTGTTTAACAATCAGAGAATTTAGAGCTGTGTGGTTAATGAAACGTCCATGGTTCACAAATGCAGAACTTTTTCATAACCGATCAGATGCTTTGAAACAAACGCCAGTATGGTTCAGTTGACTTTCTACATTTGATTTCCATAAGTTGGCAATTTTAATACATGTTACGTAATAGATTTTTTTATCACCACAGTACTTATACGCAGTAATATAACACGAAATATTTTCGAAATGATGACGCAAACCAAATCAACAAGAATAAGGTCTGTGTCCTTTAGCCGTTTTCCTTGTTCGCTGTCCGTCTTCGCCCCTTCACCGCATGTGTTCCTGTTTCTATGCATTTGGGCGCTGATGACCATGCTGTTTAGCGCCCGAAAACCACAAACCATACACACACACACACACACACACACACACACACGAATTAGCAAATAAGATTCGTTTCTAGAACAATGTCCCTTGCTGTGTTGCTATCATTTGTAACGTTTACAGAACGATGTGCATTGTTGTGTTATCATTTTCATTTTTGAATTGTTGACGTGAAATACGAGACCATTCGTAGCATCCTCACAGAGTATGCATAGATAGAACGACTGTCGGTATACACTGCATTCAGCATGAATTTATTTTGTTTCACAGTCATGATCATTACTGGCGTGTAAATGGGATCCTGTTGGAAGCGCGGACTCGGTATTTACGACTGAGCTACGAAGTCCTGTTGTGACGTACAACACCTTTGTTATAGTCCAGAGTCACTGCATATCGTTTCACCATTCCCACGACGCTCTCGCTGTAAATAAACCCATGACGCACGGGTCATTTCTTCTTTGAATCTTCTCTATGTTCTTCGTTCATGCAAATTACCAAGGATTAGCCGAGTGAGCATTATATAAGAGAGCCCGTTCACAGACAAGTTATATTTCTGTAGGATGCTTAACAATGAATCTCCTTATGACATCTGCCTTTCGAGCCACTAGATTCAAGCCATCTTTCCTCCATAAATCACTCGGGACCGGTATGGGATAGATTTTGACGGTTGTTGCTGATTCCAATAGGCTACTAGCAATGTCAGTGACACATTCTGCCTTTCTTGTTTACGAGTAAATTCGTTGGAACTCGGTATCACTTGCACATTGCGTTATCTTTTTATGCCGTAGCAGATGCTTTCGTGAATGAAATTTCAACCTGCAGTTGCGTAACAGCCACTAGTATCTCCAGTCAAGAGCTAACGTCTGTGATTCATGTTAACTGATTCTTCCTTCGCTTCTTGGTAGAACAACTTCATAATTACGTATAAGTGAAAAGAACAATACTGCGTATCTTACACAGTAGTAATTTATTTTGTTGATCCGCTTCCGGTTTGCAAGGCTAATGTAATACATTCACTGACTATAGTTGAGTTGTTTGTTCCCTTTCTATTTATTTACTGTTCAATTTTTTAATTTCATAACCACTGCACTGTCAGAGATGACACTGACTTCGTGTTCGCAACTCATTCGTAATATGGGACATAACGTTTTCAATATTGATCACGAATATTATACATCCTTTGACGACAATAGTCAGCCTCTGTTGATGGTCTTACAAACCGAAAAACGGTTAAAAATAGATTAGTCTAAAAGATGTATTGTGCTTTTCATGAATAGTTAATAGTGATTTTTGTCGATGAGTTACGTGGGGAACATAGGTCTATTCTCGTGTTGTATTAACTACACAGCGATACAGAAACTTTAAAATTTAAAAAACTGCTGTCCCCATTGTACACGCATAATGCAAGCGCAATTACCTCAACTTCTCATGTTTACGGTATATGTTCTTCGCCAGGCTGAAATTTTACTGTGTGTTCCGACAGCGTAAAGACTGTTCCGGCGTAAAGAGAATATTCCGTAACAACACTTTTGTATATAGGGTTTCCCTTACAGTAAGAACGACCGAGGACCGCTGAAACATCATTAAAAGGAGCAGCAGTGACTAAAAAATGATCCAAGGAAATATCCAGTTGATTGGGGGGGGGGGGGGGGGGGGGAGTATGATCGCTTTCTGCCTCACCACACTGACAGAAATATCATTCCAGTATAGCAGTTTGAAGACAGCCAGAAGATGTGATGTACATGTAGCAGGCGTATCTAGAGCCACCATTTTGTCGTGAAATCTCGAAACTATTTTTCCGCTCGCCGCCGTTTCCCTTGTCAGATGACAACGGCATCAGATAGCGTTGTACCTTCAACTCGCGATTTCTTTTTCCTCGTGTTGCCAGCATGTTTGTCTATTGGTGGCTAACCAGAATTGAGATTTTTTACGAACTTAACTTTTATAAACGTATCAAAGTCGCGATTTCTTTGAAACTGACGTCTCGAAAGCTGGAATCAGCATCTACATTTCTAAATTTCAAATATACAGAGTGATTCCGTGATTTTGCAAAATTTCAGGGATAATGGAGAATGGTAAATGTATCAATTTGAGGTAAGGAACAGCGGTCCAGAAACCTTATGAGCGAAAAATCGTCCGGTTACGTCGGATAATGCTGTGTTGCTACTAAGATTGTAGGACAGGTAAGCAGTATGTGGCGGTATGGATCAAAACTAGAAAAAAGTGTCCAGTAAACATGGACTCAAAAAATGCATACGGTGAGAGTTATGGCCACTTGTTCAGTAAAGAGAAGTGTTTCACAATAGCGAAGACATACAAGTGCACATAGCTCTTAAGGTGTGCATTTTAGAGCCCATGTTCAATAAGCATTCTTTTCTTGTACCGTTATGTATCGCTTCCAGGCACTGATGTTGTTCTAGTGCCGGCCGGAGTGGCCGTGCGGTTCTAGGCGCTACAGTCTGGAGCCGAGCGACCGATACGGTTAGTTAGGTTTAATTAGTTCTAGGCGACTGATGGCCTCAGAAGTTAAGTCGCATAGTGCTCAGAGCCATTTGAACCATTTGTCGTTCTAGTGTTCAAAATTCAAATGGCTCTGAGCACTATGCGACTTAACTTCTGAGGTCGTCAGTCGCCTAGAACTTAGAACTAATTAAACCTAACTAACCTAAGGACATCACATACATCCATGCCCGAGGCAGGATTCGAACCTGCGACCATAGCGGTCGCTCAGCTACAGACTGTAGCGCCTAGAACCGCACGGCCACTCCGGGCGGCTCTAGTGCTCACTTCGAAGACACCTCTCTACGACAAACTTTTCTGTCAGTTACTTCATAATTTTCACAGCTATTCTCCTCTTGTCAGAAAGAAACTATTTTCTTTGTACATTGACGAACAGAAATATCGTTTGAGGGTGAATACGATTCTTATGGGAAAGAACATTTATGTTTCTTCGTACTCAGAATCGCGATAGTATCTCCAATTTGTAGATGTATATCAGATGGTTGCTTAAAGTATTGTCATGTACTACACATGGATGAAAGCCTTCTGTTTGACAGTGAGAGTATTTGGAATTGGTCGGCTACAGACGGTATTCCACGATGGACGGTATTCCGTGATTCAATCTCCTCTTGTATTACCGCCCAAGTTTCACTCCCAGTTAAGGCTAGTCTCCAAACAAATGCTTTCAGAAAATAGCTCCAAACGCTTTTGAAATCACCCCAAAGTACCTAAATGATGTGAAGGGTTCCAGTGATGTATCGAAGTATATAAATGAATAAATAAAATGGAACATTGATTAGTAAAGAGACGAGAACTAAGAAGAGGTCTAAAACAAAAGTGGAACTATCCGCAAAGCTCTAACAAGTTGGCGACAACATTTTATGTGTGAGTCGGTTCTAGACGGTTTAGGGTATTTAAAAAAATGAAAACCGTGAGATTTTTTAATTAAGCAAGTAATCAATTGGCACATGTTACTCAACAAAATAGAGGCCATTAAGGTGACTTGTAGGGCGTTGAGGCTGTTTAAAGTATGAGAGCCGTGAGGTATTTTTAATTAAGGAAGTAATCCATTGCGCACAAGTTACGGAGCTAAATAGAAGATATTAAGGTGACTTTGCCGTAAATTTGAGTTGGCTGTGGACTGTCAGAAGCTAATAGCGAAGGCTGATCATACACAAACTCGGAGATGAGATAGCGGTAGCCGATTCTCCGCACGGCGGAAAACCGGTCGTAACGGATACGTGACCGGGAGCTCAATCGCGGCTAAAGTTGTTGCCACTGTTGTACGTGCACGGCGGAGCATCGGGGAAAAGTATATTTAGGTATATCAAAGTACGATACTGTAACACTGCTGCAGCAGGTGCAAAAGAGTTTTCACTCGGTTGAGGTGCTACGCTATATTTTTATCAATCGAGTCCTACTTTAGATACTTCTGTTGGGGGTTGTTTGAGGGAAGAGACCAGACAGCGAGGTCATCGATCTCGTCGGATCAGGGAAGGACGGGGAAGGAAGTCGGCCGTGCCCTTTCAGAGGAACCATCCCGGCATTTGCCTGGAGCGATTTAGGGAAATCACGGAAAACCTAAATCAAGATGGCCGGTCGCGGGATTGAACCGTCGTCCTCCCGAATGCGAGTCCAGTGTGCTAACCACTGCGCCACCTCGCTCGGTACTTCTGTATCTAGTACTTTCGTCTCTGCGCATCTCTCCTTTACGTATTTTACAGTCTCATTTGCCTAAGAGAATTACCCGCCAGGGTAGCCGAGAGTGCTAACCCGCTGCTTCCTGGACTCGGGTAGGTGCGCCAGCCACGGATCGAATCCACCCGGCGGACTAACGACGGGGGCAGGTGTGCTGGACAGCCTGGACATGGTTTTTAGGTGGTTTTCCACATCCCGCTAGGTGAATACGGAGCTGATCCCCGCGTTCTTCCTCAGTTACATGACTTGCAGAGATTTGCAACACGTTCGCGCTATTCCATGTATTACACTAGATGCACGTCCGTCCCTGGTAGCTGAGTGGTCAGCGCGACGGAATGCCAAACCTAACGGCCCGGGTTCGATTCCTGGCTGGGTTGGAGAATTTCTCCACTCAGGGACTGGGTGTTGTGTTGTGTCCTTATCATCATTTCATCCCCATCTACACGCAAGTCGACGAAGTGGCGTTCAGCGAACAGTCTACCCGACAGGTGGCCCTAGCCACACGGCATTTTACTACACGCACACTGTTGGAGTACACTAGGGGGTTACGGGGTTGCCACGGGAAGATCATCCGGCCACCCATTAAAATTAACACGCCAAATCTGGTTAACCATAACAGTAGACCTCGCCAGTCGGGATAAATGCTTGTAAAGAGGGAGAGATGCACAAGTGATTAAGTAATTATGTTAGAAACTTGCAGGGATGATGGAGAAGGATAAAGGTATCAAAAATTATACAGTAAATATGGGCTTTAGAACGCATGCCTTAACAGCTATGAGCACATCTTCATCTTCGATACTGTGAAACAAATCTCTTCCACTGTTTCCAGTGCATACCTTATGAGCTATGAGGAGTTGTTCATTTTCACTACTGTGAAACACGTCTCTTCTAATGGTCAAGTACTAATAGCTCTTAAGGCATGTATTTTAGATCCCATGTTTACTAGAGCTTTTTTTTGATACAGTTACCCCTCATATAATCCCTGAAAGTTTGTGATATCATTACAGAATCATGTTGTATATCTACATAGACAGGGTGTCAGGAGTACAAGTGCAGATATTGTGATCATTGACACTCACGTCAGTGTGTTCTCTGAGTTAGCAGTCTTCCTGCCGACAACTCACATAATTTACTACCAGGTGTTTTTTGTATCGTCATAACTGCCCCACCAAGAGAACTACTCTTGACAATGTAGACCGTTTTGCGTCCACACATCCACACTTCAGCACCTGACTTGCTGCCCAGGTCGAAATAAGAATCAATGTCTTTCTCTTGTCACATGTACTTGGAGGTACTAACCAACTTAAAAACATACTATTCGTATTAACTATAATTATTACTATTCAAATGAAGTATATTCTGATGCAAAACAGTTCAGTACATTTTCTCAGTCACCAATAAAGATAACTGCTCTTATGCCCCTAATGCCCTATATACATATGTACGTCACAAGGCCCTGTCCAGTGCCTGGCTGAGTGTATACTTTCCCACACCCCTCCTGTCCCCCCTCCCCCACCGCCATCAACTTTTTTACGCCCAAAAAAAGACAGGGACGGTAGTCCTCCAGCTATTTTAATTTTTATTTATTTTAATCGGTCCGTCTTCTGACTGCTCTTCTACAGTCCTCTCTTGTGTCAACCTAAATGCAACCAAGGTCGCCAGTTATTAATTGGATGTATTCCAATCTCTTTCCCTATAGATTTGACACTCTACAGTTCCCTCAACTTCCATTAAAGTTATTCCATGATGTCGTCACACATGTCCTATCATCCTATTTTCTATTGTTGCTAATGTTTTCCACATGCTCCTCTCCTCACCAATTCGGCGGAGAAAGTCCTCATATCTTGTCTTACCAGTCTGCTTAATTTGAAACATATTTCTGTAACCCAACGACACAGGCGCTTCAGTTCTGCCCTTTTCCGGTTTGGCCACAGTCCATGATTCACTTCCATACAATTCTGTGCCCAAAACGTACATTCTCAGAGATTTACTCCTCAAATTGTATTGACCAGGACTGTCCTCTTTGCTCGTACTAGTCCGATTTTTATGTCTGCTTTCGTCTGTCATGCGTTGTTTTGCATCCAACGAAACAGAATTTCGTTTCTTTCGTGGTCCCCAATTTTCATGTTAAGTTTGTCGCTAATTAAATCTCTGCTACTACTCACTACTTACATCTTTCTATGGTTTGCCTTCAATTTTTAATGTATTCTTACTATTGTATGTGACCCCTTCTTTAGCCTCAAAACAGTTATCGAGAATTCTTCCAATTTGTCAAAAGTCAAAGATTTGTTCCAAGGGCTACACCTTCACTGAAATGATCCAAATCGACGTCCTTATTATAACTGATTTTATGTGGTTATCGCACTTGATGTCAATTCACATACCTTGAGTTATTTAACCGGTACGACTACGACTAGAGGCAGATCACTAATAATTTACTTCATGTCTCCTTCATGTTTTCCGTTATATGAAGGCATTGTCACTTTTCACTTACCGTCAAGGGATACGGGTGGTGTGCCCAGGAGATTTGAATTTCCTGAAGCAGAAACCTTCCTTCAAGAATTCCTGTGTGAGATTAGACGGATATAAATCTAGCAGCAACGCACTAATTTTCTTCGATCTTCTTGTAGTCCGACTAGAATAGGTCACAGGAAGGTCTTCCTTGTGTACTCGGTTCCTGAGTTCTGGAAAAATCCCCCAGAATTCTTTCAGTAACTCTAAATCGTCCATTTCTTCTGGGATCTACACCTTCAGAGAATACCCATAGCAAAGAGAAGTGCTCGCTTTGTCCTCGCTGCAGCTGATTTTACTTTTTCATTCCACTTAATATCCAGCGACAAATTACTAATTATGTGCTTTAGGACTTCCGGATCCGTCTTCTTTCTCGTGGGCATTATTTTACTTTTTACCCACATTTAAGGCAAGTGGGTCCTGTAGCTAAATTCCCTATTTTCCGGACGCATGAAATGTTTCGAAACCCAACTGCTTAGTGGTCGATGCACTTGGACAATCACAATTCGATTGGTTTGGAGTCAGCCTGATGTGGCGAAAAAAGGTAAGGGTTAGTCCAGTACCGTGTGTGGAACCGACTGTACCTCCGCGCTGCAGTCGCAGCTTGGAGAGTCTGACCATGTCTACCTGTGAAGTGTATCAGCATTTCTTCCCATCCCACGCCTGAGTGGTTGAGTTAGCATTAGATGGCACAAAGAAACTTGAAACCCGAGGTTGGAAAGCCGGATTTTTACCTAGCAAAAAAGCCTTCCTGGACTGGAAATGAGGAGCCTGATTACCAGACCGCCAGACGATTGAAAGCGATAGCTAACAGGCTCATGCCGATTCTCCAGAAGATTTCATTTGGCTAGTAGAAGTTTGCCGGATTTTGTCATGTAGGGAGAGAAACTGATTTCCCTACATTCTTAGCTCGCTACTAGATTTATGCATCCTAGTGTGCGATGGAGTGACATTCCTTAACTCGGTGGAACCAACGAGCAGGCGTAGGTAGAAATGTACTGAATACAAAGCACATGACTTAATGATGGCAAGTGTCCTCTAGGCAGGTGAGGAAAGCGTTGAGTTATATGGCTCAACAGTAATCAGCTGGTTAATAAACCAATATCAATGCCATCATCCCCAGTGCTAGCCGGTGTGGCCGTGCGGTTCTAGGCACTTCAGTCTGGAACCGCGTGACCGCTACGGTCGCAGGTACGAATCCTACCTCGAGCATAGATGTGTGTGATGTCCTTAGGTTAGTTAGGTTTAAGTAGTTCTAAGTTCTAGGGGACATAACCATAGATGTTAAATCCCATAGTGCTCAGAGCCATTTGCACCATTTGAACCATCATCCTCAGTCTGTTAACGTTGTCTACCCACAAAGTTCAGATTTGTCTTTGCAATAAATTGTTGGAGCATATCTGTTTTCCAAAGATGTAAGTTGGCTGCCCTCAGCAGCCTCTATACTCTGGAGTGCTGTTGTTTTGTAACATGTCCTCTTTGGATATTATCTGTCAACATTCTAGTCCACAGCCGAATGTAATGACAGTGATGACATTTAATATGGGATGAATCCCTTCTGACTCTAATTTATGTTCCATCTCTAGGTCGTGGCGTACGCCCTGCTGGCGCTGGCGGTCCTGGCTCACGCAGAGGACGCCCAGCAGCAGGCTGAGAGCGTCGAGACGCTGCACGACGCCGCCGCCCCCGCTGCCGACGCCACAGCCGACGCCACCACCGCTTCAGCAGAGTCCACCAAAAAACAGGAGAAGCGCGGCATCTTCGGCGAAGGATACGGCCTAGGCCTAGGCCTCTCCGGAGGATACGGTGGATACGGGGGATACGGAGGGTTGGGCGGATACGGCGGATACGGAGGGTTGGGCGGATACGGAGGGTACGGTCTGGGTGGAGGATACGGCCTAGGTGGCGGATACGGCCTCAGCGGTGGGTACGGGCTCGGTCTCGGATACGGAGGATACGGTGGGTACGGCATCGGACAGAGTATCCACAAGTCGATTACTGTCACCAAGCAAATCCCTGTGCCTGTCCCGCACCCTGTTCCCGTTCCAGTCACCAGAAATGTTCCAGTGCCACATCCCGTTCCAGTCCCAGTGCGGGTGGAGCGCCCCTACCCCGTGTCCGTCCCTAGCCCCGTTCCAGTGCCCGTGGATCGCCCCTACCCTGTTCCAGTGGAGAGGCCGGTTCCAGTGCCCGTCCCCCACCCCGTTCCAGTGCCCGTTTCCAGGCCGTACCCTGTGCCCGTGCACAAGCCCATTCCCGTGCCCGTGCACAAACCTGTCCCCGTGCCCGTCCCTCACCCGGTCCCCATCCCTAAACCCGTGCCGGTAGTAGTGAAGGCCATCGACGCTCACCCGATCGGTCTCGGCAGCTACAGTGGCGGTTTCGGCCTCGGCGGATACGGCGGCGGGTACGGTGGCGGCTACGGAGGATACGGTGGCTACGGATACGGTGGCTACGGCCACTAAACGAATCTGTTAAGTGGTGCACGTCGACATCTCACTTTCATTGCCACCATCAACATGTCAGTCACCCATTTCTGGGTTCACGGCTGAACCACGATCATCACTAACGTCTTGCGCCTCCACCTCCACATCTCTGCATGATATGTATATTTTCATTACATAGTATCATTCGTGCATAATGTCCTTAGTGCTGTTTTTTGTACTTGTATGTCAATAAATAAAAATATACCTTTTTATTAATTACGCGTTTTTACAATTTATTTAACAACCTGAAATTCTCAGACTAGATTGTGCTGTATGCTAATGAGATTGATGAACTCCGGTATTCGATTCTTGATTTCGCTTTCAAATGTCATTGACCTGAATACAAATCAGGTTGCCCTCCATGGGGTGGGTGCACGCAACGACTGTGGTTATATTGGGTTAGATGGAGCAGCAATCAGTCGTGGAATTAAGTTGCTTTAATATGACTTTTATAATCACAACTCAGATCGGATTTCGACCTGTGTCAGGTCATTATCAATGCAGTGCGGAATTGTAGCAGTTGTTCGTGCTCAAGTGAATGCTTACACAGTTCAACCACAGGTCGAAATCTGATCTGTGTTGTGACTATAAATGTCATATTAAAGCAACTTAATTCCACGACTGATTGCTGCTCTATCTAACCCTGAATACAAATTCTAATAAAACTACAGTGACATAGACGAAATGAGGACTAAATATTTGCACTAACGGAATACCTATGGAAAACTTGAATAGGATTGGGGAGAAGAGAAGTTTGTGGCATAACTTAACTAGAAGAAGGGACCGGTTGGTAGGAGATGTTCTGAGGCATCGAGGGATCACCAATTCAGTATTGGAGGGCAGCGTGGAGGGTAAAAATCGTAGAGACCAAGAGATGAATACACTGAGCAGATTCAGAAGGATGTAGGTTCCAGTAGGTACTGGGAGATGAAGAAGCTTGCACAGGATAGAGTAGCATGGAGAGCTGCATCAAACCAGTCTCAGGACTGAAGACCACAACAATAACAACATGGAAAACTTCAGCGAGTACATTTATATCAGCTAGCTTAGTAATATGAAGGATGGTGTAAGATGTGTTCCGTCGCATCAAACGTTTTTATAAAGATTCTGTGGGCTTCAGATGAAAAATGGAAATAAATCGGGGAAAAATGCCTTAAGAGGAGTGTGTCCCACCAGTGTTGCCCTTTGGCACCCAGCCCTGAATACTGAATGAATTCGCAAAAGAAAAGATCAGGAAAACTCTAAGAAGTAGTAAGAGGACCGAGCAACAGTAAAATAATAATAAAAAATCTGAAAGTAAATGGTCTGGTTGACATAGGATCTGTTCTGGAAGTTAGTAATATCTTGAAAGAGGCCACGTCAGTTAAATGTCAGTGGGCTGTAATCACGGCCTGAAATAGGGACGAGAGACAGAGAAACCTGACAGTACAGCGCAAGACTCAGGGAAAGAGTACCACACCAATGGGACAAGGTCATATGGAATATCGGCAGAATCCTCCAGTAGAGGTGGAGGAAACTGCTGGAAGCGAGCCGCAGTTTTTGGTGCAGGTGGCCGATAACGAGGAATCTTTATTAACTGTCAGAAGGCCACGAGAATGTACGACAAAATGGCTATTTATTTGGAGAGTATATAGAATTTATTTCGAAGAAAGACGCTGTGCATATAAAAATCCATGCCATTGAGGAAATACGTTGACGACACACTGATGTTAATAAAAGGAGATACAAATGACGTTTCGCGAGTCTACATTGTCATAGAAGAAGTTATAAATTTACTCAGACAGCTCAAAGTCGGTAAATCTTTTTCAGCTGTGAACAAAGTACTGACATATTTTCAGAACAAGACCGATATTTGTATTTATCAAGAAAGTGGAAAAATAACAATTTGTTAGCCGTCATGGTTGCATCTCAGACGGAAGGTAAGTGGTTTTGTGAACAACAACAACAAGGATTGAATTCCGACGAAATCAAGAATGCACATGAAATCTTCTATATCTAAATTGATTACTACTTTCGCCAACTGTATACCCATCTTTACATCACAACACATTCTAGATTAGTGATGGTGACATTTCGGCTTCACCTATAATTAAAATCTTACAATGACGACATGACTATGTTATGTATAACATAGTTAAAAGCAGCTTTTCGTAGTCGTGGTCACTCTTATTGAACGATCATAAAACTAAGGCGTTATGGCGTTACAACTTATTAATGACAATCAGTATTTAAATCATTTCGTAACAGAGATCATCATCTACATATTTCTACGATGTGGTACATGTGAACAATAAGGCATATGATGCCCATTACATCTTTCAAGAAACGCAACATTCGGCATATACATAGTATGCACAGGTGTAGCCAGCACTGTTTCGAAATGGATAGTCCTCATTCTGTTGGAATTTTCCGATTCCACTGGGCACCAATGATGAAAAGCTGTTTTTAATTACTTGTGCTTGTTCTCACTTTGTGAAAGAATAAACTATGTGTGAAACCGCCATGACACATATTCTAATCAAGAATGTTTTGTGATCTGTTGATGGTCAGATTGTTAGCCGAAACTAGTAATCAGTGGAAATAAAGAAGATTTCATGTATGATCTTAATTCATGGGTTTTCAGTCGCTAACAGAGATAAAAAAAATTCACAATAGATTGCGTACCTCCTGGTTGACAGTGTCAACAAACTTTAAAATTTACGTTGAGCTATCTGGGCACTATCTGTGAAGAATATAATGTCAAGCAACCTTGCATACAAAAAGCCCTAATAACTACGCTTGTTGAAATCATATTGCTTATATTTAAATGATACACAAATCGCCTCAGATAAACACTGAATATCTTTGAGAAATGCCAAATCTTGTACAGGTCACATGAATTAAGGATAGCTCTCATCACAGCAGAAAAGACTTCTAAATACTAACTATCCTGGCAACAAAATCCAGTGTTAGAAACTCTGTTGATTGGATGTTGTCTTGTTAGAAAATACCCTTGAAAGTCGAGCAAAAAGTAGCCAGTCAATTTATTGCGGAGCGGCGGTGTACAGACTTGCTAGCACCTCACTGTGGCTATGGGGGAAAAAGAAAAAAAAGGAAATCAATTAAAAATAAAAAAGTTTAATTCTTTTGAGCCACGCAAATCTAACCGGAATTGTGGAAAGGGGACTCAAATTTGGAGTAATAACTCGTCTGACTGCGTCTTATTTTCGGGAGCGAACGAAATATGATAAAAAAAATTACGAGAACCGACGGTGATGGGCGGGCCTCCATGAGTTCAGTGGTATACCACATGCGGTCTGCAAGCCATGGTCTGCACATCCCTGCTATGGAGCTTATCAACAAAAAAAAAAACATGGTTTTAAAAGTGCTTAGAATCCAAACTAGGAAATTCCGGAAATTGTAGGTACATTCCACACCTGAGACGACTTCATCTTAAAATCATGGAGCCCGACAGCCAACCGTATCTTTCCTTGTCGGACAACTTCCTTTCTCGCGCAAATCTGTAACTAGTCTTTATGTAAAAAAGGAACCCCATAACATGTCAAATTATTTAGACGTTAGAAAATGCTACACTGAACATTTTGAGACAAGCAAGAAGTAGTTGATACTGAATTTTCGTGACGGTACGAATTCTTGAAGGAGCAATTCATGTGAGACACAAGTCTGTATAAAAAAGAAATACAAAATAAAATTAAAAAAATTACACGAGCTTTTGTGAAGTGTCAACGGCGAAGTTCACGAACTTTGGCAGTCCGTGATTGGTTATCAATGATAGGCCATCTCACCTTAAAGGAATTTGCAGAGAGGCGTTCAGCTTATGTCAAACCGAGAAGAGCGACAAAATTCCACATGCTACAGTCTCCCATGTCACCAGCAACGATTATGTTTTCAGATGGGCCTGCAGCATACATTACGTCAGTGAATGACATATTAAAAATTTTTCCGTTTTGTACTACACATTGATTTTATTACCTCGTTGTTTAATTACGACGAATCTAGTTTCGGAAATTTTCCATTTGCAAATAATACTGCAATAAACGTTTTTTTTATAAAATTATAAAAATATAAGTTTGATGCATTATGTCTAATGTGGTAGGTATTTACGTTTTATGTGTCACAGTATAGTGTCTTGGAGTGTCTGTTACGACTGTTCGTCAGTTTATATGCTGGTGAAGTTCGTCAGAACTCGCCGCTAGGTGAGAAAATTTTTTATGTCCGTTTGACAGCTCGATCCACTCCAGTGATACATAGATATTTACAATGGTTTTTCAGTTCATTTTCGCGAAATTTTAGTGATAATAGCTACGATGGTGAATGTTCTGGGAGAACTCGAGATTTATATCCATACACAAGCATATCAAGACAAAATTCTTAAAGAAGAAACAGAATTAAAGTGTAATTAATATTTACAAAACTTTATTCACTTCCTAAAGGAAAAAGGATCAATTTCAGCACCTCATGACGCCAAGAAAGAAAACAGTAGAACCACAGTCTAACATAAACAGTCCAACTCCCGTTGCTGTGAAAGTGGTTATACTCTGGTATCTGGAACGATACTAGTGTCCTAGAAAACCAAATATACAAAGACACAATTATGAGGTGGTTGCAGCTTTGAAGAATCTGTCCATATTTGATATATAACCACGTTATGATTCTACGTTTGTAAGAACACGGTGTGCTATAAAAAATTACACACAGTCAATTTACAGGCCAAATGTCACATCTCACAGTAACATGTACGTTGCAACTCGTGTTATACGTAGCTGGAAAGCGAAAACCTCCTCCTTTGCATAGATAATAGAACTTTGTAGTTTCCCACAAGACTCCTGTCTTATTTATATCACACACGTTCGCTGCAACTGCACTACTTTCTTCTTTCCTCATTCCGCATAAATATGGACATATGAAATGAAATCCACCTTAGTCTCTGCTGGAACATCCGAAAGCAGCACATAGGGGCATCGCTTCTGAATGTCTGCAGAAACCATTACATTTGGTCAAATACATGTGGTGCAATTTACAAGTAGATATCCTCGGTGTGGCGAAACCTATTGAATTACTTTATAAAGGCAAGGGCTCTGTTCCAGATTGTAAACCAGTCAGGTTCCTTTCATAGTACGCTGATACAATAGATTCGTGCCAGTCGTTGTGGCCGAGCGGTTCTAGGCGCTTTAGTCCGGAACCGCGCTGCTGCTATGGTAGCAGTTTCGAATCCTGCCTCGGGCATGGATGTGTATGCTGTCCTTAGGTTAGTCAGGTTTAAGTAGCTCTAAGTCTAGGGGACTGATGACCTCAGATGTTAAGTACCATAGCGCCCAGAGGCATTTGAATAGCTTCATACTTACAAGTTAGCAATCAGGTACAACCGCTTCCTTGTAGAAAGATCCGTACCTAAGGAATGGGAAGTTTCGCAAGCCACACCAAAGCCCGAAAGAGAAAATAGGAATAATCCTCTGGGTTTCAGACCCAGATCACTAACATCGATTTGCAATTGGATTTTAGAACATTTACCGTGTTAGAGCATTATGAATTACCTCGAAGGAAACGATTTATTGAAAAATAGTCAGCAAGGATTCAGAAAATAGATACAAGTAGCTCTTTATTCTCACAAATTAACGAGTGCTGTCGACAGGGGATGTCAGTCTGATTCCATGTTTTTAGATTTTCAGAAGGCAAGGCTTTTGACATCGTTCCTCACAAGTGACTTCTAGTTAAATTGCATGCCCATGGTGTGTCATCTCAGTTGTGCGACTGGATTCACGAGTTCCTGTCAGAAAAGTCACAATTCGTAGTAATTGATGGAAAGTATTTGAGTAAAATAAAAGTAAAACTGGGCCTTCCCAAGGAACTGTTAGAGACCCTTTGCTGTTCCTGATCAACATAAATGATTAAGGAGACAATTTGAGCAACCTTCTTAGAGTGTTTACAAATGATGCTGTTATTTGCTTTCTTGTAAAGTCATCAGATTGTCAAAAGCAACTGCAAAGTCTGAAGTCATCCACATGAATACTAAAAGAAATCGGCTAAATTTTGATTACACGATAAATTACACAAATCTAAAGGCTTAAAATTCAATTTCGTATTTAGGGCTTGAACCATTCTGGAGTGTAATTAGCAGTCTTCGAAAGGAAGGTAAGAAGGAAATGACAAGTATTTTGGACAGGCCAGGAAAACTGCTGGTGAATCCTGTTGATGCCTTGGGCAGATGGAGGAAATATTTTGAAGAGTTGCTCAATGTAGGTGAAAATACGATCAGTAATGTTTCAGATTTCGATGTACAATGGGATAGGAATGATGATGGAAATAGGATCACATTTGAGGAAGTGGAGAAAATGGTCAATAGATTGCAGTGCAATAAAGCAGCTGGGGTGGATGAAATTAAATCGGAAAGCATCAAATACAGTGGAATGTCAGGTCTTAAATGGCTACACAGGATAATTGAAATGGCGTGGGAGTCGGGACAGGTTGCATCAGACTGGACGAAAGCAGTAATCACACCAATCTTTAAACATGGAAACAGAAAAGATTGTAACAAATACAGAGGCATCTCTTTCATCAGCGTTGTGCGTAAAATCTTCTCCGCTATTGTTGAAAGAAAAGTGCGAGTATTAGTTGAGGACAAATTGGATGAAAATCAGTGTGGGTTTAGACCTCTTAGAGGTTGTGAGGACCAGATCTTTAGTTTACGGCAAATAATGGAGAAGTGTTACGAGTGGAACATGGAATTGTATGTATGCTTTGTAATCTAGAAAAGGCATATGACCGGGTTCCTAGGAGGAAGTTATTGTCTGTTCTACGAGATTATGGAACAGAAGGCAAGCTTTTGCAAGCAATTAAAGGTCTTTACATAGATAGTCAGGCAGCAGTTAGAGTTGACGGTAAATTGAGTTCGTGGTTCAGAGTAGTTTCAGGGGTGAGACAAGGCTGCAACCTGTCTCCACTGTTGTTCATATTAATTATGGATCATATGTTGAAAACAATAGACTGGCTGAGTGAGATTAAAATAAGCAGTCTCGCATATGCGGATGACTTGGTTGTGATGGCAGATTCGATTGAAAGTTTGCAAAGTAATATTTCAGAGCTAGATCAGAAATGTAAGGACTATGGTATGAAGATTAGCATCTCCAAAACGGAAGTAATGTCAGTGGGAAAGATATATAAACGGATTGAGTGCCAAATAGGAGGAACAAAGTTAGAACAGGTGGATGGTTTCAAGTACTTAGGATGCATATTCTCACAGGATGGCAACATAGTGAAAGAACTGGAAGCGAGGTGTAGCAAAGCTAATGTAGTGAGCGCTCAGCTACGGTCTACTGTCTTTTGCAAGAAGGAAGTCAGTACCAAGACTAAGTTATCTGTGCACCGTTCAATCTTTCGACCAACTTTGTTGTACGGGAGCCAAAGCTGGGTGGATTTAGGTTATCAATAAGGTTGAGGTTACGGATATGAAAGTAGCTAGGATGATTGCAGGTAATAGTAGATGTGAACAATGGCAGGAGGGTGTCCACAATGAGGAAATCAAAGAAAAACTGGGAATGAACTCTATAGATGTAGCAGTCAGGGCGAACAGGCTTAGATGGTGGGGTCATGTTACACGCATGGGAGAAGCAAGGTTACCCAAGAGACTCATGGGTTCAGCAGTAGAGGGTAGGAGGAGTCGGGGTAGACCAAGGAGAAGGTACCTGGATTCGGTTAAGAATGATTTTGAAGTAATAGGCTTAACATCAGAAGAGGTGCCAATGTTAGCACTGAATAGGGGATGATGGAGGAATTTTATAAGGAGGACTATGCTCCAGACTGAACGCTGAAAGGCATAATCAGTCTTAAATGATGATGATGATGATGATGATTTAGGGATTACAATTACGAATAACGTAAATTGGAGTGATGACATAGGTAATGTGGGGAAAGCAAACCAAATACTGCTTTTTATTGGCGGAACATTTAGAAAGTGCAAAAAGTCTACTAAAGATACAGCTTATACCACCCTTGTCACGGAGCGAGACGGCGTGGTGGTTAACACACTGGATTCGCATTCTGGAGGACGGGAGTTCAAGCCCGCGGGCGACCATCCAGGTTTCCCTAAATCGCTTCGGGCAAATGCCGGGATGGTTCCTTCGAACACTGTAAATTTACTTACCCATCCTTCTCTAATCCGGACTGATAACGTCGCTGTTTGGCCCCCTCCCCCATATCAACCAACCAACCAACCCGCCCTCTTCTGGAGCACTATTGTGCGATGTGGCACCCGCATCAGATGAGATAGACGGAAGATATCGAAAAAGTTCAAAGAATGGCTACTAGTTATGCATTAGGAAAAAATAGGGGAGAGAGTGCCACGCACATGATACGTGAGTAGGGGTGGCGATCGGTAAAACAAAGGTGTTCCAGTGTCTGCTTAGATACTAAGTTTAGCGTTATCCAGGAGCAACTACATATGTGTGTTAATTTTTCTGTGCCCATCGTGATGCTTCATTTCGGTGAGTCCAGTTGCCTCTCATCTTGTTGTGCTACCTGCAGCCTCTCCTCTGCAACATGCATTGGACCAGCTGTGCCAGAACAGGCTTCAAAGAGGAGTGGCATCGAGACGTCCGGTGTCGGTGCTTCTAATGGCCTCGGCAGTGCAGCTGGGTGTGCGGCGAGGTGGGGCGAATGTGTGAGTGTTTGCACGGTATGTGTGTTATCTCTGGCAGGTGCGCCTGTCCCTATCACTTCACGGCCACTTTACTTGATTACAACGGTTGCGGCTTATATTTTGCTGGTAGCTGCGTAGCGGCCAGCGCGAAAGTTACGGCGGTTGGATGGAAACGCACACCGAAATCTATCATCCTGATGGCGGGGTTCGATGGCGGCTACCAAAATCAGGCTTTCCGATGATTTGGGGACTACGTTAACATACAATAAACTTATTTGCTAGAAATGTCAATATACACTACTGGCCATTAAAATTGCTACACCGCGAAGATGACCTGCTACAGACGCGAAATTTAACCGACAGGAAGAAGATGCTGTGATATGCAAATGATTAGCTTTTCAGAGCATTCACACAAAGTTGGCGACACCTACAACGTGCTGATATGAGGAAAGTTTCCAACCGATTTCTCATACACAAACAGCAGTTGACCGTCGTTGCCTGGTGAAACGGTGTTGTGATGCCTCGTGTAAGGAGGAGAAATGCGTACCATCACGTTTCCGACTTTGATAAAGGTCGGATTGTAGCCTGTCGCGATTGCGGTTTATCGTATCGCGACATTGCTGCTCACGTTGGTCGAGATCCAATGACTGTTAGCAGAATATGGAATCGGTGAGTTCAGGAGGGTAATACGGAATACCGTGCTGGATCCCAACGGCCTCGTATCACTATCAGTCGAGATGACAGGCATCTTATCTGCATGGCTGTAACGGATTGTACAGCCACGTCTCGATCCCTGAGTCAACACGTTTGCAAGACAACAACCATCTGCACGAACAGTTCGACGACGTTTGCAGCAGCATGGGCTATCAGCTCGGAGACCATGGCTGCGGTTACCCCTGACGCTGCATCACAGACAGTAGCGCCAGCGAGGGTGTACTCAACGACGAATCTGGGTGCACGAATGGCAAGAAGTCATTTTTTCGGATGAACCCAGGTTCTGTTTACAGCATAATGATGGTCTCATCCGTGTTTGGCGACATCGCGGTGAACGCACATTGGAAGCGTGTATTCGTCATCGCCATACTGGCGTATCATCCGGCGTGATGGTATGGGGTGCCATTGGTTACACGTCTCGGTCACCTCTTGTTCGCATACACGGCACTCTGAACAGTGACCGTTATATTTCAGATGTGTTACGACCCGTGGCTCTACCCTTCATTCGACCCCTGCGAAACCCTACATTTCAGCAGGATAATGCACGACCGCATGTTGCAGGTCCTATACGGGCCTCTCTGGATACAGAAAATGTTCGACTGCTGCCCTGGCCAGCACATTCTCCAGATCTCTCACCAACTGAAAACGTCTGGTCAATGGTGGCCGAGCAACTGGCTCGTCACAATACGCCAGTCACTACTCTTGATGAACTGTGGTATCGTGTTGAAGCTGCATGGGCAGCTGTACCTGTACACGCCATCCAAGCTCCGTTTCCCTCGACGCCCAGGCGTATCAAGACCGTTATTACGGCCAGAGTTCTGGGTACTGATTTCTCAGAATCTATGCACCCAAATAGCGTGAAAATGTAATCACATGTCGGTTCTAGTATAAGATATTCGTCCAATGAATACCCGTTTATCATCTGTATTTCTTCTTTGTGTAGCAGTTGTAATGGCCAGTAGTGTATAACCATATTTTTCTTCTTTTAACGCCAGCAGCACAATATACAGGATCTTTCCGTGAATGCGTGCAAAAATGTTACAGGAAGTAGAGAAAGCTCCACTGAACAATTTGAGTTCTAGAACCTAGGTGGGAGAAGCCAACTTAAGGAGATATGGTAGTAAACTTGTCTACCGCTTTGTCTAGCACTACTGTTTTCCAGATTATTTACAACTGACCTGCGTGAAAGTTTAAACGTACTGTGCTGATTATTTACAGGTACATACTTTATTTCCTGCAAGGAAACGAGGAGGCGATCCTGATTACTAGGAAATTTTTCCTGGTCGCTGAATTTGGAGGTCCTATTCCGTGGCCTGTGAGGTTACCTGACCTGAATTCCGTTGGTTCTTTCCTATGGAGATACCTAAAGTCTCTTCTGTATTAGACCCCAGTGGATACGGAGATAGAATGTTGCCAGAATTGTAGCTGTTGTGTTGTGAATCGAAACACATCAGGGATATTTGGTGGACCGCATCGGAATCTTGTTTTCCGATGTCGTGTTTGCACTAAGGTTAATGGGCGTCAGTTTTAGCACATTTCGTAAGATACAGTACGAATGGTACGTTCATTGTGTCAATGATGGTATCTGCACTTAACTGTAACTAACGTAATCAAGAAAGTACACATTACTGTTATTTTATTCCCGTTATATCTTTAAGATGGCTTCTCTGGGCCAAGGTCCCCTACCTCAAATTGTCCAATGGTGCATTCTATATGTCCTGTTATTTGCACGCTCTTAAGGAAACACCGTGTATGATAGATAATGACATGGTTATTTGAAATATGCACCAGGACAACTGTTTATAATAACTAATCTTTATTAACGACTGAGTGTTTCGGCATTTATCGCCATTGTGGACTACCTGGAATTACAATTTTGGTGAGACCTGGTATAAACGTGACTGTCATTTACATTAAAGTGACTATATTGTACTCACGTGTAGAATGATGCGATGTCGCAATTACGTTGTTAGTGAACTGTTTTATAGCTATCAATACATTCATTTCATTTGCCATGTAATCAAAACAGTGAACTGTTTTGTAGCTGTCAGTACATTTACTTCATTTACCATGTAATTAAAACATTAACGGATATAAAAGAATTCACTAACGACGTGATATGGACGTCATATTAGTCTTTAGACATGAGTACAAACCAGTCACTTTATATTGAAGTAACATTCGTATTTATACACTGACTCTCCAGAATTGTATTCCCTGGTGCTTGACACCGGCGATAAATTCGGAAACTGTGTATCGTTAATAAAGATAAATTACCACAAGCATCTGTTCTCGTGCACCTTTCTAATAAACTAGCCTTATTATTTGTACTACACTGTCACACTTGCAACACTCAAGCAACGTTTCAATACAATCATTAGAATACAAAGGTTTGTATTTACATCGTAAATGAAATGTACAACCGAATGCTTCGGTTCTTAATTGCAAAACCAGGTACACTTGATATGTGTCGCTTACAGCGCCAACTTTCACGAATGGAAAACTATGGTTTGAGTAAACCGTACGTGTTTTTCGGCGCAGAATTCAAATATAAATTGGGGGTTCCCACTTGAAAATATAAAGTCAATCCCGCCCACGCAGGTGGGATTATTAGGGGATGGCCAGTTGTAACACAGACAGATGTCCCATTTACTACCAACAACTTTTCAAATGTTCAAATGTGTGTGAAATCTTATGGGACTTAACTGCTAAATTTATCAGTCCCTAAGCTTACACACTACTTAACATAAATTATCCTAAGGACAAACACACACACCCACGCCCGAGGGAGGACCCGAACCTACGCTGGGATCAGCTGCACAGTCTATGGCTGCAGCGCCTTAAACCGCTCGGCTAATCCCGCGCGGCAACAACTTTTCACCTCTACATTCTCCTCGTACGATACATCGTTTTCGAGACATTTAGTTGTCTGAAGCTAAAACGAACACCCCGTACATCGGCGAAAATAAAAAATAGCGTAAGAACGTTAGACAGTGCGGATGATACGCAAGCTTCAAACGAAACAAAATCAGCAATTCCGGAGCACCAATAACATTGCAGCAAGTTTCTGGGTTTTAAGAACATACGCGTGCTGGCAGGATAAAGTAATATTTATGAAAGGAAAGTCTGTGAAACAGTCGAAATATCGAAGAAGGAGTACAATTTCAATAAACAAGACGGGTAAACGCTTCCCTCTTCGTGGCCTCCGTTCTTACGGACGTAAACACGCAGCCACTGCGAGAGGGAAACATAAACGCCTACCAGGAAACAACGAGAGCAATACTTTTGGACTCCCCCTCTTTGTCAGTGTCTGCTTGCAGTACTTACCAGAAGGTGATGGTCGAGCAATAACAGTCAGAAAGGTCTTACACAGTAACTCCCCCGAAAAATGGGGGAAAATAACCTTTTACAACAGATCACGACATTGTCTTTCGACAGTGTCTAGTCATCCAGTGACAAGAGTGCAGTCCTGAAGAAGAGCCCAGCAGAGGGATGGAAACGTCGAGCAGCGAAGTTTGAAGAGGAACATGACGCGGCGTTACGACTCAGAAGATTTTATCGTCAGTAACAACGAAGAATAATATACTGAAGAATGGGAAAGAAAACTGAGGATGTGCTAGGTGACGACCAGTTTGGCTTCAGAGAAGGTAAAGGCACCAGAGCGGGAATTCTGATATTTCAGTTCATTATGGGAGCAAGCCTAAAGAAAAATCAAGACACGTTCATAGGATTTGTCGACGTGGAAAAAGCGTTCGAGAACGTAAAATGGCGCAAGATGTTCGAAATTATGAGAAAAATAGGGGTAACTCATAGGGAGAGGCGTGTAATACACAATATGTACAAGATCCAAAGGGGGAATAATAAGAGTAGACGACGAATAACAAAGTGCTCCGATTAAAAAGAGTGTAAGACAGGGATGTAGTCTTTCGCCTTATTGTTAAATCTATACATCGAAGAAGCAATGATGGAAATAAAAGAAAAGTTAGGGAACGGAAAGGTTTGGGAACGGAATTAAAATTGAAGGTGAAAGGTTATCAATGTTACGATTCGCTGATGACATTGCTATCATGAGTGAATCTGAAGAAGAATTACATGAGAGTAACTCGGAGAAAGACGAAAGTAGTGAGAAGTAGTAGAAATGAGGACAGCGAGAAACTTAACATCAGGATTGATGGTCACGAAGTAGATGAAGTTAAGAAATTCTAGCCGGCCGCTGTGGACGAGCGGATCTTGGCGCTTCAGTCCGGAACCGCGCTACTGCTACGGTCGCAGTTTCGAATCCTGCCTCGGGCATGGATGTGGGTGATGTCCTTAGGTCAGTTAGGTTTAAGAAGTTGTGGGGGACTGATGACCTCAGATGTTAAGTCCCATAGTGCTTAGAGCCATTTGAACCATTTGAATTTTAAGGAATTCTACTATCTAGGCAGCGAAATAACCAATGGCGACGGGGCAAACTAACACTCGAAAAAATGGGAATTTCTGGCCAAGCGACGTCTACAAGTATCAAACATAGGACTTAATTTGAGGAAGAAATAAGAAATTTCTGAGAATGTACGCCTGGAGCACAGCATTGTATGGTAGTGAAACATGGACTGTGGGAAAATCGGAACAGAAGAGAATCGAAGCATTTGAGGTGTGGTACTATAGAAAAGTGTTTAATAATAAGGTGGACTGATAAGGTAGGGAATGAGGGGGTTCTGTGCAGAATCGGAGAGGAAAGGAGTATGTGGAAATCACTAACAAGGAAAAGGGCAGGATGATAGGACATCTGTTAAGAAACCAGAGAATGACTTCCATGGTACTAGAGGGAGCTGCACACGGCAAAAACTGTAGACGAAGATGTATTTGGTACTCCGCGAGGCCAAATTTTATTCGTAGTTGTCAAGCGTGTCTTGAGAAAATCTGTCGTCACTTCGAGCAGTTTCTATGAGGTTAAGGTATTGCTGTATGTTCGTATAAAAAAATAAATAAATAAAATAATAAAAAATTTAAAAAATCTTGAAGATTGTTCTGCAGTCTGGGACCCTTAACAGTTTGGATTAATAGAAGTAGACAAGATACAAAGAAGAACGGCGCATTTCGTGACAGATTCGCTTCCATGGCGTGAGAGCGTTACGGAAATGCCTAGCTAACTCCAGTGGCAGTTACTACAAGAGAGGCGTTGTGCGTCACAGAGAGGTTTGCTACTGAAATTGGGAGAGAGTATGTTCTGGGAAGATTAGGACTACATATTACTTCCTCCCACATACGTCTCGGCAAATGGCCACAACGACAAAATTCGAGAAATTAGAGCTGATACTGAGATTTACCGACAATGATTATTCCCACGCGCCATTCGCAAATGCAACAGGGATGGGGGATGAGATAGTGGTATCAGATGTATCCTCTGCCACACACCGTCAGGTGGCGTGCGATGTATGGATGTTAATGTATTCATTCGTGACTATTAGCTGCCCATGGAAAAGTATACAGTTTTGGATGTTACGGCAGCAATATAACTATCACTAAATTTCTTTCTTCATTATCATTAGTCGATTAACTCATTGCTGAGTGACCTCATTTCTTCATTCGTTTGTTAAGCAAAGTCTCCAACTACGGCGACATTCAGTTCTTCTTACTTTTCTTAATACAATGTGAAGAGGTAGACTTGATCCAAGCATCTACTTGCCGCTGTTGCTCGTGGTCTTCTGCTCCGATTTTGTTTTGCAAGATGATATTTTCGAAATTATATCCTTATTTTCCGAATATGTGCCCAGTGAAATGGAAATATCTTTGGCTGACACGGGAAGGTGAACGTCTTGTGATGCTAAGTTCTTCTATAATGGAAGAATTGATTCTTCTTTCTTCCTATGGTACGAGGGTTGGAACTTAAATAGTTCAAAATGGTTCAAATGGATCTGAGCACTATGCGACTTAACTTCTGAGGTCATCAGTCGCCTAGAACTTAGAACTACTTAAACCTAACTAACCTAAGGACAACACACACATCCATGCCCGAGGCAGGATTCGAACCTGCGACCGTGGCGGTCGCTCGGTTCCAGACTGTAGCGGCTAGAACCGCACGGCCACTCCGACAACTATTTATTCACAACCGATACAAAAGAGTTACATGTTTGCACCTGTTACTGTCCGTCAAAGTAGTCACCAACGTTGTGTAGAACCCGTTGCCAGCGATGTGGAAGGCGTAGTATACCGTTAGCAGAGCCTGTACTGTTGGCGGTGTGAATGGAGCAGTCTATTGCCTGTCGAATCTCTGGAACAGTTCTGAAGCGAATACCACAAATTGGTTCCTTCATCTTCGGAATCAAATCAAATTCACAAGGACCTAAGTCCGGGGAGTATGGTGGATGGTACAGTACTTCCCAGTTCCATCGACCGAACAGAGCGGCCACAGATTGCGCTGTATGGGCCCGTGCATTTCGTGCAAAATGATGGGTGGGTTGCGCGGAAAATGTCGCCGCTTCTCTCACAAAGATGGTCGCAGGCGATGCTCAAAAAACGAACAGTAATACTGTGCATTGACAGTCTGCCGTGGAGGAACGTAATGCATTACGATAACACCATCACAGTCGTACACGAGAATCACCATAATTTTCACCATACTGGGGCTCTGGCGCACTTTCGACTTTCGCGGCGACCCATAATGAAGCCATTCGTTGGATTGGTGATTCAGTTTTGGCTCGCACGATGTGGCACATGACTCATCCAATGTTGCGATACGGCGTAAGAAAGCCTCTCCTTTGCGCTCGTACCGCTCCAAGTGCGTCTGAGCAGCGTCGTAACGCATCCATTTCTGCATTTCGGTCAAATCATGCATTGCACGGCGGTTGGGTGGAAACACACACCGAAATCTACACTACTGGCCCCAAAAATTGCTACACCAAGAAGAAATGTGGATGATAAAGGGGTATTCATTGGACAAATATGTTACACTAGAACTAACATGCGATTACATTTTCACGCTATTTGGGTGCATAGATCTTTAGAAGTCAGTACCCAGAACAACCAAATCTGGCCGTAATAACGGCCTTGATACGCCTGGGCATTAAGTCAAACAGAGCTTGGATGGCGTGTACAGGTACAGCTGCCCATGCAGCTTCAACACGATACCACAGTTCATCAAGAGTAATGACTGGCGTATTGTGACGAGCCAGTTGCTCGGCCACCATTGACCAGACGTTTTCAATTGGTGAGAGATGTGGAGAACGTGCTGGCCAGGGCAGCAGTCGAACATTTTCTGTATCCAGAAAGGCCCGTACACGACCTGAAACATGCGGTCGTGCATTATCGTGCTGAAATGTAGGGTTTCGCAGGGATCGAATGAATTTTTCGCATGCCCAATCGTTCCTTCAGGACACGAAGCACAGTCGTATGGGCTAATCCGGTTTCGTGGGCGAGCTCACGAATCGTATGGCATCGATCACTGTCCAGTAACGCGGCAACAGCATGCACTTCTTCTTCAGAGACGCTAGGACGACCTGCCCGATGCATGCCTGCCACAGTTTGCCGACCTTCGTTGAAGGCTTTTACCCAACGTGCCACTGTTATGTAGGGCAATGCCGATTCTCCTCACGCCTCTTGAAGACCTTGATGACACTGTCGTGCTGTACGACCTCTGGCACTTTCAATCTTGATCCACCTCTGTTGTTCATCTTTCGAAAACATTGTGACACCGTTACGTTAGACCGTTGGCTTACAAGTGACTGTGTTTGTCTCGATTTTGCGCACGCCGGTGACGTGGGACGGGCGAGTCCATTTGCTCGGAGGTAAGGTAGGTATGTCAACAACGTGTGCTATCAGCGACAATAGTAGATTCCATTGTATAGTGTCTCCACAGTAGTGTTGTCACTATTTAAGTTCCAACCTATGTACATATAACATTTTCCGCTGACACATCGAAGGCGTGAATTCGGCTCTTGCCACTAGTCTTCACTGTCCGCGGCTCCGAGCCGCACAAGAACACAGGAAGCACCAAGGATTCCACTAGAGAACCTGTATCGCTGAGTGACCAATGTTTATTGGACCATAGACAACATGCACAGGCGCCCGCCATTTTTGCTGGAATTCGTGCGGGAAGTACTGTCGCTTGTTGACTATGACCACAGCCCAAAAATTGTATGACAGTTGGTGCGACAAGAAAGATTTTTCTAGTTAATTACAAAATAATTGTTACAATCTTGTGTTAGAGTCATTAGTAACTTATCAAGAGGCATGAATTATCATGCAATAAATGTTAAAAAGGCCTAATCTTACTGATTCAGTGACATAAGCTTATTGGTGAAGAAATACATTCGAACATGTGTGTAAATGCACCTTACTCCGGTGAAAACAAGAAACTATAAACACAAATTTCATGCATGAGCAGAATACATTTCTTTTTTTGGTTGTTCTTATCATGACAGGCACTTTCCTCGACAAGTAACAACTTCGCAGAGAGCCTAATGTTTCGTACAGTCTTACAGTTCACTCGACTTTCTGATACAAGAATATATTTGTAAATGTAATTGGTCTTGCTTCAAAATCGGATGTGACTTATATTCTTTCCGTTTGTAGCTCAGACGCAGCAACAATTGTAGAACTGGTTTCTTCTTTATTGGAAAACAGTTTTATTGCTTTTGTTCTTTTATTATCAAGTCTGTGTGGTTTTTCTTCAGCTACAGTTCTGGTTCGTTAAATAATATATGTATTTCAATCCGTTCACGTTTCTTATGTTCCACATTCACTGTCTTGACTGGAGTGTAGAGAAGAATATGTCACGTCTTTGACTTGATATATGACGTCTTTATGCAAAAGGTCAGGCCTTCTGCTGTTTCCTAGCAATTTTTCGTTCTCGAAAGAACACGATATTCTCCATTAAATATCTGTAACTTACAAGAAAATCGTAAGTAAACTGTCCTGTAATGTAGCGGTTGACGCCTAACTGCGTCCTTACAAAATCTAAAAAAAATAAATTAAAAAAAGACAAATGTGTTGTCTTCCTGTTGTTGATCCTGCACTTTATTGCGCTACAGATGCTTTCGTTCGTAAAAACTATTTTAAGAAGCAACATAAACAATTACGATTCGCTTTCACTTTCACAAGCTCTCGCGAAACTCCACAGTGTAACTTGCTGGCCGCTTGGAGCGCTGCTATAGCAGTGAGTACCAAAAACGAGATGGAGTATCGCTACTCTTTAGTTAGACTGCGCTATCACAAGACATATATGACATTACAGCAGAAATCCTAGCTTGTTTTTTGGTATATAACTACTATACATTTCGAACGGAGTAAATTAAAGCGTGGCATGATACAGTGTATTAGCCGTTTATCAGAAAACTCAGGAAAAAAGGGGAATCGAGCAGGAAAACGAGTTTCATTTGTGCTGTTTTAGAGGTTCTTGACGGATTTTGCGATAGACTGTTTTTGCAGTGTTGTTTTTCTTATGACCAGATGAAACTACAATCTTCCGGCCATAGCTGTGGATTCTTCGATTGCTCTGCGAAAGGGCACATCAAACAACAACACACAAGATACTGGTTCACTTTATTACATGAACGAATAAAAATATTTACTTAGCTTGATACAATCCTTTGCCACAGGAGTATGTAGCATATTGGCAACTGCCATAGACTGTTAAGTGTCACTTGATGTACTTATTAACAAACTGTTCTCTTGAAGTACATTGTTCAACATTTACAAAAGAATATTTCCGGGGACAGATGTGGACTCTGACCACAATCTATTGGTTATGAACTGCAGATTATAACTGAAGAAAATGCAAAAAAGGTGGGAATTTAAGGAGATGAGACCTGGATAAACTGACTAAACCAGAGGTTGTACAGAGTTTTAGGGAGAGCATAAGGGAACAATTGACAGGAATGGGGGAAAGAAATACAGTAGAAGAAGAATGGGTAGCTCTGAGGGATGAAGTAGTGAAGGCAGCCGAGGATCAAGTAGGTAAAAAGACGAGGGCTAGTAGAAATCCTTCGGTAACAGAAGAAATATTGAATTTAATTGATGAAAGGAGAAAACATAAAAATGCAGTAAATGGAGCAGGCAAAAAAGAATACAAAAGTCTCAAAAATGAGATCGACAGGGAGTGCAAAGTGGCTAAGCAGGGGTGGCTAGAGGACAAAAAATGGTTCAAATGGCTCTGAGCACTATGGGACTTAACATCTGTGGTCATCAGTCCCCTAGAACTACTTAAACCTAACTAACCTAAGGACATCACACACATCCATGCCCGAGGCAGGATTCGAACCTGCGACCGTAGCAGTCGCGCGGTTCCGGACTGCGCGCCTAGAACCGCTAGACGCTAGAGGACAAATATAAGGATGTAGACGCTTATCTCACTAGGGGTGATATAGATACTGCCTACAGGAAAATTAAAGAGACCTTTCGATAAAAGAGAGCCACTTGTACGAATAGCAAGAGCTCAGATGGAAACCCAGTTCTAAGCAAAGAAGGGAAAGCAGAAAGGTGGAAGGAGTATAAGCATATAGAGGGTCTATGCAAGGGCGATGTACTTGAGGACAATATTATGGAAATGGAAGAGGATGTAGATGAAGATGGAATGGGAGATACGATACTGCGTGAAGAGTGTGACAGAGCACTGAAAGACCCGAGTCGAAACAAGGCCTCGGGAGTAGACAACATTTCATTAGAACTACTGACAGCTTTAGGAGAGCCAGTCCTGGTGAGCAAGTTATATGAGACAGGCGAAATACCCTCAGACTTCAAGAAGAATGTAATAATTCCAATCCCAAAGAAAGCAGGTGTTGACAGATGTGAAAATTACCGAATTATCAGTTTAATAAGTCACAGATGAAAATACTAACGCGGATTCTTTACAGACGAATGGAAAAACTGGTAGAAGCCGACCTCGGGGAAGATCAGTTTGGATTCCGTAGAAATATTGGAACACGTGAGGCAATACTGAAATTACGACTTATCTTAGAAGAAAGATTAAGGAAAGGCAAACCTACGTTTCTGGCATTTGCAGACTTAGGGAAAGCTTTTGACAACGTTGCCTGGAATACTCTCTTTCAAATTCTAAAGATGGCAGGGGTAAAATACAGGGAGCGAAAGGCTATTTAAAATTTGTATAGAAACCAGATGGCCGTTATAAGAGTCGAGGGGCATGAAAGGGAAGCAGTGGTTGGGAAGGGAGTGAGACAGGGTTGTAGCCTCTCCCTGATGTTATTCAATTTGTATATTGAGCAAGCAGTAAAGGAAACAAAAGAAAAATTCGGAGTAGGTATTAAAATCCATGGAAAAGAAATAAAAACTTTGAGGTTCGCCGATGACATTGTAATTCTGTCAGAGACAGCAAAGGACTTGGAAGAGCAGTTGAACGGAATGGACAGTGTCTTGAAAGGAGGATATGAGATGAATATCAACAAAAGCAAAAAGAGGATAATGGAATGTAGTCGAATTAAGTCGGGTGATGCTGAGGGAATCAGATTAGGAAATGAGACACTTAAAGTAGTAAAGCAGTTTTGCTGTTTAGGGAGTAAAATAACTGATGATGGTCGAAGTAGAGAGGATATAAAATGTAGACTGGCAATGGCAAGGAAAGCGTTTCTGAAGAAGAGAAATTTGTTAACATCGAGTATAGATTTAAGTGTCAGGAAGTCGTTTCTGAAAGTATTTGTATGGAGTGTAGCCATGTATGGAAGTGAAACATGGACGATAAACAGTTTGGACAAGAATAGAAGAGAAGCTTTCGAAATGTGGTGCTACAGAAGAATGTTGAAGATTAGATGGGTAGACCACATAACTAATGATGAAGTATTGAATAGAATTGGGGAGAAGAGGAGTTTGTGGCACAACTTGACAAAAAGAAAGGACCGGTTAGTAGGACATGTTCTGAGGCATCAAGGGCTCACAAATTTAGCATTGGAGGGCAGCGCTGAGGGTAAAGATCTGAGAGGGAGACCAAGAGATGAATACACTGAGCAGATTCAGAAGGATGTAGGCTGCAGTAGGTACTGGGAGATGAAGAAGCTTGCACAGGATAGAGTAGCATGGAGAGCTGCATCAACCCAGTCTCAGGACTGAAGACCACAACAACAACATTTCCATCTGAGACTTGAATAACACTTTAGTCCTACTCGATGATGCTGACTGCTTTAACTGAGGTTACGAACTGGGCAGAGCGCTCCATGCTCGGTTCCATATTGATCTCCGTGCGAGGGCACTGCTGTGCTGAGGGAGATCCGTGGTCTTCCTTAGCCTCTCTCAGCCATCGTTGCGGATTGCAACGAGACATTGCTAATGTCTGTGTTATCGATGTGTACTGCCGACTGTGTTGGACACTGCCATCTTTGGTCGATGGCATGGTTTTCAGCTAAGCTGCTGATCTCTTGTCACTAATGATATTACCACATGCATCTTCTATTACTCACTTGTGCAGTTTGAATTGTCAGGTAAGGTTGTTTGTCTTCTTGAGGATATCACGCATTTCATTTAGTTTTTGATGCTGCTTTATTTCATCACAAATTCTGGTGAGATACTGTGTTTTGTCGGTTCGGCGGCAGCGCTGCACTTTGTGCCAAAGTATTTTGTATGCTTCTTCATCTTGAGCAGTTTGTATGTCACGTTTCTTTGGTGTGGTCCGCTCTCCGATCACTAGCAGGTCAGTGTTCTAAATTCAGGGATGCTTCGCTTGAGGGATTTTGGTAACCTGGTCAGGAAGAGATTAATTGATTATTTTCTTCATTTTGTGCCATGTTTGGGAGGTAATCCTTTCTCCGTTAATAGCTAGTGTTTGGTTGTTATTCTTTCTCCAGACTCTTTGTGACTATTTTTGCTTGTAATATGAATCTGTCTCATTATTGCTTTCTCGATCAGCTTTACTTTTATCCACATTTTCATGGATGGCATATTATGCTCACTGCCACAGTCTGCACCTGTATAGGTCTTGTAATCCAGGTCCAGATGTAACACCTCGGTTCAGTTTACCGTGATAAATGCTATAGAAAGAATAATTTAAAATTAAGAATAGAATTTTTAGAGGGGAAAATATAGAATCAGAGTTCGGTGATTACAGATCAAAATTATAGTATATCAGCAAGTAGTTTAACGTCTAAGTACAGCAAAGCCACGGAAGCTCCGTCATGGAAAAGGCTGTGACGTTAAACTCTTGTGATGAAAAACCTATAAAAAGGCCTGATAGTCATTATTGCTGCCTTGTTTTCCTTGATTGTTTCTTTAAAGGGCGGGGAACCCGTGTCAGTAAGCGAGACAATAATTAGATTGGACTTTATCGTGTTAAGATTCACGATAAACTGTTAGAATATTACGGAGATTAAAAGTGATATAGTGTACGATGTCTGACTATTGGTAGCAACGGAGTATTAAGGGAATTTTTAGGACTTTAGTGCTCGATTGGAACTTTACGGAGATATAGACGACAGAAACTCAAATTATCTGCTGATATTCAGATATTAACGTGTGGACCTTTGAAAGTGTCGTGTGCCGTTATTTGCGAATCTGGACGTAGAGCGCGTGAATATCGGCATTTTCGGACTATTTAGATTCCTCGAGGCTAGGAACCTTTTAAATAGACCATCATCCATCACCATCTTAATCCTTGAATATAGAGTGAAAGTGAAATACAAGAGTGTTGTACTTATTTCATGTACCTAGTACTAATCAGTGAAGTTTTTACGGAACAAAAGCTATTCAGCAGTAAGTCAGCACCATCTAGCGGAAAGCGTAGGCATTAACTAACACGCTAAATGAAGTGAACGTTTACGTGTTTTACGGACTGCTTAATATGAACTTTTGTGACTCTGACGTCCCCACTCCCTCCGAAAGGTGGTGCAGGCTGTCTTAATCATAAAAAGGGGAGGGTTTTATCCGGCCAAATTACTAAATAAAAGCGATATTTACGAGACTCGCAGTAATAGCAAAACACAAGGCTCGAACCTCATCGGAGAGTCGTCGCTGTCACGTCGGGAAGTAAAGCCGGAAAAGCTACCAACCATACGTATCTACGAGCAGACATCGACGTGGAACCACAAGAGAGTTGCGGATGCTTCACAGAGTACGCCACGTTGTTCACCAAAAGAACTGTACCAAGGAGAATTACATGTGTAGCGACGTCGTGGATGATGCTGGAACAGGGTATTACACATACGTCAGTTGTCCAGAATTGAATTTTCACTCTGCAGCGGAGTGTTGGTTGATATGAATCTTCCTGGCAGATTGAAAGTGTGTGCCGCGACTCCAACTGGGAACCTTTGTCTTTATCGAGCAAGCGCTCTACTGACTGAACTACCCAACCACAACTCACGATCCGTCCTCACAGTTTTACTTCCCCAAGCAATATCACCCCTTGAAGAAAAGACATTACAGAGAAATGTTTTAACCTACCAGGAAGTTTCATATCAGCGCACACTCCACTGCAAAGTGGAAACTTCATCCTAGAGACATTCCCCAGACTGCAGCTAAGCCATCTCTCTGCAATATCCTTTGCCGGCCGGTGTGGCCGTGCGGTTCTAGGCGCTTCAGTCTGGAACCGCGTGACCGCTACGGTCGCAGGTTCGAATCCTGCCTCGGGCATGGATGTGTGTGATGTCCTTAGGTTAGTTAGGTTTAAGTAATTCTAAGTTCTAGGGGACTGATGACCACAGATGTTAAGTCCCATAGTGCTCAGAGCCATTTGAACCATTTTTTTTTGCAATATCCTTTCCTGCAGAAGCGCTAGTCCTGCCAGATTCGCCGGAGAATTTGTGTGTAGTTTGGAAAATAGGAGATGAGGTAAGGCGCAAGGCAAGCCGTGAGGATAGGTCGTGAGTTTTGCTTAGGAAGCTCAGTCCTCCCAGATACAGGGTGCATTGTCATGCTGACACAAGCGGTCATTATCTTTGAACTGTTCCTCTGTTGTATACAGTACACAACACTGTAATATCTATTCATATCTGCATTTAGTGTTTTCACTGTTGGCCTTTCACATAATGGTAAATAAGGTTCTCCACGTATTATCTATACCCAGACCCTTCCAACGGACTGCCTCAGGTATAGATTGATCCATCCCTCCAAATCACTCGTTTCCAGTCATCCACCGTCCATAGACATCGGCCGTCCGGGGTGACCGAGCGGTTCTAGGCGCTACAGTCTGGAACCGCGCGACCGCTACGGTCGCAGGTTCGAATCCTGCCTCGGGCATGGATGTGTGTGATGTCCTTAGGTTAGTTAGGTTTAAGTAGTTCTAAGTTCTGGGGGACTGATGACCTCGGAAGTTAAGTCCCAAGTGTTCAGAGCCAGAGACATCGATCTTTGCACCACCTAAGCACTGCTTAGGACTGACTACAGAATGTGTGGTTTATTCTTTTCAGCTTCAGCTCCCAGCAAAGACTGTGCTAGTTGGAATGCTAATAGCGCTTGGAACTCACGGTTGACTTCTTCTGTAGATATAATGAGATCTTTTACAACCTCCCTCCACGAAGCTTGATGATCCCTACCTGTCGGTGATTTAGGTGTGGTTACTCCTTCGAGATGTCGGCGCCGATAGCTGAATGGCCAGCGTGACGCATTGTCGTCCTCAGGTGCCCGGGTTCGATTTCCGTCTGGGTCGGGGATTTTCTCCGCTCAGGGACTGGGTGTTGTGGTGTCTTCATCATCTCATCCCCACCCGGCGCGCAGGTCGCCCCATGCGGCGTCGAATGTAATAAGACCTTCACCAAGGCGGCCGGACCTGCCCCTTAAGGGGCCTCCCGGCCAATGACGCCAAACGCTCATTTCCATTTTTTACTCCTTCGAGATTAGACTTTAAAATCAATTACTGACAGCGAAATGTCCCTATGGATTTGATACTCAGATGACATCGATGAGGTCTCCTGATCGACCCTTACTGCCTTTTCTACTTCTCTGCTGATAACGCAGTACTCCCTACCTCCATTAATACTGGCGGATCCGCCTTTCGCAACATCTAGCGGTCATACTGTTTTGTAGGGAGCACATTGTGCTCATGTGGGAGAGATCTAGATGGTTGTAAAACTATAAACTGGTAGCCGAGATCGCAGGAAGTCTTTTTATTCCGTGATTACCGGTTTCATAGGATCTTAGACACATACAGGTTACAACATCAAGGTAAACAATGACAATTCTGTGAGGCCATCGTGTTATAGGCAATTGTTAATATCACCATTGTTCGCCTTCATGTTGTAACCTGTATAAGATCCTATGATGGCGGCTTTAGTTTCGCCGAAACCGGTAATCATGGAATAAAAAGAATTCCTGCGATCTTGGCTACCAGTTTATTGTTTTACATCTAGCGGTCAATTCCGCTTTACGTAGGGGCGTCCGAACACTTTTGATGAGATAGTGTAAATGTGCCCACGAGAGGTGTAGATTTGAGAATCTGCTGACCGGGCCTCTCCCCGTGATGCAAAACAACGAAATGTAGCTGGATTTGACAGGACCAGGTGTAATCACTTTCACGGAAAAAAAAATTTGCGGTACCAAGAAGAAGTTGTGCGACGCAAAGGAAAGTAAGTGGGCATGTTTGTACATCGGAAAGATTGTATATATTCAGATTTCGAGCAAGTCGAATAAGAGGGGCGCTAGTAATGTTACTATGAGGATCCGAATCAGGTTTGCCTCAAATACATGCTGTAACGACCGTAATTATAATTGGAAATTTGTGGTAAGGTCTTATGGGACCAAACTGCTGAGGTCATCGGTCCACAAGCTTACACACTACATAATTTTACTTAAACCAAATTATGCTATGGACGACACACACACCCATGCCCGAGGGAGGACTCGAACCTCCGACCGGGGGGGTCCGCGCAGACCGTGACAAGACGCCTAGGACAGCGCGGCTCCGTAATTATATTTGAGACTGGAATTGAGGAGTGGATATTAGCCAAGAATGCCTTTAAGGAGACGAAGACGCCATTATCAGCACCTCAATAGGGTTGAAAGATGTCGTACAACAGGGCTACGAGAAGCTGGGTGTTCCTCCTGTGCCGGCCTGGGTGGTCGAACGGTTCTAGGCGCTTCAGTCCGGAACCGCGCTGCTGCTACGGTCGCAGGTTCGAATCCTGCCTCGGGCATGGATGTGTGTGATGTCCTTAGTTCTAAGTTCTAGGGGACTGATGACCTCAGAAGTTAAGTCGCATAGTGCTCAGAGCCATTTTTTTGTTCCTCCTGTGATACTGAAGAAACAGTTGGAAGGAATGTAGCCGTTGTATGTGATTACTGACAGCGATACGAGAATATACGGTCGGAAGAAGAGCAGCGGTTGGCACCACAGTGACTGTTACAGACCGGTCACTTTAAGGGCAGCTCCGAACCAGACGGTCTGTAGCGTGCATTCCACCGATAACTAAACCACCACCAATTGCGACTTCAGTGGTGTCAAGGGAGAACTTATTGGAGGGCTAGAGTGGAGGTCTGTTGTGTTTTTTGATGAAAGCTGGTTCTGCCTCGGTGTCACTGATGGCCGCATGTTGGTTAGAAGGCGGCCAATTGAGGACGTGCAATCAACTTGAGCGGTTGCTAGACACACAGGACTTACACATGGAGTTCTACATCTACATCTGCATGGTTACTCTGCAACTCACACTTAAGTGCCTGGCAGAGAGTTCATCGAACCATTTCCATACTACTTCTCTACCATTCCACTCGCGAATGGCGCGTGGGAGAAAGGCACACCTAAATCTTCCGTTCGAGCTCTGATTTCTCTAATTTTATTACGATGATCATTTCTCTCTACGTATGTGAGTGCCAACAAAATATTTTCGCATTCGGAAGAGAAAGTTGGTGATTGAAATTTCGTAAATAGATCTCGCCGCAAAGAAAACCGCCTTTGTTCCAGTGACTGCCACCCTAGCTCGCGTATCATATCAGTGACACTCTCACCCCTATTGCGCGATAACACGAAACGAGCTGCCCTTCTTTGCACTTTTTCGATGTCCTCCGTCAGTCCTACCTGGTAAGGATCCCACACCGTGCAGCAGTATTCCAACAAAGGACGGGCATGTGTAATGTAGGCTGTCTCTTTAGTGGTTTTGTCGCATTTTCTAAGTCTTATGCCAACAAAGCGCAGTCTTGGTTTCGCCTTCCCCACAATATTATCTATGCGGTCTTTCCAATTTAAGTTGCTCGTAATTGTTGTTCCTAGGTGTTTAGTCGTATTGACAGCCCTTAGATTTGTGCGATTTATCGTATACCTAAAATTTATCGGATTTCTTTTAGGACCCATGTGGATGACGTCGCACTTTTCTTTGTTTAGTGCCAACTGCCACTTTCCGCACCATACATAAATTCTCTCTAGATCGTTTTGTAATTGAAAATGATCGTCTGATGATTTTACTAGAAGGTAAATTGCAGCGTCATCTGTAAACAATCTAAGGTGGCTGCTCAGATTGTCACCTAGATCATTTATGTAAATCAGGAACAGCAGAGGGCCTATGACACTACCTTGCGGAAAGCCAGATATCACTTCCGTTCTACTCGATGATTTACCGGCTACTGGACTGGGGTGCGATTTCGTATAACAGCAAGAGCACTCTCGTGCTTTTCCCACGTATCCTGACTGCAAAATCGTACATGAATCTGGTGTTTCGACCGTTGTGCTGCCATTCATCAACAGCATTCCAGGGGGCTTTTTCCAACAGCATAACACTTGAACACATACCACTGTTGTAACCCAACGTGCTCTACAGAGAGGCAACATGTCGACTCTACAGAGAGGCAACATGTTGCCTTGGCCTGCTCGATCACCAGAACTGTCTCCAATCGAGCACATATGGCACAATTCCAGCGTCATCCACAAACAGCATTAACCTGTCCCTGTACTGATCAATCAAGCCAAACAGGCACGGAACTGCATTCCACAAACTGAGATCCGGTACCTGTACAACCGAATGTATGTACGTCTGCATGCTTGCATTCAACATTCTGGCGGTTACATCAGTTATTAACGTACCAGTATTTAACATTTGCAGTGGCTTATCTAGCACTTCCATTAACATGTGATCTTGCAATCATAACCATTTAGATATGTTACCTAGACAAATGTGTTCTCAAAATTTCATTACTCTACATTAATTACTTTTTGGTGTTGCGATTTTTTGTACTACTGGTAGTGGTACGCGGTGGTACCAACTGCCGCTGGTCTGGTTTTTTTGCAGTGTTGACAGGCGGGGACAGGTGGAGAGTGCGATCTACTTTCTACAGCGCCTGGCCGGACCAGTTGGTGTGATTAGCGGAGGAGGCGCGTGCCCGCGATAGGGGCGACTTGTGGTGTCCGGGGAAAGCAGAAAGAGGGGCCCAGCCTGAAATATGGTAGCCGCCCGGGGCGGGGCCGGGTGCGCCAACTGCTGGACAACTCACTGCAGCCGGCATTCCGCGTTTCTGCGGAAACTCGCTGCGCTCTTTTTATTCCGTTCGATTACTGCTTCATTAGCCGGAACATTTATACAACAAAAACTGGAGTAACTAGTTCCCGGAGCTACTCAGCAAGTCACCGTGCGGCGTGTGGTGTGTGGCGGAGGGTACATGCCGTACAAACCCTTGAAACCTTCACGTCTCCTCTATACCTCTTTCGTTATTGATAACCTTCCCTTTTACAATAAACTATGAAACCTTTCCTTAGGATTTCTATCTCTTGGTTAATAATAACAAATGAAATCTTCCCTTTGAAATTTATTCACTTTCTCTATCTTCGCATACAAATTTAATTGCTGCTTATTAGAAGCGATTTTCTGATTATTTCGACGAAACATAGAATGTGTCGTCGTCGTGGCCCTCAGTCGTTATCTGCAATAACTCAAAACTGTTCCTCACCTTCTTTACTGTTACTGGATCGCCATCTGACTGCTACATCGAACTGCGACATGAATATACTTACTCTGCTTTACTATACTCTATTAGCTGCTGGTGGGCTTTCATAATAAGTGGCTGTATTTATTACCAAAGCTGACGTTATTCTTTAATAGCAAAGCTGACGTTATTCTTTAATTAATTTGACTGACGTTACGTAATTCATAGTTAAACTTTTTCTTGACAACAATAAAATTTTGCAAAGTTTTACGTTGTTGGTTTTTGGAATGGATTATAATTAGAAATGCAATATTGCTGGCAAAAGTTAATTATATTCTGAATGAAATGATTTTACAAACGTTCAAATGGGACTTATTTTTTACAATAATCTTACAACTAGCAATGCGCAAACATACCTTCAGTAGTCCTGACTTTCTCAAAAATTAATTCAATAATATTAGTTTCTCTTATTATACAGGGTGTTACAAAAAGGTACGGCCAAACTTTCAGGAAACATTCCTCACACACAAATAAAGAAAAGATGTTATGTGGACATGTGTCCGGAAACGCTTAATTTCCTTGTTAGAGCTCATTTTAGTTTCGTCAGTACGTTCTTCCACCTACGTTCAATGGAGCACGTTATCATGATTTCATACGGGATACTCTACCTGTGCTGCTAGAACATGTGCCTTTACAAGGACGACACAACATGTGGTTCATGCACGATGGAGCTCCTGCACATTTCAGTCGAAGTGTTCGTATGCTTCTCAACAACAGATTCGGTGACCGATGGATTGGTAGAGGCGTACCAATTCCATGGCCTCCACCCTCTCCTGACCTCAACCCTCTTGACTTTCATTTATGAGGGCATTTGAAAGCTCTTGTCTACACAACCCCGGTACCAAATGTAGAGACTCTTCGTGCTCGTATTGTGGACGGCTGTGATACAATACGCCATTCTCCAGGGCTGCATCAGCGCATCAGGGGTTCCATGCGACGGAGGGTGGATGCATGTATCCTCGCTAACGGAGGACATTTTGAACATTTCCTGTAAAAAAGCGTTTGATGTCACGCTGGTACGTTCTGTTGCTTTGTGTTTCCATTCCATGATTAATGTGATTTGAAGAGAAGTAATAAAATGAGCTCTAACATGGAAAGTACGCGTTTCCGGACACATGTCCACATAACATATTTTCATTCTTTGTGTGTGAGGATTGTTTCCTGAAAGTTTGGCCGTACCTTTTTGTAACACCCTGTAATAGTTAGCTGATGTCTCTGTACACCCGTTTATAATCTATTGTAAATCATAGCTAGTGGCTGGCAGGCACACCGCTCCTCTCAACCTCTCGCTTCAGAGCTCGACTCGTTTCACTTCTCGCTTACTACTGACTTCCTACGGAAGCTAAAGTGCGGTCTCTCCCGCCAACAATGCTTTCTGGTGCAGACAATCCCTGCTACCAATACAAAATGTATCAATGCGCGGTCTTTCCCGCTGTTTTCTTAAAATGTATCCGTATGCGGTTTCTCCCGCCCTTTTTGAAGTTATATCAACAATACTTTGGTGCAGATATTCCCTGCTACCACAATTATTTCCTAAATGACAAATATTAATTATTCCTACTTAATCCTATTAATAAAATATAAACATCTTTCATAAATTGACAATAGCCAATAGAAATATACACGTCTTACACCCTTTCTCCCCATCCTTCCATAAAAATCCTTTTTCGTAGATGGATAGCGCTAGAATGAGATTTAATTCAGAAAGTAGATAGATTTAACAAGCTGGAATATACGGTGTTAATTACCTAGAACCTTATAACGGATCTTTTACGTTGGGATAAATTTATTTTATTTTTTGTTAGATGTTTTCGTTAAATAGCTGAATAAACTGTTATTATTAGGAATAATTTAATTAAGCAGAGTAGAGAAGATGAAGTCAAAGAGGTGTTCATTGGGCGGACATTGTCGTAATGTAACGTCATTGCGTTGTTCGGTTGTTAAAACAAGTCGTTTGTGTTCCGTTCAGCTGTTCGGTCGTGCGCGTATCTGAAAGGAATTAATTGGGGGACTATAATAAACTTTCACATAATAGCTACGATTCGATGTTCCGACAAAAGGGGTTAACGTCAGTGTTAATTTGAATTGCGGGCGACAGGATTAGTTTCGACAGATACGTGAGAACGGACGTAACGAAAGTTGTTCGCATATCATCCTTGAACGTGTCTTTCTATTTAATTAACGATTGCGGGCTCAGTAAAAGCTATTATCTCATTATTAGGATCAATCCCTCTTTCCTCAAAGATAGTGATCATTCATTAACATTTACGTCATAAGAAAAAGGATTATTAATAAAAGTGATGTTAAATGACAATTACATGTTATTCCGTTGGTGTGGAACCGACGTAATATCTCAGAAATGACATTGATATATAATTTGTGTTAAATACTGAACTGAGGAAGTAAATTGAAATTAGTGGACATTTGATACTGAGACTATAGAAGCAGAAGCGCTTAAGGTTTCTCTTCTCTAAAATGGCAAAATATGTACGAACTTTAACTCAATAGTCGACATTGTGTAATTCAAAGACATTAGCATTTCATACTTAATTTGAGGACGCGCTGTTAAACAAAGGAACATTGAGTCTCTGTACGAGTAATAAAATTAAATCTAAAAACATAATTAATAACGCCGAACTCCGCTTTAAGAAACTGTATTGCGTGTCGTCATCGGGCAATAACTGCTCAACCCTGAAGACTTGTTGGTGGAATTAGAAGTCGGGCATATAAAACATACTTAAAAATCCATTCAAGCTACAGTGGAGTCGGTACAACACGACGTGGACAGTTGTAACCTGCACCGCAAATATTGTGGAAATAGGAAGTGCTACTGAAGTGCGCCGGCTGGTATAGCCGAGCGGTTCTAGGCGCTTCAGTCTGGAACCGCGCTGATACTACGGTCGCAGGTTCGAATCCTGCCTCGGGCATGGATGTGTGTGATGTCCTTAGGTTAGTTAGGTTTAAGTAGTTGTAAGTTCTGGGGGACTGATGACCTCAGATGTTAAGCCCATAGTGCTCAGAGCCATTTTTTGAGCTACTGACGAGCGGTTTTCACGGAATGGACTGCTACGTATCAGTTCTTATTGTCAGCCAATAAACAGATTGGAATAATACCTACAAAGTATATGTTTGTGCCGACATCTACTTTTTTAAATGGAAAAACGGAAATGAGCGTACGCCATTGTGGGCCGGGAGTCCCCCATTCGGGGATGTTCGCCTGCCGAGGGCAAGTACTTTTTGTATTCGACGCCACATTGAGCGATTTTCGCGGCGGAAATGAGGATGAAATGATGATGAGAACAGCACAACACCCAGTCCCTGAGAGGAGAAAAATCTCGTGACCCATCCGGGAATCGAACCTGAGCCTCTTGGCTTGGCATTCCGCCGCGCTGACCACTTTTTTTTTTTATTATTCTCATTGTGTTCGTTTTTGTTCGTTGTATCTGCTCGAGGCGGACGCCGCAAGACACTCGTTTCAGTTCGTCGTTGCCCCATTAACTCAGTTTTTTTATTACAGAGGGCAGCTAACCCTCTGACCGAACACGCTGAGCTACCTCGCCGGCATCACTCAGCTAACGGAGACGGACCTTTAAAGGGAACAATGCCTATTCACTTTAACAAATTAAAATTTGGGTACATTAGAATGTCAGTGGTGATTGTTGCAGGAATCTAGTGCGAGTCGTGTACGAGATGTAGGTTAGTTAGGTTTAAGTAGTTCTAAGTTCTAGGGGACTGATGACCTCAGAAGTTAAGTCCCATAGTGCTCAGAGCCATTTGAACCATTTTTTTGACACACAGCATGACATGTCTGAAAGAACAGACACCACGCATTCATAAAATACTGAATAATAAACTATTTCTGAATTTCTTTATCTCTATTTTATGACTCATTGCTTACCCTGGATGTAATTACAGTATATGATGATAAAATTTCAAAAAATCGTTCAAATGGCTCTGAGCACTATTGGATTTAACATCTGAGGTCATCAGTCCCCTAGACTTCTACTTAAACCTAACTAACGTAAGCACATCACACACAGCCATGCCCGAGGCAGGATTCGAACCTGCGACCGTAGCAGCAGCGCGGTTTCGGACTAAAGTGCCTAGAACCGCTCGACCACAACGAACGGCATACAATTTCAGATTGTTGAATAAAAAAGGGTAGAATCCATACGATTATTTATAAGATTACAGTATTGGTTGCGCTGTTGGAATATGCATGCCATTTACGTATCAAAGTAATCTAAGGTTTACCTTAAAAGTATTTTGTGGAGAATTGTCAGTCATTTGAGATACAATTAGTTGTATCTTATTAGTAATTGGGGCATGGAATTTTCTCAAACTCCCTGAATCAACTGTAAGAAAAATGGAAATGTTAGAATTTTTCCTCCTCTTGGAAAAATGCCTGCGAACGCCCGTACCACTGAGGATCAAATATTGTACCATGGGAAGGACCTGATCGGCCACAATGGCAACATAATGCTTGGCATTAATGCTACCTTGCGAAACAGCCACGGGATACCACGAAATGGCTCTTCAAGTCGTCATCGAACTCCTGTCATATTTCACTCTTAGGGCGCAAGCTCGGCCAGAAGTTGGAGACAGTACGAAACAGGGCTCACCCGAGCAAATGACATTCTTACACAGTCCAAGCGTTATGGCTACAGCACCACGTTTCCCTTTTACGGTGATCTGCATCACTGACGTGTGGGTTTGGAATACCAGCTTGCCCTGCAAATACCATGTTATGGAGCCCCCTCCACATTGCTTTGATGCTGACAGGATTCGCGAGAGCAACACTGCAGTTACTTTTGCAGCTACCGTCCTCTTGTTTACGTCACAATCCTCTTCAACGAACGTCTATCACTCAAAATAGACTTTCGACTACCTTGTGACTTAGCGGATCATATTTTTTTGCTTTACCTGTACGCCGTACAAATCTTTGATACGGCGCCTCTTGGAACACACAACACTTCTCTTCGGCTCCATTGGTTACGAAAGTACCCACCATACTCTTTGTGTTAGCAGAAGAGCCAACACCGTGTTACGAGTGGAGGCCGAAATGCACGCGTTTTAGCTCACGCAGGCTGGCGTGAGGAGTGATGAACTATACTGACGTGAGGTCTGGAACATGACAAGGAATGAGAATTCAGAAAGCGGACGTAATTAGTTTGATACTTAACTTTAATCCATTAATGATGAACGTCGCTCTTCACGGTACATGATTCACAATATTATCTGTTCAGAATACATTCTCATACATAGTAACTGAATATGGCGCCTTGCTGGGTCATAGAAAATGACGTAGCTGAATGCTACGCTAAACTGTCGTCTCTGCAAATGAGAGCGTATGTAGTCAGTGAACCATCGCTAGCAAAATCGGCTGTACAACTGGGGCGAGTGCTAGGGTGTCTCTCTAGACTAGACCTGCCGTGTGGCGGCGCTCGGTCTGCAATCACTGGTGGTGGCGACACGCGGGTCCGACGTATACTAACGGACCGCGACCGATTTAAAGGCTACGACCTAGCAAGTGTGGTGTCTGGCGGTGACACCACAATACTAGCAACAACAGTTTGCCCACGTTCGAATTCTCTTAGTTCCGACATAATGAATTCACAATTATACAGAACAGTGCACTGACCACGATTGCCACTCACAACATTTTGAGAACACTGTGCAGGTGCCGTATGTGGTCAAATACACCGGCACCACCAGTGCGATTAGCTAGTATCAGCGGTTTTTTTTTGGAATGTTTGTGGTAAGTTCATATGGAACCAAACTGCTGAGGTCATCGGTCCTTAGGCTTACACAACACTTAGTCTAATTTAAAGTAGGACTAACATACGCTAAGGACAACACACACACCCATGCCCGAGGGAGGACTCGAACCTCCGACTGGGGGAGCCGCGCGAACCGTGGCAAGGTGCCCCAAAAAAAATGGACCGTAGTGGTCGCTCGGCTCCAGACTGTAGCGCCTAGAACCGCACGGCCACCAAGTTGCCCCAGACCACGCGGCTAACCCGCACGGTTATGTTATCCATTTCTCACAGTGTTTCCATATTTTAGTCCAATCCCTTTACATTCCCAATGTGCCTTAAACAGGAAACAGTGTTTACTGCCAGTACTAGCTTCCCGAAGTGAAAGCTACACGTTAAACACAAAACAGTTCAAAAACTCAGGTTTGTTCAACTGTTAAGCCTGTCGAGATTGACAAGAAGGGACAGGAGAAAAAGTAGCTAAAAGACAGAAGTTGAGGATGTAATAGTGAGTGTTATGAAACTGAGATGCACATGTGCCGCGCTTATAGCAAGGCGAACTGATGGCAGAAGGACATTAGAGACTGGGTTCAACACCTGGTGATTCGAAAAGACCTAAAGAACGGCCGAACAGAAGACAGGCTGACGATATAAAAAATGGAACAGGAAAAAGTTGAATACGGAAAATAGAAGATGGCAATACATGGAGAAGTCAGCAGTGGAGGAAAATAAACTCATTAAATTAAGTGAATTATTAAAGATTCTCGTTGCAATAAACTTGGTGAGATTAAAAGCGTGGCATTTTCTAATCGCGACATCAATAAAACATTAAATTCTGAGACCACATTCAACTGATGACACAAATCCATCTTCCAGATTTCATTTATAACGAAGCGTTAATTGAACTGATTGCAGTCTATTCCAGGAGTTCGGGTCAAGAATTCACAACTAGAACAGCCATTGGCTATGTTTTACATTGTTGCCAACCAACTGTTGGAAGGATTTCCCATAAACACAGTTATTGTCAGTCCCAATGACCTGTCTCTACGACAACACTGAACTGCTTTGTGGCATCTTTCAAAAATCTTTATAGTATATATATATATATATATATATATATATATATATATATATATATATATATATATATGCTTGGAATGACATGGGGTTTTATTACAACCAAAAAAATACAAAAGTTGGCCGACAGATGGCGCTTCATCTCATCAGAATAACAATAATTAGCATAACAAAGTAAGACAAAGCAAAGATGATGTTCTTTACAGGAAATGCACAATATGTCCACCATCATTCCTCAACAATAGCTGTAGTCGAGGAATAATGCTGTGGACAGCACTGTAAAGCATGTCCGTTGTTATGGTGAGGCATTGGCGTCGGATGTTGTCTTTCAGCATCCCTAGAGATGTCGGTCGATCACGATACACTTGCGACTTCAGAGATCTTTCACGCGTCTAGCAATATGGGGTGGAGCGCCATCCTGCATAAACATCGTACGTTCCAGCAGGTGTTTATCAGCCAGGCTGGGGATGATGTGATTCTGTAACATATCGGCGTAACTCTCACCCGTCACGGTAGCAGCTAAAAAGCCAGGATCACGCATTTCATCGAAGAAAAAAGGCCCGATAACAGTAGAAGTGGTAAATCCAACCCATACCGTGACTTTCTCGTCGTGCAATGGAGTTTCCACCCCATTTCTAGAATTTTCGGTAGCCCAAATTCTGCAGTTGTGGGCACTGACAGACCCTCGGAGCGTGATATGAGCTTCGTCGGTCCACAACACGTTACTCAACAAATCGTGATCTTCCGCCATCTTTTGAAACGCCCTCACCGCAAATGCCCTCTGCTTCACTAAATCGCCAGGTAACAGTTCATGATGCCGATGGATTTTGTACGGATAGCATCGGAGGGTACGCCTAAAGTGCCAACCAAACAGTAGTGTATGGAATGCCGGTGCGACGTGCGACTGCACGAGCGTTGACTTCCCCGTGCATAGACGAACGCGCTACAGTTTACAGTTCTTCCTGAACTGTCTCAGCAGCATTACGCCAATACGGGGTCTGTCGTCTAAACAACCCGTGGCTTCGAACTTCGAAATCAGTCTCGCCACAGCTGCATTTATCACCGGACCTTTACCCGTTCGAATCCCCTTCCTATGGCGATAGGATCGTAATGCTGAACTAGCACATTCCCCATTCTGATAATACAGCTTCACTAAAAGCGCCTTTTCAGGTATCGTCAACATGCTGCGACTGCTGGCGCATCTGATTCTCTCTCTCTCTCTCTCTCTCTCTCTCTCTCTCTCTCTCTCTCTCTGCCGGCCGAAGTGGCCGTGCGGTTAAAGGCGCTGCAGTCTGGAACCGCAAGACCGCTACGGTCACAGGTTCGAATCCTGCCTGGATGTTTGTGATGTCCTTAGGTTAGTTAGGTTTAACTAGTTCTAAGTTCTAGGGGACTACTGACCTCAGCAGTTGAGTCCCATAGTGCTCAGCGCCATTTGAACCTCTCTCTCTCTCTCTCTCTACAGCTCCTTTTATAGACGATTGCCATGCGCAGTCACTGACGTTTTGCCGTCCAGCGCCATGTGTCGGAAATTTTGTGAACTTTGTTTTTTTTTGGTTCTAATAAAACCTCATGTCATTACAAGCATGTGTGTCAATTTTTACCTCTCTATCTACATTATTCTGTGGTTTACCAAGTTTTCAAATTTATACTGACATTTTGGTCAGCTGGTACACGTTCAAAGACAAAGGAAAAAAAAGAAATAAATAAAAGGCACACCGCGGAGGAATTGTCCGAATGAAACGGAGGTCGGTAGAGATGATGTACATGTACAGATAAACAAATGATTTAAATTTCAGAAAAACTGGACGATTTATTCAAGAGAAAGTGCTTCACAAACTGAGCAAGTTGATAACGCGTTGGTCCATCTCTGGCCCTTATGCAAACAGTTACTCGTCTTGGCATTGATTGATAAGGTTGTTGGTTGTCGTGCCAAATTTTGTCCATTTGGCGCGTCAGATGGTCAAAACCGCGAGCTCGTTAGAGGCCTCTGCCCACTCTGCTCCAAACTTTCTCAGTTGGGGAGAGATCCGGCGGCTTGGCTGGCCAAGGTAGGGTGTGGCAAGCACGAAGATAACAGGTAGAAGCCCTCGCCGTTGGCCGGCGGGGTTTATCTTGCTGTAATGTAAGCCCGGAATGGCTCCTCACGAAGGGGAAAAAACGAGGTCTAGAATATAGTTGACGTACCGCTGTGGTGCAAGGGTGCCCCGGACGACAATCGAAGGGGTCCTTTTATAAAAAGAAATGTCACTCCAGACCATCACTCCTATTTGTAGGGCCGCCATTTTACCATCACTATCTGGGGCGTCCCACGTCTTGCCTGGTCACAGGGGCTCAATTCGAAGCAATTCTCTTTCAGACAGTTCCACTCCAGTCATCGAGATTCCAGGACTCCCCGGACAGCGGTGGGATACCAACAACCAAAAGTGATGGTCTGGGTCGATACCTCTTTTCATATTAGGACTCCTCCGATTTGCTTATGAGTTACGAGCATTGCTATAAGCTCCTTAGAAGTGTCTTAAAGCCTCGTATTAGAGAGCGAAAGACAGATAGGAAGGCCAGGTTCTATTCACTTCAATCTAGATAACAATAACCCTGATCCAGGATAATCACCACTGGTATAGTTCAGCTTTCTTTTAATCTGACATGCTTCTTGTTTAGCTCCTGCAGCAGTGTTCTGACCTATTTTGTGTACCATCATCCATCAGTACCATCTCTTATTAACGTATTTGGTATATACAGGATGTTTCAAAAATGACCGGTATATTTGAAACGGCAATAAAAACTAAACGAGCAGCGATAGAAATACACCGTTTGTTGCAATATGCTTGGGACAACAGTACATTTTCAGGCAGACAAACTTTCGAAATTACAGTAGTTACAATTTTCAACAACAGATGGCGCTGCGGTCTGGGAAACTCTATAGTACGATATTTTCCACATATCCACCATGCGTAGCAATAATATGGCGTAGTCTCTGAATGAAATTACGCGAAACCTTTGACAACGTGTCTGGCGGAATGGCTTCACATGCAGATGAGATGTACTGCTTCAGCTGTTCAATTGTTTCTGGATTTTGGCGGTACACCTGGTCTTTCAAGTGTCCCCACAGAAAGAAGTCACAGGGGTTCATGTCTGGCGAATAGGGAGGCCAATCCACGCCGCCTCCTGTATGTTTCGGATAGCCCAAAGCAATCACACGATCATCGAAATATTCATTCAGGAAATTAAAGACGTCGGCCGTGTGATGTGGCCGGGCACCATCTTGCATAAACCACGAGGTGTTCGCAGTGTCGTCTAAGGCAGTTTGTACCGCCACAAATTCACGAAGAATGTCCAGATAGCGTGATGCAGTAATCGTTTCGGATCTGAAAAATGGGCCAATGATTCCTTTGGAAGAAATGGCGGCCCAGACCAGTACTTTTTGAGGATGCAGGGACGATGGGACTGCAACATGGGGCTTTTCGGTTCCCCGTATGCGCCAGTTCTGTTTATTGACGAAGCTGTCCAGGTAAAAATAAGCTTCGTCAGTAAACCAAATGCTGCCCACATGCATATCGCCGTCATCAATCCTGTGCACTATATCGTTAGCGAATGTCTCTCGTGCAGCAATGGTAGCGGAGCTGAGGGGTTGCCGCGTTTGAATTTTGTATGGATAGAGGTGTAAACTCTGGCGCATGAGACGATACGTGGACGTTGGCATCATTTGGACCGCAGCTGCAACACGGCGAACGGAAACCCGAGGCCGCTGTTGGATCACCTGCTGCACTAGCTGCGCGTTGCCCTCTGTGGTTGCCGTACGCGGTCGCCCTACCTTTCCAGCACGTTCATCCGTCACGTTCCCAGTCCGTTGAAATTTTTCAAACAGATCCTTTATTGTATCGCTTTTCGGTCCTTTGGTTACATTAAACCTCCGTTGAAAACTTCGTCTTGTTGCAACAACACTGTGTTCTAGGCGGTGGAATTCCAACACCAGAAAAACCCTCTGTTCTAAGGAATAAACCATGTTGTCTACAGCACACTTGCACGTTGTGAACAGCACACGCTTACAGCAGAAAGACGACGTACAGAATGGCGCACCCACAGACTGCGTTGTCTTCTATATCTTTCACATCACTTGCAGCGCCATCTGTTGTTGAAAATTGTAACTTCTGTAATTTCGAAAGTTTGTCCGCCTGAAAATGTACTGTTGTCCCAAGCATATTGCAACAAAAGGTGTATTTCTATCGCTGCTCGTTTAGTTTTTATTGCCGTTTCAAATATACCGGTCATTTTTGAAACACCCTGTATCTCTCAAATGTCTGGATACTATTTCTTTGAATTTATGCCACATTTGGTCTACTATTTTATAGCTTGTTTCGAAGGAGTGAGCGTGTTTCTTAGGAGTGCGACAATCGAATTTTTATCTGTTTCCCTAAATAGATACACTATGTGATCAAAAGTATCCGGACACCCCCAAAAGCCGGCCGCTGGTGGCCGTGCGGTTCTAGGCGCTTCAGTCTGGAACCGCGCGACCGTTACGGTCGCAGGTTCGAATTCTGCCTCGGGCATGGATGTGTGTGATGTCAAATGGTTCAAATGGCTCTGAGCACTATGCGACATCTGTGGTCATCAGTCGCCTAGAATTTAGAACTAATTAAACCTAACTAATCTAAGGACATTACACCCATCCATGCCCGAGGCAGGATTCGAACCTGCGACCAGAGCGGTCGCTCGGCTCCAGACTGTAGCGCCTAGAACCGCACGGCCACTCCGCCCGGCAGTGTGATGTCCGTAGGTTAGTTAGGTTTAAGTAGTCCTAAGTTCTAGTGGACTGATGACCTGAGATGTTAAGTCCCATAGTGCTCAGAGGCATTTGAACCTTTTGAACACCCCCAAAAACATACGTTTTTTCATATTAGGTGCATTGTACTGCCATCTACTGCCAAGTACTCCATTTCAGCGACCTCAGTAGTCATTAGACATCGTTAGAGACCATAATGGGGCGCTCCGCGGAACTCACGGACTTCGAACGTGGTCACGTGATCGGGTGACACTTGTGTCACACGTCTGTGCGTGAGATCTCCACACTTCTAATCCTCCCTAAATCCACTATTTCTGATGTGATAGTGAAATGGAAATGTGAAGGGACACGTACAGCACAAAGGCGTACAGGTCGCCCTCGTCTGTTGACTGATAGAGACCGCCGACAATTGAAGAGGGTCGTAATGTGTAATAGGCAGACATCTATCCAGACCATCACACAGGGATTCCAAACTGCATTAGGATCCACTGCTAGTACTATGACAGTTAGGCGGGAGGTGAGAAAACTTGGATTTCATGGTCGAGAGGCTGCTCATAACCGACACATCACGTCGGTAAATGCCAAACCACGCCTCGCTTTGTGTAAGGAGCGTAAACATTGGCCGACTGAAGAGTGGAAAGAAAAACGTGATGTGGAGTGACGAATCACGGTACACAATGTGGCGATCCGCTGGCAGGATGTGGATATTGTGAATCCCCGGGGAATGTCACCTGCCGGTGTGTGTAGTGCCAACAGTAAAACTAAGATCTTTTGGAACGCCGACTTCGTACCAGTCCTCACCGACCGACAGCGTGAAGAATTAGCTGCCATTACCCAAGAAACCTTCCAGCACCTGATGAACGTATGCCTGCGAGAGTGGAAGCTGTCTTCAAGGCTAAGGGTAGCCCAACACCATATTATTCCAGCGTTACCGATGGAGAGCTCCACGAACTTGTAAGTCATTTTCAGCCAGGTGTCCGGATACTCTTGATCACAAAGTGTGTATTGTGCGTTTATTTTTGGTGTATTTGGATGTCACGGTATTCAGTCTTACTACAAAAGCCTTGTGGTCACTAAGCCCTGTATCTATCTTGATGTTCCCTATTTGCCCTCGGTTAGTTGTTCCTGTGAGTTCAAGTATGTTTTGCGAAACCGCTTACACTTACGGGACCCTTAACTAACTGTTCATAATAATTTGCGAAGGAACCTTTCAGTACGGTTTCGAGCGACGTTTTATGCCTACCACCGATTTTAAACACATGTTTTCGCCAACATATCGAGGGTTTATTGAAGTCACTGCCAACTATAATGCCGGCCGCGGTGGCCGTGCGGTTCTAGGCACTTCAGTCCGGAACCGCGTGACTGCAACGGTCGCAGGTTCGAATCCTGCCTCGGGCATGGATGTGTGTGATGTCCTTAGGTTAGTTAGGTTTAAGTAGTTCTAAGTTCTAGGGGCTGATGACCTCAGCTGTTAAGTCCCATAGTGCTCAGAGCCATTTGAACGAACTGTAATTGTATAAGTGGGGTACCTATTTGAAACGAGGGTCTGGGTTTCTTTGAGCTGTTCGAACGATTCAACAACTGTATCATCTGAGATGATGACGGGTGTGGGGTGGGGGGGGGGGGGAGGGGGGGGAGGGAGGATGGGGAAAAGGAACCAATCATAAATTTATTACAATTATCAAGTATAACCTCTACCCTGAATGCTTAAATAAATTTCGTAAGGTTTGTAGGATATGTATAGAGTCAGTAATCAGCCTAGAATGTCGCACTGTTTCTGGATAAAAAAATTAAATTTATGAGAAATAAATTTAGGTTAGAAGTCTGTTACTACGTGTTAAGGTCGACTTCGCTTTCTTAATCGAGAAATTAGTTTTAAATTATATCGCAACAGCTTTGAGCAGGATAGGGTATAATGAAAACTATTTCAGAATCATCTACAATGTGAGAATGCTGTCATACAAGCACTGGTAACATGCAGTTGTTACGTGAAGCAAGAGTAATGATCCTTGTCACAGCTAATTGTGGTGTATATTATAAATTAAACGTACTACAAATAGCAGCATACTTACGTGAAAGAGGAGCGCACTTGATTCGCTAATGGAGATTCCATGTGACTCGAAATAAGACTGTGGAAGTACTCCATTAACTGTCGCCCGACAAAGATGCTCTTAACGTCAACGTAAGTCTGGCTGAACTACGCTTTATCATCTCTGGCACACTGGAGCACCGTAATGTGTCGAAGTTTGAACAGTTATTAAGGGGCGGAAAAGCGGGACAGCGTCTCGGCATCTTAACTGCGTATTCGTGACCTGTACATCTTCAATGTAAACTGCCAGAGCCTAATACGGATACTTCTCAATTTAAGCACGCGCCGCTTGCGAGCTGACGTGCATTAAAAGCTTAAGTCAAGACCACTTTGGCGTAGCCGTGTGTCATGTACCTGGTCCTTCTGAGAACGCTGTGCTTAACCTCACTGAATGGACCTTACGACCCGCTGCCCTCGGTTGCATAAAGAAGTGGAGAAGCTTCATGAATATGCAAACGCTGCGTTCGAAATCGCTCATTTTTTATCTGCTACATTTAATACTAAATGAAAGCGGCTTCGTGTCGAATTCGGTTGAGTAAATGCCACATAGTATATCATGCTTAACGGAGATAAATCCTTACACGTAAATGTACCTTTGGAGATAGCCCATGGGAGTTATAACTGTATCGATATTATAAGGTGTGCAACTTTGCTTCCGCCGTTTGCCGATAGGTAGCGACAACGGTAAGTAGCGGTCGAAAGAAACAGATCGCAGGCGTCAGGCAGTTAGCTTGTACCTAGGTTAACATGACCTTCTTAATTGAAAATGTCAGTTTACGAGCCTAATTCTCGTCATTTGTGAGAGGTGTTACTGTTTTGTTTCAATATGAAGAAAACAGCGGCTGAGTCTCATCGAATGCACTCAGGTACGTATGGTAAGGACGCTATTAGTGAAAGAACGGTGATTTTAACGTCGTAGACTGGCATAGTGGTGGAAGAGAGAACGCTTTCGAAAATGCAGAATTGGAGACATTGCTGAGTAAAGACCCTCGTCAAACTCAACAGGAAGTGGGACGATTAGTGGGAGTGACACAGCAAGCCATTTCAAAACGTCTCAAGGCTATGGGCATGATTCACAAAGAAGGAACTTGGATCCCGTGTGAGCTGAAACCAAGAGGCGTTGAACGGCGTTTGTTTGTTTGTGCAAATAAAGGCTTACTTATGAATATCTTAGAAGAAATCGAGATATATGTTCATTTGAAAACCAAATCATCAATGCTGCTCAATGAACAATTAGATTTTCGCGAAAATCATTTTGACGACCTTTTCGACGAAATTTTATAATGAAGATGCACCTCCTCTTTTGTTTTAAAATATAAGATTAGTTATACCCATGGGAAAAGTTATGTATGAAAAATATGCTATACAACATTAATAAAAAAATCTATTAAATTGAGATTGATTATTATAAAAACTATTAGATCGATGAGTTCTAAATATTTAATCAGCGATCTCATCAGTTATTCAGACATACATAATGCGGAAGATGCAATTGTGACGTAGGCGACTCGGCATAATCGATATATACCACAACTCCAAGGACTTTCACATCTTTGATTTAACTGACACTGTAATAGTATTTAGGTGCCCATAGAGGGCACAGCTATTACACACATTGCTAACCGTTTTTATCTAAAATATAAATAAGTTTTACACATACTAACTATCTGTTAATCAGACATTTTAAATGAATCAGTTTTATGTTATTAGTGTATTTCGTACTTTTATACTTTGACGATAGCTGATTGGCAGTTGTGGAGTAGTGTCAGAGGAAGTACGCGGAGCCTCTGCATATTTAAGCTCATGCTCAGCACTCATAACCATCAGTTGACTTCGTAGCAGCTGAGGAGAGCTCCGCCTACAATCCTCCAAGGAAGACATGGGTATAATAAGTTTTATTTTATCTTGTTAAAATTTCGTCGTCATTAGACACTTTTCACTTTATTTTAAGATTGGTCTCTAGTATTTTCTAAAATTAATTCACAGGTCTGAAGATGGTTATATAAAGATAACCGAAACCGGTCACCTATGTTATTGAGACACAAGTGTTGTGATCAAGACTGAACTTTAGTTAAAATATAATGTTTGTGAACAGTTGCTTCAGAGGCAAAAACGGAAGGGATTTCTGCATCGCATTGTGACTGGGGACGATAAATGGGTTCATTACGATAACCATAAACGCAAAAAATCATGGGGATATCCCGGCCATGCTTCCACGTCGACGGCCAAACCGAATGTTCACGGCTCCAAGATCATGCTCTGCATCTGGTGGGACCAGCTCGGCGTCGTATACTATCAAGTGTTAGAACCAAATGAAATAATCACAGGTGCTCGTTATCCAACGCAATTAATGCATCTGAGCAGAGCATTAAAAGACAAACGACCGCAATACAGCGAGAGGCGCGATAAAGTGATTTTTCAGCACGACAACGCTTGACCCCACGTTGCAGGAAAGGTCAAAACGTACTTGGAAACTTTAAAATGGAAAGTCCTGCCCCACCCGCCACATTCTCCAGACATTGCTCCCTCTGACTATCACCTGTTTAGATCAATGGCACATGGCCTGGCTGACCAACACTTCCGATCTCATGAAGAAGTCACAAAATGGATCGAGTCGTGGATCGCTTCAAAAGATGAACAATTTTTTCGACGCGGGATTCGTACTCTGCCAGTACGTACAAGCAACACAATCAAAAGGAAAAGGAATACAATGACCCAGCACAACACCTGCCTGCTATACTGCCATTTCCTCTAAATCATTTTCTGATTCAGGGACACGATTTATAATTTATTTATTTGAAAATAAAATAGTAAGCTTTATACCAGCTATCTTTAAGATTACGTTATAGTTCATTATTTTAAAATTTGATTATATAGTTATGTATTTTATTAAGATTTTGGATTTGATTTAATAATCTTCCCTTTTTCGTAATTTTCCTCTTAATGATCATCGTCAAATTGTTAGAGAAATTAAAATCCTTTGAAACTCCAAAAGAAAGCGAATGGTGCACAATCTATCACAACTGCTGTCTCTTCTAGCAGCTCGCTCTCATCGACGCTCCCTCTCCGTTACTTCTTCCTCTCTTCTGCAGAGTTCTCTACTGAAATTCTCTTCTTTCCTAGTACCCACTGACACTTTTATTTCAATCCTCTTCTCTTTCATTATACCTTCCACTTCTTCTAACATCAGACAAGGCTTCAAAAGTGCTAAACTAATCAACATCATTCTTAATGCTTCTATTATTTTATCATTGTTATTAGTGCTACTCTTATTATTATTACCAATTGTTATTTTTATAAATAACGCAAATTTTTGCTATATTGACTGTTATGTAGTATTTTATTATTTGTTGTTTGTGGTCAGATGTAAAAGAGGGTCACAAGGCACAGATCTGGTCGGGCTAAATAAATAAATAAATAAATGAAGTAAATAGCTACCACAATAAACCTTCATAAAAATAGGTTACATATGGGAACAGCGTCTAGTATGGGCCACTTAAGCACAATTTGGTAAAAGATTTGTTGTATTGAAATGAGGTATAACTGCTTAAAAACTTTGTTTGAACATTTGTTTTGGTGTAAATGACGAAAAAGGATTTCTAACCAAAAAGACATACAGCAAGAAAAATTTTTCTAAGATTAACAGTTCTGGATGTTAATAAAGGTGTCGGGTTGTGTAGGCCACACAACAAAATAGAGGTTTTTAAATAAAGAAAAGCTGTTTCGTATTTCAAAACAAATATAATGTCTTTCTACATGAAAATCACAAAATAATCAAAAATTAAGTTAGTAACTTACAATGAAAACGTAAATTTGACTGTGGAAAATAAGGTTTTTTCACACGGTGCAAGTTAGATAAACAATCCTTGTCTAATTTTCAAAGTCCAAAGTAAAAGTAAAAATTGGGCATTTGTGAGTAGGAATGGTGCACTGAGAATTTCGTACAAACTTAATAATGTATATAGACAGTTCATTCCTTCTAGAAATCGAGAATCTCGACAATTTTTGCCTGTTTTCGATGTTGATACTAGCGAGACTTGGGTCCAGGGGTTTCAAGATTTTCGAGAATGTTTTAATGTCAATGATGTAAATCCGACATAAAGTCATGCAGAAGGCAGGCGACCATTAATGTTGGGCTGACTGGATCGCAGTACTAAACGTCAGACAAAGAAAGGAATGACTTTATTGCTCATATGATGCGTTTAGAAGTTTATCCGTCATCAGATATCCAGAAGCAACACCGGTCAAAGCAATATCTCCAGAGCGGAAAGAACAGCACTACGCAACCCTCAAAGAAAATACAGAGATAGTCGTCCTCTCATCCGACAAGGGGAACGCTACTGTTTTTCTTCCTATGAACGGAAGATGCTGCAATTACTAGACGATGCAGCTTATCGGAAAATTAAAACAGGCCCGACTAAGCAGATACAACAACGCACTTCCAAGTTGTTGAAAAATGGTGCGCTCGAGGAAAAGGACATCAAGAGACTTCGTCAACGCTTGGGCGTAGCACAAAGATGTGGTGCGACTGATAGACAGCAACATAGGGGCACCGGCATGCCACGTGGCACAAGACCTGGCGGGCAAATGTGCGCACCACATCCAGAATTCGACAGATTTCACTGGCCGCCTAAAGAAGCTAACTTTACAAGAATCCGACACCATGGACAGCTTTCATGTCGTGTCACTATTTATTTACACGAGTCTCCGAGGGAGATTCTGTCAACTTAATTATTGAGAAATTCGGAGCTGAACTGACAAAACTTTTCTGGCATGTGTTGACTTCGACCTACTTTGTCTTCAACGGCCAATACTACGAGCAGACCGACGGAGTGGCCATTGGGAGCCCTCTCTCGCTCGTGGTAGCCAACCTTGAGAGGCACCCACATGCCTTGCTCATACTGTGGCATCAAGCAGTCAGGCCTGCAAGATGAGTGGTCTGCCAAGCGAGTGGATTCATTCTTAATTTATCGAATAACATGAACTCTCGTACTCACAATTTAAGTTACAAGTTATCCTCCTATATGATTAATACGCAACGGAAACACGCATCTGACTATCAATAATTTACAGAACTCTGACTGTACACTACGCACTGGCAATACCACATTTTCCTTATTGTCTTTTATTTAACGACTTTTGTCAACACGTGGCCACCGCACACATTATAAATTCGGGACATTATGACAACATACAATTCGAAGTAAAAGTCCACCAATCTTTTTCTTTTCACTATCTTATTTATTCCGATAAATTCTCTAACCTAAACACACAAATTCTACAACCTACAACAATAACACATAAGAAATTTCGCCCAGTGGCTGTGGCTTTACAATGGTGAATCTCTATATTATGGTCTCGTAATTACTTTTAACGCTACAGTGCACTTTCTGGATAGGATGGTGGATCTTTTATTGTACCTCACACTTCGACTCTCACAATCATCATCACTAAACTTTCCTCCAGACCGAGCGGTACAGAAGGAATAAGCATAACCCACTAATCTTTTGAAACTACCTTGCTACTCTCCCATGCAAACCACACATACCCAAATTACATGACATACATCACACTGCAATAAGAAATATAAAACACTAAATAGTCACAACACTATCACTTTCAGCTTTCCCACTTCAATTAATATTTACCCTAGTTTCACATGACACTGCCCCACTTTGTAATTCTACTTTCCTACTATGAACTCTGGAGATATTTGCACGTCTTCCTGTGCAATGCAAGCCAAGTGGCGTTGCTGGATAGACGGCCGACTCACCTTGCTTCTCTCTCAGAGTTTGAATCAAGCGTCACACGGAATCATATCACGCGAAGTAATATTAAGAACATCACACACGCGAGTCCTCAACTGATACGATGGACGAGTACTTCTCTTTATCCTTTGTCTCACACACAGATTGAGACTCACACAGTACTCACCACGTGGAAGTACTCGTCTCTAATTTCAAGACCTGCACACGCCATTTCTTAAATATTTCAACTTATGGTACACACGCTATTTCTTAAATATTTCAACTTATTGTACACACACTAGTAATTCAGCTTAACTTAAGCACACGGAAGTATTTCAACTTATTGCTACACGTGGTTTCATTGTGACCGTTGGTCACTTCCGAAGATTACTACAATCCCTTTAATATTACCTGCCTGACATTTAATTCTCCCCACAAAAGTTCCTGAAATAGAGAAATTATTATTTCAAACTACTCTTAAATATTCCACATGCATACCATGTCTCCACTCTTTCGTCATTACGGAGCACAACTAAAACAGGTCTTAACAGCACAAGATCCAGCGGCAGAGTGCTGAAACATGGCCGTTCTCGAGGTCCTCTCCCATCTCTGTCGAGGTGGGGGAAGCACCTTGCTATCGTATTGGTCAGCCACATTTCAGGCGCTCAAAGCTCTGGTAAATTTCATCTCTTTGGTCCCACCAAAGGTGGCCAAAGGATCGTCTCAAAGATGATCATATATTCACATTCACTATCTGCGGTTAGCAGACGACTGTGTTCGCAAGAATGGGTACGGCAAACGGCAAATCCAAAGGACCTTCTGATAACTGAAGCGCGGTAGGGACCAAGATGAAGAACAAACGGAAGGCGCCGGCAGGATCGACCGAGCGGTTCTAGGCGGTACAGTCTGGAGCCACGCGACGGCTACGGTCGCAAGTTCGAATCCTGCCTCGGGCATGGATGTGTGTGATGTCCTTAGGTTAGTTAGGTTTAAGTAGTTCTAAGTTCTAGGGGACTGATGATCTCAGAAGTTAAGCCCATAGTGCTCAGGGCCATTTGAACCATTTTTGAAAACGGAAGGCCTGGCGTTTCTACCATTTGCTGGGAACGTGTCGTCCAAACTATGAAAACTACTGAGGCAGCACAAGATCTACACAGTCTTCCGGCTAAGACGCGCGCCTTACTAGGAACGGTGAAAGACACTGTTGACCTCTCGAAATGGGGGGGGGGGTATACAAAATTTCGTGCTGCTGTGCCAAATCCTACATCGCCAAATAGTTCGTAGGGTGGAAGATTGATGGAAAGAACACCAGTCCTCCACCCGGCTAGCCCAACCAAGCCAATCTGCCTGAGCAGAACTTTGCATAAACACTTTGCGAGTTATGATGAGACTAAAGTATTGGCCCTCCATAAATAACTACTGGGACTGCATCTTCAAAGAGGCCATAGAAATTCGCGTAACAGATAATCTCGTCAGTGGGGACACTGGTTACCAACAATCCAGTATCTGATTTCTGAATCCCTGTCTGATCATGTTGTAATCTAATGAAGTCTTCCTGTATCACCGCTACTTTTCCAAGTATACCTACCCCTCTTGTGACTCTTGAACAGAGTATCCGCTTAGTAGTTGAAATTTACTGCAGAACTCAATTAGTCTTTCTCCTCTCTTATTCGTTGTCCCAAGCCCATATTCTCCCGCAATCTTTCCTTATAATGTTTTTTTTTTTTTTTGCTTTTGTTTTTTTTGTGAGGGGGAAATCGTGAGTGCTGCTCAAATCCTGCGGCTGAACGAAGATTTAATTCATCGATTTCAAGTTATCTTGCAGGTCATGTCGTGTGGCTAATGCGTGAAGAACCAAAAATTTCGAACATATTGTCATGATGCTGCGAAAATGTGCGTAGACAAGTTTCGGTGATATTAAATGTCTACGAGAGTTCATAAAATCTTAATTCACGGTGCTCAATGATGTTACCAACAAGCCAATTGTCTGAAGATGCTCAGGAAGCAAGAAATAAAGATATCAAAAAATACCGTATTGTGAAGGTTTTTCCACGAAAAGTTCACGCACAAATACAATGGAAGATGTACAAGCTGTCTCTTATTTCACAGTTATAATATTATTTGCCACTTTTAATTTTCAAATTATGATATGGAATTCGTAAACAGCGAGCTAAGAAACCATTACATGCCGACTTAAATCAAATTCCTCACAATTTTGAATGAAATGATCGACCATATTTGATCTGCTGTTTTGAATTTTGGAATTATAATATCAAATTCGTAATCAGAGGCCTCTGTGACCCTTATATTCCAGAATAAGTTTGAATCTGAAGCTTTTTTTCTATTTTTGGCCAGCTTTTCTGAGATCCAAACCACTGTGTGGCAGAGCAGATGTTGAACAGAATGTCGACACCACTGCTTCTCCTGCGACGGTATCACGAAGAATAATTTCGTTTCCTGTCCCTGTTTTGTCTCGAGAGATGAAACATGGTGTCGTCATATTGAGCCGGAGAGTAACCATCAGAGCCAACGAAGGAAGCAAATGCGTTCATCCTCATCGACAAAATCCACGGCAGTGGACACCAACTCCAGGAAACTCGTGAAGACCTATGATGACCTTTTTCTTTGACTGGAAGCGCCTGCTGCTCTTTGACCTCATGCTTTCTGCCTTGCTGAACGCTTCATCACTACCGAAGGAAGTCATAGGAAGTTTAAAAGTACGAGGTGCAGTACCACCGAGATTTTATGGTCTTGCTGAAGTTCACAAGATGGGTAAGGATGAACGTCTAGAGGACTTGTCTATGAGATCTATAACGAGCACTATTGGTTCACCAACGCATTTTTCTGTTAAATATTTAGCTTCCTTATTAAAACCATTGGTAGGAAAATGTAGTCACCGCATTCGTAATTCTATGGATTTTATTCTGAGACTTGGCAATGTCAGGCTAAATAGTACGGATGTGCTTGTTAGTTTTGACGTGGTATCATTATACACCAAGGTACCTTTAAAGGACTCTATCTCTTATCGGCCAACATTTTGATAAGAACATTACGGCCTTACTTGAACATGTGCTTTTATCATCTTATTTTGAGTTTAATGGCGAATTTTATGAGCAAATTGATGGTGTTGCCATGGGAAGCCCACTTGTAGCTAATTTATTCATGGAAGACTTGGGGGACAAGGCTCTGGATTCATTTCTTGTTTAAACCAACGGTCTTCTGGAGGTACGTGGACGACACATTCGTGGTATGGCCCAATGGGATGGATGAATTACATCGATTTCTTGAGCATTTGAATTCCATCCATGCTAGCATGAAATTTACTATAGAAATAGAAAAAGACGGCTGCCTCCCCTTTTTGGATGTTGTCGTTCGCTGATGGCACATTAGGACATGCCGTATATCGGAAACCAACACACAAAAATCTATATCTTCATGCCAGTAGCTGCTATCACCCTTCACAGACGATAGGTGTCCTTAAGACCTTAGTGCATCGGGCGCAATGTATATTCGATAAAGACAATTTGCAAGAAGGGCTCACATATCTCAAGAGCATTTTTAAATCAAATGGATTTTCTCCGCAGCAAATTCGTAGAGCATTCGATTCCAAACCTAAAATGCAGGTACGTGATGGGGGAGAAGATAGTAATTCCTTCAGATCTAGTGCGTTTTTGCCCTATGTGGGTGCTCTTTCCTCGAAGATAGGCCATATTGCTGAGAAACACTGTGTTAAGGTGATCTTCCGCCCCCCCCCCCCCCCCCCCCCCCCCGCCACCCACACGAACATTGCAGCTTTACTCGGCTCTGTGAAGGACGATTTACAGCTTCGTAAAGCGGGTGTGTATCAGATTCCATGTGCTAATTGTGAGAAATCGTACATAGGTCAAACAACACACACCGTTCATGAGAGGTGTGTGGAGCATTGAAGATACACGCGGTTATTACAGCCAGACAAGTCAGCTGTGGCCAAACATTGTATTGATACAGGACATTCCATGAATTTTGGGTATCTGTTTTCAAGGAAGCTATAGAGATTAGATTGGCTAATAATTTAATGAGTAGAGATAATAGTTTTAATTTGGGCAAAACATGGAATCCGGCTCTTGGGGTAATTAAACTGCAGAGAAGTGGTCACGGTGTCACCGCCGCCGATCTTACATCGATAAGCAAATCGAATGTGTGTACGCCTTCGGCACAGGCGGCGGATGTGTAACCGTATTTCTCTGCCGCCGACGAGCATCTGTGACCCGTATGTGCACTACCGCCGCGGTGGAGCATATAAGGCCGTGCTTGGAATCTTGTCAGTCTTTTGACTCACTCTGAAGATGACCAGACGATACGAGGCCGAAATATCAGTGGGGGAAATTTTATAAGCGAGGCTGCATGCCCGAAATGTAATGGACTACAGCGCCACTGTTCACACACACAGCGGTACGTAGACACTTTGCAAAACTGAAAGAGCGCCGTCAAGTCGAAATAGCAAGAAATGTTGACGGACGGCAACTTTCCGATGCAGGATAATGCCTGCCCACAATCTCTACATCTACATACAGTACTGGCCATTAAAATTGCTACACCAAGAAGAAATGCTGATGATAAACGGGTATTCATTGGACAAATATATTATACTAGAACTGATACGTGACTACATTTTCACGCAGTTTGGGTGCATAGATCCTGAGAAATCAGTACCCAGAACAACCACCTCTGGCCGTAATAACGGCCTTGATACGCCTGGGCATTGAGTCAAACACAGCTTAGATGGCGTGTACAGGTACAGCTGCCCATGCAGCTTCAACACGATACCACAGTTCCTCAAGAGTAGAATTTGGCGTATTGTGACGAGCCAGTTGCTCGGCCACCATTGACCAGACATTTTCAATTGGTGAGAGATCTGGAGAATGTGCTGACAAGGGCTGCAGTCGTACATTTTCTGTATCCAGGACCTGCAACATGCAGTCGTCCATTATCCTGCTGAAATTTAAGGTTTCGCAGGGATCGAATAAAGGATAGAGCCACGGGTCGTAAAACATCTGAAATGTAACGTCCACTGTTCAAAGCCCCGTCAATGCGAACAAAAGGTGACCGAGACGTGTAACCAGTGGCACCCTATACCATCACACCGGGTGATACGCCAGTATGGCGATGACGAATACACGCTTCCAAAGTGCGTTCACCGCGATGTCGCCAAACACGGATGCGACCATCATGAAGCTGTAAACACAACCTGGATTAATGCTAAAAAATTACGTTTTTCCATTCGTGCAGACAGGTTCGTCGTTGAGTACACCATCACAGGCGCTCCTTCTGTGATGCAGCGTCGAGGGTAACCGCAGCCATGGTCTCGGAGCTGGTAGTCCAAGCTGCTGCAAGAGTCGTCGAACTGTTCGTGCAGATGGTTGTTGTCTTGCAAACGTCCCCATCTGCTGACTGAGGGATCGAGACGTGACTCCACGATCCGTTACAGCCATGCGGATAAGATGCCTGTCATCTCGACTGCTAGTGATACGAGGCCGTTGGGATCCAGCACGGTGTTCCGTATTAGCCTCCTGAACCCACAGATTCCTTATTCTGCTAACAGTCATTGGATCTCGACCAACGCGAGCAGCAATGTCGCGATACGATAAACCGCAATCGCGATAGCCTACTATCCAACCTTTATCAAAGTCGGAAACGTGATGGTACGCATTTCTCCTCCTTACACGAAGCATCACAACAACGTTTCACCAGGCCACGCCGGTCAACTGCTGTTTGTGTATGAGAAATCGGTTGGAAACTTTCCTCGTGTCAGCAGGTTGTAGGTGTCGCCACCGGCGCCAACCTTGTGTGAATACTCTGAAAAGCTAATCAATTGCATATCATAGCATCTTCTTCCTGTCGGATAAATTTCGCGTCTGTAGCACGTTATCTTCGTGGTGTAGCAATTTTAATGACCAGTAGTGTACATACTCCGCAAGTCACCGTATCGTGCTTGGCGGAGGGTACCCTGCATCACTACTAGCCGTTTGCTATCCTGTCTCGGTTGCAAATAGAGCGAGGCACGAAACAACTGTCTGCATGCCTTCGTACGAGCCCCAATTTATCTTGTTTTTGTGGTCCTTATACGACATGTACGTCGACGACATTAGAATCGTTCGGCAGTCAGCTTGAAATGCAGGTTTCCTGAGTAATGTTCCTCGAAAAAAAAAAAAAAAAGAAAAAGAAATACGACGCCTTCATCCAGAGATTCCCCGTATAAGTTCCCGAAGCTTCTCCGTGATAGTTCCGAGTTGTTAGAACTCATCGGTAAAGCAGCAATCAGCGGTTGTTTAATGATGATGCTGCGGTTCACGGTAAGGTGTCCGCTGTGGTGTACGGTAAGGTGACTGTAGGAGCATGCAAGATGACTCAAATAAAATTTCTAGTTGGTGTGTTCAATGGCAGCTAGCTCTAGGTGTAGAAAAATGTAAGTTAATGCAGGATGAGGAGAGAATACAAATCTGTAATGTTCGAATACAGCATTAGCAGTGTCCTGCTTGGCACAGTGAAGTTGTTTAAATATGGGAGCGCGACGTTGGAAAGCGATACGAAATGGAACGACCCCATGTGAGGATTGCAGAATTGAAGGCGAATGGTCTTCGGCTGATTGGGAGATTTTTGGGAAACTGTGGTTCATCTGTAAAGGAAATCGCATATAGGGCACTAGTGCGACCCATTCTTGAGTACTGCTCGAGTGTTTGAGATCCGCGCCTAATCGAATTAAAGGAAAACGTCGAGGGAATTCAGAGGCAGGCTGCAATGTTTTTGATGTCTTTCGTAGCCATAGATTTGCTTCGGACGGAGAGATGCACGCCTGGATGCAATCAGGTCCCCGTAGACAAGCACAAAGATTTTTCCATGACCGTACTGACCTTCTTGTGCTACAGGGAGATAAATGTCAAAGTTATGGCTGTTACTTCTGAAATAGTGAACTTTACTTACTTTCTTCCACCGCCGTCGTTTTCATTTGACTGCGTCTTATGCATGGGTGCCCGTACCTACCGCCTTCTGAGTCTCGTGGATGAAAGGAGCGACGACCGACGTTGATATTGTGGTGTCACCGCCAGACACCACACTTGCTAGGTGGTAGCCTTTAAATCGGCCGCGGTCCATTAGTATACGTCGGAGCCGCGTGTCGCCACTATCAGTGATTGCAGACCGAGCGCCGCCACACGGCAGGTCTAGAGAGACTTCCTAGCACTCGCCCTAGTTGTACAGCCGACTTTGCTAGCGATGGTTCACTGACAAAATTACGCTCTCATTTGCCGAGACGACAGTTTAGCATAGCCTTCAGCTACGTCATTTGCTACGACCTAGCAAGGCGCCATTACCAGTTACTATTGAGATTATGAATAATGTACCGTCAAGAGCAATGTTCACCATTTATGGATTAAAGTTAAGTATTCCACCTGCTACGTCAGTTTATTCTAAAGTCTAATTTCCTTGTCCTGTGACAGACCTCACGCCAGCGTGCGTGAGCTAAAACGCATGCCTTTGGGCTTCCTCTAATATCACACGGTGGGCTCTCCTGCCAACCCACAACAGATATCGGTACCCATGTTGATTGCTACATAATGATTACGACTGGCAACTCAGAGGTATTCGGACTCATTCGTAGACCTACTTACAGTCATTCTTCCCACGTAGAGGAAAGCCGGACAAAATAGCCAGGCTCATGTATTCCCATTAGCAATAGACTGAAATACATAGAAATTAATGATATAATCTGTAACTATTGAAGTTTAATTACCTTAGCATCAAATTATGTACTTTAAACAATTTATTTTTCACAGAGTGACCACTTTGCTTAAAACTCAAACGTGAGGGACTTAAAAAGATTGACAAACTGCCTATTGGCTTCTTTCTCGGGTTCTTCGGCCGATGTTCATCTAATGATTTTTCCGACGTTTCGCCAGCACGAGCGGCTAGCATTGTCAAAACTTCACCCGCCATTGCGGGTGGTGAACTGGAGCCGAGCTCTCTCTCTCTCTCTCTCTCTCTTCGCACTTGAATTCCTCTTCTTGACGATGTTAAGGGGGAGTTTGTTGTCGTTAGACATTTACTCCACTGAGATGGGTTGAGGTATGCTGGGACTTTGGGAATAACTGGGACGGTTGTGCGTACTTGGATTCATGTGAATTGCCTGTCGGAGACAGGCGGTAGGTCACGTGAATTGACACATATGCATCGGCTAGGGGCCATTACTTAACTGGCCCTATCGACGCCTGGGACTGTCAGTCGGTGACTGACAGAGCGGATATTTAATGATGATGAAGATGATGGTGATGGGTGCCGGACACAGTGAGGAGGAGAGTCTTCTAGGTCCTTCTGGCGTCTGGGTATCTCTTCTTGTCCTTCTTCTTCTTCTTGTTGTGGTGAGTGTCTGCTTGTGACACTTTAGGATGTGTCACATCCTCCCAGTTGGCAGCGTCGGAGTCTTCAGCGGTCCTCGCCCCTTGTTCCTGGCTTGCGTAGTCTTCTTGTTGCTCTTGTTGTTCTATTGAAACGAAGAGAGCTTCCCACTGGACAGGCGTGAGAGGAGGGCGGGCGTTGTAGGACCTGAGAGTGTCCAAGTGAATGGACACTACCTTCTGCAGCTGCGTCTTGGAGAGGGGGCAAGGAGCCTCCTCCATGATGGTTTGGGTTGCCATGGTCTCCGCCACGACAATTGTCTGTGCGGCTGCTTCTTGTTTTTCCACCCTCGTAGCTTCCTGTATTACTACAGGTTCCACGGGGGCGGCAGTCTGCGTGTCGGCGTCCTTCTTCTGTGCTGGGAGGGGCTGGCTGGCCAGTGCATCACGGGAGCCGAGCTCGCGGCCGCAGACTATATGTACCTGGCGCGCCAACGTCCGAGGGCTTCTCCGCGGTCATTTCCGGTGCGGTTCTCCTCTTGCTACCTGCGACGGTCGTTCGCTGCAGTAGGGGAAGCCAGGAACCGTTTACCTTAAGGCTTTCCTCTTTCTTGTTCAAACTGTTCGCGTGTTTTTGTATTTCTACAGCTTCTCTGAGCAAGCGCGTGTGATAGTGCTTCTCTACAGCCAGAACTTCCGTGTCGGCGAATTTTATTACGTGGTCGGTCTCAGTCAGTGCGTGCTCTGCCACGGTCGATTTCTCCACCTGCCCCAACCTGCAATGTCGCTTATGCTCTTTGATCCTGGTGTTGACTGATCGTCCAGTCATTCCGACATAAACTTTTCCGCATGTGCGTGGTATACGGTATATCCCCGACATTGCAAGTGGGTCTCTTTTCTCCTTCGCCGATCTAAGACACTCTTTGATGTTCCTTGTCGGTTTGTAAATCGTCTTTACGCCATGTTTGCGCAATATGAATGAGACCGTCCACGTAATAAAATTCGCCGACACGGAAGTTCTGGCTGTAGAGAAGCACTATCACACGCGCTTTTTCAGAGAAGCTGTAGAAATACAAAAATACGCGAACAGCAACAACAAGAAAGAGGAAAGCCTTAAGGTAAACGGATCCTGGCTTCCCGTACTGCAGCGAACGACCGTCGCAGGTAGCGATAGGAGAACCGCACCGGAAATGACCGCGGAGAAGCCCACGGACGTTGGCGCGCCAGGTACATGTAGTCTGCGGCCGCGAGCTCGGCTCCAGTTCACCACCGGCAATGGAGGGTGAAGCTTTGACAATGCCAGCCACTCGTGCTGGCGAAACGTCGGAAAAATCATTAGATGAACGTCGGCCGAAGAACCCGAAAAAGAAGCCAATAGGCAGTTTGTCAACAAGTGACCACGAAAGCCCTAACAATTCTTAAAAAGATTGCTGTAGCAATGAACCAAATGTATTTTATTGTGAATCTTGATTCGAATTACACTCTTCACAAATAAAAGTCAAAATGTATTCCTCAACTGCTGTACGAAGTTCATTGATCCAGAGGGACCACAGCTGGCACGGAGTCCACTGCTCTTTTGGCCTTGAACGTGACAGTTTTGTTTCGCAGTTTACGCTCTTTCTGTCTACATCGTTGTCATCAAAAAGAGCCATATTATGGTTGGGTTTCATTTTCCTCGCACTCTTCTTTTTACTACCTTTCTTCTCTTCGGCTATTTTCATTTTTCTTCCTTTTTCTTTCCTTTTCTTCTCTTTCTTTATTTCCCGCTTCTATATCACTTACCTGTTTTAAGCATTGTCGAGGAGTACTTATTTCGTCCTCTGCTATTGCGTTGTCGCACTACACAAAGTGGCCAGAAGCCACCGCCCGAGATGGCTAGTTTGCCCACATTCACGCCTTTATACAAGAGCCGTATACCCTATAAAAGCATGACCGAACATTCAGTAAAGTGGGACGATAGAGTCAAGATATGACACTTTCAATACAGCTTCCTTAAAGAGACATACGCCACGTTCCCTCTGCACAATTACTACACAAATTGACCACTGATCTTACATCAGCAAAACTAGAATAAGAAAAAAATATTATAGCTCTGCGAAGCGGCACAGCAGACAGGTTAGACTCCGTGGAGTGACTGACCTGCAGACAAAATAAACTAAAAAGTTTCTTCGCCATGCTAGCAGCTTATAGTCCGCAGGACCCCACTGGGCACTTTGCCCGCCCTGGCCACTTTGTCCGGCGGTGTGCGGACATTTGCCACGACTGACATTTGCCACGCCGGACATTTGCCACGATTTTAGCTGCTCCGAAGGGTTGAGTCCCTTGTCTCCCCCTCCTCCTCCTCATCGCTATCGCGCGGTAAAGGTGCTTACTGAGCCCTTCCGCTGGTTTACTTAACATAGGACCAGAATCTCTTTGATTTCCTGCCACATTCCTAGAGAGACCTTCGTTGTGGAAACTATTAAATGCATCTCGCATTGAAATCCGCACCATATTTCGAGCCTCAGTAAAACTTCGCCAATCTTGGAGATTTTGCGTTCGTCTAAATTATACTTGCCTTTTTCGGTGCTCCTGCAGCAGCTTTCTGTCGTGTTTTGTGTACCATGGGGGATCAGTTTCGTCTCTTATTAATTTATTTGGTATGAATCTCTCGAGTACTGTTGATACTATTTCTTTGAACTTAAGCCACAATGGTCTTTACTTATATAGGTTGGAAGGATTGTAAACTGTCTCTTAGAAAGACGTCAACCGAATTTTTAGTTGCTTTTATAAAGAGATATATGTCGCGTTTAGTTTTGGTGAATTTCTTGGTTACGGAATTGACCCTCGCTACGACTGTAATCCCTCTATCCGTCGTGATGCTCAGGATTATTTGTGGCTAAGAGGTCAAGTGTATTTTAGTAACCATTTGCATTTTAAATGGCCTCGTGAATTAATTGTTCAAAATAATTTAAAAAAGCATTTAGAACAATTACGGAAGTTGTTTTCTATCTACGATAGGGTCTGAAAACGTATTTTTGTCAACATACGGAAGGTAGATTGAAGTCACTGCCAACTATAATTGTATGAGTAGCGTACCTATTTGTGATGAGACTCAAGTTTTCTTTGAACTCTTCAGCAACTGTTTCATCTGAGACCGGGAGACGCTAAAAGGAGCCAGTTATTAATTTATTCCGGTTGTCGAATATATCCTCTGCCCATACTAAGTCACAGGAACTATCTGCTTCAATGTCGCTTGTGAGCTGAAACACACATTACATTAGTTTTCCTTAAGTTGCGCTTCTTGTTTCTGTTGTAGTGCAGATAATTACAATTACGGCTTTTTCCCTCCAAATCCTAGGATGCTGGCCGGCCGGTGTGGCCGAGCGGTTCTAGGCGCTTCAGTACGGAACCGCGCAACTGCTACGGTCGCAGGTTCGAATCCTGCCTCGGGCATGGATGTGTCTGATGTCCTTAGGTTAGTTAGGTTTAAGTAGTTCTAAATTCTAGGGGACTGATGACCATAGCTGTTAAGTCCCATAGTGCTCAGAGCCATTTGAACATAGGATGCTGTGACCGTGTAAATACCAGAGCTAAGCAATGTAGAACAACAACGTACGTTACAAGCATAGCATTCTGAATTACTTAATTTCCTTCTTTCTAACATTTTAAAACTGTCGTCGACTTTAGATGACATGTCAGTCATAGATGTCCTTATCTCTATTTAGTGAACGTATTTTCAGTCATGTTTTGAACATTGTCCCGCTACACATTATTAACTAATGTTTCGCCGCAAGGGATATCGGATTTTAGAGAGTAAATTAATATGAAGTATGTCGTTTTTGTTTTCAAACATTCACATTCCCATTTCTTCTTTCCTTATTGTCTTTTGGGCATGTAATTGTAGTAATTAAAGTAGGCACAAATGCAGTGACCAAAAAGAAATTATTAGCGTACATTCGCATACTCTTTACATCGTTCCTTTCTTACTGCTCCCATGTCGATGGACTGTTTCTATCGCAATCAGTAAGCGTGAAAGGAAGATACCTTACAGAGAGAGGGATCTATATTTATAGTTGGTAGAACTAATTACATACTCCAGAATGAGATTTTCACTCTGCAGTTGAGCGTGCGCTGGTATGAAACTTCCTCGCAGATTAAAACTGTGTGCCGGACCGAGACTCGAACTCGGGACCTTTGCCTTTCGCGGGCAAGTGCTCTACCAACTGAGCTACCCTAGCACGACTCACGCCCCCTCCTCACAGCTGTACTTCTGCCAGTGCCTCGTCTCCTACGTTCCAAAATTGACAGAAACTCTCCTGCGAACTTTGCAGAACTAGCACTCCTGAAAGAAAGGATATTGCGGAGACATGGCTTAGCCACAGCCTGGGGGATGTTTCCAGAATGAGATTTTCACTCTGCAGCGGAGTGTGTGCTGATATGAAACTTCCTGGCAGATTAAAACTGTGTACCGGACCGAGACTCGAAATCTGCCAGGATGTTTCATATCAGCGCACACTCCGCTGCAGAGTGAAAATCTCATTCTGGAAACATCCCCCAGGCTGTGGCTAAGCCATGTCTCCGCAATATCCTTCAGGAGTGATAGCTCTGCTAGGTTCGCAGGAGAGCTTCTGTAAAGTTTGGAAGGTAGGAGACGAGGTACTGGCACAAGTAAAGCTGTGAGGACGGGGCGTGAGTCGTGCTTGGGTAGCTCAGTTGGTAGAGCACTTGCCCGCGAAAGGCAAAGGTCCCGAGTTCGAGTCTCGGTCCTGCACACAGTTTTAATCTGCCAGGAAGTCATTACATACTGACATAATCGTTGGTATTACTTTCGTTTCCCAAAAGTTATAAATATTTCGATTTCGGAAAAGAAGCTCTGCATTTCGCCAAGATGTCGAAGAGGAAGGTCCCTTACGTACTGGTTGTATCGAGTAAGATGTGGAGACGACGGTTTGAGGGCGGACAGAAGTAGTACGAGGAAGGGCGTCTCTCACCTGGGGGATCTTTACTCAAGCTACCTGGCGAAGGGGCAAGTGTGGCAAATGTCCGGCATTCTGCCCCTCTGTCCCCCCTACCTTTCGTTATTGGAACACTGGATGGGGGAATTGATATTGATACTCGAAATACCCTTTTACATTTTCCGTAAACTATCTTGAGCAGTACTTAAAGTACATTTAATATTTCTACATTAATCCTTGGCGCTGGTCGCATGCTGCGAGAATGAATGAAAGCATCGCTGATACAAAGCGACGACGACAGACAGCTTCAGCCGTAGAAGTCTCGTGCAAGGAAATGGAATTGTATACCAGGATGCAAGGCTGTAATAAAAACGTCACTGTGGAGGAATCCGGGGAGGAGGAGGGGAGAGGGGAAGCACTGAAAACCACAACGATCTTGCGACGTGGAAGCAAGCGAAATTTGCGTGAGACACCAGGTCAACGAAAAATAAAACCGAGTGTCTGGGTTATGGACAGGAAGAGGAAAAAGTTTTCAGGTAGCTGGAACAGAAGTCGGAGGAGGTGACGATACCAAATCAGTACGAGCGCGCCGTTGACTTTCCTCTCCTCGCCTGTGAGTGCAGCAGGCTCGCTACCAGTTCCAGGCGATGTCCGCTGGAGCTGGACAACTTTCTCCTCCTCACTGCGCCGTTGACAGAGCAGAAACCGGGCCACACACACACGTATACTCTCTCTCTCTCTCTCTCCCCTCTCCCTCTCTCTCTCTTTCCCTTGGCATATACGTACAGAGAGCAATTCCCAAGGAGGACGCAGGTTCCAATCCCCTTCCGGCCATCCAAATTTAACTGCGGATGATTTTACTGCACCAAGAATTTGAAACACGAACAGCTTCAAAATGGTTCAAATGGCTCTGAGCACTATGGGACTCAACATCTTAGGTCATAAGTCCCCTAGAACTTAGAACTACTTAAACCTAACTAACCTAAGGACATCACACACACCCATGCCCGAGGCAGGATTCGAACCTGCGACCGTAGCAGTCCCGCGGTTCCGGACTGCAGCGCCAGAACCGCTAGACCACCGCGGCCGGCCACGAACAGCTGCTAGCATGAGTTTCTTAGAAGTAGATACCTTAGGGGTGGCGAAGCAACTCAAATCGCTTGATACGCGCAAGTCTTCAGGTCCAGATTGTATACCGGTTAGGTTCCTTTCAGATTACGTTGATACAATAGATCCCTACTTAGCAACCATATACAACCGCTCGCTCACCGATAAATCTGTACCTACAGATTGGAAAATTGCGCAGGTCGCACCAGTGTTTAAGAAGGGTAGTAGGAGTAATCCATCGAACTACAGACCTATATCGTTGACGTCGGTTTGCAGTAGGGTTTTGGAGCATATACTGTATTCAAACATTATGAATCACCTCGAAGGGAACGATCTATGGATAAGTAATGAGTATGGTTTCAGAAAACATCGATCTTGTGCAACGCAGCTAGCTCTTTATTCGCACGAAGTAATGGCCGCTATCGACAGGGGATCTCAAGTTGATTCCGTATTTCTAGATTTCCGGAAAGCTTTTGACACCGTTCCTCACAAGCGACTTCTAATCGAGCTGCGGGCCTATGGGGTATCGTCTCAGTTGTGCGACTAAATTCGTGATTTCCTGTCACGAAGGTCGCAGTTCGTAGTAATAGATGGCAAATCATCGAGTAAAATTCAAGTGATATCAGGTGTTTCCCAGGGAAGCGTCCTGGCACGTCTGCTGTTCCTGATCTATACAGGGCTATTACATATCATTGAAGCGATTTCATAAATTCACTGTAGCTCCTTTCATCGACATATGGTCACGACACACTACAGTTACGTAGAAAAACTCATAAAGTTTTGTTCGGCTGGAGCCGCACTTCAGGTTTCTGCCGCCAGAGCGCTCGAGAGCGCAGTGAGACAAAATGGCGACAGGAGCCGAGAAAGCGTATGTCGTGCTTGAAATGCACTCACATCAGTCAGTCATAACAGTGCAACGACACTTCAGGACGAAGTTCAACAAAGATCCACCAACTGCTAACTCCATTCGGCGATGGTATGCGCAGTTTAAAGCTTCTGGATGCCTCTGTAAGGGGAAATCAACGGGTCGGCCTGCAGTGAGCGAAGAAACGGTTGAACGCGTGCGGGGCAAGTTTCACGCGTAGCCCGCGGAAGTCGACGAATAAAGCAAGCAGGGAGCTAAACGTACCACAGCCGACGGTTTGGAAAATCTTACGGAAAAGGCTAAAGCAGAAGCCTTACCGTTTACAATTGCTACAAGCTCTGACACCCGATGACAAAGTCAAACGCTTTGAATTTTCGGCGCGGTGGAGATCATGATCAGCAATTCATGTCATGGTCTCCACGCTCTGCCGACTTAACCCCATGCGATTTCTTTCTGTGGGGTTATGTGAAAGATTCAGTGTTTAAACCTCCTCTACCAAGAAACGTGCCAGAATTGCGAGCTCGCATCAACGATGCTTTCGAATTCATTGATGGGGACATGCTGCGCCGAGTGTGAGAGGAACTTGATTATCGGCTTGATGTCTGCCGAATCACTAAAGGGGCACATATCGAACATTTGTGAATGCCTAAAAAAACTTTTTGAGTTTTTGTATGTGTGTGCAAAGCATTGTGAAAATATCTCAAATAATAAAGTTATTGTAGAGCTGTGAAATCGCTTCAATCATTTGTAATAACCCTGTATAAATGACCTGGGTGACAATCTGAGCAGTTCTCTTAGGTTGTTCGCAGATGATGCCGTAATTTACCGTCTCGTAAGGTCATCCGAAGACCAGTATCAGTTGCAAAGCGATTTAGAAAAGATTGCTGTATGGTGTGGCAGGTGGCAGTTGACGCTAAATAACGAAAAGTGTGAGGTGATCCACATGAGTTCTAAAAGAAATCCGTTGGAATTCGATTACTCGATAAATAGTACAATTCTCAAGGCTGTCAATTCAACTAAGTACCTGGGTGTTAAAATTACGAACAACTTCAGTTGGAAAGACCACATAGATAACATTGTGAGGAAGGCGAGCCAAAGGTTGCGTTTCATTGGCAGGACACTTAGAAGAAGCAACAAGTCCACTAAAGAGACAGCTTACACTACGCTCGTTCGTCCTCTGTTAGAATATTGCTGCGCGGTGTGGGATCGTTACCAGGTGGGATTGACGGAGGACATAGAAAGGGTGCGAAAAAGGGCAGCTCATTTTGTGGCAGATATGATACGCGAGTTGGGATGGAAGTCATTAAAGCAAAGACGTTTTTCGTCGCGGCGAGATCTATTTACGAAATTTCAGTCACCAACTTTCTCTTCCGAATGCGAAAATATTTTGTTGAGCCCAACCTACATAGGTAGGAATGATCATCAAAATAAAATAAGAGAAATCAGAGCTCGAACAGAAAGGGTTAGGTGTTCGTTTTTCCCGCGCGCTGTTCGGGAGTGGAAAGGTAGAGAGATAGTATGATTGTGGTTCGATGAACCCTCTGCCAAGCACTTAAATGTGAATTGCAGAGTAATCATGTAGATGTAGATGTAGATGAAGGGTTTCCAAACTGTGGGCGGCGCCTCCCAGGAACGTCGCTGCCTTACAGTAGGGGCTTCGCGGTGGTTTCATAAAAATAACGATTTGCTTTAATTGATTTCTGACTAAAGCATCAACGAACACGCTAGTCTTAATATCTAGCGGGCCGGCAAGTGTTGTTCTATGGCAGCGTCGTACATTTGGTTTTATTCACTAGCAGTCTGCAGACTCTAACACCATGCTGCACTTCATTCCCTTCTTCTACCAAAACTTAACACAAACTCGGTTATCCAATTTGATACATAATAAATAATCACGGATACTACAAAAACATACACCTATTAGTTTAAGGTGACTATCCGTCCCGTTTTTTTTCGGGACATTCCCGATTTTTGTGTGTCTGTCCGACGAATTTTTTCAAAGGTAATTCGGGACACCTGTTTGTCCCGAAATTAACAATCATGACTCAATTTGTCCCGAATTAGACACTCATTTCACCTGTATCGGTATATTTTATTATTAGTTTTAGTTAGGGTGGGAAATTGTTTGACAAGAGGGTACGACAAATTGTCGAAACCGTTATCAAACTGTTTCTACTGTGCAAACACGTGTTGACCGCAGCTCGAACAGCTAATGGGCAGTCAGAGACCACGGCAACTGGGAAAAAGTCGCACTCGAACGCATTCGCGCGGTCGAAACGGTTCTAACCGTAACTCGAACAGGAGAAGGAAGAAATCTGCATATTTTTCTGATAGCTATGGAAGAGGCAGAGAAGGTTTTATGGCAAACATGCAGACGAAATACAAAGTAACTCGAACAGACGAACAGTAATATACGCTCTCGTTGACTTTGGCGTCACCAACGCAGTGTATGCTGGTCTCTAGAATACTACCATTTGACTACATGAACAATATATGGACAAGTGACAAAATACAGTTGGCTGTAGAAACCATGAAAGCAATGTTAGTGGCTCAAATGGCTCTGAGCACTATGGGACTTAACATCTGTGGTCATCAGTCCCCTAGAACTTAGAACTACTTAAACGTAACTAACCTAAGGACATCACACACATCCATGCCCGAGGCAAGATTCGAACCTGCGACCGTAGCAGTCGCGCGGTTCCGGACTGCGCGCCTAGAACCGCTAGACCACCGCGGCCGGCAAAGCAATGTTAGTAAGTAGAATAAATTATGATGAAACTTGTGTAGAGTTTTTTTCATATGTTGTTGAAAAATACAGACTTGATAAAGAACATTCACAACACTGATAAATATAGTTGCCCTGATCACACTCATTCATCTTAGAAGGTATTAATAAACTGTAAATGTGCTTTTCTTTGTAACCAATTTAATTGATATTTTGTATTTATTACACTTAATTGAAACCTTCTTCTCATATAACAAATAAATAAAGCCTATTTTGCAGAATTTTCAATGTGTCCCGGAATTGGGCCTAGGAAAATGTTAATGTCCCGAATTTGAGTCTAGAAAATATGGTCACCTTAATTAGTTAGAACACTATGACTACCTACCTGACAGCCTCCATGCTCACCTTCGGCACGGATAACAACAGCGACGCGTCGTGGCTTGGAAGCAATGACGTCTTAGAAGGTCGCTGGAATGAGTTGGCACCACATCTGCTCATACAAGTCACCCAATTCCCGTACATTCCTGGGAGGGAGGCGGTGAGCTCTGACGCCACAGTCATTCACATCCGAGATGTGTTCTATCGGGTACAGATTTGGAGAGTTGGGGAGGCCAGCACATCAACTGGAGCTCGCCACTGTGTTCTTCGGGCCACTCCATGACACTCCTGCCCTTGTGACATGGAGTGTTATCTTGCTGAAATATACCACTGCCTTCTGGAAACATGATCGTTAGGAAAGGGTGGACGTGGTCTGCTACCAGTGTACGATAATTCTTGGCCGTCATGGCGTCTTGCACGAGGCGCACTGTGTAATGGTTCTTTATTTACGTGACCACTACGGCACTCCAACCACAGTTCTCGATACCAGCAATATCGTACTACTTTTCTGCGAAGTAACAGACATATTTTTGTGACAATATTCACATTTGGTTTTATTAATGTATAGGTACTCCGATGTATCGATATATTACAGTGATATGGTTCTTGTGTGTATTCATTTCTGTGAGACTGTCATAATCTTTGACTTACTTGTAAGCGTTTTGGCGCGAACGCGCACAGAGCAGTCTTTGTTTCACTTTGCAGAAGTTGTTATTTCGCTTCGTAAAAGAACAGTCAAGTCCTGTGTTTGGTTAAAGTGGAAATTATATATATGAAGATTGATACAAAAATGTTCTCTTGATGATGTGACAGTTAAGAAGAAGCATATGTGAATTTAGAAGAAGTTTAATAAAAATGTGGGTGGTGAGCACCAAGTCAAAAATCATTTCTACCATGCCATTGTTCTGATCTGGGATTGTTTGATCGTTCAGAATTTCCTGAGAAACGCACTTGTTTGGTCTTCAAATTCTTCTAGAATACAGATCTGGACTTTCTAGTACTCAAAGTGGAATCACCCTAGAATCAACAAGATGAGCCATAACAACTTGGACGAAATCTACGTGGGAGTCCATTCAAGATAAGTGCCGAAATTAATGACTTTTTTTACAGTGACTTCATTATTTCCATTCTGACGATACCATCCATAGTCAATAACTTTATCGGGCAACAACAAAGCTAACATATGCTGCGTGAGCAACATTATTCAAAATGGCTCTGAGCACTATGGGACTTAACTTCTGAGGTCATCAGTCCCCCAGAACTTAGAACTACTTAAACCTAACTAACCTAAGGACATCACACACACCCATGCCCGAGGCAGGATTCGAACCTGCGACCGTAGCGGCCGCGCGGTTCCAGACTGTAGCGCCTAGAGCCGCTCGCCCACACCGGCCGGCGAGCAACACTATTAACCTGATTTCTAACCTACTTTGCAAGTGGTGGTATTGTTAGAAATGGAGGCATGGATGCCCTCGTGAATGTTCCCCATATCATAATGGGGCCACCGCGAGCTTGTCTCCATCTCACAGTACAGGTTTCAAGCAACTGTTCTCCTGGAAGTGGACGGATTCGCGCCCTCCCATCTACATGATGAAGAAGGTACTGGCATTCATCACACCATGATACGCTCTGCCACTGCACCAACGTCCAAGCCGATGGTCACGTAGTGTTAACATGGGTCGTTGGCTGCGGACGCCCATCGTGACGTTTGGTGCACTGTGTGTTCACACACACACCTATAATCTGTCCGATGTTAGTTCCGGCACAGTTCACCGCCTGTCCTGTTTTACCAGTCTGTCCAGCGTTCGACGCCGGACATCTGTAATGAGGGATGGTCGCCCAACGCCATGACGTGTGGACGTGGATTTACATGTTAAAGACACTCACCACAGTGCTACTCGAACACCTGACAAATCGAGCAGTTTCTGAAACACGAGGCCATTACAGTCTGCCCTCACTCAAACATAAAAACTCAGATACGAGTAGACGGCGCGCCTTTACCACTCTACACACGGACAGTACGCTCACTGATACTACACTACTGGCCATTAAAATTGCTACACCAAGAAGAAGTGCAGATGATAAACGGGTATTCACTGGGCAAATATATTATACTAGAGCTGACATGTGACTACATTTTCACGCATTTTGGGTGCATAAATCCTCAGAAATAAGTACCCAGAACAACCACCTCTGGGCGTAATAATGGCCTTCATTGAGTCAGAACTTGCATGGCGTGCACAGGTACAGCTGCCCATGCAGCTTCAACACGATACCACAGATCATCAAGAGTAGTGACTGGCGTGTTGTGACGAGCCAGTTGCTCGGCCACCATTGACCAGACGTTTTCAATTGGTGAGAGATCTGGAGAATGTGCTGGCCAGGGCAGCAGTCGAACATTTTCTGTATCCAGAAAGGCCCGTACAGAACCAGCAACATGCAGTCGTGCATTATCCTGCTGAAATGTAGGGTTTCACAGGGATTGAACGAAGGGTGAAGCCACGGGTCGTAACACATCTGAAATGTAACGTCCACTGTTCAAACTGCCGTCAATGCGAACAAGAGGTGCCCGAGACGTGTAACCAATGTCACCCCATACCATCACGCCGGCTGATACTCCAGTATGGCAATGACGAATATACGCTTCGAATGTGCATTCACCGCGATGTCGCCAAACACGGATGCGACCATCATGATGCTGTAAACAGAACCTGGATTCATCCGAAAAAAATGACGTTTCGCCACTAGTGCACCCAGGTTCGTCGTTGAGTACACCATCGCAGGCGCTCCTGTCTGTGATGCGGCGTCAAGGGTAACCGCAGCCATGGTATCCGAGCTGACAGTCCATGCTGCTGCAAACGTCGTCGAACTGTTCGTGCAGATGGTTGTTGTCTTGCAAACGTCCCCATCTGTTGACTCAGGGATCGAGACGTGGCTGCACTATCCGTTACACCCATGCGGATAAGATGCCTGTCATCTCGACTGCTAGTGATAACGAGGCCGTTGGGATCCAGCACGGCGTTCTGTATTAACCTCCTGAACCCACCGATTCCATATTCTGCTAACAGTCATTGGATCTCGACCGACGCGAGCAGCAATGTCGCGATACGATAAACCGCAATCGCGATAGGCTACAATCCGACCTTTATCAAAGTCGGAAACGTGATGGTACGCATTTCTCCTCCTTACACGAGGCATCGTAACAACGTTTCACCAGGCAACGCCGGTCAACTGCTGTTTGTGTATGAGAAATCGGTTGGAAACTTTCCTCATGTCAGCTCGTTGTAGGTGTCGCCACCGGCGCCAACCTTGTATGAATGCTCTGAAAAGCTAATCATTTGCATATCACAGCATCTTCTTCCTGTCGGTTAAATTTCGCGTCTGTAGTACGTCATCTTCGTGGTGTAGCAATTTTAATGGCCAGTACTGTTCATTTACCGTGCGCGTGTTTGACTAGCAGTCATTCCTCGCCAGGTGACGGTGCTGTTTCCTGGACGGGTTTATATCGAAAGTAGTTTGGTGGTCAAAATGTTCCGGCTTATCAGTGTATGTAACCTTCTTGACAACTGATAACAGACTAAATATCTTACATGGATAACACTGCACGGATAATATTCAGAGATGTTTACCGACGAAACAATCACTCGAATCGAACAAATACAACACACGAAGTATAAAATTCACGTTACTTTTTTTTAACACACTACGTCTTTATTTGTGTTGTGTGTATGCAATATTCAACTTTACTAGTCGACTGGTATGAATAATCAGGTCCAATGACGCCATTTCTCGTTACTAATGTAAGGAAACAACTGTTGAAAACGACGAATTAAAATCTTTATTACAATAAAATTTTAATAACAGTTTTGTATACGTATGTACATAATACTATTTCAAACAAACTGTAGAGAAAGAGAGCACAAGAAAAATAAATATTTCCAATTATTTCCCTACTGTTACTATAGAAAAATAGTTAAGAATATGTTCCAAAAACTAGTCCAAACAAGGATCTACGATATTCAAGCACCATTGCGTTTAGCCCAAAGATAATTTTCAAAGCTTTTAGATCGACTACAAGAAATGACATAGGCAGGTACTTCTTTGTTTCACTACATTTAAATCTTATACGAACCAGTTTGAAGCGAGATCCATCTACTTGCAGCTTGCGAATGATAAATGAGAAATCGAAGATTGTGAAATCAATAACTGTGTGTGTTATCGGAATCTTCCTTACTGCACTGACTCACCAGAGCTGGTAATTACTTTCCTAATGTTCTACTTCTACAAGAATAAATGTCAAAATAATTATTAACTGCAAATATATAAATGGCTCCCTCGTAGTTGAGATCGTAAATATGTACGTGGCCGATTATTGATTGCAGCGTGGGATAGTTTCTTTCGTCTTTAACGTAATCAAGTTATAGATGTCTGTTACATTACACTCACAAGATTTACAGTCCTTTACTTAGAATACGCATGTAGTGGAGTTATCCTTAAGTTTTGTAAATTGGTTTAATGTTTAGAATCGAAATTTTCAACAAATGATAGATATAAAAGAGTAAGTATTTTGCTATATAGTTAATAGCTGTATTTTTTATCTATTTACCGAGATAATGAAGCAACCTTGGACCTGTTCACAGCAGAGGTACCCATCTTTTAACGGGAATTCGAAAGACAATGAAAAGAGGGATACTATTATATGAAGGTTGTTGTAGTCTGCAGTGAAACCTACTGTGGAAAGAAGCGGCACATGTTTCAAACATAGAACTAAAAATTGTTCTCACAGCGCAACTATATCCTAGTTATCAATTAGTCGCATGATGGAACGGATACACATACATAGCTTACTTATCACTTCGTTTTGTGACACTAAATGATGACGAACTCCTGTCAATATACCCGTGTCTTTATCGGCCCTCGAATGCTGTTAAAAACTTTATCATACTCATAAATGCTTGGTAGAAATTAGAGACTTTTCGAATTGTAAAACGAGGAGATAATTTCGTCACTTTTCTACGTATGTCGTTAACAATTTATCATCATCATCATCATCATCATCATCATCAACAACAACAACAATAACAGAAACAACAACGTAACGATCTTCTTAAGTATGTGTCTGTCGTTTGTTGCAAACTTACATTTCGTTCATTGTTGATCTTCCTGTATTACCGACTCTGCAGAAGTGACCAGGTTCATTGTTTACGTGTTGAGCTACTGATGTTTTGTTACATCTTCGGTCTCTCCTTGTTACACCTGCCATCAATCGAAGACTCTGTATTTCCGTGCTTGTAAGGCCCATCGTATCTGATTACTAATACTGCCAGTCTTGCAAAATTTTAGCATAGTTTTCTCCCTTAAATTATTCTTTAAGAACAGAAGTACACGTAAAAAGAGTTATGGAATAATAACCTTTGGATCGCTTGAGTGGTGACTGCGAAGGAAAGGAAACATAGAAGGTTAAGATTCTGAAGTAAAGAAAGAACCGAATTGTTCGACAGCAAGATACAAGCTTACCGCAAACGGTTATAAAATCTGTCTACAAACAACAAAGAGGAGTATTAGATAGTGTCAAGGGAAAGAAGAAAGGTAGGGAGGAATTCACTTGGCACGAGGAGATAAAGCTAAGAGTAGATAAATAAATCAAGAAACCTAGAATGTGTGTATAACTAGCGGTGGAGACCAGCCTTTGCTCAGAAAATGAGGTAATATTTGAATAATACAGACAATGACAAGAGAAAAATATATTAGCCTCCGACGAACAGCTAGATTTCTATTCAAAATTACAGACAAAAGACAACGACAGTACTTTAGGCCTATTGGAAGAAAATGAATGGAAACCAGTACAAAGATTCGATAGACATAAAAGAGCTACAGTAGGCAGAGAAACACATCGAAAATCTAAAAGGTGCAGAAAATTAAGAACAAATATAGAATTAATTGAATAAGCATCTCATGAACTGTAAACTGTTTTACACCTATTTAAGAGACATTGAACAAAAATAAAGTACCACGGGTGTATAGACTAGTCATTATTGTAGCTATTTTTAGAAAACTAAACTGGAAAAACTGGAAGTTATAAATGCGTTTCACTGCTGAACACAGCCTTTAAGAAAAACTTAACAGATATTATGTAAAACAGCAGAAACAATTCTGATGTAAGAGAAAATTGGGCTCTGCATATCGTACACAAAAATAACATATTTTGTCTTAGACAAATAATGGAAAAACATCGAGAATATCAAAGTGAAGCTCTTCTGTTTATAAATGTTCCTAAAGCGTTTAACAGTGCGTAGACGAGAAAAGTTATGAATAATTCTAGACAAAATGTCATGCCTTTATATTTAACAACTGTAATTAAAACCGCGTCCAGTAACCAAGGCACAACCATTGTAGAAACCAAGGGTTGAAGGTGGAAACAGGCTTAGGCTGTGACAACGATACAGTAAGTTCTTACGCCACTTGACGTGTTTCAGCAATGCATCTAATGCAGCATTCACATACACAAACCGTACCATCATAAATGTTCGCTGTTATGTTCGCTGCGGGTCAGGTAATAACATCTTACAGTAGGCGACCGCAAGAAGAACCAATAATGAACTACAGAAATAACAGCATTACTAAATTATTTTTGTGAAACGTATTGAGGACGACTGCAAGGTTTACAACGTACCAAACGGCACAGAAAGTATGAGGACAGGAAAGTACATAGCGTCGTTATAAGAGCAGCAGTTGCTTCAATATCTCGGTAGATAAGAAAGTTAAAGACCCCGTATCGCGATATAAACGGTTTCAGACTTGCTTACGGTTAACAACAGTATACTTTACATGCAGACACTTGTAAATATAGATTAACTATGTTGACCGTATATGTGGAAGTTAATAAATCTCAAGACAAAACTGCAGTAATTTCTGCTGATAAATCTCTACAAGCAAAGCGATATATGTCGGAGTTATGTCGTTGGATCAGGGCAACGTAGAGATAACCCTTGCTACTGCAAGTTGCAAACAGCTTGAGTGTTGTGGCCTGAACCGCTATGCGGTGCATGGTGATGGCCGAAGGTGTTTGGGAACATTGCCCAATGTGGTGCACAGAATTCATCAGCCTAGGGAAAGGAACATTAGTTTCTACAACTACAGCTCCACAGCAGGATCCTGAAGATGGTAGAATCAGGCTGCCCATAAGAGCCACCGGGTCCATCAGCTTCTGGTGCTGTCTCGCTGAGGGGACGGCCTGGGGAGTCGGTAAGTCCAGCTGCGACCTTCCAAGTCTGTGTAGTGGGAGCTGTCACGCCCAGTGGGATGGCCTGGAGTGTCCAGGACTAGTATCTGGAGTGGGAGCTCTCCAGCCTGATGGGGTGGCCCGTAGTGTCGTGTCCAGTGACGACCTTCTTGGGCTCGGCGGGCCCCACGACCAGCTCCTTGCGCCGCTTGAAGTGCAGGTAGCCCCCTGCGCCAGCCATTCCCATACCAACCGCCATCAGCGTCCACTTGGCGCCAGACATGATGCCCTGCATGCGGAACAACATGCGCAGTGTCGATACGTACTTCTCCTCCAGTGCGAGGCCCTACGGAAAAGGAAACACTTCATGAACACTGGGGACTGCTAACATCTACTTATACAGCAATTGAAACAAATCTCTTTGACATAACACAGACCAAGAGTCTTCAACGATAATGTTACCTACATAGACTAGATTCTAGAAAAAAAATCATGTAGGAGGTTCACTTTCTGAAGCCTCAATTCTTCCATTTCAAAATACAGACAAATAAAAAAAGTTAAAACTTCTGCCATTTATCAAAGTACTATCTCCGCAGCTGTACACTCTTTTCACAATGTCAGCGTCATGATTCCATGGCTGCTGTAAAATATTTCCTCAGTAAAACGATAGTGAGACGTGGCTTGATCATGCTATGCGTTGGATTAAACCTTCGTTGCTATCCTGTGTTTAGTCTCCCGCAGTTATCACGATTATGCTGTTATCCTCTCTTTCCATGGGTGGCAGCAGCAGTGTGTATCGATATTCGCACCTTGGACTGTGTTTGGTCTGGCGCTTATAGTTTCCGGCTGGGCTGTGTGTGGGCAGTTCGTCGGTTGGCGTGGAGCAGCGAGGAAATCTCCACTGCGCATAGTTTGGCCGGGCCTGCTGGCGGCCGTTACGCGGTGTCGGAGAGTGTGGTGCTGTTCCCATTGCTATGAGGTTCGTGGCTCACCGATCCTGGACATGAGAGTTGAGTTTTGACGTAATCTACCAGCAAGTCACGACTGTTCACATTGTGTCGTTTGGAGTCCGTTGTCGGCTGTTGGGATATTCCCGCGAGCAACAACGTGTGTTTTCCGGTGGAGTTTACCTGCACTCGGTTATTTGAACTGAAGTGCACCAGCAGAATCTTCTGCCTTGTGACCGTTAACGTTCCGGTTACCTGCCCTGGCCGTTGACGTAAATTCAGGCAGTGTATTTTCCTCATCGTGGTTTCACTGTCCAGCACGGTGTGTAGTTTGACAGCTCAATGTATAATCGGCTCTGGGCGCCAATAGTTTCTATGTTGTTCCTATTGTGTGCTGGTTGGGTGATGCGAAGGTTATCTTGTGAGTTGGTCCATTGACTGTCTGTCGGTTGGGTTGTCGCCAGATCGAGAATGGTTGGGCCGACTGCCTGTCTCAGCTAAGCTAGCGTCAGTGTTTGAATTCCAGGCCGACCCTCGGAACTTCTGTGAGCCCTTGGATGTACTGCCTTTTCTTGTTTGTTCTTGTTGTTTGTACTTGTATGGCTTCTAGCCGATTTTTAGATTAAGGTTGTTTAGCCTTTAAGGCGTCAGATGGTTTCGGCCTTCAGCCGAATTTAAGAACTGTTTTATGTAAAGCCTTTGGCATTTTTAAAATTAAGTGTTGGGCCTTCAGTCGATTTTGAATTTGTTTGCTCTTGAAGTGTCAGATTCTTTGAGCCTTCAGCCTAATTAAGGAACTGTCTTAAGATAAGGGTTTGGATTTTAAATTTCTGATTTTGGTTGAGCTTTAAGTTATTGGCTTTCAGCCGTTTTTAAACTAAAGTGGTCTTGCCCTTAAGGCATGAGATTGAGCCGGTAATTAAGTTCCAAAACTAAAGCTGTATTGTCTTTTTAATTCTTGGCTCTTGATCAAATAAAAGCTTCTATCCAGAATGAGATTATCACTCTGCACCGGAGTGTGCGCTGATATGAGACTTTCTGGCAGATTAAAACTGTGTGCCGGACCGAGACTCGAACTCGGGACACTTTCCGGCGAAAGGCAAAGGTCCCGAGTTCGAGTCTCGGTCCGGCACACAGTTTTAATCTGCCACAAAGTTTCATATCAGCGCACACTCCGCTGCAGAGTGAAAATCTCGTTCTGGAAACATCCCCCAGGCTGTGGCTAAGCCATGTCTCCGCAATGTCCTTTCTTTCAGGAGTACTAGTTCTGCAAGGTTCGAGGGAGAGCTTCTGTAAAGTTTGGAAGGTAGGAGGCGAGGTACTGGCAAAGCTGTGAGGACGGGGCGTGAGTCGTGCTTGGGTAGCTCAGTTGGTAGAGCACTTGCCCGCGAAAGGCAAAGGTCCCGAGCTCGAGTCTCGGTCCGGCACACAGTTTTAATCTGCCAGAAAGTTTCACAAAAGCTTGTATGTTCGAGTGTAACTGTCAGCCGCTTATTTTGGCCCCTTTCCACAACTTAAACTACCTGTCCTGTCGTGCGGGTTTAACGGGGCACTTCAGATAGTTCCATCTCGACACTTGCTTAATTAACATGTGCGAGGGGCGTTCTATAAGTAATGCAACACATTTTTTCGGCCAATTTTGGTTGAAAATATGCGGTGTTTATGTGGGACATCATGAAAAATTTCTCGGCTGAACCCCTGCAGTTTCATAAATTTCCAATAGGTGGCAGAACTATACGGAATTTTAAAGTCTGTATTGGAGGTGCGTTCCAAACAGAGCTCTCATTGAGTTTCTTTTGGCTGAAAACAAGAGAATCGCAGATATTCGTAGGAGCTCGCAGGATGTCTACGGAGACCTGGCAGTGAACAAAAGCTCGGTGAGCCGTTGGCGAGGCGTCAGGTTGCGCATGCCTGTGCCAGCTGGCTGCAAACAGCTGTTACTCCTGCAATGGTGGAACGTGTGGACACTCTCAGTCGAGGTGATCGACAGGTCACAACCAAACACTTCGCTGCACGACTGGAGGTCTCTGTTGATAGTCCTGACACACTCATCCACCACATGGGGTACTCAAAGGTGGGAGCCACTGGGTTCCTCGCTGCCTAATAGAAAACCATAACGAGCAACGAAGAACCATCTTATCAGAACTGCTTGCGCGTTACGATGCTGATGGCAGTAATTTTTAGTCGAACAATGTCACACTGACGATAGAACGTGGGACAATCACTCAGAACCTGAAATGAAAAGTGCACCACAGCACCATATAAAACATTCTCGGTATTCTTGACGTGTCAGTTCTAGATAAAATCTCGAGCTTTCGACGATTACCTCTATCGTCATCGTCAGGAACTGTCTTCACTGCTGCTGCGGTAGCCTCTATATAGCCCGAAGACGGCTTCTGATTGGTCGACTTATGATTGGTCGGCGATTACGTACTGCTGCCTCAGACGGTGTCACTGTGTGCGCCGGTGGCGCCACCGCTTCCGTTTGAACGTAAACCTTGGAAGGAACGTCTCTGCTGCTTCTCTGCATCAAGCGCCCGTTTCCACGCACAGCTCAGATGGTATCCGCTGTCGCGGTTAAAGTTCATTTGGCTCATTCTTATTTCAACAGCCTCCATAATAACAGAATCCCAGTACGTGGAGGCATGGGAAAGAATTTTAGTTTCATCGAACAACATTTTATGTTCGTTCGTGAGGCTGTGCTCCGCAACTGCCGATTCCTCCAGTTCTCTATTTTTAATGTGGCGTTGGTGTTCTGGACAGCGGTTGGAAACCGTACGAATCGTCTGACCTATACAATTGCTTCGACACTCACAGGGTATATTATAAACTCCAAGGACCTGAGGCCGAGATTGTCCTTAACAGGTCGCATCATCTCCTTAGCTTTCTTAGGAGGACGAAAAATCGGTCTTATACCACGTCTACGCAGGACTCTTCCTATTTTGCTGGAAATCGCGCCACAAAAAGGAAGAACCGCAATCGGTGTTTCATCCTGTGAGGTTGCAGCATTTTCACGTTTCCTTCTTTTGGAGAACGCTGCCTTTATATCGCGTGCACCATAGCCATTCTTTTGGAACACGTTCTTCAGATGGTTAATCTCGGACCTTAAGTGGTCCTCGTCATAAACAGTTTTGGCTCTATATACCAACGTGTTCAAAACGGCTCTCTTCTGAGCAGGATGATGGAAACTCTGTGCATTCAGGTATAAATCGGCATGCGTCAGCTTACGGTATAAATAGTGGCCAAGACGGCCGTCCGCCTGTCGCTGCACTAAAACGTCTAAGAAAGGCAGTCTCCCTTCCTTCTCCATCTCGACAGTGAAGTGGATGTTCGAAGGTATGCTGCTCATGTGTTCCAGGAGTTGTTCGAGAGCTTCTGCGCCGTGTGGCCAGATCATAAATGTATCGTCAACGTAACGATAAAATCAGGATTGACGGAGGGGAGCCGAATTTAATGTACGTTGTTCAAAATTCTCCATACAAAAATTAGTTAGTGATAGAGACAACGGAGAGCCCATCGCCATACCGTCTGTCATTTCATAAAATTTATTACCATACAAGAAGTAGGTGGTCGCCATCACGTGCCGGGACAACTTTACAGTTTCAGGAGGAAAAATATCCGCCAACATTTTCAAAGTGTTATCCATAAGAACTTTTGTGAACAGCGATACCACATCCAGGCTGACTAAAATGTCATTTGGACCAACTCTAATCTCTTTGATTTTCTCAATGAAAACGTGAGGGTTTTTGATGTGATGTTTACACCGGCCGACTATAGGAGTCATCAACTTTGTTAGGTATTTGGCCAGCTTATAAGTAGGCGAACGAATTGCACTGACAAGATCCACAAGGATAATGTTCCCGTGAGATCTATGAGACCCATGAGAATGTTTTATATATAAGTGCCGTCGCGAAAAACTTCGTTCCCATACCACAGCACCAGTTATCCGAAGGAAAATTTGAAAGCAGTACCTTGGCGACAGTCTTCTGGGACTATGGACGGGTTATCCTGTCTGATGTCCTCCCTCACGGTGTAACGATCAACTCTGAAGAGTACTGTGTTACCCTCAGGAAATTGAAGAAAAGACTCGGCATGTTCGATGCCACAAGTAAACGAGCTTCTTCTTCTCGGTGACAACACAAGGTCTCACTCAAGTCTGTGCATCCGAAAGGAGCCTAAAAAACTTCACTGGACTGCGGTTCCTCATACATCGCAGAACCCGGATCTCGCGGCTTCTGACTTCTATCTCTTTGACCCAATTAAGGAGGCACTGCCTGGGAAGCAGTAAGGGGATGATGGGGAAATCATTGAAGCAGCGAGAAGTTAGCATAAAGCCGTTGCTATGAACAGAGATTATGCTGAAAAACGCGGCTTTGTAGGCAAAAGAATATGGTGTATTGGAATCTTGAATAAAACCAACCTACTTCCAGAAAAAAAGTGTTGCTTTACTTATTGAAAACCCTTGTATTTATTACGGTTCGTACCGCTGTACAATTTCGGTCATACAGGCCGTTCTGAATTACTGTCTGCAAAAGGATACGTCAGAAATACGAAATATTTACGTTTGGATGGCCAACAAAAGTATTTTAAGCAGGACAGCCTAAAAATTCCTACTTACAGGTATCGATAAAACATCGCAATAAAGGGCGATTTAAAAATATGGGAAAGCATTGAAACTGACCAACATTCTAAATTCAGAAAAGTTCTCCAATTTAAATATCTTTGCTCGCGTTTCAACAGTAAAAATATCATAACAATGGATATAAATGAAAGAATAGCTTCAGGGTCAAGATGTCTGTACTCACTAAGCAACCCACTCAAAAGTAAAGCTTTGTCAATCACCACAAACATGAAGATATACAACACTGCTATCTGCCCCATAGTACTATACGGTTCAGAAATCTGGACGCGTACAAAGAATGAAAGAGAAAAACTGAATGTTTTCGAAAGAAAAGTAATGAGAAAAATCTGGGGACCTGTGTTGGAGAAGGGCACACAGAGAATTCGAAAGAACAACGAAATTTATCAGTTAATGAAGCAACCCACTATCATCCAGAAATTAAAAAGTAGGAGACTGCAATGGGCTGGACATGTGGCCAGAATGGAAAACAACAGGATCACCAAGAAAGCATTTGAAGGCACTCTCCAGGGAACAAGACCATTGGGCCGACCTCCTACAAGGTAGAAAGATGACATAGAGAAGGACATCGCAGCATTAGGAATTTCCGCAGGGTGGAGAGAGGCTGCGAGAGATAGAAGGCGGTGGAAGCAGATCGCTGGTGCAGCGCGTGGTCTACAGGGCCTGTGATCGCTGAGAAGATAGATAGATAGATTCGACTGTTTATTACAGACAAACTGGATAAGATAGAAACGTACTGCGCATGTCACTGGACGGAAGAGGGTCCAACGTTTTGACTCAGCTGCGTTGCTGTTTGTCTGTAGTAACTTTGCGACTACACCACAAGAGAAATCATTTCGCGTGTCGGAATTTGCGCGAAGTCAATCCACTGTTCAAGTGCAGCGTGCATTTCGCTGTCGATTTAGCAAGGAGCCGCCATTGCACAAACATATTAATGACTGGCATAAAAAATTCTTGGAAGTTTGTTGCATGTATAAAATGAAGAGCACTTGTGAGCTACCTACGTCTGATGAAAATGTCGAGCATATCCGATATGAGTTCACATGCAGCCCTCGGAAGTCTACAAAACGGGCAGGACAGGAACTTCAACTTCCTCAAACGACGGTGTGGCGTGTTCTGAAACGACGGCTGCATGTGAGGTCTAACAAGATGCAGCTACTGGTGCATTGCGTTCTGGCGACCATAACAGAAGGAATGAAGTTTGCATTTCGTTCTCCAGGACACTTTTCTCGAACGAGTCGTCGTTTCGGACGAATCGACGTTTCATCGATCGGGTAGAGTAAACCACCATAACGCAAAAATTAGAGGGTCGCAACGTCCTGGCATCGTCGTCGAACAAGAAAGAGACTCACCGAAACTGGTTTACGGCCTTCCTTTTTTTTCGGAGGGAGTTGTGACAGGAATGTCATACCTAGACATCCTGCGAAACTGGTTCTGTCCTCAAATTCACGTCGATTCCAAAGATTTCATTTTCATGCGTGCACCGTCATGCCTCACTTTCACATTCAGGTACAGCTGCAAGGATACTCTGCAAATCACATTTAAGTGCCTGGCAGAGGGTTCATCGAACCTCCTTCACAATTCTCTATTACTCCAATCTCGTATAGCGCGCGGAAAGAATGAACACCTATATCTATCTTCCAGTACGAGCTCTGATTTCCCTTATTTTATCTAGGTGATCGCTCCTCCCTATGAAGTTCGGCGTCAACAAACTATTTTCGCATTCGGAGGAGAGAGTTAGTGATTTGAATTTCGTGTGAAGATTCCGTCGCAACGAAAAACGTCTTTCTTTTAATAATTCTCAAGCCAAATCCTGTATCATTTCTCTGACACTCTCTCCCATATTTTGCGATAATACAAAACGTGCTGTCTTTCTTTGAACTTTTTCGATGTACTCCGTCAGTCGTGTCTGGTACCGATCCCACACCGCGCAGTAGTATTCTAAAAGAGGACGGACAAACGTAGTGTATGCAGTCTCCTTAGTAGATCTGTTACATTTTCTAAGTGCCCTGCCAATAAAACGCAGTCTTTGGTTAGCCTTTCCCACAACATTTTCTGTGTTCCTTCCAATTTAAGTTGTTCGTAATTGTAATACCTAGGTATTTAGTTGAATTTACGGCTTTTTGATTAGACTGATTTATCGTGTAACCGAAGTTTAAGATGTTCCTTTTACCACTCATGTAGATGACCTCACACTTTTCGTTATTTAGGGTCAAATGCGTTGCTGCTCCGTTTTCCGTCCGCTGCGGTTCTAGGTGTTCCCTCTGCTCTCCAACAGGTCGTGGTGAGCGGGTGCGGACCGCAGGGGGAACGCTTGGTACCCCAGACCGTAGATGAAACCCCCAGGAGCGGGTTTGGTGGGCGCGGACCGCAGAGGGAACACCTAGAACCGCAGCGGACGGAAAACGGAGCAGCAACGCTCCAGCAGGTCGCAGGGAATGGGCGCGGACCACAGAGGAAGCGCCTGCAGCCGTTGGTGGAGAGGGAAGGCCATAGGCATAAATGCTGGACCAGGTCCACTCGAGGAGCAGTCTCAGGTCGCACCTGATGAAGGCCACGAGCTACGTGACCGAAATATCGTGCAAGTACGACGCTGATATCCGGCAGAACACCGGACGACCCCAGATGTCATTACATCGCCGTGAAAGCCTGAAGAGTTACATAGTATTTTCTGTTGCTGTGTTAATGAGAGCCTACACGTGGGAAGGTTATTCGCTAGTCTGGCTGCTGCTGAGCTCCAACCAGTGATCAGGGTTCAGACAGAACGTTACAGTGTGTTCATTACTTGTCTTCAGCTGGCAGTCGCAGATGTGGAGGACTTATGACGTATGTGGTGCACAGTACAGACATCCTCGATTGTATCGGTCAGACATGGTCGACCAGAACCTTCACGACGTGTATCCCCGACCTCACGTTCTCAAGCAGTCCAACATCGGACCACTGTCCTATCAAAATGTTCCAAAAATCTGGATATCGCAGAATTTCACCAGGAGACCCACAATGATGCCCGTTTCACACTCTGTCAGGTCCTTCATCGTGATCACCCAATATCCGAAGCTGTTCTTTCCCCTTATAAGTCCTACCAGACCTGATAACACTGAGGAACACTAATGGACCCTGGTGGCCAGCTGGCCGGTGTGGCTGAGCGGTTCTAGGCGCTTCAGTCTTGAGCCGCGCGACCGCTACGGTCGCAAGGTTCGAATCCTGCCTCGGGCATGGACGTGTGTGATGTGCTTAGGTTAGTTAGGTTTAAGTACTTCTAAGTTCTAGGGGACTGATGACTTCAGATGTTACGTCCCATAGTGCTCAGAGCCATTTGAGCCTGGTGGCCATCTACCAGTGCCGAAATCGCAACTAATCGTTTACATACCCGCCGATGGTGTATATGTGTACCACGTTACTCTGAAATTGTACCATATCTTCTGGTTGTCTCACTTTTTTTTGTCAGGCACCATATATATGTCTCGCTCAGAAGCATTTCATCTTCATTACAGTCATATTTATGTCTGGCAATCCAATCTTGATCCACGCTCATTTGGTATGTTTTCTTTTCTGTTTTAGTCATTGTCAAAATTTGTCCCTCGTCATGTTTCCTCTTGTTTCTTACATTTACGCAACACTATCCCTTAAGCATTCCATGACGTCGAAACAGATTTCTACCAAACAGCCGTCGTCTTCTGACCAAAGGCAGTGACGTCACTTTCTCACTGTGTTGTCATCACACTGCCGCTGAGGACTGACGAATTACAATGTATGTTTGTTGTATACTGATGGTAGGATGAACAACGGACTGCACCTGTAGCCAAAGATGATACCCTCGTATGGCGAGTACTAGAGTCGCCATTAGCTTCTGATGACTGTTCAGGAGGATAATTCAAGACCCACATTTTTCCCAGACCGTGCCGGTCTACTTAGGGATTGCCTTTCCTGGGACGTGCGACCTTACGTGGTTCTGACGGTCGCTGCATCTCAGTGGGATTGAACACATTTGAACGACTTCCATCTATCATATTTGATTTACATCACTCAAGTATGGCGGCGATCTAGAGTAGCATGAAGTATATAAGAACAACGATTGCTAATTACAATTTATTTTTGATGACCAGTTATTGATTTTTGATGGCCTGTTACGGTAAATAGGAATATAAAAAAAGGGAGGAAGGTTTATCTGTTTAGCAAGAGTAATAGAAGGCAGATTTAAGACTACCTAACAGATCAAAATGAAAATTTCTGTTCCGACACTGACAATGTTGAGTGTTTATGGAAAAAGTTCAAGGCAATCGTAAAATGCGTTTTAGACAGGTACGTGCAGAGTAAAACCGTGAGGGACGGGAAAAACCCACCGTGGTTCAACAACAAAGTTCGGAAACTACTGCGAAAGCAAAGAGAGCTTCGCTGCAAGTTTAAACGCAGCCAAAACCTCTCAGACAAACAGAAGCTAAACGATGTCAAAGTTAGCGTAAGGAGGGCTATACGTGAAGCGTTCAGTGAATTCGAAAGTAAAATTGTGTGTACCGACTTGACAGAAAATCCTAGGAAGTTCTGGTCTTACGTTAAATCAGTAAGTGGCTCGAAACAGCATATCCAGACACTCCGGCATGATGATGGCATTGAAACAGAGGATGACACGCGCAAAGCTGAAATACTAAACACCTTTTTCCAAAGCTGTTTCACAGAGGAAGACCGCACTGCAGTTCCTTCTCTAAATCCTCGCACAAACGAAAAAATGGCTGACATCGAAATAAGTGTCCAAGGAATAGAAAAGCAACTGTAATCACTCAACAGAGGAAAGTCCATTGGACCTGACGGGATACCAATTCGATTCTACACAGAGTACGCGAAAGAACTTGCCCCCCTTCTAACAGCCGTGTACCGCAAGTCTCTAGAGGAACGGAAGGTTCCAAATGATTGGAAAAGAGCACAGGTAGTTCCAGTCTTCAAGAAGGGTCGTCGAGCAGATGCGCAAAACTATAGACCTATATCTCTGACGTCGATCTGTTGTAGAATTTTAGAACATGTTTTTTGCTCGCGTATCATGTCGTTTTTGGAAATACAGAATCTACTCTGTAGGAATCAACATGGATTCCGGAAACAGCGATCGTGTGAGACCCAACTCGCTTTAATTGTTCATGAGACCCAGAAAATATTAGATACAGGCTCCCAGGTAGATGCTATTTTCCTTGGCTTCCGGAAGGCGTTCGATACAGTTCCGCACTGTCGCCTGATAAACAAAGTAGGAGCCTACGGAATATCAGACCAGCTGTGTGGCTGGATTGAAGAGTTTTTAGGAAACAGAACACAGCATGTTGTTATCAATGGAGAGACGTCTACAGACGTTAAGGTAACCTCTGGCGTGCCACAGGGGAGTGTTATGGGACCATTGCTTTTCACAATATATATAAATGACCTAGTAGATAGTGTCGGAAATTCTACGCAGCTTTTCGCGGATGATGCTGTAGTATACAGAGAAGTTGCAGCATTAGAGAATTGTAGCGAAATGCAGGAATATCTGCAGCGGATAGGCACTTGGTGCAGAGAGTAGCAACTGACCCTTAACATAGATAAATGTAACGTATTGCGAATACATAGAAAGAAGGATCCTTTATTGTATGATTATATGATAGCGGAACAAACACTGGTAGCAGTTACTTCTGTGAAATATCTGGGAGTATGCGTGCGGAACGATTTGAAGTGGAATGATCATATAAAATTAATTGTTGGTAAGGCGGGTACCAGGTTGAGATTGATTGGGAGAGTCCTTAGAAAATGTAGTCCATCAACAAAGGAGGTGGCTTACAAAACCCTCGTTCGACCTATACTTGAGTATTGCTCATCAGTGTGGGATCCGCACCAGGTCGGGTTGACGGAGGAGATAGAGAAGATCCAAAGAAGAGCGGCGCGTTTCGTCACAGGGTTATTTGGTAACCGTGATAGCGTTACGGAGATGTTTAGCAAACTCAAGTGGCAGACTCTGCAAGAGAGGCGCTCTGCATCGCGATGTAGCTTGCTCGCCAGGTTTCGAGAGGGTGCTTTTCTGGATGAGGTATCGAATATATTGCTTCCCCCTACTTATACCTCCCGAGGAGATCACGAATGTAAAATTATTTTATAGAGAGATTCGAGCGCGCACGGAGGCTTTCAGACAGTCGTTCTTCCCGCGAACCATATGAGACTGGAACAGAAAAGGGAGGTAATGACAGTGGCACGTAAAGTGCCCTCCGCCACACGCCGTTGGGTGGTTTGCGGAGTATAAATGTAGATGTAGATATAGATGTAAATCTAAGCTGCCATCATTGGATCTTCTGCAGAAACATATCAATCCATCTTTTTGAGCTTCCTTTCATCTATTGTGTGATTATGAGCTTGTACAGCCGGTGCAATATGCATGATATTTTATGTTCATCTTGGTTTACTGTTGACATGCCGATGTGTCATTTTCTTCACGCTCCTGGAGTGACGTGTTGCGACTTGACTCGGAATACTGTACGTATGATGGAGAGATATTGAGGTGTATTTGCATCAGATCCGGTGATGGCAGTTTATATTAGCAGAAACCGATATCAAAAATAAATTATAAATAGCGATCTTGGCTGTTGAAGTTTTTCCTTCTATTTTTCATATGTGGTTGTGCTCCCAGTAGGGCTGTATGATTCCTATGTTGAAAAAAGTCATATGTATCTACGAGTATTATTTGCTCTACCAAATATCTTTCTCTTAACAGGTATCCACTAATTACGCATCTGCGACAGCCTTTCCTCTAGTAACCTCATGTGTCCTTACCATGGTAATTACTTTTCGTGTCTGGCACCGCAAAGATGTTTTCAATTCACATTTCTACCTTAATTTTCATCAGCCTAATTTTGTGCGGTAACGTCCCTGTGGAGCATTTCTCCAAAAAACCATTTCCTTGGCTGTTTATTCCTGAATGCAGTTGCTGAGAACTCATAATTGTGATCCATAGAAGGCAGTATTCTGCACAAATGGCCACTATATGTTTCTTTCTTTTTTCCTGTCGTTTTCCACATTGAGTTACGTCTTGCTATGGATTTTCATAGTCAAACTTTATGGGGCACATATTTTTGACTTGTACCCACTGCAATCAAAGTGACCCCCAGATATCTGAACTTTTGTACACTTATTACGTGTAGTCTTCCTGTGTTGGCAAGTCTTCGTTCAGAGCCCCAACCACATTTATTTTTTGGTTTTATGTCCAGATCACACCTTTTAAATTCCTGAGCAAACAATAAACTGTGTATTCATATCTTTCTCTCGGTATAGGTGTCCACCTATAGAGTCAGTTAATACAAAAGTCATGTGGGTGTGGTACGTGGCATATTTAACTGACACTGGATAACTATGGTCTTTTGCACACGGTTACACTGGCATTCCTCAGCGTCGCAGCATCAGAAAACGTTCATGTTAAGATTGTATTAACGTTCCGCGAATACATACGCATATTTTGAATAATATCGGTGGAAGACGTCTATTCTAAGGACTTTATCTTCGAACAAGGGAAACCCAGGGTGTGACTTAATTAGACTCACACTATCTGTACATACAACATTTTCTTAACATTATAATAAATACAACGTAATTCCTGACTTTTTAGTTACGAATGAGCATGTTCACACCGTTTGTCGTGACTTACCTCCTCGACCCAGATGAGTGGCATCAAAGCATAGGGCACGTTGGCCAGTAGGTCTATTTTGTTGATCTTGTGGAGGAACATGTTGAACTGCAGCCTCTTACGGGCCTCCATGGGTGACCCTGTCGTCTGCAACACAAGAGAGCAAAGAGCTGACATAAGTAATGACATAAGTACACATTCAATTGTGACCAGACTATTAACCCTTAATTTGCTAGTGTATTACAATTTTTAGTAAAAATTATTTTAATGTTTTTTTTGTGTTGTTGGGGCTTTCACAATCGAAAGAAGTATTTGTGCAAATGTATTTTTATTCATTCTTAAAAATATATGCTGTCTTTAACAAGCAATCAAGTCCTTCCAGTACCGAAAATGCTTCTTTATTTTTACGTAAATGAATGAAAACTTAGCTCTTTATGTTTTATAGAAGCCTACGAGGAAAACATTGTAGAGACTGACCGAAATGAGTACAGTAAGCTGCTTCGGAAGGATGTAGATTCGGAGAAAGAGAGGCTTATATAGGACAGAGTAGCGTGGGAAATTGCATCGAACCAGCCTTCGAACTGAAGATCACAGCAGCAGCAACAACAACAACAACAAAAATCATGAAAGATTGTTATTAGGAAATTTCGTTAGTTAATGTTAAAGGTGTAAAATTCTATTTTTTTCTTTTTTTTAGCCAATGATTCGCCATATTAAAACAGATATTAAAAACTACCGCAGACAAACCACATCCTTGTCTAAGCAAATATTTATTGTTACTATTACCTTTTTTTCAGCAATGGCAATTTTTGGGTGTTGGAATATTTGTCGGGTTACTCTAAGTGAAGGGTTACGGACACAATTAAAATCTTCGCTCCGTGTCTTTTTTGTTTTAATTATGCCTAACATTTACTGATGTAACCGCTTATCATCTGTAGTGAAATATTATCTTTGGTCGAGAACACATTGTATGAACTAAGCCCACGAAACCAAATGAGAAAACACTATAGCATTTGGTTTTACACTCTTTTTAGAAACAGGCTGTGGAAATAACTACATCCTCACAACTGACAAGGGGGTGAAAATGCCTCGATTCACGCAGCGAGTATCTTACACATGACGATATCTTAATATAAATTAAGTAAAACACCAATCGCGTTTTATAAGCAAAGGATAATGAAAATGAGATTCCAGATTAAAATTCCACTGATCAACTGTTATCGTTCGATGTTCGTAACAACGGTATTCTTGAATTCCATTTTCAATTTTGCAACATAAAGGTAATTTTTACGTTGCTGGCACTGCCTTTTACCGTCAATTCTGTTTGATAAACATATTTTGTATGGGTAAGTGAGTTATGCAAAAATTAACAACATTTTAACTAATAATTGAGCAAAGATTCATTCACTATAACGTATAGGTAGCTTCACGTTCGAACAGTAGACATTAGGCGGAATAAAAGCTGTATGATGTGAAGATTGGCAGTGCGTGTCAACGACAGTCAGAGACACGGAGGGTGCGTACAGAACCGACGCGTGCCTTCGAGTGACACAGGTTTTATGTTAGCAGCACTGACTTCGGCAATATTCAAGTTCTGACAGAGTATCCGCAAACATCGTCTGCCTTGTTCTGTAGCGATAAACAAACCAACGCACAATTAATTATTATCTGACATGGCTCTTTAAACAGCACATACAAGTATTTATTACATTTAATCTCATAACTAAGGGTGAACTGTTTGTCTGTCGTCCATGCATTTTTGAAATTGTGGTGGAATATATTGATTTCTTTCGTATATCGATGCTATTGCCTATTTTTACCGACTCATTAAAACACAAACACACGAATTTTATAATTATTACTGTCGAGAATGAGATTTTCACTCTGCAGCGGAGTGTGCGCTGATATGAAACTTCCTGGCAGATTAAAACTGTGTGCCCGACCGAGACTCGAACTCCGGACCTTTGCCTTTCGCGGGCAATTGCTCTACCATCTGAGCTACCGAAGCACGACTCACGCCCGGTACTCACAGCTTTACTGTCGAACTCGGCAATGCTTCGCAGTTGCTGAATATGTTTGGGAATTTCAAATACGTCCTAATTTCCTTCTCTCCCTCTCTGTATATATCTCCATATCCTTTCTCTTTGGCCATCTCATCATCACCCACCACCCTGTCCATCACCTTTCGCACCAGCTCTCTGCCCATCTCCTCCTTGCCTCTCTCTTCCTCCATTTTCTCCCCCTCTCCCCCCCTTGTCTGTCGAGATACTCCTCCCCCTCTATCTAATTTGGAGCTTTGTTTATTGTTATTGCAAATTCAGTTTCCATTGTAGTGTTCTCATAATAAGATACAAGTTATAAATATGACATTTCTGATTTCTGTGAAGCTGACTGCGAAATCAAAACAGCACACTGTATTTAAAAATATTTATAATGAGAAAGAGTATGTATGGGACAGCGAAATCAAAACAGCACACTGTATTTAAAAATATTTATAATGAGAAAGAGTATGTATGGGAGACACAATATTTCAAGTGGTTTAGATGCTCTGGTTTCATAGTCAAAACTGATTGCGAGAAAAGAAACAAAATCGCACATCGGCAGACAGGCACATAATTTTATTTCTCGTAGTCACTTTTGTTGTTTAAAAAAATATATGTAACCTATGTCCACGGAGCCCAGCGTTGCCAACCATACGATAAATTATCGCGATACACGTTAATTGCAACACGAACACGATATATGTACGATAGTATAGCAAAGTCCATACTCCATTCAATATAAGCAATTTCCTCTTTTTCTCTCGCTCACTTCCCGCAACAGTCCAACGACCCTAAACACTGTATATTCGCCTCCGGGGAATACCCCTACCCCCCTAACAAATATTGCTTCACAACAATATGGGATATTAGGGCTAGTCCATCGTCATCAGCTGCTGGTGAAATTGGGACTTGAATGCACGGGTAGTTGTCTTTGTGCTCTTAAAAGAATATTAATTTTTTGTTCTTAAGGGAAATTCAAGTGTGGTGTTCTTTAAATAAATACTGTAGTAGTGTATTCAAATATAAATAACGGAAAGTGACAACAGTGATGTAGATTCTCCGCGGACACCACCGAAGAAACTGAGGCTGCGTGGTGAGTCGAAACTAAAACGTTTGAAACAAAAGTTCAGAAAGGAATGGTCGACCGATTTTTCTTTCAAGGATTGGCTACAACCTGTTAGTGATGATGCATATAAAGCTCGGTGTAAAGTTTGTAGATGTGAATTCAGTGCTGAGTTGACTGTAATGAAAAATCACGCTAAAGGGAAAAAACACTTACGTTGTGGACTGGCAAGACAGCCAATCCACAATGACGGGTAGCCGAAAGGCACGCGTTTAAGCTCACGCAGGCTGGCGTGAGGTCTGGAACAGTTAAAGGATTTGAGTCTAGCAAATAAAGTACGTAGCTGTTGGAATACTTAACTTTAATCCATAATTGGTGAACATCGGTCGGACGGTACATGCATCACAAGATAAATAGCAATTGATAATGGCGCCTTGCTAGGTCGTAGCAAATGACGTAGCTGAAGGCTATGCTAACTGTCGTCTCGGCAAATGAGAGAGTAATTTGTCAGTGAACCATTGCTAGCAAAGTCGGTTGTACAACTGGGGCGAGTGCTAGGAAGTCTCTCTAGACCTGCCGTGTGGCGGCGCTCGGTCTGCAATCACTGACAGTGGCGACACGCGGGTCCGACATATACCAACGGACCGCGGCCGATTTAAAGGCTACCACCTAGCAAGTGTGGTGTCTGGCGGTGACACCACAACTTAAGTGCCAAAAAATGTGTCGGGCCTCTACAAGAGAAACTTGACTTTTCATCACTATCAAAATCGTCTGATACATTTGATAAGCAGGGAAAGAGGACTGAAATATTGCTATGTGGCAGAACATAACATCTCTATTAATACAGCCAATCACTTAACACATGTAATTGAAAGTGCCTTTCCCGATTCTAAAATAGTTGAGAACTTGCAGTTGGGTAGAACAAAAGCCACAGGGGTGATAAAGAATGTCATAGGTAAATGTCATTTGGATGAACTGAATGAAGTTTTACGGAGACAGAAGTTCAGTTTCATAATTGATTAATCTACCGACATTCCCGCTACGAAAAATTTGTGTATTTGTGTGCGGTATTTTGATCAAGATAGCTCCAAAATACATACTAAATGTTGGCAGTTTTACAGCTGTTTGACGAGAAAAATGCAGAGGCCGCTCATGAAGATGCCACTGCTAATCGTTTGTACGATCTCGTACGTAAAGCCTTGTCAGTACATAATATTCCTCCTGAAAATTTGGTAGGACTTGCTTCGGACGGGTGCAACAAAATGATGGGTAAAAATAATTCTGTTGCTAGTCGAATAATTAGAGATTTTCCTGGTATTCTTAAACAGAAATGTATGTCATTCATTGCACCTATGTGCAAGTAAGGCTTGCAAACAATTACCAAGACTATGTGAAGACACAGCAAGGGATACATATTCATTCTTTAAGCATAGTTAAAAAAGAATAGCCCAGTTTGTGGAATTCCAACAGTTTTGTAATGTCGACCCTCACAAGATACTGCACCCGTCTCAAACAAGATGGTTATATTTGTTAACTGTTGTTTCACGTACTCTAGAACAATGGAATGCATTGCAATTATTTTTCACTTGCAAGTGGAAAGAAGAAAGACTGTATGAAGCTGAACAGTTAGCAAAGGCATTCAGGGACAACTTTGTACGTGTATTTTTTTATATTTCTCGAGTGGATTCTACCGAAATTTGTGTCTCTGAATCAATATTTTCAAAGCGAGAAATTAGTAATTTGCTCTTTGCATGATAGAATGTGCAAAACGTACAAAGAAATCGTTCTCTGCTCTATATCTCCTGATTATATCAATAAAACTGATTTGACAGACACAGATCCAGCAAACCCAGCCCAACTTGTGTGCTATACGCAAATGTACTCGTATTTAGGTGTAGGTGTGATGGATTTCATGAGCCAATCTGAAAACATCTCACAAAAATCTAAAGTGACTGATTTCTACTACAGAGTGCAACAGTTTCTTATAGTATCCTGTTGTGAGATAAAAAAGCGGTATGATTTTAACAATTCTTTTCTAAAAATGTTGAGTTGGTTAACACCAGAAATCACATTGTCAAAAAGTGCTGCAAGGTCGTCAACGCTTGTTCCACTTGTAAAGTCGGTTCAGAGGATTTCTCCAAAAGACAAAAGGCTTGTGCAAATGACTGATGATCAGTGGAGAGCATTGCCACATGCAGAATTTCCCGGAAATCTACGGTCTAAAGAGGTGGACGAATTTTGGGTGTTCATAAAGAACGCTAGCGACCTTCGTGGTAACCAAGAGTTCCTCCAAATAGGAACCTTTGTGCTAGATATATTAGTTTTACCACACTCTGATTGTGAGCGGGTCTTTTCAAAAATGAATCTAGTGAAGACACCATTGAGAAATAAGTTACATTCGTGCACAGTCAGCGCAGTAATGCTCACTTGCCAGCGTGTGAAGAATTGTGTACAGTTCGAACCAACCAGTGCAATGACTGCATCAATGAACACGTCGAACATTTATGCTAAGAAGAAGGAATCTCATCGGGATAGTGACGCCGATTTCGCCGATGTGGAGTTCGACAACGATGCTTATTAGGGTGAGTTTAATTATATTATTATTGTTCATTATATTACGTACACAGTGTTACTTTTCGATCGAGGTTAGCGAATTTTCCTTGCATAAAATCTGTGATGCTTTGGACACTTCCGAGTTTATCTAGTTCTGAACGTATTTTTAGTACTTAGCATCGCGATGAGAGACGTTTTGGTTCGTAATTAGGTTTTGTGGATAAAAATTTTAAAAGATGAGAAGACTTTGCCATTCGCGATTGAAAACAAATATTGTGTACTTCATATTATCAGCATTATTGTTTTTGTTTTTTTAAGATTATCAATATCCGATAATTTTAGATAGAAAACGATAATTTTAAATACAAAATGCCATAATTTTATCTTCTGGGGTTGGCAACGCTGATGCAGCTGTTAATGAAATTGGTCAAGTAACTCTCGACATTTTTGGATACAACTTTTTCCGTTTATATTTGAAATAAATCTGCAAAGTACTTTACATTTTCAGTAATAACACTTCTTCTTTCTATATTATATGTTTATTTATAGATTAAAAGATGGCGCTCTAGTAGGTATATAAATACACGTGTGCATGCGAATTCAACGTTGTGCTAAAATTGAAAAGTAATCGGTGAAGAACTTTATGAGATTTAAGATTCTCATAGACGAATATTTACATTTTTTAAAATTCATTTACCATTTCATGACTTATACTACCACCAAAGTGCTTACCGGAAATAATGTCCTGCGAAAGCAAACTGGTACCACTCGATGGTCAAGAACGGTACTGCTCTGCATTGAGATTAGCGTATAGCACACTAGAAGAGTGAGCTCATGTGTGCCTTTCAACAAACATGCCAGCAACCTCGACACTCATCTAAAGAAGACAATTCGTACGAGCACGGGCTCAGAAGAAAAAGGCAGCTAAACCCCAGTGGTAGATACCAGTCCGACTTATTCCACGCCCTCGACAACAACATCAGCGATTCTAACTAAAGTGCACCGAATTCTCGGTAGCAGTTTTAAAAAAGTGCGCTTGTTCTTGATCTTTTCAAATTGCTGTTTCGTAACCGGCGTACAAGACATTATTTATGTACACTGAGCTTTTCTGAAACTTTCAACCTTAAACTGATTTAATTGAGCAGTACATTATACAACTTTTAATACAATTATTTTTTTTTTTACAGAGAAGTAATACATACTTTTAATTTTTATACTGTAGTCTCTCCTGTCTCGTTTCATGAATAAAAGTTACTTGGTTTTGTACGTTAAGACTATTGGGTTTGCTTATATCCTTCTTAAAAACACGCTTCTCGATAAACCGGCATATTTTATCGGCACTAGATGGCCGAGCATGTCGGATTGTCAAGGTCCTACCGTACTTCTCTGAGCTGAAGAGGATGGCGCAGGGCAAGAGGTCGTGGCAGGATATAACAGAACAGTCAGGAAACTGATGTTCAAAAATATGTAAATAAAAGTTTGCGTAAATGCCGTAAGTAATTGACACGGGTGCGGTGTAGTGAATGTCAGTTTCTTCTTAATTGCAACCGATAACTGTCCTGATTTCTTCTCTCATTGAGATTCTGCCACTTTCTAACTACAAACTTAACTACATTCCACACTTTCCTTTGTTACCTTTCACTGCCTGTCTCCTGTGTTTTGTTTAATAAGCACCACTTTCCATTGTCAGTTGCTTGCGTACAGCGATTGTAAACCCACTACTTACTGCTCTGAAACAAAATCAGGTGAAGAACAAACGAAGTGGCCGTAACAGAAGCATTAATGCTCTCTCCGTAGCGAAAGGATTTTGTCGCGGAAGTCCTAAGTTACAGCTCCGTAATTTAGATTCAAACTATTAGAATTTCTTGTGAGCAAACATGTCACGCAATAAAGGTGTAATAGCACTGTGCACAACAGTGAATGTTCTATACGGTCTGTAGCGTAGTATCAGTCAGCAAATAATATATTTCCAGGGAGAGTCAAGACCAGCTGTTGTTTGACATTAATTTTCATTTTTTCCACGTTCACTACAGATCTGTTTCGACTAAATTGCCATTATCGAGTGACGTACACACCGATGAACCAAAACATTATGACCACCTGCTTAACAGTTTGTATGTGCGTCTTTGGAATGTAAGACGTATCACGGAAGCGAAAGTCGCATTAGGTGTCGACGCAAAGGTCATGGTTCAAATGAATCTAAGCGCTAGGTGACTTAACATCTGAGGACACCAGTCCCCTAGACTTAGAACAACTTAAACCTGACTAACCTAAGCACATCACACACATCCATGCCCGAGGCAGGATTCGAACCTGTGACCGTAGCAGCAGCGCGGTTCCGAGCTGACGCGCCTAGAACTGCTCAGCCACAAAGAGCCGCTGATATGCGTACGCTGTGCTGGCGCCCGATAGCGACCATAGAATTTACATCAGGTGAATTCGATCGCCAAGACATCAACGTGAGTTCACTATAACACTCCTCAAATCACTGTAGCACGGTCCTGGTCCCCAGACGCGGACAATTACAATGCTGAAAAGTGACATCGCCGTCGGGGAAGACAGCGAGCGTGAAAGGATGCAGATGGTCGGAGCCTTCAGCGTGTCTCGGTTACTACCATAGGTCCCATGCAAGCGCAGGAGAATGTCTCCCATAGCACAATACAGCCCGTGGCGCACTGCATGTTTCCAGTCGCCCTTCACCTTGATGACGGCGTTTGTGGAGACGACCATCGACATAGCGTTGCAAAAATGTAGTTCACCAACAAGAGCCGACATGTTCCCACTGATCGACGGTCGAATACCGATGGTACCGTGCTCATTGTAGTCATAATTGATGTTGTCGTTGGGTCAACATGGGAGCACGTAGGAGTGGTCTGCTGCGGAGATCGATGTGTTCAACGATCTATTGATACGCAGTCAGCATGGTTTCAGAAAACATCGATCTTGTGCAACGCAGCTATCTCTTTATTCGCACGAAGTAATGGCCGCTATCGACAGGGGATCTCAAGTTGATTCCGTATTTCTAGATTTCCGGAAAGCTTTTGACACCGTTCCTCACAAGCGACTTCTAATCAAGCTGCGGGTCTATGAGGTATCGTCTCAGTTGTGCGACTGGATTCGTGATTTCCTGTCAGGAAGGCAGTTCATAGTAATAGACGGCAAATCATCGAGTAAAACTGAAGTGATATCAGGTGTTCCCCAGGGAAGCGTCCTGGGACCTCTGCTGTTCCTGATCTATATAAATGACCTCGGTGACAATCTGAGCAGTTCTCTTAGGTTGTTCGCAGATGATGCTGTAATTTTACGTCTAGTAAGGTCATCCGAAGACCAGTATCAGTTGCAAAGCGATTTAGAAAAGATTGCTGTATGTTGTGGCAGGTGGCAGTTGACGCTACATAACGAAAAGTGTGAGGTGATCCACATGAGTTCCAAAAGAAATCCGTTGGAATTCGATTACTCGATAAACAGTACAATTGTCAAGGCTGTCAATTCAACTAAGTACCTGGGTGTTAAAATTACGAACAACTTCAGTTGGAAAGACCACATACATGATATTGTGGGGAAGGCGAGCCAAAGGTTGCGTTTCATTGGCAGGACACTTAGAAGATGCAACACGTCCACTAAAGAGACTGCTTACACTACACTCGTTCGTCCTCTGTTAGAATATTGTTGCGCGGTGTGGGATCCTTACCAGGTGGGATTGACGGAGGACATCGAAAGGGTGCAAAAAAGGGCAGCTCGTTTTGTATTATCACGTAATAGGGGAGAGAGTGTGGCAGATATGATACGCGAGTTGGGATGGAAGTCATTAAAGCAAAGACGTTTTTCGTCGCGGCGAGATCTATTTACGAAATTTCAGTCACCAACTTTCTCTTCCGAATGCGAAAATATTTTGTTGAGCCCAAACTACATAGGTAGGAATGATGATCAAAATAAAATAAGAGAAATCAGAGCTCGAACAGAAAGGCTTAGGTGTTCGTTTTTCCCGCGCGCTGTTCGGGAGTGGAATGGTACAGGCTCTGAGCATTATGGGACTTAACATCTATGGTCATCAGTCCCCTAGAACTTAGAACTACTTAAACCTAACTAACCTAAGGACAGCACACAACACCCAGCCATCACGAGGCAGAGAAAATCCCTGACCCCGCCGGGAATCGAACCCGGGAAAATGGTACAGAGATAGTATGATTGTGGTTCGATGAACCCTCTGCTAAGTACTTAAATATGAATTGCAGAGTAATGATGTAGATGTAAGATGAACGGTATGCTGCGAAAGACTTGTGCGTCCACCAGCATTGTGGTCTTTCGGCATGGGTACCATAGATCACCATCTGTTCTTCTTTACAGAGAAAAGACGCCTCAGAACCCGATGTTCTGCGAAAATTCGTGCACGTCCAACCACTTAGCTCCTAGTGGTAGTTTCACAGTCCTACCTCTCTCCGTAGATGCTCACGACAGTAGCACGTGAAAAAATGGTTCAAATGGATCTGAGCACTATGGGACTTAACATCTGTGGTCATCAGTCCCCTAGAACTTAGAACTACTTAAACCTAACTAACCTAAGGACATCACACACATCCATGCCCGAGGCAGGGTTCGAACCTGCGACCGTAGCAGTCGCGCGGTTCCGGACTGAGCGCCTAGAACCGCTAGACCACCGTGGCCGGCAGTAGCACGTGAACATTCGACCAGCTTCGCCGTGTTCGAGATACTCGTTCACAGGCTTTCGGTAACAATAATATTCTCTTTGTCAAAGTCGCTTACCTAATAGATTTCCCCATTTGCTGCCCATATCTTCGCTAGGATGATCCCCCGTCCGTGTATCCTCCGCTTCCATACTTTTGTTATCGCGTCACATGCCCGCAACGTCACCAGGCGCCATCTTTTGACTGCCGTATATTTGTTGAATTAGGGTAGTAATTAATTTCACGCGTCAAATTACAGTCACAACAAATTAACTCCCACCTTAATTCCGCAAATATAGAACGACAGTCAAAGGCAGTTGCCAACGATCTTGTAGCCATATCAATCCATCTAGATAATATATAATTCATTCGATATTGACAATTTAGCCAAAGTAGATCTGTAGTGAAACTGAAAGAAATGTTGTTGTTGTCGTGGTCTTCAGTCCTGACACTGGTTTGATGAAGCTCTCCATGCTACTCTATCCTGTGCAAGCTTCTTCATCTCCCAGTACTTAATGCAACCTACATCCTTCTGAATCTGCTTAGTGTATTCATCTCTTGCTCTCCCTCTACGATTTTTAACCTCCACGCTGCCCTCCAGTGCTAAATTTGTGATTCCTTGATGCCTTAGAACATGTCCTACCAACCGGTCCCTTCTTCTTGTCAAGTTGTGCCACAAACTCCTCTTCTCCCAAATTGTATTCAATACCTCCTCATTAATTATGTGATCTACCCATCTAATCTTCAGCATTCTTCTGTAGCACCACATTTCGAAAGCTTCTATTCTCTTCTTGTCCAAACTATTTACCGTCCATGTTTCACTTCCATACATGGCTACACTCCATACAAATACTTTCAGGAACGAATTCCTGACACTTAAATCTATACTGGATGGTAACAAATTTCTGTTTTTCAGAAACGCTTTCCTTGCCACTTCCAGTCTACATTTTATATCCTCTCTACTTCGATCATCATCAGTTATTTTACTCCCCAAATAGCAAAACTCCTTTACTACTTTAAGTGTCTCATTTCCTAATCTAATTCCCTCAGCATCACGCGATTTAATTCATCTACATTCCACTATCCTCGTTTTGCTTTTGTTGATATTCATCTTATATCCTACTTTCAAGACACTGTCCATTCCGTTCAGCTGTTCTTCGCAAGTCCTTTGCTGTCTCTGACAGAATTACAATGTCATCGGCGAACCTCAAAGTTTTTATTTCTTCTCCATGGATTTTAAATACCTACTCCGAATTTTTCTTTTGTTTCCTTTACTGCTTGCTCAATATACAGATTGAATAACATCGGGGAGAGGCTACAACCCTGTCTCACTCCCTTCCCAACCCCTGCTTCCCTTTCATGCCCCTCGACTCTTATAACTGCAATCTGGTTTCTGTGCAATTTGTAAATAGCCTTGCGCTCCCTGTAATTTACCCCTAATCAATACAAAAGAGCAGTGAGTTTGGATACTCGTTATAAACATGTCTCTTGAATACACAGGGAGTTTAAGAAAGGGTCACACGTTACTACATGTGGTAAAGTGGTCAAAACTGTAAGAAAAATTCCTGTAATGGGAAGCCCTAAAATCAATAGGTGTTGAGTTATGCACCAATCTGTCCTGTTGTTCCAGTCTGTCTGCTACGTAGAAACGAGCTATAAGCAGTGATACTTGTGGTTACCACACATCCTGAGAATTATTTCGCAACGAAGCACTCACTCCAAATACACCTCAGAACTCCTCGACCATCCGTCGCTGCTGAAACATTGTCTTGTGATACTGCAGCACAATCATATAAAATGGGGGTGGTATCCCGTTGTCCACAAACCACGGGGGTTATCTTTCCAATTGGTTAACGTGCTCCAATGTCGCTGACAATGCATCGCACAGAAATCAGTGAATGCACAATGGACATTAATAGATGCAGGTGGTCAGACATGACGCTTACATACGTGTCACCTGTCGTAGCTACACGTATCAGGGGTCCCATTTCACTACAACAGCATATGGCCCACACCATTACAGAGGCTCCACCAGCTTGTACGGCCCCTGCTGACATACAGGGTCCATGGATTCATGAGGTTGTCTCCATACCCGTACACGTCCATCCGCTCGATGCAATTTGAAAAGAGACTCGTTAGACCGGGCAACATGTTTCTAGTCATCAACAGTCCGATGTCGGTGTTGACGGGTACAGGCGAGGCGTAAAGCTTTGTGTCGTGCAGTCATCAAGGGTACACGAGTGGCCTTCGTGTCCTAAAGTCCATATCGATGATGTTTCGTTAAATGGTTCGCACGCTGACACTTGTTGATGACTCAGCATTGAAATATGCAGCAATTTGCGGAAGGGTTGCACTTCTGTCACGCTGAACGTCTCTCATTAGTCGTAGTTGGTCCCGTTCTTGCAGGATCCTTTTCCGGCAGCAGCGATGTCGGAGATTTGATGTTTTACCGGATTCCTGATATTCACGGTACACTCGTGAAATGGTCGTACGGAAAGTCTCCACTTCATCGCTACCTCGGTGGCATGTCCCGTAGCTCGTGCGCCGGCTATAACACCACGTTGAAACTCACTTAAACCTTGATAATCTGCCATTGTCGCAACAGTAACCGATGTAACAACTGCGCCAGACAATTGTTGTCTTATATAGGCGTTGCCGACTGCACTGCCGTATTCTGCCTGTTTACTTATCTCTGTATTTGAATACCCATGCCTATACAGTCCATCGTAATGCTATGTGACGTACTGATGTTGGTGACTGCAACCTATGATTTACGATTTATGATATGAAAGTTTTGAGAGTTTGTTGCTATGGTAGTCCTTAACCCAGTTGTATGACACATGTACCCCTTCTCAAATTTCTGGACGAACGCATTCTTTCAATCACCACTTTTGAATGTTATGCTAAAGCGATATTCTCAGCGTCAATGTGAACAAATGATTATCAAATAAAAAGGTTTTATGTCCCTAATACTAAACGGCTAAAACCATCAACCAGACTCAGTTACAGGCTGTCCCTCTTACGCCGTCAACCGCCAATCATTGATCGGGTTGAAATATTTTAAATGTTGCCATAATCTACTCATTTAGAAGTATAACGTTTCCTTGGAGGTTTCAGGCAATAAATCACGTACTAGACTTTGAAACTGTTTTTTTGTTTTGAGACAGCAAAGTTCATGGCTCGCGAATAACACGCACTATAGTCCTTCAGTATTTCGGAATGACATCACTTAGCGACATCCAACAAACTGTGCTAATAGTTTCAACAATTTTTGAAACTTCCTTCGCTGACAACCCGCTCCTTTCCCCACAAAATAACGACAGGATAAAAGGTTATAGCTTACTGCATTTTGAGTGTTCAAGCATGAGATTTTGGCTTTGAGTTTTTCATTGATCTGTGCGTGAACAATGCGAACAAAATAATAAAACCAAACAAATTAGACTTTTGTGACTTCAATCATATGGGTTTTACACAATTAACGTCACATATTTAACACATTTACTCATACGTAAAACAATCACAAGTTTGAAGCTGTTTATACACACATCAAAAACAGTTTTTCTTCACCTCGGTTCCGAGAGTTCCGGAACCTGTACAGAAAATTGGAACATAGATCAACATAAACATCATTTCTGCCTTTTTCATTGCTCCTGAAAACCACACATTGGATGTTGTACCACCATACAGCGAGACCTTCAGAGGTGGTTGTCCAGATTGCTGTAGACACCGTTACCTCTAATACCCAGTAGCACGTCTTTTGCAGTGTTGCATGCCTGTATTCGTCGTGGCCTACTATCCAGAAGTTCATCAAGGCGCTGTTGGTCCAGGTTGTCTTACTACTCAACGCCGATTCGGTGTAGATCCCTGAGAGTGGTTGGTGGGTCACGTCGTCCATAAACAGCCCTTTTCAATCTATCGCAGGCATGTTCGATAGGGTTCATGTCTGGAGAACACGCTGACCACTCTAGTCTAGCGATGTCGTTATCCTGAAGGAAGTAATTCACAATATGTGCACGAAGGGGGCGTGAACTGTCATCCACGAAGACGAATGCCTCGCCAATATGCTGCCGATATGGTTGCACTATCGGTCGGAGGATGGCATTCACGTATCGTACAGCCGTTACGGCGCCTTCCGTAAGCACCAGTGGCGTACGTCGACCCCACACAATGCGAGCCCAAAACAGCAGGGAACTCACTGGACAGTGTGTCTAAAGCGTTCACCCTGACCGGTTTGCCTCCAGGCACGTCTCCGACGATTGTCTGGCTGAAGGCATATGGGACACTCATAGGTGACGAGAACGTGACGGCCATCCTGAGCAGTCCATTCGGCATGTTGTTGGGCCCATCTGAACCGCTCCGCATGGTGTTGTGGTTGTAAAGATGAACTTCGCCGTGGACGTCGGGAGTGAAGTTGCGCATCATGCAGCCTACTGCGCACAGTTTGAGTCGTAACACGACGTCCTGTGGCTTGCTGAAAAAGTTGGACCCCAGGTCTCTATGACGAACATATGTGATGGACCTGAATGGATGATCACCAATCTGGGAAAAATCGGACGAGTTAAGAATTCCAGTTATCTCGGTGAAGTCATCCAGGAGAATGGATTAGAAGAAGAAGCAATTAATGTCAGGATAAGGAAGTTAGACCAAGCATACCAACTGACAAAGAGTACCTATAACAAAAAGTCTATAAGGGCCAAGTTCCGACATTATAATACAGTCGTAAAACCTGCGGGCCTATATACGTCCGAAACATTGACCGTGAATAGACAAGGTCAAGTTGAGCGGCTGGAAAAGCGAGAGCGTAGGATATTAAGGAAAATCCTAGGCAATAGATGGGTGAATGGACAATGGCGAATGAGAGCAAATGAGGACTCGTGCAGCAAGTCAGAACCTATCACAGCATCCATTAAGAAGAGATGATTGTTATTTTACGGTAATCTCATCAGGATGGACGGTGATCGACTAACAAAAAGAATATGGAGTTTCATCCGATCTAAGGAAACAAGGCCAAGATGGTTCGCAAAATATGAAAAAGATCTTAGGCTGATTAGTATCTCAGAGAGAGAAATTCCTGACAGGAAGAAATTTAGAAGATTGGTGAACAACTACCAAGGTTTTAAAATGGCGTCAACGTCCAAAAGACGGAGAGGAGCATTATCTGAAGAGCATAACAGAAGAGCCCTTGGTGGGCTCAGAAGATACTGGCAGGAAGTCAAAGCTGGAACAAGAATAAGACCTGGACACTAGAGTGAAGTTGGTTGTTACCACGCAGTCCCTAGAGGCTCAACTCGATGATGATAATAATTATTATTGTTATTAAAACCATATCCATCTAGGGGACGAAAAAGCGAGATAACGGATAGTTATATTGGAAGGGATTTGGGGGTTGGGATGGGGCGAGGATACCAAACAGTGCTCTCACATACGACATCCCCCATCCCTCCTACCAAACCGGTCCCGAGAAGTGTGTGTGTCTGAAAACCGAAGCAAACCAGTCTTAGGACTGAAGACAATGGCAACAGCAGAACATGACATGAAACAGACTGACGCTCTTGAAATCAGTGAGGAGAAATAAAACATCCATTAACTAGTGAATGACTTGTGGCAGTATTGCAGAATCTACAGTACAAGTGACCAGACAACTCTGACGTGACATGTTCCCACGTCACGTCAGGCAGCGTGGGACCACGTCAGACATGAAGCTGTGTTCACATCGGCCTGACGTATAGCAGCATCAAACAACTACTTCGTCTGCATTGTATTTTCCGACAGTTTGTTTTGAACCTGCAGCCATGAATGTACTGCGTGTTTTTGATATGCTGGAAGAAGAAGAAATGGCTGCTCTGTGTATTGCATCCATTTGCTCGTTTAGAGAATGGGTGCATCCTATCAATATGGGGTGAGACGAATTCGGGGAGTTCCAAAATTTAGTGCCTCAACAAATACAAGATGAAGAGCGGTTTAAGTGGTATTACAGATACGTCTTGCAATTTGCTTGAGGTAAGTGCTAATACTAGTATTATATATCTGGGAGGGGAAAAAAAAATAATCACAGAGACATTTTCGAATTTTTATTGATTTTCTTTTCACAAAGTGCGTTTTATTATACACCAGAAAGGTAATTACAAATTAGAGAAGTTTTCTTGCTGTTTCTCTTGCCAAGTGAAGGACAACGTTGAGTCCGTTGAGCAGTCCAAGCTGTATTCAGATCGTTGAGGAGATGGTGTTGAGGAGGATTGATAGAATGATGATGGATTTGTATTAAGAGTATTGTGGTAACCAGGGTTTCCCTGAAATGAGCTCCCACGTGCTGCTTGCAACGCTGCCCTCAAAACAATGTTGCTCACTTCCATCTTCACTCTAATTTGCTCATCAGGACGCAATTTTTTGACATTTTTCGCCATGCTGAGGAAAAAAAGTTCGCATTCATCGTCCACGTTGTCACTTGATGTAGCGTGTGCACTTTGAAGAAGTACTCGGGAGCGCAAACGTTGGTTGTCTTTCGTTATTTTAACCGTTTCTTGTACGGATGACGACAAACGTTTTTTTCCAACATGAGGCCTTACGGGCTTCGCTGAAGATTGAGTAAAATTTGTTGGAGAATCTGATACAGTAGCAGTGGGATTGTCGATGACCTCCGCCATTGTATGGACTGCACTTTTCAGTAGGTCGTTTCTCGGTGGATTGGATTGGGAACTTTCTGACGAGGCCACTTGTGAGTCTGTTTCATCAATCGGACATAAGCCAGTTTCTTCTCGTGTTCCATCATAATCTTCATTATTAGGGCTGTCTTCCGCATTTCCTCGAGTTTTCCTTGTTACGAGAGTTGGATTCAAAAAAGCCATTTCATCTTCAAATTTCCATTTGCTCAAACTCTTTGCTGCTTGACCTGATTTTGTGACTGGTTACGATATTCCCGGTTTGTAGGGTCATACAGAACCGGATTTGACCGAACGTATTCAATCAACATCTCCTCCATCTTCAAATAATAACTGCAAACGGTAGAGGAGAAACCACACTTCTGACGGCCGGCCGAAGTGGCCGTGCGGTTAAAGGCGCTGCAGTCTGGAACCGCAAGACCGCTACGGTCGCAGGTTCGAATCCTGCCTCGGGCATGGATGTTTGTGATGTCTTTAGGTTAGTTAGGTTTAACTAGTTCTAAGTTCTAGGGGACTAATGACCTCAGCAGTTGAGTCCCATAGTGCTCAGAGCCATTTGAACCATTTGAAGCCACACTTCTGACGCCTTCCCACGACTGACGAAAATCTAGAACTTTAGATATTCTTCCCACTCGTCATAAGGCGTGTAGCGTCAGATTGCATCATCCATCGTCACGTAAGCTCAATATAAACATAAGCGCAGAAAACCCTGTGTTGGATTTTTATATCATGCGCGTTATGGCGTGAACCCACGTGTTTCCACGTCACGTCAGAGTAGTCCGTATTCGCCCTAAGATGGGTTTGGACGCGGCATATCACGGCTCTGTCATAGGCGCAGCACACTCACCGATTCGAAGACCATGAAGAGCTCGTGGTTCTCCTTGGTTGGCTGCAGGCCCGACACGGTTTGCAGGTACGTCTCACTCGCCAGGTAGAAATGCGGCAGAGTCGCTATCACTGGGGCACCTGTAGAAAACAAAAGCACAGATCAGACTTCACTTGCAGATCCGATCACAGAAATATCATAGTCCTCAACGAGCAGAAAAATGTACTGTGCTGAACAATCATCTGATGATATAAAAGTTTTATGAGTATGGTACCGTGTCATAACGCAGAAAGTATTACTGGAGAAACGGCTACAGTGGTCGAAACCTTGGTTTCTCCAGTAACAGCTTTTTTTTTAAACTGAGTCTGGCCGCGGTAGCCTACCCAATTATAACGATGAGATAGTCGTTTAAAATTGTGGTACAGGAACACGTAACTGTGCTTGCATCTGAAAATAACAATTTTCACAGCTATAGCAATTACACTCTTACTTCATAATAGACAATTATTGAATGACTTTCGGAAGCATGTCAAAACTTGCACAATAAATGAAGGGCTTATTTCAATAGTGGTACAAGTCCATTTTTGTTCATTGTGAGATTCAGAGTCCGGAAGTTAAATGAGCGCTGAAAAATCTGCAGTTGAGATACCAGAGATATCGAAGCATATGGCTTCTCGCCAGAGATGAACCTTTCTTTCTGTTTGTTTGGATCATTAATTGCAGAAGCATTATAGGCAGAAAAGTGGAGGTAATGGACTTGTACCACTATTGAAATAAGCCCTTCAAATGTAATAACGGAAGAACAAATTGAAGACATGACGCCTCAGTGAAGCGTACCGCAGAGACCTGTTAATGTAGCATTTAAAGAACACAATTGACCTTTCTTTTTTTTTGGGGGGGGGGGAGGGAACAAGATATCATCAGTCTCCTCACTGTTTTCATGCTGCATGCACTGAGTCCTTTTTCTATGCCGAGTTTTCAGCTCATAGTGCCATTTACACAAAATTACTTCAATTACCTCTACGATGTGTTCCAGTCTGTCTTCTGCAGTTTTTACCCTCTACAGCCTTCTGTAGTACCATGTGAAAAGTCCTCTTAGAAAAATTAATGAATTACTGTGCTGATAAACCTCTTACATTACTTGATTTTCAAACAGGTAACAGAACTGAACGTACTCAGACATTTCCCTCTTTAGTTATTCTGATCAACACTAAACTGACAGCCAATATTTTTAGCGCAACACAATCTAACTTTCAATACTTCCTACAAGAGAATGGCCCTGACTAACATTAACCTATACGTTTCACAAATCACTTACCTCACCAAAACCTTCGTTACTTGAACTACTGCAATACAGCGAGCGCCACTACTGCCAGCTAAATAAAAGATTCAAACTAGTGAAGGCACTAACTACTGATAGGCATAGTTAGCAAATGAAAGATTTTGATAGAGAACAGGCAATGTATTTACCTTAATAGTGTTCAAAAGTCATTATATATATATATATATATATATATATATATATATATATATCAGTCCATGATATCCAATATTACAAATTTACTCTTTCTGATGAACACACGTCCAGATCGTCCGCTCTCAAAATTCCGCCATCTCTCACCCCACATCCAGCACTGCTGGCAGCTCACCTCCAACTGCACAACGCTACGCGCTGGTAACAGCCAACTGCCCAACACTACAATAGCATATACTCCAACAATGCAAACCAACCACAGCCTTCACACAGCACAGTCAGTGATTTTCATATAGAGCGCTACGTGGCGTTACCAACATAAGAACCTAAACAGCCTACTTACACATGGAAATTATTATTTTATGTCTTAACACATTTTCTATCCCTTGTCTGTCACGACTGTCGAATCTTATGAATGTAAGAAGTTTGCGAGGATAGGAGAAAAGCACAGTTAAGAGTAGTACACTGTTGAGTCACAGTAATATGACCGACTGTCAGAAGCACGAACAATCACCTTTTGCAGCGCGAACCGATGTGAGATGCGCATGAGGAGAGTGAATAAGGCTCTGAAAGGTACGGATGGGGAACTGGAGTCATGCCGACTCCAGTGCTACCGGGCGGAGTGACCGAGTGGTTCTAGGCACTACACTCTGGAACCGCGCGACCACTACGATCGCAGGTTCGAATCCTGCCACGGGCATGGATGTGTGTGATGTCCTTTGGTTAGTTAGGTTTAAGTACTCCTAAGTTCTAGGGGACTGAGGACCTCATCAGTTAAGTCCCATAGTGCTCGAAGCCATTTGAACCATTTTTGAACTCCAGTGCTGTCGCGAGCTGCGCTGTGTTCCACGTTTGAGCATCCACGGTGCAAACAGCCCGATCGACGTAGTCTCGCAGATTCTCGATTGGGCTTAAATCCGGGGAATTTGGTGGCCAGGGCAGTACTGAAATCTCACCGTGGTGCTCTTCCAACCACGCATGTACACTGTGAGCATGTTGCATTGTCCTGCTGGTAGATGCCAACGCAGAGAGGGAAAACAAGCTGTTTGTAGTTGTGGACACGATCCCCAAGGATAGATGCATACTTGTGTTGATCCGTTGTGCCTTCCAGGATGGCGAGATCATTCAAAGAATGCGCTGACAACATTCCCCCCACCATAATTTTCCCTCTCTAGACTGGACCCTTCTGTAGATTGTTGTTGGGTGTTTGTTTTCAGACGTTTCAAGCCGACGGAGCGTAAAACGTGATTCATCTCAAAAGACGACATGTCGTCGGTCAGTGGACGTCTAGTTGCAGTATCGGCATACGATTTCCAGCTTTTGGCGCTGAGGAATAGCGATAAGCGTGAGTAAATGAAGAAGGCCCCTGCTGCAGAAGCTCATATGTAGCAGATTTCGCTGAAGAGATACTATTGATGGCCGCAGCGTTGATCTGCGCCGTCGGTTGCCCAAAAGTTACACGTCAGTTCGCCCGTATAGGTTTCCGCAGACGTCATTTATGGCCCGTGGTGTCGTTTTGGATACCACCTCTTTACCATCCACAGTATACTTTAACCACAGCGGCACACGAACGGTTTACAGGTTTAGCCGTTTCGCGAATGTTCCACTCCACTCCGAAAGGGACTGATCATGCACTTTCGGACGTTAGTTAAATCGTTCCGTTTCCGCATTACGACAACGCCTACTCGTTTTCCTTCATTGCTACTGCTTCTACTTGCCTTCCGTTTGAGAGTGTGTAAGAGGTCCGTAGGCCCTTACTATAACTTTGCACTCGGCACAGGTCGATAGGGCGAACAATCGATTGTGCCGTGTTGCGAGATCGAGTGTTGAGTTGCGCCAGAGTGGTGTGTGTGTGTGAAGGCCATTGTTGAAATATAGGGTCCTTAACGGAGAAGGGTGTCGCCATCGCCGTGGTTAGACCCCTAAGTAATAGCTTAATACCGGGAAAGTGAAGAAGTATCATTATGAAAGTGATCTGTGACGTTACTAGTGCCGATATTTGGTTTCGCGTCTACCGCGCCGGCCTAACCTTGGATTACAGTGTTGGATGCAGTGATGGATTAGCGTGTGACGATAATGGAAAATGAACTGTGTTGGTGTTCCTTAGTACCAGACATTCAGTACTATAGTATTGAACAGGACGAACTGGAAAGTAACAACTTCCGTAGCATTCAATTCCGATTACGAGCCCCATTAGGTTCACGTTCATGTTAATAATAAATATTGGGCTGCTATTCGATCAGATCAGGTCGGGATAAAAAACGGAGGTGTTACAAGTGGTTAGTGGTGGAACACAGCTTGTGGTCACATCAATGTGACTGGGCTGTATATTTAAGACAACGCGTAATGTGCGGTGTCAGGCAAGGGTCAGGAAATGGGCCATCGTCCCGTATGAAGTCAGACTTGTTGCCAACTTGTTGAAGAAGCGGGGGTACTGTAGTGGCTTGACGAGGACGTCATCCTCGGGCACAAAGCAGACTGTTCGAGAAGAAGAAGAAGAATTCTGGAAGAATTTCCTCTACTTCTTCATCTTCTGCTTCTGACGTTGGTATGTACATCCTTGTTTTAGGCATTGGTTTACTGTTTATCCTATCGTTTATCCATTCAGAGCACAGTCTCTGCCACACCTTCCTATTCATGATGGATTCTACTCCTGCCACACTATTTTCTAAGGCTGTTGATATTACCCTACATTCGTTTAACCATAAATCATTATCTTCTTTCCATTACACTTCACTGACACCAGTTGCATCTAGAGTGACCATTTGAATTTACCTTTTCAGATATTCTAGGTTCCCGACACCATTCAGACTTGTGACATTCCACACTGCGATTCGTAGAATGTTTCTCATTCGTTTCTTATCCAGTCTTTCACTGACGATCACTTCACCCTTGGTGGTCGCTTCCTGGTGATCTGAATGGGGAACTAATCCAGATTATATAATTTACACACGTTGTTGGGGCGTAAATAGCTGTCATCTTCAGGTTCTCAAATCTACCTAAACAGGATGATGCATTTAAAACTGTCCGTCGGAATATTTGGTGAAATACACATCGGATTAAAAACTAAGTGATAATAAACGTTGTGTACCTCAAAGAGGGACATCCATTAACGCTCGACCCCCTTGCACCATCCCTGCGGATGGTAGGGGGGGGGGAGGGATAACTTTGAAATCTCAAATAGGAACCTCTATTTTTTATTGCAGATTTGGATTCTCCGTGGAAAAATACGTACCTTTTGTATGAAACATTTTTTTTCATTTCATGATAGGCGGCGATGTAATCGGTCATCATCGTCATCAGTGTTCTGCCTAAAGGCAGGTTTTCACATGCTAGTTCTCCAGGCTGTCCGATCTTCTGCCACCCTCTTCAGGTCCGCATAATTTCCTCTTCCCTTTATGTCGTCTGTCATCTTGTATCTCCTTCTTCCTCTCAGTCTTCTCCCACAAACCAATCCTTCCAAAGCATCTGCTAGCAAGCACTCCCTTCCCAGTGAATGTCCCAACCAGTTCTTTTTCCTTTCTCTTACTACCTTCAGCAGACATCTTCTCTCACCAACCCTTTCCAATACTCTTTCATTACTCACTCTTTCTATCCAGCTTATTCTCTCCATTCTCCTCCACATCCACATCTCAAATGCTTCTAACCCTTTTTCATCCTCTCGTCTCAGTGTCCATGTTTCTGCCCCATAGTGCCACACTCCAGACAAAACATTTTCCAAGCATTTTCCTTAGTCCTTTATCTAATTTGCTACATAAGAGTCTCCCCTTTCTGTTGAATGCCTCCTTCGCTATTGAAATTCGAGTTTTCACCTCCTGGTGACATCTCTTCAGTTATTGTGCTTCCGAGATATTTAAATTCCCTTACTTGGCTAATGGTAGATCGTCCTATTTTAATATTGGACAGTCTGCGTCTTGTACTGATGACCATATTCTTTGTTTTTGCTGTGTTTATTTGCATCCCATATTCCACACAAGCTTCATTCAGATCTTTGAGCATGTTATTCACTGCCCGCTCACTTTCTGCCACTAATACCATGTCATCAGCAAATCTTATACATTCTATTCTCTTTCCACCAGTACATATTCCTCTTTTCCCATCTAAACTTTTCGAAATAATCTCTTCAAGGTATACGTTAAACAGTGGGGAAAGGCAACAACCGTGTTTAACATCTCGTCCAATGCTGCTTCCTTCTGACATTTCATTTCCAATCCTTATCCTTACTTTCTGGTGTAATCGGTAAACATGGAAATCTAATGACAATTGTTGCAAAACGGTACTATCTCAAATAAATACACATGCGATTAGGACAGTCAAAGTATTTTTTTGATACTTTTGATAATGCTATTATGCGACACCTCCCACAATCGAATGAAGCACAGACTGTGATCATGCGCTCAGTCAGCGGTCAGGCGGTGAATGTTAATTCAATTATTGGGACTGTACACATCTCGTTGCAATTGTTCCACGATGTTAGCGACTGCAGAGAGGATCGATATCATTACCGCGTAATTTGAGGCTCATAGAAATGTTGACGAAGCTCGTCAAAGGTATGCTACTCTGTTCCCCGATAGGACTTTTCCGCCTGCAACGACGTTTCGCAGTATTGTCCACCTGTTTACTGAGACGGAAAGTGTTAAAACTAGAGAAAGAGTCCGGCAACGTCCTGTGGCAAACGAAAATAACACAGTCAATTTCTTAGCTGCAGCTGCTGCAAATCCTCACATTAGTTCTCGGTAAATTGCGCGAGGTTCAGGAATTTCGCAGAGAAGTGTTCCACGTATATTGCATTCACACAGATGGCATCCATTTCATTTATCACTGCATCAAGAACTGCATGGTGACGATTTTCACAATCGCCTGGATTTCTGCAGCTGGATACAGGAACAACTGACAGTCAAATGTAATTTCATTTCACAGATACTTCTCTCTGATGAATCAAATTTTACGAATCGTGGTGAAGTGAATCAACATAATATGGGTTATTGGTCAGTGGAGAATCCCAATTGGTTAAGACAAGTTGAACATCAACGCCCATGGAGTGTCAACGTTTGGTGCGGTATTTTAGGTACGCAGGTAATTGGCCCATACTTCATAGAAGGTAAACCGGCTGGTCAGATGGACCGCGACATTGTGGATAATGTTTTACCCACACTAATGGTCGATGTTGCACTTCAAACAAGACCGGATGTGTGGTTTCAACACAGGGGATACCCAGTGCATTATTCGCGACTAGCTAGAGAAGTTTTGAATCGGAACTATTCGGGTAGATGGATTGGAACAGGAAGCCCTCAAGCGTGTACCCGATTTCACGTCTACCGACTTTTTCCTGTGGTTATGACTAAAAAGGGAGCGTTTACATGGATGTACCAACAACCACCGAAGATATGTGGCAGAGAATTCGCTATGAATGTGCAAATATTAGCGCAGAGACACTAATACATGTCGGATTGTCGTTCAGATACCGAGTAGCAATGAGCATTAGAAACAAAAGACAACGTTTCGGACATTCGCTGCACTGAAACACTTGCAAAAGGCAAGGGGACTCACGTAATCAAGCACCTCGAAATAGTGGGGACAATGGGGCTCACAGTAATCGAGCACACCGAGATAGTGAGAGGCAAGGGGACTCACAGTAATCAAGCACCCCGAGATAGTGAGAGGCAAGGGGACTCACAGTAATGAAGCACCCCGAGATAGTGAGAGGCAAGGGGACTCACAGTAATCAAGCACCCCGAGATAGTGAGAGGCAAGGGGCCTCACAGTAATCGAGCACCCCGACATAGTGAGAGGCAAGGGGACACAGTAATCAAGCACCCTGAGATAGTGAGAGGCAAGGGGACTCACAGTAATCGAGCACCCTGAGATAGTGAGAGGCAAGGGGACACAGTAATCAAGCACCCCGAGATAGTGAGAGGCAAGGGGTCACAGTAATCAAGCACCCTGAGATAGTGAGAGGCAAGGGGACACAGTAATCAAGCACCTCAAGATAGTGAGAGGCAAGGGGACTCACAGTAATCGAGCACCCCGAGATAGTGAGAGGCAAGGGGACACAGTAATCAAGCACCCCGAGATAGTGAGAGGCAAGGGGATTAACAGTAATCGAGCACCCAGAGATAGTGAGAGGCAAGGGGACTCACAGTAATCGAGCACCCCGAGATAGTGAGAGGCAATGGGACTCACAGTAATCGAGCACCCCGAGATAGTGAGAGGCAAGGGGACTCACAGTAATCGAGCACCCCGAGATAGTGAGAGGCAAGGGGACTCACAGTAATCGAGCACCCCGAGATAGTGAGAGGCAAGGGGACTCACAGTAATCGAGCACCCCGAGATAGTGAGTGGCAAGGGGACACAGTAATCAAGCACCCCGAGATAGTGAGAGGCAAGGGGACTCACAGTAATCGAGCACCCCGAGATAGTGAGAGGCAAGGGGACACAGTAATCAAGCAACCCGAGATAGTGAGAGGCAAGGGGACTCACAGTAATCGAGCACCCCGAGATAGTGAGAGGCAAGGGGACACAGTAATCAAGCACCCCGAGATAGTGAGAGGCAAGGGGACTCACAGTAATCAAGCACCCCGAGATAGTGAGAGGCAAGGGGATTCACAGTAATCAAGCACCCCGAGATAGTGAGAGGCAAGGGGATTCACAGTAATCAAGCACCCCGAGATAGTGAGAGGCAAGGGGATTCACCAAAATCTATCACCCCAGAGGGAACACTACACCCACGGCGTTGTTCCTGGGTAACGCTAAATCTAGTAGTTTAAGAATGCTTTGCGGGAGGATAGACGGTGTCACGTGACAGCATCTTCCCAAATAACAAATAATGTACTTTGATTTTACTAATTGGATATGTATTATTGTGAGATATTACCGTTTCACAACAACTGTCGGCCCAGAATCTTGTGTGCCGATTACAGCGCCATCTATCATGAAACGAAATAAATGTTTCATTCAAAAGTCACATATTTTGTCACGTAAAATCCAAATCTGCAATAAAAAATATTTTTCCTATTTTATATTTCAATGTCAGTCACCCTCCGGGCACCTGGGGTGGGGCAAAAAAGATCGAGCGTTACGTTAATGAATGTCCCTCTTCGAGGGATGTGTATTTTGCCAAGTGTTCGTACAAACAGTTTTAAATGGCTCACCCTGCATATTACTCTCATCAACGTACTGATAACAGGCTTGCTGCAATAATGCAGGTCCATACTAGTTTGGCAAAAACATAAAACTTGCCGGATCCACCCGCTGTTTAAAAAAAGGAAAGGTGTAGCGTCTTACAAAATTGTTAAGGCTTTCGTGGCCATTTGTTGACAAACTGCCTATTGACTTCTGTCTTGGGTTCTTCGGTCGACGTTCATCTAATGATTTTTCTGACGTTTCGCCAGCACGAGTGGCTGGCATTGTCAAAGCTTCACCCTCCACTGCCGGTAGTGAACTGGAGCCGAGCTCGCGGCCGCAGACTATATGTACCTGGCGCGCCAACGTCCGAGGGCTTCTCCGCGGTCATTTCCGTTGTGGTTCTCCTCTTGCTACCTGCGACGGTCGTTCGCTGCAGTACGGGAAGCCAGGATCCGTTTACCTTAAGGCTTTCCTCTTTAAAGACACCTAACGTGTATCCACAGGACATATGGCCAGTAAATGGAAAAGTGTCATGATGATCTCTCCATTGGCAACAGATTCCGGAGTAGTCCCCCTTTCGGTGGGAACTGCCAAGGAGGAGGTGACTATGAGAAAAAGATTGAATAAGGAAATGATAACGTTTTACAAGTCGGGGCGTGGAATGTCAGAAGCTTGAATGTGGTAGAGAAGCTATAAAATCTGAAACGCGAAGTGCAAAGACTGAATATAGACACAGTAGAAGTCAGTGAAGTGAAATGGAAAGAAGACAAGGATTTCAGCTCAGATAAGTATATGGTAACATCACTACAGCGGAAAATAGTATAACGGAAGTAGGATTCGTTATGGATAGGAAGGTAGGGCAGAGGGTGTTTTAAGGTGAACAGTGGTAGGGTTCATCTCATCAGAATCGGCAGGAAACCAACACCGACAACGATACTTCAGGTAAGATGAAAATGAAGGGATAGAGAAAGTATATGAGGATATTAAAAGGATAATACAGTACGAAAATGGAGATTGAGATCTAATAGTCATGGTGGACTGGAATGCAGTTGTAGGGGAAGAAGAAAAGTTTACAGGAAAATATGGGCTTGTGACAAGGAATGAGAAAGACTAACTGAGTTCTGTAATAAATTTCAGATGGTAACAGCGAATACTCTGTTCAATAATCATAAGAGGATGAAGTATACTTGGAAAAGGCTAGGTGACACGGGAAGATTTCAGTTAGCTTATATCATGGTCAGACAGATATTCCGAAATCAGATACTGGATTCTAAGGGGTACCCAGGACCAGATATAGACTCAGATCACAACTGATTAAGAGTCGGCTGAAGTTTAAGAGATTAGTCAGGAACAATCAACACGCAAAGAAGTGAGATATAGAAGTACTAAGCGATGACGAGACACACTTGAACTTCTCTAAGGCTATAGACACAGTAATAAGGAGTAGTTCAGTACAGCTGAAGAGGAATGGACATCTCTGGAGATGGCAATCACACAGATGGAAAGAAAAACATTGGTACAAATCAGGCAACTGCGAAGAAACCATGGGTAAAAGAAGAAATAGTACAGTTGATCGATGAAAGAAGGAAGTACAAAAACGTTCAGGGAAATTTAGGAATACAGAAATGCAAGTTGTGGTGTCACCGCCAGACACCACACTTGCTAGGTGGTAGCTTTAAATCGGCCGCGGTCCATTAGTACATGTCGGACCCGCGTGTCGCCACTGTGTGATCGCAGACCGAGCGCCACCACAAGGCAGGTCTCGAGAGACTGACTAGCACTCGCCCCAGTTGTACAGCCGACTTTGCTAGCGACTACATGGACGAAGCATTGCTCATTAGCCGAGCCAATAGAATAGCCTTCAGCTAAGTCAATGGCTACGACCTAGCAAGGCGCCATTAGTAACATTGCATGTATCTAAAGAGTCTCACTTGTATCGCCACAATCTCCAGATGTACCAAAAGGATGGATTAAAGTTAAGTATTCCAGAAGCTACGTACTTTTCTTTATAGCATTCATTACGTATCTTGTTTCAGACCTCACGCCATCCTGCTGTAGCTTAGCGCGTGCCTTTCGGCTTCCTCTCATTGTGTCTAGGCTGTCTTGTCTAGACACAACACAAGTCGCTGAGGAATGAAATAAACAGGAAGTAAAGGAAAGCTAAGACGGAATGGCTGCATGAAATATCTGAAGAAATCGAAAAAGAAATGATTGTCGGAAGGATAGACGCAGCATACATGAAAGCCAGAACAACCTTCCGTGACACCAAAGGCAAGGGTGGTTACATTAAGGGTGCAACGAGAATTCCACTGTTAAATAGAGAGGAGAGAGCAGATAGGTGGAGAGAGTACATTGAAGGCATCTGTGAGGGAGAAGATTTGTCTGATGTGCTAGAAAAAGAAACAGGAGTCGATGTAGAACAGATAGGAGATCCAGTATTAGAATAAGAGTTTAAGAGAACTTTGGAGGACTTAAGATCAAATAAGGCAGAAGGGACTGATAGACTGATAACATTCCATCAGAATTTCTAAAATCATTGGGTGAAGTGGCATCAAAACAACTATTCACGTTGGTGTTTAGAATGTATAAGTCTGGAGACATACCATCTGACATTCGCAAAAATATCATCCACACAATTCCGAAGACTGCGAGAGCTGACAAGTGGGCGAATTACAGCACAATCAGCGTAACAGCCCATGCGTCCAAGTTGCTGACAAAAATAATATACAGAAGAATGGAAAATAAAAATAAGGATATGGTAGATGACCTTTAGGAAAGGTAGATGCACCAGAATGGCGATTCTGACGTTGCGATTGATAAAGGAAGCAAGACTAAAGAAATATCAAAACACATTCATAGGATTTGTCGACGTGTAAAAAACTTTTGACAATGTAAAATGGCGCAAGATGTTCGAAATTCTGAGAAAAATAGGCGTAAGCCATAGGGAGATGGCTCTGAGCACTATGGGACTTAACATCTATCGTCATCAGTCCCCTAGAACTTAGAACTACGTAAACCTAACTAACCTTAAGGACACCACACAACACCCAGTCATCACGAGGTAGAGAAAATCCCTGACCCCGCCGGGAATCGAACCCGGGAACCCGGGCGCGGGAAGCGAGAACGCTACCGCACGACGACGAGCTGCGGACCCATAGGGAGAGGCGGGTAATCTACAATATGTAAAATAGCGAAGATGGAATAATACCAATCGACGACCAAGAACGAAGTGCTCAAATTAAAAAGTGTGTAAGACAGGAATTTGGTCTTTCGCCAATACGTTCAATCTGTACATCGAAGAAGCAACGATGAAAATCAAAGAAAGTTTCAGGAGTGGAATCAAAATTCAAGGTGAAAGGATATCAATGGGACGATTCTCTGAAGACATTGCTATCCTCAATCAAAGTGATGAAGAATTACGTGATATGCTGAATGGAATGAGCCCATGCGGAATATGGACTTAGAGCGAATCGAAGAAAGACGAAAGCAATGAGAAGTAGAAGAAATGAGAACAGCGAGAAACTTAGTGGGTCTGAGCACTATGGGACTTACCATCTGAGGTCATCAGTCCCCTAGACTTAGAACTACTTAAACCTAAGTAACCTAAGGACATCACACACATCCATGCCCGAGGCAAGATTCGAACCTGCGACCGTAGCAGCAGCGCGGTTCCGGACTGAAGCACCGAGAACCGCTCGGCCACAAAGGCCAGCGAGAAACTTAAATCGGGGCTGATGGTCACGAACTAGATAAATATAATGTATTCTGCTACCTAGGCAGTAAAATTACGAGTGACGGACGAAGCAAGGATGACATCAAAAGCAGACTAGCTATGGCAAAAAGAGCAATCCTGTCCAAGAGAAGTCTACTTGTATGAAACGTAGGCCTTAATCTGAGGAAGACTTTTCTGAGGATGTACGACTGGAGCACAGCGTTATATGGTAGTGAAACATGGAGTGTGGAAAATCGGAAGAGAAGAGAATCGGCGCATTTTAGTCGAATGTCGAAAATTAGGTGAACTGCAAGGGTAAGGAACGAGGAGGTACTGGGCAGAATCGGAGAGAAAAGGGATATCTGGAAAACACTGACCTGGAGAAGGGACAGGACGATTGGACATATGTTAAGGCATCAGGGAATGACTTCCATGGTACAAGAGGGAGCTATAAAGGGCAAAAAGTGTAGAGGAAAACAGAGATTGGAATACAGCCAGCAAATAATCGAAGACGAAGGTTGCTAGGGCTACTCCGAGACGAAGATGTTTTCATAGGAGAGGAATTCGTGGCGGGCCTCATCAAACCAGTTTCAAAGATGGCCATGGGAATGTTGAAGACGATGACCGCTCTGGGATGGCGAACGGATCAAAATGTGGAGACAGTGCGGGAACTTTTAAATTATGACCGTCATTTTAGTGCTAGATTAATTGCCGATGAACTGGGGCTCAGTCAGAGTACGGTGTGGAGGATTGTGATGGAGAATTTGATGATGCTAAAAGTGTGTGCCAAACTGTTGCCAAAAGTTTTGTCGGTGGATCAGGTGAAATGGTGCATGACTATTTGCCAGGAAAGGCTTCCATCCACTTACTCACTGATCAGTCTGGCCTACCAAGGGAAGACAGCAAAACGAAAGCTGAAATTTTAAATTTAGCATTTGAGAAATCTTTCACGCATGAGGATCGTACAAACATACCGCCGTTTGAGTCTCGTACAGATTCCCGTATGGAAGACATAGTGATAGACATCCCTGGGGTTGTGAAGCAGCTGAATGGGTTGAAAATAAATAAATCGCCAGTTCCGGATGGGATTACAATTCGGTTTTACAGAGAGTACTCTACTGCATTGGGTCCTACTTAGCTTGCATTTATCGCGAATCTCTTGCCCAACGTAAAGTCCCGAGCGACTGGAAAAAAGCGCAGGTGACGCCTGTATATAAGAAGGGTAGAAGGACGGATGCTCAAAATTGCAGACCGATATCCTCAACATCGGTTTGTTGCAGGATTCTCGAACATAGTCTCAGTTCGAATATAATGAATTTCCTTGAGACAGAGAAGTTGCTGCACGGCTTTAGAAAGCTTCGCTCCTGCGAAACGCAACTCGCCTTTTTTTCACCTAATATCTTGCGAACAATGGATGAAGGGTATCAGGCGGATGCCATATTTCTTGGCTTCCGGAAAGCCGTTGACTCGGTGCCCCACTGCAGACTCCTAACTAAGATACGAGCATATGGGATTGGTTCCCAAGTATGTGAGTGGCTCGAAGATTTCTCAAGTAATAGAACCCAGTACGTTGTCCTCGTTGGTGAGTGTTCATCGGAGGTGAGGGTATCATCTGGAGTGCCCCAGGAAAGTGTGGTAGGTCCGCTGTTGTTTTCTATCTACATAAATGATCTTTTGGATAGGGTGGATAGTAACGTGCGGCTGTTTGCTTATGATGTTGTGGTGTACGGGAAGGTGTCGTCGTTGAGTGACTGTAGGAGGATACAAGATAACTTGGACAGGATTTGTGATTGATGTAAAGAATGGCAGCTAACTCTAAATACAGGTAAATGTAAATTAATGCAGATGAACAGGAAAAAGAATCCCGCAGTGTTTGAATACTCCATTAGTAGTGTAGTGCTTGACACAGTCACGTCGATTAAATATGTGGGCGTAACATTGCACAGCGATATGAAGTGGGACAAGCATGTAATGGCAGTTGTGGGGAAGGCAGATAGTCGTCTTCGGTTCATTGGTAGAAGTTTGGGAAGATGTGGTTCATCTGTAAAGGAGACCGCTTATAAAACACTAATACGACCTACTCTTGAGTACTGCTCGAGCGTTTGGGATCCCTATCAGGTCGGATTGAGGGAGGACACAGAAGAAATTCAGAGGCGGGCTGCTAGATTTGTTACTGGTAGGTTTGATCATCACGCGAGTGCTACGGAAATGCTTCACCAACTCCGGTGGGAGTCTCTAGAGGAAAGGAGGCGTTCTTTTCGTGAATCGCTACTGAGGAAATTTAGAGAACCAGCATTTGAGACTGACTGCAGTACAGTTTTACTGCCACCAACTTATATTTCGCGGAAAGACCACAAAGGTAACAGAGATTAGGGGAGTTTGAGAGTGGAACTGGGAGAGAAGATGCTAGTTGTGGTACGAGGTACCCTCCGCCACGCACCGTATGGTGGATTGCGGAGTATGTATGTAGATGTAGAATGTTGATCTGAACCTTCCGGAGAAAGTGGTTACTGGTGATGAGACCTGAGTCTACAAGTATGATCCCGAGTCGAAGTGTCAAAGCTCAGAATGACACACTGCTTCCTTGCCGAAGCCCAAGAAAGCTCGCATGAGCAAGTCGTGTGTGAAATGCATGCTGTTTGTATTTTTTATAGTAAAGGATTCAAAAGGAGTTTGTTGCTCGTGGACAGACTGTCACAGGTGACTTTTACGCTGGAGTGCTCCGCCGCTTGAGGGCTCGAGTTCGTCACGTCCGCCCAGCCAATCAAAGGCGATTGGATTCTCCACCACGACAATGCGCCCGCACACACATCGCGCGGCGCCGCAGAAGTTTTGGTCAAGTTCAACGTGACAACACTGCCGCAGCCACCATACACCCCCGACTTGGCTCCAAGTGACTTTTTCCTCTTCCTCAGACTCAGACAAAGGGAAGCGATTCGACTCCATCGACGCTATCCAGCAGGCTTCGACGAGAGCCCTTGACAGCATGACGCCCGATGCCTTTCAGAAGGGCTACGAACAGCCGAACATTTTGATTGTCTTCATTTCATTCTACACCTGCTGGTTGTCCTCATTCGCAATTGCGAATACATTTAATGTAATACAGATACCTTGTGTAAATCATTTTTCAATTAGTTTTGATGATGTGATGACTTAACAAGACGATAACTGACAGAATCATCTGCAAACAATCGCAGAGGGTAGCATCTACACCGTTTATGTAGATAAGGAAACGAGGAACGCCAAATATTACTTCTATTTTACTCGATGACTTTCCGTTAGTTACTACCAACTGTGACCTTTCTGACGCCGGGCGTGGTGGCCGAGCGGTTCTAGGCGCTACAATCTGGAACCGCGCGACCGCTACGGTCGCAGGTTCGAATCCTGCCTCCGGCATGAATGTGTGTGATGTCCTTATAGGTTAGTTAGGTTTACGTAGTTCTAAGTTCTGAGGGACTGATGACCTCAGAAGTTAAGTCCCATAGTGCTCAGAGCCATTTGAACCTTTCTGACAGGAAATCACGAACCCAGTCCCATAACTGAGACGGTACAACATAAGCACGCAATTTGATTAGAAGTAGCTTGTGAGAAACGGTGTCAAAAGACATCTGAAAAATCTAAAAATATCTAATTTTGACATCCCCTGTCGATATCACTCATTACCTTGTGGGAATGAAGAGGAAACTGTGTTTCACAAGAAAGATATTTCTTTTACTCTTCGTTCGCTGTTTTTCAATAGCACGTTTTATTCGAGGTAATTGGTTCGAATGGCTCTGAGCATTATGGGACTTAACATCTGAGGTCATCAGTCCCCTAGAACTTAGAACTACTTAAACCTAACTAGCCCAAGGACATCACACACATCCATGCCCGAGGCAGGATTCGAACCTGCAACCGTAGCGGTCGCGCGGTTCCGGACTGAAGCACCTAGAACCGCTCGGCCACAGCGGCCGGTTCGAGGTAATTCATGATGATGTTCGAAAGCAGTATACGTTCCTATCCTAAACCCTGCTGCAAATCAACGTTAGTGATGTTGCTCTGTAATTCAGCATATTACTCCTGTTTCCTTTCTTGGGTGTTGGCGTGACTTGTGCAACTTTCCACTTTTCAAATGCCGATCTTTCGACGAAAGAAGGGTTGTACATTATTGCTATGTATGGAGCTATTGCATCAGCATACTCTGAAAGCAATCCGACTGGCATACACCAGGACCGGAGTTGTTACATTTACTAAATGATTTAAGCTGCTTCGCTACTCTTCCTCAGTTGCGCATGCGCGATTACCAGATGAGTCCTTCACCGTACAGACAGCTGCACTTGATACTTGCAGACTAAGACTAGCAGCCACCACAAGGAGATTTCGAGTAACTGCCTTGAATAAACGTGATGGGTTACAGAAAACGTGTGCCGGTGGGACACTACGTACCGAGTAGGCCGCCTGGGGAAGCCTGAAGAGTCAAATCTGTTGGCTGAAATTCACTAGCTGCACACCGAAGAGAACATTATTGTAATTTACTACATTTGCAGTTCCTAATCATGTTCCCAATCACGTTACTTCTTAAACCAATTGCAAATGCAGCCCTGAAGTGCTATTTCCTTGTTGTTGTTGTTGTTGTTGTTGTTGTGGTCTTCAGTCCTGAGACTGATTTGGTGCAGCTCTCCATGCTACTCTATCCTGTGCAAGCTGCTTCATCTCCCAGTACCTACTGCAGCCTACATCCTTCTGAATCTGCTCAGTGTATTCATCTCTTGGTCTCCCTCTTCGATTTTTAGCCTCCACGCTGCCCTCCAATACTAAATTGCTGATCCCTCGATGTCTCAGAACATGTCCTACCAACCGATCCCCTCTTCTAGTCAAGTTGTGCCACAAACTACTCTTGTCCCCAATTCTATTCAATACCTCCTCATTACTTATGTGATCTACCCATCTAATCTTCAGCATTCTTCTGTAGCACCACGTTTCGAAAGCTTCTATTCTCTTCTTGTCCGAACTATTTATCGTCCACGTTTCACTTCCATACATTGCTACACTCCATACAAATACTTTCAGAAATGACTTCCTGACATTTAAATCTATACTCGATGTTAACAAATTTCTCTTCTTCTGAAACGCTTTCCTTGCTATTGCCAGTCTACATTTTATATCCTCTCTACTTCGACCATCATCAGTTATTTTGCTCCCCAAATAGCAAAACTCCTTTACTTCTTTAAGTGTCTCACTTCCTAATCTAATTCCCTCAGCCGCTATTTCGTTATAACCTTGAATTGCAATAAAAATTAAAGGAGTTCCAGAATCGACCTCAAAAAATACAGATATTTGCAGTTTACTGTTAAGGGACAATTTTTCGGCCGGCATTGGGGGCCGAGCGGTTCTAGGCGCTACAGTCTGGACCCGCGCGACCGCTACGGTCGCAGGTTCCAATCCTGCCTCGGGCATGGATGTGTGTGATGTCCTTAGGTTAGTTAGGTTTAAGTAGTTCTAAGTTCTAGGGGACTGATGACCTTGGAAGTTAAGTCCCATAGTGCTGAGAGCCACTAAGTTTCTCGCTGTTCTCATTTCTGCTACTTCTCATTGCTTTCGTCTTTCTTCGATTTGCTCTAAGTGCTCAGAGCCATTTTGTGAACAATTTTTCGGATGGGTTGATAGCAGAGAACCACTGTCGACGTGAATAATTAATTACGATCAGAACGTGGAATTGGTATTAAATGTACGAGTCATTGTCAGTTTCTGGACTAATCTTAGACAGATTTGCATGCTACTTGGGAATAAGGGGATGTTTTGGAAGCACACTGGATGACACAAGCAGAGCGGAGCACCGGAAGAGTCAGGGACCTTGTTGGAAATTACAGCAAGTGGAAACCTTTGTTGTGGCGCCCGGATCCAGTAAGCACCTTTGCGACCCCCCACAGCGCCCCTGTGGAGATGGGCAACAGTTAGGAGGTCGTGTAGCTTTCGCTCACGCAAATATTTTACGAGATGGAGTGAGGATGAATGTTAGCGGCAGGTGCTACTGTCCCCCCAAGCTCAGAAATGCCAACTTTTGGATGGTCGCTTGAGATCGGTGTCTTGTAGATGAAAACAGAACTCCAAGCTAGGGTTTTGAAAACTGTGAGACGCCGCTGAAAGCGCAGCTTTTAGGAAAACTTTTAAGGATGTAAGACATACAGACATTTTTTCGTCTAAACTTTTCCAAGGGTGACAGAGTGTGACGCAGCTGAAACGCAGCTGCCTCATTGACCGAAGAGAGAGGCAGAAATAGTGAGGAACGACATTTTTCAGGGGAGTATAACGCAAAGGATTACTGTTGGTTAACCAAGTAAAATATCTAGCGCAGCGAAGGGAATCTGTGCTCTCTGTGGAGTTTTTTTTCAGTCAGTGGTCGGAACGCTGAACGGAATGAGCAGTCTAATGAGTACACAGTATGGGTTGAGAGTAAATCGGAGTAAGACGAAGGTAATGAGAAGTAGTAGAAATGAGAACAGCGAGAAACTTAACATCAGGATTGATGGTCACGAAGTCAATGAAGTTAAGGAATTCTGCTACCTAGGCAGTAAAATAACCAATGACGGACGGAGCAAGGAGGACATCAAAAGCAGACTCGCTATGGCAAAAAAGGCATTTCTGGCCATGAGAAGTCTACTAATATCAAATACCGGCCTTAATTTGAGGAAGAAATTTCTGAGGATGTACGTCTGGAGTACAGCATTGTATGGTAGTGAAACATGGACTGTGGGAAAACCGGAACAGAAGAGAATCGAAGCGTTTGAAATGTGGTGCTATAGACGAATGTTGAAAATTAGGTGGACTGATAAGGTAAGGAATGAGGAGGTTCTACGTAGAATCGGAGAGGAAAGGAATATGTGGAAAACACTGATAAGGAGAAGGGACAGGATGATAGGACATCTGCTAAGACATGAGGGAATGATTTCCATGGTACTACATGGAGCTGTAGAGGGCAAAAACTGTAGAGGAAGACAGAGACTGGAATACGTCAAGCAAATAATTGAGGACGTAGGTTGCAAGTGCTACTCTGAGATGAAGAGGTTAGCACAAGAAAGGAATTCGTGGTGGGCCGTATCAAACCAGTCAGTAGACTGATGACCAAAAAAAAAAGGTCGGAAAATTCAGTGTCCAGCCAGCCTGTACTGAAAAAAGTGGGAAACGATGTTTCATGTTTCATGGTCAAACGTTCTCGCTCAGACAGAACAGAGGGGAAAATCGGATGGATCGACGCAGCTACTGCTCACAGACAGGCTTCAATTCAGAGTCACTTCTCTGGTGCGTTTTGTGGACTTGGAAAATATTCCGCCATCTGAGACTAAGCCGCAGTAGAGGGCCGCTGGAGTTGCCAGTTACTGGAGTCGCAGAACTTCAGTCAGTGACATCTACACTGTGGTCAGAGTGAGCCGCTACTCCATGAGGTACAGGTAACCCCGAGTTAATCTGTAGGTTGTTTCTGTAAGGACATCCAAAAATTTAACAGGACATGGGTCGGAGCAGTCAGGTTAAGGAGATATGAAAAGAAACTTGTTTTCCCCTTTGTCTAGCATTACTGTTTTCCAGCTTTTCCAGCAGTATGTGTACAGTTTAAGAGAACTCAATGACATGCACCTTGTGTACGGGGAGGTACGTTGCAATGCTCTTGCTGCTGAAAAGCTGTACAGGGTCTAACGTGTGTGTGAAACCGCTTCTGATCTATTTTCCTGCAGTAATGGACTGTGCGGCTAGTCCAGGCGGAGGTTCGAGTCCTCTCTCGGGCATCGGTCTGTGTGTTTGTCCTTATGATAATTTGGGTTAAGTAGTGTGTAAGCTTAGGGACTGATGACCTTAGCAGTTAAGTCCCATAAGATTTCATACACATTTGAACATCTGTTTTCCCATCACAGTTGCCCATGGACGCTCTGTGAGTTGTTTGAGCAATTTGGTGTTGAACCTACGACCTGTAAGGTACGAAGATGCCATCTCATGCATGCAGAGTTCGGAAGAGTGCAGCAGTATGGACAGTGATGTAATCAGACAATGATCTCAATGTCAGTTCCACTACACTCCCTGTAAAGGAAACGTCATCGCTAACAGAAATTCGTGTATGGGTTCAGGTGTAACTATATGTTAGCAAAAATGAAAATCTTAGATTTTCGTTGTTAAGGACTATTTCTACTCTAAGTATGAGTTCATGACATAGCAATGTTAGCAAAATTACACAGAGGATGGTAAAATGTTGATACTGGGTGTTCACAACTGTGAAGCGAAATACCTAGCTATTATAAGGTTCTTTAATGGTAGGAGGGTTGATGACCATGTCTGGGGGTCGATAAAAATACAAACAAATTAAATACAATTGCGGCCAGAAATACCAATTAGGTTGAAATGCACTTTAAAATACCCAAAATTGAGAGCGGATCGGTAAAGAGCAATCTAAAATAAGTACACAATTTAACAAATCCATAGTACGAGAGTTGGAACTTTAATAGTGGCAACTATTTATTTACAGCTCGTACATAATAGATACGTGTTTCAAAGTTTTGCTGACCTTCAGAGTAGTAACCAGCATTATGTATAACCCGTAGCCAGCGATGTGGAAGTCGTAGGATACTCTTAGCAGTGCCAGTTGTGTTGACAGTTCGAGCGGTGCGGTCTATTGCCCGACGAATTTGTTGCAGTTGTGGAGCGCATGCCGTGAAGTGTTACCTTTACTTTAGAAATCGAGTTGAACTTACGAGGGCTTCAGGGGAGTGCAGTAGGTGGTATAACACTTAGCAGCCCCATCAGTCAAACAAATCAGTAACAGCTTGCACTGTACGTGCTTGAGCATTGTCCTGCAAAATGATCGTCAAGTCCTGCAGAAAGTGTCATCACTTCTGCCTCTGTGCTGTTCATTTTTGGAACACAGCCTACGACCAGCTTAGACACAGAATACTGGTGACTACTTTGAAGGTTAGTAAAACTTTAAAACACGTATGTATTTCGTACGATCTGTAAATAAACAGTTGCCACTGTTATAGCTCCAACCCTTGTACAAAGCACTCTACAGTGGCCCTTTTCGTTAGATCGGATATCTCGCGTTTCTGCTTCAATTAAGTCAGACAATCGTGAATATGTTTAACTACAAAAATTAGGAAAGATGGAGATGGCCTCAGTTCTGTGTGTCACCTGGGTATCACTTGCTGGCGTAGCAGGAGTGCGTGTGTTTACCTTGCATCGACGGCGGCTGTGGCTGCTGTCGGTTCGAGCTGTGAACCTGAGAATCTATTCTAAACCTCTTTAGACTGTTTAACACCAGTCGGATACATTTCCTAAAGCATCAGTGAAGCTGCGGCTCCTAGTTATTGCCTAGCTGAGTTAAATGGCATGGTACACGTTATTTGGGTGGAATAGTGCATACGTCGTTGCAGTAAAATCGCTTGCAAGTGTTAACTGTCGTTGCGCAGCGTGGTTCTCTGTACCAGGAGACTGCAGTTTAACTCATTATGAGCTAAGTCGAGCCTGTGAACGAGTGTTCACATGATGACTCTCGCAATCGTCTGAGCGCGGCGAGCGTCGCGTTGCTCAAACACTCATCGATCTACTGCAAGAGAAGAAGCGAATTACTCTGCAATTTGCCTATATCAAAGCTGAAGGCCACACGTTTTCTTTCTGGCCAATCTGCACTTGTTATAACTCCACCAACTAAAGTTTTTTGTAGCCTATCACAGGTGTCGTTTCTTTCATGGGGCAAAGTTTAACTTCTGCAATGTAATACTGAGATAAAGAGCTTTTTATTTCATTCGAGTCTTAGCACAGGTGGCTACAGTGAATCACCAGTGTTTTGAATTGTGTTTCTCTGGACGTTTATCTGGAATCTCCCGTCGTGATGCTGTAGAAGGGTTTCTGAAGGGTCATCGTTAAAAGCAGGGACAAGGGGTGGCTTTTGCCGATGGCCTACGCAGTGGCTCCAGCGTCTCATCGTGTCCGCTTGATGTCCTGATGGGCGGTTTGAGCCGAATGTGGGACTGTCATGTCGTCATAAAATTCTTTCCCTCAGAACTACACCTCGTGGCTCAGGTCGGGGAAAATACCTGCATGCAGTTGCTAGTGTGCGTGTTAGTGGTTTATATTCACGAAATGCCGGCTTGTTTATTCGATCTGCATATTAATAAACTTCAAACACTTTCACGTAACTATTGTATAAGTAGGCTGTTTAGGTTTTTTAGTTGGTAACGTCACGTAGCGCTCTGTATGAAAATCACTGGCTGTGCTGTGTGCAGTAGAGTTGGGCCACACGATTCTTTTTCCCGATTCGACTCCTACGATTCAATCGCACATTGCGAATCGATTCCTACGATTCGTTCACGATTCTTTCACGATTCATTCTAGTCTGCGATGACATGATTCTTACGGAATGCGAAAAGCTCTACATCTTACCCACGGATGGCAGGACATGTCTGAAATTGTCAATGGGGTTAGAATCGAACTGTGTCATGACACGATATCCCAGGAATAGTTTATTTATGAGTAGACATGCGTATGACGTTACAAGTGTGATTCTCAATTTATACGTGTAATGCCTTAATTGATGAAAGGTCACGTTTGATTTGATTGCATCTATTGTTTTATTTCAGTATGCCAGGAAAGAGTCGATTTGTGCGATAGTTGGTGCAAAATTACGAGGTAAACCAGTTTGGTTGTGTGGCTTCAACGTATCTAACTACAGACGTCTGTTTTATAGTAACAAAATCTGGCAGTGAGGCAGACGTGGTTTGGCTCATACCATCCTATGTTTTTCTGTGCTAAGATGTCTTTCCAAGTCCACATCACCCTTGTAATTCAAATTCAGCTGACAGCCCTCCCACAGAGCAAATTTAGCTTAACTTTCATTTCTTCTAAATACAAAGCATAGGTATTTTGCCTTTAATTTGTCTGAGAACTTGTCGCTGTCACTACTATTTACGTGAGAAGACGACATACTTGTAAACAGTAGGATTCAATCGTATACTTCAATCGTATTACTTCACTAAAATTTGATATGAATCTGAACACGATAACATTCGAAAACTCGAACTTGAAATTATTAATTAAAAAGCTTTTGTTTAAAGATAAAAATCAAAATCCGTATCTAAATATAAAATTTTATCCAAACTGTTAAAGCCGTTCCCAAGAAACACAAAATTCGCGTTTTTATTTAAAAAATTCTTTTGTGTAAAATCGCGTGCTGTAAGGAAAGACACCTATATACAGATAAACATAAAAACCAAAACCTTAACTACATTCAATACGTACTAACAAAGTTTTACGAGATGGCGTTATAAAAACATGTGAAATAGCGTTTTTACGAATGGAACTATGTAGGTGAACTCAAAAAGCAAAAACCAGTCCAAATACAAAGTTTCATCCAAATCGTTAGGGCCGTTTTCGAGATACCCGAAATACAATACATAATCGAAGTGCTGTTGCTCGTTTGTGTAGAAGGTGTGTGTGTGTGTGTGTGTTTTGCATTGCATCTGCAACAAATAAGAGGTACGTATTTATTCATCATACTTGGATTTCTTGATTTCAATCGTGTGTATTGGGAGCTGTGTACTCGCTGTATATCGTTTCTGTCATTACTAGTTTGTGTATTACTCGCGCAAACTAAGCTGACGTCGGCGCGGTGGCTGATGGTAGCGATAGTAAATGGGAGATGCCTTTACGCTCGTTCCCGTCAGCCGCCGCCAAGTGTCAGCTTGGTTTTCACGAGTAATATTGCGTCCCACGAACTTCGTTTGTTCGTTCCGAGCTTCCTTTGTTCACACGCATCCTCCACTTGACTGCCATCTGGCGGTCGTAATCATTCGGCACGATCCGGCATGATTCGGAAGTTGCCTTCGAAGCATAGCGTACTAAGAATCGATGAATCGTTGGAACTTGGGATCGTCGCGACTGGGAAACACGCAGTCGTTCTTACGATTCTTTCGAACGACGATTCGTCCGTATCACGATTCGATTCTTACGATTCTTTATTTAGAGTCGTTGAAATAAACGACTCATTCACGAATCGCCACAACTCTAGTGTGCAGTGTGTGGCTGGTTTCCATTGTTGGAACGTTTGTTATTGTAGTGTTGGGCAGTTGGATGTCAACAGCGCGTAGCGTAGCGCATAGAGATGGGCAAACTGAAACATGTAGCTGTTTCGAAGCAAATGAAACAGTACAATGTAATGTTTCGATAAGCTCTTTCGAAACAGTGAAACAGTTTGTGTTTTGTAATCTAATATCACTACACATTTTATTTTATAATCTTGAATGTCTATTGTATAAGTATGTCCATATAAACACAAATGAGGTGCGAGAGCGCTAATCATATCGCAGAAAGTATGAAACTATCACTTAGGCGTCTTGACAGTTTCGTATTTAATGCAGAAAATGCGCGGCTTTCGTGTCGTGTGACTTTCACATTTTTCAACTGGCTGAGGACAGCCATAGCTGAAGACAGAAGAACCACCACGAACGGATCTGGAGGTGGGAGCAAACTGCAGAAACAACGGATATGCTACTGGGATTCCCACATTCTGTTAGTATGGGTAATATACCCATCCTGCTAATTTTTAATGCACACAAAGGGAATCATTATGGATAACAGGCACAGTGACTACAGACTCACAAATAACGCCAAATAATTCGAATAAATAACAAAATATAACAGAAAAAAATTTAGTCTTTCAAGGTGTTTCGAACCGTTACTATAAATTCATCATGCTTCCCAGCCCTTCCCGTTCACCATTACACTATCAGTGATATGTCAAACAGATTGCTTGCAATTATACCTACATAAAATTTATGTATATGTCTAATAAGTGTCACTCTACGCCTTTTTTTATTCAAAATGTTGTAGGCTTACTTGCGTTTCTTAATATGACTACTGCACATGAACAGAGAAGCGTATGTTATTAAAAAAGTGTAATTTAACTAAATGATTTTCACATATTTATTATTTTGTATGTGAATAGTATGCGTTGTTTTATTGTTTGGTTAGTGTTTATTAAGCAGATGTCATGCCATTGCGGAATAGGACCGTCAGCTAGAAACGAAGCTTCATTTTCGGATATCTTAAGCTTCGTGGTATTGCTTGTCAAAAAGATTTCGACACTCTTGAAAGTGTTTCATGAAGTGGTATGTTGTGTTTCACTACCTGTGCCGAGCCCGAATCTCGTCCGACACAGAGCGGAATGAAACATCACTGCTTGATTTGTGAATTGTCTAAGTTTGATATGCAAATAAACGCAGTTAATTATGGTATGTGTTCCACATAGGTAGAAATTCTTTTTCCCGCCCAAACCCATGCAACCCACTTATGTACAGGGTGATAAAAAAGTCAGTATAAGTTTGAAAACTTAATAAACCACGGAATAATGTAGATAGAGAGGTAAAAATTGACACACATGTTTGGAATGACATGGGGTTTTATTAGAAACGAATAAAAGTTCACAAAATGTCCTATAGATGGCGCTGGACAGCAAAATTGCTACCGTGAGGGGGGGGGGGGGGGGTGCGCAGATATGTTACAGAATTGCATCATCCCCAGCCTGGCTGATAAATACGTGCTGGAACGTACTATGTTTATGCAGGATGGCGCTCCACCCCATATTGCTAGACGCGTGAAAGATCTCTTGCGCGCGTCGTTTGGTGATGATCGTGTGCTCAGCCGCCACTTTCGTCATGTTTGGCCTCCCAGGTCCCCAGACCTCAGTCCGTGCGATTATTGGCTTTGGGGTTACCTGAAGTCGCAAGTGTATCGTGATCGACCGACATCTCTAGGGATGCTGAGAAACAACATCCGACGCCAATACCTCACCATAACTCCTGACATGCTTTACAGTGCTGTTCACAACATTATTCCTCAACTACAGCTTTTGTTGAGGAATGATGGTGGACATATTGAGCATTTCCTGTAAAGAACATCATCTTTGCTTAGTCTTACTTTGTTATGCTAATTATTGCTATTCTGATCAGATGAAGCGCCATCTGTTGGACATTTTTTGAACGTTTGTATTTTTTTGGTTCTAATAAAACCCCACCTCATATCAAGCATGTGTGTCAATTTGTAGCTCTCTATCTACATTATTCCGTGATTTATTTAGTTTTGAAATTTATACTGACTTTTTGATCACCCGGTACATTACATCTATTGGTTCGCCCACCTATTCGATAGCCAAGCTCTTGACAACCTTATTACGACCGTATGTGGGCCGATCGGAGTCGTATCTCAAGAATTCGGCACAATTTTTCAGCAAATTAAACGGGATACTGGTACAACCAGAGGATGTATTACTTGGTTTTGATGTGGTATCGTTATTCACTAAGGTTCAGCTCAATATAGTGTTGCAACAGCTGAATCGGATTTTTCCTCCCAATGTTGCAGATATTTAAATATTGCCTCATAACCACATATTTCAAACGGAACGATAGGTTCTACGAACAGGTGGATGGTGCCGCTGTGGGGAGCCCCTTCGACCGGTTGCGGCGAACTTCTTAACGGAAAAATTCGTGGAGCAAACGTTGGAAACTGTGAACCAGAAACTGAATATTTGGTTGCATTACGTGGATGATACGTTTGTTTCATGGCGGCATGGCAGGGAGGAACTGGATCGTTTTCCCAAACATCTGAACGGGATCAATCCGAAACTTCAGTTTTCCATGGAAGAGGCGGCAGGCGAAAGATTAAGTGTCCTTGATGTGGTAGTTTTCAAGAAAGAAAATGGTAGCTTGGGCCACATCGTTTACCGAAAATCCACGCACACAGACCGTTACCTACACCGGCATTAGAACACCAATTACAACAAAAGCGAAGCATGATAAAAACGATGGAGAATACAGCAAGGAAATCTGCCAACTGCTCAGGAATGGGTATTCGTTTGCTCAGGTAAAAAAAAGTACGTTAAGACCACCGCGTAGAAATCAAAAAAATGTTCAGATGTGTGTGAAATCTTATGAGACTTAACTGCAAAGGTCATCAGTCCCTAAGGTTACACACTACTTAACCTAAATTATCCTAAGGACAAACACACACACCCATGCCCTAGGGAGGACTCAAACCTCCGTAGAAATCATAGCGATGCTCAAGCGCCGGTGAAAAAGTTGTCCTGCCTTTCATTAAGGGGAGTTATAACAGAAAAAATTGTTTTTTCACATTTCCGGATTTTTATCTCATTATAAAATTTGCAATTTTCCGAATAAAATGATATATATGTCACTTATAAACTCAGATGGGAAGTAATTCATTTTATTTTTTAAAATATAATCTACACCGGTTGGAAATACTAAAATTTTTAAGTGCATTACTTCAAGATCTAATAAAATCGGTAACTTTTTACATAGAAGGTTGTGGATTGCTGTATTATAAAGGTAAAATTACGCGTTTATATTGGTCATGTCCAGAAGAGGATGGGCGCCAGGTCGAGGAAGTTGAACCAAAGTTTGAGAGACAATAAACTTTTTGATTGTGAAACCATAAGAGGCAGGCTGACAGACAAAATGATTGATGAACTACAGCAGTATTATGGGATGTTCATCAGAAGCAATACTCATGGTTCGTTGAAAATGAAACAGGCAGTATGGGCTACCTTCTTTCACAGCCTGTCAACTGATGAAAACCCAGTACGCCACCTTTGCCCTCCTGGACCTGATTCATGGTGCAATTACCGCAATGCCCAGTACTCAGACAGTTCATACAGCCATAAACATTCCATCCCAGCAGCAGTCATGGACACCGTAAAACGCATTTAGAGAGACCTGGCAAATCCTGAATTATGGAAGAAATGTCTGCATGGTCAGACTCAAAATCCCAATGAGTCGTTCAATAATCGTATGTGGACTCGCTTACCAAAAAATGTTTTTGTTGGAATGAAGAAGCTAAAGTGGGGAGAGGGGTTAGTGATTCTGTTATTGCTTTTAATGATGGCAACATGGGTAGGGCGAAAGTGCTGCAGCATATGGGAATTAATCCTGGAGCAAACTGCATCAGAGAATTTGGACGGAAGGTCAAGGTTCGCATTGATAAAGCAGGGTACGCAGCACAGTTGACAACTAAGGAGTCGAGAAAGAAGAAAAGAAGAAAAAAACTTGGAAAAAGATCAAGCGGATGATATACAGTATGGTGCAGGTTGCTTCTGAGTGACTAAAAATAAAAAAAATAAGCATATATTAAGTGAGTTACAGTCTTTTGAAACTTTGGAAGCCGTTCCCTATATCTCAGAAACCACTTCGAGTAGAGTGTTGAAATCTTCTGAGAGTAATAACATACATATCCTGAGTCTACTGAACTAAAAGAAATGGTTCAAATGGCTCTGAGCACTATGGGACTTAAGACCTCAGGTCATCAGTCCCCTAGAACTTAGAACAACGTAAACCTAACTAACCTAAGGACATCACACACATCCATGCCCGAGGCAGGATTCGAACCTGCGACTGTAGCGGTCGCTCGGATCCAGACTGTAGCGCCTAGAACCGCTCGGCCACCAGCGGCCGGCAACTAGAAGAAAAGGGTTACGTATAGTTAAAATTATTTAGGATGAAGTACAAAACAATTACACAAAATTTTAACCGTGTAATTAAAAATTGTATTTCCGAAATTAGTGGCCGAAATGCAATTATTATAGTTCAGTAGACTGAGAACATAGAGTTTACTGTCTACATCTACATCTATACTCCGCAAGCCACCCAACGGTGTGAGGCGGAGGGCACTTCACGTGCCACTGTCATTACCTCCCTTTCCTGTTCCAGTCGCGTCTGGTTCGCGGGAAGAACGACTGTCTGAAAGCCTCCGTGCGCGCTCGAATCTCTCTAATTTTACATTCGTCGTCTTCTCGGGAGGTATAAGTAGGGGGACGCAGTATATTCGATACCTCATCCAGAAACGCACCCTCTCGAAACCTGGACAGCAAGCTACACCGCGATGCAGAGCGCCTCTCTTGCAGAGTCTGCCTCTTGAGTTTGCTAAACATCTCCGTAACGCTATCACGCTTACCAAACAACCCTGTGACGAAACGCGCCGCTCTTCTTTGGATCTTCTCTATCTCCTCCGTCAACACGACCTGGTTCGGATCCCACACCGATGAGCAATACTCAAGTATAGGTTGAACGAGTGTTTTGTAAGCCACCTCCTTTGTTGATGGACTACATTTTCTGAGGACTCTCCCAATGAATCTCAACCTGGCACCTGCCTTACCAACAATTAATTTTATATGGTCATTCCACTTCAAATCGTTCCGCACGCATACTCCCAGCCAAGTCTCATTTCAATGGCTACAGTGAAGCAAAGTCGCTTAATTTATTATTGTCTGGATAGGGCGTTCCAACTCCCGTTAAGGACGTCACTGACCGCATAGGAAAGATCTTGAAAAAGCGAAACATCGCGGTAGTATACAAAGCACCCGGAAGATACAACATCACCTAAAATCGGCCAAGGATGCTCTCCAATCGCTGGGGAAAGAAGGAATTTATAGGGTTTCGTGTAGTTGCAGGGTGGTTTTCGTGGGTATTACAAAAAGAACAGTCAGGAAACGGCTGGTGGGAGAGCACAGGTTGCTCCCCCCTGGGGGGGAGGCGACTGACCTGCGCAGGGCGAGAGGTCGAGGGTGCCCTTCTCGAGGCAGGTCTGCTCGGTAGGGCAGTAGCAGTGGTGCTCCGGGTTGCCCTTCATGTCCGGCAGCTCGGCCGTGTACCTGTTGCCGGGCACGCCCATGTACTCCGCCTTGCGCTCCCAGTTCGCGCCCAGAGACCTGCAACATTGCAAATACCGTGATGGAGGCAGGAGGACTCCTAAAACCGGGTTCGATGATTTAACGGAGACTTTCATCTACTGGGTGGACGTGAATACCACCGACTTAAACTGGAATACTTTTCAGTGATATTTTCTGACTGTTTTGATGTGTCTCGTGGTCACAAAAATAAAAATGGCTTCAAGATAGCTGGTTAGTCGCGAAATAATAGTCACAGGATGTTTCTGGACCACTTTTTTAAAAAAAAATCATTAAGCGTTTCGGCTTCTGCCCGCCTTCCGATGACTTGGTACAGTCCCAAGAAAAAAAAAAAATAATTATTTGATCAAGTAATACTTGTCAGATAAAATGAACAGAGAACAACTGTCAATTCACGAAATTAGAAGCATCAGAGTTTAAGGATTGGGAAACCCTAGTGGAGGATATTTGTGAAGTGAATACAGATAAGACGCATAAGATCGATACACGCACATTAAGACATTATTTGAACTGCAGTCAGACGACAACAGAAGTTTTCCATATGTTATGTAAAGTAGGGACATCCAGTAGCCCATTGGATCATGGATTAAACACGTGATGGAGCTATTTGACACTGCGCCTAGGGATACAAGCACTGACGCCAATGGAAGCTTTCCAGTATACGTGAGTGGTAACATCGACTGGAAACCTCTAAGAGAAATCAAACATTAAAATATTTACATGTCAAAGGAGCCATCTAATGTAAATATCCCAAACGGCTATTATCGAGGGTCAGCCAAGACTTACAAGGGGAGGCCGCCAATTGTGAAATTCAGATTCGATTCATACTGCGCATAATAAAAGCTCATAGCCAGAGGTGTAATGTGGCAAAGCACCAAGATGCACTACTCAGCCGTTGTCGAGAAAATCGACAGTTAAAAGAAACCGTTGCGGTGAAATACTTTCTACGATTAACAACTTTCTACAGCGTGGTGGTGCAGCGGTAAGCGCTCGGGTTCATAATCCGAAGGTCGCCGGATCGAATCTCGCTCCATGCAACTTTTTTTTTAGTATATCTTTTTTGTAATTCATATATATATATATATATATATATATATATATATATATATATAATTCCCGGCAATCAGTTGCAACAATTATGCATGTAATAAGTTGTTGAAAGTTGTTTGTCGTGGAAAAACTGGCGACTTCGAACATCATTATGTTTTCCGCAAACAAAGTTGTATTTCACAAATGTTATTAATTGTCTTCATAATGTTAACCACGTATAGTTAACGGAAGACGTAGAAACGAATACGTGTAGCGTAAGTCAAACGTTCGAATTAGAATAGAGACCCCACGAACACAAACTTGCTGTGCCAGGTATGAAATATAAACTCCGTTACTCGCTCGTTACACTTGAAGGACAGATGTTGAATGGGCCGAAACGAGCCGCCGCATAACAGCGTAGTTGCCTGCTAACTTCGAAAGAAGGTAGATGCGGTCCCTAGCGCAACTTATAACATCGTCGAAAATCAGTGCGGACGGGACAGCTTTGGTACACCCTGTTAAACAAACGGAAAAATGGAGGCGGTACAATTGGAGAGCGATCCGCCTTCACCAACATGCATAAGCAATTCATTAATAGTTTATATATATATATTGGAGCGAGATTTGATCCGGCGACCTTCTGATTACGAACCCCAGCGCTTACCGCTGCGCTATGACGCTGTAGAAAATCATTAATCGTAGAGAGTATTTCACCGCAACGGTTTCTTTTAACTGTCGATTTTCTCGACAACGGCTGAGAAGTGCGTCTTGGTGCTTTGCCACATTACACATCTGGCCATGAGCTTTTATTATGCGCAGTATGAATCGAATCTGAATTTCACAATTGGCGGCCTCCTCTTGTTAGACGGTATACAAGCAAGAGATAAAATGAGAAGGAGTAGTCTGATGGGGTAGCCCGATGGGGGAGCCCGATGGGGGTGCCGGATAGAGGAGTCGGATAGAGGAGTCGGATGGAGGAGTCGGATGGAGGAGTCGGATAGAGGAGTCGGATGGAGGACTCTGAGAGCAGTAGTGTGGCAGGCAGCAGCAACCTGAGTATGCATATGTAATTTTCAAAGTGAGAAGTCGTTGATCAGATCTGGAGACACACACATCAACTGCAAGATAAGTAATCATTGTCTATTCGGGGGAATAACTCTGAACATAGACCATCTGTCTCTGTCTCAAGGAACAGCTAGGATTAGTAGCTTCATAATTACCAAGAACAAAATACAGAATAATAACTGTCTCTTGTAAGCTTAGGCGAGTGGCCTGTTGATAAGAATAATTTGAGTCTGTCAAGTAATACACAAAGGGGTTAGGAACTGGCAACTCTTTTGTAAGTTTTCAAAGAGAATGGAGGTATTACTTAAATACACTACTGGCCATTAAAATTGCTACACCACGAAGATGACGTGCTACATACGCGAAATTTAACCGACAGGAAGAAAATGCTGCGATACGCAAATGATTAGCTATTCAGAGAAGTCACACAACGTTGGCGCCGGTGGCGACACCTACAACGTGAGGAAAGTTTCCAACCGATTTCTCATACACAAACAGCAGTTGACCGGCGTTGCCTGGTGAAACGTTGTTGTGATGCCTCATGTAAGGAGGAGAAATGCGTACCATCGCGTTTCCGACTTTGATAAATGTCGGATTGTAGGCTATCGCGATTCCGGTTTATCGTATCGCTCGCGTTGGTCGAGATCCAATGACTGTTGGTGCAATATGGAGCCAGTGGGTTCAGGATGGTAATACGGAACGCCGTGCTGGATCCCAACGGCCTCGTATTACTACCAGTCTAGATGACAGGCATCTTATCCGCATGGCTGTAGCAGATCGTGCAGCCACGTCTCGAGCCATGAGTCAACAGGTGGGGACGTTTGCAAGACAACAACCATCTGCACAAACAGTTCGACGACGTCTGCAGCATACTGGCGCATCACCCGGCGTGATGGTATGGGGTGCGACTGGTTACACGTCTCGGTCACCTCTTGTTTGCATTCACGGCACTTTGAACAGTGAACGTTACATTTCAAATGTGTTACGACCCGTGACTCTACCCTTCATTCGATCCCTGCGAAACCCTACATTTCAGCAGGATAATGCACGACCGTATGTTGCAGGTCATGTTCGGGCCTTTCTGGATACAGAAAATGTCCGACTGCTGCTCTGGCCAGCACATTCTCCAGATCTCTCACCAACTGAAAATGGCTGGTCAAAGGTGGCCGAGCAACTGGATCGTCACAATACACCAGTCACTACTCTTGACGAACTGTGTTATCGTGTTGAAGCTGCATGGGCAGCTGTACCTGTACAGGCTATTCAAGCTCTGTTTGACTCAATGCCCAGGCGTGTCGAGGCAGTTATTACAGCCAGAGTTGGTTGTTCTGGGTACTGATTTCTCAGGATCTATGCACCCAAATTGCGTGAAAATGTAATCACATGTGAGTTCTAGTGTAATATATTTGTCTAATGAACATCCGTTTATCATATGCATTTCTTCTTGGTGTAGGAGTTTTAATGGCCAGGAGTGTAAGTAGTGAACTCTTCAGCATACCCATGCTGCCATTAATCGTAAAATATTACCATTGCAACCAATAACCACCCAGTTCTACCTCGGAGAGCTTTATCCCTCTCATCTCCGACACTAAACGTGGACACTCAAACAACCCTCAGATTGTCGTCAAAGTTCCTATCACACTACAAAAGTGTGCTGGGAGGCGACACTTGGTGAGAAATATATTTTTCTAAAATCTTGCAAAATCACGTGTATAAATGGAGCCCCTATACTAAACCACCACATATCAACAAGGCATTTAAGACCTTTGATACAAAGTGAACATGCAATTTCGACAAAGTTGTCAAGTAACGTCAAAAGCGACATGAGTTTTACAGCTGCACACACCAAATTAGATTTCAACTAAACATGTGTGCTACCAACAGTCGAGTGCCGTGGCTGGCGGCCGTTACCGCTTAAGAGAAGTGCACTAACCGCCAAACAAACTAGTTTAGGCACACATATTGAAATATAGAGATATCTTAACAGGCAGAATATGGCGCTGCGGTCGGCCACGGCTGTATAAGACAAGTGTCTGGCGCAGTTCTTAGATCGGTGACTGCTGCTACAATGGCAGTTTATCAAGTTGTAAGTAAGTTTGAACGTCGTGTTATAGTCGGCGTATGAGTGACCGGACACAGCATCTCCGAGGTAGAGATGAAGTGGAGATTTTCGCTGACGACCATTTCACGAGTGTACCGTGAATATCAGGAATCGCGTAAAAGATCAAATCTCCGACACCGTTGCGGCCGGAAAAAGATCCTGCACGAACGGGACCAACCACGGCCCAAGAGAATTGTTCAGCCAGTCAGAAGTGCAACCCTTCCTCAAATTGCTGCAGATTTCAATGCTGGTCCATCAACAAGTGTCAGCGAAACATCATCGATATGGGCTTTCGGAGCCGAAGGTTCGCTCGTGTACCCCTGATGACTACACGACACAAAGCTTTACGCCTCGCCTGGGCCCTTTAACACCGACATTGGACTGCTGATGACTGGAAACAGGACTGTGACACGTGACACGTGCATAAGCATCCTGTCTGATCATCTGCATCCATTCATGTCCATTGTGCATTCCGACGCATTTGGGCAATTCCAACAGGACAATGCGACCCCCACACGTGCGGAATTGCTACAGAGTGGCTCCAGGAACACTCTTAGGAGTTTAAACACTTCCGCTGGCCAGAAAACTGCCGACACACGAACATTAGTGGGCATATCTGGGATGCTTTGCAACGTGCTGTGCGGAAGAGATCTCCATCCACTCCCATTCTTACGGATTTATGGACAGCGCTGCAGGATCCATGGCGTCACTTCCCTGCAGCACTACGTCAGACAGTAGTCGAGTCCATGCCACTCCTGCCTGCTCGATGGGGCTCTATACGATATAAGGCAGGTGTGCCAGTCTCATGGGCTCTTCGGTGTAGTTGGCACTAGGTCGCGAATGGCCGCCAGCCACATTACTCGGCTGTTAGTAACACACACGTTTAGTTAAAATCTTATTTTGCTGTTTGGAATTGTAAGGCCCATGTCGCTTTTGACAACTTTGTCGAAGTTGCATGTTCACTTTGTATCAAAGGGTGTGTATTATGCCTTTAATATCTTGTTGTTATATGGTTGTTCTTTATGGGAGCTCCATATTTATACACATGGGTGATTTTGCAAGATTTGTCCCCTCCCCTTCTGCCCCTTCCTGCCCCCCTCCTTAACCGACCCCCTCCTCTCCCTCCTCTTTCTACCCTCTCTGGCCTCCCCCCCCCCCTTTCCAGGTTAATCCAGCTTACTCTCCGCCGTGTTTTGGTGCTCATCATATGGGTTACACCAGTGCAATGTGTTTTCAGTGTCGAAATAATTATGAAAAATCCGCCTCCACTGCACAAACTACCTGGTGTTTACCTAGGTTTCAGCGTGGGTAACCACGCCTTCTTCAGAACAAATATAAAACAGCTTGCCTAAATAGGCATAGTCAGAGGCTAAAATCAACACCTACAGCGGCAAGACCCCAAAAAATTTCTTACAAATACAGGGTACGTATGTACCAAGTCAATAATATTACTTATCTCAACCTCTGTGTGTGCTGCCTAGCCGCAGCCGACGTACGATGGTCACAGGCTCATGCACCGAGTTCTCCGTCTAATATCGAGTTGCATCATGCTGAAGTTAAGGGTTCAAAATTGGACATCTCCGAGGAAATGAAGATTTTTAAACACCTGCAATATGCCAAGGACGATGTCCTTAACGATCAGCTCCAATTAAAAAACAGAAATTTCTTTGAAGGTTTCGGTCCCTTACTTAATTTTTCGCATTAAGTTGCATGACATGGAAGTTGGTTGATGCACGCGCACGATGTTGATTGTTCACGGATGGTATTACTGCGCGCTTTTAGGAGGTATTTTATGTATCTTCGTTGACTTCTATGTAATTATATGATCATGGAGCCAAGGCATGTTATAAATCTTTAACGTCTTCTGATTGCGGCCTGGTCGGCCGCTTAGTATTATGGCGATGTAGCGACTATGATTGTTTCTGCTGCAGATATTATTAATGCGGTTCTATCCGTTACAATAACGTCCGTAGCATAGCTATCTTTTTAGTTTAGTTGTAATTTCTACCTAATTCTAGGGCCTCCATATTAGCTTGTGGCTGATTTACCATTCGTGCACAAAGTTTGTCGTGCGTTGCTATTAAATATGTCCTAAATCCCATTGCTCCTCGGGACAGTTTCCAGGTGTTGCATTTCTCGTTTGAGGTGAAATGCAACACCTGGAAACTGTCCCGAGGAGCAATGGGTACTCCACAAATTATATTAGAAGTGTAACAGAGCCAAACACTCGGCGAAGTAAGGAACCAGAAAAAGAAATGTCGGGTACGGCCTTTCTGCCATACATTCCCAGAGTGACGGACAGAATCGGCAGTATATTGCGCAAACATGGCGTAAAGACGATTTTCAAACCGACAAGGAAGATCAAAGAGTGTCATAGATCGGCGAAGAAGAAAAGAGACCCACTTGCAATGTCGGGAATATACCGTATACCATGCACATGCGGAAAAGTTTATGTCGGAATGACTGGACGATCCATCAACACCAGGATCAAAGAGCATTAGCGACATTGCAGGTTGGGGAAGGTGGAGAAATCGGCCGTGGCAGAGCACGCACTGAATGAGACCGACCACGTAATAAAATTCGCCGACACTGAAGTTCTGGCTGTAGAGAAGCATTATCACACGCGCTTGTTCAGAGAAGCTGTAGAAATACAAAAACACGCGAACAGTTTGAACAAGAAAGAGGAAAGCCTTAAGGTAAACGGATCCTGGCTTCCCGTGCTGCAGCGAACGACTGTCGCAGGTAGCAAGAGGAGAACCGCACCGGAAATGACCGCGGAGAAGCCCTCGGACGTTGGCGCGCCAGGTACATACAGTCTGCGGCCGCGAGCTCGCCTCCAGTTCACCACCGACAATGGAGGGTGAAGCTTTGACAATGCCAGCCACTCGTGCTGGCGAAAAGTCAGAAAAATCATTAGATGAACGTCGGCCGAAGAACCCGAGACAGAAGCCAATAGGCAGTTTGTCAACAAGTGGCCACGAAAGCCTTAACAATTTTGTAATATTATTGACTTGGTACATATGTACCGTGTATTTGCAAAAAAATTTATGGGGTCTTGCCGCTGTAGGTGTTGATTTTAGCCTCTGACTATGCCGATTTAGGTAAGCTGTTTTATACTTGTTCTGAAGAAGGCGTGGTTACCCACGGTGAAACCTAGGTAATCACCATGTAGTTTGTGCAGTCGAGGCGGATTTTTCATAATTATTTCGATACTTACGATTGCTGATTCGCTGCAATGCTGAAAGTTCTGTTTTCATTGTCGTCGTCTCATGTGGCTTTTCATACTGTGGAGCCGTTTTTTATTGTGCTGTTAGTGTCCCCAGTGTTTCTGTACTAGGTCTTCTCTGAGTGTATTTTATTTTTACGTGAATTATATACAAATGTCCCTCATTACACTTCTTCTTTTTGTGTGTTTTAACCCTCATTGTTTTCCCCTCATTAAGTGTCAACTTCATCTTTTATACCCTATTTGTTTGGTTTTACCGTTTCTCCTGTATCACTCCTACCGTCTCTCGGCCGAAGAGTGGCGTATTGTGCCGGTTCTACCCACTGCTGCCCACTGCTGCCCACATGGGGCAGCGGTATGAAATGACAATAAAAAAAATTGCAAGAATGTAACAAAATATATTGTTCACCAGGTCATCTGAAGACGGGCAGAGCCCGAAACCCGTAATGAATAAGAAAAAAATTCCAGAAACATCCTGTGAGCATTGTTTCGTGACCAACCAGCTATTTTAAAGCCATTTTTATTTTTGTGATTACAATGGCCTAACAACTCTACCACGACTTTCAGTCATGCCTACGATGTCCCGTGGTCACTGGTGAACTGTTACAGAGTAATAATGTAACTATGTATTCAAAATTCGTCCGAGCAAAATGTCGTAGAATGAATTAATTTTGCAGATACTTTCTGCGGTATATGTGGAGACCGTCTGCTGATGTGCTGCGAATACTAAGAAAAAGTAATAAATTATAACGTCGTGCCTGATGCGGCGGTTTTACCGAATGAATAGGGAAATGTAGGAAGAGATAAACGTTCCTTCTTTAGTCATTTTGTGGGCGGTTGTCGGCGAGAAAAAGTTTCGTAAATGTTTGGTATCAACTACATCTACATGTACATCTATAGTCTACCAACCACCGTGAGAGTGCACAGTAGAGGGTATATCCGATTGTACCAGTTATCAGGGTTTCTCCTTGTTTCATTCAAGTATGGTGCGTGGGAAGACTAATTGTTTGAATGCCTCTGTGCATGCAGTAATTATTCTACTCTTATCCTCACCATCGCTATGTGAGCAATGTGTAGGGGGTTTGTAGTATGTCCCTAGAGTAATCATTTAAAGCTGGTTCTTGAAACTTGGTTAATAAACTTTCTCGAGATAGTCGTTTATCTTTAAGAGCCTTCCAATTCAGTTCCTTCAGCATCTCTGTGACACTCTTCCACAAGTTAAACAAACTTGTGACCATTCGTGCTGGCCTTCTCTATATACTTTCAATATCCCTTGTTAGTCCTGTCTGGTACAGGCTCCACACACTTGAGCAATATTCTAGAACCAGTCGTACGAGTGATTTGTAAGCAATCTCTTTTGTAGACATTGCACTTCCCCAGTATTCTACCAATAAACCGAAGTCTACCATCTGCTTTACCCACGACTGAACGTATGTAATCCTTCCATTTCGTGTCCTTACGAAGTATTGCACCCAAGTATTTACAAGAGTTGGACGATTCCATCAGTGACTCATTGATATTATAGGCAGAGGGCACTACGTTTTTACAGATAACTGCATCGTCTGCAAAAGGTCGGATTTTACTATTAATATTGTGTACAAGGTCATTAATATACAACATGAACAGTAAAGGCAACCAACATACTTCCCTGAGGCACACCCGAATTTACTTCTAAATCAGGAGTGGCCGAACGGTTCTAGGTGCTTCAGTCTGGAACCGCGCGACCACTACGATCGCAGGTTCGAATCCTGCCTCAGGCATGGATGTGTGTGATGTCCTTAGGTTAGTTGGGTTTAAGTAGTTCTAAGTTCTATGGGACTGATGACCTCGGATGCCATTTGAACCGTTTGAATTTCTACATCTCACGATGACTACATCCAAGCTGTGTCCTCCCTACCAAAAGTCCTCAATCCAATCACAAATTTCACTTGATATCCCATATGATCGTACTTTTGACGATAAGCGTAGTTGTGGTACTCAGTTCAATTTTTTTCGGAAATCAAGAAATATTGCATCGGCCTGATTGCCTTCACCCAAAGCTTTCAGTATATCATGCGAGAAAAGGGCGAGTAAGATTTCAAATGATCGATGATTTTGGGATCCATGCTGGTTGGCATTGAGGAGGTCATTCTGGTCAAGATACCTCATTATGTTTGAGGTCAGAATATGTTCTAAGATTCTACAACAAATCCATGTCAAGGATATTGGACGGTAGTTTTGTGGATTACTTCTACTGCCCTTCTTGTAGACGGGTAAAGTTTTTACGTTGCTTAACAACTGCTATGGTACAACTGACGCTTGCTAAGGAACAACTGGCAACTGATAAGGAAAAACCGACAATTGCTACGGAGCAAAATATGGTTCAAATGGCTCTGAGCACTATGGGACTCAACTTCTGAGGTCATCAGTCCTCTAGAACTTAGAACTACGTAAACCTAACTAACCTAGGGACATCACACACAGCCATGCCCGAGGCAGGATTCGAGCCTGCAACCGTAGCGGTCTCGCGGCTCCAGTCTGTAGCGCCTAGAACCGCACGGCCACTACGGCCGGCGCTAAGGAACACCCAGGCAATGATAGCGAAAGGAAATGTAGGGGGCGGGATGTGTTAATTGCAGTGCAGTCTGTGGGCGAATGCTCTGTATGCATTCGATAGCTAATGCAGTGCGGTGTTCGTCGAAGGCTGTTGTGGAACCGATTAGTGCAATATTCTGTACGGTACGACAAGATGTCTGCAAGACATCATTTGAGTGCCTTTGATCGTGGGCGAGCGGCTGGACAGCTCGAAGCCCGCCAGATGTCACTAGTGTTGCCAAAGTAACGGGCGTGTCCAAAAGTATCATCTCGCTATTCAAAAAGGCTGCTGAAGGTCGAAATGCTCTGCGGAAGCATGCGTTTGGTACCACCACCTCACAAGAGGATCGACACGTAGCCACAGTGGCGAGAAAGAACAGACATATCACTCCTAGGAATATCGCTGCGAACGTTGCAACCGCTACCGGTAAAAGCGTCTCTGCCAGAAACAATTCGCGGCAATTAAATCAAGCTGGTTTATATACTCGGAAGCCTGTTAAATGCACTCTACTTTAACCACGATGGTGTAGGGAGGATGCTGGCTGGGGACAGCAACAATGGTTCGGAATGGTCTTCTGCGACGAATCCCGCTCCACTATGGCAAGTGATTCTGCCAACCATTTAGTGTGGAGAGGAAGGGCAACATGTTACAAAACACAGAAAACACACGAGCGTCATGAGAATGGCCTAGGCGTTAAGATATGGGCAAGCACTATGCAGAATGGCCGGACATAACGGCATATCTTTTTGCGCGAAATACCATCACAGCACAGTGGTATTTTGACAAAAATTTCAGTGCGTGCGCTTCGATTCTGTCAACGCTGACCGGCCGAAAGGGTGCAACATACTTATCGTCCTCCCCTTCCGAACAAACAAATCAAGTCGCCCAGCGCTTGAACGAAAACTGGTCATTCCGGATAGCCGACTCCTCGCACCCTTCGTTTGATTCCCAAAGTAGTGCCGCCTGCATCGCCTGCTCTTCGGCAACCCCCCACACACACCTGTATTGCTGCTGGACGATTTGCCCTGATGTTGCCCACTTTACCCTTCGCTCATATGTTTGCATTCAGTAATGTTCGGTTGTGGCTCAGGAATGTTCACCCAGCTGAGTCACTCGTACTTTAACAGTGGTGCACAGCATTACAGACAGGTTTACTGATAAAGAGTCGGCCGATGTGCAGTTCATGTATCGGTTCATTAAATGCAAAACAATGACGCTGTGCAGTGCGGATGCCACAGTGTCAGCAAAAACACTGCATCACTTCTTCAGGGGAGAGTCGTTGAGTCACGCTGTTTCACATGTGTTACATTTTTATGATTGCATTTTACTGGCTTTCCCACTCTTGTCAAGGTAATCTATTTATCTACTTAAAACAGCAGATAAAATTTCGCTTGATGCATTCCTAAGAGAAAGTATCAATTCCTTCCAAGGTAATTATGTAAGTGTAGACCAGACATGGCTCAAATCCAAAGATACAGTATCGACAGCAATAGATAAATTCGCAACGCGCAACTTAACAAGAGACGGGGCTGATCCACCACGGTACACAAAACACGTCAGAACACTGTTTCAGAAGCAACGAAAAAAGCACGCCAAATTCAGAATAATTCAAAATCCCCAACACTGGCTAAGTTTCACGGAAGCTCGAAATTTAGTGCGGACGTCAATGCGAGAAGCTTTTAATAGTTTCCACAAAGAAATATTGTCTCAAAATATGGTAGAAAACAAAAGACATTCTGGTCGTATGCAAAGTACACCAGTGGCAAAAAACAGTCAATACCGTCACTGCGCGATAGCGATGGAAACATTACCGATGATGGTGGCACTAAAGCGTAGATACTAAATACAGTTTTCCGTAATTCCTTTACGAAAGAAGACGAAGTAAATATTCCAGAATTCGAAACCAGAACCTGTTAGTATGAGTGACAAAAAAGTAGATATCTTAGGTGTCGCCAAACAACTCAAATCACTTAAGAAAGGCAAGTCTTCCGGTCCAGATGGTATACCAATCATCTTCCTCTCAGAGTATGTAGACACAATAGCGCCTTTCTTAGCAATCATAAACAACCGCTCATTTGACGAAAGGTCTGTTCCTAAAGACTGGGAAGTACCACAGTTCACACCAAAATTCAAGAACGGAAACAGGAGTAACCCATTGAATTACAGACCCATATCACTGACCCCAATTTGCAGTAGGATTTTGAAGCATATACTGTACTCGAACATTATGACTCACCTTGAAGAAAATGACTTATTGATACATAACCAACACGGATTCAGAAAATATCGTTCTTGTAAAACACAGCTAGCTCTTTATTCCCATGAAGTAATGAGTGCTGTCGACAAGGGATCTCAGATCGATTCCATGTTCCTAGATTTCCAGAAGGCTTTTGATACCGTTCCTCACAAGCGACTATTAATCAAATTGAGTCCATATGGATTATCGTCTTAGTTGTGTGACTGGATTCGTGATTTCCTCTCAGAGAGGTCACAGTTCCTAGTGACAGACAGTAAATCATCGAGTAGAATAGAAGAGATATCTGGCGTTCTGCAAGATAGTGTGATAGGCCCTCTGCTATTCCTGATTTACGTAAATGATCTAGGTGATAATCTGAGCAACCCCCTTAGATTGTTTGCAGATGACGCTGTAATTTACCGTCTAGTAAAATCATCAGACGATCAATTCCAATTGCAAAATGATCTAGAGAGAATTTCTGTATGGTGCGAAAATTGACAATTGGCACTAAACAAAGAAAAGGGCGAAGTCATCCACATGGATACTAAAAGAAATCCGATAAATTTTGGGTATACGATAAATCGCACAAATCTAAGGGCTGTCAATTCGACTAAATACCTAGGAATTGCAATTACGAGCAACTTAAATTGGAAAGACCACATAGATAATATTGTGGGGAAGGCGAAACAGAGATTGCGCTTTGTTGGCAGGACACTTACGTTGGAGGATGTGACAAACCCACTAAAGAGACAGCCTACATTACACTTGTCCGTCCTCTGCTGGAATATTCATGCGCGGTGTGGGATCCTTACCAGGTACGATTGACAGAGGACATCGAAAAAATGAAGAGAAGGGCAGCCCGTTTCGTGTTGTGGCGCAATAGGGGTGAGAGTGTCACTGATATGATACGCGAGTTGGGGTGGCAGTCACTGAAACAAAAGCGGTTTTCTTTGCGGCGAGATCTATTTACGAAGTTTCAATCACCAACTTTCTCTTCCGAAGGCGAAAATATTTTGTTGACACCCACCCACGTAGGGAGAAATGATCATCATAACAAAATAAGAGAAATAAGAACGGAAAGATTTAGGTGTTCCTTTTAACCACGCGCCGTTAGAGAGTGGAGTGGTGGAGAAGTATGATAATGGTTCGATGAACCCTCCGCCAGGCACTTAAGTGTGAATTTCAAGTAGCCATGTAGATGTAGATGCAGATTTCTACATAAACTATAGTTAAAACACGAATACGTCATAGGAACATTGAGGTGAATAAATGAGCCTCTAACTATAAAAAATGATGAAACTTCATCAAACTCATACTGTGTATGGTACAGCAAAATGAGTTTTCATTTCTTTTTATTATAGAAGATTTACTACGAAGGGCATCCGCAGCTGATATGCATGATAATTGATTTAGAGAGATCCCTTCCAGTCGTACTAATATTTATATAAACTGAGATTTTAAAAACTCATCGTCAGGTGTAAAAATTATAGTATTTGGTAACAAATAACATGTGGTCGGGGCAGTCGGTGCAAGAGTTCCAGTCGTAGCATGTTGGCGGAATCTGCCCGCCAACGGGCAGCCACACGGTACGTACGGCAACCACTACTGTGATCATTTAAGTCTTACCAAATACTAAAATTTCGCACACCTGAAGATGGGATCTTAAAATCTCTAAACCGGTCGTGGCTTAAATATATATTGATACAACTGAACCAGTTCTCTCTAAATTAATTATCTTTTTGTTGCAACGTGATCAAATGGTTCAAATGGATCTGAGCACTATGGGACTTAACTTCTGAGGTCATCAGTCCCCCAGAACTTAGAACTACTTAAACCTAACTAACCTAAGGACATCACACAGATCTATGCCCGAGAAAGGATTTGAACCTGCGACCGTAGCGGTCGTGCGGTTTCAGATTGAAGCGCCTAGAACCACTCGGCCACCCCGGCCGGCCTGTAACATGATCGATTTCTGGACTATCTGTGCTGTTCTCAGATGTGCTTGGTGCACAAATACACTACTGGTCATTAAAATTGCTACACCAAGAAGAAATGCAGATTATAAACGGGTATTCATTGGACAAATATATTATACTAGAACTGACAAGTGATTACATTTTCACGCAATTTGGGTGCATAGATCCTGAGAAATCAGTACCCAGAACAACCACCTCTGGCCGTAATAACGGTCTTGATACGCCTGGATGCTGAGACAAACAGAGCTTGGATGGCGTGTACAGGAACAGCTGCCCATGCAGCTTCAACACGATACCACAGTTCATCAAGAGTAGTGACTGGCGTATTGTGACGAGCCAGTTGCTCGGCCACCATTGACCAGACGATTTCAGTTGGTGAGAGATCTGGAGAATGTGCTGGCCAGGGCAGCCCTCGAACATTTCCTGTATCCAGAAACCCCGTACAGGACGTGCAACGTGCGGTCGTGCATTATCCTGCTGAAATGTAGGATTTCGCAGGGATCGAATGAAGGGTAGAGCCACGGGTCGTAACACACCTGAAATGTAACGTTCACTGTTCAAAGTGCCGTCACTGCGAACAAGAGGTGAACGAGACGTGTAACCAATGGCACCCCATACCATCACGCCGAATAATACACCAGTATGGCGGTGACGAATACACGCTTCCAATGTGCGTACACCGCGATGTCGCCAAACACGGATGCGACCATCATGATGATCTAAACAGAACCTGGATTCATCCGAAAAAATGACGTTTAGACATTCGGGTTCGTCGTTGAGTACACCATCGCAGGCGCTCCTGTCTATGAGGCAGCGTCAAGGGTAACCGCAGGTATGGTCTCCGAGCTGATTATCCATGCTTCTGCAAACGTCGTCGAACTGTTCGTGGAAATGGTTGTTGTCTTGCAAACGTCCCCATCTGTTGACTCAGGGATCGATACGTGGCTGCACGATCCGTTACAGCCATGCGGATAAGATGCCTGTCATCTCGACTGCTAGTGATACGAGGCCATTGGGATCCAGTACGGCGTTCCGTATTACCCTCCTGAACCCACCGATTCCATATTCTGCTAACAGTCATTGGATCTCGACCAACGCGAGCAGCAATGTCCCGATACGATAAACCGCAATCGCGATAGGCTACAATCCGACATTTATCAAAGTCGGAAACGTGATGGTACGCATTTCTCCTCCTTACGCGAGGCATCACAACAAAGTTTCATCAGGCAACGCCGGTCAACTGCTGTCTGTGCATGAGAAATCGGTTGGAAACGTTCCTTTTGTCAGCACGTTGTATGTGTCACCATCGGCGCCAACCTTGTGTGAATGCTCTGAAAAGCTAATCATTTGCATACCACAGCATCTTCTTCCTGTCGGTGAAATTTCGCATCTGTAGCTCGTCATATTCGTGGTGTAGCAATTTTAATGGCCAGTAGTGTATCTAGTCGATATTAGGTATGGCTTTCCATGTCGTTCTCACCGTCCAGCAGTAATACGCACTGTAAAACCTGTGTCCACAGCCCCGTTCAACGATCAGCAGTACATTTTTACGGTCAGAAGCAGACCTACTTTACTAAATGGCTAACCCAGAGCCTTGCCGGAGTTGCCGGTTGCCCACGTAACGACAACCAGAAAAAACAAGAATTTTAAGTTCTACATTTCTAAAGTTGTTGACCGAATTTACACTGCTAGTCAATTGCTAAGGAACAGAAACATTGTTTGAGAGGAATAATCACAGGTAATTATGGACGACATGAAAGAGAGTACATACGTAATAGAGATGGAGTGGTGTATTTGTAATGAAATATGGTACAGATTTCACCACATGGGAAATCAGGGTAACAGATATGAATAACATTCATGTCTGACACAGACCAGAATCCCAACGAAAAGGTCGATAACGGACTGTTAGTAAGAAATATGTCCTCCTCGGGCACTAATGCGCATTTAGCACCTGTTATTCATGCTGGCTACGCCACGCAGAACGGCCGAGCGGTTAGAGGCGCCATGTTACGGATTGCGCGGCCATTCCCGCCGGATGTTCGAGTCCTCCCTCGGGCATGTGTGTGTGTGTGTGTGTTTGTGTGTGTGTATGTGTGTCGATCTTAGCACAAGCTAGTTTAAGTTACTTTAAGTAGTGTGTTACTCTATGGACCGATGATCTCAGCAGTTTGGTCCTATATAAATTCACATACATTTGAAGTTTTTCTTGCTGGCTACCAAGCTGTTGTGGAGTTCTTGGAGGATATTGACCCACTGCTCTCTCAAGACGGTTTCCAGTTCTTGCACGGTTCTGGGAGGGGTGCAGTAGCATCCCAGGCATGCTCTACAGGATTTGGATCCAGTGAATGTGCAGACCATTTCATACGTTCAGTATCTTCAGTTTCCATTGTGTCCGACACCTCAGAGGTGGTTTGGGGGCTGGCATTCTCGTTCATGAACAGAAAGTCACGACGTACCAAACCCATAAACAGGCGAACATGGTTCAGAATAATCCCCCTGGTATACATACTTACTAAGGTGGTATCTGTTCTTTCGGACATGTCCGAAAGAACGGATATCATCGCTGACCATGCAGCTCGTTAGAATGAAATTACAATGAAATATACACCCTTAGCTGGCTACAGGAGTTGACATACGTCAACGGGGACAGATGAAAATTTGTGCTCCGACCGGTACTCGAACCCGGGATCTCCCGCTTACATGGCAGACGCTCTATCCATCTGAGCCAGCGAGGACACAGAGGATAACGCGACTGCATGGATTTATCTCTGGCACGCCTCCCGCGAAACCCACATTCTCAACGTATTGTCCCGCACTACATTCGTAGTGCCCCCGCCCATTATACTCATTACTCGCGGCGCGTTACCGATTCCCGTAAGAGTTCGCGCACTGTTTGTGCATTCGCACAGAAGGAGAAGATGGTCAACAGGCCGGTGAGCCTTATATATATATATAAACAAATTTCACTTTCGCTGTACTTACAGCTTTTATGTCAGGTTCATAATAATGTACCCATCATTTCCTTAATGGTCGTAGTTACTATCATATTTACGTGGAAATAAGACACTGCACGTAATTTGGGAAAGTTTGGAATGAAAATTAGAGGTCGCTATGATTTTGCGTTTGGTGCATATTACATAATACGTTGTTGCGTATGAAATTTTAACATACTGAATATTTCCTTAGACTTGGATAGAGGTATCTATCTCTCAGCAATGTCGAGAAAACTGATTTGATGTAGCACACTCGTTTGCCATCGCGCCGCGCCAGCGATAAAGCCAGAGTGATTTATCCACAACATTCCTCATATTTCATAAACGGTTTCAGATATCGAAATGAGATTTTGGCAAATGATAGCACGTGAAGAAGAGAGTACCACATAGTTATTATGTAAAACGTCATTATCTACCGTGTTATTCCAATAACTACAGAATTTTTCGATGAAAGTTTGTAATTGGTGTGGGCCATCGTTAGATGGTGAAACGAGAAATGCTATGAGTTTTGGAATAAGATAAGTGAAGACATTACACTTTTTTTTTGCACCGTGTATGTGCTTCATAAGCTACTGACCTTACTTTTCCACTTCCTCACTTAATAAACTTTACACTACTGGCCATTAAAATTGCTACACCAAGAAGAAATGCAGATGACAAACGGATATTCATTGGACAAATATATTATATTAGAACTGACATGCGATTACATTTTCACGCAATTTGGGTGCACAGATCATGAGAAATCAGTATCCAGAACAACCACCTCTGGCCGTAATAACGGCCTTGACACGCCTGGGCATTGAGTCAAACAGACCTTGGATGGCGTGTGCCCATGCAGCTTCAACACGATACCACAGTTCCTCAAGAGTAGTGACTGGAATATTGTGACGAGCCAGTTCCTCGCCCACCATTCACCAGACGTTTCCAGTTGGTGAGAGATCCGAAGAATGTGCTGGCAAGGGCAGCAGTCAAACATTTTCTGTATCCAGAAAGGCCTGTACAGGATCTGCAACATGAGGTCGTGCATTATCCTGCTGAAATGTAGGGTTCCGCAGGGATCGAATGAAGGGTAGAGCCACGGGTCGTAACACATCTGAAATGTAACGTCCACCGTTCAAAGCGCCGTCAATGCGAACAAGAGGTGGCCGAGACGTGTAACCAGTGGCATCCCATACCATCACGCCAGGTGATACGCCAGTATGGCGATCACGAATACACGCTTCCAATGTGCGTTCACCGCGATGTCGCCAAACACGGATGCGACCATCATGATGCTGTAAACAGAACCTGGATTCATCCGTAAAAATGACGTTTTGCCATTCGTGCACCCAGGTTCGTCATTGAGTACACCATCGCAGGTGCTCCTGTCTGTGATGCAGCGTCAAGGGTAACCGCAGCCACTGTCTCCGAGCTGATAGTCCTTGCTGCTGCAAACGTCGTCGAACTGTTCGAGCAGGTGGTAGTTGTCTTGCAAAGTCCCCATCTGTTGACTCAGGGATCGATACGTGGCTGTACGATCCGTTGCAGCCGTGCGAATAAGATGCCTGTCATCTCTACTGCTAGTGATACGAGGCCGTTGTGATGCAGGACGCCATTCCTTATTACCCTCCTGAACCCAGAGATTCCATATTCTGCTAACAGTCATTGGATCTCGACCAACGCGAGCAGCAATGCCGCGATACGATAAACCGCAATCGCGATAGGCTACAATCCGACCTTTATCAAAGTCGGAAACGTGATGGCACGAATTTCTCCTCCTTACACGAAGCATCACAGCAACGTTTCACCAGGCAACGCCGGTCAACTGCTGTTTGTGTATGAGAAATTGGTTGGAAACCTTCCTCATGTCAGCACGTTGTAGGTGTCGGCACCGGTGCCAACCTTGTGTGAATGCTCTGAACAGCTAATCATTTACATATCACAGCATCTTCTTCCTGTCGGTTAAATGTCGGGTCTGTAGCACGTCATCTTCGTAGTGTAGCAATTTTAATGGCCAGTAGTGTAATACGCAGCTGTTCAAAACTCTCCCGCAGTTATGTCTGCACAACACATTAGTGAGGTGAGGCAGTGTCAACTCCGCTGTGTTTCCCAAAAAAAAAGGAAGTTTCAACATGGCAGCCAGAGCAATGTTTTGGCTGTACTCAAAATTCGCCACTCATGACGATTCTCTGAAAGTCAAAAATGGTTAACAAGCCAAGAAAAAAGAAATGGCTGCATTTTCGGCGGAATTCTTTTCTCATACTAACCAAAACAGAGGTGCTAGTAGATCTTTTTAAATGGTCACCATGCAAGTGTTAGTGTGCAGGGCCGCACTTAATATATACAAAATGTGTGAGCGTAGCCACCCTTCAGCCAGGATCTCGCATCTTCCGAGTTCCATCTATTTGGCTCAAAGAAAGATGCACTCCATATGAAGCAGCACATGGACGACGGGGATGGTACAGCTGCATCTACATCTACATCTACATCTACATACATACTGCGCAATCCACCATACGGTGCATGGCGGAGGGTACCTCGTACCACATCTTCTCTCCCTATTCCACGCCCAAACAGAACGAGGGAAAAATGACTGCCTATATGCCTCTGTACGAGCCCTAATCTCTCTTATCTCATCTTTGTGGTCTTTCCGCGAATTATTAAGTTGGCGGCAGTAAAATTGTACTGCAGTCAGCCTCAAATGCTGGTTCTCTAAATTTCCTCAGTAGCGATTCGCGAAAAGAACGCCTCCTTTCCTCCAGAGACTCCCATCCGAGTTCCTGTAGCATTTCCGTAACACTCGCGTGATGATCAAAGATACCAGTAACAAATCTAGCAGCCCGCCTCTGAATTGCTTCTATGTCCTCCCTCAATCCGACCTGATAGGGATCCCAAAGTCACGAGCAGTACTCAAGAACAGGTCGTATTAGTGTTTTATAAGCGGTCTCCTTTACAGATGAACATCTTCCCAAAATTCTACCAATGAATCGAAGACGACTATCCGCCTTCCCCACAACTGCTATTTCATGCTTGTCCCACTTCATATTGCTCTGCAATGTTACGCCCAAATATTTAATCGACGTGACTGTGTCAAGCGCTACACTACTAATGGAGTATTCAATCATTACGGGATTCTTTTGCCTATTCATCTGCATTAATTTACATGTATCTATATTTAGAGTTAGCTACCATTATTTACACCAATCACAAATCCTGTCCAAGTCATCTTGTATCCTCCTACAGTCACTCAACGAAGACACCTTCCCGTACACGACAGCATCATCAGCAAACAGCCACACATTGCTATCCACCCTATCTAAAAGATCATTTATGTAGATAGAAAACAACAGCGAACCTACCACACTTCCCTGGGGCACTATAGATGATACCCTCACCTCCGATGAACACTCACCATCGAGGACAACGTACATTAGTTGTCTTCGAGCCACTCACATATTTGGGAACCCAATCCCGTATGCTCGTACCTTAGTTAGGAGTCTGCAGTGAGGCACCGAGTCAAACCTTTTCCGGAAGTCTAGGAATATGGCATCCGTCTGATACCCTTCATCCATGGTTCGCAAGATATCATGTGAAAAAAGGGCCAGTTGCGTTTCGCGGGAGCGATGCTTTCTAAAGCCGTGCTGATGCATGGACAGCAACTTCTCTGCCTCAAGGAAATTCATTATATTCGAACTGAATACGTAGCAAGATGTTCCGGCTTTGATCTGTAGACCATACGTGCATACAGGACCTCCCGGGAAGGAGGCGTAAGGCCGTCGCACTGAATGGAGATTGTGTTGACAAAAGGGGTTTTGTAGCCATAAGAGTGGGGAATAATACGATGTATTGGAATTCCAAATAAAACCAACCTGTTTACAGAAAAATGTGTTGTTTTACTTATTGAATGGTCCTCGTAGAATGGTACCGAATCCCATCAGGTCCATTGCGTTTTTTGGCTGGGATGGTTTTGAGGAACGAGTGAAACGATAGACAGCGAGCTGTGGTTCGTTTAGTCGAGAGCTCATGCATCGTTTTGTGTGTCTCTGTAAGGGTTTTCTCGAGTTTCACGCAAAATTTAATGCTGTCGTTGCTCCTCTAACTCTGCCATCTCGAAATACGCCAACTGTGCTACACAGGTTTCTATTCAGTACAGCACTGAACAATAACTGACAGGCATACAACAATGAAACTTCCGGCAGTTACACATTAAACACACGCGTGTGCTGATATGCCAGCCCCAGGTCGCTCCAATACACCGTCGGAGAGAAATTACGAATTTTCCGGAATTTTTTGAACAGACTGTAATGTCCCCACAGAAAATATCCTCTACCACGCACCAATTAATCATTTTCAATCAAACCATCCACATTCATTCACTTTGGAAAAATTATCTGATCTGATTTTCTCGTAATATATGCGGCGACAGCTCGACGACGCCAAAGTATTTTATAGTGCGTTTATTCTTTGAAATAACAGAGATGCATATATGCTTTCTCCGTGGTTGTTAGATCTGCTTTTCTCCTCGCTAAAGCGAGCCAAGTAACATTTGTGCCACTAGCGGTTTGTTTGAGGAGAAAGAGACTGTAAAAGGAAAATAACTGAGGCGTGGAATCACCGGAGCTCTGGATATGTAATGGAGATGGATTTAATACACAATATCCTCCATAAATAAGGTTTGTGACTTTTTTGTTCTGGAGTGAATGAACGAATGAGTTTTTTCTGAATCATTTGATGATAACTTTGGCCCTGTAATTAGTGGGGAAGTTTCAGCTGTGTCGAAGAGAGCCTTCAATCACTGAGTCTGTGTTAAATCGTCCAAAAAAGCTTCGTACACATCTGGAATTCGCAATCTTTCGTAAAAGGAACAAATTGTCCAAACGATTGATTCTCCCGACTGACTGCAGTGTTAACAGTAATAATAAATGTAAAGATCTCTTACAGCAAGCCAGCCGCTGATTACCAAGACGAAGGACTCCACCAAAGATCCTATTTGGCTGATTTCACGTAATGAAATATTATATTAAAAACTGTACATAGATAAAGGAGAGAAAGAGAGAGAGCGAATGAAAATAGAGATAATACTAATAATCTTCCATTAGTCTAATTTTTCGCCTGTCTTATCACGGATCAGCCAAGAGGCCTTACTTTACTGTATAGATTTATGTGTGAAGGTGAAGGGATCTTAAAGGCAACAGATACACGTCTATACCGACAAGACATTACACAGAGATAGCGGCTAGCTGCATTCATCATCTATTCTTAGATAAAGAGACGGCAACTTATTATCCGAACATTTAAAAATGTTAAAAGACCTCGTATTGGAAGAATTTGTCCTCAGTTAGGTGATCCCCACACTCGCTGACAATGCTGAACCAGGACAGTGCCAACGCACCGTTCATCACTGGAGGCAACGCGACGCCATTCATCAGCAGTCCATGTTTCCCTGTCGTGGCATCGCTCCAAACGCGGCCGTTTGTGCTGTGACGTTAACAGCAGCCTACGGACGGGGCTGCATTTCTCTAGTCCACCCATGGACAATCTAGGATCGATGATGTGGGGTTATTATGTGGTGTGACAAGGGCCTCCCGTCGGGCAGACCGTTCGCCGGCTGCAAGTCTTTCGAGTTGACGCCACGTCGGCGACTTGGGCGTCGCTGGGGATGAAATGATGATGATTGGGACAACACAACACCCAGTCCCTGCGCGGAGAAAATCTCCGACCCAATTGGGAATCGAACCCGAGCCCTTAGGATTGACGTTCCGTCGCCTGAGCATTCAGCTACCGGGGGCGGACAATGATGTGGGGTAACACAGAATGATACAGGGAAACAATTACTTGTTCCCGGATGGGACGTGCAGACGTAAAGGAACTATCATATACTTGGTGTACAGCAGTCATCATCACTTTGGTGATTAGACGTGGTCAACCAGAACCTTGGCGAAGATATGCCTGAACTCACGTTCCCATACAATGTAACATCTGGCCACTGTCACACCTGAATGTCCGAAAAATTTAGATATTGAACGACTCGGCAAGCCGTCCAAATAGAGACCCACGATAAAGTCCCATTTAAAGTCTGTCAAGTGCTGTCAGACACGAATACGCACCATCTCCGTGTTCTTCACACTGTTCTCACTCAACATCTGATGCTGTTCACGATCCCCACATACCCGTGGCTCTACTCTTCATTCGATCCCTCCGATACCCTACATTTCAGCAGGATAATGCACGACTGCATGTTGCAGGTCCTGTACGGGCCTTTCTGGATACAGAAATGTTCGACTGCTGCCCTAGCCAGCACATTCTCCAGATCCCTCACCAATTGAAAACGTCTGGCCAATGGTGGCCGAGCAACTGGCTCGTCACAATACGCCAGTCACTACTCTTGATGAACTATGGTATCGTGTTTAAGCTGCATGCGCAGCTGTACTTGTACACGCCATCCAAGCTGTGATTCAATGCCCAGGAGTATCAATGCCGTCTCAGGACTGAAGACCACAACAACAATTACGGCCAGAGGTGGTTGTTCTGGGTACTGATTTATCAGGATCTACCTGTATGCACCCAAATTGCGTGAAAATGTAATCACATGTCAGTTATAGTTCGATATATCGTATTTGTCCAATGAATACCCTTTAATCATCTGCATTTTTTCTTGGTGTAGCAATTTTAATGACCAGTAGTGTAGCATTCGAATTTTAAAGGACTGCAAGGCACGCAGCCCCACGTGGTTTCCCAGTGGCTCCCGGACTGCATAGAAGGCTTCTTTTCCTCGCCACCAGAACGTTGCGTAGCGCTGACGTCCACACATCGGCGGCGCGTTTGCAATGGTGCCAACATCACAGAAACAGGACCATGGACGAGTGGCGTCAAGTGTTCATCTCGGATGAGAACGTATTCAGTCTGATTCTGCACATGCTATCATATATGAAATGAGAACAAATAATGAACTCAGGAAAACGATCGAACGTGATGCTTTCGTGGTTAGCATGTTACGGTGTTAGAAATACTGTTGCATGGACGTATTAACCTCCATATCTTTGAACACAGCACACTCACCGGCCAACATTACTGTGTGTCATACTGCACCACTGGCCGGAAAGTAGCAGCTGCCGAACAAAGAAATTACCATCTGGTGCATAGGATACCTTTGACCCCATAACACAAACGGTTGCGTTTCGAGTGGTGCTGTGAATGGGAACCATGGAGGCTGATGAATGGCGTCGCATAACGTTCAGCGTGAACTGCTGATCTGCCCTACTGCGCACGACCATTGTTGACGACTATGGCGGCATACTAGGTAGAGTTCTCATTCCAATGGTTCAAATGGCTCTGAGCACTATGGGGCTTAACATCTGAGGTCATCAGTCCCCTAGAACTTAGAACTACGTAAACCTAACTAACCTAAGGACGTCACACACATCCATGCCCGAGGCAGGATTCAAACCTGCGACCGTAGCAGCCACGTGGTTTCAAACTGAAGCGCCTAGAACCTCTCGGCCACCGTGGCCGGCAGCGTTCTCATTCTTGAAATGTTTTGGAGATGCGTGGTAAGCCATGAGGTGTGGTTTCAGGTTATAGTTGTTAGTGATTGAGGGAACTCTGTTTGCACAATATGAGATCATGGACACCCTACGTCCTCATGTGTTACCTCTCAAGTGGCAGTATCGTGGCGCCATCTTTTTTACTGGACAGTGCTCGTCCACCCATGGCACGTTATTCTATGAAATGTCTGATTGATGCTGAGGTATTCCCATGGCCAACATGATCCCCAGATCTGTCTCGAATGAAACATGTGCTGGACTAGCTCATACAGTAACTCCATCTCGATGCCAGTACCCGGGATATCACGGATCAATAGCTCTGGACCAGCCTACCTCAGAAGAATCCTTTATGGTACCCTCCCCAACCCAATCAGTACACAATTCCAGGTCAGACGGGCTGCAACGTCTTATTGATAAGTGGGCTCACGGTGTCAAATTCTTTGAAATCACTGCACTAACATCACATCTCAACTCTTGACGTTTCATATCCGTTCCTCTTCCCACTCCTTTCGCTTCTTTTTGTCAGGCGGCGTGTATTGTAAACAGTAACTGCCCTAGCGATTTCCTTGTGTTACTATTAGATTTCGTTCCGTTAAGAGAATTATGTGCATTTCCATCAACAGGAAAGTCCTGAAAGCAGTCAAAAATTTGGTCCAATATTTGGTGCAGTTATGGAGCTGTGGTGTAGGGGTAAGGGTTTGGTTGGATAAGAAGAAGAGGCAGGATGGTAGGACATCTCTCAGGGAATAACTTCCATGGTACTAGAGGGAGTTGTAGAGGGTAAAAATGGCAGAAGGAGGCAGATTAGGATACATCCAGCAAATAATTGAGGACGCAGGTTTCAAGGCTACTCAGCGATGAAAAGATTGTCACACGAGAGGATTCGTGGTTGGCGGTATCCAATAAGTCAGAGACAAGAACAGACACCAATGGTGATCTAGCAGCTCTCGAAGAATGAAACTACAGTGAAATAGAATCTTTGTAGCCATTTACAGGTGTTTATAAAGATCAACGGGGACAGTTGAAAATGTGTCCCCCCACCGGCACTCGAACCCAGGACCTCCTGCTTACGTGGCAGACGCTTTGTCGGACTGAGCCTTCGAGGACACAGACGATACTGTGACTGCAAGGACTTATCTCTCATTTCCAACTTACTGTCCACACACTACATTAGTAGTGTCCCTGCCCATGGGGCACAGGTTTTGTTGGGTTGGCAGAAGAGCCAACACCGCGTTACTAGAGGAGGCCGAAAGGCACGCGTTTTAGCTCACGCAGACTGGCGTGAGGAGGGAAGAACTATACTGACGTGAGGTCTGGAACATGACAAGGAATTAGAAATCAGAAAGCGGACGTAATTACTTTTATAACTTTAATCCATTAATGATGAACGTCGCTCTTGACGGTACATGATTCACAATATTATCTGTTCAGAAGTCATAGTAACTGAATATGGCGCCTTGCTAGGTCGTAGCAAATGACGTAGCTGAAGGCGATGCTAAACTGTCGCCTCTGCAAATGAGAGCGTATGTAGTCAGTGAACAATCGCTAGCAAAGTCGGCTGTACAACTCGGGCGAGTGCTAGGGAGTCTCTCTAGACTAGACCTGCCGTGTGGCGGCGCTCGGTCTGCTATTACTGATAGTGGCGACACGCGTGTCCGACGTATAGTAACGGACCGCGGCCGATTTAAAGGCTACCACCTAGCAAGTGTGGTGTCTGGCGATGACACCACAGGTTTTCAACTGTCCCCGTTGATATTTATCAACTCCTGTAAGCAGCTCCAAAGGTCTGTATTTCACTGCAATTTCATAAAAACTTTTGGTGCGTAAGTCTAAGGGATGCCCGCCTCTAGTACAGGAACATGACATCAGTGTAGTCTCCGATGTTTACTGCCCTCTGCATCCATGGACGAACAGCGATGGCTGAGATTCCTGAAGTTCTGTTTGTAGAATCCTTGTTGATTCTTACAGAGGGGATCTCGGCTCTATAAAAACGTATACTGATCTGGAGTCATCAGTGTTGTGACTGCTTTGATGCTGCGCACTACAAGTTGTTCTCCTGTGCCAGCCCCTTCATCGCAGAGCAGCACATACACGCAGGTCTTCGATCATTTCTGGAATAGATTCCAGCCTCTGTGTTCCCCGACATGTTTTACCCTCTAGTACCAATGAAAGTTATTCCCTGATGTCTTAGCACATCTCCTATCATGCTGTTCCACAGACTATTTTGCAGAGTAAAGGAGGAGGCTCTGGATGCTATTGGGTACTGCAGGTTTGCCTTACAGACAGAGGTCTGCGCCGAAGGCGATGATGGGCTCCTTGGGGTCCCTGAAGGGAGGGAAGATGGTGGAGTCTGTGCCACGCAGGTCGTTGCACGGGTCGCCCCGCCACGACGACATCTTGGGCTCGCCGTTGAAGGCCACCACGCGGCCCAGGTCGTCGATGTTCTGGATGCCGCGCTTCACCCGCAGCCGCCCGGCGTCCACCGTGCCATTTTTCTGCAACATAAGATACAGGACTCACTCTACACTGTTAGTATGTTTCCACAAAACCAATGAAAAGGAACCAGACTGAATGTTGGAGTGGGACATCACTCCTACCAAATGACAGCATGACAATAACACGTTGAACATAGTGTCCCAGAAGGTTCGATGCTTGTCCTGTTCCTGTTTTTGATGATGATTACCATGGTTTTAGGATGCTAAACTGCTGGCTGATCTACACCCTCCCCATTATTTACCTAGGCAAATAAGTTCCGAAAGAAGTAAACAAGAAAAAGTTTACATTACTGGGATTTTCTTGACCTGGCTAAGGCCTTCAACAATCACAACAGTGGTTCTCCAACCAGTCATTGTCACTCGCTTGGGAGTAAGGGGATGGCGGAAGGGTGGGGGGTGGGGGGAGGTTCCCTTCAGGAGAAGGGCGGCATGGATCAGGGAAAATGTTCCGTACTTTCTTTCATGATTACTCTTTTAGTTATCGATACTGAAAGACAAATTGTTGTAAGTGATATTGTATACATAACCACCACAAAGCTCCTTAAATTCTTATTTTCTGCAAGTAATTTCGACAGCAGACTTAACAATTTTAAAATGGTGTGTGCAACTTCATAATTTTAAAATAGCAATGATTTTAAAATTATGAAGTTATGAACACAATTTTAAAATTTTTAAGTATCCTACATGGTGACATACTGTCGAAATGATTTGCAGAAAAATAAATACCGCAGCACCTTTTTGGGGGTTATATAGATAATGCCATTTGCACGTGAAATAAGGTTAGTTTTCATGTTCTCTTTCAATAATTTTAAAATCACTATTATTTTAAAATCATGAAAACACTGTACACCAATTTTTAAAATTTTAGTTTCTGATGGATAATGATGTAATTTCGAAACTACGTGCAGGAAATAAAACTTTTAGTAGTTTCGTGGCGGCTATATATAAAAGTGGCTAACGGATTTAATTTCCTGGATGCTGAGTTACACACAACAACTGAATTTAATTTGTTTATAAACGACATCTGAATTAATTAAACTTGAAAAACTTCAATATAAAAATTCTTTACAGTTAAGTAATTTTTCAGGAATATGCTTATAATGTTCCTGGTGGAAAATGAAGATTTCCTTTTGTCACAACTTCACAGAAAGTTAACTTACCCTCATGCAATGATTACTGATGAAAGGATGAAATAAAGTATGTGGAAATGGGAATGCGAGTCTCCAGTTGATGGAACCAGATACGACGAGATATCCATCTGTTAATAACAGTATAGGGAACCACTAATAAATAGTCATGTGATTATTGAAAGAGCTATTATTACCACTATTATTAAATGTAGTTAAAATTCATTTTACTTGCATATTATATTCATATTGCGGGCATTAAATCCGTTTTGTACTGTCTAAATTTGTAGCATAAAGTAATTTAAATTTAAATTATGCACAAATTTCAAAAAAATATACAAGTGCAGTTCAAGTACGATTGTATTCATAACTTAACCATTTCACAATTAACGTCATGATGTAACTCTTTCACGATTAATGCTGGTCTGTTTAAAATATAAGATTTACAAAAAATGTGATAAATATTATGAAAGTAATGAATTACTGAAGAAATGTTGAAAATGACATTGAAATTATTAATAAATATTTTTGTAGATACAAAAATTTAATTTCCCTTATTATAAACTTTTTGTGCATTAAAAAGTTCCCGTTTATGCAATTGTGACTGTGCCTCTGCATTGTCATTTAAACGAGGGTTGGAACTTAAATAGTGGGCAATGTTTATTTACAACTTATACAATATAGATAAATGTTTCCAAAAACCTGTCTTTCAGAGTAGTCACCAGAATTGTGTATAACCAGTTGTCAGTGATGTGGAACTCATAGGATAGCTTTAGCAGCGCCAGTTGTGTTGATAGTTCGAGAGGAGCGGTCTATTTCCCGAATCTCTGTAACAGTTCTGAAACGAATGCCAAGAAGTGCTTCCTTCATCTTATGAATGAAGTTGAAATCACAAGGGCTTAAGTCCTGGGACTGTGGTGGATTGCGGGCTGTGTTCCAAAAATGAACAGCTTAGAGGATGAAGCGGCGACACTTTCTGCAGGATCCGCCCATCACTTTGTACGACGATGCCCGGTCTCTTGTGGCACGAACCTGTGACCGATTTGTTCGATCGATGGGGCTTGATTCCTGAGATGAAGGAACCACTTTATCGCATTCGTTTCAGAACTGTTACAGAGATTCGTCAGGCAGCAGACCGCTCCACTCCATGTATCAACACATCTGGCACTGCTAAATGTGTCCTACGACTTTCACATTGCTGGCAAGGGGTTGTATCAATGCTGGTGACTACTATCAAGGACAGGAGAACATTGAAACATGTGTCTGCTTTGTGAAAGCTGTAAATAAATATATGCCACTACTAAAGTTACAACCCCCGTGCCTGAGGAACCTTGACAACATTTTAATCTACGGTGAAGATGAGGGCGCAGGCTACCATTCTAAGGCGGCACGTAGGCGCTGATTTGAAAAAGGTTCGGAGCCACCAACTGAAAAAAATTACATATGAAATCAGAATTTTTTGGTGCGAAGGCATCCCCTTGCATGAATGGAGCCATACCTCAACATCAGAAAACAGAGGGTTACATTAACATAAGACACTATCGAATGAGACTAAATTCGGAGTGGTTAACCATGGAATATGGTATCCCACATGGCTCAGTATTTGGCCCAGTCTAGTTATTGACCTACACAGATCATATACCAGTGGTATCGAAGAAGTCTACAAAAACTATGGCGTATGCTGCTAACACAAGCGTACTGATACAGGGCTCAATGAGATGTATAAGAGACACAGCCAGGAATATACAAGAATAGCACACTCTCAGCACTGACGTAATGTGCCAGAAAGCCTGTGATATTAGTATGCCTTCGAATGGTGACTATTATGTACTAGAGAAAGTCAGCAAATCTACCAACTGACTCAAAGGGTAAACAAATGAATCTCGAATGAGGACGAAATTGAATACAATGTCCCGTGAGCACACTTTTCCTCGTAACCAACATAAATTATTTACCATGGATACTGCAGGACGCTTCTAAACTGTCACACCTGATGATACAAGTACAGTGATAAGGGATCCAAATGCATTCCTACCAGACATAGCCATGAGAATAATGGCTGACAACTGGCTTACCGCGAAAAAATAGCCCTTGTTCTTAGAAACAACTTCCACTACGGAATTCTAGACCCAGATCTTACTCATGGGCGCTAGAAGCAGAGGTCAGTGGGTACACGCAAAATAAAACTATCCGTCTGAAAGTTATAGTCATCATGATCGAGAACTGACTGATGGGGCACCGGCAGGTGAGGAAGTTAAAGAAATATCTCACTTACTCCTGCTTTGTATTTATAAATGTCTCTTTCTCAGTGGACCTGCAGACAGGTTTACTAGTGTATTTGGTGTGCTTTCACGTGATACTATCTTCTGAGCACGATCTTCCGGGGCAATGCTGCTTAGGTCAAGAATAAATTTATTTTACAGACTCGTCAGTACTGAAGTCATGTAAAGTGGATGACCGAACTTCTTGCAGAAGTCTGTGCGGTGATCCAGGGGTCTTACAGTCACACGTTAATACATGTACTCCCGCATGGAATTCGCGATTAATAATAAGAGTGCATTCAGCATCAGCTGCGAAATGAACATGCAAATTGGAAGGAATACATAGAAAATGTTGTGGGGAAGGCTAACCAAAGGCTGCCTTTCATTGACAGGACGCTAAGAAAACGTTAACATATCTACTAAATACGCTACGCTTGTCCGTCCTCTTTTAGAATACTGGTGCGCGGTGTGGGATCCTTACCAGATAGAACTGACGGAGTACATCGAAAAAGTTCAAAGAAAGGCAGCACGTTTTGCATTATCGCCAAATATGGGAGAGTAGGCTGAAGTTCAAGACATTAGTCAGGAAGAATCAATACGCAAAGAAGTGGGATACGGAAGTACTAAGGAATGACGAGATATGTTTGAAGTTCTCTAACGCTATAGATACAGCAATAAGGAATAGCGCAGTAGGCAGTACAGTTGAGGAGGAATGGACATCTCTAAAAAGGGCCATCACAAAAGTTGGGAAGGAAAACGTAGGTACAAAGAAGGTAGCTGCGAAGAAACAATGGGTAACAGAAGAAATACTTCAGTTGACTGATGAAAGGAGGAAGTACAAACATGTTCCGGGAAATTCAGGAATACAGAAATACAAGTCGCTGAGGAATGAAATAAATAGGAAATGCAGGGAAGCTAAGACGAAATGGCTGCAGGGAAAATGTGAAGAAATCGAAAAAGATATGATTGTCGGAAGGACAGACTCAGCATACAGGAAAGTCAAAACTACCTTTGGTGACATTGAAAGCAACGGTGGTAACATTAAGAGTGCAACGGGAATTCCACTGTTAAATGCAGTGGAGAGAGCAGATAGGTGGAAAGAATACATCGAAAGCCTCTATGAGGGTGAGGATTTGTCTGATGTGATAGAAGAAGAAACAGGAGTCGATTTAGAAGAGATAGGGGATCCAGTATTAGAATCGGAATTTAAAAGAGCTTTGGAGGACTTACGGCCAAATAAGGCAGAAGGGATAGATAACATTCCATCAGAATTTCTAAAATCATTGGGGGAAGTGGCAACAAAACGACTATTCACGTTGGTGTGTACAATATATGAGTCTGGCGATATACTATCTGACTTTCGGAAAAGCATCATCCACACAATTCCGAAGACGGCAAGAGCTGACAATTGCGAGAATTATCGCACAATCAGCTTAACAGCTCATGCATCGAAGTTGCTTACAAGAATAATATACAGAAGAATGGAAAAGAAAACTGAGAATGCGCTAGGTGACGATCAGTTTGGCTTTAGGAAAAGTAAAGGGACGAGAGAGGCAATTCTGACGTTACGGCTAATAATGGAAGCAAGGCTAAAGAAAAATCAAGACACTTTCATAGGATTTGTCGACCTGTAAAAAGCGTTCGACAATATAAAATGGTGCAAGCTGTTCGAGATTCTGAAAAAAGTAGGGGTAAGCTATAGGGAGAGACGGGTCATATACAATATGTACAACAACCAAGAGGGAATAATAAGAGTGGACGATCAAGAACGAAGTGCTCGTATTAAGAATGGTGTAAGACAAGGCTGTAGCCTTTCGCCCCTACTCCCTACTCTTCAATCTGAACATCGAGGAAGCAATGATGGAAATAAAAGAAAGGTTCAGGAGTGGAATTAAAATACAAGGTGAAAGGATATCAATGATACGATTCGCTGATGACATTGCTATCCTGAGTGAAAGTGAAGAAGAATTAAATGATCTGCTGAACGGAATGAACAGTCTAATGAGTACACAGTATGGTTTGAGAGTAAATCGGAGAAAGACGAGAGTAATGAGAAGCAGTAGAAATGAGAACAGCGAGAAACTTAACATTATTGATGGTCACGAAGTCAATGAAGTTAAGGAATTCTGCTACCTAGGCAGTAAAATAACCAATGACGGACGGAGCAAGGAGGACATCAAAAGCAGACTCGCTATGGCAAAAAAGGCATTTCTGGCCAACAGATGTCTACTAATATCAAATACCGGCCTTAATTTGAGGAAGAAATTTCTGAGGATGTACGTCTGGAGTACTGCATTGTATGGTAGTGAAACATGGACTGTGGGAAAACCGGAACAGAAGAAAATCGAAGCATTTGAGATGTGGTGCTATGGACGTATGTTGAAAATTAGGTGGACTGATAAGGTAAGGAATGAGGAGGTTCTACGCAGAATCGGAGAGGAAAGGAATATGTGGAAAACACTGATAAGGAGAAGGGACAGGATGATAGGACATCTGCTAAGACATGAGGGAATGACTTCCATGGTACTAGAGGGAGCTGTAGAGGGCAAAAAGTGTAGAGGAAGACAGAGATTGGAATATGTCAAGCAAATAATTGAGGACGTAGGTTGCAAGTGCTACTCTGAGATGAAGAGGTTAGCACAGGAAAGGAATTCGTGGCGGGCCGCATCAAAAAAAAGGAAAAAAAAGGGAGAGTGTCACAGAAATGATACAAGATTAAAGAAAGGCATTTTTCGTTGCGACGGAATCTTCTCACGAAATTCCAATCACAACCTTTCTCCTCCGAATGCGAAAGTATTTTCTCGGTGCAATGGCAAATGGTGTTTTGTCGATATGCTGTTTACATTTTGAGCAAAATATTTCGACAGCAGACGCAGCCGCCTTCTTCAGGCGCTGCGAGTTTAGCTGTTATGCGTACTCGCTGCGTGAACCTCAACCAGGTTGCAAACTAGTGTTCGTCTGACACCGGTATTTGTAGTCAAGCTCGATTCTCGAAATCCGCTAAGCAGGGAACCTATACACAGAGAGTGGTGAAACCGCACGTGATTGGCTGATCAGCTGAGACGCCATTGTCTTCCATTGGAGTCTCTCGTTTCCTATGTTCCCAGTGCTTCCTGCAGTTGGACTATCGGAAAACTGTTTCAGTCTTAGCATACCATGTCTGCAGATTTCTTGCCTTTGGAAGAAAATAGTGTATTTGAAATCTTCTGAGCAGTGTTATCCATAAAACATTTCTCCACTATGTCGTAATGCCGCTTGTAGGTCTGCAAGATACATTCAAGATTATAAATACACGAAGTGCATTCGCAGTTCCGAATATGAAATACTATCAGCTGTATAATGGGACGATGACTGAAAATTTGCATGCATGCATGTCGGAAGGTACATTACATCGTAATGCAGAATAACACAGGCAGTGCAATATCGTATTTATGCGCTGACACCGAGCAAGCGATTTTCAAGTAAAGTGTCTCCCTATACGGGAGTATACATAATGGATGTACGAGTACAGGTTGTAGACACATGGCTGACGACGTATGGAACTTTGTATCTGGCCGCGAATCGTGCACGGATAGCCGAATAGCCTGTCGGCACGGTAGCTAAGCGTGTTCAGTCAGAGGGCTAGCTGCTCCCTGCAATAAAAAAACTGAGAGACTGGATCAAAGATGAGCTTGAACGGCTGTCAAATGGCCGTCCGCCATGAACAAATGCAACGAACATTAACGAACAAAATGAGATAAATAAAAAAAAAGAAAGAAATCGTGAGGCGACCGCTCGTTATAAGCGAGAAATCCGTGTTCGAATCCTGGTCGGGCACAAATCTTCATTCTCATATTTTCATTATACAGTTGATGGTAGTCCATATTCGCAATTGAGAATAGATTTCACCTATTTCATGACGGCTGTAGTCGCCGCAGAGCATGTCCGAATTTACATTACATCGTAATTCAGAATAACACAGACGGTGCAATATCGTAAGTTACAAATCGTGCTGTCGGCAGTTCGATTCTCGCTATCACTAAATTATTTATTTATTTACTTTTATTTGAATTGAATTTATCGGACTGAAATGTACATTAACAAACTCTGGATCACAGTTTCCGAAACGAAACCTCTGTTATTGCGTATACTCGCATTTTCATGCGATTAGTAGTTAAACAGGAAAAGATTGTACCCAGTTGTTTTACTATACTCGCACTCTTTCTCTTTTCTAAACATCGTTACTGAAGTATTTCTTTTGGGTTTTTCCAGCATACGACGGTTTCTAGATCCAAAATGATCTCATCTAGAATATATTAACTGGAAAGGGAAAAACTATGTAAAGGTTAGAGGCTACTAACTTCAATAATGCACGTCCGAATAGGGCACTCTGAAATCGATTCACACTACCTGATCCATTCCCATTTTTTCCGGAAAGTTGTAATAAATGACTAACACACTGTAGCAAGCCACGCTTTAATTTATTCCACATTAAATTAGTGTAGTCATATACTAAATAACAAGCTGGAACTCCTGCTATAATGTGAGTGTCAAACACATGTCTTGTGATACTCAACAAATTCTGGCAAAAATACGAGGGTTGGCAACTATTTATTTACAGCTCGTACAAAATACATACGTGTTTCAAAGTTTTACTGACCTCCAAAGTAGTCACCAGCATTGTGTATAACCCGTTGCCAGCGGTGTGGAAGTCGTAGGATACTCTTAGCAGTGCCAGTTGTGTTGACAGTTCGAGCGGCGCGGTCTATTGCCCGATGAATTTGTAGCAGTTCTGAAGCGAATGCCGTGAAGTGTTTCCCTCAGTTTAGAAATCGAATTGAACTCACGGCGGCTTAAGTGAGGGGAGTGCAGTAGGTGGTATAGCACTTAGCAGCCCCATCAGTCATACAAATCAGTAACAGCTTGCACAGTACGTGCTTGACCATTGTCCTGCAAAATAATGGTCAGGTCTTGTAGAAAGTGTTATCACTTCTGTCTCTCTGCTGTTCATTTTTGGAACACAACCTACGACTAGCTTAGAGACAGTCAGTCATATTATCTGTGGTCTAACGAGCACTGGCAACTCCTTCTCGCTATATAGGCTCTCTACCACTAAGCCCTTGATGCTCTTTTGTTTCTCAGGTATCGTAGTAATATTCAGTGAAACGCAATTTCTCTCAGAGTTTTCCGACTCTGGTGGATGCGATGGCCGACGGTCACCAAATCTTTGCTTAAAGTGCAACCGCCATTACTTTCTGTTAGGTTTTCTGTTACCTTTATTTCGGGAGACTCCTTAATTATTCTGTCTCAGAACATGGAGTTTGCAGCACGATATTCATTTCAGCGTTTTCATTCCACGCAGTGTCCGCCCCTGGTAGCTGAGTGGTCAGCGGGACGGAATGTCAAACGTAAGGGCCCAGGTTCGATTCCCGGCTGGGTAGGAGATTTTCTCCGCTCAGGGACTGGGTGTTGTCCTAATCATCATCATTTCATCCCCATCGACGCGCAAGTCGCCAAAGTGGCGTCAAATCGAAATACTTGCACCCAGCGAACGGTCTACCCGACGGGAGGCCCTAGTCACACGACATTATTACGAGGCCTGTTCAGAAAGTAAGCTCCGATTGATTGCCAAATTGAAACCACAGTGAACATCAGAAATGTTTTACTTGTAACAATTAGCTACACTTTTCAGCTACTTCTCTACGTAGTCGCCGTTCTGACTTAGACTTTTGTCATAGCGTTGTACCAACTTTTCAATAGCCTCATCATAGAAGGCAGCCGCCAGTGCTTTCCGCCAATTCTCCACGCTGGCCTACACCTCGTTGTCTGTGTCAAAATGTTGTCTTCAAAGACAGCGGTTCATGTGACCAGAGATGAAACTCAGGGGGAGACAATTGCGGACTGTATTGTGGGTAATCTCACATTTCCATTTGAAAACGATGCAGGAGCATCGTCATTGCCCCTGCAGAATGCGGCTGAGAATTGTCTTGAAGAAGAAACAGCACGACAGTTATGTAATGTTAGCTGCATAGCTTCAGGCGAAATTTCTCACCAGGCCCTCGTACTTGGCGGCAGACACTATTTTCTAGACATCTTTACGCACTCACTGCGAGCTCAGAAATGAGAAGAGCGACGTGATGCTAACTGGGGTTATACTAGAGACACTACCCAACACATCTGTGCAAAGCTTTATCGGATTTTCATAGTCGTTTCCATTTCGCGACCGATCGGAGCTTACTTTCTGAACGCCCCTCGTATTATATATTCCAAGCAGTGCTCGGCGACATATGATTTACTTCGTTGTTCTAATCGGCTATATCGCTGATTTTCCGTGCATATTTTCTGGACTGTTCTGATAGTCTGCTCCACGTAAGACGTGCCACTTCTGCATGGAATGCATCCGGCTTTGGTATACGTTTTTTATCTTTGGATGGGAGCGAAATACACTGGACGCCATATTGCCGTAGGAGTCTATCGATTTTCCGGATATTTGGGCATCATAAGGTGGATAAGCAGGCTTAGCAACAGAATCAGTACGATTATATGCCTTTTGTAAGGTACTGAAGGAAAGAATTAACCTAAGACCCATATTTCATATCTCGACGGAACTAGATACCAGCTGGCAAAATTCATCCAGTTCAGAAAAAAACAGACCACCTTGAACGGCTAGAGGTAGGACGTTCATATTCACAGGACCTGTACATTACTATGTTCTGCGGAAATGTTTAGCGTTTCAGTTACCTCGGTTCAGCATGTGTCCTGTTGCCTAGTAGGTACAAGGTTCGCCATGGGCCCTGGTAATTTGTTCCACTCGTAATGGCATCGACGTGTAAAAAGAGCGAATGGTGTCCTGTGTTACAGCCATCCGTACTGCATTCGCCTGGCTCCAAAGTTCATCTCTGGTGGCTGACATTGGGTCACAGGGCTGCACCCGTGGTTTCACCATATCTCACACGTTTTCGATTGGCGACAAGTCTGGTGGTGTAGCGCGGCAGAGCAACAAGGTCACATCCTGTGACACCAAGAAGGCGCGTGTTCCTGTAGTGGTCGTGCATTGTCTTGCTGAAAAACGGCGAGTGTGGTGTCCTGCAGAGGGGGTGCTGTTACGGGTCGCAGCACGTAATTCACGTATGTCACACAGGTCACAGTGCTCTGAACAGCCACCAGTTGTGATTTGTGGTTGTACCCAATAGCACCCGTCATCATGGGGCTTTGAGTTGCCGCTGTACGTCTTGTGCATTCATTGTAACGCCGCTCCCACTGTCTGCAGTGTATGGCGGGTCGTGGCCCATCGAACATAAGCCGTTGTGAGGTGGAGGTTACACCATTAAGTTAAGTAACGGTTTAGACTTTGTACGTATGTACTGTTTGTGTTTCCCTTTTTTCGTTTATAAATGTATAGCCATGGTGTTTTTTTAATCATTGACAAAGGTCTTCTTAGGCAACTGTGGGTTTTATTGTTCTGAAGAAGGTGTAGTTATCTACGCCGAAACCTAGGTAAACACTAGGTGCTTTTTTCGCAGTCGAGGCGGGTTTCTAGTTTTTTAATATATTAAGCAACGACTGCTGACGCGCTGCAATGTCGAAGGTTCTTAAAAACCTAAATTCGCTTATCTGCCTTATACTGCACCAATAACTGGAACGATCGGTAGACTTCTACGGAAAAGTGGCAGCCAGTGTATTTTTCTCCCTTTAGTGATGGTGTTGTTGTTGTGATCTTCAGCCCTGAGACTGGTTTGATGCAGCTCTCCATGCTACTCTATCCTGTGCAAGCTTCTTTATCTCCCAGTACGTACTGCAGCCTACATCCTTCTGAATCTGCTTAGTGTATTCATCTCTTGGTCTCCCTCTACGATTTTTACCCTCCACGCTGCCCTCCAATACTAAACTTGTGAACCCTTCATGCCTCAGAACATGTGCTACCAACCGATCCCTTCTTCTAGTCAAGTTGTGCCACAAGCTCCTCTTCTCCCCAATCCTATCCCATACCTCCTCATTAATTGTGTGATCTACCCATCTAATCTTCAGCATTCTTCTGTAGCACCACATTTCGAAAGCTTCTATTCTCTTCTTGTCCAAACTATTTATCGTCCATGTTTCACTTCCATACATGGCTACACTCCATAAAAATACTTTCAGAAACGACTTCCTGACACTTAAAGCTATGATGGTAGAAAGTATTAAAGGTTCACTTTTTGGAAAACTGTAAGCGTCTCCCACTCCAGGGCGTAAGTTTAAATTTGGCACAAAGCTGCCTACAGCCTTCCTCTGCGATGGTACGAAAGCGTGTAACCTGCGACATCACCCCCTGAGCTCGACGTCGCTTCAGACAGAAAGATGTCGACACATGCGAACAAAGCTCAGAAGTTCATGTTACCTGTGAGACTGGTTAATGATATCACAATGTAACCGAATTTTACCCCAGTTCTGTTCAATGCCAGGTGGACGTGTCATCCGATGGCAAGTTCGTCACAGCCCCTATTACCTACATTTCACCACTCCTTTCGACGCCTCTGTGACGGATTCATGCGGATTTCTTAAGGGTGGTCGAGGAAAACATTTTAAACACACCGCCTCTGAGAATCGACGAGAAAAGGCCTAAGGGCTTAAATGAAGGTCAGTGTTTGTGCTGTGCTGATCGACATTAACGCTGACGTGGCCATATTTACTATACACTGAAGGCCCAAAGAAACTGGTATAGGCATGGGTATTCAAACACAGAGATACGTAAACAGGCAGAATAAGGCGCTGCCTGCGATCGGCAACACTTATATTAGACAACAAATGTCTGGTGCCGTTGTTAGATCAGTTATTGCTGCTACAATGGCAGGTTATAAAGATTTAAGTGAGTTTCGATGTGGTGTTATAGTCGCCGCACGAGCGATGAGATGCAGCATCTCCGAGGTAGCGATGAAGTGAGGATTTTTCGGTGCGAGCATTTCAAGAGTCTACCGTGAATAGCAGGAACCCGGTAACACATCAAATCTCCGACATCGCTGCGGCCGGGGAAAGATCCTGCAAGAACGGGACCAACGACGACTGAAGAGAATCGTCAACGTGACAGAGGTGCAACCTTTCCGCAAATTGCTGCAGATTTCAGTCTCGGACCATCAAGACGTGTCAGCATGCGAACAATTGAACGAAACACCATCGATATGGGCTTTCCGAACCGAAAAGGAACTCGTGTACCCTTGATAACTGCACAACAAAAAGCTTTACGCCTCGACTGGGCCCCTCAACACCGCCTTTAGACTGTTGATCACTCGAAACATGTTGCCTGGTCGGCCGAGTCTCGTTTCAAATTGTATCGAGCGGATGGGCGTGTACGGGTATGGAGACAACCTCATGAACCCACGGTCCCTGGTTGACAGCAGGGGATTGTTCAAGCTGGCGGAGGCTTTGTAATGGTGTGTGGCGTGTGCAGTTGCAGTGACGTGGGACTCCTGATAAGTCTCGATACGACTCTGACAGGTGACACGTACGTAAGCATCCTCTCTGAATCCTTGCATCCATTCATGTCCATTGTGCATTCCGACGGACTTAGGCAGTTCCAGCAGGACAATGATACACCCCACACGTCCAGAATTGCTACAGAGTGGGTCCAGGAATACTCTTATGAGTTCAGACACTTCCGCTGGCCACCAAGCTCGCCAGACATGAACGTTTATTGAGCGTACCAGGGATGTCTTGTAACTTGCTGTCCACAAGAGATCTCCACCACCTCGTACTCCTACGGATGTATAGACGGCCCTGCAGGATTCGTCGTGTCAGTTCCCTCCAGCACTACCACAGCATTAGTCGAGTCCATGCCACGTCGTGTTGCGGCGCTTCTGCATGCTCGCGGGGACCCTACGCGATATTAGGCAAGTGTACCAGTTTCTTTGCCTCTTCAGTGTGGTATAAACGGCGCATGCCTCGCCTTTCGTTAAACGTAGAGTGAACACGAATTGAGCGACGCTACGTTCAAAAGTCAAGTGTGCTGCTGCAGTTTAGTCCACAGGCGAGTCTAAGGTTACGTATAAAATCGATGTGTGCGCGGGTGACAGAAGCCAACCTGTTGAACAGGAAGAGCCCATAGTCTCTTGGGTTACACGCACCGCTCCTGCCTTTCAACGTTCTCCAATCGTAGAGAATGGGCTAGACAGGTTCACCGGATACCTAGCCCTGCAGCCAAGCTCTGCATGTCGAGCTAAGATACGGCAGCTGTCGCATGCCGTCATGGAGTGGAGCGAGATAGGAGTGACGGGTGCTACTACACAGTTACACCTATCGTGGGAAATTGCGAACTTGTGTTCTGTATGGCTACTGTAATGAAAGATAGGTCACCCTTCGACCTGCTCACGAAACCTCGTATTTTGTTAATAATGATGTGGGAGAACCTCTTAACACTGTACTGTCGCCGGTTGGGGTAGCCGAGCGGTTCTAGGCGCTACAATCTGGAACCGCGCGACCGATACGGTCGCAGGTTCAAATCCTGCCTCGGGCATGGATGTGTGTGATGTCCTTAGGTTAGTTAGGTTTAAGTAGTTAGAAGTTCTAGGGGACTGATGACCTCAGAATGGCTCTGAGCACTATGGGACTCAACGATGACCTCAGAAGTTAAGTCCTATAGTGCTCAGAGCCATTTGAATCCTGCCTCGGGCATGGATGTGTGTGATGTCCTTAGCTTAGTTAGGTTTAAGTTGTTCTAAGTTCTAGGGGACTGATGACCTCAGATGTTAAGGGGGATAGGACGTCGAACGGGCTGAATTGGAGCAGGAGAGACACCACAGGACATTTTAATGTCCACCGTCTATACTTTTACAAATAAATTCATAAAACGTTGTCAGGATGACCAGGAAGGATACACGATTCACACTCATAGCAGTGGAAGTTCAGAAACATACCAAAATTAAATTCTTTTTACATGTGAAATCCCATCATTTTTTCACTTACTATTGGCTGCATTTGTTGATATAGGTACACTTTTCTTCATAAGTAAGAGAGATTTTTCGATGAATTTTGCACAGCATACAAATCATACTTACAGGTGTATGAACCTCTAGAATTTTCCAAATCTGTTAGAAACTGCGGTAAAAATCGACATATTTAACAATAAACTTTGAGTTTTTTCTACACATGAAATTTAAAATGTAACAGCTCACTCATTTTATCATAAATTAAATACACTCCTGGAAATGGAAAAAAGAACACATTGACACCGGTGTGTCAGACCCACCATACTTGCTCCGGACACTGCGAGAGGGCTGTACAAGCAATGATCACACGCACGGCACAGCGGACACACCAGGAACCGCGTCCGCCCCGGTAGCTGAGTGGTCAGCGTGACAGACTGTCAATCCTAAGGGCCCGGGTTCGATTCCCGGCTGGGTCGGAGATTTTCTCCGCTCAGGGACTGGGTGTTGTGTTGTCCTAATCATCATCATTTCATCCCCATCGACGCGCAGGTCGCCGAAGTGGCGTCAAATCGAAAGACCTGCACCAGGCGAACGGTCTCCCCGACGGGAGGCCCTAGCCACACGACATTTCCATTTACCAGGAACCGCGGTGTTGGCCGTCGAATGGCGCTAGCTGCGCAGCATTTGTGCACCGCCGCCGTCAGTGTCAGCCAGTTTGCCGTGGCATACGGAGCTCCATCGCAGTCTTTAACACTGGTAGCATGCCGCGACAGCGTGGACGTGAACCGTATGTGCAGTTGACGGACTTTGAGCGAGGGCGTGTAGTGGGCATGCGGGAGGCCGGGTGGACGTACCGCCGAATTGCTCAACACGTGGGGCGTGAGGTCTCCACAGTACATCGATGTTGTCGCCAGTGGTCAGCGGAAGGTGCACGTGCCCGTCGACCTGGGACCGGACCGCAGCGACGCACGGATGCACGCCAAGACCGTAGGATCCTACGCAGTGCCGTAGGGGACCGCACCGCCACTTCCCAGCAAATTAGGGACACTGTTGCTCCTGGGGTATCGGCGAGGACCATTCGCAACCGTCTCCATGAAGCTGGGCTACGGTCCCGCACACCGTTAGGCCGTCTTCCACTCACGCCCCAACATCGTGCAGCCCGCCTCCAGTGGTGTCGCGACAGGCGTGAATGGAGGGACGAATGGAGACGTGTCGTCTTCAGCGATGAGAGTCGCTTCTGCCTTGGTGCCAATGATGGTCGTATGCGTGTTTGGCGCCGTGCAGGTGAGCGCCACAATCAGGACTGCATACGACCGAGGCACACAGGGCCAACACCCGGCATCATGGTGTGGGGAGCGATCTCCTACACTGGCCGTACACCACTGGTGATCGTCGAGGGGACACTGAATAATGCACGGTACATCCAAACCGTCATCGAACCCATCGTTGTACCATTCCTAGACCGGCAAGGGAACTTGCTGTTCCAACAGGACAATACACGTCCGCATGTATCCCGTGCCACCCAACGTGCTCTAGAAGGTGTAAGTCAACTACCCTGGCCAGCAAGATTTACGGATCTGTCCCCCATTGAGCATGTTTGGGACTGGATGAAGCGTCGTCTCACGCGGTCTGCACGTCCAGCACGAACGTTGGTCCAACTGAGGCGCCAGGTGGAAATGGCATGGCAAGCCGTTCCACAGGACTACATCCAGCATCTCTACGATCGTCTCCATGGGAGAATAGCAGCCTGCATTGCTGCGAAAGGTGGATATACACTGTACTAGTGCCGACATTGTGCATGCTCTGTTGCCTGTGTCTATGTGCCTGTGGTTCTGTCAGTGTGATCATGTGATGTATCTGACCCCAGGAATGTGTCAATAAAGTTTCCCCTTCCTGGGACAATGAATTCACGGTGTTCTTATTTCAATTTCCAGGAGTGTATATTCTAGAGTTTCATACACCTGTAAGTATGGTTTATATGCTATGAAAAATTCATTGACGAATCTCTCTCACTTATGAAGAACAGTGTACTTGAGATTGCTGAAAACACGGTACACAGGTATTTTGGAGTATTTAGAAGTGAAAATAAGATGAAAGTTCAGATGTAAAAAAATTTATTTTGTTATGTTTTTGAACTTCCATTGCTATAAGTGCGAATCCTGAATGCTTCCTGGTTATAATGACGAAGTTTTATGAATTTATTTGCAAAAGTATAGACACTGGAAATTAAAATGTCCTGTGGTGCTTCTCCTGCTCCAAGTCGGCCTGTTTGACGTCCTACGCCCCTTAAGTCCCATAGTGCTCAGAGTCATTTGAACTATTTTTGAACTGAACTGTCACTATATAACCAAACATTTTATTGTCAACTTTCAGAAAATATTGGAATTTCTCGAGAGAGCAAAATCACTTTGTGTGTTATCGCCTTCGCAACGAACAACTGATTGGCGAAGCTTTTGTGCCAAACAGCTGAGTTCTGAGGAAGGGCCGATCAGAATGGATCGATTACACTGCGCGTGAAAGATTTCGACTGCGATAGCGACTCTGGGAGCAAAGCGGAGTGTAATTGAGTTTAGGAACGTGTGACTTGGATGTCGAATTGTTATCAATATTTCCTAATCAGTTTGCAAACGAGAAATAACTGCATTTTTGTCTATAAGAATGATTTGTAACTTTGCGTGTGATTTCTGTGGCCGTACGAATTACTAAACAGCAGTTTTCTATTTTATCTGAAGAAATGTGCATAGTAAAAAGAAGTATCTGACATCCCTTTAGATTACGGACGTCATTCGAGCAATACTGAGGATATTCATCCCAGATGCCAGTCACGTGATTAATGCCGCAGCATGTTGCGGGACGATAGTATCGCATTTTCAATTGCTAAAAACAAGGAAACCGGATAGAACAACCCTCCTTATATCGACAGACAAATAGAGATTCCAGACGTCCTGAGTTACAACGTATATTAATAATTTTTTACTCCCTTACGTCTCGTCACAACTTAAAAAGAAGTTGCTCACGTATATTGTCAACTGAAACCATTAAACATAAAACACCACTAGCCGGTGCTTCCACCGTTCCCGAGGTACACTGCAAATTGAAAGTCGCTGGCATCACCTAGCGACTACTGTCTGTCATAAAATGGTTGAGAAATGCCTATCAGATCATAGCCCATTCCAACTTAAAACTACCACTACCCTGCAAACTGAACGGAAAAGCATGTGTAAATCCTATGTCGATAGGTAAAATATGTTGGTGGGTGCTTCTTAAGGAGGGTATCGCTAAAGCGTGCCCAGAAAATCCCTTTGGAGACTTCGGTCCTCTCATTTAAAACGCCGACGCACTCTTATTTCAGGGCACAAAAAATCTCTACCTCTTATACATTCGATAGCAACCACCCTTTTCCTTCAACGTGCAACACCCTTATGCCATCCGTAGAGATAACGGCTCGTCAGCTGTAGCAAAAGATCTCAAGAATGAGCAGCATACGTTGACGGATATAACGGAAAGCGACATAGGAATTACACATGCTTCTCCGTTCAGATTGCAGAGTAGAGGTAGTTTTAATTTAGAATGGGCTATGAACAATCTCGAACTTCTCAAAGGTTTTATGACACACAGTACTATCGTTGGTGCTGAGCACTAGGCTTAAAGTAAATACCATCGTTGCTAGGTGATGGCAGCGGCTTTCAGTTTGCAAATCTGTCTGGGGAACGGTGGAAGCACCAGCTTGCGATGTTTTACGTTTTATGGTTTGACAATGCACATGTGCAGCTTGTTTTTAAGTTGTGACGACACCTAATGGTATACAAAAATTTAAGGTAAGTTATAACTCAGGACGTCTGTTATCCTTATTTGTCTGTCTGTATAAGGAGGGTTGTGGTATCTGGTTTCATTGTTATTGCTCTTGAAAATGCGATACTGTTGTCCCGAAACATGTTTGGCAATAATCACACTATTGGCAGGTGGCTTGAGTATCCTCACTATTGCTTGAGTAACAGCTGTATGAGGCTTCACATAAATTATATGGACTTTATTATTACAGAAAAGGAGGGCCTTAGCGTGTTTCTTGGCGATTCCATTAACATCTAACAATGTCAACAGGTTGACGATACTTGAATTGTTTTCCTATACGTGTAGAGATTGTTCTGTTTAGTACTGATTACAAGTTAATGGTTCACGTGTTTATACCCGGATTATACCTACTTTGGCCGGCCGGGGTGTCCGAGCGGTTCTAGGCGCTACAGTCTGGAACCACGCGACCGCTACGGTCGCAGGTTCGAATCCTGCCTCGTGCATGGATGTGTGTGATGTCCTTAGGTTAGTTAGATTTTAGTTCTAAGTTCTAGCGAATCCTGCCTCGGGCATGGATGTGTGTGATGTCCTTAGGTTAGTTAGGTTTTAGTTCGAAGTTCTAGGGGTCTGATGACCTTAGAAGTTAAGTCCCATAGTGCTCAGAGCCATTTGAACCATACCTACGTTGGAGTGCAATATATTGTTACTTCGATGAGTGTATGTATGCGTCGAATAGTCTGGTTCTCGATATTGTAAGTGGACCACTTCCACGATTTTGTATCCTTGGTGCTGAAGTTATCTTGGTTACGATCTGTGAACCACCAGTTTTGATTTCATACTAGCCACTACGTGCCTTCCGCATAGAACACGCCCATCTCACCACCGACTACAAGTGTTACCCACTTCTGATCGCCATCCACAAGTATCGTGAATTACTTGTAAAATGTTGTCTACTTAGACGTCCTGCACGTCAAAATAATGAAGCACGACCTTTTCTCCGTCCGCTTACCGCGTGTTACAGTTACAACACTTTTAGAATGCCTTAGCTTCCTTGTAGATTTAATGTCAACTTGTTTGACGATACTTGAACTGTTTCCCCAGCGTGTAGAGATTGTTCTGTTTAATACTGATTATAAGATAGTAGTTCACGTGTTTATATCCGCTTATACCTACTATAGAGTTCAATACGTTGTCACTTCGATGAGTAACTTGCCCTCCTTAGGCAGATTTTATACTTGTTACATTATCAACTTCCGTTATTAGAGTCAGTTTATCTTAGTAAATTGGTCTTATAGTCAAAACAATTGTGGTTCCAACTTTCATGCTCGTTTCTCGTAAATCGTTGGGTAGCCGATATGCTTTAACTACCAATTCTATACAACTGAATTATAAAGATAAGTAAAATGAATGAATCCCCATGTTGTAGTAGTGATTGGTCCAGTAGACTATTTGACCATAGTAAACAGAGATTAAGCGCATCATTGCTCGTAATTAACTCGAATTGTCACTCGATGAGATCTCATACTTAATAAAAGAGTTACACATCGTGTATTTTACTGTGTGGCTATGTTTGTGTGTATATATTAGAGGAACAACAAATAGGTTACATATACAACCGTTTATTTCAACTGACATTACCTAGATTGCTTCTATTTAGAGCATTGCCATGTACCTGATCGTACTTTTGACCATGTAAACTTACTGGAATTGATTATTTTAGACCTTGGTCATAACCTTCGGTGAGACAGCGACATAGAAATTATTTCAGCAACGTATTAAAATATACTTTTATTGGAATGAATAGTTTTTTTAAAACTGATTAGCATGTATTTTACACTATTGACTACCTTGTATCAACTGGGTTTCACACCATTTTTTCGGTCCCTTACCATTTCTTTCGTGATTTTAGGAACGAAGTTGTCTAAGTAAATTACGCCACTGTTACTTTAGTATGGCGACAGTACAGAATTTTGCAAACGTAACTCTAGTCCACCTTGTTTACCGTTCACTACTAGGAAACAATGAAGTTTACCCAACATATGTCTGATTGGCAGTGCGTATATTCTCGTTTTCATATTTCATTATTTTTTAAAAAAATTTACCGTGTTCCATGCCTATATTATTATCCATTAGAATAACGGCTTGACGCTTAAGTCTTTTATATACTTCCATTTTTTAATAGCTGATATTAACCTATAATAAAACGACCGGGCACATACAGCTTCATTTGTATTTAGTGATACAACGTATACGGCTAATGTTCAGAGTGATTGCATTTTAACGGAAATGACCAAAAATATAATTAGTTTCATTAAAATTATCCATTATGTAATATGGTTACAATAGAATTGTTTTGCACAACTCATAAATTACTGTTGTTGCATTGGTTGTTTATGTATAGTACGTTGAATTTAGGGCCTGAAGATGATGATGTAACAACATCGAAACTAGTTATCAATAAAACCAACACCTTAATACAGGTGGGGGAATTTCGTCATTTTTTAACATATATTATACTAGCTGATGTCCCAAGTCGTCCGTTTCAATTATGGATATACGAAGAACAATAAAAGCAGCGGACTCAAGATGACCGTGCTGATATGACATCACGTGATATCCCAGGTTGGTGGACATTTTTGGATATTCAGTGTTTTGCTTTGGCCCCGCAAGGCACAACTACGCCTGTTACCCGTCCTGCTGGTCCAGTACGATCGGAGACGGTTGGCGCTGTTTGTGGCAAAACAGAGAACGGCGTAAGGCTTGCACCGACACTGAAGACTGCAGGCAGTGCGTGCGTTAATATCGATGTTTCCGCTCATTATACTTCTCTCTGCTTTGTATCACAGCCACGGGTTCGCCGGCATCCCGTCAGCGGGTTTTATGACGCACACATTCTCTGGAAGGACTGTTTTTTTTTTATGTTCCCATGGAAACGGAGGTCCGTTTGTCATATTTTGCACAGTTATGCATAACCGTGGAAAGTGTTTCTACGACATTCCAGGAATTATTGCTCACCACTGATCGCGAATTTGCGTCCTCAGAGTCGGCACGTATAACATTTCTACTGATTCGATTCGTGAACTAGTTTCCAATACTGACTATACAGCCAAGGACTGGCGAACAAAGGCAATAGTTAGCATCTTCTGTTACTGTGACTAAAGTACTCGTATTGGCTGTGATTAACGATAACTCCGGTTCTTTAAGCGAGGCCTTGTTACAGACATTTAATTTCGGTATTCGTATATAACCTCTTCACTCCTGAGGTTAAAAAAATTGCAGGAAACTTTTCTTTTCACGCTTTCAAAATGGTTCAAATGACTGAGCACTATGGGACAAAACATCTGTGGTCATCAGTCCCCTAAAACTTAGAACTACTTAAACCTAACTAACCTAAGGACATCACACACATCCATGCCCGAGGCAGGATTCGAACCTGCGACCGTGGCGGTCACGCGGTTCCAGACTAAAGCGCCTAGAACCGCACGGCCACACCGGCCGGCTTTTCATACTTTCCTGCACACCAATAAACAAGTATGGCGCCTGTGCAAATTAAATGTTTTTTGGTGATTCTCTACGACATAAATGGGGGTCCACATATGTAGACCTCAAGTCTAACTTATCGAGAAAATGCACACCGAAAATATGGTTTTTAATGTTAATATTTCTCAAATATATGATTCCCAATACAAATTTTTTGTTGCTCTAACACAACTTGATAGACCCAGGAAAATAATAATCATACAATAATTTCCGGCAAGTAATTGTATCCAGCCCGCCCGGTTAGCCGTGCGGTCTACAGCACTGTTTTACGGGCGGGAAGGCGTGCCGGTCCCCGGGACGCATCCACCCGGCGGATTAGTGTCGAGGTCCGGTGTGCCGGCCAGTCTGTGGATGGTATTTAAGGCTGTGTTCCACCTGCCTCGGCGAATGCGGGCTGGTTCCCTTTATTCCGCCTCAGTTACACTGTGTCGGCGATTGCTGCGCACACACTTTCTCCACGTACGCGTACACCACAATTACTCTAACACGCAAACATTGGGGTACACTCGTCTGGTGTGAGACGTTCCCTGGGAGGTCCCCTGGTGGCCGAACTGCACAATAACCCTGGAATCAGTGTGGGGCGGCGGTGGGGTGGGTGGACTGCTGTAGCCTGTTGTCGGGTTGTGTACAATTGAGGGTTACGGCAGGACGAAGCCTCTCCCTCGTTTCTAGGTCCGCAGTTCCATGCAGTACAATACAATTACACTACTGGCCATTAAAATTGCTACACCAAGAAGAAATGCAGATGATAAACGGGTATTCATTGGACAAATGTATTGTACTAGAACTGACATGTGATTACATTTTCACGCAATTTGGGTGCACAGATCCTGAGAAATCAGTACCCAGAACAACCAGCTCTGGCCGTAATAACGGCCTTGATACGCCTGGGCATTCAGTCAAACAGAGCTTGGATGGTGTGTACAGGTAGAGCTGCCCATGCAGCTTCAACACGATATCACAGTTCATCAAGAGTAGTGACTGGCGTATTATGACGAGCCAGTTGCTCGGCCACTATCGGCAAGACGTTTTCAATTGGTGAGAGATCTGGAGAATGTGCTGGCCAGGGCAGCAGTCGAACACTTTCTGTATCCAGAAAGGCCCGTACAGGACCTGCAGCGTACGGTCGTGCATTATCCTGCTGAAATGTAGGGTTTTGCAGGGATCGAATGAAGGGTAGAGCCACGGGTCGTAACACATCTGAAATGTAACGTCCACTGTTCGAAGTGCCGTCAATGCGAACAAGACTTGACCGAGACGTGTAACCAATGGCACCCCATACCATCACGCCGGGTGATACGCCAGTAAGGCGATGACGGATACAGGCTTCCAATGTGCGTTCACCGCGATGTTGCCAAACACGGATGCGACCATCATGATGCTGTAAACAGAACCTAGATTCATGCGAAAAAATTACGTTTTGCCATTCGTGCACCTAGGTCCGTCGTTGAGTACACCATCGCAGGCGCTCCTGTCTGTGATGCAGCGTCAAGCGTAACCGCAGCCGTGCTCTCCGAGCTGATAGTCCATGCTGCTGCAAACGTCGTCTAACCGTTCGTGCAGATGGTGGTTGTCTTGCAAACGTCCCCATCTGTTGACTGAGGGATCGAGACGTGGCTGCACGATCCGTTACAGCCATGCGGATGAGATGCCTGTCATCTCGACTGCTAGTGATACGAGGCCGTTGGGATCCAGCACGGCGTTCCGTATTACCCTCCTGAACCCAGCGATTCCATATTCTGCAAACAGTCATTGGATCTCGACCAACGCGAGCAGCAATGTCGCGATACGATAAACCGCAACCGCGATAGGCTACAATCCGACCTTGATCAAAGTCGGAAACGTGATGCCTCGTTACACGAGGCATCAAAACAACGTTTCACCAGGCAACGCCGGTCAACTGCTGTTTGTGTATGAGAAATCGGTTGGATACTTTCCTCATGTCAGCACGTTGTAGGTGCCGCCACCGGCGCCAACCTTGTGTGAATGCTCTGAAAAGCTAATCATTTTCATACCACAGCATCTTCTTCCTGTCGGTTAAATTTGGAGTCTGTAGCACATCATCTTCGTGGTGTAGCAATTTTAATAGCCAGTTACGTTTAATGGTAAGCGTGAAATAAATTGTTTTCCTCAATACAAAAGTATTTTACAGATTTGACGTACACGTCTTTTATTTTGGAATTCCTGAATTTTGAGGCATTCCTTGCTTCAACAAGTATTGGTAGTTGGCCACCACTGTAAAACCGAACTTCTGAAGCCAGTTACAACATAACTCTTCTACACCATCAACATCTTCGCTGTTAGAGGAATGCACTGCACAAGGACGACTTCTTCTCCTAGCTACTGGCACGATATGTTAACGCACCTATTGTTTTCCAGACAGTTTGATCTAGCTCAGCAGGACAATCCTCAGTCAAAAACAGAGAATTTCTCATCTTTACAAACAGGTAATTCCACATTGCTGTAATTAAGAAGAGTTTCTAATTACTCGTTAGTTAATATTTCATTCAGTGCTGTATTCCATTATCGTAGACCAAATTGAAATTAGCAAATATGCATTATGACCTGAGGTCCACGTACGAGGATCTTTATAAAATGTGTTAGTTTGTAGTAACGAACAAAATTAATGCAAATCTGAACTAATTCTCAGCATCTAGAATAGTTATCGAACGTTAGGTAAAAAAACACAGATTCTCAGTACACTGTTTCGGCGTAACATACCATTTTGATTTGTAGAGGTAACCATTTTCTGGGTATGACCTGCTGGAAACTAACACGCAAACAGTTTCTTGTAAGGTGCTGCACCATTGTCTTAAAAATACGAATTCGAAGTCCCAAACTCGCGGACCATCGGTCTAAAGCGGGGAAAAACGGCTATTTAAGCAGAAAAAATTAGTGAATGAATACTTATCTAGGTTTCAGTCGGGATAACCCAACTTTTTTCGCGATCCGGCAGCCACGAGTTCCAGTACAGCACTCTTATCTGCCGCGTCGCGGTCGCGAAGTGGGGCCGAGGCAGTTGCAGATAAGTTTTTACAGTCTGACGATGATTTATGGATTTGTAGTTTTAGCTTGACGATGTCCACTGTGGACAAACGGTAGTTACTTTTATTGTGAAGAAGGCTGGGTTATCCCGACTGAAGCCTAGGTAAATCTAGGTAAATTTTACAACTGATGCTGTTGGTTTTTAAAATTAAAATTAACATTTATACAGTTGCTCACAGGACCGCGAAATGTTGAAAATATTTAGTGAATGAAAGTCCACATGCGTGGACCGAGAGAACGAAGAGTCTGATACCCTCTAGCTTTGAATAGTAACTGTTGCATATGTTATAGTTCTCAATGTGTATCGGCATTCAGTGTTACCAGAACACGCTCGAATTACTCATAAACCCACTTGAAAAATGCAACACTATGTCAAACCGAAATTCTCACAGTGTGTGGTGCTATCATGGGTGGGTATAAAGAGAGTTAATCATTTTAATCCGTGTGTTTCTTTTTCAAGGCCACACGTGTTAAAACTTTCACGAAATATTGACGGCTCTGAACTGTTTGTGTGCTTTTCTGCATTCGTGTATTAACTTGCTACAGTTATTATTGTTATTTTTTTAAATTAAAGATTACTGTCCTGAGATATAAAAACTTGTATTGTTCACGTTAAATGCCTGAAACGATGTTATGAGACCCTTCAGCGTGTAATTCATTTCTGTTGTTGTCACCCAGAGACTCCGTGGTTTTAATTTTATTATTCTGTGTGAGTTTTAGGGTATCTGATATGACCTAAATGAAGAGAACGTATGATGCTGGGCTAAGCTGATGCTAGTCACGTAATATGAACGACTGATCATTAAACAAATATACTTGTTTTCACTTCTTTCAATGTTGATTTAATATTGCTGAGGCTTTCAGTGTTGGTTATTTGATTAACTCATCTACTAGATAACGAAAAATTGTTGCCTAACGTGTAAATTCAATGAACACTGGTTCTGTCACTGTTTATGGGATTTAAAACTAATATGCACATAATTTTATAATGTTCTTTACGTGTCTAAAAGATTAACTTGTTCTGTCGCTGTGATCTATGATTCCTATTATAAAAAATGGCGACTCTGCCCTAATCCAACAAAGACTGAGGTGTGTGCTTTCCACTTGAACAATAAAATGGCCCACCAGGAACTGAATGTGAACTTTTGTGAACAAAGAGTCAAACACAACTTCAACCACAAATACCTTGGCATAACACTAGACCGCTCCCTGACTTACAAAAAACATCTAGAAAACGTAAGCCAAAACCTAACGAGTCGCAACAACATCCTGAGAAAATTGGCTGGCACGACTTTTGGGGGCTCAAGCATCCACCTTACGTACTGCCGCAATAGCTCTGGTACATCCTGTTGCCGAAAACTGCTCTGCTGTCTGGCATTCGAGCACTCATGGCTCTGAGCACCATGGGACTCAACTGCTGTGGTCATAAGTCCCCTAGAACTTAGAACTACTTAAACCTAACTAATCTAAGGACATCACACACATCCATGCCCGAGGCAGGATTCCAACCTGCGACCGTAGCGGTCGTGCGGTTCCAGACTGAAGCGTCTTTAACCGCTCGGCCACTCTGGCCGGCTTCGAGTACTCATACCAAGAAAATAGACGTCCAATTGAACGAGTGTATGAGGATAATAAGGGGTACTATTAAATCCACCCCAGTCCCTTGGCTGCATACTCTAAGCAACATCCCACCTCCACAATTGAGAAGGCAAGAAGCAGCAGCAAGAGAGTGGTCAAAAATTCATGACTCAGATTACCCACAGAATCTACCAATCCACGATGTTTTGAACGAAATACCATCGACCCGCTTGAAGGCACGGAAGCCTATATGGGTTCATGCACAAGAACATGAACCTGACATCAAGGAACAATGGCGGCACTTTTGGAATGATCCTGGGATTAATAAACAAGGTATCCAAGATCCTGCTCTGGAATTACCGGGCTCTGAACTGAAGAGATGTACCTGGACTAAATTAAACCGTATCAGAACGGGCCATGCAAGATGCAATGCATGTATGTACAAGTGGGGTATATGCGACTCACCAGCCTGCGACTGTGGAGCGCTAGTACAGAACGTCCGCCATATTATTGAGGGATGCCCCTTAAGAAGATACGCCGGACCTGTCCCTGAGGTTATATAACTGAAACCCTCCGCTTTGGATCTAGATATTGAGCTTTAAATATATGAATGAGTTTCTAGTCAGGCTTGCCAAGCTTTTAACGTGTAGTTATTTTGTCTTGAGTGTTTGTACTTTATCCTTTTGTGCTATTGCTTGTTTTTTTACACATGTACTATTTACACATTGTATTGTTTTATACATTTCGTTTACATATTGTTGTACTTACATAAAATATTGTCGCTGTATTGCCATACGCAAAATAAAATAAATAAATAACTTGTTGTGTCATTCTGATTGTGTGATTCATTAACAACTTTATGGTGGCTCTTATGACGCGTGTTTTGGAAGGAGGTAAAACGATAATGTGACAATAGAAACGCACTCTAAGAGAAAAAAAGTGATGAACGACAAGTGGGAGGGAAATCGGTAGATGTGATGTGCATGTACAGACAAGCAAATGGTTACAATTTCAGAAAAATTAAGTGATTTATTCAAGAGAAAGAGCCTCACGAATGGGGCAAGCCCGTAACGCGTTAGTCCACCTCTGACCCTTACGCAAGCATTCACTGATAGACTTACTGGATGTCCTCCTGAGGGATACCGTGACAAATTCTGTACAACTGGTACGTAAGACCGACAACACCCCGAGCTGATTGGAGAGCGCTGACCACAACACTGCAAACGTTCTCACATGGGCAGTGATCAAGCGATCTTGCCAGCCAAGTTAGGGTTCGGAAAGCACGAAGCAGTAGGAAGTACCGCCGTGTGTGAGCGGGCATTACATTGATGAAATGTAAGCCGAGAATGGCTGGCGCTGAAGGGCAACAAAACAGGGCGTAGAATACCGTCGCTGTACCAGTGTGTTACGAGGTGCATTCAAGTTCTAAGGGTGCCTCCGATTTTTTTTCTCCGGACTGGAAAGAGATAGAAACATGCGCATTGTTTTAAAATAAGGCCGCATTCATTGTCAATACGTCCCAGAGATGGCAGCACCGTACGGCAAATGGAATTTTACCGCCAGCGGCGAGAATGAGAACTGTTTTAAATACTTAAAATGCCGAGGTTTTCCTTACTTGAACAGCGTGCAATCATTCGTTTTCTGAATTTGCGTGGTGTGAAATCAATTGAAATTCATCGACAGTTGAAGGAGACATGTGGTGATGGAGTTATGGATGTGTCGAAAGTGCGTTCGTGGGTGCGACAGTTTAATGAAGGCAGAACATCGTGTGACAACAAACCGAAACAACCTCGGGCTCGCACAAGCCGGTCCGACGACATGATCGAGAAAGTGGAGAGAATTGTTTTGGGGGATCGCCGAATGACTGTTGAACAGATCGCCTCCAGAGTTGGCATTTCTGTGGGTTCTGTGCATGACGACCTGAAAATGCGAAAAGTGTCATCCAGGTGGGTGCCACGAATGCTGATGGACGACCACACGGCTGCCCATGTGGCATGTTGCCGAGCAATGTTGACGCGCACTGACAGCATGAATGGGACTTTCTTTTCGTCGATTGTGACAATGGATGAGACGTGGATGCCACTTTTCAATCCAGAAACAAAGCCCCAGTCAGATCAATGGAAGCACACAGATTCACCGTCACCAAAAAAATTTCGGGTAACCGCCAGTGCTGAAAAAATGATGGTGTCCATGTTCTGGGACAGCGAGGGCGTAATCCTTACCCATTGCGTTCCAAAGGGCACTACGGTAACAGGTGCATCCTACGAAAATGTTTTGAAGAACAAATTCCTTCCTGCACTGCAACAAAAACGTCCGGGAAGGGCTGCGCGTGTGCTGTTTCACCAAGACAACGCACCCGCACACCGAGCTAACGTTACGCAACAGTTTCTTCGTGATAACAACTTTGAAGTGATTCCTCATGCTCCCTACTCGCCTGATCTGGCTCCTAGTGACTTTTGGCTTTTTCCAACAATGCAAGACACTCTCCGTGGCCGCACATTCACCAGCTGTGCTGCTATTGCCTCAGCGATTTTCCAGTGGTCAAAACAGACTCCTAAAGAAGCCTTCGCCGCTGCCATGGAATCATGGCGTCAGCGTTGTGAAAAATGTGTACGTCTGCAGGGCGATTACGTCGAGAAGTAACGCCAGTTTCATCGATTTCGGGTGAGTAGTTAATTAGAAAAAAAATCGGAGGCCTTAGAACTTGAATGCACCTCGTACAAGCGTGTCGCGGATGACAACTAAACGGGCCTTGCTATGAAAACAAATGGCAGCCCGGACCACGACTCCTGGTATCCCACCGCCGTCTTCAGACAGACTTTCACGGGTCAGCGAGGCTCAAATCGAAGCGAGACTCATTACTAACGACGATTCTATACGAGTGAATGTGATTCCGGGCCGAAGGTGTGTCTGGAAATGCCCTGGACAGGCAAAGGATAACAACATGGCTGTCGCGCAGTATATGGCCAGGGTGTGAGGCGCTATTTCTTTTCATAGCAGGACCAGTTGGGTTGTCTTCTGCGGCACCCCTAAAACATAGCGGTAAATCGACGATATTCTGTGCCCCATTTTGTTGCACTTCATGCTAAGCCATCCTGGGCTTCCATTTCAGCAAGATAATGCTCGTCCGCACATGGTGAGTGTTTCCAATGCTTGTCTTCGTGCTTGCCATACCCTGCCTTTGCCAAACTGTTTTCATAAGGGCCGGAGGTGGACCAACGCATTACTGACTAGCTTTCTCTCGAATGAATCATCCATTGTTTTCGCAAACTGTAATAATTTCCTCGTCAGTATACAGGGTAGTCCACTGATAGCGACCGGGCCAAATATCTCACGAAATAAGCGTCAAACGAAAAACTACAAAGAACGAAATTTGTCTAGCTTGAAGGGGGAAACCAGATGGCGCTATGGTTCGCCCGCTAGATGGCGCTGCCATAGATCAAACGGATATCAATTGCGTTTTTTTAAATAGGAACACTAATTTTTTATTACGTATTCGTGTAGTAAGTAAAGAAATATGAATGTTTTAGTTGGACCACTTTTTTCGCTTTGTGACAGATGGCGCTGTAATAGTCACAAACATATCGCTCACAATCTTAGACGAACAGTTGGTAACAGGTAGGTTTTTTTAAATTGAAATACAGAACGTACGTACGTTTGAACACATCATTTCGGTTGTTCCAAAGTGATACATGTACCTTTGTGAACTTACCATTTCTGAGAACGCATGCTGTTACAGCGTGATTACCTGTAAATACCACATTAATGCAATAAATGCTCAAAATGATGTCAGTCAACCTCAATGCATTTGGCAATACGTGTAACGACATTCCTCTCAACAGCAAGTAGTTCGCCTTCCGTAATGTTCGCACATGCATTGACAATGTGCTGATGCCTCTTATCAGACATTGTCGGGGGACCACGATAGCAAATGTCGTTCAACTTTACCCACAGAAAGAAATTCGGGTACGTCAGATCCGGTGAACGTGCGGGCCACGGTATGGTGCTTCGACGTCCAGTCCACCTGTCATGAAATATGCTATTCAATACCGCTTCAACCGCACGAGAGCTATGTGCCGGCCATCCACCATGTTGGAAGTACATCGCTATTCTGTCACGCAGTGAAACATCTTGTAGTAATATCGGTAGAACATTACGTAGGAAATCGGCATACATTGCACCATTTAGATTGCCATCGATAAAATGGGGGCCAATTATCCTTCCCCGCATAATGCCGCACCATACATTAACCCACCAAGGGCGCTGATGTTCCACTTGTCGCAGCCATCGTGGATTTTCCGTTGCCCGATAGTGCATATTATGCCGGTTTACGTTACCGCTGTTGCTGAATGACGTTTCCTCGCTAAATAGAACACGTGCAAAAAATCAGTCATCGTCCCGTAATTTCTCTTGTGCCTAGTGGCAGAACTGTACACGACGTTCAAAGTCGTCGCCATACAATTCCTGGTGCATAGAAATATGGTACGGGTGCAATCGTGGAGATGTAGCATTCTCAACACCGACGTTTTTGAGATTCCCGATTCTCGCGCAATTTGTCTGCTACTGATGTGCGGATCAGCCGCGACAGCAGCTAAAACACCTACTTGGGCATCATCATTTTTTTGCAGGTCGTGGTTGACGTTTCACACGTGGCTGGACACTTCCTGTTTCCATAAATAACGTAACTATCCGGCGAACGGTCCGGACACTTGGATGATGTCGTCGAGGATACCGAGCAGCATACATAGCACACGCCCGTTGGGCATTTTGATCACAATAGCCATACGTAAACACGATATCGACCTTCACCGCAATTGGTAAACGGTCAATTTTAACGTGGGTAATGTATCACGAAGCAAATACCGTCCGCAGTGGCGGAATGTTACGTGATACGTACTTATACGTTTGTGAGTATTACAGCGCCATCTATCAAAAAGCGAAAAAAGTGGTCCAACTAAAACATTCGTATTTCTTTACGTACTACACGAATATGTAATAAAAAAATGGGGGTTCCTATTTTAAAAAAACGCAGTTGATACCGGTTTGGCCTATGGCAGCGCCATCTAGTGGGCCACCCATAGCGCCATCTGGTTTCCCCCTTGAAGCTAGACAAGTTTCGTTCTTTGTAGTTTTTTCGTTTGACGCTTATTTCGTGAGATATTTGGCCCGGTCACTATCAATGGACCACACTGTATATGTGTTACATCTTCATTGTTCATTATTGTGCTGCGGTCAAGTCCCGAAACTGACCCAACATATCGAGGATAGGTTTGAGAGGAAAAAGAGCACGGGAGTGGCATTCATAGACCTTTCAGCTGCATATGATACTGTAAACCATCGGAGGCTCCTTAGGAAAGTATATATTGTGACAAGAGACTATCATTTAACGTCACTGATAGGTACTTTCCTGCATAATAGGAGATTTTTCGTCTGTCTCCAGGGTAAGAAGAGCAGGTGGAGAAATCAGAGGAATGGCCTACCTCAGGGAAGCGTCCTCGCCCAAGCTCGGTATAATATATACACAAATGACCAACCAGTGCCAAACATCACGCGCCAATTTATGTATGCCGACGACACTGCAGTTGCAGCCCAAGGTAGAGGAGAAATTAACCAGTACCTTGGGGGCTCTCTCCCAGTATTATGAGGCAAACCGCCTAAGGCCGAACCCTTCCAAGACACAGGTCTGTGCATTCCATTTAAAGAACAAGGAGACAAATCGTGAATTAAATCTAATATGGAGAGGTGAACGTCTCGAGCATTGTAAAACGCCCAAATATCTTGCTGTCACGTTGGATCGCACGCTGACCTATAAACATCACTGTAATGCCACAAGGGAAAAAGTCTCAACTAGAAGCAACATCATCAGGAAAGTAACCAGCGGATCACAGGGCGCAAACCCAAAAGTCCTGAGAACTTCAGCCCTTGCGCTCAGTGTGTCAGCCGCGGAATACGCCGCTCCAGTGTGGTCTGCATTAACACACGTGAGGAAAGTTGGTGTCGCGGTGAAAGAAATGGCACGGATTGTTACCGTATGCCTGAGGCCAACCCCAGTGCACAAGATGTACTTAATCATGGGGATCGCACCGACCAACATACCACGTGACATCGCTGCCGAAGCCGAAAAAACCAAGCAAGAGAAGGACATGCGTCACCCTTTATATGGACACCAGCCTGCTGACCGACGGCTTTGTTCGAGGAAGAGTTTCCTGTCTCGTACCCGAGCCCTGGAAGGGTCGGCTGTAGAGAATCGTTTGAAAAGGTGGGAAATCGACCTGAGAAACCGCCATAAAGACGTAAAAGAAGAACTGGCGCTTGGTGGAGACCTACAATACACAGTCTGGAGAACCCCAAACCGTACGAGGGTAGAAGTGCCGAAGTGCAAGACAAACCTGCAGCAATGGGGTTTCCTAAAAGTGAATGAGAACACTCTGTGTCTGTGTGGTTCTGTCCAGGATCCTCAACAGCTGCTTGTCTGTCCATATTCAGACCAGCCCTGCACAATGAATGACTTATGGGAGGCAAATGACAAGGCCATATTGGCTGCTGATATTTGGAAGTTTGAAGTCCAGTTCCGGACACGGAAAGTAAAGTAAGTATTGTCAAGGTTGCTTGAATGCCGCCAAGGCGAATAGATGTTATAGAAAATGTTTCATCTTTCTGGGTATGTTAAGATTAGAGACATACCACACCCAGCTCCATGCTCACTGCCATTTCAGATTGACTTTTATCATGTTCAGTTTGTAAGTAGGCTGTTTAGGTTTTTATGTTGGTAACGCCAAGTAGCACTCTATATGAAAATCACTGACTGTGCTGTGTGAAGGCTGTGGTTGGTTTACATTGTTGGAGTATATGCTATTGCAGTGTTGGGCAGTTGGAGGTGAGCCGCCAGCAGTGGTGGAAGTGGAGAGAGAGATGGCGGAGTTTTGAGAGCGGATGATCTGGACTTGTGTCCATCAGAGAGAGTAAATCTGTAATACTGGATATCATGAACTGATATATATATATATATATGCAATGACTTTTGAACACTATTAAGGTAAAAAGAATGGCCCTGTCTAACAATAACCTATACCTTCCATGAATCACTTACCTCACAAAAATCTTCCTTACTCGAACTACTACAATACAGCGAGCGCCACTACTGCCAGCTAAATAAAAGATTCTAACTATCGATACTAACTACTGATAGGCATAGTTAGCAAATGAAAGATTTTGATAAAGAACAAACAATGTATTTACCTTAATAGTGTTGAAAAGTCATGATATCCAGTATTAAAAATTTACTCTCTCTGATGAACACAAGTCCAGATCATCCGCTCTCAAAACTCCGTCATCTCTCTCCCCACGCTCCGCGCCAACTGCCCAACACTACAATAGCATATACTCCAACAATGCAAACCAACTACAGCCTTCACACAGCACAGTCAGTGATTTTCATATAGAGCGCTACATGGCGTTACCAACATAAAAACTTTTCTTTTTTTTTTGGTCATCAGGCTACTGACTGGTTTGATGCGGCCCGCCACGAATTCCTTTCCTGTGCTAACCTCTCCATCTCAGAGTAGCACTTGCAACCTACGTCCTCAATTATTTGCTTGACGTATTCCAATCTCTGTCTTCCTCTATAGTTTTTGCCCTCTACAGCTCCCTCTAGTACCATGGAAGTCATTCCCTCATGTCTTAGCAGATGTCCTATCATCCTGTCCCTTCTCCTTATCAGTGTTTTCCACATATTCCTTTCCTCTCCGATTCTGCGTAGAACCTCCTCATTCCTTACCTTATCAGTCCACCTAATTTTCAACATTCGTCTATAGCACCACATCTCAAATGCTTCGATTCTCTTCTGTTCCGGTTTTCCCACAGTCCATGTTTAACTACCATACAATGCTGTACTCCAGACGTACATCCTCAGAAATTTCTTCCTCAAAATAAGGCCGGTATTTGATATTAGTAGACTCCTCTTGGCCAGAAATGCCTTTTTTTGCCATAGCGAGTCTGCTTTTGATGTCCTCCTTGCTCCGTCCGTCATTGGTTATTTTACTGCCTAGGTAGCAGAATTCCTTAACTTCATTGACTTCGTGACCATCAATCCTGATGTTAACCTAAACAGCCTAATTACAAGTTGCTATGAATAATATTATTATTTGTTGCTTGGCTTGCCGTACTGGTGCGGGCAATATACGGAAGAATTCTGGCGCAGATGAGACTCACGTGTCCAAAGAAGGAGAAGAAGAAGTTGTCGCCCTCGCGCTTGAGCTCCTTGGCCTCCTTCTTGAGCCCCGTGCAGAGCGCCTTGGCCGAGAAGTCGGTGACGGTGCAGTTGATGACGATGCCGTCGAAGAGGAAGTTGCGCACCGGCGCCGTCACGAAGATGCTCTCCGGCTTGCGGAAGAGCGGCGGGATCGCCTTGTTCACCAGCGCCAGCATGCCCGGCTTGTCGCGCTCCAGCGTCAGCAGCAGGCCCTGAACCACAACAACAACACTGAAACAGTTCTCGTCTCATTCACCGCCAATACGGCTATTGAGCATCAAAGTCGATACAAGTACACAACTGTACACTACTGGCCATTAAAACTGCTACACCACGAAGATGACGTGCTACACACGCGAAATTTAACGGACAGGAAGAAGATGCTGTGATAAGCAAATGATTAACTTTTCGGAGCATGCACACAAGTTTGGCGCCGGTGGCGACACCTACAACGTGCCGACATGAGGAAAGTTTCCAACCGATTTCTCAAACACAAACCGCAGGTGACTGGCGTTGCGTGGTGAGACGTTGTTCGGATGCCTCGTGTAAGGAGGAGAAATGCGTACCATCACGTTTCCGACTTTGATAAAGGTCGGATTGTAGCCAATCGCGATTGCGGTTTATCGTATCGCGACATTGCTGCTCGAGTAGGTTGAGATCCAATGACTGTTAGCAGAATATGGAATCGGTGGGTTCAGGAGGGTAATACGGAACGCCGTGCTGGATCCTAGGCATCTTATCCGAATGACTGTAACGGATCGTGCAGCCACGTCTCGATCTGAGTCAACAGATGGGGACGTTTGCAAGACTACAACCATCTGCACGAACAGTTCGACGACGTTTGCAGCAGCATGGACTGTCAGCTCGAGGACCATGGCTGCGGTTACCCTTGACGCTGCATCACAGACAGGAGCGCCTGCAATGGTGTACTCAACGACGAACCTGGGTGCACGAATGGCAAAATGTCATTTTTTCGGATGAATCCAGATTCTGTTTGCAGCATCATGATGGTCGCATCCGTGTTTGGTGACATCGCGGTGAACGCACATTGGAAGCGTGTATTCGTCATCGCCATACTGGCGTATCACCCGGCGTGATAGTATGGGCTGCCATTGGTGACACGTCTCGGTCACTTCTTGTTCGCATTGACGGCACTTTGAACAGTGGACGTTACATTTCAGATGTGTTACGACCCGTGGCTCTACCCTTCATTCGATCCCTTTGAAACCCTACATTTCAGCAGGATAATGCACAACCGCATGTTACAGGTCCTGTACGGGCCTTTCTGGATACAGAAAATGTTCGACTGCTGCCCTGGCCAGCACATTCGCCAGATCTCTCACCAATTGATAACGTCTGGTCAATGGTGGGCGAGCAACTGGCTCGTCACAATACGCCAGTCACTACTCGTGATGAACTGTGGCTTCGTGTTGAAGCTGCATGGGTTTCTGTACTTGTAGACGCCATCCAAGCTCTGACTCAATGCCCAGGCGTGTCAAGGCCGTTATTACGGCCAGATGTGGTTGTTCTGGGTACTGATATCTCAGGATCTATGCACTCAAAGTGCGTGAAAATGTAGTCACATGTCAGTTCTAGTATAATATATTTGTCCAATGAATACCCGTTTATCATCTGCATTTCTTCTTGGTGTAGCAATTTTAATGGCCAGTACTGTATTTAGATAGAATCCGTCACGGGTAAACAAAATTTTTTTTTCCATGTCTACCAAGATGTCTTTCGCCAAGGTTTCAGCCTCATCGTTGGGCCTTTTAGTTGTTACTACTCGTAGCTGAGAACATTGTGTTGCCCAGGTATGTATTTATCACAACGTTCTATCAGTACACCTCCTTCTGTTCCTCTCTCTGTCCTTCTGCTTCCCTGTCTCCTCCCCTACCTCTGTCCATCTCATGCCGATCCTCTCCCTATCCATCTTCTCCTCTCCCCTCCCACTGTCCATCACCTCCCTCTCTCTCTATCCATATCCTTTTCCCACTTTCTCCGTCTCTCTTTCCCGAATCTGTGTCCACCACGCCCTTCCTTCTGTTTGTCTTTCCATCTCCTCGTCCTCAAGCATTCTCTATGCATTCTAGCCGGTAAGAAACATGTATACCACCAAGTTCGGTTGAAGTAGAACCAGCGGCTTCGTAGGATACTTTTACACACGGCTTCACGCTTGTACACACATGTCACATATATTTTACACAGGTACAACTTGATTCACACATTTATATCATCTGCATCTGTACCGAATTTCGCTCTCAGTTTCGTTTCCACGCTCCTCGATGTTCATGACGTTTTGTATCTCTTGAACTGCGGGTCACACCGCCGGCCGGGGTCGCCGAGCGGTTCTAGGCACTACAGTCTGGAACCGAGCGACAGCTACGGCCGCAGGTTCGAATCCTGCCTCGGGCATCGATGTTTGTGATGTCCTTAGGTTAGTTAGGTTTAAGTAGTTCGAAGTTCTAGGGGACTGATGACCTTAGAAGTTAAGTCCCATAGTGCTCAAAGCCATTTGAACCATTTTGAATTTTGCGGGTCACACTATATCTTTTTTTTCCGCCCGGTTAGGCGTGCGGTCTAAAAATGGTTCAAATGGCTCTGAGCACTATGGGACTTCACTTCAGAGGTCATCAGTCCCCTAGAACTTAGAACTACTTAATCCTAACTAACCTAGGACATCACACACATCCATGCCCGAGGCAGGATTCGAACCTGCTACCGTTGCAGTCGCGCGGTTCCGGACTGAGCGCCTAGAACCGCTAGACCACCGCGGCCGGCCGTGCGGTCTAATGCACGGCTTTCTGGAGTGGGAAGGGGCACCTGGTGCCCGGCACGCATACACCCGGGGGACTTATGTCGAGGTCCGGTGAGCCACCGAGTCTGTGGATGGTTTTTAGGCTGTTTTCCATCTGCCACGGCGAATGCGGACTGGTTCCCCTTATTCCGCCTCAGCTACACTACGTCGGCGATTGCTGCTCAAAAAAGTTCTCCACCATTTCTCTACTACACAAACATAGGGGTTACGCTTGTCTGGTGTGAGACGTTCCCTGGGGGGTCCACCGGGGGCCGAACCGCACAATAACACTGGGTTCGGTGTGGGGCGGCGGAGGGGTGAAGTGGACTGCGATAGTCGTTGTGGGGTTGTGGACCACTGTGGCTGCGGCGGGGACGGAGCCTCTCTGTCGTTTCTAGGCCCCCGGTTGACATACAATACATACGAAGATATAATTTAGCAGTACATTCAGAGGCATATGTGGATACTATCTGCAAAATGTGTTGCGAATAGCGTTAGCAGTAAAGAAGTAATAAATTTAAACGTGACACATGATGCGGCAGTTTTTCTCACATCTCAGTCTTATCTCGTGAGCTATGTGTTCGCACGGTGATATAATTTTGCAGGGACATAGAGTGGTATACGTGAATACTGTTTGAAAAATTTGTCGCGAATAGTGTTTGTAAGAAAGAAGTAATAAATTAAAACATCATGCCAGATGCGGCAGTTCTACTGGATGAGCAAGAAAGTGTACTAAGCAATAATCTTCCTGACGTTCATAATTTTTGGGGGGTTGCAACCGAGAAAAAAAAAATTACTAAGACTTTGAAATTATATGTTAAGTTTGTGTAAGTCTCGAAATACGAGGGCTATTCGTAAAGTAAAAAACGATAGGTACCGAAATGAAAACCACAGTGAAAATCAGAACTGTTTTATTTGCAACAGTTAGCTACGACTTCCAACTACTTATCTCCAAAGTCTCCGATCCGACTTAGACGTTTGTCATAGCGTTGTACCAACTTTCCAATACTCTCGTTATAGAAGGCAGCCGCCAGCGCTTTCCGGCAATTGTCTACGCTGGACTACAGCTCGTTGTGTGTGTTAAAATATTGTCTTCATAGCCAACGGTTCATGTGAGCAAAGATGAAACTCAGAGGGAGCCAATTACGGGCTGTGTTGTGGCTAATCAAACATTTCCAATTGAAAATGATGGAAGAGCATCTTCATTGCCCCTGCACAATGCGGCTGAGAATTGTCTTGAAGAAGAAAACGCATGACAGTTATGTAATGTTGGCTGCATAGCTTCAGGCGAAATTTCTCACCAGACCTTCGTAGTTGGCGGGAGACACTATTGTTCAAGGTATCTTTATGGGCTCCCTGTGTGCTCAGAACTAAAACGAACGACGCAACGCGATCGACGGGCGTACCAGAGACACTGCCCAACACACCGGTGCAGAAACTTCATCGGATTTTCACTGTGGTTTCCATTTCGCGACCGATCGTTCCTTACTTTCCGAATAACCCTCGTACATTCACCCTCGAATACTGGATGAATAAAATCTGGGTGTTCACCATCATCCTCACCCCTGTGATAGGTAGGTGCTCCTTCCCCGAAGCACTTCTTTCCAAACAGTAAGTTTCAAACCCTACAAACCGAATTTTGTTGAAATCGGTCCAGTAGTTTAGAAGAAAACGTGCAACATACACACATACAACCTCGTAAATGTCTCACATTCCTACGTATAAATTTGAAATTTGGGTCAAAGTTGCCTACAATGTTTCTCTGTAACAGGTCGAAAGCGTGGCGCCTTGCGCTATTACCCTCAAGCACGAGGATTCTTGAAAAAGCAAGTTGTCGACACGTGCGGAAAGAAGGCCACAGCCAGCTCAGTTCACGTGATGGGTGAAGAGTGGGTTAATGATGTCGCTTTGGTATCAGATTTCACCACTGTTCTATCCAACGCCACCGTAGACATGTCACACAATAGGCTGTCTGTCACAGTCCCTCCTATCCACATCAACCCTTCTTTAACGTATCTGCGATGGAGGTCATAACCGCGACGCCCAGCGTTGAAATTACGCGGTTTTCTTACGAGTGACCGAAAAAAAGATTTCAGATACATCGCCGCTCAAAATCGGAACTAAAAGACAAGGGTTCCTATAATGAGTGTCAATGAAACCTCTCCATTCCTTAGACGTCGATTCTCACTCATTCAGCGGTCGGAAACTAGTTCCCAGTTCAGTGAGCAAAAGGACGAAGTTCTTGCCAGTCTTCGGCACCGTGGACACCTATTGTGTGATTCAGCCTTTCTCGACGGTCATCACAGGGCTGCAAGTTTATTGAATGTGACATCACCCCTCTGGAGTGCAGTGCGACCGAAATTTTTGCTCTTGTGTACAGGTTGAAACCACTAGAGACTGTTAAATACCATACGACGAAATTAGAACGTGATCTGAATCATCAAAGACTCCTTATGGTTTTTCAGATCTCCTTTTTTCAGGACCTCCTGTGGCGTTATCAAGGAGGTGTGTGACATTGACAAACACATTAATAAAATAGCAAATTGTCTCTCTAAGACCGCCCACTCCGACTAAACTCACGGTAGCGCTAGCCCAAATTTATTCAGTATTTAAAAACTGTACTTTTACAGAGAAAGCATGCAAAATACTTATAGGCGCCTATTGGGAGGCAACTGGCCTTGGAGGTGTGTCAAGTGGTTCTCTTCCAGCAGGCGCCTTGGATTACTTGACGGGCGATTTTCTCGATGAAGTTACATTTTCAAAAGTCTCGCAAAATGTGGGCGGGTGCCGCCTGCTGGTAAATGTTGGTACACTGCGCTCTGAAACTGGTGCGGCGCGCGCAGGGAAGTAGAGTGACTCGAGTATTTCTCCATAGTGGCGCGTACGGAGAGCGAAGTTGCAGCTTGCGAAGAGAAGAGCTGTTTTTTTGGTAGCTACGAATAGATGCGACTGAAGCCATCTGTCCGTGCTATGAATTTTTGTGTGGGAGACCACAGGAGTGCTCAGCACAATTTGTTGTGGTTATTTAAGTAATGTGGGGAGCTGTGTGTGTTTATCAGCAGCGAACTGTAAGGTACTGCGATGTGACTGCATCCTACTTTTCTTATGGTGTGTATTCTGATAGAAATGCACTTCGAACGGACGATGTCGACTGAAGCTACAGTATAAGTCAGATCTGTTTGTTCGTCTCGGTTTGACTGGCCACCTGTAACTTGGACTTCATCGCCGTTTTTGGAATGTACGGAGGGACGCTATAGTGACGTAGACATCGAGCTTAAACTGCGTGGTATCTTCAAAGTGGACTGCTAGCATGTCGTTGTAAGTCTAGCTAACGCATTGCGCCCTTTACAGTACTGTGACAGGAGTTTGTTTCTGGCTGGGACTGACAGGCTGTGTGTCAACAGGTTATTTAGGCCACTACGGTAGTTTTAGCTGAGCTACTAATATCTTTCACTTATTACATTATTAATTTAGCTGCATTTACCTGGTAAGCTATTTATGCATCACATCAGCTGTGTGTATAGTAAGTTACTTCTTGTCATGGCTAATGATATGAAAGTTCCGTACTAACATGAGTTCTGCTGCCGATCGCATCTACACTACTGGCCATTAAAATAGCTACACCAGGAAGGAATGCAGATGATAAACGGGTATTCGTTGGACACATATATTATACTAGAACTGACAAGTGATTACTTTTTCACGCAATTTGGGTGCATAGATCCTGAGAAATCAGTACCCAGAACAACCACCTCTGGCAGTAATAACTGCCTTGATACGCCTGGACATTGAGTCAAACAGAGCTAGGATGGCGTGTACAGGTACAGCTGTCCATGCAGCTTCAACACGATACCACAGTTCATCAAGAGTAGTGACTGGCGTATTGTGATGAGCCAGTTGCTCGGCCACCATTTACCAGACGTTTTCAGTTGGTGAGAGATCTGGAGAATATGCTGGCCAGCGTAGCAGTCGAACATTTTCTGTATCCAGAAAGTCCCGTACATGACCTGCAACATGCGGTCGTGCATTATCCTGCTGAAATGTAGAGTTTCGCAGGGATCGAATGAAGGGTAGAGCCACGAGTCGTAACACATCTGAAATGTAAGGTCCACTGTTCAAAGTGCCGTCAGTGCGAACAAGAGGTGACCGAGACGTGTAACCAATGGCACCCCATACCATCACGCCGGGTGATACGCCAGTATGACGATGACGAATACACGCTTCCAATGTGCGTTCACCGTGATGTCGCCAAACACGGATGCGACCATCATGATGCAGTAAACAGAACCTGGATTCATCCAAAAAAATGACGTTTTGCCATTCGTGCACTCAGGTTCGTCGTTGACTACACCATTGCAGGCGTTCCTGTCTGTGATGCAGCGTCAAGGGTAACCGCAGTCATGCTCTCCGAGCTGATAGTCCATGCTGCTGCAAACGTCGTCGAACAGTTCGTGCAGATGGTTGTTGTCTTGCAAACTTCCCCATCTGTTGACTCAGGGATCGAGAAGTGGCTGCACGATCCGTTACAGCCATACGAATAAGATGCCTGTCATCTCGACTGCTAGTGATACGAGGCCGTTGGGATCCAGCACGGCGTTCCGTATTACCCTGCTGGACCCACCGATTCCATATTCTGCTAACAGTCATTGGATCTCGACCAACGTAATCAGCAATGTCGCGATTGGATAAACCGTAATCGTGATAGGCTACAATCCGACCTTTATCAAAGTCGGAATCGTGATGGTACGCATTTCTCCTCTTTACACGAGGCATCCGAACAACGTTTCACCAGGCAACGCCGGTCAACTGCTGTTTGTGTATGAGAAATCGGTTGGAAACTTTCCTCATGTCAGCACGCTGCAGGTGTCGCCACCGGCGCCAACCTTGTGTGAATGCTCTGCAAAGCTAATCATTTGCATATCACAGCATCTTCTTCCTGTCGGTTAAATTTAGCGTCTGTAGCACGTCATCTTCGTGGTGTAGCAATTTTAATGGCCAGTAGTGTAAGTTTTTTTGGCTTCATTTTGGGTTAACATATGGACTAAATAGGCCACGATCCGTACAAAGATTTGAATCTGTTTAAATGCTTAGCCCATTTCTGAGATGCAGAACCACCTGTAAATCCAGTTTTTTTTTTTTAAATTAAAAGTTTCAGTATTTATTATATATTCTATTAGTACAGCTTCTACTGCTTTTAAAAATAGTTGTATGATACAGTTGCCAGTTGGTGAGGATATTCTCTTTGTATGAAAGCTGTACTCAAAATGAATTTTGATTTTTCAAAGATTTCTCATCCTTGGTAAAGGTGAAGAGTATATATTACTTCATCGTGATGGTCCTGCTTAATCAATGTGTAATTTAAGTGCAATCCGCCGGTGAATTTGCTCAGCCCACCATGTTATCCCCATTAACTAACTGCCTTGCATTCTCTCTTGGTATCAACTTGATTTAATGTTAAGATAAAAACAGCGAAGGAATGAAATTTCGCAAGTAACCAAAGTCTGTCCGATCGGGATAGTATTTCAAACTCAGTCCTACAGGGTCCTGGTCTAGTGTCTTACCACCACTCCAGCTCACTCGGTAACTAGGGAATAGTTCAGTTAAATTCGTATTCTCAGTAAATGTAAAAAAAAAGTCTGTAGTGGCCATAACTCGACATTCTTTAGATAACGAGTTACTGTACCGACTCGTGGAATGTATGAAGGGCGATCAACAAGTTTCCGTTTGAGGTCGTTGTTGGGGCGTATATGGAAAATAGTGCGACTCCGATCAGATAGTATAAGCACCCAGAGGTAGGCAAGGGACCAGTGTGCTATTCGTCTCTTTCTGATGTGCGTGTGGTTTATATGGAAGCTTCAACTCTGGCAGCGTTATTTCCAAATGCTGCCGAACAGTACCAACGTGCTGTTTTTCAGTTATTGGTTGTCACGGAAGAAAGAAAGACGACAGACATCCGTTGGAGAATGAACGTTGTGCATGGGGCAGCACGTGTACCGAAAAGCGCCGTTGTGCAATGGTCCGGAAATCTGCGCTAAGCGGTGCTGCTTGTTCATGACAAGGGGCGTCCTCGTATCGCAAATCTCGTAAAACAGTAGTTCCGCCAATTAAAGTGGGAGACACCTGAGCACGCGCCCAATAGTCCTGATATCTCCCCATGCTATTTTCACGCCTTTGGTCCCTAAAAAAATGTTCTGAAGGGTCGGCGATTCCTGTCGGACGAGGATGTGCAACAGACAGTACGGACTTCTTCACGCAAACGGGTGTCGTCCACCTGTCGTGTCGATGGAATGATTAACTCACTGCTAAGAGCGATTTTACCTGATTGGCATAACGATTCTGAACTCTACGGCCTTCGAACGGAATCGTTTTGATAACCGCTTATAAAAGAATAAAACGGAAACTATAAGGGACAATCAAATGAAAACGAGATATACAAAAGAAAAGTAAGTAAGCTGTTGATTACTTCAAAAGTAACCACAGTAACTGTTGAGATATTAATCCCATTCTGAGACAAGACGGTCAGTGTCTATGTGGAAAAATGTTTGCAGTTATCTACGAAACAATGATTGTAGCCAGACGTGGACTTCGTCCGAAGAAAATTGACGGCCATGTATGTCCTTCCTCATAGGTCGAAAAATATGAAACACATATGGGAAGAGATCGGGATTGTGTGGAGTATGTGTAAAGACTTCCCAGCGAAACTTCTGAAGCGTAGCCGAAACATGTGGGCCGGTCCAAATATTGTCAGGGTTGGTTTGGCTATGCTGTCTACGTTCTCTAGACAGCAAGTGAATACTACACACCCGTTTGCCTTCACTATTCAATTTCATTTTTAGCTAGGCTTTGCTAGGACGATGTCTGTCAGTATATATTTCACGGTATGTTTCGTTGAACTGCTTCCCTTCATTGCTTACAGCATCTTTATACGAGGGCCGTGGTAAAATTTGCTGTTTTGAAGAGCGCGCCGCAGCGCTTAGTGTGAAGCAGTCGCCCTCCGTTTCTGGCGGTGGTGCCGCTGTGGCAATCGCAGCTTTGGTATCTCCCTCTGGTGGGAAAGCGGAAAAGTTGCCTGTTCACGTGCATTTAAGGGGCGCTATGAGCTCGGCAGTCAGTGAGTCTGTCAGGCTGAGTCGGAGGCAGTTGGTCAGGCAAGTGAGTCTGAGAAGGTGGCAGTCTGTCAGTCTGGGCGAGTCTGGTCAGTTGGTCAGCCAAGTTAGTCTGGGTCTGTCTCTCGTCCGCATTGGTGAGGCGGTTAGTGTCTGTCTGTCGTCCGGAGTGCTAGTATGTGTTAGGCCACCAGTCTTCTCGAGTTTGCTCAGGCAATGGGCATTGGCGGTTGGATCGATCGGTTGGTCGGTCGCGCGCTGGGACACAAGATGGTTGGGTTGGATTGTATGGGGGAAGAGGCCACACTGCGAGGTCATCGGTCTCATCGGATTAGGGAAGAACGGGGAAGGAAGGCCGTGCCCTTTGAAAGGAACCACCCAGCATTTGCCTGGAGCGATTTAGGGAAATCACGGAAAACCTAAATCAGGATGGCCGGACGCGGGATTGAACTGTCGTCCTCCCGAGGGCACAAGATGACTTGTCCGCCTGGAGCGTCGGCGCATGTGAGGTCGCCACGTGAGACCAGTGGGCCGCGCCGTATAGCGAGGCATAGTGGCTTAGCGGTCGACACGACAGCAACAGGAGTCAACCCACGACATCGGTCTGGCCGGGGCGAGCTGCGACGCCGTAAGACGGGAGATCGGCTCACCTTCCTGCGTCCGTTGAAGCGGCTGGCAGCGGACGGTTCGGGAGAGCGTTTTGGGGGTGCTGCGCAGTTTATCAGAAGTTAAGTGATTCGTGATATGTTGATTCATTTATTTGTTAAATTCCACTTGTTTTCTTGGTCAGTCTCTCGTCCCCAGCTTGCTCGTCTGTGTCTCGTCCGCATTTGTTAGGCAGTCAGTGTCTGTCTGTCTGTCGGTCTGCCGCACGTTAATAGCTGCCTCTGTCATGTTTGTCGGATTCGGTGTTAACGAATTTATTGCTTAAAGACCGAATTCTTGAAATATGTTTTTATCTTGACTATCATCTTGCGAGGTGGTATATGTGTAATGTAGAGCATGTTGTATATGGGTTTTATTTAAACAGTCATTTTTATAAAGTTGCCACCCTTCCACCGTAACTTGCACTTTCGGTGACAAATAATTTGAGTGTTGTACCATTTCCATCCCTCTTACGGGGTGCATAGTTTACGTGTTTGTGTGAATTGTTAAAAATCTTTTATTTTAAAGAAATCTGGTGTGTTGCAGAATTGTACCAGTGTAGTTTTTCAGAGGTCGTGACTACGGCAGTGTTGAAAGGGAGCGGAAGCTACACAGCCCGAAGGCTCCTACTGTAAAAAAAAAAAAAAAAAAATTGTTGTACTGCCTCTGAATGATTGTAACTTGATATTTAGAGGGTGCTTTCTGATTGTAATTTTAAATCTGTTTTGAAAAGGCTTTTAGGGATAAAATTCACATTTATTAAAGGAGGAGGAGATTAGTGTTTAACGTCCCGTCGACAACGAGGTCATTAGAGACAGAGCGCAAGCTCGGGTGAGGGAAGGATGGGGAAGGAAATCGGCCGTGCCCTTTCAAAGGAACCATCTCGGCATTTGCCAGAAGCGATTTAGGGAAATCACGGAAAACCTAAACCAGGATGGCCGGACACGGGATTGAACCGTCGTCCTCCCGAATGCGAGTCCAGTGTGCTAACCACTGCGCCACCCCGCTCGGTCACATTTATTAAAGGTAATTTTATTTTTCATCAGTTACTTCCTGGCAACTACTTCCACGCTCACATAGTGTGATTAAATGTGTTAATGTTCTTGCTGAATCGCTAATATATAAAGTAAATTCTTTAAGAAAATATTTTGAAAGTCTAAATCATACGGTTCAATACGTTTATGGTGTCCTTTACCTATAATAAAGTTTTGTTTGTTTTATTCGTGACATAGCCCATCTGTAAATACAATAGGTTAATATTTTCCATTTTTATGCTTGCAGTTTGGTTTCCCCTAGAATGTTGGCGCTCGGCATATAAACACATCAAAAAAAGTTTTGCACGACCCAGGTTCCCAGAACTCCTGAAGACAGACGTTGACAGTGCATATTGTATCACAGACGCAGTCCCTTTGTTCAAAGATGTCACTAAACCCGCCCAAAGATGTAAACAATCATGCATGAGGAGGTCCGACAGCCGATCAGTTCGTCATTCCAACAGGAAGGAGGTATACGGATCGTGTTGTCCGTAGTTCAACCATGCCTAGACGATCAATACTGCGGTTCGATCGCATCCGCATTGTTACTTCTTGCCAGGAAGGGCTCTCAACAAGGGAAGCATCCAGGCATCTCGGACTGAACCAAGGCGATGTTATTCGGACATGAAGGAGATACAGAGAAACTGTCGATGACATGACTTGCTCAGGCCGCCCAAGGGCTACTGCTACAGCAGATGACAGCTACCTCGGAATTATGGGTCGGAGGAACCCTGACAGCAACGCCACCATGTTCAGTAACGCTTTCCGTGCAGCCACAGGACGTCGTGTTACGACTCAAACCGTGCACAATAGGCTTCATTATGCGCAACTTCACTCCCGACGTCCATGGGAAGGTCCATCTTTGCAACCAACACACAATGCTGCGCGGTACAGATGGGCCCAATAACACGCCGAATGGACCGATCAGGATTGGCATTACGTTCTCTTCACCAATGTATGTCGCCTATGCCTTCAACCAGACAAGCGTCGGACATTTGTTTGGAGGCAACGCGGTCAGGCTGAACGCCTAGACACACTGTCCAGCGAGTGCAGCAATGTGGAGGTACCCTGCTGTTTTGGTGTGGCACTATGTGGTGCCGACGTACGTCGCTGGTGGTCATGGAAGGCGCCGTAACAGCTGTGCGATACGTGAATGCCATCCTCCGACCGACAGTCCAGCCATATCGGCAGCATATTGGCAGGGCATTCGTCTTCATGGACGAGAGAATTCACGCCCCCATCGTGCACATCTTGTGCATGATTTCCTACAGAATAGCGACATCGATCGACTAGAAAATGGTTCAAATGGCTCTGAGCACTATGGGACTTAAGATCTGAGGTCATCAGTCCCCTAGAACTACTTAAACCTAACCTAAGGAAATCACATACATTCATGCCAGAGGCAGGACTCGAACCAGCGACCGCAGCGGTCGCGCTGTTCCAGACTGAAGCACTCGACTAGAGTGGCCAGCATGTTTTCCAGAAATGAACTCTATCGAACATGCCTGGGATAGATTGGAAACGACTGTTTATGGACGACGTGACCCACCAACCACTCTGAGGGATCTACGCAGAATCTCTGTTGAGGAGTGGGACAATCTGGACCAATAGTGCCTTGATGAACTTGCGCATAATATGCCACGACGAATACAGGCGTGCATCAGTGCAAGAGGACGTGTCACGGGATATTAGAGGTACCGCTGTGTACAGCAATCTGGACCACCACCTCTTAAGGTCTCGCTGTATGGTGGTACAACATGCACTGTGTGGTTTTCATGAGCAATAAAAAGTTTGGCAATGATGTTTATGTTGATCTCTATTCCAATTTTCTGTGCGGGTTCCAGAACTCTGGGAACGGAGTTGAAGCAAAACATCTTTTGATGTGTGTATTACGGTGTTTTATTCGAGTACTTCGATGTTGCGCTTGCAGTATTTCTACACGTTACGGCGTTTGTATGTCATAATAAACTTTATCCACGGCGTATGTTGTGATGTTTGTAAGAAACTCGCGTAACGTTAGAAGAAATTATGATTTTATTTCAGAAATTGTAAAATTCTATGTCACTGCTAACAAATTACAGTTTTTACTCGTGCCATTGTTACGCTTCTTGTAAAAACTGATGTAACACAGAAAAGCATTTTTACGATTATATCCCATAAACTGTTAACTTTATTATGTCGACATGTCAGGTTTTCGGTTTTTGATGTCAACGTCATCTGGTTCTTTCTTGGGTTTACTGCCTCCCCAACGGTAGTCTGTCGTGCGAAGTCTCATGATTAACGGCTCTCGAATTGCACTTAGTGTGTACGTCTCACATTAGAGTCTATATTTTTCTTGTATTGCAAGTGTGAGCATTTTTGACCTCTTTGTAAATACTTAGTTTTCAGCGTGAGTTTCGTGCTTGCTGCTGCTTGATTTTTCTTTGTCATATATTCTAGCATGTTATAATTACGACTTTTGTATTGTCATTTAAAGCCACAGTTTCCTGAAGATGATGTGTCTGCGACCAAGACGTCTTGTAACATGCCTATGCTGCACAGCTTTCGCTGGGATGACCTTAGACATACTACATACAGTCCACATATCTCCCCATACGATTTACGTATTTTCAGAACCATGAAGAAGAAAATTCGTGGTCGTACGTTTCCTTCAAACGATTAGGTGCACGGTTGGATACAATCATGATTCCATAAGCAACGGCAATTACCGTCTTGTTTCACACTGCGATAAATGTATTAACAGTTACAACAATGACCTTCGTATATGATAAACAGTTTACTTAATTTTGTTCTATTTGTCTCGTTTTGGTCTGACTGCCCCTTATACGATTGACAAGAAAAAACTCGTGCGTGTTATGACATCTCCTGGAAAGCCCTATAAAAATTAGACTGAATCCATATCAGATGTGTAAATCGTGTAAATGTGCAGTGTAAAGAAAGTAAAAAACTGAGTGTATTTCTGTCGATAAAAACCGTAGCTAATATGACAGATAGCTCTAAAACCTACAACTCGTTGAAGTGACATTTTTTATGTAAAAAATGTTAATAAAATATGTATTTTAGTATCAAAAAGTAACTATACACCGTAAAGACATTCTTTGTAACCATGGACATCTTATCTTTCTGTCTTTTCGTTTGCTTGTGCCGTGTTTCCCGCGGATACGCAGGGTCGGCATGGTTAATGTACCCCAGCTGTCTGCAACTAGTGGAATCCATGGAATAGTGCGAAAGTGTTCAGATGCCTGCGAGCCGAGCGTGTAACTGAGGCGGGACGAGGGGACCAGCCCGGTATTCACCTAGGGGGATGTGGAAAACCGCCTAAAAACCACATCCAGGCTGGAAGGCACACCGGCCCTCGTCGTTAATCCCCGGGCGGATTCGATCCGGGGCCGGCGCACCTACCCGAGCCCAGGAAGTATCACGTTAGCGTGCTCGGCTAATCTGGCGGGTCCATGGACATCTTATCTCAGTACGGTAAAAAAAGTTTTGATTCAAAGATGCAATACTACTTTCGTCTCTGCTGTTGAAGATTTAAGTAGCATCGCTCTTCTGAGGCATTAAGTATTTTATGTACGCATTATCTGTTGCAATATATGGTAAAAAGTGAATTTCTCCTCTTGTTATTCAAAACCTCTCCCTCCTTGTGGAAATACATAAGCGAAAAATAATTATTTAGGGTGAGTTGTGTAGAAGATTGCCCATATGGCTTTCTTTTGTCGTAAGGCACACAAGCGACCATTACGTGGTGTTTAGTTAAAATATTAAATACTGGGCTTCACCCTCAATTTAACATAATAAATACTTCAAATAGTCATAATCATTTTCAAGCATCAATATTTGCAAAGTTCATTTTATCAGAATTTTTACGGAATTGCATTAATGGATTCAACTGCAGTAGCCAACAAGGCTTAGGTTTGCTTCACGATATCTACAATTAAACATATTTGTATCAAGGAAATGCTTAACCTAAAATGAAGCAAGTGTGACACGAATGAAATTATCTATCGTGCGAACAAATCCTTATGCTACGTAGGAGGTTATATCGCCTCTCTCTTCGCAACAGTTAATTTAACGGGCAATAACAATAATAGTTTCATACTACTTCCGATTATCCTTGAGCCAACCGCGAGTTTGGATAACGTAATTAAACCATTAGAAGCAAAACTGTACGGTTTTTTTACTAACTTTTGTGCCAGCGTAGCAACCCCGATTATCGTCGGCGTATATGTAAGCCACGTTTACGAGCGTGCAGAATATGCGAGACGTCAACAGTGTGTTACCGGTCTCGTAAACAGACATACGGCCGGGAGAGCGGTGTGCTGACCACGTGCCCCTCCATATCTCCATCCAGATACGCCAGTGGGCTGAGGATGACACGGCGGCCGGTCGGTACCATTGATCCTTCATGGTCTTTTCGGACGGGAGTTAGTTATTACATGTTTTTTGCCTCGCGTGTCATGGCATTTCTGGAAACCCAGAATCTACTCTGTAGGAATCAACATGGATTCCGGAAACAGCGATCGTGTCAGACCCAACTCGCTTTATTTGTTCATGAGACCCAGAAAATATTAGATACAGGCTCCCAGGTAGATGCCATTTTCCTTGACTTCCGGAAGGCGTTCGATACAGTTCCGCACTGTCGCCTGATAAACAAAGAAAGAGCCTACGGAATATCAGACCAGCTGTGTGGCTGGATTGAAGAGTTTTTAGCAAACAGAACACAGCATGTTGTTCTCAATGGAGAGACGTCTACAGACGTTAAAGTAACCTCTGCCGTGCCACAGGGGAGTGTTATGGGACCACTGCTTTTCACAATATATAAAAATGACCTAGCAGTGAAATGCAGGAAGATCTGCAGCGGATAGGCACTTGGTGCAGGAAGTGGCAACTGACCCTTAACATAGACAAATGAAATGTATTGCGAATACATAGAAAGAAGGATCCTTTGGTGTATGATTATGTGATAGCGGAACAAACACTGGTAGCAGTTACTTCTGTAAAATATCTGGGAGTATGCGTACGGAACTATTTGAAGTGGAATGATCATACAAAATTAATTGTAGGTAAGTCGGATGCCAGGTTGAGATTCATTGGGAGAGTCCCTAGAAAATGTAATCCATCAACAAAGGAGGTGGCTTACAAAACACTCGTTCGACCTATACTTGAGTATTGCTCATCAGTGTCGGATCCGTACCATGTCGGGTTGACAGAGGAGATAGAGAAGATCCAAAGAAGAGCGGCGCGTTTCGTCACAGGGTTATTTGGTAAGCGTGATAGCGTTACGGAAATGTTGAGCAAACTCAAGTGGCAGACTCTGCAAGAGAGGCGCTCTGCATCGCGGTGTAGCTTGCTGTCCAGGTTTCGAGAGGGCGCGTTTCTGGCTGAGGTATCGAATATATTGCTTCCCCCTACTTATACCCACCGAGGAGATCACGAATGTAAAATTAGAGAGATTCGAGCGCGCACGGAGGCTTTCCGCCAGTCGTTCTTCCCGCGAACCATACGCGACTGGAACAGGAAGGGAGGTAATGACAGTGGCACGTAAAGTGCCCTCCGCCACACACCGTTGGGTGGCTTGCGGAGTATAAATGTAGATGTAGATGTATTAACAGTGTATTTTTTTTTAATTTAATCGTATGGCTAGGGCCCTCTGTCGGGCAGACCGTTTGCCGGGTGCCGGTCTTTCAATGTGACACCACTTCGGCGACCTGCAGTCGATGAGGGTGAAAAGAATGATGATGAAGACAACACAACACCCAGTCCCTGAGCGGAAAAAATCGAACGCGGGCCCGGAGAATTGACAGTCCGTCACGCTGACCATTCAGGTACCGCGGGTGGACAACAGTGTATTAAATATTCTCCACCTTTTAACCGACAATCCCGACCACATCTTACAAAGGGGGGTAGGACGTCAAACGTGCCAACCTGGAGCAGGAGAGGCATCACAGGACATTTTAAAAGGTTCAAATGGCTCTGAGCACTATGGGACTTAACATCTGAGGTCATCAGTTCCCTAGAACGTAGAACTACTTAAACCTAACTAACCTAAGGACATCACACACATCCATGCCCGAAGCATGATTCGAACCTGCGACCGTAGCGGTCACGCGGTTCCAGACTGAAGCGCCTAGAACCGTATACTTTTAGAAATAAATTCATAAAACTTTGTCAGCATGACCAGCAAGGATTCAGATACACTCACAGCAGTGGAAGTTCGATAACATAACAAAATATTTTTTTTTTACACGTAAAATTTCATCATTTTTTTCACTTACTAATGACAGCATTTGTTTCTATAGGTACACTTTTCTTCATAAGTAAGAGAGATTCTTCGATGAATTTTGCACAGCATACAAACCATACTCAAAGGTGTATGAAACTCTAGAATTTTACAAATCTATTAAAAACTGTGGAAAAAATTGAGGTAATTAACTAGAACATTTGTGTTTTTTCTATACATGAAGTTTAAAATATAACAGTTCATTCGTTTTTTCATAAATTAAATAAATTCTAGAGTTTCATACACCTGTAAGTATGGTTTATGTGCTGTGCAAAATTCATCTAAGAATCTCTCTAACTTATGAAGAAAGTGCAGCCATTAGTAAGTGAAAGAATGATGAAATTTTACATGTAAAAAAAATTATTTTGTTATGTTTTCGTTCTTCCACTGCAATGAGTGTGAATCCGGAATCCTCCCTGGTGACGCTGACAAAGTTTTATGAATTTATTTGTAAAAGTATAGTCAGTGGAAATTAAAATGTCGTGTGATGCCTCTCCTGCTCCAAGTTGGCCCGTTTGACGTCCTAACCCCCTTAAAATCAAAACACTTTAACACCAAAGAAGCGAGAGGGACGGTATAGTGTCCAGAGAACTTCGTGTTGAGAAGACTGACCAGAAGCAGTGGGTGCGGCATCGTGACCATCTCGTCCCCGGTGAGGCCCGGAGCGCTCTTGCCCTGGTTGAACAGCCACGTGATCTTGTTGTTGTACGAGACGGTGTCGTCCTCCTTGTGGTCGCGCAGCTTCACCTTCTGCTTGTACTCCCTGCAACAGAAACGAAGACGGTTTGGCGTGAGGAGATACGGCCGAGTCCGAAAGTTGGAACGTGCTACACGTCTCAGAAGCTTGTCGGTGTACCGATGCTATAGTCAGTACTACCGGCGTTGACGCACTTACAACACCAATAATAAGACTGCAAATTCTCTGTCTACACGACTTAGCCATTCGTATAGCGCATGCACTCTGGAAACTGGTCTCTTCCCTTCCCACCCTCTCCTCTCACGACGCTCATCTTGTGGAACAACCAAAGTAGTGTGTGTGTGTGTGTGTGTGTGTGTGTGTGTGTGTGTGTGTGTGTGTGTGTGTTCAAAACTGCCACACCCTATCTTATATTTAGTATTTTTGTCTCCTCTGAAAATAGATGAATTAGGAGATTCATAAATATTACAAGCAAATTTCGCGTTTAAGAAATCGTTTACAGACCAGAGTCGTACAAACACGCCGTGGTTTATCGTCGAACAGAGTTCCTTATGATCAACACAGTAATAAGCATAAGAACTGATACAGTTGAAAGCCAACAAGTCACCAGTTCCTGATAGAATCACAGTTCGGTTTTACTGAGAGTATTCTACACCAGTGACCCCCCCACCAGCTTGTTTTTATCGCGAATCTCTTGCCAGGTGCAAAGTCCCAAGCGACTGGAAAAACGCAGTGAACTCCTGTATGTAAGGATGGAAGAATACAGTTGTAGTACCAATACATAAGAAGGGGGACAAGAGAGATGCAAACAAGTACAGAGGAATATCGCTACTAGAGGTCGAATACAAGGTGCTGTCAAAGCTATTGCTCAAGACAGTAGAAGAGCAAGTAGAAAGTACAGGTGGCGACTACCAAGTGGTATTCAGGAAGGGAAGAGGTTGTACAGAACAGATGTTTATCCTGAAGCAACTGATAGAACATAGGGCCTTAAAAAACAAATAGTAATAACCTTTGTGAAGTAGTACACAAAGCCATGTGACTCCATCGTCAGACAGACTCTTGTTAGGATCCTGAAGAACAGATCACTTGATGGAACTACAGAAGAACTCATAAACGAAATTCTGACAGAAGCAAAAGCAAGGGTGAGATTCAGAGGAGCACTGCCAGAAGAATTTGAGATCAACCCTGGTGCTAAACAGGGAGAGGGATTGTCACCATTGTTTTTCAATACAGAACTGGAAGAAGTGATCAGGCAATAAACGAGGAAATGGGAATACCAAAGACCCATGCGGGGGACAAAAAGGACAACAGGGCTCAAGTGGACTGCCTAGCCTTTGCAGACGACATAGCAATAGTAAGTGAGACGGAAGAAGACGTAAAGACACAACTCGACAACTTAAGTAAGGTAGCCAGAGAGGTGGGGCTGAGGATCGTCTATAACAAGACGAAGACATTAAACACCACTGCGAACTGGGTAACACCGGAAGGCACTGTGCAAATGGTGGACAAATTTAAATACTTGGGAGAATTTATAACAGGAAGGAATAGGAGTAAGGAGGGAATAACAGAGAGGATAAAGAAGATGAGGTCAGCCTTCTGCATGACGAGAGAGATATACAATAAAAAGAATAGATCCACAGAGGCAAAGATAAGCCACTAAAAGGCAACGGTGAGGAATGCAGTATTATATGCTACTGAGACGATGACACTACGAAGAAATGGGCAGAACAACTAGAGAAAGAAGACAGAAAAATACCGAGAAAAATGCTAGATCCCAAAAGAGGTGGAGAGAGGTGGATGCGAAGACCTAGGGAAGGATTGTACCGGAACATGAGAACAATATCCAGGGACATCAGACTCAAAAGGGCAAGGTTTGCTGGACATGTAGCTAGGATGAGTATGGACAGAATGACGAAGAGAGTGTGGGAAACAACAGGGAGGACAAGTGGAAAGACAGGAACCAAGTGGGTTGTTGAACTTCGGAAGGACTGTTTGGAATTGGGGACCAAGGTCAAAGGAAAGCAGAATTGGAGGAACACCGACCAATACGCAGAAGACCAATGACAGAGAGGAATACAGGAAAAGATTAGTGTGTCACCAGTGGAGCCAGCAGGACAATAGGACACTGAGGATCTCGGAAGAAGAGAGGGAGAGAAGAAGAGAAAGAATGAAGGGGTTCTGGGAAAAGAAGAGGAAAATGCAGTCCACGAAGGGGCTACCCGTGGTCCTTCAGAGGGCGTAACGCAAGAAGAAGAAGGAAGGTAAAAGAAGAGACGCACTAAATTACAGACCAATACCCTTAATGAATAGGAAAACAGGAATTCGAGTAAGCTACTACAAACAGCATAGTGAACGCATTATTGTGGCCAAGATAGATACGAAGCCCACACCTACTACAGTAGTACAAGTTTATATGCCAACTAGCTCTGCAGATGACGAAGAAATTGAAGAAATGTATGATCAAATAAAAGAAATTATTCAGTTAGTGAGGGGTGCGAAAATTTAATAGTCATGGGTGACTGGAATTCGGTAGTAGGAAAAGGGAGAGAAGGAAACATAGTAGGTGAATATGGACTGGGGCAAAGAAATGAAACAGGAAGCCGCATGGTAGAATTTTTCACAGAGCACAACTTAATCATAGCTAACACTTGGTTCAAGAATCATAAAAGAAGACTGTATACATGGAAGAAGCCTGGAGATACCGACAGGTTTCAGATAGATTATATAATGGTAAGACAGAGATTTAGGAACCAGGTTTTAAATTGTAAGACATTTCCAGAGGCAGATGTGGCCTCTGACCACAATCTATTGGTTATGACCTGTAGATTAATACTGAAGAAACTGCAAAAAGGTCGGAATTTAAGGAGATGGGACCTGGATAAACTAAAAGAACCACAGGTTGTACAGAGTTTCAGGGAGAGCATAAGGGAACAATTGACAGGAATGGGGGAAAGAAGTACAGTAGAAGAAGAATGGGTAGCTCTGAGAGATGAAGGTAGTGAAGGCAGCAGAGGATCAAGTAGGTAAAATGACAAGGGCTAGTAGAACTCCTTGGGTAACAGAATAAATATTGAACTTAATTGACGAAAGGAGAAAATATAAAAATACAGTAAATGAAGCAGGCAAAAAGGAATACAAACGTCTCAAAAATGAGATCGACAGGAAGTGCAAAATGGCTAAGCAGGAATGGCTAGAGGACAATTGTAAGGATGTAGAGGCTTATCTCACTAGGGGTAAGATAGATACTGCCTACAGGAAATTTAAAGAGACCTTTGGAGATAAGAGAACCACTTGTATCAACATCAAGAGCTCAGATGGAAACCCAGTTCTAAGCAAAGCAGGGAAAGCAGAGAGGTGGAAGGAGTATATAGAGGGTCTATACAAAGGCGATGTACTTGAGGACAATATTATGGAAATGGAAAAGGATGTAGATGAAGATGAAATGGGAGATACGATACTGCGTGACGAGTTTGACAGAGCACTGAAAGACCTGAGTCCAAACAAGGCCCCGGAAGTAGACAACATTCCATTGGAACTACTGATGGCCTTGGGAGAGCCAATTCTGACAAAACTCTACCATCTGGTGAGCAAGATGTATGAGACAGGCGAAGTACCCTCAGACTTCAAGAAGAAGATAATAATTCCAATCCCAAAGAACGCAGGTGTTGAAAGATGTGAAAATTACCGAACAATCAGTTTAATAAGCCACAGCTGCAAAATACTAACGCGAATTCTTTACAGACGAATGGAAAAACTGGTAGAAGCCGACCTCGGGGAAGATCAGTTTGGATTCCGTAGAAATATTGGAACACGTGAGGCAATACTGACCTTACGACTTATCTTAGAAGAAAGATTAAGGAAAGGCAAACCTACGTTTCTAGCATTTGTAGACTTAGAGAAAGCTTTTGACAATGTTGACTGGAATACTCTCTTTCAAATTCTAAAGGTGGCAGGGGTAAAATACAGGGAGCGAAAGGCTATTTGCAATTTGTACAGAAACCAGATGGCAGTTATACGAGTCGAGGGACATGAAAGGGAAGCAGTGGCTGGGAAGGGAGTGAGACAGGGTTTTAGCCTCTCCCCGATGTTGTTCAATCTGTATATTGAGCAAGCAGTAAAGGAAACAAAAGAAAAATTCGGAGTAGGTATTAAAATCCATGGAGAAGAAATAAAAACGTTGATGTTCGCCGATGACATTGTAATTCTATCAGAGACAGCAAAGGACTTGGAAGAGCATTTGAACGGAATGGACAGTGTCTTGAAAGGAGGATATAAGATCAACATCAACAAAAGCAAAACGAGGATAATGGAATGTAGACGAATTAAGTCGGGTGATGCTGAGGGAATTAGGTTAGGAAATGAGACACTTAAAGTAGTAAAGGGAGTTTTGCTACTTGGGGAACAAAATAACTGATGATGGTCGAAGTAGAGAGGATATTAAATGTAGACTGGCAATGGCAAGGAAAGCGTTTCTGAAGAAGAGAAATTTGTTAACATCGAGTATAGATTTAAGTGTCAGGAAGTCATTTCTGACAGTATTTGTATGGAGTGTATCCATGTATGGAAGTGAAACATGGACGATAAATATTTTGGACAAGAAGAGAGTAGAAGCTTTCGAAATGTGGTGCTACAGAAGAATGCTGAAGATTAGATGGGTAGATCACATAACTAATGATGAAGTATTGAATAGAATTGGGGAGGAGTATGTGGCATAACTTGACAAAAAGGAGGGACCGGTTAGTAGGACATGTTCTGAGGCATCAAGGGATCACAAATTTAGCACTGGAGGGCAGCGTGGAGGGTAAAAATCGTAGAGGGAGACCAAGAGATGAATACACTAAGCAGATTCAGAAGGATGTGGGTTGCAGTAAGTACTGGGAGATGAAGAAGCTTGCACAGGATAGAGTAGCATGGAGAGCTGCATCATACCAGTCTCAGGACTGAAGACCACAACAACAACAACCCTTAACATCAGTTTGTTGCAAAATACTTGGACATATAATATCTCGACGAAGGAGCATAGTTTTAGAGATCACGTCTCGTGCGAAACTGGCTTCCCTTTTCTTACACGATATGCCGTGAATCATGGTTGAAGGATGACACGCAGATTCAAGGTGGACGGTAGTCTTCGGTTGCCTGCTGATGATGGTGTGGTGTATGGAAAGGTGTCGAAGTTGACTGACTGTAAGGGGATACAAAATGACTTAGCAAAACTTTGTATGATGGATGGCATCTGAGGACAAATGTACGTTTCTTGGGATGGCGAGGAAAAAAAACCGTAATGTTCGAATACAGTTTTAATAGTATCTTGCTCGACACAGTCACATGGTTTAAGTATCTGGGCGTAAAGTTGCGAAGCGACATGAGGTTCAAATGGTTCAAATGTCTCTGAGCACTATGGGACTTAACATCTGTGGTCGTCAGTCCCCTAGATCTTAGAACTACTTAAACCTAACTAACCTAAGGACATCACACACATCCATGCCCGAGGCAGGATTCGAACCTGCGACCGTAGCAGGCGACATGAGGTGGAACAATCATGTAAGGAGTGTGGTAGGGAAGGTGAATGGTCGACTTCGGTTTATTGCGAGTATTTTGGGAAAGTGTGGTCCATTTTGTAGGAGACCGCATACAGGAGGCTGGTGCGACCAATTCTTGAGTACTGCTCGAATGTTGAGGGCCCGCATCAGGTCTGATTACAGGACGAAATTCAGAGGCGCGTTGCTAGATGTATTACGTAGATACTTCGGGAACTCAAATGGGAATCCCTGAAGGGAAGGCGACATGCTTTTCGAGAAACATGACTGAGAAAATTTAGATTACCAGAATTTGAATCTGACTGCTGATTGATTCCACTGGCGCTAACAATCATTTCGCGTAAAGGCAACGAAGGTAAGATAAGGGAAATTATGGCTCTTGCGGAGACATATAGACAGTAATTTTTCCATCGCTCTATTTGTGAGTGGAAGAAGAAAAGAAATGGGTAGTAGTGGTACGGGAAACGCTCCCCCACGCACCGGACAGAGACTTGAGGAGTAGTTAGATGTAGGTGGTATACAGGTTCGTCCATTGATCGTGACCGGGCCAAATATCTCACGAAATAAGCGTCAAACAAAAAAACTACAAAGAACGAAACTTGTCTAGCTTGTAGGGGGAAACCAGATGGCGCTATGGTTGCCCCGCTAGATGCCGCTGCCATTGGTCAAACGGATATCAACTGCGTTTTTGTAAATAGGAACCCCCACTTTTTATTACAAATGAATTACATGAATGTTTCATTTGGACCACTTTTTTCGCTTTGTGATAGATGGCGCTGTAATAATCACAAACATATGGCTCACAATTTTAGACGAACAGTTGGTAACAGATAGGTTTTTTAAATTAATGTACAGAACGTACGTACGTTTGAACACTTCATTTCGGTTGCTCCAAAGTGATACATGAACCTTTGTGAACTTATCATTTCTGAGACCGCATGCTGTTACAGCGTGATTACCTGTAAATAACACATGAATGAAATAAATGCTCAAAATGATGTCCGTAAACCTCAGTGCATTTGGATTTGGTAAGACGTGTAACGACATTCCTGTCAACAGTGAGTGGTTCGCCTTCCGTAATGTTCCCACATGTATTGACGATGCGCTGACGCAAGTTGTCAGGCGTTGTCGGTGGATCTCGATATCTAATATCCTTCAACTTTCCCCACAGAAAGAAATCCAGTGGGCCATGGTATGCTGTTCCAAGAACCAATCCACCTGTCATGAAATATACTATTCAATACCGCTTTAACAGCACGCGAGCTATGTGCCAGACATCTATCATGTAGGCAGTACATTCCCATTCTGTCATGCAGTGAAACATGTCGTAGCAACATCGGTAGAACATTATGTAGGAAATCAGCATACATTGCACCATTTAGATTGCCATCGATAAAGTGGGGGCCAAGTATCCTTCCTCCCATTATGCCGCACCATGCATTAACCCGCCAAGGTCGCTGATGTTCCACTTGTCGCAGCCATAGCGGGTTTTCCGTTGCCCAGTAGTGTATATTATGCCGGTTTACGTTATCGCTGTTGGTGAATGATGCTTCGTCGCTAAATAGAACGCGTGCAAAGAATCTGTCGTCGTGCCGTAATTTCTGTTGTGCGCAGTGGCAGAACTGTACACGAAGTTCAAAGTCGGCGCCATGCAATTGCTGGTGCATAGAAATATGGTACGGGTGCAATCGATGTTGACGTAGCATTCTCAACACCGACGTTTTTGAGATTCCCGATTCTCGCGCTATTTGTCAGCTAATGATGTGCGGATTAGCCACGACAGTAAAAAAAAAAAAGAAAAAAAAATGGTCCAAATGGCTCTGAGCAGTATGGGACTTAACTGCTGAGGTCATCAGTCCCCTAGAACTTAGAACTACTTAAGCCTAACTAACCTAACGATATCACACACACCCATGTCCGAGGCAGGATTTGAACCGGCGACCGTAGCGGTCGCGCGGTTCCAGACTGAAGCGCCTAGAACCGCTCGGCCACACCGGCCGGCCACGACAGCAGCTAAGACACCTACTTGGGCATTATCATTTGTTGCTGGTCGTGGTTGGCGTTCACTTCCTCTTTCCTTAAATAACGTAACTATCCGGCGAACGGTCCGGACACTTGGATGATGTCGTCCAGGATACCGAGCAGCATACATAGCACACGCCCGATGGGCATTTTGATCACAATAGCCATACATCGACACGATATCGATTTTTTCCGCAATTGGTAGACGGCCCATTTTAACACGGGTAATGTATCACGGAGCAAATACCGTCCGCACTGGTTGAATGTTACGTGATACCACGTACTTATACGTTTGTGACTATTGCAGCGCCATCTATCACAAAGCGAAAAAACTGGTCCAACTAAAACATGCATATTTCTTTACGTACTACACGAATACGTAATACAAATGGGGGTTCCTATTAAAAAACAACGCAGTTGATATCCGTTTGACCTATGACAGCGCCATCTAGCGGGCCAAACATAGCGCCATCTGGTTTCCCCCTTCAAGCTAGACGAGTTTCGTTCTTTGTGGTTTTCTCGTTTGATGCTTATTTCGTGATATATTTGGCCCCGTCACTTTCAATTGACCACCCTGTATACTTCCTGATCGTTTTGTAAATTAGAATAAATATTGCTGGCTTTTGCAACTGTATCTTGTTCTTAGCCAGATTTGTTTTACTTAACCGTGTTGTGTATAACGTATTCCCTGACAAAAAATCTGAAGCACCCATCAGGGGAGGAGGAAAGGAAATGAAACATCACGACATGAGAGGGTATGCGATGTTATTTCAGTGATTACAGCTGAGGCCAAATTTATAAATAACTTGGTAAGACTGCATGACTTCGCTTATCAGTATGACGTTGCACCCGCCTCTCACCTGCTTGAGAGTACTCATTCGGTAGCGAAGGGTTTCATAAGGCTGTTGTATTCCCTTCGGAGTTAAACTGGCCCACGGCTGTTATAAACGGTACTTGATATCGTGGATAACGGCACTGCGACCACGCTGGTCCCACACGTGTCCTACACGTGTTCTGTTGATGGGACGGATATGGGGATCTTGTTGGCCACAGTTGTTACAAATGGTATTTGATATCATGATAACAGTACTGCGACCACGCTGGTACCACACGTGTTCTATTGATGACAGGGATATGGGGACTTGATGGCCACATTCATAGTGGTGAGCGCCGCATGTGGACGAGCATTGTCCTATTGGAAAATGGTACTTCGATACTGTCGCATGGGAAGTGACACACGAGGACGCAGGATGCCCCAAATAACTACCAGCCTTGACCCGATGACTCCCTATACCATGACCCCTCTCCAGGTCGCTGCCACACTAACTGGCGATAGTCATCCGGAGTGGTACAGAACGGCGACCCATGGCTGAAGACAAGGTGACACTATTTGTCAGTAATCCATGCTTCTCAGTACGGCCCCATTCCCAGTGCGGTCGTTTGTGTTGCAGTCTTAACGGCAGCTTACAGATGGTATGCTAATTCCCAAATCCGACTGCTGCTAATCTCCACCCACGGTGCGGGAGGACACACAATGAGGCAGGGAGTCTATTACTTCTTTTCGGATGACTGGCGAATATATGACGGAGTTGTATTACGCTTGATGCAGAACAAGGCGTACCCCATTGTGGTGCTCAGATGTCGTTGACCGGAATCTTGACAACGAGTATTCCTAAACTAAACTAAGCTCAGTCCGAACAGGCCTTGGAAGGACCAACGGTACCGACCGGCCGCCGTGTCATCCTCAGGCCTCAGGCGTCACTGGATGTGGATATGGAAGGGCATGTGGTCAGCACACCGCTCTCCCAGCTGTTGTCAGTTTTCGTGACCGGTGTGTCGCTGCTTCTCAGTCAAGTAGCTCCTCAATTGGCCTCGCAAGTGCTGAGTGTACCCCGCTTGCAAACAGCGCTTGGCAGACAGGATGGTCACCCATCCAAGTGCTAGCCCAGCCCGACAGCGCTTACCTTCGGTGATCCGACGGGAACCGGTGTTACCACTGCGGCGAGGCCGTTGGCAACGAGTATTCGTGCCGTCACGTTATCGTGCAGTTCAGCATCGGGTCACTGTACATCTGAATGCTCTGCAAATCTTGTTATTGCACCGATTACGGTCTGTCCGATGACATATGCGGTTGGATAGAAACTTTTCAAACAGACAGAAAGCAGTATGTCGTCCTGAATGGCGTGACATCAACAGAAACAAGCGTAACTTCAGGTGTGCGCCAGGGTAGCGTAATAGGTCCGCTGCTTTTTACGATTTACATAAACGATCTGGTTGATGGTATTGACAATGGCATTAAACTATTTGCCGATGATGTTGTAGTCTACAGGAAAGTAGTATCACACGGATGTTGTGAACAAATCAATGAGGATTTGTAGAAAATGAATGTGTGGTGTAATAACCGGCAGTTATCTGTCAATATTAGTCAGTGTAACCTACTGCGTATAACAAGGCGAAAATCCCCATTAATGTACGAGTACAAAATAAATGCCCAGTGTTTGGAAGCGGTAATTGTGGTGTCACCGCCAGACACCACACTTGCCAGGTGGTAGCCTTTAAATCGGCCGCGGTCCGCTAGTTACGTCGGACCCGCGTGTCGCCACTATCAGTGATTGCAGACCGAGCGCCACCACACGGCAGGTCTAGAGAGACGTACTGGCACTCGCCCCAGTTGTACAGCCAACTTAGCCAGAGATGGATCACTGACAACTACGCTCTCATTTGCCGAGACGATAGTTAGCATAGCCTTCAGCTACGTCATTTGCTACGACCTAGCAAGGCGCCATAGCATTTGATATTGAGATTATAACATGTACCGTCAAGAGCGATGTACACCAATTGTGGATTAAAGTTAAGTATCATATCAACTACGTACTTTATTTGCTAATATTAATTCCCATAACTGTTCCAGACCTCGCGCCAGCCTGCGTGAGCTTATAAGCGTGCATTTCGGCCTCCTCTAGCAACACAGTGTTTGCTCTTCTGCCAACACTTCAGTAATAACCGCCAAATATCTGGGTGTGACTATTCGAAATGATCCGAAATGGAACGATCAGATTACACAAGTAACGGGTAAGGTGAACTCTAGATTGCGGTTTATTGGTAGAATCCTGAAGCGATGCAGTCCTTCAACAAAGGAAATACCTTACCATACGTTAGTTCGTCCAGTCTTAGAGTACTGTTCGTCTGTATGGGACCCTTACCAGTTGGGTCTGATTGAAGAGATTGCGGAGGTCCAAAGAAGAGCGGCAACATTCGTGACTGGTACATTTAGCCATCGCGAGAGCGTTACAAATCTCATAGGAGGTTTGAAGGGGGACACACTTTCAGAGAGACGACGCGCTAAACGGAAAGGGCTGTTCACTAAATTCCGAAATCCGATCTTCGCCGAGGATGTAAAGCATTTATTATTACTACCAACTTTGAAATCGCGCAATAATCACCATTAAAAGATAGGTGAAATTAGAGCTCGTACTAAGGCGTTCAGACAGTCGTCTTTCTCTCGCGCGATCCGTGATTGAAACAGAGGGGGGAATATGGCGCGAATTGTATCCTCCGCCACACACCTCTTGGTGGCTAGCAGAGTATATATGTAGTTTCGACCAGTCAGCAAAATGGAGACCCACAATGATGCCCCATTTCAAATTCTGTAACGCGCTGATAACGTTATCTCACATGGGTACGCGACGTCTCTGCTTCCTTCACAGCGATCACTCAACCTCTGACTGTGTTCACACCTGTTATGTACCCTACCACAGTTAGTAACAACACTAAACACGAACAACAATATTGTACTGTGGTGGCCGTTCTATTTGTCTCAGCAAACTGCAACTCTAATCATTTATATACGCGCCAATTTTTAATACTGGTATGATGTTACAGTAACAACCAACGGTGCTCATTCACGTTGTTTGTCAGGCAGTGTTTCTGTCTCCTGGGATCGTGCAGCAGTTGTAAAATGAAATGTCGTGTGGTTAGAGCCTCCTGTCGGGTAAACCTGTCGCCTGGTGCAAGTCTTTTGAGTTGACGCCACTTCGGCGACTTGCGTGTCGATGGGGATGAGATGATGATGGGGACAACACAACACCCGGTCCTTCAGCTGAGAAAATCTTCGACCAAACCAGGAATCGAACCCGTGCCCCATAGTATGGCATTCCATCGCGCTGACCACTCAGCAGTTGTCATCATCATCGTCATTTGAGTAAGACGAACAGCTGTTCTATCGTGATTTCATAGTTACCATAGGACGCGACACCTATATACGAACAGACACAGTTACGAAACTTGTCATTCACTGAAAATTTTGAACGAAATTTTCCTTCCAGAGGGATTCAGAGAAGGCTCCGTCGAATGTATTGTTCAGTATCGAGTCTCTCCGTTGTATTCGACATCACTTTCAGTGTCTTGGCCGCGTAGTTTTCGTTTTGTCCTCTTCGTACCTCCGCGCGCCAACTCCGGCTGTCTGTTGCCGGGCAATCTGTGCCCGCGTGCGTCGTTCAATGCCCCGCTAAATAATTTGTATCTCGTGCCTGATCGGGCGTCGTATAACGGAGACTCCCATTAACTAGTTAACAGCCATCGACGTGTAATTGTCACCTGCGTCCGGTTCTGTAATTAGGACTGGCCGAGCAGACAGCTGACGAGTCACGAACAGACGATAGATAAATGCGGACACCTCCGGCATGTTTCCCAACAGCTCAACGTTTGCGAGAATTAATGACAACGGCGTGATTTTAATGCTTTTAAGTTTGCACAGCGATTAAGCAAATTTAGTTTTAAACAATAGACAGCGCAAAATTCGGCTCTTATTTACGTGGGCTGTTCGGAAAGCAAGGAACGATCGGTCGTGAAATGGAACCGACAGTCAAAAACCGATGAAACTTTGCATAGATGTGTTGGGCAGCATTTCAAGTAAGGCCGTGGATAGCATTACGTCCCCCTTCTGAGTTCTGAGCGCCAAGAGAGCGCGTGAAGACGTCTAGAAAATAGTCTATCCCACCAAATATGAGTGTCTGCCGAGAGATTTCGCCTGATGTTATGCAACATCACGTAACTTATCTGTCATGCAGTTCCTTCTTCATGAGAGTTTTCGGCCGCACACCGCAGGGTCAATGAAGACGTCCCTGCAATGTTTTCATTGGGAAATGTTTGATCACCCAGCATACAGCCCGGCCCCGGCTGTCTCCGAGTTGTATCTCTGCTCAGACGGACCGCTGGATACGAAGACAACATCTTGGCTCTGAGACCGAGCTGCAGTACAACGCAGAAAATTGTCGGAAAACACAGGAGGCTACCTTCTTATGAGGAGGGTGTTGAAAAGTTGGTACAACGCTACGACAGATGTCTAAGTGTGAGCGGCGACTATGCAGATAAGTAGTTGGAAAGTTTAGCTAACCGTGGAAAATAAAAACCAGTTTGGATTTTTACTGTACTTTCCATTTCGCGACCAATAGTTCCTTACTTTCCGAATAGCCCTCGTATAAACGTCATCGCAAACAGCTTTAGTCCCTTCCACAGGGAGTGCAAACAGGTGTCGAAGTTACGTGATCGAACGTCATTAGTCATTCGTGGGTTGAGGCCTCCTACAGAACTTTTCCATAGTCCATGGTGCTCCTGCCTGTTTTCTGATGCCATCCATCCATCTTCCATCAGATCATCGTCTGAGTATTCATTTATTTTTTCGAATCGTCTAATATCATTGGTCAAAAACCTTTCATTTGCTTGACTAAGTTCCCGTTCGTTTTTATTACGGTCATAACTACCGTTTCGACTCCAAACTCCTCCCTGACTGGCTGGTTTGTCTATCTGTGCCCACTAGTGCCCGCTGTCCGCAAGAGTGACAGGATTTCTGGCGTTCCCCAAGGTAGTGTTATAGGCCCTTTGCTGTTCCTTATCTGTATAAACGATTTGCGAGACAATCTGAGCAGCCGTCTTCGGTTGTTTGCAGATGACGCTGTCGTTTATCGACTAATAAAGTCATCACAAGATTAAAACAAACTACAAAACGATTTCTAAAAGATATCTGAATGGTGCGAAAAGTGGCAGTTGACCCTAAATAACGGAAAGTGTGAGGTCATCCACACGAGTGATAAAAGGAACTCAAACTTCGGTTACACGAGAAATCAATCTAATCTAAAAGCCGTAAATTCAACTAAATTCCTAGGAGTTACAATTGCGAACAACTGAAATTGGAAGGAACACATGGAAAATGTTGTGGAGAAAGCTAACTAAAGACAGCGTTTTATTGCAACGAAACTACTAAGGAGACTGCCTACACTACGCTTGTACGTCCTCTTTTAGAATACTGCTGCGTGGTGTGGGATCCTTACCAGATAGGACTGACGGAGTACATCGAAAAAGTTCAAAGAAAGACAGCACGTTTTGTATTATCGCAAAATATGGGAGAGAGTGTCACTGAAATGATACAGGATCTGGACTGGACATCATTAAAAGAAAGGCGTTTTTCGTTGCGACGGAATCTTCTCATGAAATTCCGGTCACCAACTTTCTCATCGAAATACGAAAATATTTTGTTGACACAGACGTACATGGGGAGGAACGATCACCACTATAAAATAAGGGAAATGAGAGCTCGTACGGAAAGATATAGGTGTTCATTCTTTCCGCGCGCTGTACGAGATTGGAATAATAGAGAATTGTGAAGGTTGTTCGATGAACCTTCTGCCAGGCACTTAAATGTGATTTGCAGAGTATCCATGTAGCTGTAGATGTAGATATAAACTACAGAGTATCTGGGTAGCCAACGTCAAATGTTCAGTGCTGAGAACAGTAAGGTCTTAAGAAATGGGAAAGACCCACCGTGGTTTAATAGTCGTGTTGCAAAACTACTACGTAAAGAAAGAGAGCTTCGTCACACATTCAAGAGAAGTCAAAATGTATCTGACAAACGAAAGCTAAACGAAGTGAACATGAGCTTAAAGGGTGCAATGAGAGAAGTGTTCACTGAATTTGAAAGTAAATTACTGTCAACCGATCTGACTAAAATGAGTAAGCACGTGTTCTGTCACTCAGTGTCCACATTGGCACCAAAACGGATGATAACAGACGGGAGGCCGAAATACTGCATACGGTCTTCCGAATTTGTTCCATCGCAGAAGATCGTAATACGGTCCCTTCTTTCAAACATTGTACGGGCGTTGAAATAACAGATATTGAAATAAATGGTCGCGGAATAGAAAATCAACTACTATCGCTTACTAGTGGAAAGGCGTCAGGACTAGATGAGATAACTATAGGACTCTACTAAGATTATGCCGAAGAACAGCAACAGGTTTTCATAGTTCGCTGGAGCAATGAAGGGCACCTCGCGACTGGAAAAAAGCGCAGCTGATTTCCGTTTTTAAGAAGGGCCGTAGAGCGCAGATCCACACAATTATAGACCTATATCGTTGACGTAAATCTGTTGTAGGATTGTGGAACATGTTTTGTGTGTTGTGGACTGGCAAGACAGCCAATCCACTGTGACGGGTAGCCGAAAGGCACGCGTTTAAGCTCACGCAGGCTGGCGTGAGGTCTGGAACAGTTAAAGGAGGTGAGACTAGTAAAAAAGGTACGTGGCTTCTGGAATACTTAACTTTAATCCATAATTGGTGAACATCGCTCTTGACGGTACATGCAACACAAGATAAATAGCAAATGATAATGGCGCCTTGCTAGGTCGTAGCAAATGACGTAGCTGAAGGCTATGCTAACTATCGTCTCGGCAAATGAGAGCGTAATTTATCAGTGAACCATCGCTAGCAAAGTCGGCTGTACAACTGGGGCGAGTGCTAGGAAGTCTCTCTAGACCTGCTGTGTGGCGGCGCTCGGTCTGCAATCACTGACAGTGGCGACACGCGGGTCCGACGTATACTAACGGACCGCGGCCGATTTAAAGGCTACCACCTAGCAAGTGTGGTGTCTGGCGGTGACACCACATTATGCTCAAGAATTGTGATCTTCTTGGAGAAAGAAAATCTCCTCTATAAAAATCAAAATGGTTTCCGCAAACAGAGATCCTGCGAAACTCAACTCGCTCTGTTCCTCCATGATATTCACAGCACCGTAGACAACGGCGCTCAGTTTGATGCCGTTTGGCTTTAGGAAGGCATTTGACACCGTACCGCACTGCCGTGTAGTCAAAAAAATACGAGCTTTTCGATTATTGGACCACATTTGCGACTAGATTCGAGACTTCCTTGCAGATAGAACTCTACACATCACGTTTACCGGAACAGATACAAAGGCGCTTCCCTGATTACCCGAAGGAAGTGTGATAGGACCGTTACTGTTTGCAAATGAATATAAATTATTAATTATTAGAAAGCGTCGGAAGTTCTTTAAGACTGGTGGCAGATGATGTGGTTTTCTATAACAAAGTAGCAACTCCAGAAGACAGCACTGATTTGCAGAATAGCCTGCACAGGATTGATGAACGGTACAGGCTTTGGCAGTTGACCCTGGACGTAAATAAATGTAATACAGGGTTATTACAAATGATTGAAGCGATTTCACAGCTCTACAATAACTTTATTATTTGAGATATTTTCACAATGCTTTGCACACACATACAAAAACTCAAAAAGTTTTTTTAGGCATTCAAAAATGTTCGATATGTGCCCCTTTAGTGATTCGGCAGACATCAAGCCGATAATCAAGTTCCTCCCACACTCGGCGCAGCATGTCCCCATCAATGAGTTCGAAAGCATCGTTGATGCGAGCTCGCAGTTCTGGCACGCTTCTTGGTAGAGAAGATTTAAACACTGACTCTTTCACATAACCCCACAGAAAGAAATCGCATGGGGTTAAATCGGGAGAGCGTGGAGGCCATGACATGAATTGCTGATCATGATCTCCACCACGACCGATCCATCGGTTTTCCAATCTCCTGTTTAAGAAATGCCGAACATCATGATGGAAGTGCGGTGGAGCACCATCCTGTTGCAAGATGAAGTCGGCGCTGTCGGTCTCCAGTTGTGGCATGAGACAATTTTTCAGCATGTCCAGATACACGTGTCCTGTAACGTTTTTTTCGCAGAAGAAAAAGGGGCCGTAAACTTTAAACCGTGACATGGCACAAAACACTTTAACTTTTGGTGAATTGCGAATTTGCTGCACGAATGCGTGGGGATTCTCTACCGCCCAGATTCGCACATTGTGTCTGTTGACTTCACCATTACGAAAAAAATGTTGCTTCATCACTGAAAACGAGTTTCGTACTGAATGCATCCTCTTCCATGAGGTGTTGCAACCGCGCCGAAAATTCAAAGCGTTTGACTTTGTCATCGGGTGTCAGGGCTTGTAGCAATTGTAAACGGTAAGGCTTCTGCTTTAGCCTTTTCCGTAAGATTTTCCAAACCGTCGGCTGTGGTACGTTTAGCTCCCTGCTTGCTTTATTCGTCGACTTCCGCGGGCTACGCGTGAAACTTGCCCGCACGCGTTCAACCGTTTCTTCGCTCACTGCAGGCCGACCCGTTGATTTCCCCTTACAGAGGCATCCAGAAGCTTTAAACTGCGCATACCATCGCCGAATGGAGTTAGCAGTCGGTGGATCTTTGTTTAACTTCGTCCTGAAGTGTCGTTGCACTGTTATGACTGACTGATGTGAGTGAATTTCAAGCAGGACATACGCTTTCTCGGCTCCTGTCGCCATTTTGTCTCACTGCGCTCTCGAGCGCTCTGGCGGCAGAAACCTGAAGTGCGGCTTCAGCCGAAGAAAACTTTATGAGTTTTTCTACGTATCTGTAGTGTGTCGTGACCATACGTCAATGAATGGAGCTACAGTGAATTTATGAAATCGCTTAAATCATTTATAATAGCCCTGTATATTGCGCAAACATAGAAAAAGAAATCCGCCGCTGTACAACTGCACTATTGATGACAAATTGCTGGAAACACTATCTACTGTAAAATGTCTAGCAGAACTATCCAGAGCGACCTTAAACTGAATGACCACATGCAAAAAATAGTACGAAAAGCAGATGCCAGATAGAGATTCTCAGGAAGAATCTTACGGAAATGTAACTCGTCCACGAATGAAGTGGTTTATAAGGCGCTTTTTGGACAGAATCTGGGACCGTTACCAGGTAGGGCTGATGGAAGAGAAGATCCGACGAAGAGCGGCGCGTTTCGTCCCGGGATCGTTGAGCTGACCCGAGCTGGTTGCAGAGACAGTCAGCAAACTACAGAGGCAGACGTTGGAAGAGCCGTGTTGTGCGTCATGGAGAGGTTTGCTACTGATGCTGTTCAAATTTCGAGAGAGCGCTTTCCGGGAAGAGTCTGACAGCCTATTTCTGCCTCCCACATACATCTCGTTAAATGGTCACGATGGAAAATGAGAGAGACTAGACTTAGTACAGAGGTCTACTGACAATCGTACTTGCCACGCGCCGTTCGAGGGAGTGGAACGGGGAAAGTGATCAGCTAGTGGTATCGGCAGTTCCCTTCGCCACAGACGTCAGGTAGCTTGCGTGGTACTGATGTACGTGGTGTGGATGTAGTAATTCGCAACAAACGTATCTCGGTCGCTTGGCGAGCAATCTCCTGTATTTGCATTATTTTCGTATTAAAGGACCCAGTCGCAATGACAACAATCAAAACTGCTAGTGCATCCTAACAGTAACCTTTGCATCACTTTAGACCAGGGGTTCCCGACAAAAGTTTCCCAAGGTCCCCCTCATCGAGCATGATTGGTACCTTGTCATATCACAGTATCAACTACCTAAAAAAAACCAAATGAAGAGTCTTTTTATACCTTTTCTATTTTTGGTACTTAGAAAAAACATTGACATATTCATTACTGAAAAAATGCTGAGCTTAAAAGTTTTTCAAATTAGCCATCATTGTAATTAACTATTTGCCTCTATCTAATTCTAGTTTTGCGGTAGAGTGTGCTAGAGTCAGTTGGCTCTAGGTAGGCGCTGGACGCAGAAGTTAGCGTTCGCTAGAGCTCTGCTCCTGCAGGAAGCGGCCAAAACAAAAAAATCTGATCATACGAAATATATTTAAAATATTTTTTATTCTAATAGCATCTTGCGGACCCCTCTGGCATAGCTCTCGGACCCCTGAGCGTCATCGGACCACCTACATCTACATCTACATCCATACTCCGCAAGCCATCTGTCGGTGTGCGGCGGAGGGTACCTCTATCGGTTCTCCCTTCTATTCCAGTCTAGTATTGTTCGTGGAAAGAAGGATTGTCGGTATGCCTCTGTGTGGGCTATAATCTCTCTGATTTTATCCTCATGGCCTCTTCACGAGATATACGTAGGAGGGAGCAATATACTGCTTGATTCCTCGGTGAAGGTATGTTCTCGAAACTTAAACAAAAGCCCGTACCGAGCTACTGTTGGGAACCACTGCTTTAGACAATGAGTCATATGCTTTTTTGGAATAACCCCACTACCAGGTCTGTGATATAACATGCAATATTCGACAAGATATTTAAAGACACACGTTACAAGAACACAGTGAAGGTGGCAGACGTACCTCTCAAATACATATGCCGTACTCTGTCGCCTCCTACTACATTCAGAATAACCGCCAGTGGCAAATCACCGAGCAAATCTTGTGTTGCTCGTCAATCTGGGACCTTTACCATGTAGAATTGACAGAGCAAGTAGAGCTCCGTTTCGTTTGTACGTCGCATGTTAACTGTGGGCCTAGAAACGACAGAGAGACACCATCCTCGCCGCAGCCGCCGTGGTCCACAACCCCACGACCACTACCGCAGTCCACTTCACCCCTCCGCCGCCCCACACCGAATCCAGGGTTATTGTGCGGTTCGGCCCCCGGTGGACCCCCCAGGGAACGTCTCACACCAGACGAGTGTAACCCCTATGTTTGCGTGGTAGAGTAATGGTGGCGTACACGTACGTGGAGAACTTGTTTGCGCAGCAATCGCCGACGTTGTGTAGCTGAGGGGGAATAAGGGGATACAGCCCGCATCCGCCGAGGCAGATGGAAAACCGCCTAAAAACCATCCACAGACTAGCTGGCAGATTCAGAAGGATGTAGGTTGCAGTAGGTACTGGGAGAAGAATAAGCTTGCACAGGATAGAGCAGCATAGAGAGCCGCATCAAACCAGTAGCAGGACTGAAGACCACAACAACAACAACAACAACCATCACATTTCCGTCATCACTGCCAGCTGTGACCTGGTAATGCCAGGTGGCTCTCCACATCAGACACCATGCATCTCCAAAACAATCGGAGAATGGCACCTCTTCCCAGGAGGTCACCAAATTCACCAACGATCGCCATCTGTGGCATGGAAGTCCAGTGATTCATTGCTGAACACAGTGTCGTGTCATTCGTCAGCAATCCATGCTTCCTGAGCATGGGACCACTCCGGCTGCAGCTGTTTGTTTTGTGACGTCAGTGGAAGGCTAGCTGGTGCTACTTTAGATGGTTCAAATGGATCTCAGCACTATGGGACTTACCATCTGAGGTCATCAGTCCCCTAAGAACTACGTAGATTTAACTAAGGACATCACACACATCCATGCCCGAGGCAGGATTCGAACCTGCGACTGTAGCAGCAGCACGGTTCCGGACTGAAGGACCTAGAACCGCTCGGTCACAGCGACCGGCGAAAAGAGGATCAGATTTTAACATGTTGTACGATATTATCAAGGCAGCAGTGTGAGTGTTATGCGTGTGTAGGGCCGATGTACATGACTTCTTTAGCGGCCTAATCACCATGGACAGGGGCTGGATGTACCAATATTGCCCCGATAGAAAAAGAGCAAAGCAAGCTGTGGAGACATGTCGATTCACCAGCGCTGTCATCTGGCAACTTTGTGCCGAATGTAATTTGAGACCGCCATGGTGTGGCGCTTAGAGGTTACGCTTGTAAGGACCAGTCACAGAAGGATACTATTGGAATTAGCTGAGTTAGTTAAGGGGGGGGGGGGGGGCTGTTAAGACGTAGTGTCTCACCGAACGTCCAAGGAGGTGTTCCTGACGCACGACAGTGCTTCAGCGTATTCTGCACACGACAAATCCACATATTCTACTTATCTGGACTACCAGGTTTGCTCTCAGTACCCCCTACTCTACTGACACGGCATCCAATGACATGCAGTGACGGCTTTGGAAGGTGAATGCTTACAGAAGGACGGACACCATTATCACGTTTAATGGTCGCAGCTTTCTAAGTGACTGCCCCTTGTATCTGAAAGAGAAGTCTCGTAAGTAGGCAGCAACTGGAAGAGTCGTAACACCTGCTCCGTCCACCCCACCGCCTACCATCATCATAGAGACAGAAACTGGTAACCTCAAACAACCGCTGTTCTCCAAGAGAAATGTCAGAAACTAGTGGTCCAGGGGCTCGCGTTGCTGCCTCTGGATCACAGGATCGCGGATTCGATTCTCGGCCGGGCTGAGGATTTTCTCTGCCCGGGCACAGGGTGTTTGTGTTGTCCTCATCATTTCATTATCATCATCATCAATCGCGACAGTGGCTAGACTGGACCATGAAAGAAATTCGACTGTGTAAAATTTGTGACTTTGTCTGGGTGCTGATGACGGCGCAGTTGAGCGCCCCAGAAACCAAGCATCATCATCATCATCATGATCTAAAGAAATGTTCTCAAAAATTGGCTGGAGGAGTTCTGTGCTAACCACACTCCTCTCTGTAGTGCATCCACATGACAGCGGATGACACGGTGGCGCAGTCCAATGGGCCTGGTCGCGCAGTCACGTTTACCCTACCCGTCAACGACCTACCACACGACGATACGCCATGGACGTTACAGTCTAGAGCGACAGCCACCTTGTGGTAGAACGACTGGAGCTAAGATAATGTGTCTCCTCGCTCAGAAATATACAGCCGACAATTTAATACAAGCCGCCGTTCTCAAAGACCCCAACTTCCTACTCCATACGCTACGGTCGCAGGTTCGAATCCTGCCTCGGGCATGGATGTTTGTGATGTCCTTAGGTTACTTAGGTTTAACTAGTTCTAAGTTCTATGGGACTAATGACCTCAGCAGTTGAGTCCCATAGTGCTCAGAGCCAGCCTACTCCATAAGTATAGCATTGTCCGGGATGTTGTCGGTAGTTTGACAGATAAGGCGATAGCTGACTACATCGAGAGGATGTACTCTGTCGCGTGTACCAAACGCTACACCAAGTAATATCTTCCAAATCCCGAATTAACCGTGCCCATTCCACGCTGCATTGTAGTGTTTAGGTCACAAACTTTACCCTGATACGTTGCTATCTTGGGGTACATTGCCTCATTTATCTAATGTAGAAACTGGTGGTGTTTTCGTCATTGGGCGGACCAGTGCAGAAGCCATACTCGTAGCAGCAGTTGCCGTGGTCAACACCCAACGGATTCCTGCTCGGTGACGGTTCCAACAACTTGCTTAAACTGCACTGTCGATTTATTGCAGTATCCGTAGGCGGCTGATGTGTTGTTTATCGGAATTTTGTATCTTTACTACCACTGTACCGCCATTTGTGTCTGTTCTATCAGACAACTCCGACAGAACAGACACCACATGTCACTAGACATTAAAATATCACGGACGTCCAGTAAAAAGAAAACTGACGCGCGTCCTCTGGGCTACCAGTACCGTGTCTTCGGTCGACAATCCTCGGCCACGTGCTGCTCGGAAAACAAAGGATGCACCAGTCCGAATGAGACGTATCTGGACATCAACCCTATAACCAGGCCTGATTCTAAGTCATATCCATCTCGTCGTGTGCGTGAATACGTAATTTGGTTCCCAGCGCTTTGATTTCGGTTAAGAAAATAAAGCATGCCTTCACGGGCTCGCCACGGTCTCAGGCAGGATTATATGTTTGGGTGAAATGATAATTAAATAAAGACCCTAAGCTGTCGACAGGCGTTGATATACATCAACGGGGACAGTTGATAATGTGTACCCACACAGTTTTGTTTCGCTATACGGAAGGCAGCCATCGAGCGGCTACACATATTTTATGTAACTTATTCGTATTTATAACTAAAACAAAATGTTATTATTATCACAAAATGAATTTCTTTGTAATAGTTGTCACCTCAAATGCTCGCAGTGGCTAGCTATTTTTAATAAGCATTTTTTCAGTAATTTGCGCTGCGAGAATCTCATCTTCCGATGCAGCCTCTGGTCGGCCATTAAGCACCGAAGTATTAATTTATTTTTCAAGGTGTTAACAGTAAATGTAAATGCGAGAGATTTCGTTGTAAGAACCTTTCTAAATTGCAACAGATAATTAATTACGTTAAAGTTCAGTTTTTAAATTATGCAGATTCCATGAGTTCAGTAAGTTTTATCTTGGCCGCTCCACGGCAACAATCGAAATTCTCTCAAGCCGTGCTTTTCGAAAAATGGTTCAAATGGCTCTGAGCACTATGGGACTTAACAGCTGTGGTCATCAGTCCCCTAGAACTTAGAACTACTTAAACCTAACTAACCTAAGGACATCACACACATCCATGCCCGAGGCAGGATTCGAACCTGCGACCGTAGCAGTCGCACGGTTCCGGACTGCGCGCCTAGAACCGCGAGACCACCGCGGCCGGCCCCGTGCTTTGCAATCAATAAATATAAATTAACAAAATTACATTCAATTCAGTTAACGGCAACTATATTTTAGTCATCACGTTCTAAAATCTAAAGTTGGTACATGAATAACAGCGGCCCTTCAAGAAACCGTTTCATATTTACTTATGCACGTAAGTAAAAGTGATAAGAGAAGATAATATGCCTGAGAGAAAGAATCATGCTGATAAAAATAAAAATATTATATATATATAATTTTTTTGTATGTGACGTAACGAATGCCGCCGACGTCACACCATCTGTATTTTTCGTTATGGTTAGTTGTATTTCGTCGTAGCGGACGTCACATGACACCGGTTGAAGTTCGTTGTTTATCTTTTCACTCAGTTATTTTTATTACAGAGGCCAGTCAGCTCTCTGACCGAACACGGCGAGCTACCGTGCCCGGCAACTTCTTTTTATCTCATGTTGTTCGCTTTCGTTCGTTGCATCTCCTCGGGCCGGCCGTCTTAAGACACCCACTTAACTTCGTCGTTGATCAGTTTTCTTTTTTTTACAGAGGGCAGTTAACCCTCTGACCGAACACGCTGAGCTACCGTGCCGGCAACATTGTGAGACTTACGCGCTGTCTACTGCGCTACCGAAGCACAGACCTTCTCAGCCACCGAGGCCACAGAGTATAGTGCGACTGCAGGGATTCATCCTTGCACGCTCCCCGTGAGACTTACATTCCCAACTTAATGTCCACACACTACGTTCGTAGTGCCCCTGCCATTATTCGCGGCAGACAATCTTACCGAGTCCCGTAACAGTTCGGGCAATGCGTGTGCATCTAGCACAGGAGAGGAAGGTCAATGGCCGGTTAGCCTTAACTATATATGAAGATGGTATTTGTTCTTTCGGACATGTAGTTAAGGCTAACCGGCCATTGACCTCCTTCTTCTGTGCTGGATGCACACGCATTGCCCGAACTGTTACGGGACTCGGTAAGATTGTCTGCCGCGAATAATGGTAGGAGCACTACGAATCTAGTGTGTGGACATTAAGCTGGGAATGTGAGTCTTACGAGGAGCGTGCACGGGATAAGTCCCTACAGTCGTACGATCCTCTGTGCCCTCGGTGGCTCAGATGGATAGAGCGTCTACCATATAAGCAGGAGATCCCGAGTTCGAGTCCCGGTCGGGGCACACATTTTCAACTGCCCACGTTGATGTATATCAACGCTTGTCGACAGCTTAAGATCTAGATTTAATTATCATTTCATTCTAAGAGAGCTGTCAGAAAGAACAGATACCATCTTCATATTTATGTTTGGGGTTCTTGTCAGTTCGTCGAGAGATATGATCAATGCATCAACATGGTCTGATTATGTAGGAAAGTAGTACAAGGGACGTCTCGAAAGTAAGATTTGCCACTGTTTTTGAATGACAAGATTGTACACCAGGTGACGCAAACAAACGCCATGTGATTCCACACACATCACTGGTTCAGTGACGGAAGGGGCGTCAGCAGTGGAGGAACGACGCATGCGTAGAGCGCCGAAGAACAAAGAGTAGCAGCAGACTGGTGTTTAAAATGGTTCAAATGGCTCTGAGCACTATGGGACTTAACTTCTGAGGTCATTAGGCCCCTAGAACTTAGAACTACTTAAACCTAACTGACCTAAGGACATCACACATCCAAGCCCGAGGCAGGACTCGAACCTGCGACCATAGCGGTCGCGCGGTTCCAGACTGTAGCGCCTAGAACCGCTCGGCCACCTCGGCCGGCCAGACTGGTGTGTCCGAGATTATTCCAGTGCAAATCACTATGACAGACGGACGTCTACTCACAGCGTGGTCGCCAGTGGAATAGTGTGTTGTTATCCAATATGAATGGATGCATGGGCTTAGTATGTCCATCACTCAAAACGCCTGCAGACCGTATATGGTGAAGAGGTCATGCCTCGTCAAATGGTTGGTCGCTGATGCTGCAGTACAGAGAAGGGAGGTAGAGTGTGGAGGATGAAGGTCGAAATGAGCGTCCCTCCACATCCACAAATGAAAACAACATTGCTTGAGTACAGGACTGGTTGTTAGCGGATCAAACAACAGTTCCTTGCATCGCAGGGCACCTAGGACCATCAGAGTTGTTTCTACAAAGTGATTGCACGCTACGACAGAGACAGAGCGCCAGTGACCAAGTCCGAATCAAGGTCACGCGCTGTAACACGCGTACACAAACCAATGCAGTAGCGTCATAACACGTAAAACCTACCCACCCTCCCCACTCCTACACACAGTAGGCCTCCCAACAAACAATTGTATAATATAAAAACCTATATTAATCACCCTGATAAGGAGACCTCACTTACCGTGAGGCCATTTCATAGGATGGCCTTCGGCTGTGTGTCTGAGCAGGACTTTGAGGCTTTTATTCTATTGAGGTTATAACATCTTAACCTAAGAATGAACAAGATGTTAAGTTGTTTTAATTCATTAAAAAAAAATTTACGAGCGGTCTGGCGCGACCAATAACCACCACAATCAAACTTTAAAGATAAGAATATTTTATCAAGGACAACTCTAACACAGATCGAAAGCAAAAAATTGCAGAACTAAACAACTCTAATACAAATAAAAGCAAAAAATTTGAGAACTAAACAAATAAAAACAGTCGGTGTTGGTGGTCACTACGTCGGAAAACGGTGGAAGATGTGTAGTCTACGACGCCATGGTGTATTTGTTTTTGGTAATAAAGTTTGCTCGTGAAAGAACGATGACGAAACTTACTTCTGGAACGTCTCTCGTAGAAAGTTATAACTTTAACATTTTCTAATAACTAATGTTGATGCCTCCGTGCTGTAATGACAAGTGGATCAAGTCATAGCGGTGCAGAAGACTCACTCGTAGAAGTACGGTCCGATTTCTTGTACGATGGGTTTCTCCCCTCTGTGCACCGCCTCAGGGTTGGTGAGGTTCAAGACGTACACCCGGAAGTCGATGGGGTCGGAGAAGTTGGACCACATCTGGCGGATGTCTGATCCTTTCTTCAGTGCCAGTCCCTGAAACAGAACAAGCACTGTGTGCGATGAATTTTTTCTGTAGGTGTGTACTGAAATACACGATACCAATGTTTATTTCTACTCGAAGATAAGTTCTGAGTTCCACAACAGTGGCTCTGTTTATTTTGTTCTGATTTATCACGTTCTTTGAGGCAATGCGAGCCGGAGGAACTGGGCATGTATCGATTCAGTATACATAATGACGATCAGAGAACGTGAATACAAAAGAACTAAAGTATTAATAAAATGTGAAAGCAATTGTGAGAGACTGTACGAATAAATAACTCGTTACAGACCAAATTAGCGAGAGCAGCACAAAACCTATCATAATTAGCTGCTGTCACGTAATTGTTACATGTAATTAATTTTATATTAACTGATGCCATGTTTTACATTGCTATGCATGCTGTTTTCAGTACATTATGATATCTAATGATGGTCTGATGCCTGAGACTGGTTGCAAAAAAGTAAGTATTTATTGTAAGCTCTTGGCAGTGAACTGTAATGTTTTTAGTACATTTATCACCTAAAAACACAAAAGTTTAAGGATGTTTTATTCAAGTGCATTTTTTTCCATCTAGTATTCATCGAATTAGTGTTGCAGTTTCTACTGAATGAGTCAATATTTCCAAGAAAAAAATTCCATGATGGTCTACGTGTACAGATTGGGTGGAGCTGGAATTCCGAGACCACTTATTACATTAACATCAGTGTAACTAAATTAGAAATGTATATAGTAACTGACAAGCCACCTGTAAAGTGATGTTGTCTGACGTATCTGAGAATAACGTGGTGTTGGTTCTTTGTTTATACCTTAGCTTAATAAGAATTGAAAATGAGGGTACGTACGATGATTCTCCTATCAAAACAGCAGGGCTAATGAGTCAAGAATTATGAAACAAGGGAACATGTAAATAAAACTGTAAATCTTCGATTGATAAACCTTAAATTTCCAAAAGTCCTTCACCAGTTGCTTCGAAATTTTCACACGACGTTGCATTCGGATACGTGCGTCTTTTCATATACCTATTTTTAATATATACGATATATAAATAATTAATACATAAAAAGGAAACATTACTGTCAAAAATCTAGAGAAGTTCTTGAGACGGACATAGGCTATATTTTACCACATATATCTGTTTCTCGTAGCAGTTCTTCTCTGGCTGGTGTTATGATTTGTATGTTAATAGATACAATCGTTAACTGTAGTCCTGAAAAGGACTCAGATATATGTAGGAATAGCACCACCACCTGTTCGAAGAGAGACAGCTGCGACCGAGGAAAGGAAGGCAGTGGAACAGGAAATTACCCATCCTTTGTATGGGCATGAACCGCATCCGCAGCGACTGAAGTCAAGGAAGGGCTCCCTCAGGACATCAAAGGAACTTAGAACCACTGCTGAAAAAGCTAGGTTGCAACTATGGAGGGCTGCGACTCGGCAAGATGGGAATACACTGATCCGAATGATATTCGGTGTGACTGCGGAGAAGAACAGTCAGTTGGCCACATACTTCGGTGTCGATTGTGTCCAGTCTCCTGTACAGAAGATGATCTTCGACAAGCAACAGAACATGCACTGGAAGTGCCCAAGTTTTGGTCAAAGGTAATTTAATCATAACCGTATAAAATGTCTGTACATGTACCTATATGTTTCTGACACGATAATAATAATATTACATATATTTTTTACTACAGAATTGGCCAATTATAGACAGCTTAGAATCTAAGACAGAGGTATAATTTTGTTCTTTTTATCTTCCCAGAACTTCTTCATGCGTTGGCTGTAATGATAGTGGTGTTTTATTATATCTGTTTTGGGTGAGCTTTTATGCTATTTGCATTTTGTTCGATGTTTCCTTACGTGTGGTGTTATCTAACCCATTTGATTGTATTCATTCTCCCAAATACTTCAACTTATCAACTCTTTTAATGTTTCCGAATCCGATTTTAGCTGCAGTTTTAGGAAGTGTTCTATTATTATCTTTGCATCTATTTGGTCCTTAGAAACTACTGCAATATCTTCAGCAAAAGCGAGATTTTTCATCTCAAATCTTACTCTTCCTTGTCCTAAATGGATTCATCTGACGTTTTTCTCGTGTAGGTCTTCATCCCACTCTCTCATTATCCTGTCTAAGGATTGAAGAGAACCGGTGAGAGCACATCGTCCATCGGCCTGCCGTTGTAAATTGTGAAGGTTTCAGAAACTTCTCCTAGACATTTAACCGGATTACATGTTGTGGCAGAGGTATGTTAAAATATAGCCGAAAAGCGCAGTAAAATACAAAATTTCACCTCCATATTAATGTATATATAAGTAAACCTTTTAAATTTTGTCTAGGCGCTCAGTCCGGAACCGCGCGACTGCTACGGTCGCAGGTTCGAATCCTGCCTCGGGCATGGATGTGTGTGATGTCCTTAGGTTAGTTAGGTTTAAGTAGTTCTAAGTTCTAGGGGACTGATGACCACAGATGTTAAGTCCCATAGTGCTCAGAGCCATTTTTTTTTTAAATTTTGTACATGGCTGGAGCAGCAGCAACCGTTGAATGAAACCCTTTTGTGGAAATAGGTAACAGCCTATCAGTTAAAAATAAGAAGTTTTATTGAAACCCATTTAACGTGGTTTCAACGTTTCTAAAAATATCTTATTCACAAGGTAAATACGAGTATGGACAACTGATTACATATTATGCCAGGAACGCACCGTGAAATACGAAATTTCACCTCCACGTTAAATTAAAAATACACAACTCGTGTAAATAAATTAGAAATTTGTACAGTAACCGATACGACACTTCTGCACCGAAGCTGTCTAGCTCCCGCTTTTGAGATTAACGTGGTGTTGACAGTTTCGTTATAACTTAGCTTAACAAAAATTGGAAATGAGGGAACGTATCATACTATTCCCAAAACAGCAGGAGTAATGAGTTAAGTGTTGTAAAAGCGACAAAGACGTAAAAATAATTTCCAGTTCAGTTTGACTCTTAACTCTGTGTTCCTTTTTGTTAATGAACTAGCTGTTCCCAGCCACCCATTGCTGTAGCTGAGTCAAGTTAAAAGGAAAAGAAAGAAACGAGGAATCACACATTTACATATGTCAATGCATGGGAACTGGATGTTGTTGCTGTCGTGGTCTTTAGTCCAGAGACAGGTTTGATGCAGCTCTCCATACTACCATATCCTGTGCAAGCTTCTTCACGTGATCTACCGATCTAATCTTCAGCATTATTCTGTAGCACCACATTTCGAAAGCTTCTATTCTCTTGTTGTCTAAACTATTTATCGTCCATGTTTCACTTCCATACATGACAACACTCCATACAGATACTTTCAGATACTCGATGTTAACAAATTTCTCTTCTTCAGAAACGCTTTCCTTGCCGTAGCCAGCTATTACCTTGCCAGATAGCAAAACTCATCTACTACTACTTAAAGTGTCCCATTTCTTAATCTAATCCCTTCAGCCTACATTTAATTCCACTACACTCCATTATCCTCATTTTGCTTTCGTAGAGTTTCATCTTATGTCCTTCTTTCAAGGCACTGTCTATTCTGTACAGCTGCTCTTCCAGGTTCTATGGTGTTTCAGACAGAATTACAATGACGTCGGCAAGCCTCAAAATGTTATCTGTTCTCCATGGACTTTAATTCCTACTCCAAATTTTTCTTTTGTTTCCTTTTGCTGCTTACTCAATATATACTCAATATATACTCTCTCAACAATGTACAGCTAGTGCACTAAATATGGAGGTGAGAGTCGGCCGGAGTGGCCGTGCGGTTCTAGGCGCTACAGTCTGGAGCCGAGCGCCCGTACGGTCGCAGGTTCAAATCCTGCCTCGGGCATGGATGTGTCTGATGTCCTTAGGTTAGTTAGGTTTAATTAGTTCTAAGTTCTAGGCGACTAATGACCTCAGAAGTTAAGTCGCACAGTGCTCAGAGCGTTTAGAACCATTTTTTGGAGGTGAGATTTTATATGTGACTACGCCTTTCGGCTATACTTTAACGCACCTCTGCCGCAACATGTAATCCATTTTCCATATTTTCCTTCTGAATAAGACATTTTTATGAACGTAGAAACCAATGTAAAGGGGTTTTAATAAACTCTCCAAGCTGTAACTGATCGGCTGTTTACAAGTTCTACAAGAAGTAACAGTAAAACGTTGTTAGCAAACAGGAAAATCGTATTTGTGGCTTACCGGTTTGCGATTAGAATACTACTGCAAAATGTGAACTTGCAGTATGAATAGACGATGCTCGAAATCAGACAGAAGGGGAAAGTGGAGATTGACAGAGGAATGGCAGGAAAGGAAAGGAGGAGATGGACAGAAAGAGGACAGGAGGAGATGGACAGCGAGCGAGAAAGTTGCGAGGGGGGGGGGGGGGGATGAGAAGATGGACAGAGAGACAGGGACGGGGTATTCGACGAAGAGAGGGGAATGGAGGAGGAGGAGATGGATATGGAGAGGGAAAGGTGGCAATGGACAGGGGGGAGAAGGTGGTTAGGACGTCTATCCAGTCCCCCCCCCCTCCCCGGACAAATAGCCGTACCATAGGTGAAAACACAATGGAGGGGTATCTGTTGAGATGCTGGACACTGTGTGGTTCCTGAAGAGGGCCAGCAGTCTTTACAGTAATGGCAGGGACAACAGTCTGGATGATTGACTGATCTGGCCCTGTAACACCAACCAAAACTACCTTGCTGTGCTGGTACTGCGAACAGTTGAAAGCAAGGGGAAACTACAGCCGTAATTTTTCCCGAGGGCATGCAGCTTTACTGTATGGATAAATGATGATGACATTCTCTTCGGTAAAATATTCCGGAGGTAAAATAGTCCCCCATTCGGATCTCCTGGCAGGGACTACTCAGGAGCACGTCGTTATCAGGAGAAAGAAAACTGGCGTTCTACGGATCGGAGCGTGGAATGTCAGATCCCTTAATCGGGCAGGTAGGTTCGAAAATTTAAAAAGGGGAATGGATAGGTTAAAGTTAGGTATAGTGGGAATTAGTGAAGTTCAGTGCCAAGAGGAACAAGACTTCTGGTCAGGTGAATACAGGGTTATAAATACAAAATCAAATAGGGGTAACGCAGGAGTAGGTTTAATAATGCATAAAAAATAGGAGTGCGGATAAGCTACTATGAACAGCATAGTGAACGCATTATTGTCGCCAAGATACACACGAAGCCCACGCCTACTACAGTAGTACAAGTTTATATGCCAACTAGCTCTGCAGGTGATGAAGAGATCGAAGAAATGTACGATGCAACTAAAGAAAAGGAGACGAAAATTAATAGTCATGTGAGACAGGAATTCGGTAGTAGGAAAAAAAAGAGAAGGAAAGGAATGAAAGAGGAAGCCGCCTGACAGAATTTTGCACAGGGAATAACTTAACCGTAGCTAACACTTGGCTTAAAAACCACGAAAGAAGGTTGTATACGTGAAAGAGGCCTGAAGACATTGGAAGGTTTCAGATAGATTATATAACAGCAAGACAGAGATTTAGGAGCTAGCTTTTTGATTGTAAGACATTTGTAAGGGCAGATGTGGACTCTGTCCACCACTTATTGGTTATGAACTGTAGATTAAAACTGAAGAAACTGCCAAAAGGTAGGAATTAAAGGAGATGGAACTTGGATACGGCCGAGCGGTTCTAGGCGCTACAGTCTGGTACCGCGCGACCGCCACGGTCGCAGTTTCGAATCCTGCTACGGGCATGGATGTGTGTGATGTCCTTAGGTTAGTTAGGTTTAAGTAGTTCTAAGTTCTAGGGGACTGATGACCTCAGATGTTAAGTCCCATAGTACTCAGAGCCATTTGAACCATTTGAAACTGGATAAGCTGAAAGAACCAGAGATCATAGAGAGTTTCAGAGAGAGCATACGGGAACAATTGACAACAGCAGGGGAAGAAATACTGTAGAAGAAGAATGGCTAACTTTGAGAGATGAGATAGGAAGGAGAGGATCAAATAGATAGAAAGACGGGGCCTAGTAGAAATGCTTGGGTAACAGTATACTGAATGTAACTGATGAAAGGGGAAAATATAAAAATCCAGTAAGTGAAGCAAGCGAAAAGGAATCAAACGTCTCAAAAATTAGATCGACATTGAGTGCAAAATGGCTAAGCAGGGATGGCTAGAGGACAATTTTAAGGATGTAGAAGCATATATCGTGAGAGGTAAGATAGATGCTGCCTACAGGAAAATTAAAGAGACGTTTGGTGACATGAGAACCCCCTGTATGAATATCAAGAGCTCCGATGAAAACCCAGTCCTAAGCAAAGGCGGGAAGGCAGACAGTTGAAAGGAGTATATAGAGGGTCTATACAAGGGTGATGTACTTGGGAGCAATGTTATGGAACAGGACGTAGATGAAAATGAAATGGGAGATACGATATTGCGTGAAGAGTTTGACAGAGCACTGAAAGACCTAAGTCGAAACAAGGCCCCGGGAGTAGACAACATTCCATTAGAACTACTGATAGCCGTGGGAGAGCCAGCCATGACAAAACTCTTCCATCTGGTGAGCAAGGTGTATGAGACAGGCGAGAAGAATATAATAATGTCACCCCAAAGAAATCATGACGACAGGTGTGAAAACTGCCGAAGTATCATTTGAAGTCTCGGTTGCAAAATACTAACACGAATTCTATACAGACGAATGGAAAAACTGGAAGTAGTCGATAATACTGACTCTACGACTTATCTTAGAAAATAGATTAAGGAAAGGCAAACCTATGTTTCTAGCATTTGTAGACAGAGAAAGCTTTTGACAATGTTGACTGGAATACGATCTTTCAAACTCCGAAGGTGGCAAGAGTAAAATACAAGGAGCGAAAGGCTATTTACAATTTCTACAGAAACCAGTTGAAAGTTATGAGAGTCGAGGGAAATGAAAGGGAAGCAGTTGTTGGGAAGGGAGTGATACAGGTTTGTAGCCTGTCCACGATGTTTTTCAATCTATATATTGAGTAAGCAGCAAAAGGAAACAAAAGAAAAATTTGGAGTAGGAATTAAAGTCCATGGAGAACAGATAAAATTTTGAGGCTTGCCGACGTCTTTGTAATTCTGTCTGAAACACCATAGAACCTGGAAGAGTAGCTGTACAGAATGGACAGTGCCTTGAAAGAAGGACATAAGATGAAACTCTACGAAAGCAAAATGAGGATAATGGAGTGTAGTGGAATTAAATGTAGGCTGAAGGGATTAGATTAAGAAGTGGGACACTTTGAGTAGTAGATGAGTTTTGCTATCTGGCAAGGTAATAGCTGGCTACGGCAAGGAAAGCGTTTCTGAAGAAGAGAAATTTGTTAACATCGAGTATAGATTCAAGTGTCAGGAAGTCCTTTCTGAAAGTATCTGTATGGAGTGTTGCCATGTATGGAAGTGAAACATGGACGATAAATAGTTTAGACAATAAGAGAATAGAAGCTTTCGAAATGTGGTGCCACAGAAGAAAGCTGAAGATTAGATGGGTAGATCACGTGAAGAAGCGTGCACAGGATATAGTAGCATGGAGAGCCGCATCAAACCAGTCTCTGGACTGAGGACCACGACAGCAACAACATCCAGTTCCCATACATTGACATATGTAAATGTGTGATTCCTCGTTTCTTTCTTTTCCTTTTAACTTGACTCAGGTACAGCAATGGGTGGCTGGGAACAGCTAGTTCACTAACAAAAAGGAACACAGAGTTAAGAGTCAAACTGAACTGGAAATTATTTTTACGTCTTTGTCGCTTTTACAGCACTTAACTCATTGCTCCTGCTGTTTTGGGAATAGTATGATCCCTCATTTCCAATTTTTGTTAAGCTAAGTTATAACGAAACTGTCAACACCATGTTAATCTCAAAAGCGGGAGCTAGGCAGCTTCGGTGCAGAAGTGTCTTATCGGTTACTGTACAAATTTCTAATTTATTTAAACTTCTGATATTAAAATAAGGGCTGGTGATCAGTTTCAGTATTGTAAAATACCAATAAATTTGTTAGTACGCGCACAATATATTATGTACTACGTATCGCACTGGTTTATTGTATACATCCGTTGTGAACAGGTACATCTGATGATGAGGTTGGAAGCCTCGAAATCGATCATGGACAACAAAATATGGACCATTTAACAGCAATCTGAGACATACTTTTTTTTCAGTTTGGAGCAGCGCTATATCCTGTAAGGTTATGGGTCACCTTGTGCTTAAAAATGCAATTCAGGTTTCTGTTTTTCAATACCTGCTTTTCTTCAGTGGGTAGACCACAGGGAGTACTCGAAATCATGGCGAAGGCTATTGCTTGACATATGGCGATTTGGTGGCAAAAACGTTACAATACGACCAATGAGTTAAACATCCACCTGGCGTTGAGGTCTTAGAGACACAGAGGTAGGCCACAGTCGAAGCTGTGATGTACTTACATTGTCGTATGTTAATTAACGGCCTATGTGGAGAAGGCATTCAAAGATATCTAAGCATTATCATACGATGCGCAAATTACAAGCTTTCAGGGTAATTTCGAACTGGGGTATTCAATAGATAATGCGATAAATAAACTGCTACTTTGGAGAAGTCGTCTAAGCGTTTCAAGAGCGGAAAACTTGGTGTAATTTCCAATGTCAAACAGTGGAAGAGACGAACGTGTTATTTAAGCTGCCGTTATTGTATTTGGCCGGTAGAGGGCTTTACTGAGTGTCGGCGGGTATACGATTAATGTTTGGCTTTCCAATGCTCTTTGTAATATGAAAGCCGTTAGGCCACACTTGAATATGCTGCGTGTGAGGCGGAACCTGTTGACTAAGAAAGGTACAGCGCTTAGGTATTATTGTGCAGCAACTTCATACAGTCTCTAAACTCTGAATGCGAACCATCTCGTCCATAGCAAGGAAGACTTAAACTGTCCATACTTTTGCTACCCTCGTCGTCCATTACTCTTTGTTACTTACACAAAGAAGCAATCATAACTATCTATCAAGACGCCACAGACGTCAAGGAGACGTTGTACTCTCCAATTGCCCGACATTTCTAGGTTTATAATTGACTTCTGATGATAGAGACAATAAGTGGCAGAAGGTGGATAAGAGCAGACAATTGATAACAGTCATAAGAGTGTCGAATAGTATAAATGTAGGAATAGTAGAAATGTAGGAAAGACCAATGTGATGACAATCATCACACATGAAGTTTCCTTCAAAATTTCATTGAAAGCAAAAAAAAAACCTTGGCTCGGGTAAAATCTTCTAGATACTTAGGAAGTTTGGTGACAGGAAATATGAACTGTGTGAAGGAAAAAAAAAACTAGATAATACACGGTGACTTAGAAACTAACTCAAGCACCCAGAGAGGGGAGTAGGAAATGAAATGAATCTTCGCAGTTTGAAAGGGTATGTGATACATCTCAGTGGGTCATATGTAGAACCAAATTTACAAAGATCTTGACAGTTTAGTCCTAATTATCAGTGTGACGTCGCCTTCCCGTTGAGTAAGGTTGAGTAAAGGTTTCTCCTGATGCGAGGAGGTCCGTAACTGTTGCAAGTGTCCTATATATATAGCTGGATACTGAGACTGGGACAGGGGTCATCTGCGAGCTTCGCCAAAACATGTTCTGTCACGGACAGGTCTGTGTATCTTGCTGTCCATGGGAGTACATCAACTTCATGCAGACAGTTCATACAGCCGCAAGTCATGTGTACACGAGCATTGTCCTGTTGGAAAATGGCACTGAAACTCTGCCACACGAGAAGTAACATGAGAATGCTGGATGTCCATGACGTAACGTTCTGCCGTCAGAAGGAATGAAATTAGGATTTAACGTCCCGGCGAAATCTTGGCCATTGAAGCACAAGCCCGGATTGTTTCAAGAGTGGGGAAGGAAATCGGTCGTGCCATTGTAAGGGTATTGTTTTATATAGAAAATTGTAATTTTTGGAATACTTTGGATGTCGTTCGGAAAAGTAAAGGTTGAGTAGCATCTGAGTAATAGCAAGCAACTTCCCTGCCAAAGAGATTGCACCAGAAGAGACTGTTAGTAGAACCTTTTCTTGTGAGTGAACTGCAGTTCTGGAGAGAAAGAGGGGATGAGTCGAGTTGTTTCCTGTGATAAAGTAAGAGGTGTTTAGGCCACGCTGCGTGCCGGCAGTAGTTTGCTTTAATTATTTTTCATTTATGGAGAGATATTGTGTTACTTCATTCACAAGATTTCAAAAGGTAGTGTCAATAGCGCATTTGCAGAGACATCCAAGCGTAGTAATTAATTTGGTCAGGGATTTAGAATTGGATGTTATAACGTAACAATGTGTGACCTACTGATTTTTCTTCAAAGATGGATAGCATACATTTTTGTAAGAAAGTAAGGAGAATTTCTAATTTGTTCTGGTTTTTTCACTATTTATGTAAAGCAAACTTTTAGTATTTCAAGTATTAAGATATTTTGTCTTAGTGATTTAAGGTTTTCTTAATAAAGTTAGCTTATTGTTTCTCCATCTATCAGTATTCATCTCTTTATTTCTTTCCCGAATATCTCAATAAGAGAACTTTAACTGATAATGATCATTGCAGTAGTGAGATTTATCAGCACAGGAGTTTTGTGGATGTGTCTATAGTTTAAAGCACGCATTGCTCATCAGGTTGCTAGTAGTTTCAATTTTTATTTTTTAACTAGCATAGCAGTAGCAGCAGCTGCAGTTGTTTGGAGATAGCAGCAGCACAGCATTTATTCATTGTGCGGATAGGTATGCCATTTATAATTTATGTGTGATAAAATTAACTTTCAAACAGCGACATACCTTTCAGAGAGGGCGTTTTTAGTAGTTATTTATATTTCACATTTTTCTGCAGTCAGACTGCTTGTATTATTGACAACAGGACAACTTTCTCAAATTTAGCATGACTCTCTACGTGCATTACAGTACGGGGTTTGATGTTCCATTTCTGATTAACTTTTGCATTGCTGATTACTTTTCAAGAATTAGGAGACTATTTACAAACTAAAATACGAGCTTAACTGTTTCTCTAATCACCACACAGACAAAATACCAGTAAATGTAACTATACATCACCACAGAACAAAAAAACTAATTATCCGCTTTCACCCTTTCACAGAAACCATCTCGCCATTTGCCTGGAATGATTTGCGGATAACACGGAAAACCTAAATCTGGGTGGATCACGACGTGAAGACATACACAATGGATCCTAATGCCGTGGCGCCAAGAGAAACACTGGTGTGCCTCTCCACAACACTGGAAGAAAGGGACGTCTGCCCAGGTCCCCATACGGCGACATCAGCAGCGCATTCTTATTGGTCAGGAACCACTCCACACGTAGCCGTTTGTGTTGTGGTGTTAACGGCAGCCTACACACGACACGGCTATTCCTTAGTCCGGCGGCTGTTAGTCTCCGGATAATGGTGCGGCCTCAAAACGGCTCTGACCACTATGGGACTTAACATCCGAGGTCATCAGTCCCCTAGAACTCAGAACTACTTAAACCTAACTAACCTAAGGACATCACTCACATCCATGCCCGAGGTAGGATTCGAAACTGCGACCGTAGCAGCAGCGTGGTTCCAGACTGAAGCGCCTAGAACCACTTGGCCACAGCGGTCGGCATGCTGGTGCGGGATGACACGGAATGTTCCAGGGAATCCATTACTTGTCCTCGGACTCCAGGTTGCAGATGTGAATGGGTTTACAATGTAACTGTTGCAGAATAAGGCGATCCTTCATTGTAGTGGTCAGACATGTTGGACCAGAACCTTGATGAAGAGTGTGTCTCCCATCACGTTCCCATGCAGTCCAACATTGGGCTACTGCCACAACAGAACGCCCTACAAATCTAGATACTGACCGATTCAACCAGCCAGCTAAATGGAGACCAACATGTGGCCCCTTTCAAACTCTGTCAGGTGCTGATAACGCTATCTCATACGAGTACCCGGCATCTCCAATACTCAGCCTCTGAAGCCGTTCACGCCTCTTATATCCCCAGCTGGCCTGGCAACAACACTAAACATGAACAACACTAAGGCACTGTGGTGGCCGATTTTTCAGTCACGGAGAAGTGCAACTCTGATCATTTGCACACCCGCAGTTGATGTATGTGTTCAGTTCAAACAAATCCCGAACTTCATCCACAAAACGTTTAACACTTACCTTTCACTTATTGCACATGGTCTCCTTCGAAACATTCTCCTCCACAATTGATACACCGCTCCCAACACCGTTTCCAGTTCCAGAAGCAGCGTCGGTACGCCTCTTGCTGGATCGTTCGAAGCGCCGTCTGCGAATATTCTCTTATCTCGTCTGTCGTAGCAAATCTTAGTCATTTCAGAGGAGTTTTCAACTTTGGAAATAAAAGAAAGGTCCGCAGAGTCCTTGTATGGAGAGTATCGAGGATGAGGCAGCACAGAGATTTAGTTTATTCTGCAACTGTCACGCATGTACAGGGATGAGTGTGCGGGTGTGTTAGAGTGATGCGAGAGCCACGAATTGTCTCGGCACATTTACTGCTCACATTTTCTCGCAGGCGTCGCAATATGTCCCGATTGTACCATCAATTAACAGTTTGCCCCTGTGGCACGAATTCATGATGAACTCATCCTTCAAATTATGAGTATGGCTTTGACATTTGACCTGCCATGACCAGCCTTTTTTGGTCTTGGAGAACCTTTTCCGACGCATTGTGAAGACTGAACCTTAGCCTCAATATCATAACCGTAGATTCACGTCTCATTAGTTATGATTCTCTTACGGAACATCTCGTTCTTATTTGTGCGATCTTTAAGGAACCATTTGCACTCGAGCACAGAAGATATTTAATTTACTGCACTTAGATTATATGTATCGATTTTTTAAGACAAGAGAAAGCTAAACAAAGGAATTAACACCGCTCTCTTGTCGCAGCCAGTAGGCATCAGCTCTCTTATGTCATTCGTTGTCCGAGAAGGACGTAATATTTTGAGTGGCTCCACAGTTAGCCATATTGATACTTATTTGCAAAAAAGAGGCGCGCAATTAATAAGTCGCCCTCATTTGTGAATTATCTGCAATTATTTACCTATAATTTTACGTAAGTGTCATTTATATCGTAATGTATATGTTGCAATGAATACATGTTTTATTTAATAGTATGCTTTTCTCTGTTTTAGTAGTTATTAGTCACCCCATTGTCATGATTGAATGTGAGGTCAGATATCAGACTTCGTCTACAAAAAAATATATAATGAGCCCTGGCTACGTTCCGTACATCTTCGGACGTGCGAAGCTCGATAAAGTTTCGGCGTAAATTGCATTTACTTTATTGTGTGACCTCAATGAAAAATGCTGCGTAAGATTTTATGAAACATTAAGAAATTCAATTCCAATCTTAAAGGCGAAACAAACTATAACCTCTCAATTACTTATCCAAACAATTATTATTATTATTATTACAATTTATTATTATTATTATTATATTATTATTTTATTTTTATTTGTTGAAGACCCCAAAAGCTCTTCACAGATTGTGAGGCGAATGTCTTTCATGAGCCGTGGGACGAATTTGGCGGCAACACGACTCATTCCAACACGCTTTGTCAGGATTTCATGACGTGTCCAAATTAAATATTACATTCCACGGCACTCTCTCCAACAGTCGGTCTTCGATAGGCACGCACAATATCTTTGACGCACAATATCTTTGACGTTCCTGACATGAACATCGTCTTCGGACCTCGAAGGGGGTCCATGAACGAGGGTCACGTTTAGCTTCCCTATGGCCATTATTAAACAGTGTGAACCATTCGTAACACCGAGTACGGCTTAAACGCTCGTCACCGTTTCGTCTCGAAATTCGCAAACTGCGCGACACAGCTTTCTACTCAGTACAACGCTGAACAATAAGCAACAGACATACAACAATGAAACTTCCGGCAGTTTCACATTAAACACAGGCGTGTGCACGGATGCCAACCGTATTTCGCTCCAACACACCATTCGCGTGAAATTGTGAATGCTCCCCAATTTTTTTTGAACAGACATCGTATACGGGTACAAACTTACATTGACTCCAATATTGTCTCCTGGGTGCTTCAATACTTTTGTCACTCAGTCTACGTGCGAAAGAACTTTAGAAAACTTGGAAGATCTGATGACAACAAAAAAGATTTTCATTTCTAAGATTTGCCGAATGACACCTATGCTGATGCAATCCCGTAAAGTTTTCTTATCTTTCTTTACGATGAATCTGTCTTTTCGAGGAGTACATCGTATTTATTAGATATTTTCTTGGATAACCGTCTTCCGCAGCAGCTATTCTATACCAATGAGTTTGGTTTTTCTGTCTTGATGTTACTTCAACGGAAGAGCCATTTCAACCAGACACGTTTCACTTTAATTTACGAATCATGTTTTACTTCGTGTTTACGTGTTCTGAAGTCCTCTGCTTTTTCTTCCAAAAGAAACGCGGTGGTCTTCAGAATATGTAAGCACAAGGAAGAAACACCATTGACCACTAAAGGCTAAGAAATAAAAAAAAAAATAAAAAAAAAATGGTTCAAATAGCTCTGAGCAGTATGCGACTTAACTTCTGAGGTCATCAGTCCCCTATAACTTAGAACTACTTAAACGTAACTAACCTAATGACATCACACACATCCATGCCCGAGGCAGGATTCGAACCTGCGACGGTAGCGGTCGCTCGGTTCCACACTGCAGCGCCTAGAACCGCACGGCCACTCCGGCCGGCACTAATGGCTATTTCTAAATGATAGTGAAACACGTCTGACGAAAAATACTCTTCAACATCCACATCTGCATGGTTAATCTGCAATTCACAATTAATAGCTCACTCTCGAACAGCACACGGAAAACAATCCGTGTGGGCTCTGATTTCTCTTACCATGATCATTTCTGCCTATGGAAGTGCACGCCTACAAAATATTTCGCTTTCGGAGAAGAAGGTTGATTAAAATTTTGTGAAAGGATCGCCGCTACAAAAATCGGTTTTCCTTTTGTGATTGCCACTCCAATTCACGTATCGTACCCGTGACATACTCACAACTATTTCTCCATAATACAAAACGGGCGGCTCTTCTTTGAATTTTTTCGATGTCCTCCGTTAAATTGGCTGATGCGGATCCCACAGCATAAAGCAATAATCCAGAAGGGGACAGACAAGCTTAGTGTAGGCAGTCTCTTAACACACCTTTTGCATCCTCTATAAGTGTTCTGCCAATAAAACGCTGTCTTTGGTTTGCCTTACACCGCAGCCTTATATATGTGATCGTTCCAACTTGTGTTGCTCGTAATTTTAATCGCTAGGTATTTAGTTGAATTGACAGCCTTTAAATTTGTGTGATTCGTCATGTAACTGAAATTAAACAGATGTGCTCATACTTTTCATTATTTAGATTCAATGGTCACTTTTTGCATCTCGCACCAATCTCGTCTAAATCATTTTGCAATTGGGTTCGATCTTCTCGTGACGTTACTAGACGATAGACGGCAGCATCGTCTGAAATCCATCTAAGAGGGCTGCTCAGATTGTCTGCTAAGTCGTTAATCTATATTACGAACAGCAGAGGGCCCATAACATTTCCCTGGCGAACGCCTGATAGCCTTCTAATTTACTCGATTACTTTCCGCCAATTACTGTGAACTGTGACGTTTCTGCCAGTAAATCACGAATACAGTCGCACAGCAGAGACGATAGTCCATGTTGTTGTTGTTGTGGTCTTCAGTCCTGAGACTGGTTTGATGCAGCTCTCCATGCTACTCTATTCTGTGCAAGCTCCTTCATCTCCTAGTACCAACTGCAGCCTACATCCTTCTGAATCTGCTGAGTGTATTCATCTCTTGGTCTCCCTCTACGATTTTTACCCTCCACGCTGCCCTCCAATACTAAACTGGTGATCCCTTGATGCCTCAGAACATGTCCTACCAACCGATCCCTTCTTCTAGTCAAGTTGTGCCACAAACGCCTCTTCTCCCCAATCCTATTCAATACCTCCTCATTAGTTATGTGATCTACCCATCTAATCTTCAGCATTCTTCTGTAGCACCACATTTCGAAAGCTTCTATTCTCTTCTTGTATAAACTATTTATCATTCATGTTTCACTTCCATACATGGCCACACTCCATACAAATTCTTTCAGAAACGACTTCCTGACACTTAAATCTATACTCGATGTAAACAAATTTCTCTTCTTCAGAAACGCTTTCCTTGCCATTGCCAGTCTACATTTTATATCCTCTCTACTTCGACCATCAACAGTTATTTTGCTCCACAAATAGCAAAACTCCTTTACTACTTTAAGTGTCTTATTCCCTAATCTAATTCCTACAGCATCACCCGTCTTAATTTGACTACATTCCATGATCCTCGTTTTGCTTTTGTTGATGTTCATCTTATATCCTCCTTTCAAGACACTGTCCATTCCGTTCAACTGCTCTTCCAAGTCCTTTGCTGTCTCTGACAGAATTACAATGTCATCGGCGAACCTCAGAGTTTTTATTTTTTTTAATATAATTATTTATTTATTATTAGGTATTATAATTTTATTTATTTATTGACCTAGAATCATCAAATTTTTTAAGAAACATATGTTCACAGTCTAACTAAAGGAATAATAGGAAAATTGTTAATTTTGATTTGTGTCGTTCAACAAAAAGTTTTTATTTGTCATGTGTTATCCGAGTGTCTGTCTGTTCTTCTGTTAAGACGCCTTTGCCTCAGGAATTATCCTAGCAAATGCGAAATTACAGAAAAAATGTAAACTTAAAATTAAAACATTTTTAAAAGACTTCGAAATCCCGGGACCGGCATGTTGCCAGATTCGGTATCAGTAAGTCAAAAATTGTGACTCTTCAAGCTTTCCCGGCGGATACTTTGGAAATTTGTGGTAAGGTCTTACGGTACCAAACTGCTGAGGTCACCGGTCCCTAAACTTACACACTACTTAATCTAACTTAAACTAACTTACGCTAAGGACGACACACACAGCCATGCCCGAGGGAGGAGTCGAATCGGTGGGGGGTGGGGGGTGGGGGGGGAGGGAGCGGCGCGGACCGTGACAAGGCACCCCCAACCTCGCGGCTACCCCAGGCGGCTCCGGCGGATATGTTGTAACTATAGTTGAATTCTTTTATCTTGGCGACTCGCGCATGCCCGCCCAGACGCGGGAGATTGCTGCGTTGCCAGTTGCACACGACGCACGCGCCAATAGAAGCAGCGCCATAGTGTAGTATAGTTCGCAAACTTACGTTTAGGGGGGAGCGCGCAGTTCATGAAGCCACCACGGCCGCATTAACCCTTTCGCTGCTACAAAGACGTGCTCCCCGCATTCCGCGCTGTGCGCGATTTTGTCATCACTGCACTGCTCGCCTGTGCAGACACATCGTGTTCCGATTGCTTTGACACACTTATCATTCGATTTCACAAAAACTATTTGGCCCAAAAATTTGATTTTTACACATCTTCTTGACTGATACCTTCCCCCCATAAATGACTTAATTTTGTTTCGATGTTCAACGCAGTTATTGAGCAGCATTAAATGTAGTAAACCATTGCACGAAATTTTGAAGAGTTTGCAGAGGTATACTTTCCGTATGGTCGATTTTAGTTGCCATGATGCTGAGAATGAAATGCGAACAATATACCTAAATTTCATATAAAATTTACTGTATAACAATGTCTCATTGAATTTGAGTACCAGATAGGTGTTGTATGTAATATTGAGAAATATTCCGTCTTTCGCGACTGTAATAAAAGTTTTATTTCTACCAGAGTCGTTTCGCATTTTTCTAAAAAGTTCTGATTAAAACAAAATTGGCGAAGTACGCAATACTGAAATGTGGACGTAATAAAACATAGAAACTAAAATATATTGTCAGTGAGGCGCAATGCGCAAAAAATTTGTGTTTGTCACAACGGACAGCAAATACTTGCCAAAATATAGATCAGTTGACAAAAACATTGAATATGATGATGTTGCCAAAGCAGCGAAGCAAAGAATTGCGTCAGACAATCAAGTAGCTCGGCAACATACGAGCCGAAATTCTGCTCTAAATAATACTTTTAATACTGTCGCAAAGAATATATTTCAATATGAATAGTAAAACGGCAACTGCAGAAGAGAAGATATACAAACAAAACAGATAAAATGAGTATTGTATGTGGGCCTTTTCATTGTTTTTAATTGTTGTGAAAAGAATTATTGGAGGACAAAATTAGAAAAACCGAAAACTTATTATGATTATAATGTTGAGACAAAAAATTAGAAATTTCAAAAAATTACATTCAAACGAATAAAATTCATAAAGTAAGACACTTCGATATTGTTTTTAAATAAACAAAATATTAAACACCAACCAAGGTTTTAACTTAGGAGATTTCGCATAGTAGTCAAATACACTCCTGGAAATTGAAATAAGAACACCGTGAATTCATTGTCCCAGGCAGGGGAAACTTTATTGACACATTCCTGGGGTCAGATACATCACATGATCACACTGACAGAACCACAGGCACATAGACACAGGCAACAGAGCATGCACAATGTCGGCACTAGTACAGTGTATATCCAGCTTTCGCAGCAATGCAGGCTGCTATTCTCCCATGGAGACGATCGTAGAGATGCTGGATGTAGTCCTGTGGAACGGCTTGCCATGCCATTTCCACCTGGCGCCTCAGTTGGACCAGCGTTCGTGCCGGACGTGCAGACCGCGTGAGACGACGCTTCATCCAGTCCCAAACATGTTCAATGGGGGACAGATCCGGAGATCTTGCTGGCCAGGGTAGTTGACTTACACCTTCTAGAGCACGTTGGGTGGCACGGGATACATGCGGACGTGCATTGTCCTGTTGGAACAGCAAGTTCCCTTGCCGGTCTAGGAATGGTAGAACGATGGGTTCGATGACGGTTTGGATGTACCGTGCACTATTCAGTGTCCCCTCGACGATCACCAGTGGTGTACGGCCAGTGTAGGAGATCGCTCCCCACACCATGATGCCGGGTGTTGGCCCTGAGTGCCTCGGTCGTATGCAGTCCTGATTGTGGCGCTCACCTGCACGGCGCCAAACACGCATACGACCATCATTGGCACCAAGGCAGAAGCGACTCTCATCGCTGAAGACGACACGTCTCCATTCGTCCCTCCATTCACGCCTGTCGCGACACCACTGGAGGCGGGCTGCACGATGTTGGGGCGTGAGCGGAAGACGGCCTAACGGTGTGCGGGACCGTAGCCCAGCTTCGTGGAGACGGTTGCGAATGGTCCTCGCCGATACCCCAGGAGCAACAGTGTCCCTAATTTGCTGGGAAGTGGCGGTGCGGTCCCCTACGGCACTGCGTAGGATCCTACGGTCTTGGCGTGCACCTTCCGCCGACCACTGGCGACAACATCGATGTACTGTGGAGACCTCACGCCCCACGTGATGAGCAATTCGGCGGTACGGCCACCCGGCCTCCCGCATGCCCACTATACGCCCTCGCTCAAAGTCCGTCAACTGCACATACGGTTCACATCCACGCTGTCGCGGCATGCTACCAGTGTTAAAGACTGCGATGGAGCTCCGTACGCCACGGCAAACTGGCTGACACTGACGGCGGCGGTGCACAAATGCTGCGCAGCTAGCGCCATTCGACGGCAACACCGCGGTTCCTGGTGTGTCCGCTGTGCCGTGCGTGTGATCATTGCTTGTACAGCCCTCTCGCAGTGTCCGGAGCAAGTATGGTGGGTCTGACACACCTGTGTCAATGTGTTCTTTTTTCCATTTCCAGGAGTGTACCTTAACCATTACACTAACACAGCTCGTCATTCAAACACACTCCTGGAGGACTCTAAAACGTCACGCAAAATACCAACAAACACTGTTGGTATGACATGAATTATTCACGTTTCGTCGAAGTACAATAGGAAATAAACAATTACCGCTGTTCTTTATTGTGAAAAAGCAGTTCGTGAGAATGATGCAAACACCTTTCCTTGCTATCACCTGAATTAGAAGGCTTATTGCTTGTTGGTTTAATTCATTAATAGAATATGAAGCAATTGGTATAAAGAACGCTTTTTCCAAACTTTCTATAAAAAAGTCTGCTATCAAGACATTGCTTTTGTTCAATTACTTTATTTATGAGTGAACGTTTGTAAAACTGAAGCCACTCGTCTGTGCTCCACAATATTTCCTCGAAGCATCTGTCTGACATCTTCAGGTAGCTCAACTTTGCAGGTGGCTAGGTACGAATAACGATATACGCACGGTCAACGCCCCGTACCTAGAACGCAAGCTCCAAGAATGCGCAGGCGCGGAAATCACGCTTGCGCAGTGATTTGCAGACAGATGACGCCATACTCAAATGCAGAGCGGCCCTCCTGCGCATGCGCTGTAAGTTATGTTTATTGACATTGTGGCCAGATGACATTCGTGCTAGACCAATGTTATGACGGGTCTGTTATCGAAAAAATCTTAATTTTCTCGTTGTGATTCAACAGCAGCCAATGCAGGGTTCCAGGCTGTGCTCAGTTGAAATGCCGCATATCTGTTGATGAGATTATCGGCTGTACGGAAATGTATTGCTTCCTTAATGATGCAGTCCCAGAAAGATGATGCCAGGGATATAAATTCCGTCTTTTCATAAATCATGTGATGTCCTGTACTCAGGCAGTGTTCCGCAATTGCTGACTTTTCCGGTTGACGAAGGCGTGTATGACGCTGACTTTCATCTCAGCGTTCTTGTACTGTGCAACATGTCTGACCTATATATGCTGTACCACATTGACAAGGAATCTTGTACACACCACGTTTCCTCAGGCCAAGATCATCCTTAAGCGAAGCCAACAGGTCTCTGTTTTGCAGATGGTCGAAAAACGCACTTAATGCCATATCTTCCGGGGACTCTTCCGATTCTTGACGACATGGCAGTAAAATACGACAAAAAAACCAAAGTGTTGAGTGCCTTCATTCCAGAGTGTTGGGTGTCTTCATTCCGCTCCATAGATTCATCTACATCTACATCTACATGGATACTCTGCAAATCACATTCAAGTGCCTGGCAGAGGGTTCATCGAACCACCTTCACAAGTCTCTATTATTCCAATCTCGTATAGCGCGCGGAAAGAACGACCAGCTATATCTTTCCGTACGAGCTCTGATTTCCCTTATTTTATCTTTGTGATCCTTCCTCCCTATGCAAGTCGGTGTCAACATTCGCGTTCGGAGGAGAAAGTTGGTGATTGGAATTTCGTGAGAAGATTCCGTCGCAACGAGAAACGCCTTTCTTTTAGTGATATCCAGTCCAAATCCTGTATCATATCAGTGACACTCTCTCCCATATTTTGCCATAATACAAAACGTGCTGCCCTTCTTTGAACTTTTTCGATGTACTCCGTCAGTCCTATCTGGTAAGGATCCCACACCGCGCAGCAGTATTCTAAAAGAGGACGGACAAGAGTAGTGTAGGCAGTCTCCTTAGTAGGTCTGTTACGTTTTCTAAGTGTCCTGCCAATAAGATGCAGTCTTTGGTTAGCCTTCCCCACAACGTTTTCTATGTGTTCCTTCCAATTTAAGTTGTTCGTAATCGTAATTACTAGGTATTTAGTTGAATTTACGGCTTTTACATTTGACTGATTCATCGTGTAACCGAAGTTACGTGAAGTCGCTTGGGCCTGAATGCATTACGTATCTGTCTTTCAGAATAACTGTATGGTCGGAACACCTGGCTTCGAATGTTGTATTCCACCGACAGGTTTTTAGGGTCAAATACCAGATGTGCTTCTTGAGCTAACGTACGTAATGCGCTACCGCATTGTGCAGGATGATGGCAGCTTGTGGCCTGCGGATATAGATATGTATGCGTTGGCTTGCGGTAGACACTGTGTCCCAAGGTTCCGCCTGCTTTTCATCGTACGAAAATATCAAGAAAAGGAGAAGTACCACTTCCATTGTGAAGTTTATATTCGGATGGAGCGAATTTAAATGCTGAAGGAACGTAGGTAGAGTATCAAGTCCATGTGGCCACATCACAAATGTATCATCCACATACCGCAGAAAACAAGAGGGTTTGAGAGTGGCAGAGTGTAGCGCTTTTTCTTCAAAGTCCTCCATAAAATAATTGGCCACCACAGGAGACAGAGGGCTTCCCACGGCGACACCGTCCCCTTGTTCAAAATATTGGTCATGAAATAAGAAGTATGTTGAAGGAAGCAAGTATTTAAAGAAAGCCACAATGTCCTCCTCAGACTTGTTGCTAATGAGCTCTAAACAGTCCTGCAAGGGCACCTTGGTAAATAAAGACGCCAAATAGAAACTTACAAAGAGATTCGACGATGCGAGCTAAGAGATTTGAGGCGACCTATGAGATCTTCAGAGTTTCGAATATGGTGCTCGCACTTGCCTACGAGAGGTCCCATTAGTAACGTCAGATATTTTTCAACAAAATAAGTAGGTGCTCCTATTTAACATACAATGGGACGGAAAGGCACCAGATTCTTATGGATCTTGAGTAGGCCATAGAGTCTAGGAGGAAGTGCGGCCTGTTGACGCAAACCCTTAGCGGCTTGCGCTGGAATCGAGCTCCTTCTGGTGCGTTCCAAAGTCTTTCTGTGGACCCTACCCGTCATATCACTTTAACTTACCGTATGCAGGATCGTCGAGCAGTTTGTATATCTTGTCGTTATATTCAGTGCGTGAGAGAAGCACTGTAGCATTCCATTTGACAACAGGTAAGATGACGGTGTCTTGGTCTTCTCTCAATTCTCGTAGAGCATTTCTTTCAGTTGAGGTGACGTTAAAGCTGGACTTCTTAGGTGGAGCTCGAATGAAGACGCGGGAAGTGTCACGCCAGCATCCTTAGCAAGTTTCGAAACAGCCTGCTCTATTCCACGAATCACATATCGGATGGGAATGGTCCCCGGTATAGGTGCAAAATTCAGACCCTTCTCTAGCATCGAAACTGCAGCGTCGTCCAAAGTCGTCTTGCCACCGGAAAGGTTGAACCACCTGAAGATGTCCGACAGTTGCTGCGAGGAAATATCGTGGAATTTGCACAGCGCCATCCGGCGGCAAACCCGTGCAGCCTGTTTACAATACATCCTCCAGGAAAGCTTGAAGAGCCGCATCTGGTACGTTTACAGGGAGGAGATGAAAAAAGTATATATGTGACTTTGATAAGTTACGTCTCAAGAGAGGTAGATTGTTAAGCACCCTTGCATTTTTACTGATATGCCGCAACAAACAAACCATTCCTACTTTTGCTGAATTTAAACATCGTATAAATTCTGCGACTGCCATTATGATTAAACGATGGGCGAGTGCGCCACTTGTGAGAGAAAGCGTGTGCTATACACGTCAGGAATTGTGTTTGGTGTCCAGACAATTACTATTACTTCATGTGAAGATTTCAGCGAACATTTCAGTTGGGTAGACAGCTCCTCTTTGGCACTGGCTGAAAATTAGCATTGGATCCTTGCTTAGCTTGCATTTATCGCGAACCTCTTGCCCAACCTAAAGTCCCGAGCGACTGGAAAAAAACGCAAGTGACGCCTGTATATAAGAAGGGTAGAAGGACGGATCCTCAAAATTACAGACCAATATCCTTAACATCGGCTTGTTGCAAGATTCTCGAACATATTCTCAATTCGAATATAGTGAATTTCCTTGAGACAGAGAAGTTGCTGTCCATGAATCAGCACGGCTTTAGAAAGCATCGCACCTGCGAAACGCAACTCGCCTTTTTTTCACATGATATCTTGCGAACCATGGATGAAGGGTATCAGACGGATGCCATATTCCTTGACTTCCGGAAAGCGTTTGACTCGTTGCCCCACTGCAGACTCCTAAGGTACGAGCATATGGGACTGGTTCTCAAGTATGTGAGTGGCTCGAAGACTTCTTAAGTAATAGAACCCAGTACGTTGTCCTCGATGGTGAGTGTTCATCGGAGGTGAGGGTATCATCTGGAGTGCCCCAGGGAAGTGTGGTAGGTCCGCTGTTGTTTTCTATCTACATAAATGAGCTTTTGGATAGGGTGGATAGCAATGTGCGGCTGTTTGCTGATGATGCTGTGATGTACGGGATGGTGCGTCGTTGAGTGACTGTAGGAGGATACAAGATGACTTGGACAGGATTTGCGATTGGTGTAAAGAATGGCAGATAACTCTAAATATAGATAAATGTAAATTAATGCAGATGAATAGGAAAAAGAATCCCATAATGTTTGAATACTCCATTAGTAGTGTAGCGCTTGACACAGTCACGTCGATTAAATATTTGGGCGTAACATTGCAGAGCGATATGAAGTGGGACAAGCATGTAATGGCAGTTGTAGGGAAGGCGGATAGTCGTCTTCGGTTCATTGGTAGAATTTGGGAAGATGTGGTTCATCTGTAAAGGAGACCGCTTATAAAACACTAATACGACCTATTCTTGAGTACTGCTCGAGCGTTTGGAATCCCTATCAGGTCGGATTGAGGGAGGACATAGGAGCAATTTAGAGGCAGACTGCTAGATTTGTTACTGGTAGGTTTGATCATCACGCGAGTGTTACGGAAATGCTTCAGGAACTCGGGTAGGAGTCTCTGGAGGAAAGGAGGCGTTCTTTTCGTGAATCGCTACTGAGGAAATTTACAGAACCAGCATTTGCGGCTGACTGCAGTACAATTTTACTGTCCAACTTATATTTCGCGGAAAGACCACAAAGAGAAGATAAGAGACATTAGGGCTCGTACAGAGGCATATAGGCAGTCATTTTTCCCCCGTTCTCTTTGGGAGTGGAACAGGGAGAGAAGATGCTAGTTGCGGTACGAGGTACCCTCCTCCACGCACCGTATGGCAGATTGGGGAGTATGTATGTAGATGAACATGCCAAGAAGACACATCGTGTTTAATCTCATAGAGAAGACTTTGGACGGCGCTGCAGTTTCGATGCTAGAGATGGGTCTGAATTTTGCACCTACACCGGGGATCATTCCCGCCAGATTTTTGAAACAGGCTGTTTCGAAACTTCCTAAGGATGCTGCCGAAAAGATTCGGCATGACACATGCCGAATTTTTATGAGAAAAAAAACAGAAATGAAAACAATAAGTTAAGGAGTTCTGCTACTTTGAGCAAAATTATCCATAATAGGCGAAGCAAGTAGGACATAAAAAGAAGACTAGAACGGGCAAAGAGGACATTCTTTGCCAAGAGAAGTGTATTGGTATCGAACAAAGGCCTTTATTTGAGGAAGAAATTTCTGATAATGTATGTTTGGGGTAGAGCATTGTGTGCCAGTGAAACGTAGACTGTGGGAAAGTCTGAAAAGAGGAGAATCGGAACGTGTAAACGTAGGCTTCCGCGGCCGTTGTCACAGTCAATAAAATTCTTCTGGGTTTGAGGCTGCATTGTCAACCATAAAATTCCAACGTTTCGGCGACTGTTGCAAGACGAATTCCTCAGGGTGTACTGCTCAGTTAGCGGCCTCAAACCCAGAAGAATTTTAGCAGTACACCCTGAGGAAGGCGTCTTCAAGAGTCGCCGAAACGTCTGAATTTTTTAGTTGACAATGCGACCTCAAACCCAGAAGAATTTTATTGACTGAGAATCGGAACGTCTGAGATGTGGTGGTATAGAAGAATACTGAAAATAAGGTGGGCTGATATAGTAAGGAATGAGGCGATTCCAGGCAGAACTGGCGAGGAAAGGAACACCTGGGAAACAGTGACGAGAAGAAGTGAGAGGTACTACATGGTACTAGAGTGAACTGTAGACGGTAACAACAGGAAGGGAAAAAAAAGAGACTGGAATACATTCAACAAATAAATGAGACCAGAGGGTGCATGTGTTAGTCTAAGATTCTAAGATAAAGATATTGCCACAGCAATGGAATTCGTGGCGGACCACATCAAACCAGAGACAAAACTGACACCTCAGAAACAAACAAAAAAATTCTGAGAATGCTGAAAATCTTGCACCAGTTTATACAGTCGGACGCCTTTTCAGGTCGACAAATCTCGTGAGCGCATTATCCTTCCATTATCAATCGCAAGTTAGAATTACCTGTCTGGTGCTCTTACCTTTATCGTAAGTAAAACTGATCGCCATGCAACAGTTCCTCAATTTTACTTTTCCATTCTTCTGTATATTACTGTTGTCAGCAACTTGTATGCATGAGGTGCTAAGCTGACTGAACGCTAGTTCTCACAGTTACCTGCCTTCAATTAAACACTAACAAGACAACAACGCCTGTCTCTGTGGCACAAAAAGAGTTCCTGCTGTGAGCGTGTGGGTGCTATTCTGTCATTCTGAGCAACGTATTAATCTGAAATCTACCTTTTATCCTGTGGCTCCCACAAGATGCAATTTCCATCCCCACACTACTACAGAAGTCAGACAGACGCTCCTAACGTTCTAAAGAGAAATGCCTGAAATACTTTCAGCAGTAAATATCTTCTGGAGTCGTCCGCTGTAAGGAAATGACACAAAAATTCACAAAATTTCTTACTTAACTAGTGGGATACTTGGCTACTGGAGTAGTGCTAGTTAGCGTAAGAAACACATGAAACTAACGAAAATTATTATTTATTTTGCTAAAATTCTGAGAAATCACAATGGTACTTTTAGTTATGAACTGAACATGTTATTTTCGGGTTCTTTTCGGAATGTGAAGTTACCTTTTAAGGATAGGATTTGCTAATGAAATTTCTACACAAAGTTTAAGATTGTTATTGACTTGGCAGAAAGCTGTGCCTACTCAACTTGAATAATTATCCTGTAGAATGTTGCTAGGTACGGTCAAGGCTGTCGCATGTGAAATGCAGTGAAGTATACTGTTGTGGAGTAAATACGGGGCTCGCAAGAGCTGTAGCGCACAATACCATAAGCTGCGATTACTGCTGTCTGCGCCGCTCGCTGCTGACAAATAAGATAACTCACATTCTATCTGGATTGACCTTCGCCAATCCAACTCTCCCTACGCCTTGATGAAGTCAAGGACTCCTATTCGCCCCTAGTCTAACTACTGCCGTGGTACACCGGTCAGATAACCAGTCCACCACGATGCCACTCAAAAATTCGCTCGCAAGCGTTTAACTATAACTCTGTTTGTTCACACCGCACAGTAAGTGTGGCGGCCAACACAGTGAACAATGCTTAATGGCAAGGACTCAATATAGAGTCGCACTTCGATTTGCTCTCGACAGAGGTGCTCTCCCTGTGAAGTACTGAGGAGAGACTTGTTCCTCGCTCTTCGAGTACACGTACGAGCGCACCCACTCTCGTTACGCGTTCTCGCTCCAAGAGCGACAACGGAACAGCCCCTCTCCACAGCAGATGTGAAGGGGTATATCTTTCCGTCTCTTCCATTACTCCTTCAGCTCAAGGTGTCAGGAATACCGTCTGCCAATCAGAATGGGAGAATGACATTTCGTTTAAGGCGACTAATCCGGAAATCTAGCATTGGCGTTTGGCGTTTGCTGTCTCCCTGTGAAAACCTCTGAAACTGCGTGCTATGTTTGTAAAGAATGCATAGGCTGGGCGCTCCCACACAATGTAGTGGAATTTGCTTTTAAGTCGAACACGGGGTCGTCCTTTTATTCGGGCAAACGCTGTCCACTCCACGGGCGGCCGCCGGCCGACGTAGATAAGTTGACTTGATTCATCCTCTGAAGGGACCGGCCTCCCGGCGTGCGGTCTGGCTCTCCCGAACTAAAAGCTCCTGTGACCGTCTTGTCTTGAATGTGTGTGTGTGTAAGCCAGCCTCGAGTATTTCAATCTCGGTGCGCATTTGTGATTTGCTAGTTATTTGCATATTGTTTACATGAATTCAGGCAACATTGACTTTATCTTATCGAATTTGGGTTCGAATGAAGCGTCTTGATGTGCCGAATCTGATTGTGAGGGCGGAATATGTAAGCAATGAAGGTCAGGAGACCACGACGTCTTACACTGCAAACGCCTGCCCGAATGTAAGCTGAAGTGGATCGTAACTCAGGTTCAGTTCGTGTGTTTATTAGTACAACTCTAAAAATGTCGACCTTGAGCAGTGATACACGCTATAAAGCGAGACAACCTTGCCCACTGAAATTGATCTGTACTCATCGCAATGCAGGTATATGTTACGCGGCATTTCGTGTCTTTGGGAGTCGTGAATTTCTCAGAGATAAACTTCCAGAGGTGTTAGATTTGTTTAACATGCAGTTCAAAATGGTTCAAATGGCTCTGAGCACTATGGGACTTAACATCTATGGTCATCAGTCCCCTAGAACTTAGAACTACTTAAACCTAACTAACCTAAGGACATCACACAACACCCAGCCATCACGAGGCAGAGAAAATCCCTGACCCCGCCGGGAATCGAACCCGGGAACACGGGCGTGGGAAGCGAGAACGCTACCGCACGACCACGAGATGCGGGCGGGTTAACATGCAGTCTATTTTCTATTTGCAAAACGTTCAAATGCTCTGTTAAGACGACCTGTAAGAATGCAGAATTGTCAGAACATCCATCACGTTAGTGACACATGTACTGCCTTCAGCGGACCGTATCGCCGTAACTGCAGCAATAACTCAGTTACGACATGTGCGTACGTGTGGTTATTCACAGGCATACAAATGAAACAGGGGCCAATGATGCAAGAACGGAAACAGGAAGACATACTACCAGATCAATATCTCTGTTTATGCACTTCTCTCAGGCTGAGTGGATTTCCAAATAGCCATAGCGCATTTTGCGAAGATTAAATAGTGCCTTTGTTAACAGTGTTTCATCCGAGAGCAAAATCTTGTGTACAAATGCCGCATCAGTTCGCATGTTCAGCAGACACTATTCGGTGCACTGCTAAGAAATTAGTTTTGAATGTCATTGCCGTGGAACTGTTGATCGAGCGATATATGGGAAGGATTAAATGTGTCGTAATGTTCTGGCAGTATTCGAAGAACAGTCCTTAAGCTAGCCCCACTCGCGGATTAAGTCTTTCGTGCTGACATTTCGATTGTCTGCTATCACTGTTAAAATGTAAATTTCACTGACCTCATCAGTTTCTATTCTTAACAAACAACCGCACCACACACACACACACACACACACACACACACACACACACACACACAACTGCCCTCCCGACCGTTCTCAGTTTTCGTGACCGGAGCTGCTACTCCTCAATCAAGTAGCTCCTCAGTTTGTCTCACAAGGGCTGAGTGCAACCCGCTGCCTGTCCATGCAGTAAAACTGCGCCATTAGGCATGACGTTCTCCATTATTGATTCTTTACCATTTATTCGAACCTCATTTTCAGGACAGTATTCACATATACCACTGAATATACTTCCAAAATTATATCGCTGTACCAGACATACTCGTAGTTCAGGAGATAAGACATCATACACCTTGTGCTGCGTGAAAAGAAACTGCAGCGCGAAATTCGCTAAAGATGCAAATGAAATATGTATACACAAATATGTGAAATACATTAAATGTATAGGAAAAGTATGAGACATGTGCGTACTCGGGTCAGTTCAGGGGTAAAAAGCTCCTCGTAAATCTCTGGATCGACTTCAGTCTTATTTCCTACACATCTTACTTACTATCTAGATAATGTGAGGTTGAGAAGAGCGAAATTTCTATTGGGGTGTTGGGGTGGGGGTGATAGACAAGTGTGGGGAGGAGGAGATGGAGGGAGATGCACAAAGGGTGAAAGGGGAGGGAGAGAGAGAGAGAGAGAGGGAGGGAGGGAGCGCGGGGGATTAGATGGACAGTGAGAGTGGAGAGAAGGACAGATTGGGGAGGAAAAGATGGACTAGCAGAAGATTGGAATAAACAAATAGACGGGCAACCGTGGGTTTCTCAGCTAGTCATGCTACTGAGTGGTTATTATTATTCGATGTGAAGTCCGCCAGTTATGCAGAACACATTTTTTCTCAGTACCAAAACATGTTTCGGCACCACTGTGCCATCACCAGTGGGTTTTCGTTTTTATTTATTCTGTAATGTGAACATTTTTGTCAAATGTACTGAGAAAAAACGATGTTTTGCATAACTGGCGGACCTCACATCCAACAATTTAAACTGCAAACACAGCCAACACAAGGAGCTGTAAATCAAAATGATGAATATGAGTGGTTATTATTAAAGTGCAGCTACAAACTGAGGTCCAGTTGGGCTGTAATTAACGTATGGTAACAAAACTTGGCATTTTACTGTGTTGACGTAGAATCCATTTATCGCTGAAAAAAAAATTTGTTTTGGCCACCAGGTGCAAAGCTGTCGCTGTAAGCACCTCTTCGACGTCTCTGGTGCTCATATTGAACAATTTGTGTAAGCCGTGGTTAATAATAACATCAATCTGATGCCTTTCTCACATGTTTGACGTTTTCTCCCCACATCTCATTCATAATCCATTACACATGGGAACATTTCTGTATGTCTTTCTTGCATTCACAGCACCAGGTCCGCATCCGGTGGCCAAATTTGAAAACAATTTTTCTTCCCAGATTACATTAACGCACTATAATATCTACTAAGTGTCCCAGCTGTACGATAATTGCAGCCCACACTGGACCTTTGTGAGTGGCTGGACTTTAATCGAACGTTTAGGCAGTTACTCTGTTTGACAGTGCGCACCAGGAAGTGCGATACTCACGGAGGCTATCTGGCTGGAGATGAGCTTGGGCATCCCGTACCAGCCGGCGACCACAGCCATGAAGAAGACGCCTCCCCCTCCGGCAGCGAGACCCACGGGAAGTTGCATGGCGTCCCCACTGTCTGGAAGCACAGGGAAGAAGTTACCGGTGAATTAGAGGCGGTGTTAGTAAACGTTTCGTCCACACAGTCATAACTCGAGCCAAATAACTGCGTCGACTCCATATTGCAACGTGGCAGTGTTGAGAGTTTGCGGTCAACACCCAGCCACCCATGACAGGCCCCTGTTTCTACACTCATGCTCATAAATTAAGGATAATTGCAGAATGTGGTGCCACACACAACGTGGCACTACACAAAACTGGCGCTAATAGCATAGGCACATAGGAAACACAGAGATCTGTAAGTCCAAGGTATTGTTGATAAGTTGAGAAAACCGTCCCTAAACATATGTGCTACAAAACGCCACTGTTTCCAGCGCATGTACCCCGACATCAATATGGGATATTATCACCATGAACGCGTACACAGGTCGCACAACGGGTTCGCATACTGTGAATCAGGTGGTCGAGCGGCTCCTGGGGTATAGCCTCCCATTCTTGCACCAGTGCCTGTCGGAGCTCCTGAAGTGTCGTAGGTGTTTCAAGACGTGCAGCGATATGTCGACCGAGAGCATGCCGGACGTGCTCGATGCGGTTTAGGTCTGGAGAACATGCGGGCCAGTCCATTCGCCTGATATCTTCTGTTTCGAGATGGGGCCGTGCGTTATCACCCATCAGGAGGAAGGTGGGACCCACTGCACCCCTGAAATGCAGACATAAAGGTGCAAAATGACGTCCCGATACACCTGACCCGTCAAAGACATGCAGGGGTGTACGTGCACCAATCATAATCCCACCCCACACCATCAAACCCCGACCTCCATACAGGTCCCTTTCAAGGACATTAAGGGGATGGTATCTTGTTTGTGGTTCACGGCAGATGAAAACCTAGCGAGAATCACTGTTCAGACTACACCTGGGCTCGTCCGTGAACATAACCTGGGAGCACTGTTCCAATGACCATGTACTGTGTTCTTGGCACCAGGCTTTACGGACTCACCTGTGATCAGGGGTCAGTGGAATGCACCTTGCAGGTCTCCGGGAGAATAAACCATGTCTGTCCAGTCGTCTGTAGATTGTGTGTCTGGAGACCAGTGTTCCAGTGGCTGCAGTAAGGTCCCGAGCAAGGCTACCTGCAGTACTCTGTGGCCGTCTGCGGGCACTGATGGTGAGATATCGGTCTTTTTGTGGTGTTGTACACTGTGGACGTCCCTTACTGTAGTGCCTGGACACGTTACCTGTCTGCTGGAATCGCTGCCATAGTCTTGAGATCACACTTTGTGGCACACGGAGGGTCCGTGCTACGATCTGCTGTGTTTGACCAGCCTCCAGCCGCCCTATTCTACCCCTCATAACGTCATCGATATGTGTTCCTTGACCCATTTTCAACACACAGTCACCATTAGCACGTCTGAAAATGTCTGCACATTTACACTCACTGCACCGAACTCTGACATGCACCAACACAACTCTGCATATGTGGACTGTTGCCAGCGCCACCGTGCGATGACCGCAGGTCAAATGCACCGCATGGTCATACCCTGAGGGGATTTAAACCCACAAACCGCCCACGAGAGCGTTGTTTCACCATATATTAGCATTATCCTTAATTTATGAGCATGAGTGTACCCACACAACAGGCATCGGACCGAGCACACTGCAGCTGACAGAGAAATGAGCACGATGGACAAAAAGTTTGTCACCCGTAGCACGCGGACACTAATGCCAGGAAACACCTCCTCTTCCCTTGATAACAGCCTAGTCCAGGGAGGAAGACGGTCCTCATGTTTCTTCAGTTTCTTCACGTATGTCACTTCTAGCTGCCATCACTCAGTCATGAATACATCGTGTAGAACTACCATACCGCAGTGGCGTTGACTGCTGCGATTCACCCGCTGTTGCAACTAGCCCCAGATATTTTGTAGGGAACTGCAGTCAGGTTATCTAGCATGCCGGAGTTTTCGTCATACTACCTGGAAGATAAGAGTCTCCACACCACACTTACCATGACGTAGAAGAAAGAGCAACACTCGATCACCAACAATATTCATGGTCATCCAGAACGAGTGGGTCCAATTCATGGTATGGAATCATCCCTAATGCCGGGTGCGGCAGTGAAACGAGCGATTTTGGAACTTCACCAGTGATATAAATTTATTCACAGAGACGTAAAATAAATGCAACATGAATCTACAATGCTTATAATTTAAAACGCCTATAACTTGAAGATGACATCACCCAGGTTAGTTGGTTGGTTTTGGGGAAGGAGACCAGACAGCGTGGTCATCGGTTACATCGGATTAGGGAAGGACGGGGGAGGAAGTCGGCCGTGCCCTTTCAGAGGAACCATCCCGGCATATGCCTGGAGTGATTTAGGGAAATCACGGAAAACCTAAATCAGGATGGCCGGACGCGGGATTGAACCGTCGTCCTCCCGAATGCGAGTCCCGTGTCTAACCACTGCGCCACCTCGCTCGGTGGATCACGCAGGTGGTTGGCGTTTCCCTTCTTACATATTTGTAGTCTTTTGTGGAAGTTAGACATCATATCTTACAGGAGTGGCACCGGAATTCGATTAACTTCTGCAAAACTGCGGTAGGGAATGCAAATGGTCGACTTGCGTTTATTCGGAGAATTTTAGGACACAATGGTTCACGTGTATAGAAAACCACATACAGGACGCTGGTCCGACCTAGTCTTGGGTACTGCTCGAGTGTTTAGGATCCATAGCCGGTTGGATTGATGAAAGACATCGAAGCAACTCGTAGGTTCGAACAACACGCAAGTGTTATGGAGATGCTTCAGGAACTCAAATGGGAATACCTGGAGGAAACACTATTGAGAAAATTTAGAGAATCGACATCTGATGCTGATTGCTGAACTATTCTGCTGCCGCCAACATACATCGCGCGTAAGGACCACGAAGATAAGATACGACAAATTGGGGCTCATTCAGAGGTGTGCAGAGAGTCGTTTTTCTCTCGCTCTATTTCCGAGTGGAACAGGAGGAGAAATGACAAGGAGTGGTACAGAGCATCCTTAGCCACGCCCTGTACGGTGGCTTCCGTATTATCTATGTACTAGGGTTGGAACTTCAATAGTGGCAACTATTTATTTACAGCTCGTACAAAATAGATACGTGTTTCAAAGTTTTACTGACCTTCATAGTAGTCACCAGCATTGTGTATAACCCCTTGCCAGCGATGTGGAAGTCGTAGGATGCTCTCAGCAGTGCCAGTTGTGAAACTTCCTGGCAGATTAAAACTATGTGCCGCACCGAGACTCGAACTCGGGACCTTTGCCTTTCACGGGGAAGTGATCTACCATTTCGCAGGAGAGCTTTGTAAAGTTTGGAAGGTAGGAGACGAGGTACTGGCGGAAGTAAAGCTGTGGGGACGGGGCGTGAGTCGTGTTTGGGTAGCTCAGCTGGTAGAGCACTTGCCCGCGAAAGGCAAAGGTCCCGAGTTTGAGTCTCGGTGCGGCACATAGTTTTAATATGCTAGGAAATTTCATATCAACGCACACTCCACTGCAGAGTGAAAATCTCATTATAGTGCCAGGTGTGTTGACAGTTCGAGCGGCGCGGTCTATTGACCGACGAATTTGTAGCAGTTCTGAAGCGAATGCCGTGAAGGGTTTCCTTCTGTTCAGAAATCGAGTTGAACTCACGAGGGCTTAAGTCAGGGGAGTGCAGTAGGTGGTATAGCACTTAGGAACCCCATTAGTCAAACAAATCAGTAACAGCTTGCACTGTACGTGCTTGAGCACTGTCCTGCAAAATGATGCTCAGGTCCTGCAGAAAGCGTCATCACTTCTGTCTCTAAGACGGTCGTAAGTTGTATTCCAAAAATGAGTTCAACTCGATTTCTAAACTGAAGGAAACACTTCACGGCATTCGCTTCAGAGCTGCAACAAATTCGTCGGGCAATAGACCGCGCCGCTCGAACTGTCGACACAACTGCACTGCTAAGAGTATCCTACGACTTCCACATCGCTGGATACGGGTTATACACAATGCTGGTGACTACTTTGAAGGTCAGTAAAACTTTGAAACACGTATCTATTTTGTACGAGCTGTAAATAAATAGATACCACTATTAAAGTTCTAACCCTCGTAGATGTAGATGCAGATGTAGAATTTGATACTTCGGTTCCTGAAAGGTGGGTGGTGGGTCACACCGTAATATCTAAAACTTCGAATGACTCCAAAGAGAGAAATCAGGGTATCTTGGAGGCCAGGAAGTGTCCCTGTTCTGCGAGATTGGATGACCACAAAAGATGTCCTGTTGGAAGAATGTGCCTCCAGTAACAGGACGATCAACAAGCAGTCTGACTCGCAAATGATTCAACATGTGAGTATAATGTTTTGAGTTCACAGTAAACAGCTTCGTCTTCAAAAGACGAGGCCCTATGATTCCAAGTGATGATACGCCACACCTCATTACTACTTTCGGACTGTGAAATGGAGCTCGACAAAGAATTTCAGGATTTTCACGTGACTAATATCTGAAATTTTTGCTTGTTGACGAAGCCTGACACATAAAAATTCACCTCATCGCTCATCATCAGATTGACGCAAAGGCTTTGTTTGTCATTCAAGAGTTCCAATGATTTCTGGGAGAAGCATAGACTCTTTGGGAGATTGTCCATATTCAGCCTTTTCACTCTCCGAATCTTATATGGATGGTATCGCAGTTCTCTGTACAATATTCACCATACACTGCGATCTGATATGTCAGGTTGTAATGCATGCTTGCATGCAGAAACCCTGAGACTTCAACTGCAGTCTGTTTCCAGTTTTGCGACTTACTGTGGTGTGTACACACATTTGCACATCCACTCCTCTTTCACACCATATCACCCGTTTCCTCAAAGTTCTGTACCAATTCTTGATAGCATATGCCGACGGTACTGCGGCATGACATGCTAGGTTGTAATAAGCGGGAAATACACGTAGCTGTCCCTATTTTTGTAAAACGCCTTCATGGCAACATCGCGCTAGTCACCGATCCACAATGCCGTCTCAACGAAATATGAATTTCTTGGTCAACGGCGAACGTTTCTTGCCCACATGGGAGCACACCTTACAGCTAGTGTTAGAAAATGCCATTTTGCTAGACACAAGTGAGCTATCTTGGGCATATTAACAATCGAGAAATATAGTGAACAGCTCCCCCACTAACTTCTGTGGTATGTGATTTTCCGACACCACAAACTAGTAAACAATTACAGTCGTTTCTTGGCTCTGAGCACTATGGGATTTAACATCTGAGGTCATCAGTGCCCTAGAACTTAGAACTACTTAAACCTAACTAACGTAAGGACATCACACACATCCATGCCCGAGGCAGGATTCTATCCTGCGACCGTAGCGGTGGCGCGGTTCCAGACTGAAGCACCTAGAACCGCTCAGCTACAACGACCGGCACAGTTGTTTCTTGGATTATGCTATTATAATCGAAAGTCATGAAGGGATTCGCTGACAATGCAAAGCCATTAACTAAGTTGCTAGAAAAAGGGGTTAGTTTTCAGTGGACAACACAGTGTCAGGAAGCATTTGAGAAACTCAAGGGCATAATATCAGATACTTTGTTAATGTTCCCTTACTTTGAACAGGAATTCACATAAGGTTGATGGGAAACAAAAGCCGGTGGTATGTGCATCCAGAAAACAGAATAAGGCTAAAAGTAATATTAGACAACTGAAAAAGAAATGTTAATAGTTATTTACGGAACCTCTTATTTTCGGTGCTATGTGATCTGTTGGAAATTCAGGTTACAGATCTCGTGTCTTTGGAATAGTTATTAGATGTTTGGTTTGTGGAGCACTCAACTGCGTGGTTGCCCGTACAAAGTCCCAGTTTTTACTCAGTCCAATTTTTACACAATCCAAGCTAGCCACTGTCACGAATGATGATGACGATGATGATAATGATGATGAAATAATGAGGACAACACAAACACCCAGTCCCTGGGCAGACAAAATCACGAACCCGATCGGGAATCAAATCCAGGACCCCGTGATTCAGAGGCAACAACGTTAGCCACTAGACCACAAACTACAGACGGAATATTTATTAGATTTGAACGATCTATGAAGCTGATAAATTAGATGGGCATTAAAATTAGTTCGACTATGAAGTATTTCAAAAGCCAGGAACAAACGAATGCTGATACTGTGCGCAGAAAGAGAGCAATTTTACAAATAGTAAGTGGCAGCCACGTAGACTGGATAAAGGGACAATCAGCTGAAAGTGAGTGTCAAATAGTTCCGAATGCAACCTCAGCTTGCAACACAAGAAGAGTTGCTATGCGGAACTACGAAGGGACCTCACATTATAGCTAATACAGCACTGAAAACAAAGGTATTACGGCAAGCACATTACCACATCTTCTCAGGTCACAAAGGGAAAAGAACAACTAAGGCGTATAGTTGAAAGAGTTTGGTGGAAAATGGCTCACAGTAATGTAGAACGATACGTAAGAAATTGCATCCTATGTGAACAAAGAGCAGATTGGAGTCGTCAGAAAATTGAGTTACAAAGACTACCAGAAGGTGACAAACCATTTTCTATTCTAGGATTCACATGCTATTTACAATTTGTACAGAAACCAGATGGCAGTTATAAGAGTCGAGGGGCATGAAAGGGAAGCAGTGGTTGGGAAAGGAGTGAGACGGGGTTGTTGTCTCTCGCCGATGTTATTCAATCTGGATATTGAGCAATCAGTAAAGGAAACAAAAGAAAAATTCGGAGTAGGAATTAAAATCCATGGAGAAGAAATAATAAACTTTGAGCTTCGCCGATGACATTGTAATTCTGTCAGAGACAGCAAAGGACTTGGAAGAGCAGCTAAACGGAATGGACAGTGTCCTGAAAGGAGGATGTAATATTAACATCAACAAAAGCAAAACGAGGATAATGGAATGTAGTCGAATTAAGTCGGGTTACGCTGAGGGAATTAGACTAGGAAATGAGACACTGAAAGTAGTAAAGGAGTTTTGCTATTTGGGGAGCAAAATAACTGATGATGGTCGAAGTAGAGAGGATATAAAATGTAGACTGGAATGGCAAGGAAAGCGTTTCTGAAGAAGAGAAATTTGTTAACATCGAGTATAGATTTCAGTGTCAGGAAGTCGTTTCTGAACGTATTTGTATGGAGTCTGGCCATGTATGGAAGTGAAACGTGGACGATAAATAGTTTAGACAAGAAGAGAATAGAAGCTTTCGAAATGTGATGCTACAGAAGAATGCTGAAGATTAGGTGGGTAGATCACGTAACTAATGAGGAGGTATTGAATAGAATTGGGGAGAAGAGGAGTTTGTGGCACAACTTGCCCATAAGAAAGGATCGGTTGGTAGGACATATTCTGAGGCATCAAGGGATCACCAATTTAGTATTGGAGGGCAGCGCGGAGGGTAAAAATCGTAGAGGGAGACCAAGAGACGAATACACTAAACAGATTCAGAAGGATGTAGGTTGCAGTAGGTACTGGGAGATGAAGAAGTTTGCAGAGGATAGAGTAGCATGGAAAGCTGCATCAAACCAGTCTCAGGACAGAAGACCACAACAACAACAACATTCTAGGATTCAATTAGGACCTTTCAATAGATCGCAAGTGGATAATAAATATGTGCTTGCATTGCTGGATGATTTTCCACGATATGCTGGCCATATCAGATCGGAAGGCGAGTACAGCAGCACAGACCATGGTAACTACTGGTTACTGAAATTTGGTGTGCCAGAAACCTTCATTGCAGACCAGGGAGCTAACTCTGAATCCAAATAATGAAACAGTTACGTCATTTATTGAAAATAGTGAAGTTGCAACCCAGCCTGTCCCATCCTCAAACGAATGGACAGACAGAATGAGTTCACCATACTTTATCCAAAATATTAAGGTATTACTTAAATGTACATCATTCACATTGGGATTTATATTTCTGTTTTCTTGTCAGTGCATATATTTCAAAATTTCATATCGGAACTGGGCACTCGCCGTACGACATAGTATTGGGCTACAAATGTCGTCACCTTTTGATATAGTTCTACCTAAACTGGGTCCATGGGATGCACCTGTGAAAATTTTGCGAAAAATTGATAGAAATTCGGGAAAACGTAAGGCAGGGCAACACAAAAGCTTTAGGGAAACAAGAATGTGTTGGGCAATGAACAAGTGAACTACCACAACATAGAAGACGGTGGGTGTTACTTCTTGGTCTGTATACTGCAAACGATAAAATGAGAAAGTTTTTAACAAAATATCATAGGCCCAACTAAGTTATCGAAATGACTTCGCCAGTCAACCTAAAATCACAGTTGCAAACTAGCGCTTCCGTAGTCCATTTAGGTAGCGTCAAACCGTTTAGAAGTGAAATTGTTTCACTGGGGCAGATTTCTTTAATGGTTGCAGAAAAAGAATTACGAAGGTCATAGGAACAACAGAGGAAAGTACCTTATGCATTAAGTTCTAGGAAATAGCGTAAGCCGGTCGGAGTGGCCGAGCGGTTCTGGGCGCTACAGTCTGGAACCGAGCTACCGCTACGGTCGCAGGTTCGAGTCCTGCCTTGGGCATGGATGTGTGTGATGTTCCTAGGTTAGTTAGGTTTAAGTAGTTCTAAGTTCTAAGGGACTGATGACCTCAGACGTTAAGTCTCATAGTGCTCAGAGCCATTTGAACCATTTTTTGAAATAGCGTAAATTTTATGAAAAATGCGCATATGGTATTTTTTAGTTACTTAGCTTAGTCCGAATTTTCTTTAAGTGTCATGTTCCATGTTCATTTGCATGTATAAAGGAGGGAGGGAATTGGTGGTATTTCCTTTTCTCTCAGGAATTAAAACTCTTATATGAGGAGTTGAGGAGTCAGTTGTATCAGTTAACAGAAATATAACCACAATTGCTAACAAGAAAAAAACGAGGTTGCTTAGATTTTGGACGCAAACAATTAAAAATGTATTTGGAACAGCATATAATGCAGATACCAAAAATTGAGTTGTTTTAAAGATGAGGGATGTGTTATGGCACACATACATACATTAATCCTTGTTCCATAGATGATGACTACGACATTTCGTAATGATGTGTGTCACTTTAAAATAAGTTTTCTATACACCAAATAATATTTTTAACGGTTACTGTTTCGTATCTAAGAATTCATCTACTGAGTAGAAGGAGTTGTCATTCAGAAATTCTTTTAATTTGCATTTAGATGTTGGTTGGCTATCTGTCAGACTTTTAATACTGTTTGGCAAATGATCAAAGAATTTTGTGGTAGCATAATTCACCCCTTTCTGTGCCAAAGTGAGATTTAATCCAGAATAGTGGAGATCATCCTTCCTTCTGGTGTTGTAGCTATGCAGTTCGCTGTTATTTTTGAATTGGGATGGGTTATTAATGACAAATTTCATAAGTGAATTTATGTATTGCAAAGGTACTGTGAATATCCCCGAGTTCTTTAAATAAATGTCTGCAAGGTGATCTTGGATGGGCGCCAGCTATTGTTTTGACTACACGTTTTGTGCAATGAATACTTTCTCTCTTAATGACGAATTGCCCTAAAATATGATGCCATATGAAAGCAGTGAATGAAAATAAGCATGTTCCATAGTGGTTAGAGCCATTTCAACCATTTGTTGTGTTTCTTCCAAACGCAGTGTAAGGAATATTCAGTGTTACTAAAACAGTATGGAAAACATAGTTAGAACAAAATTCATAGAACACCATTTATGTCGTAAAAAGTGATCCAGAGAAAATACAAATTTGGTTAGGTGAACCAAATGAGAAAGTCGTAATAGCTACATCTTTAGAAACCTTATCAGGCAGACTGGACGATGGAAGGATTGAGGTGAAAACTTTGCATGTAGCAGTCCATCATGCTACTTATGGACAATTTAGTGAACGTGATTAAACCCACAGCAAGTTTTGATGACATCATATAAATCACAAAGAGACTTTCATGTTGTTCCTTTAACCAAGAAGAATGTAGCTTTATTTTGTCGCATATCTGATGTAAGAGTGGATACTGCTCAAGCTAGATTGCACATTAAAATACAATATCTAGCAGTAGAAATAAGAGAGTAATACCAGTGTTACCCGGTACAATCGTATCCGATTAAATAGAATACAATCAGGAAATGGATATAGATACAAATCCACGAAGTATTATGAGTGCCTAGATAGAGAGATGCTCATATCATAATGTCTGTAACAGATTCAAAAGATTATATTAGCGAAAATTTTAATATCTGTCCAACTAGGGTGATACAAATGAACAACCAATCATGTGAAATACAGTTTTTCTTAGGGAAAATGGAAGCAGTAGACGGCAAGAAAAAAGTTTTAGCCCTTCAGCCAAAATTACAGGAAACTGGAGATCACTGAATTTACTCCATTCGTATTGATGAAAGAGTAATTATCACTTGCTATAAAAATGATTAAGCAACTGTGATAATGACACTAGAATTGCAGAGCAGTGGCTTGTTAATTAATTGAACTACATTTGTAATAGCAGGAGGACAATTTCGCTTTTTAGCTACGGTCATGGACACAACAACGATTAACATGTCCCAACCAATTTTGTATTGGGCAGAGGAACCATCACACATATTACATAAACGAAACCTAACTTTTATTTATAACACCTTAGATCCAACTTTGCTACTATACCTAGAAGAGCTGTTAACTTCAGAAAAAGGACAAATTTCAGTCAGTCAAATAATGCAAACATGTGAAACAATATAACAAGAAAGAAAAATTCAGTCATTTTGAGTGTATCAACGACAAGGATAGTCTTCATTCTATTGTTCGTTTGCGCAACTTACTTTTGTATAAAACGTATCTCATTCAAATGAGGCCAACATCCATCACATAACTATGGAGAGGATATGAACTAGGAATAAGTGGGAAGTGTAAACGGTGCGTGCCACTAGGACAGAATGACAAATTAGATTAATGAAACTAACTAATATACAAGACACAAGTTGGAATCATCCCATAAAACAGTTATAGAGTAACATTTTTTTTTCAATACAAGGGAGGTACAGACTAATCAGTAATAAGTGAAAGAAAGAGAAAATTCTGGATGACTTGTTTTAAAGATGAGGGATGTGCTATGGCACAGAATATTAACTCATAGAAATTAGAAAAAAAATTATTAAAACTCACATCGTCACAGGCAAAATCAAGTCATGGCAGAGAGAGAGGCAGAAGCAGGAAGCCAACCAGTATGCCACAAGTGAGTCAGGTCATCAGCACATTACGACGCTGTATGCAAACTGAGAATATGCATTCAGCAGGAAGAGGAGTGTGAAGGAAAACCAAAGGAAGCGAGACAAGAATAATCATTAGCTCGTAAGACATGCTGCAAGAAACTCTACGTCTTTCACAAGAGCACATAATGAGAAACTAAAACTGCCGTTAACAGCCTGTGTGTAGCTTCTGTTAAAACATCTCGGACCATTTCACACTGTTGAACGCTTTTTCCAACTTGACAAGCCCTGTGAACATTCCTTGACTTTCTTCAGTCTTGCTTCCGTGATAATCAATCGCAACGTCAATACTGCCTCCAAAATCCAAACTGGTCGACATCTAACATACCTTCAATTTCCTTTTGCATTCATCAGTATACTATTCGTATCTGCAGCTTGGATGTATGAGCTGTTAAGTTGAATGTGCTATAATTCTCGCACTTATCGGCCCTTGTCATCTTCAGAACGGTGTGGGTGATGTTTCAGGATGTCTGATCTATGTCCCCAGTCTTATATATTCCACACACCAATTTCAATAGTGAAAATGGTTCAAATGGCTCTGAGCACTATGGAACTTAACATCTGATGTCATCAGTCCCCTACACTTAGAACTACATAAACGTAACTAACCTAAGTACATCACACACATCCATGCCCGAGGCAGGATTCGAACCTGCGACCGTAGCAACCGCGTGGTTCCGGACTGAAGCGCCTAGAACCGCTCGGTCACAGCGGCCGGCTTCAATAGGCATTTGGTTGCCACTTTCCCCATTGATTTTAGAGTTACCAATGGAATATTGTCTATCCTTTCTGCCTTATTTGACCTCAAGCCTTCCAGGGCTCCTTAAATTCTGATTCTAATTCTGGATCTTCTGTTTCTTCCATGTTGTTGTGGTCTTCAGTCCTAAGATTGGCTTGAAGCAGCTCTACATGCTACTCTATACTCTACGGAGTTCTTCATATCCGAATAACTACTGCACCATACATCATTCTGAATCTGCGTGCTGTATTCATCTCATGGTCTCCCTCTGCGATTTTGCCCTCCTCGCTTCCCTCTAACAATAAATTTTTGATCTTTTGACGCCTCAGAATGCGTCCTATAAACCGATCCCTCTTGCCACAAATCCCCCTTTTCCCCTATTCTGTTGAGTACCTCCTCATTAGTTACGTGATGTACCCATCTAATCTTAAGCTTTCTTCTGTAGAAAAGGCTTCCACTCTCTTCCTGCCGAACTGTTTAATATACGTATTCCACTTCCACACGTGACTGCACTCCATACAAATACTTTCAAACAAGACTTCCTAATACTTTCAAACAAGACTTCCTAATACTTAAGTCTTTATTCGATGCCCACAAATTTCTCTTCTTCAGGAACGCTTTTCCTACTATTGCCAGTCTGCATTTCATATCCTCCCCACTTGGGCCATCATTCGTTCTTTTGCTGCCCAAATAGTAAAACTCATCTATTACTTTAAGCGTCTCGTTTCCCAATCTAATTCTCTCAACATCACCTTATTTAGTGCGCCTACATTCCATTAACATTGTTTTTCTTTTTTAAATGTTCTTTTCGGGGCACTGTCCACTTGATCTTCCAAGTTCTTTGCTGTCTGACAGAATTACAATGTCATCGGCAGACATAAAAGTTTTTATATCTTCTCCCTGAACTTTAATTCAAACCCCAGTTTTTTCTTTGGTTTCCTTTACTGCTTGTTCAATGTTCAGATTGAATAACTTTTGCTATGGGCGACAACACTTTCTCAATAACTGCTCGACCACTGCTTCTCTTTCATGCCCCTTGATTCTTATGATAACTGTCTGGTTTCTGAACAAGTTGTAAATATCCTTTCGCTACCCCTGCGAAATAAAGAATTTCAGAGTATTCCGCTCAACTTTGTCAAAAGCTTTCTCTATAAGCGTAGGTTTGCCTTTCCTTAATCTCTCTTCTAATATAAGTTATAAGATCAGTACTGCAATCTATCTTCTAATATAAGTTATAGGGTCAATACTGCCTCGCAACACTGGACTCGCATTCGGGAGGACGACGGTTCAATCCCGCGTCCGGCCGTCCTGATTTAGGTTTTCCATGATGTCCCTAAATCGCTGCAGGCAAATGCCGGGATGGTTCCCTTGACAGGAACACGGCCCACTTCCTTCCCCGTCCTACCCTAATCTGATGAGACCGATGACCTCGCAGTTTGGTCTCTTCCCCCAAACAACCCAACCCAACCCAATCCAACTGCCTCGCATGTTCCTACATTTCTCCGGAACCCAAACTGATCTTCCCCGAGGTCGGCTTCCACGAGTTTTTTCCACTCTTCTGTAAATAATTAGCATTAGAATTTTCGAATCATGACCTATCAAACTGATAGTTCTGTAATATTCACACCTGTTAGCTGCTGCGTTCCTTGGAATTGGAATTATTACAGTCTTCTCGAAATGTAACGGTATTTCGCATGTCTCATATTTCTTGCACAGCAGATGGAAGAGTTCTGTCACGGCTGGCTCTTCCAAGGCTATTAGTAGTTCTGGTGGAATGTCGTATATTACTGGGGATTTGTTTCGACTTAGGTCTTTCAGTGCTCTGTCAAATTCTTCTCGCAGTATCCTATCTCCCATCTCGTCTCCATCTACGTCCTTATTCACTTGCCGTCAAGTTCATTTCCCTTGTTTAGCAAGTCTGTACATCCCTTCCACATTTCAGATTTCTCTTCTTTGGTTAGAACTCAGCTCTTGATATTCATATAGCTGCTTCTCTTTTCTCTTAAGGCCTTTTTTTAATATTCCTGTAGGTGGCATCTTTTTACCCTAGGGAAATACATTTCTAAACCGTTACATTTTTGCTCTAGGCATTCCTGCTCCCATATCGGCTCTAGTTTCCTGTTCTATTACGTCATCAGATATTCCCTTCATACGAGGGTTGTCGAGAAAGTAAGATCCGATAGGTCACGAAATGGAAATCACTGGAAAAATCCGGTAACGATTTGCACAGATGTGTTGGTCAGTGTCTCTAGTATACCCGTCGATCGTGTCGCGTCGCTCTTTTCAGTTCTGCGTGAACAGTGAGCATGTAGAGATGCGTAGGGAATAGCGTCTGCCGCCAAGTATGAGGGCCTGGTTAGAGATTTCGCCTGTGTCATGCAGCCCACATAACACAACTGTCGAGCAGTTCCTTCTTCGTGCCAATTCCCGGCAGCACACTGCAGGGGCAACGAAGACGCTCCTGCAGCGTTTCCGATGAGAAGTGTTTGGTCATTCACAATACAGTCCGTAATTGGCTCCCCCTGAGTCTCAGCTCTGCTCACAAGAACCATTAGCTGTGAAGACAAAATTTTCGCAAAGACAACGAGCCACAGACCAGTGCAGATAACTGGCCGAAAGCACAGACGGCTGCTTTCTATGACGAGGATATTGGGAAGGATACAACACTACGACAAAAGTCTAAGTCTAAGTTGCACTCAAGGTGGAAGGTGTACCTAATTGTTGCAAAAATGGTTCAAATGGCTCTGAGCACTATGGGACTTAACTTCTAAGGTCATTAGTCCCCTAGAACTTAGAACTACTTAAACCTAACTAACCTAAGGACATCACACACATCCACGCCCGAGGCAGGATTCGAACCTGCGACCGTAGCGGTCCTGCGGTTCCAGACTGTAGCGCCTAGAACCGCACGGTCACCCCGGCCGGCAACTGTTGCAAATTAAACGTTTCTGGTTTTCACTGTTCTTTCTATTTCGCGACCGATGGTAACCTGCTTTCCTGACAACCTTCATAGATGACTTCAGTGTACTCTTTCCAAGTATCCGCCGTCTCCTCTGCATTTAGCAGTGAAATCCCCATTGTACTCTTAATGTTGCCGTCCTCGCCTTTTATTTCACCGAAGATTGTTTTCACCTTCCAACAACCATTTCTTTTTCGATTTTTTCACATCTTTTTAGCAGTCATTTAACCTTGGCTGCACTTCCTGTCTATTTCAACTGTAAGACATTTTTATCGCTGTATTCTTGTCTTTTCCTGGATATATCTGTACTTCCTTCTTTCGTAGATCATTTAAAATATTTGTTCTGTTACCTAAGGTTTCTTCGCAGTTATCTTGCTAGTACCTGTGTCTGTATGTGCAACATCTGTGATTAGCCTTTATGGAGATGTATAAGCCTCTTCAGCTGAACTGCCCAATGTGGTATTCCTTAACGCGGCACCCACATCTTTGGAAAACTTCAAACGCCTCTCGTCATTACTGAGTATTTCGATGTCTCGCTTACTTCTACGCTGAGTCCTCTGTACGATCCTCTTAAACTTCAGTGAATTCTTCGTCATTATTAAATTGTGCTCCGATCCTGGGTACGTCTTGCAGTCAAATACCTGATTTTGGACTCTGTGTCTGACCATGATGTGATCCAGCTGGAATTATCCCATGTCTACGAGCCTTTTCCAAGCATACCTCCTCCGCTTGTGATTCTTGAACAGAGTAATCGCTGTTACTAGCTGAAATATATTGCAGAACACAATTAGTCTTTCTCCTTTATCATTCCTATTGCCAAGACCATGTTCTTCCGTAAGCCTTTCTTCTACTGCTTTTCCTAAAAGCGCATTACAATTCTATATCGTTATCATATTTTCACCCCCCTCCTTTTCATATTGTATGAACGGTTCAGTATCCCCATATGCTTTCTCTATCTGCTGTATCTGTCTCTTCATTTTCTGCTGTTGACGTCGTTATTTATATCCGAACTCTTGTTTTGCTGTCGAGTCTGATCAGAACAAACTTATCACTGAACTGTTCACACTCACTCTTCCAATGCCCTATCTTTCTACTCACTACTACTCCCCTTATACCATTTTCTACTGCTGTTGACATTACCCTACATTCATCTGACAGGAAATCGTTACCTCATTTCCATTTCATTCCACTGCTGTTGACATTAACCTATACTCTTCTGACCAGAAATCGTTATCTTCTTTCCATTTCATTTCACTGATCCCACCTATAGATTGAGCCTCTGCATTTCTCTCTTTAGGTTTTGTAGCTTTCCTAGCAAGTTCAAACTTCTGACACACGCCAGTTGGTCGTTCGATCTCCTTCTCATGGTCATCTCCCTCATGGCAGTCCCCTCCCACAGATCTGAATGGGGACTATTCCGGAATCTTGTGCTAATGGAGATGTCATCATGACACTTTTTCAGTCACAAGCCAAATACACAATATGTGTCTTTAGTGTAGTGATTGCTATTTCCTCCTGCACCCTCATGCCATTGATCACTGCTGATTATTCCGCCTTTTAGGGCAGTTTCACACACCAAGAGAGTCCCCTGAAAGTGTGGTCGCTTCTCTGCCATTTTGACAAGGCAATAGACAAAATGAGGGTGACTTCTTATGGGGGAAGTCTTTGGACGCCATTGATGATGATTTTTATGCTAATGATCGTTATTCAACATTTAAGAAATCGGTAGGTTCGGAAATGGGACTCAGAATGTTTTAATCACGAGTCAAAGAAGGTGCTCCTTACACGTAGTGAAGGCAGTTTTTCAGCAGTCGCTATATGTTTCAAAAAACTGATGACACTGAACTGCTGTAAGCCGTCATCTGATACCTAACAACACAATATTTCAGTTTGTAGCACAAAATTAAGACAACACAAATCGGCGCTTAGCAACGTGTAATGAATTACCTCGCATCTGTGGAGAAGAGGGTAAAGACGAAGAATTGTGGTACTGTTGTTCCGGGTGCAGTACTTGCAATCAGGTTTCATGTACTGCAGAAGACACCCAAAGGCTGTTCGAGAAGACTGCTTCTCCAAGAAACGAACATTCTAAAAATTGTAAAATGTGAAAATACAAGTGATTAAACATTCCATATTACTGTTTAAAAACATTCCAATATCCTAACTCTAATGGCGATTATTTTCGCTCAAATGTATTTGATATAAGCTTCCTTTCTGCAGCCGGCCGCTGTGACCGAGCGCTTCTAGGCGCTTCAGTCTGGAACCGCGCCTCCTGCCTCGGGCATGGATGTGTGTGATGTCCTTAGGTTAGTTAGGTTTAAGTAGTTCTAAGTTCCAGGGGACTGATGACCTCAGATGTTATGTCCCATAGCGCTCACAGCCATTTGAACCATTTCCTTTCTGCAGCGCACTTTTCTCTAAGTACTGCATTGTACTGTTTTTTTATTTTTATTTTTTTACATTTAAGTTGTTTTACATTTAAGTTGTCCGAACTATTGTTTTTAGTTTACTTATTATGAGTGCGTCAAAACAATAGTTTTTGCTTAAGTGTACCTATTCCCCACATCCCTCTTACACAATTCAAGCAGTATGACGAACCTGACTCTTTGGTGTTTTGCAAGTTCTATTTACGTTCCGAAGACCGTGAGGAAGTAATCTCAGTGTGCACTACAAGACTGCAACCAAACCAGATAATGGTTCGTGTTTAAAAAGTATTGTGCTCTCGGAACTTTTCGTAGACTGAAGGCGGAAAGTAGTGACAAGTTACAGTACGTATCAGGATAACTGTAATATTCATTAAATGTTTAAGGTCTCCATTTCACACTCAATGGTGTATGTATTGATCTAGCTTATACGCCTGGAATTGACTGGTGTAATGTCGTGTCGGAGAGGTCATGGTGACCCTTGACCTCTACTAACCTGTTTCATTCTCTGACATTCAAATCATCGTTTTCTCTTTCCGATAAAAGGGTATGAGTGTTAAATTTAGATCATGTTGAGATTATTAGGGGCTTTATTCCAGTTTCCCCTCGCATGAAAGATTCACTTTACAGACGCAGCACGAGGTCCTGGTGGGGAGGCATAATCTCCGTAATTGAAGGACCAGTCCTTTTCCTGTCATCAGGGGCGAACTCCCTATGAAATATTCACATAAAGTCAGACTGATTCCTTACATACAATTTTCGGGTCGTATTTCTAATTCCATTATTGACTGCCCTCCTATCGCAAGACATACAGGCATATTGACCGTTCCATTAGCTGTGCATTCGCCTTTTGTTGCGTAAGACATGTTTCACGTGACATGTAGCCATTGTTTCAGATCTTATTACTCTTGGGCATGAGACGCTTTCCCATACTGAATTAATTTCTTTGAAAGTAAGAGCGAAAGAATGGGCAATCGTCCCAAACTCCCGGCACTCACCAGCAGTGACGCGCTTGAAACCAATCGCAGTTTATTCTAAGTGTATAAAGATGTAAGTTAATGCGGATGTGTAAGGAAAACAATTATCTAATGTTCGAATACAGTATCAAGAGTGTGCAGGTAGACACTGCCACGTCCATTACATACCAAGCCGTAACTTTGCGAAGCAATACGACTGAGCCGAATTAAAAACAGTCTCAAGTGCAATAAAAGACTTATTGGACTTCTTCCACAGGATGACCACAGCATTTACGAAAAAGACTATGTAATATCAGTATGGCCTTATTGTAAAGTTGTTTTTGCAATGCTTTTTAGCCTGAAGATGAGGTATTACCTTGAAACATGCCGCTAAATAAATAAGTAATACAACACTTGGCAAAGTTTGTGACTGGTAGCGGTAATTTAAAAAAAACCTTTACATAAAAAAGTATTTCTTTAATGTTACGCTATAAGCCAATTACCACAATGCTAATTAATTCATTTTTTGCTAGGCTTGATGCTCCAGTATAGCTGCCTATGTGCAATGGCAGCGTATACATTTATAGAAAATATTTTTAAATGAAACTGTACCTCTGGCCTAAAAATTAAATTGGAAAATATTACAAGACGCCGTTTTGTATTTATTGAGATTAATCACTTCAACACTTTCAGAATTAAGAAGGTTTTTATCATTTTATCATTTCCGGCCGCTGTGGCCGAGCGGTTCTAGGCACTTCAGTCCGGAACCGCGCTGCTGCTACGGTCGCAGGTTCGAATCCTGCCTGGGGCATGGATGTCTGTGATGTCCTGAGGTTAGTTAGGTTTAAGTAGCTCTAACTCTAGGGGATTGATGACCTCAGATGTTAGGTCACATAGTGCTTAGAGACATTTTATCGTTAATGGCGTCGCTTCAACAATGCACGTACACAAAATGGCCAGGGCAACATTTAATTACTACGTAACTAAATCATAGATGGGGAGGGTCCTTTCTTGCAACTTACAAAAGCACACTCTACAGTAATTATTAGGATATATATTTACCAAAAATTATAACAACGCTACAGATAAATGTATTAATTACAGACTGTGATTTACATGCGGCCATCAACTAGGACATCAGAACCAAGAAGACACAGAAGACTGTGAAACCAAAAACGTGCTTTTCTTTCATGCCACGAGACAATGATTACAATTAATACGATTCTAAGAGCGCATATTCCTAGAACTGACTTTATCGGTAAAATCACAGTAGCACTATAACATATCATAGGGAATCTTATCGAAACGCACCATTAGCGAATCTGACAAAAGCAAAGGTATATGTGACTGTAGGCTATCCCGGCGTAATCGTTTCGGGAGGTGTCGCGAGGTATCAACGCTACCACCCGGCTGGAGACCCGAGAAACCTTCATCAAAAGGAAAGGTATCGCAATATTCGTGTGAAATGTACCCTCCGCCACGTACCACAATGTAGCTTGCCCAGTATTTGTGTAGCTGTAGACAAAAAACGATGCTAATTATTATTTTATAGCCCTCTTGTGACAATACTTATACGTCAAGAACTGCTTATCAATCTGTTTGACTCCAATGTTTAAGACAAGATTCTGAGTTCGCGTCCTTTTCCAGCGCACGGTTTTAACACTGCGAACACTGCGCTCCAGACTGAAAGACTGCTTCCGAAAGTTCATCTTGACCGAAAGTCTCAATAAATTACAAAGAGCAAGATAGGTTCGAGGTGTGTGGATTGGATTGGATTGTTTGGGGGAGGAGACGAGACAGCGAGGTCATCAGATTAGGGAGGGATGGGGAAGGAAGTCGGCCGTGCCCTTTCAAAGGCACCATCCCGGCATTTGCATGGAGCGATTTAGATAAATCAGGGAAAACCTGAATCAGGATGGCCGGACGCGGGATTGAACCGTCGTGCTCGCGAATGCGAGTCCAGTGTGTTAGCCACTGCGCCACCTCGGTATGGAGGATAGGTTCGTTTTTGGCAGTTAGCTTAACGCTGTAACGCTTAAAAAAGCTAGTATTTTATTCCACACGTATTATTTCTCAAGTGAAGGTCCCTTTGACTCAACATATACTAACCGTACAGGGATGAATGAGATACCGCAAGAAAGCTTTTTTATCGGTTTCTGAGACTGCACACTGCTTTTGCGTTAAAACGTACTATTTGTGGAAAATGTTAACATAAAAGAGACTTTCAACTATCATAGGCAAAAGGGGCATCGTCGATGTCCAACTTCGTGCCTATATTTAACGAAGCTAAATTAGAAATCACGAATAAGACTTCCTTTTCAAATTATCTTATTACAAGTACCATTTAATTTGTTTTAAAATACTTACTAAATGTATAATTTGTCCACACCCTATCATAGATAATAAACGCTACCATTACCTCTGTTTCTCGTACAAGCTGACGTTTCTAAACGGCAAACATATCTGTCATTGTGGCCTTCAGTTGTGATTTACCTAATGCTACTATAGCCTAACGTGCTTACATAAAGCTCTAAGTGCAATTAAAATCACAAAATACTGTTAGAGATTATTGTGGCCTTAGTAATATACCAGGTAAGAAGCGAACATTAAGTTCTAACCTACATGTTTCGCACTTGTTTATTTCTTTGTATTTACATTGATGTTTCTCATTAAACTCCTCATCAGCAATACGCAAATGTAATTGCTACAGTCGTTCATTTTTAAATACATTTTGTCTTCATTCCGACAAGAACTCTTATCCAAACGAATACACTTATTCCAAATATTGTCATTGTTTATAACACTGTGGAAGTTCCGTACGAGTCCCATGGTTTATATTATTTTAGCAGCACGACTGTAAGTTATAAGATATTTTTACTTGACGGCAAGCGGACAGCAAATGACATGTAAATAAAAATTTGAGACTTACCGACTCACGTAATGCATTCGCTCTTGGTTTCAATTCGACACCACTGACGACTATCGCAGCGCATTGTGCGAATGAAGTACAGGGTACGGCGCTTAAATATGGACAAATTTTAATTTAAATTTAAATTTCCCGTCATATCGCAGTTCCGCTGAAGGTTGCGACTGGCATTCTTCAAAGCCATAGGCATTTAGAAAAACAGTCAGAAGATCAAAATGTGTGAGATTTTACGGACAAGTGCGGAGTTCAATCGAAGAGCCGCGATTATCGAGAGTCTTCGCGCTGGTCGTTCACCCACTGAAACAGTTCGATTCTTCGGGTACCCGAGATTAACTATTTACGATTTGTCTCCAAGTATAATGCTTCGGAGAAGTCTGGGGTTCACGTCCTAGGTTTATTGTCCAGCGATGGCGATATCACGCCTCCACATTTCTTTGAAAACAATCACAAAAGAAGTGCGTCTGCAAGTTTTGACGAATGTAGTGAAAGAGGGGATGGTAAACTTGACGATATGTATTTCAACAGGTCGGTGTACCGGCTCATATGTGCCATTTAGTCCAAAGTGGCTCTGGAATAACGTTTGCATGTTCTGGTCAAAAGCAGTTCTGCCCCCGCCCCCCCCCCCCCCCATCTATCACAAAGCGAAAAAAGTGGTACGTACTACACGAATATGTAGCGGGCCAACCATAGCACCATCTGGCTTCCCCCTTAAAGCTTTGTAGTTTTTTCGGTTGACGCTTATTTCGTGAGATATTTGGCCCGGTCACTATCAATGGACCACCCTGTTTAAAAGGATTTTCATTTTCATTGGTATTTTGTTTTAATAAATTTGCCTTTAAATAATAGTTTTATTTGCCCGGATTTAAGCGTTGCATTCTGTATTCGTAAGCTTCTCTAACGACATAAGTTCAGTCGGTTCATATAGCTTCCAGCGCAGTTATCCAGTTCCATTACGTGGCAGTGAGGTGAAGTGGTGCAAAGTCCACACTGGTGACCTTGTCGACTCGGAGTAGAGAGTACACGGCGCGCATGTGTGTGTTCATTGTTATAGCTGCGGTAACTACAGGCCCACGACTCCACGTAATGACAGTTCGGCGGTGTCCAGAGAATCGGCCAGTTGCGTCATCAGCGGAAGCCACGCCCCCCTGGCTCACTCACCGGCGTAATTCGGGACACACGAGCGCTAATTAACTTCAGCCCGCTTTTCGCTCTTAACGACTCCCACATCTGCCTTTTGTGCCTTTATGCTGGCCTTCAGTGACCACACGGAATACTCTAACAATCAGACAACCAGAAATATGTACAAGTGCCCCGCATTTTAAGGCAAAGATGGCAGTCCACAGTGAATCAACAGAAAATGATGTCTTGAGCCATCAGTCATCATTAAACTGGAAATTAACTAGAGATACTGTCCTACAAAATTCTGTATTAAGAGCCCATATATTTTCTAGTGTTCTTCTTCTTTCGTTTCACCCTCTTTTGGGGTAAGCTGGATCAATCATTTCTTTGTGCGTTGTTCTTTTCTTAGGGCCCAGTAGTTCTTCATTCTTTCTGATCTTCTTTTCCTCTCTTCTTCTGACATAAAGGATTTGGACTTTTGTGTAGATTTGTCTTGGAAGCTTATGTTTTCATCTTTAGTAAATAATTTAGCTGTTCGATCGATAAGTAAATTTACTGAGATCTTTAATTCTACTAGGTGTTTCTCAGTTTCTTTAAACCAGTTGGGTTTCGTTCTGCGGTTACGGAAAAAGTCAAAGATTTGTTGATTACTCTGTTGGAATTCATTCTGAGAAGATGACCATAAAAATTTATCCTTCTTTTCGCATAGTACCTGAAAGTTTTTCAATTTTCTTGTAGAGAGTTTCATTTTCGATGTATCTAATCTTACTTTTTTGAAATTTTGGTCCTATGACATTTCTTAAAATTTTTCTGTCCTTTAGCTCAAGTTTCTCCATTTGACCTTTGAAATTCATGTTTAGTGTTTATGCTGCATACAGTGCTTCTGGCTTAGTCAAAAAAATGTTCAAATGTATGTGAAATCTTATGGGACTTAACTGCTAACGTCATCAGTCCCTAAATTATCCTAAGGACAAACGCACACACCTATGCCCCAGGGAAGACTCGAACCTCCGCTGGGACCAGCCGCACAGTCCATGACTGCAGCGCCCTAGACCGCTCGGCTATTCCCGGGCGGCTCTGGCTTAATCACTCTTATAATCTGTAATTTTGGACCCCCATCATAGGGATTTTTGTTGTGCGTATTTTTTGTTAGTTGGAAGGCCAATTCAAGTTTATTTTTCCTGGATTCCACTGCTTTGCTTTCCCCAGCATTCCAACTAATCCATTCTCCGGGATATTTGAATTCTTTTACTATTTCAATCTTATGTTCTTGAACTTTGAGGTATTTACATGAGTGCTTGATTTTTGTCAATACCTTAGTTTTTTTAAAAGGAGATGTGAAGACCTATTTTAGCTGCTTGTTTCTTTAGTTAAAGGATTTGCTGCCGTGCTTCTTCCATTGTTTCAGCAAACAGGGCCATATGATCTACAAAAGCAATGCAGTTTACTTTAAGGTTCTTCTTTTTGCAACCCAGTCTTCTACTACACTTAATATTTGTGTCCCATTCTCTGACTACTTTCTCAAGCGCACAATTGAACAGCAACTGTGAGATCTCATTTCCCTGTCGCACTCCCGTTTTTATTTCAAAAGGTTCCGATGATGCGCCCATAAATTTAACTTTCGAAAAATGTAGCGTTGATTACCAATATTTCGTCAGAAACATCAGTAACATACCAAACGCTAAAGGGATTTATTTTTGCAGAGGATACAAATATTGTCATAATTAGCAAATCCAGAAAAGTTTTACAAGATAAGTGTTAATGAAATGTGTATAGACATTAATAAGTGCTCACTAACCAATCTGTTAGCTGTAAATTTCGAAAAGACACAGTGTATGCTGTTAAGGTATTGTAAAAGATTTCCGACCAGAAATTGCGTACGATACACTGACGGAAAAAAATCCCAAGACCAAGAAAGAGTTGTGCGACATAATCACAAAGTTGGTAGGCGTGTTTCTTCATCTGAAAGATTATGTCCATTCAAATTTCGCGCCAGTCGCATAGAGCGCTTGTAGTGGCGACATTGTGAGGATGTAAATTAGGTTTGCTTTAAATACTTGCTTTAACTGTCTTGAGCCTTAGTTACCTTTGAAACAGGACGTGGTGAGTTGGTGTTACGGAAAAATGGCTTTAATATGCAATGATCAGCACATTCCTCAAACTGGGGAACTATCAAGAATGGGGTTCCACAAGGGTCAGTCTTGGGGCCTTTGTTGTTCTTAATATGTATTAATGACTTGCCATTCTATATTCATGAAGAGGCAAAGTTAGTTCTCTTTGCTGATGATACAAATATAGTAATCACACCTGACAAACAAGAATTAACTGATGAAATTGTCAATAATGTCATTCAGAAAATTACTAAGTGGTTCCTTGTAAATGGACTCTCACTGAATTTTGATAAGACACAGTACATACAGTTCTGTACAGTACGATTAAATTGGAAGAAACACATTGATGATCTGCTGAAACGTTTGAGTTCAGCTAGTTATGCAATAAAGGTCATTGCAAATTTTGGTGATAAACATCTTAGTAAATTAGCTTACTACGCCTATTTTCACTCATTGCTTGCATATGGCGTCATATTTTGGGGTAATTCATCACTGAGGAATAAAGTATTTATTGCACAAAAGCGTGTAATCAGAATAATAGCTGGAGTCCACCCAAGATCATCCTGCAGACATTTATTTAAGGATCTAGGGATATTCACAGTAGTTTCTCAGTATATATACTCTCTTATGAAATTTGTCATTAACAACCAAATCCAATTCAAAAGTAATAGCAGTGTGCATACCTACAATACTAGGAGAAAGGATGATCTTCACTATTCAGGATTAAATCTAACTTTGGCACAGAAAGGGGTGAATTATACTGCCACTAAAGTCTTTGGTCACTTACCAAATAGTATCAAAAGTCTGACAGATAACCAACAAGTATTTAAGAAGAAATTAAAAGAATTTCCGACTGACAACTCCTTCTACTCCATAGAAGAATTTTTAGATATAAATTAAGAACAAAAGAAAAAAACAAAAAATTTATAAAAAATTGGTTGTTATATTAACTTAATTATGTTGTTAAATTAACTTAATTATGTCATGTATTGGAAAATTTGACTCGTTCCACATCATTACGAAATATCGTATTCATGATACATGGAACTAGTATTAATCTAATCTAATCTAATCTCTAATATAAGGCGACAGAAACGTCATTATAATCATCTCACTGTGTTTGAAAGAGTCTTGTATTAGCATACAAGATGCTGGATGTTCATTCTCCGATGTTGCAGAAGGAGTTGGCAGGAATGTAACCGCTGCCCACGATTCCTGGCAGCGGTGGTACGAGAATGTACGGTCGCAAGAAGAATGGGACGACCACGTGGCTCTATAGAGAGCAAAGACCATCGTGTTCGGACTATGACGTCGGGGCATCATACTGCATCTGCAGCAGCAATTTGAGCAGAAGACGGTACCACAGTGACACAACGAACAAATTGGTTACTTCAAGCACAGCTCCGAGTCAGACGGACTGTAACTTGCATGCCACTGACTCCAAACCACCGCCATAGGCGTCTTCAGTCGTGTCGTGCGAGAGATCATTGGAGGGCGGGATGGACATCTGTTGTGTTTTCTAACGAAAGCTGGTTCTGCTTCGGTGCCAGTGATGGCCTTGTGTTGGTTAGAAACATGCCAGTTGAGGGCCTGCAACCAAACCTTGTCTGGGCAAGACACACTGGTGCTATGGTCTGGGGCGAGATTTCATGTGACGACAGAAGCATTCCCGTGGCTATCTTTCGCACCCTGACTGTACATTTGTACCTGTCTGGTGATTCGACCTGTTCTGCTTTCATTCATGAACAGCTTTCAAGGTGTTGTGTTCCAACAGGATAACGCCTCGCCCACAGACCACTGTTGTAACCCAACATGCTCTATGACTCCTCTTTACCTTGACCTGCTCGATCGCCAGATCAGTCTGCCCTCTGACACATATAGCACATAGTCAGACGACAAATGCAGCGTTATCCACAAAAAGCATTAACCGTTCCTGTTTTGACAGACAAAATGCAACAGGTGGCAGGACTCCATCCTACAAACTGAAATCTGGCACCTGTTCGACACAGTGCATGCACGTTTCAGTGCTTGCATTGAACACTCTGGCGACTACACCTGTTATTAATGTATCAGCATTCCACATTTGCAATGGCTTTTCTCGCGCTCACATTAACTCGTGATCTTGCATTGTTGTTGTTGTTGTTGTTGTGGTCTTCAGTTCTGAGACTGGTTTGATGCAGCTCTCCATGCTATTCTATCCTGTTCAAGCTTCTTCATCTCCCAGTACCTACTGCAGCCTACATTCATCTGAATCTGCTTAGAGTATTCATCTCTTGGTCTCCCTCTACGATTTTTACCCTCCACGCTGCCCTCCAGTACCAAATTGGTGATCCCTTGATGCCTCAGAATATGTCCTACCAACCGATCCCTTCTCCTAGTCAAGTTGTGCCACAAACTCCTCTTCTCCCCAATTCTATTCAATACCTCCTCATTAGTTATGTGATCTACCCATCTAATCTTCAGCATTCTTCTGTAGCACCACATTTCGAGAGCTTCTATTCTCTTCTTGTCCAAACTATTTATCGTCCATGTTTCACTTCCATACATGGCTACACTCCATACAAATGCTTTCAGAAACGACTTCCTGACACATAAATCTATACTCGATGTTAACAAATTTCTCTTCTTCAGAAACACTTTTCTTGCCATTGCCAGTCTACGTTTGATATCCTCTCTACTTCGACCATCATCAGTTATTTTGCTCCCCAAATAGCAAAACTCCTTTACTACTTTAAGTGTCTCATTTCCTAATGTAATTGCCTCAGCATCACCAGATTTAATTCGACTACGTTCCATTATCCTCGTTTTGCTTTTGCTGGTGTTCATCTTATACCCTCCTTTCAAGACACTGTCCATTCCGTTCAACTGCTCTTCCAAGTCCTTTGCTGTCTCTGACAGAATTTCAATGTCATCGGCAAACCTCAAAGTTTTTATTTCTTCTCCATGGATTTTAATACCTACTCCTAACTTTTCTTTTGTTTCCTTTACTGCATGCTCAATATACAGGTTGAATAGCATCGGGGAGAGGCTACAACCCTGTCTCACTCCCTTCCCAACCACTGCTTCCCTTTAATACCCCTCGACTCTTATAACTGCCATCTGGGTTCTGTACAAATTGTAAATAGCATTTGGCTCCCTGTAGTTTACCCCTGCCACCTTCAGAATTTGAAAGAGAGTATTCCAGTCAACATTTTCAAAAGCTTTCTCAAATTCTACAAATGCTAGAAACGTAGGTTTGCCTTTCCTTAATCTTTCTTCTAAGATAAGTCGTAGGGTCAGTATTGCCTCACATGTTCCAGCATTTCTACGGAATCCAAACTGATCTTCCCCAAGGTCAGCTTCTACCAGTTTTTCCATTCGTCTGTAAAGAATTCGCGTTGGTATTTTGCAGCTGTGACGTATTAAACTGATAGTTCGGTAATTTTCACATTTGTCAACACCTGCTTTCTTTGGGATTGGAATTACTTTATTCTTTCTGTATTCGTCTTGAAGTCAACTGGCATCATCTTACAGTGATAATCACTTAAATGGAAATGGAAATGCCGTGTGGCTAGGGCCTCCCGTCGGGTAGACCGTTCGCCTGGTGCAAGTCTTTCAAGTTGACGCCTCTTCAGCGACTTGCGTGCCGATCGGGATGGAATGATGATAAGGACAACACCCAGTCCCTGAGCGGAGAAAATAGCCGACCTAGCCGGGAATCGAACCCGGGCCGTTAGGTACGACAGTTCGTCGCGCTGACCACTCATCTACCAGGGGCGGACATCACTTAAATGTTACCTAGACAATTTATTCCAGAAATTACACTATTCTGCTTTAATTATTTTTTGGTGCTGCGATTTTTTGCGTCAGTATACATTCGAACAGTTCAGTTCATATATGTAAAATTGATATATTCAATTTTATTACGATCACTACCCTTATAAGTGAAAAGCCCATTGGTCACCACATTGGTTGCAGCTATTTCACCTTACATCCATTTGAACCTTTGCTTCATAGTCTCGTTTAAAATTAGTGATTCCATCAGTGGTTACCCTGAAAACACTTAAAAGTACACAATGTTTGTTACACTGAAAATTACGTGTTGGCTTTGTTTAACATTGTGGTGAATAACTGTACGGTTCATACAAGGACCTACACATCTGACAACAAGCAAGGCGTACGAACAAGTGAAATACCTCAAATTTCAAGAACATTGTAATAATTCCAGTCTCAGAGAAGGAAGACGTGCATATTGCAGAACTTTCACATTAATAAGTCATTGTTGCAAAATAATGACACGAATTATTTACAGAAGACTGGACAAAAGCCGACCTCGAAGAAGAACAATTTGGATTCCAGAGAAATGTAGGAACACACGAGTCAATGCTGCCCCTACGACTTCTCCTAGAAGAGATGTTAAGGAAAGGCAAACCTTGAACTTAGGGAAAGATTCTGGCAATGTTGACTGTAAAACACTCTCTGAAATTCTGAAGACACTAAGGATAAAATATAGGGAGCAACACGTTATTTATAACTTATTGATTGGCGACTCCATGGAGTGCTGTGTGTACGACGACCATATATGTTATATTAAAAGGAGTGCCAGCGTTGGTCGTAATATTGATGTTTTATTGATAGCAGAATCGACTTTCTATCACATAGTGATCATCGTCGGTGCTGTACACATTAAACTCAGACACTGCTATCAAGTTATCAATAACCAAAACTGAGAAGCGAATAACTTATTCTGATCGCTTCTCAGTTTTGGTTATTGATAACTTGATACCAGTGTCTGAGTTTAATTTGTACAGCACCGAGGATGATCACTATGTGATCGAAAATCGATTCTGCTATCAATAAAACATCAATATTACGACCAACGCTGGCACTCCTTTTAATATTTGTAACTTGTACTGAAACCAGACTGCAGTTATAGAGTGGGGGGGGGGGGGGGGGGCGTGAGAGGTGAGCTGTGGTTGAGAAGGCAGTGACAAAGTGCTGTAGCCTACCATAAATGTCATTCAGTCCGTACGTTGAGCAAGCGGTGAAGGAAACCAAACAGAAATGTGGAACGAGATTTAAAGTCGATGGTGCAGAAATAAAGACTTTCAGGTTTGTTGGTGACACTGTATTTGTTTTAGAGATAGCAAAGTACTTGGTAGAACAGCCGAAAGGAATGTACAGTGTCTTGAAAAGATGTTACAAGATGAACATCAAGAAAAGTAAGACAATGTTGCTGGAATGTATCCAGGTAAATCAGATGACGCCGAGGGAATTAGATTAGGAAACGAGAAACTGACAGTAGATGAATTTTGTCGTTTGGGCAGCAAAATATATGGTTGTGAGCATAGGAAGGGAAGCATTTCTGACTGTGCGGCTGGTCCCGGAGGAGGCTCGAGTCCTCCTTCGGGCATGGTTGTGTGTGTTTGTCCTTAGGATAATTTAGGTTAAGTAGTGTGTAAGCTTAGGGACTGATGACCTTAGCAGTTAAGTCCCATAAGATTTCACACACATTTTGAACGTTTTTTTTTAAGCATTTCTGAAAGAGGAATTTGTTATCATGTAACAAAAAGTTAAATTCTTCTGGGCATGCAGCGTTATATATGTCTTCTAAGGACATTGTGTTTACATTAAGCCAAAACGCTGCGTTGTGTAGCAGTTGTTATTATTGTGACTTTATTTTCATTGGCTACTGGCCTATTTCGGCTCAAAGGCCATTTTCAACCACACTGCAACATATAGTACGGTAATTATTTCGTACATTTGGCGTAAGACTTACTTCCATATTACGTGGTTGACGCTCTTGCTATCAGATATCTTACTTGGTGCGTTCTTAAGCAAAGCACAGGCGAAATTATAAATTCTTCGCTAAGTAATGTCTCAGCAGTGGAATTTTTCTTTGTTGGCCAGTATCGTTAATATCTTGTTACCGTTTTGTAAGTTTGACAGCTTCGATTTATGTCAGTGATGTTACATGGTTACAGATTTGTTTTTATAAATCTATGGAGTTGTGTGATAGTGAAAAAAAATCGTATTAGGAAATATTTTCTGAAGATAATTCTCTGGAGAGTACTCTCGTAAGAGAGTAAAAGTGGACTATAAGCCGCTCAAGTAATATGAGAATGGTAACTTTATATACGTGGTGCTACAGAAGAATCCTCAAGATTATGTGGTAGTAACTAACGAGGAGGTACTGAATAGAATTGGGGAGAAAATAATTTTTTTGGCATAATTTGACTAAAAGAAAGCGCTGGTCAATAGCACACATCATGTAATCGTCAATTTGCCTAGGCAGGGGAGTGCGTGGGGTAAACATCGTTGAGGGAACGCTGACACTGAATACAGTAAGCACTTTGAAATGGTATGAAGGCTGAGGCAGTTTTACAGAGACGAAGATGCTTGCACGGGGAAGACTCGACTCTAGTGGTGAGTCGCACGAAACCAACCCTTGCAGTGAGAATCACAAAACATCATATCTCATATTTAACACTGTGCAAGATTTTCCGACAACATGTACTCTCTTTTACGTCCCAGTGTTAAGAAAATATTCTGAAGATATTTCCACAAAAACCGTAGCAGAATTTATGACACATATAACTTACGGAACATATGAAGAATGTAGCTATGGCTAGCCTCTACCTTTTTAGAATACAGAATGTGATTTACGACTTCAGCGGACGAAAATTTAGTCCAAGCGCAACTGTAGCTCCGAAAATGTTAAAGTGGTTTACTACACTCCTGGAAATTGAAATAAGAACACCGTGAATTCATTGTCCCAGGAAGGGGAAACTTTATTGACACATTCCTGGGGTCAGATACATCACATGATCACACTGACAGAACCACAGGCACATAGACACAGGCAACAGAGCATGCACAATGTCGGCACTAGTACAGTGTATATCCACCTTTCGCAGCAATGCAGGCTGCTATTCTCCCATGGAGACGATCGTAGAGATGCTGGATGTAGTCCTGTGGAACGGCTTGCCATGCCATTTCCACCTGGCGCCTCAGTTGGACCAGCGTTCGTGCTGGACGTGCAGACCGCGTGAGACGACGCTTCATCCAGTCCCAAACATGCTCAATGGGGGACAGATCCGGAGCTCTTGCTGGCCAGGGTAGTTGACTTACACCTTCTAGAGCACGTTGGGTGGCACGGGATACATGCGGACGTGCATTGTCCTGTTGGAACAGCAAGTTCCCTTGCCGGTCTAGGAATGGTAGAACGATGGTTTCGATGACGGTTTGGATGTACCGTGCACTATTCAGTGTCCCCTCGACGATCACCAGTGGTGTACGGCCAGTGTAGGAGATCGCTCCCCACACCATGATGCCGGGTATTGGCCCTGTGTGCCTCGGTCGTATGCAGTCCTGATTGTGGCCCTCACCTGCACGGTGCCAAACACGCATACGACCATCATTGGCACCAAGGCAGAAGCGACTCTCATCGCTGAAGACGACACGTCTCCCTTCGTCCCTCCATTCACGCCTGTCGCGACACCACTGGAGGCGGGCTGCACGATGTTGGGGCGTGAGCGGAAGACAGCCTAACGGTGTGCGGGACCGTAGCCCAGCTTCATGGAGACGGTTGCGAATGGTCCTCGCCGATACCCCAGGAGCAACAGTGTCCCTAATTTGCTGGGAAGTGGCGGTGCGGTCCCCTACGGCACTGCGTAGGATTCTACGGTCTTGGCGTGCATCCGTGCGTCGCTGCGGTCCGGTCCCAGGTCGACGGGCACGTGCACCTTCCGCCGACCACTGGCGACAACATCGATGTACTGTGGAGACCTCACGCCCCACGTGCTGAGCAATTCGGCGGTACGTCCACCCGGCCTCCCGCATGCCCACTATACGCCCTCGCTCAAAGTCCGTCAACTGCACATACGGTTCACGTCCACGCTGTCGCGGCATGCTACCAGTGTTAAAGACTGCGATGGAGCTCCGTATGCCACGGCAAACTGGCTGACACTGACGGCGGCGGTGCACAAATGCTGCGCAGCTAGCGCCATTCGACGGCCAACACCGCGGTTCCTGGTGTGTCCGCTGTGCCGTGCGTGTGATCATTGCTTGTACAGCCCTCTCGCAGTGTCCGGAGCAAGTATGGTGGGTCTGACACACCGGTGTCAATGTGTTCTTTTTTCCATTTCCAGGATTGTATATTTTAATATCCACGAGAGAGGATCAGCGATCTGCAGAGGTGGAAAGGGGATGTTGTGTGTCAAGAGAGTATTTTTTCTTTAATCAGTCTTTGGCACGCCGGATATCAATGCGATTTACGTCCAGTTCCTTTATGGTTCAGCCAGAGATATACAACAAGATCATTAGTGTCTTGGTAGTTGCTAAGGTAGAATGATGGGGCGGGAAAGTGTCAGCGTGCCACGGGAAGCCTAAAATTGGGTGGCCTAATGCAGAATTGAATGCCACAGTTCCCGATTCCATGCCTAGTCTGTCATTAGAGGCGAAACAACTTTGGATCGGCATAAGTGAGAAGTTATGAAATTAACGCGCTCATTGCCTTATTACGTAGAGAGGTATGCTAAGTATTGGCGGCACATGAAAATTTGTGCTGGGACCGGGTGTCGGACCCGGATTTCCCGCTTATGTTGAGCGACCTTCTTAGCAACCGCTTCGGCTATCCGTGCACGGCCGACCGTAGTGGCCGTGCGGTTCTAGGCGCTACAGTCTGGAACCGCGTGACCGCTACGATCGCAGGTTCGAATCCTGCCTCGGGCATGGATCTGTGTGATGTCCTTAGGTTAAGTAGTTCTAAGTTCTAGGGGACTGATGGCCACAGCAGTTGAGTCCCATAGTGATCAGAGCCATTTGAACCATTTATCCGTGCACGTCCCCTGGACCCATCGAAACCTCTATAAGCAACACTGTCTACATCCCATGATGCTCGCAACATTATTTGGATCCCAGCAACACTACGTGTTCAACGTTATTATCGTATTCTTGTCCCTGTACGCTTGCAGTACTTATTTTATAATGTCTGTCCCTTCAGTAAAGGAAACAAAAGAAACATTCGGAGTAGGTATTAAAATCCATGGAGAACAAATAAAAACTTTGAGGTTCGCCGATGACATTGTAATTCTCAGAGACAGCAAAGGACTTGGAAGAGCAGTTGAACGGAATGGACAGTGTCTTGAAAGGAGGGTATAAGATGAACATCAACAAAAGCAAAACGAGGATAATGGAATGTAGTCACATTAAGTCGGGTGACGCTGAGGGAATTAGAGTAGGAAATGAGACACTTAAAGTAGTAAAGGATTTTTGCTATTTGGGGAGCAAAACAACTGATGATGGTCGAAGTAGAGAGGATATATGGCAAGGAAAGCGTTTCTGAAGAAGAGAAATTTGTTAACATCGAGTCTAGATTTAAGTGTCAGGAAGTCGCTTCCGAAAGTATTTGTATGGAGTGTGGCCATGTATGGAAGTGAAACATGAATGATAAATAGTTTGGACAAGAAGAGAATAGAAGCTTTCGAAATGTGGTGCTACAGAAGAATGCTGAAGATTAGATGGGTAGATCACATAACTAATGAGGAGGTATTGAATAGAATTGAGGAGAAGAGGAACTTGTGGCACAACTTGACTAGAAGAAGGGATCGGTTGGTAGGACATGTTCTGAGACATCGAGGGATCACAAATTTAGCATTGGAGGGCAGTGTGGAGGGTAAAAGTCGTAGAGGGAGACCAATAGATGAATACACTAAGTAGATTCAGAAGGATGTATGGTGCAGTAAGTACTGGGAGATGAAGCCTGCACAGGATAGAGTAGCATGGAGAGCTGCATTAAACCAGTCTCAGGACAGAAGACCACAACAACAACAACAGTTCCTTCGGACATGCATGCATCTCTTGAGGAACAGACATGATTGACGATCCAGAGCTGTACGAAATATTATGAAATTAATTCGCTGACTGCGTATTCTTTTGACATCGGCTGTGCTAGGTAGCTTGCTCGATGAACTAGAATCGGAGATGGCCTCCGATTCTGATCGTGAAGATTTCGACGAGGACACGTCGACGCAGGACGTGGGACCCGTGTTGAAGACATGTCTCGAGCAAGTGGCTGACTCACAACAGAGTTCTCTCAAGTCTTCTGGGACATCACTGGGGACAAAATCCCAGAAATGGTGAACGAAATTATTTATGGTGGCGTGATTGCGTTCGAACGTCGTAAAGCTTGGGTTGGGTTGTTTGGGGGAAGAGACCAAACAGCAAGGTCAACGGTCTCATCGGATTAGGGAAGGATGGGGAAGGAAGTCGGCCGTGCCCTTTCAAAGGAACCATCCCAGCATTTGCCAGGAACGATTTAGGGAAATCACGGAAAACCTAAGTCAGGATGCCCGGACGCGGGATTGAACCGTCGTCCTCCCGAATGCGAGTCCAGTGTGCTACTACCACTGCGCCACATCGCTCGGTCGTAAAGGTCGAATCGTACTTATCCCTATAGCCGTCATCTCACGGGACTTGAAAAAAACGCATGGACGAGGAGTTGGTGACGTCATAGCGTGGAATTCCACGTTCCACTACACTTCGGAGCGTGAAATAAAGCGTCTAGCATGTCAGATTTTTGCCTCGTGGATGCGAACGTGCCCAAAGAGATATGACACCGTTTTAGGTTACAAGTAGAACTTAGCTGCCGTCTACGGCGTTAAACATCGTATATGGTCGGTTTTCTTTCTGAGAGAGGTTGTGATATGATCATGTGAACCTAAATGGTGCCACAGACCTTTCAGGTAAAACTTTGTACCAAGGCGGGCACTGTAGCCTGGGTTTCCTGCCCAATAGGTAGCGAGCAGGAGACTTACGTTCGAATCGTGGCCTTGATACAAAGTTTCATTCTTCCCTTCAGTCTGCGTGGTATGAATATAAGCTGTTTCAAAGCATCAAGAAATTGAGGATATCTGGAAAACGCTAGGGTCTGTTATAATAAAAGACAGGAAACTACAGATTCGTATGCAAATGTTTTCTGTAGTGATGTTTTAAACGCAATTATAATCTATCAAAAGTTTGTCTTTTTCGTACAGTTTGCATATTAAATATCAAATAATGACATCTGTTGATACAGTCTGTACACGGTGTATTCCAAATACGGAGGCCCGTAACGTTGACTTATTGTGTCGGAGGTCTAGCGCAATTGGTAGGCTATTGAGCTGTGAAGAGGATGGTAGCAAGTTCGTATCCACATTCTTCCATATCTTTTTTTACTTTTCATTTCCTAAAAGCTTCTTAGTCTTTCTTATTCATTTAGTAGAAGTATTATCTCAAAAGTCGATGTTATTTATCGTAAACAATGTATTTGCTGCAAATGTTGTTGCCAAGGCCAACGATTGGAATGATTCGCCAGTGAAACTTTCTTTTTAATATATGTGTCTCGATTTATGGACTTGATCATAGTGGTCTCTTGCCATTAACTATCTCTTCAGTGATGATGAGGAGCTTCCAGAAAATCTCCTCGTTCATTCAACGAATCTCGATCTTGAAATCTGTATGATGGTGTACGTTAATTTGAGAGACCTGGTAGTCAATGCAACATCGAGCCATTAAGAATTTGGATATTACGCACGCGCAGACGAAAGTAGACACTATATCTTAACTCTATTCAATTTAAAAACGAAAATGGCCCGAAACTTCAGTCGAATTAATCAATAACTTCCACTACTATGTCTATAGTATTCACGTGATATTCTCCGCTCTTCTTCGACAACCGCTAACAGGGTCAACGCAGCTATCTTGCGCGTGACCATTGTCGTAAAGAAACTGTATGTGGTTCGCGAGCCAAATAAAGCCGACAACTGGCTGCAGAGCGCTGCGAGCGCAAATCTCGTTAGCCAGCTCTTCCCGTGTGTCGACGGCGCAATCTCTCGCGAGATCGGGCGTCGTGTCCGCGTCCACATCCGCGTAAGCTCCCGCGTCCCGTGTGAGGACGGCTTGAGATGCAGGGAACCTGCTGTGTTCAAGACTTTAAACTCATCACCCTGCTGAATTCAGATTATAAACTTGCTGCAAGACGTTTTGCATGGAACATGAAATTGGTTATGGGCAAAGTAATCAGTCCATACCCAGTCATGTTTTCGAAGCGACCTATGCTTAGAGAGACATTGTATTGTATTGTATGGAGCTGGGGACCTATAAACGACGGAGAGGCTTCATCCCCGTCGTAGCCCTCAGTGGTTCACAACCCCACAACCCTCTACAGCAGTCCACCCACCCCACCGCCGCCCCACACCGAACCCAGGGTTATTGTGCGAGTCTGCCTTCAGTGGACCCCCTCCCCCCCCCTCCTCTGGGAATGTCTCATACCAGAGGAGCGTAACCCCAAATGTTTGCATGGTAATTATGGTGTACACGTATGTGGAGGAAGTGTTTGCGCAGAAATCGTCGACATAGTGTAACTTAGGCGGAATAAAGGCAACCAACCCGCATACGCCGAAACTGATGGAAAAGCGCCTTAAAAACCATCCACAGACTGGCCGGCACACCGGACCTCGACACTAATCCGCCGGACGGATTCGTGCCAGGGAGCGGCACGCCTTCCTGCCCAGAAAGCAGTGCGTTAGACCGCACGGCTAACGGGGCATGCTATAGAGACTGTATATTTACTAAGATAGTATCTGTTCTTTCGGACATGTCCGAAAGAACAGATATCATCTTAGTAAATATGTAGTTAAGGCTCACCGGCCACTTGACCATCTTCTTCTTCTGTGCGAATGCACAAACAGTGCCCCAACTCTTACGGGAATCGGCAACGCGGCGCGAGTAATGAGTATAATGGGCGGGGGCACTACGAATGTAGTGCGGGACAATACGTGGAGAATGTGGGTTTCGCGGGAGGCGTGCCAGAGATAAATCCCTGCAGTCGCGCTAACCTCTATGTCCTCGGTGGCTCAGATGGATAGAGCGTCTGCCATGTAAGCAGGAGATCCCGGGTTCAAGTCCCAGTCGGGGCACACATTTTCATCTGTCCCCGTTGACGTATGTCAACGCCTGTAAGCAGCTAAGGGTGTTCATTTCATTGGAATTTCACTGCCCACATTACAGTTAACTGGTTTCCGGCGAGAATGTTGTTGATAAACTTCGCAAACACTTTCTATCCCACAAGCCGCACATGTTATAACGTGTGACGGCTAAACTGGTATTCGGTCTTCAGTTCAAAAACATTATTTGCAACTTTCTTACTGCAGTCAGGTCAGCGGTGGTGATCAATGGTTGGGAATTAAAACTCTCTAGAATACAAGGACTTTATATGTTATGCTACGAGTCCAAGAAGCTACTGTTTTCGATTATATTTTTCTGCAACAGGCCTATTTCGGCTTGGCAACGGCCTTGCCGCAGTGGATACACCGGTTCATGTCAGACCACCGAAGTTAAGCGCTGTCGGGCATGGCCGGCACTTGGATGGGTGACTATCCGGGTCGTCATGCGTTGTTGTCATTTTTCGAGGTGCACTCAACCTGGAGATGCTAATTTAGGAACTACTCGACCGAATAGTAGCGGCTCCGGTCAATGAAAACCATCGTAACGACCAGGAGAGAGGTGTGCTGACCACACACCCTTCCTATCCTCATCCTCATTGAGGATGACATGACGGTCGGATGGTCACGATGGGCCACTTGTGGCCTGAAAACGGAGTGCTATTTAGGCTTGATTGCCATCTTCAGGTTACACCGGATGGTCTTGATATCCATATGACATCGCTGTCATAGTTGCTGTCACTAGTGCATAAGTTTGCTGCTTTAATGTTGGTACTAGATATCAACACCATCTGATATAGCCTGAAGATGGCAATCACGCAGAAACAGGCCTGTTGTTACGAAATACAATCGAACACAGCAGAGTCTTGGTCTCATAGCACAATATGTAATGTCTTTATGTGAGACATATAAGGCGCGGTGGGACCAGACGAGTGCAAATTACTGTTACAATATGTCGCTCTGTTCGACAGGGCTGTTCATTATGGATGTTTTTGTACATCACTGCGGTAGACTCGCTGCCTAGGGCTGTGCATACACAACACTGCAAATGACGTTGGGGTATTCACGGAGAATGACTTCGACATTGATTTGACTCGTACCACACTACAGTCATAGGCACGCGCCTCTCGTGCAATGATCAATAAACGTAAAACTCTGGTAAATCCACTGATATCGACCGACAATGGCATCGTGTTGCGCGAGAACATAAGATCTTGCGGTCTGACGCCACTGGGTGGCGGCAGGAAACACAGGAACGAAACTCGAGGACACTCTTCACTACCATAAAGGGTCTCTGCAGAATTCAAGCCTCTATCCGGCTGAATCTCCACTAAAAAAGGAACCGTAATAAACACCGTCATTCTCTTTTGGTAGGTTGCACACTTGGTGAGTGTGCCCAAACTTGCGAGTAGATCCATCTCACAAGTAATATACACTACTGGGCATTAAAATTGCTACACCACGAAGTTGACGTGCTACAGACGCGAAATTTAACCGACAGGAAGAAGATGCTATGATATGCGAAGGATTAGCTTTTCAGAGCATACACGCAATGTTGGCGCCGGTGGCGACACCTACAACGTGCTGACATGAGGAAAGTTTTCAACCGATTTCTCATACACAAACATCAGTTGACTGGCGTTGCCTGGTGAAACGTTGTTGTGATGTTTCGTGTAAGGAGGAGAAATGCGTACCATCACGTTTCCGACTTTGGTAAAGGTGGATTTTAGCATATCGCGATTGCTGCTTATCGTATCGCGACATTGCTGCTCGCGTTGGTCGAGATCCAATGACTGTTAGCAGAATACGGAATCGGCGGGTTCAGGAGGGTAACACGTAACGCTGTGCTGGATCCTAACGGCCTTGTATCACTAGCAGTCGAGATGACAGCCATCTTATCCGCATGTCTGTAACGGATCGTGCAGCCGCGTCTCGATCCCTGAGTCCACAGATGGGGACGTTTGCAAGACAACAACCATGTGCACCAACCGTTCGACGACGTGTACAGCAGCATGGACTATCAGCTCGGAGACCGTGGCTGCAGTTACCCTTGACGCTGCATCAGAGACAGGAGCGCCTGCGATGGTGTACTCAACGACGAACCTGGGTGCACGAATGGCAAAACGTCATTATTTCGGATGAATCCAGGTTCTGTTTACAGCATCATGATCGTCGCATCCGTGTTTGGCGACATCGCGGTGAACGCACATTGGAAGCGTGTATTCGTCATCGCCATACTGGCGTATCACCTGGCGTGATGGTATGGGGTGTCATCGGTTACACGTCTCGGTTACCTCTTGACGGCACTTTGAACAGTGGACGTTACATTTCAGACGTGTTGCGACCCGTGGCTCTGACCTTCATTCGATCCCTGCGAAACCCTACATTTCAGCAGGATAATTCACGACCACATGTTGCAGGTCCTGTGCGGGCCTTTCTGGTTAGAGGAAATGTACGACTGCTGCCCTGGCCAGCACTTTCTCCAGATCTCTCACCAATTGAAAACGACTGGTCAATGGTGGCCGAGCAACTGGCTCGTCACAATACGCCAGTCACTACTCTTGATGAACTGAGGTATTGTGTTGAAGCTGCATGGGCAGCTGTACGTGTACACGCCATCCAAGCTCTGTTTGACTCAATGCCCAGGCGTATCAAGGCCGTTATTACGGCCAGAGGTGGTTGTTCTGGGTACTGATTTCTCAGGATCTATGCACCCAAACTGCGTGAAAATGTAATCAGATGTGAGTTCTAGTATAATATATTTGTCCAATGAATACCCGTTTATCATCTGCATTTCTTCTTGGTGTAGTAATTTTAATGGCTAGTAGTGTATTAGTTGCTGTAGAGACACGAAATCTTTAAAGTAGGAGTCGCGACCGGCGTGTTGAGGACGACGGTCGGTGGTACTGGACTTATATAGAGTTTAAATGTAAGTTCGCGGCGCTGCCGGTTCACCGCACAGCCATCACGCGGGCAGCACTTCTGGGTGTTCACCGGCCACCGCCAGAGCAGATCCCTGTAATGGCGGCAGGCAACCCTTATCGTATCTCCTTTGCTACAGATTACCTCAACAGAAGTGGTGACCTACAAACAGCTACCGTCGGACACAGGACGGGTCAAAGGCTCAATACCGACCTGCTAAGACGGTCTCCAGTACACAAGTTGCTAGCACGACTACCCACAGTGAATTGGAAGAAGATCGGTCATCTAGTACTGACAGCAGATACTTCTACACTGTGGTATAAATTAGTGTATAACAGGTTCCAAACCAATCAGTGTCTTGTGAATATTAACGTTCTCGCTCCAGTAAATTGTGAGAAATGTAGTGCCTTTGACACTCGTAAACATCGCTTACAGTGTCTAAATATATCAGTAGTGTGGGGACTCAGTAGAATAATGGTTGCCTTCATCAACAGGTCCATCCCTCCTTCCCAAAAGCAAAACACAGTGCTACGGCCGGCCCGAGTGCCCATGCGGTTCTACGCGCTACAGTCTGCAGCCGAGCTACCGCTAAGGTCGCAGGTTCGAATCCTGCCTCGGGCATGGATGTGTGTGATGTCCTTAGGTCAGTTAGGTTTAAGTAGTTCTAAGTTCTAGGGGACTGATGACCTCAGAAGTTAAGTCCCATAGTGCTCAGAGCCACAGTGCTACGTTGTGGCTGTTAGGCCACACAGTGTATGCCGTTGTAGATCGCAAATCAATGACACTATTACAAACCTCGCGGACGTATGGACACATATCTCGAAATAAAAGCACTCACTAGCCATTGGCAACTTTATGAAAATTTTATGCCAGTTGTTCTAGAGCATGGATGCAAGAAGGCATTACTCTAGTCAACACTGTAAAAGTTTCCTTTCTCTCTTTTGTCTGCCCCCGTTAGCTGCATGGATGCTGGCACGGTAGCTCAGCGTATTCGGTCAGAGGGGCGGTAGCCCTCTCTAATAAAAAAACTGAGTAAAGAAAAGCTAGATCAACTTGAACGGATGTTCTGTGACGTCCAGCCAGACCAAACACAATGAACGATACCGAACGCAATGAAATAACAAAAGTGGTCAGCGCCACGCCAAGGGGCCCGGGATCCATTCCCGGCTGGGGCAGGACATTTTCTCCGCTCAGGGACTGGGTGTTTTGTTGTCCTCATCATCGTTTCATCCCCATCTCCGACGCGCAAGTCGCCCAGTGTGGCGTCGAATGCAATAAGTACTTGCCATCGGCAGCCGAACTTCCCCGAATGGGGGACTCCCGGCCGACAATGCCGTGCGCTCATTCCCATTTTTCTTTCTTTTCTTACGTTATCAAAATTTGACAAGAGGAAAACTCTTTAAGCATGATAAGGCGTTTACTACGAACTAATTAACTAACTATTTTTTATTAGTTCACTCATACTGCGTACGAAGGGGCAATCTGTATTTACTTTCTTAGGAGAAGAAAAAGTTCTTAGCCAAAACTGCAATAAAACGTAGTACTAAGGATAAGATTTTTATAAAAACCTTTACGAGGATCTCATGATGGTAACATAGTGTACCGAAACCGGTTATCCGCAATACAGTGTTTCATTGCGACCTTGGCTAAGATTGTTATTTACTATTTTAATTATTTGAAAGAGATTCAAGTCTCCCAGAAACAAATGTTTTTATTCAGTAAGAAGGAAACTTAGTAATTGCAAAGGAAACCTTCTAACCTCAAAAGGAACTTAATTAAGGAATCAGTTACTCCATAAGATTTCAAATTAAAGAGCAGTGAACACTAATTCAGTTTGTTGTAATAGTTGATGCAGGGTGTTTCAAAAATGACCGGTATATCTGAAACGGCAATAAAAACTAAACGAGCAGCGATAGAAATACACCGTTTGTTGCAATATGCTTGGGACAACAGTACATTTTCAGGCGGACAAACTTTCGAAATTACGGTAGTTACAATTTTCAACAACAGATGGCGCTGCAAGTGATATGAAAGATATAGAAGACAACGCAGTCTGTGGGTGCGCCATTCTGTACGTCATCTTTCTGCTGTAAGCGTGTGCTGTTCACAACGTGCAAGTGTGCTGTAGACGACATGGTTTATTCCTTAGAAAAGAGGATTTTTCTGGTGTTGGAATTCCACCGCCTAGAACACAGTGTTGTTGCAACAAGACGAAGTTTTCAACGGAGGTTTAATGTAACCAAAGGACCGAAAAGCGATACAATAAAGGATCTGTTTGAAAAATTTCAACGGACTGGGAACGTGACGGATGAACGTGCTGGAAAGGTAGGGCGACCGCGTACGGCAACTACAGAGGGCAACGCGCAGCTAGTGCAGCAGGTGATCCAACAGCGGCCTCGGGTTTCCATTCGCCGTGTTGCAGCTGCGGTCCAAATGACGCCAACGTCCACGTATCGTCTCATGCGCCAGAGTTTACACCTCTATCCATACAAAATTCAAACGCGGCAACCCTTCAGCGCCGCTACCATTGCTGCACGAGAGACATTCGCTAACGATACAGTGCACAGGATTGATGACGGCGATAAGCATGTGGGCAACATTTGGTTTACTGACGAAGCTTATTTTTACCTGGACGGCTTCGTCAATAAACAGAACTGGCGCATATGGGGAACCGAAAAGCCCCATGTTGCAGTCCCATCGTCCCTGCATCCTCAAAAAGTACTGGTCTGGGCCGCCATTTCTTCCAAAGGAATCATTGGCCCATTTTTCAGATCCGAAACGATTACTGCATCACGCTATCTGGACATTCTTCGTGAATTTGTGGCGGTACAAACTGCCTTAGACGACACTGCGAACACCTCGTGGTTTATGCAAGATGGTGCCCGGCCACATCGCACGGCCTACGTCTTTAATTTCCTGAATGAATATTTCGATGATCGTGTGATTGCTTTGGGCTATCCGAAACATACAGGAGGCGGCGTGGATTGGCCTCCCTATTCGCCAGACATGAACCCCTGTGACTTCTTTCTGTGGGGACACTTGAAAGACCAGGTGTACCGCCAGAATCCAGAAACAATTGAACAGCTGAAGCAGTACATCTCATCTGCATGTGAAGCCATTCCGCCAAACACGTTGTCAAAGGTTTTGGGTAATTTCATTCAGAGACTACGCCATATTATTGCTACGCATGGTAGATATGTGGAAAATATCGTACTATAGAGTTTCCCAGACCGCAGCGCCATCTGTTGTTGAAAATTGTAACTACTGTAATTTCTAAAGTTTGTCTGCCTGAAAATGTACTGTTGTCCCAAGCATATTGCAACAAACGGTGTATTTCTATCGCTGCTCGTTTAGTTTTTATTGCCGTTTCAAATATACCGGTCATTTTTGAAACACCCTGTTTATTCCCTTACAGTAAATGCATCTTCTTTCTTAACTTGTTTAAGGGTTCACTTATTACGTCTCAGACTGCTTAAGTGTCCAATTGTATTCAATTGGGGACCTAGAAACGACGGGGAGGCTGCATCCCCGCCGAAGCTCTCAGTGGTTCACAACCCCCCAACAGGCTACAGCAGTTCACCCACCCGACCGCCGCCCCACACCGAATCCAGAGTTATTGTGCGGTTCCCCAGTGGACACCGCACCGAGAACGTGTCATACCAGTTGAGTGTAACCCCAAATGTTTCCGTGGTCCAGTAATGATGGTGTACGCGTACGTGGAAAAAGTGTTTGCGCAGCAATCGCCGATACAGTGTAACTGAGGCGGAATAACGGGAACCAGCCCGCATTCGCCGAGGCAGGTGGAAAACCGCCTTAAAAACCATCCACAAGGTGGCCGACACACAGGACCTCGACACTAACCAGCCGGGCGGATTCGTACCAGGAACCGGCACGCCTTCCCACAAGGGAAGCAGCGCGTTAGATCGGTTGGCTAGCCGGTCGGGCACTAGTGTCACAAAAAGTGGGATACTTAAAATTTGCTTCCTTTTCGCTACACAGTCCCAGTATTCCGTTAACAGTTTCTAGCCCGTGCTCTAGGGGTACCGTCTTTGATTCATAATCAAAACGTCTTCGGTCCCAGGTTCGATCCCCGCCACTGCCTAAATTTTGATAAATAATCATCATTGGCGGCTGAAGACTTCTCGCATAAGAAGTCAGCCTCATTCTGCCAACGGCCTTGTCAAATAGGGCGGAGGAGCGGATAGAGGTTCTCTTGTCCTAGGGGTGGGAAATTGCCCCTAAAGGCGGAAGAATCAGCAATGATCAACGACATGAGGATGCAGAAGGCAATGGAAACCACTGCATTAAAGACACGTAACGTGTATCCACAGGACATGTGGCCTGTAATTGAAGAAGTGTCATGATGATCTCTCCATTGGCAAAACGTTCCGGAATAGTCCCCCATTCGGCTCTCCGGGAGGGGACTGCCAAGGGGGAGGTTACCATGAGAAATAGATTGAATAATCTACGAGAGGATAACGTTCTACGAGCCGGGGCGTGGAATGTCAGAAGCTTGAACGTGGTAGGGAAACTAGAAAATCTGAAAAGGGAAATGCAAAGGCTCAATCTAGATATAGTAGCGGTCAGTGAAGTGAAGTGGAAGGAAGACAAGGATTTCTGGTCAGATGAGTATCGGGTAATATCAACAGCAACAGAAAATGGTATAACAGGCGTAGGATTCGTTATGAATAGGAAGGTAGGGCAGAGGGTGTGTTACTGTGAACAGTTCAGTGACCGGGTTGTTCTAATCAGAATCGACAGCAGAGCAACACCGACAACGATAGTTCGGGTAGACATGCCGACGTCGCAAGCTGAAGATGAACAGATAGAGAAAGTGTATGAGGATATTGAAAGGGTAATGCAGTATGTAAAGGGGGACGAAAATCTAATAGTCATGGGCGACTGGAATGCAGTTGTTGGGGGAAGGAGTAGAAGGAAAGGTTATAGGAGAATATGGGCTTGGGGCAAGGCATGAAAGAGAAGAAAGACTAATTGAGTTCTGTAACAAGTTTCAGCTAGTAATAGCGAATACCCTGTTCAAGAATCACAAGAGGAGGAGGTATACTTGGAAAAGGCCGGGAGATACGGGAAGATTTCAATTAGATTACATCATGGTCAGACAGAGATTCCGAAATCAGATACTGGATTGTAAGGCGTACCCAAGAGCAGGTATAGACTCAGATCACAATATAGTAGTGATGAAGAGTAGGCTGAAGTTCAAGACATTAGTCAGGAAGAATCAATACGCAAAGAAGTGGGATACGGAAGTACTAAGGAATGACGAGATACGCTTGAAGTTCTCTAACGCTATAGATACAGCAATAAGGAATAGCGCAGTAGGCAGTACAGTTGAAGAGGAATGGACATCTCTAAAAAGGGCCACCACAGAAGTTGGGAAGGAAAACATAGGTACAAAGAAGGTAGCTGCGAAGAAACCATGGGTAACAGAAGAAATACTTCAGTTGATTGATGAAAGGAGGAAGTACAAACATGTTCCTTGAAAATCAGGAATACAGAAATACAAGTCGCTGAGGAATGAATTAAATAGGAAGAGCAGGGAAGCTAAGACGAAATGGCTGCAGGAAAAATCTGAAGACATCGAAAAAGATATGATTGGCGGAAGGACAGACTCAGCATACAGGAAAGTCAAAACAACCTTTGGTGGCATTAAAAGCAACAGTGGTAACATTATGAGTGCAGCGGGAACTCCACTGTTAAATGCAGAGGAGAGACCAGATAGGTGGAAAGAATACATTGAAAGTCTCTATGAGGGTGAAGGTTTGTCTGATGCGATAGAAGAAGAAACAGGAGTCGATTTAGAACAGATAGGGGATCCAGTATTAGAATCGGAATTTAAAAGAGCTTTGGAGGACTTACGGTCAAATAAGGCAGAAGGGATGGATAACATTTCATCAGAATTTCTAAAATCATTGGGGGAAGTGGCAACAAGACGACTATTCACGTTGGTGTGTAGAATATATGAGTCTGGCGATATAACATGTGACTTTCAGAAAAGCATCATCCACACAATTCCGAAGACGGCAAGAGCTGACAAGTGCGAGAATTGTCGCACAATCAGCTAACAGCTCATGCATCGAAGCTGCTTACAAGAATAATATACAGAAGAATGGAAAAGAAAATTGAGAATGCGCTAGGTGACGACCAGTTTGGCTTTAGGAAAAGTAAAGGGACGAGAGAGGCAATTCTGACTTTACGGCTAATAATGGAAGCAAGGCTAAAGAAAAATCAAGACACTTTCATAGGATTTGTCGACCTGGAAAAAGCGTTCGACAATATAAAATGGTGCAAGCTGTTCGAGATTTTGAAAAAAGTAGTGGTAAGCTATAGGGGGAGACGGGTCATATACAATATGTGCAACAACCAAGAGGGAATAATAAGAGTGGACGATCAAGAACGAAGTGCTCGTATTAAGAAGGGTGTAAGACAATGCTGTAGCCTTTCGCCCCTACTCTTCAATCTGTACATCGAGGAAGCAATGATGGAAATAAAAGAAAGGTTCAGGAGTGGAATTAAAATACAAGGTGAAAGGATATCAATGATACGATTCGCCGATGACATTGCTATCCTGAGTGAAAGTGAAGAAGAATTAAATGATCTGCTGAACGGAATGAACAGTCTAATGAGTACACAGTATGGTTTGAGAGTAAATCGGAGAAAGACGAAGGTAATGAGAAGGAGTAGAAATGAGAACAGCGAGAAACTTAACATCAGGATTGATGGTCACGAAGTCAATGAAGTTAAGGAGTTCTGCTACCTAGGCAGTAAAATAACCAATGACGGACGGAGCAAGCAGGACATCAAAAGCAGACTCGCTATGGCAAAAAAGGCATTTCTGGCCAAGAGAAGTCTACTAATATCAAATACCGGCCTTAATTTGAGGAAGAAATTTCTGAGGATGTACGTCTGGAGTACAGCATTGTATGGTAGTGAAACATGGACTGTGGGAAAACCGGAACAGAAGAGAATCGAAGCATTCGAGATGTGGTGCTATAGACGAATGTTGAAAATTATGTGGACTGAAGGAATGGAATGAGGAGGTTCTACGCAGAATCGGAGAGGAAAGGAATATGTGGAAATCACTGATAAGGAGAAGGGACAGGATGATAGGACATCTGCTAAGACATGAGGGAATGACTTCCATGGTACTAGAGGGAGCTGTAGAGGGCAAAAACTGTAGAGGAAGACAGAGATTGGAATATGTCAAGCAAATAATTGAGGACGTAGGTTGCAAGTGCTACTCTGAGATGAAGAGGTTAGCACAGGAAAGGAATTCGTGGCGGGCCGCATCAAACCAGTCAGTAGATTGATGACAAAAAAACACACGTTTAAAAAGTAGAGGGCGGATACCGCTATGTTCATATTATATATATATATACTGATGGTTATTGAGTGATTTTATTATTGTGGTGCTGCGCCCGTAAGTAAGAGAGGTATCTAATAACACGTCATATAAATACTAACGAGTGTTCTCGTAAGCTGACATACGGCAGGGAGCACTGGCCATATGATCGTCCATATCCGCATCCAGTAACGCCTGCGGGCTGAGAACGACACGGTGGCCGGTCTTGGGTACGCCTTACAATCCAGTATCTGATTTCGGAATCTCTGTCTGACCATGATGTAATCTAATTGAAATCTTCCCGTATCTCCCGGCCTTTTCCAAGTATACCTCCTCCTCTTGTGATTCTTGAACAGGGTATTCGGCTTGAGGTGGCTTACAAAACACTCGTTCGACCTATACTTGAGTATTGCTCATCAGTGTGGGATCTGTACCAGGTCGGGTTGACGGAGGAGATAGAGAAGATCCAAAGAAGAGCGGCGCGTTTCGTCACCGGGTTATTTGGTAACCGTGATAGCGTTACGGAGGTGTTTAATAAACTCAAGTGGCAGACTCTGCAAGAGAGGCGCTCTGCATCGCGGTGTAGCTTGCTCGTCAGGTTTTGAGAGGGTGCGTTTCTGGATGAGGTATCGAATATATTGCTTCCCCCTACTTATACCTCCCGAGGAGATCACGAATGTAAAATTAGAGAGATTAGAGCGCGCACGGAGGCTTTCAGACAGTCGTTCTTCCCGCGAACCATACGCGACTGGAACAGGAAAGGGAGGTAATGACAGTGGCACGTAAAGTGCCCTCCGCCACACACCGTTGGGTGGCTTGCGGAGTATCAATGTAGATGTAGATGTAGATGTACTGTTGGGCGGAGTTTAGTTATGTGCACTGATGAGCCAAAACATAATGACAACCTGTTTAATAGCTTGTTTGTCTGTCTGTGGAACGAAAAACATCACCGATTCTGCATATCAGGGACCCGTTAGTTTGTTGGTAGCTTTTCGCAGGTATTTGATGTTAGATGTCTACACTGCAGGTCGTATAATTCTCGTGACGCGGTGTTGCCGCCTGATAGCGACCTAGGTAGGTACTATAGAATTTACATCCAGCGAATTTAGTCTCCGAGACATCAGCAGGAGTTCACTATAATGCTCCTCCAAGCACTGCAGTACAGTTCTGGCTCCGAGACACGGACAGTTGTACAGCTGAAAGATGACATCGCCGTCGGGAAGACATCATGCATGGAGCAATGCAGATGGTTCGCCGCTGGTGTCGTTCGATTACTACCACAGGTCCCATGCAATCACAGGAGAATGAATGTCGCCCATAGTATAATACTGCTCCCACCGGCCTGTGTCCGTGGAGCGCTGCACGTTTAGATCCTCCGTTCACCTCGATGACGGCGTTTGTGGAGACGGCCATCGACCTAGTGTAGCAAAACTGTGACTCAACCGAAGAGCCGACAAGTTTACATTGATTGACTGTCGAATCCAGATGGTCTCGTGGCCATTGCAGTCGTAACTGACGATGTCGTTGGGTCAACATGTGAACACATAGAGGTATTCTGCCGCGATGTACGATGACCGGTGTGCTACGAAACACTTGTGCGTGCACCAGCATTCTGCTCTTTCGACAACGATGCCATAGATCACCATCTTTACTACGCAATGCAGACAAGCCTCCGAACTTCACTTTCGGTGAAGAGTTGTGCACGTCCACCCATTCAGTACCTAGTGGTAGTTTCATAGTCCAACCTCTTTGTGTAGATGCCCACGACAGTAGCACGTGAGCATTCCATAAGCTTCACCACTTTCGAGATATTTGTGAACTGACTTTGTCAAATAGTAATTTGACCTTTGTCAAAGTCGCTTACCCCAGTGGTGTCCGCCCCTGGTAGCTGAGTGGTCAGCGTGACGCAATGCCATACCTAACGGCCCGGGTTCAATTCCCGTCTCGGTCGGAGATTTTCTCCGCTCAGTCACTGGGCGCTGTGTTGTCCTTATCATCAACATTTGATCCCCATCGACACGCAAGTCGCCGAAGTGGCGTCAACTCGAAATACATGCACCAGGCCAACGGTTTACCCAACTGGAGGCCCTAGCCACACGGCATTTCCATTTACCTCAATGGTCTCTACCTAACACGGCTGACCTCAAAAGAATTAGCAATCACTGGATTAATTTCATAATATTTCGTACAGTTATGGATCGTCAGTCACGTCATTTCCTAAAGAGATGCACGAATAAATGGCGCAATTCCGGAAATATTGGACACCTCGTGTCGATAAGATGACTATATATTTCAAAATTAATACACTTAGAGCGTTCTTCGTCTTCTTTTAGTATTTGGCTTAATGTATGGCAGAATAATTATGAAACCACGTGCTGAACTAGATCTCGAACACAGAAATCTGTCTCTGGCAGGCAGTGTCCTGGGAATTGTGTCGACCCGCCTGTCCTTATGCCAATATCTGCCTTCACCTACGGAAAAGGTAGCTACTGTTTGCCACCTGACTGGAACCGTTCTAGATGTGCGCGTGACCATTCGTGCTCCGAATACCACACAAACTTCTCGAAAATGATCAGTTTGGGTTCTCACATATAAAATATTTCCGCACAAATACGAGTCACTAAAGATAGCTTCAGTCACAACGCTTAGCTTTGGTAAATGTCTCACTCCTAAAACGGAAAAATTATTATTATTATCTCTTGGACGAAATTCTGTAGTCTTGAAACTGTCATTAATCCAGTTGCGTATCATCGTTCGAAGAAAAGTATTCCAGAAGGGTAGACACAGTAATGCATTCCATCTCAGCTCAATCTGTTAAGTAGAACTACTTGGTGATATAGGAGAGACTGCAATAACGTGAATGACCTTTCTGCGTGATCCAAAATTGCTAAGATCTGTAATCTATCCCAATTGTTGCTATAAATTGGTATCAATCGGCTGTAGAAGCGGTTCAAAAATGGCTCGGAGCACTAATCGACTTAACATCTGAGGTCATCAGTCCCCTATAACTTAGAACTACTTAAACCTAACTAACCAAGGACATCACAGACATCCATGCCTGAAGCAGGATTCGAACCTGCGACCGTAGCGGTCGCGCGGTTCTAGACAGTAGAAGCGGACTGAAGCCTAAAAAAAGTTTTCTTCATAAGCTGTGCGAACGACTGTTATACTGTTTTCGATATAAAAATATAGAAAAGAAGTAGAAAAAGCGTATATACCGCTGAACTACATTTTACATAATCAAATGTAGCCTTTTTCCGTGGCCCTATATCGCGAATATACCCACGTAATACGAAACAAGTATGATAGGACACTAACATTGACCTTGCTATAAACGAAGCAAACTCTAAATCCACCAACGAAATTTGAGATGTTGTTCAGAGATATTTTCGGAGAATTTTGGTATAAGGGACCTGTACTCTCAGTAACTCATTGCACAGTAATAACGTAATAATAATTCATTTGGTTTGTTATCCCAATCAGGTAATTTTTCTTCTTTTAAAATATCATCATAATAGCGATAATACCTGTAGTATGCAGTCATCAAAACGTAAAATACAAGATACATAGTAACGCAACAACCGTCATATGAAAAACGTACTCTTTCATCGTAGCATAGCGTCATTGTGCTGTGAACACACACATGAGATGCATGTCAGCCAATTCGTCAGTAAACCTACCCATCTGCCGCGTGTCACTCATAATATATAACTATGCCGGGAAAAGAACCTCGGAACAGAAATGAGCAGCATTGAACGGAAGCTTGAAGGGAAAGACTAAATCAGGCTGCTCTCAGCTGAAAGTACAGAGAGGTAATGGACCACGTTTGTTTCCAAGGCAGAGGCAGAAGCGCATACAGATGAAATTGATTTCCACCACCCTTCGATTATAAAAACCTTTCTCATACCTGAACAATTCGAATTTAGGCAAGGAAAACGGAAAGAGTGTTAAAAGCCAGAACGTCTTACCTTGTTATATTTAACTGGCGTAGGTTGTCAGTAAATGGGTGTATAGTGCTGTAAATGACTATACTTTGGTAATCTCGAGCTGTATTGCTGAAAATTATCTCCTTATTTTTGCACTCGATGCGATCGGAGGTCCCAGTATGGATCCGTGTGGAGCACCTACGCAATGACGATACATGAGGACGAGTGGCAGGACCCTATGATGACGTCCTCTGACGTAGCAGGCGGCAGCTGGTGACGGAGTGGGGGAGGCGCTGGGAGGGGGAGGTGAGCGTGTGGTGGAGGGGGAAGGAGCAGAAGGAAGACTTCCGGCGGACGTGGCCTCTCATTCGTGGCGCGTGCGAGTGGAGAACGCCCACATGAAACACGGCAGGGCCGAACAGTTTGGGGATTAAAATTTCACGTGTATTCTTCCGCACGCGGGCCAAAGTGTCCTCCCGAGAAAGTCCAAGAAAGTCCACCCGTCACCTGTACATTCCTTCGATTCTGCTAGCTTTAGTTTATCCACATACGATCACTGGCATAGAGCATTCCAGCACTTCACTACATACTAATAATTATTTATTCATTTACGATAGTTGTTTACAACGTACCACAGTGGAAGCTGAGACGAGCAATTTTATCAGGAGACTTGTGTTCTCTCAACGGAAAGTACCTCGAATTGGCCTACAAAAATAACCTAAATGGCAGCATACGCGTATCGTGCGAGATTTTCTAACTCTATACACGTGGAAACTATTAATCCTAGAGAAAAAAATGAATAGGGCCCTTTATGCAGGAGATTTAATTTAGTTTAATTCTGTACTGGGATATGTTTTTGTCAAGGGCCGCGGCTTTCGAATTATTCAAGATAAACATAGAAATGTGACCTTCAAAAGCACCCCCCCTTCCACAATCAACCCCCTCCGCCCCCCACCCTCACCGGACGGACTGATAATATATTATTCATGGTACTCTCTCCTTTCTCTGTACAGATATTTGCAACTACACGAATTATTTCCCATATTCGACCTTTTTTGACTTCATTACGTCACCAGTTAAATCGCCTATTTCGTCAACATTACTAATTTAAACGTTCTTTCATTACCCTCACGGGCAATGAAAGAAAAACACGACTTTTGTAAACGTCACACTAAACCTGCACACGCTGACAGTTCGATCTGAAGTTAACCCTCACAAGCACAGTAATTTCATAGTCACAAAGCGTGATGAACATAACGACTGAACTGTTAATTTTATGCTGTTAAAAATCAGAAAACTGTTAGGTAAAATGTACACATACTTCAGTTTTACAATTTGTAAAAGGACGAACAAACCGGTGACGTAATAAAGCCTGTCAATGAACAGCAAAAACGTCGAATGTGGTAGGAAGGAGCACCGTGATCAAAATACTGAAACTCCCGAACTGTAGGGCGGTGAAAATTGAGGTCGATGATCGTTTGATGCCTGTAGCGAAAACGAAGTGTATAACTAAACTACATTAAATTTCCTACAAAAAGGTCATCTTGCATATTTTGTCTGGGACAGCTTATATGGGTTTTGTAGGCCAGTTAGAGGGACTTTTTCGACCTAATAGGCCACAAGTGTTCTGTATAAAATTAGTCTCGATTCCCTCGACACCACTGTGGCACACTGTATACGATTATCGTTTAAACACTGTATCTATAAGACCAAAGCTTGAATACGTTTTATTTCGTGAACAGGTCAAGACAACCAAACAAGGTTCTTCGGCAGCTTATAGTACACAAAAGTGCACGTAATTTTATTACATGGTTGATACTCTCCTGCTAAGCTTCCTCGTTGTATCAAACCTTTCGAGAGTTGTCTTGGTCTCTTATAGACGCATACGTTTACGCATTACAAATGATTTTCATAAGCCCCTTCTGATACTCCACAAGTTGACCTGTCGTTCCATTTATAACAATACATTTAATCGGTTAGAGAAGTACATCACTTACTTTTGAAGAATGATACCTGCTTAAGTATCTCGGCTGGTTAAGAGTATTAATTATGCAATAAAATTACTTGCCACCCTACGTACTATAATTTACAAGACCTTCGCTTTCATGCGTTAATCGGTTAGCGAATTAAAACAGGTGTTACGTCTTACGTGACTATGGGTCAGCATATAAAGGGTGTTTCAAAAATGACCGGTATATTTGAAACGGCAATAAAAACTAAACGAGCAGCGATAGAAATACACCGTTTGTTGCAATATGCTTGGGACAACACTACATTTTCAGGCAGACAAACTTTCGAAATTACAGTAGTTACAATTGTCAACAACAGATGGCGCTGCGGTCTGGGAAACTCTATAGTACGATATTTTCCACATATCCACCATGCGTAGCAATAATATGGCGTAGTCTCTGAATGAAATTACCCGAAACCTTTGACAACGTGTCTGGCGGAATGGCTTCACATGCAGATGAGATGTACTGCTTCAGCTTTTCAATTGCTTCTGGATTCTGGCGGTACACCTGGTCTTTCAAGTGTCCCCACAGAAAGAAGTCACAGGGGTTCATGTCTGCTGAATAGGGAGGCCAATCCACGCCGCCTCCTGTATGTTTCGGATAGCCCAAACCAATCACACGATCATCGAAATATTCATTCAGGAAATTAAAGACGTCGGCCGTGCGATGTGACCGGGCACCATCTTGCATAAACCACGAGGAGTTCGCAGTGTCGTCTAAGGCAGTTTGTACCGCCACAAATTCACGAAGAATGTCCAGATAGCGTGATACAGTAATCGTTTCGGATCTGAAAAATGGGCCAATGATTCCTTTGGAAGAAATGGCGGCCCAGACCAGTACTTTTTGAGGATGCAGGGACGATGGGACTGCAACATGGGGCTTTTTGGTTCCCTATATGCGCCAGTTCTGTTTATTGACGAAGCCGCCCAGGTAAAAATAAGCTTCGTCAGTAAACCAAATACTGCCCACATGCATATCGCCGTCATCAATCCTGTGCACTATATCGTTAGCGAATGTCTCTCATGCAGCAATGGTAGCGGTGCTGAGGGGTTGCCGCGTTTGAATTTTGTATGGATAGAGGTGTAAACTCTGGCGCATGAGACGATACGTGGACGTTGGCGTCATTTGGACCGCAGCTGCAACACGGCGAACGGAAACCCGAGGCCGCTGTTGTATCACCTGCTGCACTAGCTGCGCGTTGCCCTCTGTGGTTGCTGTACGCGGTCGCCCTACCTTTCCAGCACGTTCATCCGTCACGTTCCCAGTCCGTTGAAATTTTTCAAACAGATCCTTTATTGTATCGCTTTTCGGTCCTTTGGTTACATTAAACCTCCGTTGAAACAACACTGTGTTCTAGGCGGTGGAATTCCAACACCAGAAAAATCCTCTGTTCTAAGGAATAAACCATGTTGTCTACAGCACACTTGCACGTTGTGAACAGCACACGCTTACAGCAGAAAGACGACGTACAGAATGGCGCACCCACAGACTGCGTTGTCTTCTATCTCTTTCACATCACTTGCAGCGCCATCTGTTGTTGAAAATTGTAACTACTGTAATTTCGAAAGTTTGTCCGCCTGAAAATGTACTGTTGTCCCAAGCATATTGCAACAAACGGTGTATTTCTATCGCTGCTCGTTTAGTTTTTATTGCCGTTTCAAATAGACCAGTCATTTTTGAAACACCCTGTAGGAAATACGTTGTCAGTAGCGCACTTCAATCTGTAAAAATGCGTTTTCTTCATACTACGAGCTGCATGTAAAATATTTGTCAGAGAGGCATTATAGCATAGAGCCCATCGTATTTGTTATCTGATGCAGTGGACGAACAAATAATTGTATTATGTAATAAAATTCAGATTGCTGCTATAGTAGTTTAATGATGCACTTATTGGGACGGATCCGTTTCGCAAAAACAGACATAATGTCTGATGGGATAACCGCAATCACTCGTTTCTCCAATGTTATTTATAATCCACCTTGATTGTAAAAAGTGTGAAACAGCATGTGAAAGTTGCTGTGTATGGAGGGATTACTCCTGTAACCGAAATTGCAGATCTGAAGATGGTTCTGAGATGCATAGATGGCGCAACTGATGGCGGTTTACTGAATTGCATAGAACAAAAAATAATGGATACACCGACAAGAGAGACCCTGAGGCAATAACGAATATGTGATGTGGTAATCGAGGAAAGCACGGAGTATAAAAATTGTAGTGAGAAACGAGGGCGTGAATACAGCAAACAGGTCCAAATGTTGATACAGGCCACAGTGAATATGTAACGATGGAGATCCTTGCACAGGATGTACTGTCGTGGAGAGAACTGCATTAAACCCGTCTTCGGACAGAAGACTACAGCAGCAACATCACAGGACTCGTTGAAAGCAAAATTGTTTTTAGGGACAGGTAAACTTTTTAACGGCATTCGATAGCTTTCCAAAAAATTGCACACTGACTTTAACACTTGTTACTGGCGTTGACAGTTCGTCAAACAGGGATCTCATCCGAGGCTCTGTCGTTATCTGAAGCGTGGAGATATTCGCCACAGCCCGTTCCGGCCACTTACCCTCTCAATTTCAGCGCGTTCTTCTCCTTGTTTTCCTGCTTTTACGGCCTCATTGGACCAATCAGTTTTTGGTCATCTTCTTCAGTGGATTTTCTTTCCGAATTGCGCAGTACCTTTTCATACGTTCTGATGCTTCTTGTCGTTTCTCATCTTTTTATTGTTCGACGTTTGTCTATTTTTGGTTTAAATCTTATTTTTGTGTTTTTCAGTTTCTTTAAACTTTCTCTTTTGTTTTGCAAATCGTCAAAGGTTAATTCTAGCTCTTTCATATCCTCGCTCATTTCCTTTATTGTCCTACTTGTTGCTACATGTTCCCTAACTTCTCTATAGTGTTTCTTGGTAATCTGGGTTGTGGCGTCCTCAAAATGTCACAAAAAAGAGATACATTTTTCCGTCCAGTATCCGCAATGGGCTGCAGTTTCTTTTAGCGTCATCCGCTATTGTCCTTCTTTTTGATATTTCTCATTTATGCATATTCTAGCTATTCTTCTCTCTACTTTTGGGCATTTGTCGATGTTGTTTTTCTGGGTAATTCTGAAAATAATTTCACATCCGTATGTCACCTCTGCTTCAACCAACTACTGTAATGCTTCAATTTAGTTTTGATAGACAGACTTTTTTATTGTATGTAGGCCATGTTAATCTATGAATTTTGATAATTCTGTTAGATCTCTCTTGTCACGCTGTTTCTCGTCCACGTTGTATGTTTCAACTTATCCTTAAAAAAAAAAAAAATTAAATTTTGTCCGAACAGGCCATGAACGCCCAATGATACCGACTGGACGCCGTGTCATCCACAGCCCACAGGCGCCACTGGATGCGGATATGGAGGGGCATGTGGTCAGCACACCGCTCTCCCGGCCGTATATCGGTTTACGAGACCGTAGCCTCTACTTCTCAGTCAAATAGCTTCTCAGTTTGCCTCACAAGGGCTGAGTGCACCCCACTTGCCAACAGCGGTGGGCAGTCCGCATGTTCACCCATCGAAGTGCTAGGCCAGCCCGACAGCGCTTAACTTCGGTGATCTGACGGGAACCGGTGTTACCACTGCGGCAAGGCCATTGGTATTTCCTAGTTATTTAAATTGTTTCACTATATTTAGTTTTCTGTTATTTACTGTTGTGTGGTGGATTACTAGTGGATCTGCTAACATTATCTCATTCTTTTCAAATGACGTCTCGACTCCTATTTTTTGTGCTATATTTTGCGGACTTTTTATTAGATTTCTGGGTTCTTGATCGTTATTAGCTAGTAACGCTGAGTCATCTCCGAATCCCAAGCAATTTAAGTTTATCTGATCTTTCTTCGTTCCAATTCTAATGTTTTTAGGATTTTCCTTATACCACTCCCTCATCACGTACTTCAGAGCACAGTTGAAAATTAAAGCCGAAGAACCATCTCATTGTCTTAACCCTGTTATAATCGTAAAAGGCTAAGGTTTTTCTCCTTTGAACTTGACAGCTGATGTTAAAGTTCATCATTTTTCGAGTTCATCACATTATTTTGCGCAAAGTTTCAGCGTCGGCCGTGACTAGCATCATGTTACTGAAAACGCAGTCAGACCTAATGTTTCTAAAACCGAAGTATGTCTTTTCCACGTTTCTAATAGTCAAGTACAAGCAAAGATCACCATACAGTTTGCTCCTATTTGTCAGATATAACTGATAGTATACTTGGTGTCACATTGGACAGAATGCTGATATATCATAAACACCTCTCCAACACAGCTAAGGAGGTATAAACATGAATGAACCTTGTTAGGTAGCTGATACGAGCACATGAAAAGCAATACATCTGTTCTCCATGCAGCATCCCTTATGTCGGTATACTCTGCAGCAGAACATTGTACATCAGTTTGGCCCCACTGCGCCCGTATGTTTTGTCCAGCTCATCTTCGCCCAAGGGCTGCTCTCTGCAGGCCGGCCGGCGTGGCCGAGCGGTTCTAGGCGCTTCAGTCTGGAACCGCGAGACCGCTACGGTCGCAGGTTCGAATCCTGCCTCGGGCATGGATGTGTGTGATGTCCTTGTTAGTTAGGTTTAAGTAGTTCTAAGTTCTAGGAGACTGATGACCTCCTATGTTAAGTCCCATAGCGCTCAGAGCCATTTTTTTTTTTTTGCTCTCTGCAACCTTTACCAGCAAGAATCTATCCGCCTTCACGAAAACTTACTCCCGCTCCCGCTCCCGCTGCCTAGGAAACGAATCAAATACAGGACTGCCGCAACACAACGTGGCATGGATTCGACTAATGTCTGAAATATTGCTGGAGGGAACTGACACCTTGAATCCTGCACGGCTGTCCATAAATCCGTAAGACTACGAGGGGGTAGAGACCTCTTCTGAAGAGCACGTTGCAAGGCATCCCAGATGTGCTCAATAATGTTCACGTCTGGGGAATCGGGTGGCCAGCGTAAGTGTTTATAGCAATTCTGGACTTATGGTGGTGTCGTATTATTCTGCTGGAATTGGCCGTCGGAATGCACAATGGACATGAATGGATGCAGGCGATCAGACAGGATGCTTAAGTACGTGTCACATGTCAGAGTCGTATTTGGACGTATCAGTGGTCCCACATCATTCCAACTGCACACGCCCCACACCATTACAGATCCTCCCACAGCTTGAACGGTCCCCTGCTAACATACATGGTGCATGGATTAATGAGTTTGTTTCCATACCCGTACACGTCCATCCACTCGATGCAATTTGAAACGAGACTCACCCGGCCAGGCAGCATGTTTCCAGTCATCAGCAGTCCAATGTCGGTGTTGACGGGCCCAGTCGAGGCTTAACGATTTGCGTCGTGCAGTCATCTATGGTATACGAGACGGCCTTTGGTTTCGAAAGCCCATATCGATGATATTTCGTTGAATGCTTCGCACACTGATACTTTTTGATGGCCCAGCATTGAAATATGCAGCAGTCTGTGAAAGTTTTGCACATTGAAAGGTTCTCTTCAGTCGCCGTAGGACCCGTTCTTGGAGGATCTTTTTCCGGCAGCAGCGATGTCGGAGATTTGATGTTTTACCGGATTCCTGATATTCACGGTACACTCGTGAAATGGTCGTACCGGACAATCCCCACTTCATAGCTATCTCGGAGATGTTGTGTCCCATCGCTCGTGTGCCGATTACAACACCACATTCAAACTCAGTTAAATGTTGATAACCTGCCATTGTAGCAGCAGTAACCGGTCTAACAACTGCGCCAGACACTTGTCGTCTTATGTAGGCGTTGCCGACAGCAGAGCCGTATTCCACCTATTTACATGTCTCTGTATTGGAATACGCATGCCTATACCAGTGTCTTTTGCTCTTCAGTGTACATTGTAAATAGTCACACGTGTGGGGTTTTGTTTAAATGTGCATTAGATTTGTTGTAATTGATACTGAACACAACAATTTCGAGAACTTTCACATGTCGTTAGAAAAACATATCTTTTCGTATAGAAAGCGGTGCTTGGTTAAAACTTCGACTGTTTAAGCGCTACGAGTAGTGACCGTGTCTGCTCGTCTGCGTTCCGTCATTTGCTGAGAACTCGTTTGTGTGTCCTGATCCGATCACGAAATAAAAGCGATTAAGCTTGTAACTTCTGTCCAGTGCTGGATAAAGGCCTCCTCTTAATTTTTCAAAGTATCTCGGCTACCCACATCCATGTCACTCACGTCCGTTCTCTATCGTCAGGTCCCCAACTTCCATTAGGTAGTTCTCTCGGTATTTCGTCTGTCGAAATTCAATGATCAAATTTGTTTTCGGTCATCTATTCGCCTCATGTACAGGTAGGTCCACTCACCGCTTAGGCATAGTTTCGTCTCCCAGTAAAGCCTGGCATCTGTCCTAGCAATTCCCAGGCTACATCTTTCATGTTCTCGCTGAGCAGCCCTCTTCTTACGAATGATTTTAGAATTTGTAGAATTTGAAGTACTTTTCTGAGTACGATAACGTAATATTGGCAATAAACTTTGATTTATTATTTTTCTCTCATTCTAAATAGCTCTCTTAGTCTTTAATCCATGTTTAGCTTCCGAATGCTACGGCAAACAATTTTTAGGTTCAAATGGTTCAAATGGCTCTGAGCACAATGGGACTTAACTTCTGAGGTCATCAGTCCCCTAGAACTTAGAACTACTTAAACGTAACTAAGGACATCACACACATCCATATCCGAGGCAGGATTCGAACCTGCGACCGTAGCAGCCGCGCGGTTCCTGAGTGACGCGCCTAGAAACGCTCGGCCACACCAGCCGGCTTCTCAGAACAGTGGAACACCTTTGGACTGAACTGGAACGTCGACTTTGCTCCAGACACCAGCGTGCACCATCAGTACCATCTCTGGTTCCAGCACTTCCCGAAGAATGATCTGTCAATTCTCTACAGACATTCAGACACCGCACTGAAAGTGTCCCTGGCTGTTGGGAAGGCGTAGTATGGACACACCTCACATTGATGTCCACCTGTAGGTGTCCAGAAACGTTTTATCGGTTATTGCATGTGTAGAGAGAGATTTAAAGCGTAACGACCACATAAAAGTAATCGTAGAAAATGCAGATGTAAGACTGAGATTCATTAGCAGCTTGGCTTTATAAGTCACTCTCTCACAGTATGGAATGAAAGTAACTACACTAATGCTCATAAGGATAATGCTGTTACATGGTGAAATAACGCTCCGGTGGGCAGTTTTCGGGTTTAAATCACCTCGGGGTATGACCATGCTGTGCATTTGACCTGCGCTCGTCGCACGGTGGCGCTGGCAGCAGTCCACATACGCAGAGGTGTGTAGGTGCATATCAGAGTACGGTGCAGCGAGTAAGTGTGCAGACGTTTTCAGACGCGCTAATAGCGACTGTGTGTTGAAAATGGCTCAGAGAATACATATTGATGACGTTATGAGGGGTAGAATGCTAGGGGAAATGAAGGCTGGTCAAACACAGCAGGTCGTAGCACGGGCCCTCCGAGTGCCACAAAATGCGATCTCAAGATTATGGCAATGATTCCAGCAGACAGGAAACGTGTCCAGGCGTTACAGTACGGGGCGTCCACAGTGTACAACACCACAAGAAGACCGATATCTCACCATCAGTGCCCGCAGACGGCCGCGGAGTACTGCAGGTAGCCTTGCTCGGGACCTTACCGCAGCCACTGGAACAGTTGTCTCCAGGCACACAGCCTACAGACGACTGAACAGACATGGTTAATTCGCCCGGAGACCTGCAAGGTGTATTCCGCTGACCCCTGGTCACAGGAGAGCCCGTAAAGCCTGGTGTCAAGAACACAGTGCATGGTCATTGGAACAGTGGTCCCAGGTTATGTTCACGGACGAGTCCAGGTATAGTCTGAACAGTGATTCTCGCCAGATTTTGATCTGGCGTGAACCAGGAACCAGATACCAATCCCTTAATGTCCTTCAAAGGAACCTGAATGTAGTCGTGGTTTGATGGTGTGGGGTGGAATTACGATTGGTGCACGTACACCCTTGCATTTCTTTGACAGAGGAACTGTAACAGGCCAGGTGTATCGGAACGTCATTTTGCACCAGTATGTCCGCCTTTTCAGGGATGCAGTGAGTCCCACCTTCTTCCTAATAGATGATAAGGCACGGCCCCCCCGAGCTGCCATCGTGAAGGAGTACCTTGAAACAGAATATATCAGGCGAACGGTGTGGCCAGAACTAAATCCAATTACGGTATTCTCCACCCAATCACATTAGTCTTATTCAGAATGAATGTTTCAACACTTGACTTCTTTTAGTCAGATCACTGCTGTCTTCTCAGGTCCGTACTCGTTCGGAGCTGCGTCTCCATTATGTCCTGTTCTCTAGACGAACATGTTCACGCTATGACTGCCCATATTAGTTTCTCCAGCCCCAATTTATCTGATGTTAATAGATTTTTCTTCCGCTTTAAAAGCACCATGTGCCTCATATCCCTCACAGTAAATGTTCCCAGTCAGCAACTTAGGAATCTTTTCCGACTATCGCTGACCATTCGTATAGAAGTCCTTCTAAGGCCACTATTACTGTTGAGCAATGTGGTGTCACCGCCAGACACCACACTTGCTAGGTGGTAGCCTTTAAATCGGCCGCGGTCCGCTAGTATACGTCGGACCCGCGTGTCGCCACTATCAGCGATTGCAGACCGAGCGCCGCCACACGGCAGGTCTAGTCTAGAGAGACTCCCTAGCACTCGACCCAGTTGTACAGCCGACTTTGCTAGCGATGGTTCACTGACAAATTACGCTCTCATTTGCCGAGACGATAGATGGTTAGCATAGCCTTCAGCTACGTCATTTGCTACGACCTAGCAAGGCGCCATTATCATTTGCTATTTATCTTTTGATGCATGTACCGTCAGACCGATGTTCACCAATTATGGATTAAAGTTAAGTATTCCAACAGCTACGACCTTTTTTGCTAAAGTCTAACTTCCTTAAATGCTCCAGACCTCACGCCAGCCTGCGTGAGCTTAAACGCGTGCCTTTCGGCTTGCTCATAGTGGCTTGGCTGTCTTACCAAGTCACAACAAGCAACATTAAAATGTGTTGTACATCGGAATTATTACCACTGTGTATTGTGTGTATGCCACATTTACTGATATGAAATGAACATCATAACAGTACTGGATGCAGAGAAAGGGGAGATCATTTCACCCTATCTTATAGCGGCGCCAGTGTCCATGGATAGCTAAATTCCACTTAAATATCCCAAAAATGAGATCTGAACTTACTACAAAATTACTGAAGTACTTTTCTTGAAATTTCACACATTCATTGCGAACGTCGCTGTCATGTCCATAAAGCTCACAAATATTTGCATATAACTTGGCAAAATCTTGAAACAGATGTTTTAATAGCATAAACTGTTCGTCACAAGTTCATTACCTTAACCACAATTCAAAAATCAAATGGCTCTGAGCACTATGGGACTTAACTTCTGAGGTCATCAGTCCCCTAGAACTTAGAACTACTTAAACCTAACTAACCTAAAGACATCACACACACCCATGCTCGAGGCAGGATTCGAACCTGCGACCGTAGTTGTCGCGCGGTTCCAGACTGTAGCGCCTAGAACCGCTCAGCCGGCCGGCTTAACCACAATTACTCACCACACTTGGCGCCAACTTACTACCGAAGACAATAATGTATCAAAGGTAACTTTGAAATATGTTACATTGATATTACTGTGTAAAGTGTGATAATAATAATTTTTATGTATTTTACGAACCAGAAACTCAGGGTTACTGCAGAATATTCTGTTTTAATGGAATACAAAAATCCCTGGCTGTCTAGCTGTTTCGAAATTACCGTAATTACGTCTTCCGAGTGCATTAAAAATGCTCCAATAAATTTCAGATAGGAAAAAGGAGTGCTAACAACTGAATATATGGATACCAAGAACTCCTCTCCAGAAACCGAGATACGCACGAATTTACACACAACGGTACTGCTAATTGCGGTTGGGAAAGCGGGTATCGATGGATTCAGTGAAGATTAGAGGACGTCAGCCAAGCGTCGTTACACATTCCCGGCACAGAGGCTGGCCTTACGTCACCTCAGCGGTGGGAGCTTCGCCTGCTGCCTCTGGCGATTTATTCACGCTGCCTGTTGCAGCGCCTGAGCTACCCAGACACGTTAACACAGCTGCAGTATGAAGGCTCAGTCGAGAGCAAACACTACGTAGCGCAACCTATCGGTGACTTTCTTGAAACGCTCTTCGTGGACGCTCTACCTGCAGAAAATTTCCAATTAACCTCATGTACAGTTCTCACCGATCATATCTTTGCATCTTTCAGAGCCATCAGTTATTTCGTGACCAGTAATATAAATGAAATAAATAACAGTCACTCTAAAGAATGTATGTAAAACTAGTCAAAAATGTGGAATTTTTGCTGCCGCTAGGTAGTTCTGTAGCATATCAGAAATATTATTTCCAATTTTCAGAGTTTAATTCGTGCTACAAATAATGTAAAAGCCATCTCATTTTAATCAATGCACTGTGCCACGCCCGCGTTTCTGCACGACTCTGTACTTGTTTGCGATGTTTTATTATTTCCTGAGGCTGTGAGCCCAGTTACGATGCGATTATTTACGATTTATTAAAGAAATGAGCACGTGGAAGAATACAAGACCCAAACGAAAACTTTAATAACGTCATATAGAAGAGGTGCCCAAAGAAAACATTTTCCTCATGTGCTATTGTTAAAATTTCCACATATGATGCTTGCCTGGTGTTCAATGACGGTAACACTAGAAGAATAGGACCCTTATGAGAGTAGGATTTGATGCACGTTGCTTCATTGCTAACATACTGAAGAAGACTGATGGTGTGTATGTTGCTAATTCTGGAGCTTTAGTTAACGATATTCCCAAAAGGGTACGCCATAACGATCAGACCAGAAAAAAGACCTACATGAAGATCAGAAAGTGGTTATGGCCAACATTAAGATACTTGTTTCTGCATAAACGCTAGTAAAATCTTTTTTTTTCTCCTACATTTCCTGCAACTTTCATTTTTCTGCTGAGCCATTGCAGATAAAAGGTGGCATTTGGTACAGACAGTAAATACGATGGTTGGAACTTCAATAGTGGCAACTGTTTATTTGCAGCTCGTACAAAATAAGACACGTGTTTCAAAGTTTTACTGACCTTCAGAGTTGTGACCAGCACGGTGTATAACCCGTTGCCAGCGTTGTGGAAGTCGTAGGATACTCTTAGCAGTGCCAGTTGTGTTGAGAGTTCGAGCGGCGCGGTTTATTACCCGACGAATTTGTAGCAGCTCTTTAGCGAATGCCATGAAGTGTTTCCTTCAGTTTAGAAATCGAGTTAAACTCTAAGCCGACACGAATTCGTGTCGCAGTAACAAAACTGTGTAAGCAGAGCAGACTCGGATGGGGAATCACCCTAGCGAAGATATGGACTGCAAATGGGGAAATCCATTGAGATAAGCGTTTTTGACAAATGGCAGATTGTTATTACGCAGATTATTCTCGGAAAAGGAGAAGCTGGTCGAATGTTCACGTGCTACTGTCGTGAGCATCTACGGAAAGAGGTAGAAGGACAGTGAAAGTACCACTAAGCTCTAAATTGTTGGATGTCCACGACTCTTCACGGAACGTGGGGTTCCGAAGCTTGTCTGCTCTGTAACGTATGACGGATGGTGATCTGTAGCATCTCCTCTGCCGAGTGAGCACAATGCTGTAGCACGAGCAAGTGTTTCGGAGCGCGCCGTTCACATTGTTGAACATGGAGCTCCGCAGCAGACCACCCCTGTGTGTTCACATGTTGACCCAACGACGTCTTAAATTACGATTGCAGTGGGTACGGGACTATGGGGATTCGACCTTTAATCAACGGAAACGTGTCGGCTCTTTGAGCGAATCGCAATTTTGCTGCACTGGGTCGATGGTCGTTTCCACAAAGGTCGTCATCGAGGTGAACGGGGCCCCGAAACGTGCAGCGCGCCACGGACACAGGCTGTTGGGGGTCGTATTATGCTATGGGAGACATCCTCCTGTACCTGCATGGACCTATGATAGGAATCGAAGACATGCAGACAGCTCTAAACCACCTGCATCCAAGTTTGATGTCTTCCCCGACGGCGATCATCAGGAGTATAATTGTGGATGTGTCGGTGCCAGAAACGTGCTACAGTAGTTTGAGGAACTTTGTAGTGAAAGATTCCTGTCTCAGCCCGACGTAAATCTTATGGAACACGTCTGTGTCGATATCACGACCTGCACTGCAGGTAACTAATGCCATATTCCTCTACAAAGTTACCAAAAAACTGTCGGATCTTTGGTACTCAGAATCAGTGATGTATTTCATCCCAATGACGGACAAACATGCTATTAAGCAGGTGCTCATAACGCTTTCGCTCAACGGTGTATGTACTCACGTACTTTCTCATACGTTCCCCCCCTTAACGTAATAAAATCCGCAGATGTAAAGGTAATTTCAAGAATACCCAAAGTAAGTGTGAAGCAGATTTTATCATATACAAGATGATTCAGTTGCACCTACCGACGTCGTTTTATGCAACCCGCAATGTTACATCTTTCCTTCAAAGCCCCCATGCAAGATTTTCAACTTCTCTCGTTCCCTACGCGCAAACTAACTTCTTCGTCCTACAGAAGAAAACAAATAGAACCTTTTTGTAGGAAACTTAATGCAGTTAAACTTTGTAGTAGGTCATTGTTTTCTAACGTACAAAAGTGACCTCCAAATGTATCTCCAACCTCACACTCATCCCTCACAGGTCACGATTTCTAGAATGTTGTTCGTGGCACTTCCTCCTGACACTGTATATTAATTTCCGACCACACCAACTGTTCCCGATATTCGACCTTTTCTGGTCTCTATTGAGTGGGGTATTACGCACCCAATATAGTCAGCCATTTCATTAATATTACTGATTTTAACATTAACTTGTGAGAAATGAAAGAAAAAACACTGTTGTAAACTTTGCGGTGTAACTAATTACGTTGACAGGTCGATCCTTAAAAACGTAGAAGTTTCGTAGTCAGAAGGTTTGACAAATAGAGCGGTGGCTGTTGATATACTTTCCGGGATGTGAGGTCGTGGTCCAAGAACTTTTCTGCTCCTTACGTTTCGTCCAGGACTGCGCTGGACTTCCTCAGAGGCGCTGCTCCGCTGAGTCTTCCCGACTGACTGGTCGGGTGTCTGAGAGCGACTTATATATTGTGAGAAAGGGGGGCGTGGTTCAGGTGACACGTGATGAGCAGTGATAATCCATAGCAAAGATAAGGCTGACTATCGATTACCACCTTGTCAAAGATAAAAATTGTTAGCAATTTTGTAGAGCCACTGTCCATAAATCGCTAAGTTTCATAGCCTCCTCTTTCCTATTGAAATCATCGTGATGTTTATAAATTTCGATAGCTTCTCTATATAGCCGTGGATGGTAATTTAACGTTGTAGATAAAACTTCGGTATCCGAAAACTTCACTTGGTGGTTGCCTGGTTGAAGAGCATGTTCCGCTACAGCTGACTTTTCTATTTTTCCAAGTCGACAAAGACTTTTATGCTCTTTCAGTCGCGTGTTTACGCTTCTTTTGGTAGTACCAATGTAAACTTTACCACAGGTACATGGAATTTTATACACACCACATGTCGACAGGGGAGGGCGTTTATCCGTCGCACATCGTAGTACTTGACTTATTTTCTTTGTTGGTTTAAAGACCGGTTTTATGTCATGTTTTTGTAAAATCTTACCGGTCCGATCTGTTACTTCTTTAATAAAAGGGAGAACTACTGTATTTTTCTGTCGTTGTGGTTCATTCTTATCTTTTGGGTTTCTGTTCCTTGGACGCAAAATTCTATTTATCTCTTTTCTTGAACAGCCGTTTTTTTCAAAAGCCTGCTTCAGATGTTTTACTTCAGCATCCGAATGTTCAGGTGTACATATCCGTTCCGCTCGATCGACAAGACTTTTTATGACACCTCGTGAAAGCCTTCATTCTACAATCAGAAGACTCTACGGGGAGGATTTCTCAAAATCAATTAGACGCCTACAAATACAACGGTGTGGTCGTTTATGCTGTTAAAATTCACAAAATTGTATTAGTGCTATTGTTATTATTATTACCAATATTATTATTATTATTATTATGGGCAGTGATCAGACACAGAGGAATGGCAGCCAGAAGTCTGCCAATTTCTGCCAATTCAGAAGTAAGTAGTCCAGCAGCGAAGTGATTTACAATTAGTATGCATACACGTAGAGCAAATATTTTAATTTAGTTGATTTTTTAAAGGGCGTGGAGGGTGTGGGTGAAGCAAGTGCCACTATGGAGAGGGCTGCTGCTGCAGAAGAAGCGTGTTTTGTAATAAGTGTCTACCCTCAACGTGAATAGCTACGTTTTCTTTCTGAGAAGTAGTTTTACGTAATACACGCAATCCACTGAGAATCGCTTGACCAGTCCATGAAAAAAGGTAGTTAGAAATAAGCTGTACCAGTTACCTCTCCGACTCGTTCGTTCGCGGTTTAATAAAACATCTACAAAAACCAAAGATCACTTACGTTTTATCACATAAAAAATGACAGTGTTTAAAGAAAATTGTTTTCCACTTTAAAGTTTACCTAGTTGGTGAAGATGTTGATGTTGGTGGAGGGAGGGGGTTACTAGTTAATATATCACTACACTCAGGGGTAATCATCTCAGAAAGGTTGAGAACCGCAGCTGTATATATACACTATGTGGTCAAAAGTATCCGGACACCCTAAAAAACTTACGTTTTTCATATTCGGGGCATTGTGCTGCCACCTGCTTCCAGGTACTCCATATCAGTGACCTCAGTAGTCATTTGGACGCTCCGCAGCACTCACGGATTTCGAACGTCTTCAGGTTATTGGGTGTCACTTGTGTCACGTCTGTACACGAGATTTCCACATTCCTAAACATCCCTAGGTCCACTGTTTCAGACACCATAGCGAATTTGAAACGTGAACGGACACGCACAACACAAAAACGTACAGGCCGACCTCGTCTGCTGATTGACAGATAGTTGAAGAGGGTCGTAATGTGTAATAGGCAGGCATCTATCCAGACCACCACACGGGAGTTCCAAACTGCATTAGGATCCACTGCAAGTACTATGACAGTTTGGCGGGAGGTAAGAAAACTTGGAATTCATGGTTGAGCGGCTGCTCATAAGCCAAACATCACGCCAGTAAATGCCAAACGACGCCTCGCTTGGTGTAAGGAGCGTAAACATTGGACGATTGAACAGTGGAGACAAAAACATGGTGTGGACTGACGAACCATGGTACACAATGTGGCGATCCGATGGCAGTGTGTGGGTATGGTGAATGCTCGGTGAACGTCATCCGACAGCGTGTGTAGTGCCAACAGTAAAATTCGGAGGCGGTGGTGTTATGGTGTGGTCGTGTTTTTTATGAAGGGGGCTTGCACCCCTTGTTGTTTTGCGTGGCACTATCACAGTACAGGCCTACGTTGAAGTTTTAAATACCTTCTTGCTTCCTATTGTTGAAGAGCAATTAGGAGATGACGATTGCATCTTTCAACACGATCGAGCACCTGTTCATAATGCACGGCCTGTGGCGGAGTGGTTACACGACAATAACAACCCCGTAACGGACTGGCCTGCACATAGTCCTGGCCTGAATCCTATACAACACCTTTGGGATGTTTTGAACGCCAACTTCATGCCAGGTCTCACCGACCGACATCCATACCTCTCCTCAGTGCAGCACCTCGTGAAGAATGGACTGCAATTTCGAAACCTTCCAGCACCTGATTGAACGTATCCTGCGAGAATGGAAGCTGTCATCTAGGCTAAGGGTGGGCAACCATATTGAATTCCAGCATTACCTATGGAAGGCGCCACGAACTTGTAAGTTATTTTCAGCCAGGTGATTGGATACTTTTGATCACATAGTGTAGGTTTTAGTGGATAGCGTCGGCTGTTCGCAGAGGGTGCAGTAGTCTATCAGAAGGCAGTGACGGTAGAAAATTGTTGGGAAACGCAGAGGATCGACGGTCGGTACTGGATTAGCCATTGAAACTGAACGTAAATAGTTTTAGCGTAGTACTTATACAGGTGTGAAACACTGCGCGAAATGTATGCTTGCACACGAATGTAGATATTCCAGGGTGCTTTGTTCTACTTGACCACGGACGCCATCTGTGCAATGTCTTCAACCCGTCGCAACTGACAGTCATGTTGTGCGTAGTTGTGAGTTCATCACGTCGGAAGTAAGTCAGTTGTAACGTGGGCAAATTGTTGGTGCTCATATGATGTGTGTGCCTCAGTAAACAAGGTAGCCAAAGTGTTTTGTGTTCCAACAGACATCGATCGAAGATTTGTGCAGCATACAAGGAAAGTGGAAAAAAAAGTCAAGTCACAAGGCGGACGACAGTGTGTGTGTGATCGTGATGGACGATCATTGAATGTGATGGTGACAAAAAAAATAAATGGACGACTGCTGCAAAAGTCACGGCAGAAATGAAAGTCGCATGTACAATAGTATACTTTTTTGTGCCACATACGCACAGACGATTGTAATCCTCCCACTATATTTGTATGAGTATGAAATTTAGCCCAACTTTATCTCCCACTGTATAAAAGTCTACGTACTACCAAAACTGTGTATCCACAAACTGTTATCCAACTTATCTCGTATCATAACCTTTAAATGAACAGAACATAGGCCGGCCGCGGTGGCCGAGCGGTTCTAGGCGCTTCGGTCCGGAATTGCCCGACTGCCACGGTGGCAGGTTCGAATCCTGTCTCGGGCATGGATGTGTGTGATGTACTTAGGTTAGTTGGGTTTAGGTAGTTCTAAGTTCTAGGGGACTGATGACCTCAGATGTTAAGTCCCATAGTGCTCAGAGCCATTTTTAAACAGAACCTAATGTGAATTGAACTGTAACTGGCTTCAATATGACTTGTCTTTATATTAAAGGCGCAACTGAAGTAAAACAGTTATCTGGACGTAATCAAAATTTCCACTTACCTTGCGTCTTCAAAATATTGTTGCACGTTTCTCGAAAGCACAACAGTACATAGCAAGCAGGCAGCAGCTGAGCTAGGTTTCTGTTTCTAAAAAAAAATTCGAAACTGTATTCAAACTGTTGCATACCATATGTTATGGTGGTAATGGATAATGATAGAGTGTGGGATGTGGAAATTAACTATTTCTATGAAATGACATTGCATGGCAATGATTTAGAATGAAGTACAGGGTTATTACAAATGATTGAAGCGATTTCACAGCTCTACAATAACTTTATTATTTGAGATATTTTCACAATGCTTTGCACACACATACAAAAACTCAAAAAGCTTTTTTAGGCACTCACAAATGATTTTCGGCTTGATGTCTGCCGAATCACTAAAGGGGCACATATCAAAGTTCCTCCCACACTCGGCGCAGCATGTCCCCATCAATGAGTTCGAAAGCATCGTTGATGCGAGCTCGCAGTTCTCGCACGTTTCTTGGTAGAGGAGGTTTAAACACTGAATCTTTCACATAACCCCACAGAAAGAAATCGCATGGGGTTAAGTCGGGAGAGCGTGGAGGCCATGACATGAATTGCTGATCATGATCTCCACCACGACCGATCCATCGGTTTTCCAATCTCCTGTTTAAGAAATGCCGAACATCATGATGGAAGTGCGGTGGAGCACCATCCTGTTGAAAGATGAAGTCGGCGCTGTCGGTCTCCAGTTGTGGCATGAGCCAATTTTCCAGCATGTCCAGATACACGTGTCCTGTATAACGTTTCTTTCGCAGAAGAAAAAGGGGCCGTAAACTTTAAACCGTGAGATTGCACAAAACACGTTAACTTTTGGTGAATTGCGAATTTGCTGCACGAATGCGTGAGAATTCTCTACCGCCCAGATTCGCACATTGTGTCTGTTCACTTCACCATTAATAAAAAATGTTGCTTCATCACTGAAAACAAGTTTCGCACTGGACGCATCCTCTTCCGTGAGCTGTTGCAACCGCGCTGAAAATTGAAAGCGTTTGACTTTGTCATCTGGTGTCAGGACTTGTAGCAATTGTAAACCGTAAGGCTTCTGCTTTAGCCTTTTCCGTAAGATTTTCCAAACCGTCGGCTGTTTTACGTTTAGCTCCCTGCTTGCTTTATTCGTCGACTTCCGCGGGCTACGCGTGAAACTTGCCCGCACGCGTTCAACCGTTTCTTCGCTCACTGCAGGCCGACCCGTTGATTTCCCCTTACAGAGGCATCCAGAAGCTTTAAACTGCGCATACCATCGCCGAATGGAGTTAGCAGTTGGTGGATCTTTGTTGAACTTCGTCCTGAAGTGTCGTTGCACTGTTATGACTGACTAACGTGAGTGCATTTCCAGCACGACATACGCTTTCTCGGCTCCTGTCGCCATTTTGTCTCACTGCGCTCTCGAGCGCTTTGGCGGCAGAAACCTGAAGTGCGGCTTCAGCCGAACAAAACTTTATGAGTTTTTCTACGTATCTGTAGTGTGTCGTGACCATATGTCAATGAATGGAGCTACAGTGAATTTATGAAATCGCTTCAATCATTTGTAATAGCCCTGAAATATATTCAAACAGACAGAGTAAAACTTCACGTGAATTTCACATATAACATACATCTGAACAATATTATGCTTAACAAAGAGAACAGTGATTTTACAAAGGCACATTAATTAACAGAATACAGTTAATATCTACAACCATTGACACAGTTCCTTATAAATTTGTGTAGTTCAAGGCAGAAACCCAAACAGCTGTTTGGTGTGTTATCATGACCGGGTAGCATGGACTGCTGACGAATGCTGTTGTGTTTAGTGACGAATCGTGGTTCTGAACTGCTCTGGAAAGCCAACGTCGGTGAGAATGGCGGCGACCTGACTAGACGTCCCATTCTTCCGACGTTCTGGAGACGCACAGCGCTGCTACTCCTGGTGTTACGGTGTGGATAGAGCCATTGGGAATGACTTCAGGTCAGAGCTGGTAGCAACTGACAGAAACCTGACGACACAACGGTACGTCAAGATCATTCTGCGTCCTCATGTTTTACCCCTCACGTGGCAGTATTGTAGTGCCGATTTCCAATGGGACGACACTCGTTCAAATACGACAGGTGTTGTCTCTGTGGATTGCCTGCGTGATGCTGAGGCATTCCCGTGGCCAGCAAACTCCCCTCATCTCTGTCTCTGATAAAACACGGATGTCGATCCCATCCCTGTACCAGTACACAGGATTATCAAGGTCCAACAGGCAGGATTAATGCAGGAGAGCGGCTTTATGACAACTTTCCCAACAGAACTAAAGCACGCACCCAGCCCAGAGACCAATAACGTTGCACAGTCTCTCATCTCGTGAAGTTCCATTTTGTTTGCTCCTCCTCTTCTGGGTCCTTCACTGTTTTGTCAACCAGTGTATAAGAGGGGAGCCAACGACCTTGCCGCAGTGGTAGCACCGGTTCCCGTAACATCAGTGATGTTAAGCGCTGTCGGGCTGGGCTAGCACATGGATGGATGACCATCCAGTCTCCCAACCGCTGTTGGTAAGCGGGGTGCATTTAGCCCCTGTGAGGCAAACTAAAGAGCTACTTTATTGAAAAGTAGCAGCTCTGGTCTCGTAAACTGACGTACGGATGGGAGAGCGCTGCGACGATCACATGCCCCTCCATATCAGCATCCCGTGACTACTGTGTGCTAAGGAGTTTAGTTTTTAGTGCAGAAGAGGCTCATATTTTGGACACCATTGGATGTACCAAATGGGGAGATAATTTATCAAAGTGTCATAGAAGACCGCAAGTCTGTTTGACTACGATCCAAGGAAATCGGGCATGTATACAATGTAATGGAGAACATCGTGGGATAAGGCAGACGCGGAGACATTTTACCAAATTGCCATTTAAGAGCGTGACATTATTTTGTGCTCGTTTTTAATTAGTGTGCCAGACCATGATCTTGTGAATCCATGTGGGTATAGAATCCAAAGGTCGACACATTGGACGTACCAAATATAGAGTTGCTTTATCAGAGTTCTATGGGTGACTGTATCGGAGTGTCTTTCATGCGGCTCTGCCGATCGTATTTCGTGTACCAGGAGGAGGACGTTTTCTATGCGCTGAGATGATAGTGGAACAATTACTTTCGATTGACAGCAGGGTACATACAGTGTGCTTTTGTACAGTACCTCGCTGTGAACTGTTTGCAAATGTGTGGTAACCATATTTTTCTTTGTTTTGATTTGTGGGATCTGAGCCGTGGCGTCCTGTCCTACAGTTTCGATATCGGCATGCTCTTATCTTTGGCTCTAAGACGTTTCCCAGCAAGTGTAGCTCCCTTTGGCGTGGCAAGGAGAACTTGTTTGCCGGGACCGCAGAGGCGCTATTACAGGTCATACGACGAGGGTTCAAATGGCTCAGAGCACTATGGGACTTAACATCTGAGGTCATCAGTCCCTTAGAAGTTGGAACTATTTAAACCTAACTAACCTAAGGACATCACACACATCCACGCCCGAGGCAGGACTCGAACCTGCGACCGTAGCAGCAGCACGGTTCCCGACTGTAGCGTCTAGAACTGCTCGGCCATTCCGGCCGGCGAGCTTTAACTGATTCAGATATTCAGCAAGAGGTCACATGCACAAAATGTAGCTAACAATATTGCTAATAATAACGTCTCTATTGGAAAGAGCAGTATAAGTAGTTCATAGGCGATCTCTAAAGAAACTTCCAGGTAAAATGGTCTATCTCCCTGACTTCGATCACCAAAAGCCGGCCGGTGTGGCCGTGCGGTTATAGGCGCTTGAATCTGGAACCGCGTGACCGCTACGGTCGCAGGTTCGAATCCTGCCTCGGGCACGGATGTGTGTGATGTCCTTAGGTTGGTTAGGTTTAAGTAGTTCTAAGTTCTAGGGGACTGGTGACCACAGATGTTAAGTCCCATAGTGCTCAGAGCCATTTGAACCATTTTTTTTTATCACCGAAAGTTAACTGCTCGCCTTAAAACTGGAAAATAATCTTTCCACTTGCCACGCAGGTTTGTCAACATTAAGCGATACAGTATGGCGTACAGTCCTCGCGAGTTCACTTCCCTCTTTTACCGAAAACGCATTTGGAAGCTGCCCAGCTGTGACAATATCTGAGGCACAACGCACGTAGGCGTTTGACTGTTGTTGTTGCTGTTGTTGTGGTCTTCAGTCCAGAGACTGGTTTGATGCAGCTCTCCAAGCTGTTCTATCCTTTGCAAACTTCTTCATCTCCAAGTAACTTCTGCAACCTACATACTTTTGAATCTGCTTAGTGTATTCATCTCTTGGTCTCCCTCTACGATTTTTACACTCCATGCTTCTCTCCAGTACTAAATTGGTGATCCCTTGATGCCTCAGAACGTGTTCTACCAATCGATCCCTTCTTCAAGTTGTGCCACAAATTCCCCTTTTCCCCAATTCTGTTCAGTACCTCCTCATTAGTTACGTGATCTACCCATCCAAGCTCCAGCATTCCTCTGTAGCACCACGTAGCAAAAGCTTCTACTCTGCCCTTGTCTAAACTACTTATCGTCTATGTTCCACTTTCACACATGGCTACACTCAATACAAATACTTTGAATCTATAGTCGATGTTAACAAATTTGTCTTCTTCAGAAACGCTTTCCTTACCATAGACAGTCTACATTTCATATCCTCTCTAATACGAACATCACCAGTTATTTTGCTCCCCAAACATCATAACTCTTTTACTACTTTAAGTGTCTCATTTCCTACCCTAATTCCCTGAGCATCACCTGATTTAATTCGACTACACTCCATTATCCTCGTTTAGCTGTTGTTGATGTTCATTTTATATCCTCCTTTCAAGATATTGTCCATTCCGTTCAACTGCTCTTTCAGGTCCTTTGTTGTCTCTGACAAAATTACAATGTCATCGGCAAACTTCAAGGTTTTCATTTCTTCTCCATGAATTATAATTCCTACTCCGAATTTTTCTTTTGTTTCCTTTATTGCTTGCTCAATATACAGATTGAATAACATCGGGGATACACTACAACTCTGTCTCACTCCCTTCCCAACCACTGCTTCCCTTTCACGCCTCTCGACTCTTATAACTGCCATCTGGTTTCTGTACAAATTGTAAATAGCTTTTCGCTCCCTGTATTTTACCCCTGCCACCTTCAGAATTTGAAAGAGAGTATTCCAGTGAACACTGTCAAAAGCTTTCCCTAAGTGTACAAATGCCAAAAATGTAGGTTTGCCTTTCCTTAATCTTTCTTCTAAGATAAGTCGTAGGGTCAGTATTGCCTCACGTGCTCCAACATATCTGCGGAATTCAAACCTTCCCCGAGGTCGGCTTGCAACAGCTTTTGCATGCCTGTAAAGAATTCGCGTTAGTATTTTTCAGCCGTGACTCATTAAACTGATTGTTAGGTAATTTTCACACCTGTCAACACTTGCTTTCTTTGGGATTGGAATCACTATATTCTTCTTTAAGTCTGAAGGTATTCCAGCTGTATCATACATTTTATTCACCAGATGCTACAGTTTTGTCAGGACTGGCTCTCCCAAGGCTATCAGTAGTTCCAATGGAATGTTGTTTACTCAGGGGGCCTTGTTACCTAAGTCATTCAGTGATCTGTAAAATCCTTCACGCAGTATCATATCTCCCATTTCATCTTCACCTACGTCCTCTTCCATTTCCATAATATTGCCTTCAAGTACATCGCCGATATATAGACCCTCTATATACGCCTTCCACCTTTCTGCTTTCCCTTCCTTGCTTAGAACTGGTTTTCATATGAGCTCTTGATATTCATGCAAGTGGTTCTCATTTTTCCAAAGGTCTCTTTAATTTTCCTGTAGACAGTATCTATCTTACCCCTCGTGAGATAAGCCTCTACATCCTTACATTTGTCCTCTAGCCATCCCTGCTTAGTCCGTTTGCACATCCTGTCGATCTCATTTTTGAGACGTTTCTATTCCATTTTGCCTGTTTCATTTACTACGTTTTTATATTTTCTCCTTTCGATAGTTAAATTCAATATCTCTTCTGTTACCCAAAGATTTCTACTAGCCCTTGTCTTTTTAACTTCTTGATCCTCTGCTGCCTTTTCTATTTCATTTGTCAAAGCTACCGACTCTCCTACTGTATTTCTTTCCCCCGTTGTTGTCAATCGTTCCCTAGTGCTCTCTCTGAAACTCTCTGTAACCTCTAGTTCTTTCAGTTCATCCAAGTCCTATCTCCTAAAATACTCAACTTTTTGCCGTTCCTTCAGCTTTAGTCTACAGTTCATAACCAATAGATTGTGGTCAGAGTCCACATCCACCCCTGGAAATGTGTTAGAATTTAAAACCTTGTTCCTAAATCTCTGCCTTAACATGACATAATCTATCTGAAACCTTCCAGTGTCACCAGCCCTCTCCCACGTATTGTCTATTGTCTAAATATAGTAAAGTGCTGTAATTAGAACTATGTATTACAAACTCAAGTGATACTTAATCTCCAAAGTATAAGGACGTTTTTGTTCCACATTTGGTTTTTAGTAAATAACTTGAGAAGTAATAGAGACAGCTTACTGGTGTCATCTATATAAGGTTTTTATGTAAAACTGAGGCTACAAACGCTTTTGAGTCTAATATTTAGCGCCTACAATTTCTCGTAATAACGCCGAATTTGAGCAAAATAATGCTCTGATCAAGTTGAGACTCGTAAGTTTTAATTATGACATGCATTTGCACATTCTGAACAGTTTTCAGCTTTCTAGCATCATTACTTTGTGCCACTGATTTTTTTCGTAAAATAATAAGTTTAGCGAAACATATTCATTTTATCATTCTGAGACCTAACAAAAATGTTTGTGAAATCTTATGGGACTTAACTGCTGAGGTCATCAGTCCCTAAGCTTACACACTACTTAACCTAAATTATCCTAAGGACAAACACACACACACACACACACACACACACACACACACACACCCATACCCGACGGAGGACTCGAACCTCCGCCGGGACCAGCCGCACAGTACAGGACTGCAGCGCCCAAGACCGCTCGGCTAATCCCGCGCGGCTCAGACCTAACAATGTTAACGTTAATATACTGAAGCATACACTGACAAAGTCTGGAAAATTAATTTCACTCTTAATTATGGTGCAGTCCTTCGTTTGCTAAGCACAGTCGTGTTACGATGACGTGGCGTCAATAGTAGTGAGTTGGGGTAAACCCCGGCGCACTCCCTCGGCTATGTACTTTTTACAATGATAACAGCGCTGGTTTCGCTTCCATTCTGTGCTAAATAAATTTGTGTGTTGTACCAGTGAATGAACTATGCAAAATCCCTATTGGTCTAGTCCTTCCTGGTTTTCCCTCCAGGCCACATTAAGAGGCCATATTTTCTGTGCATCGATGTTTGGTACATTCTGTGTATTTCGGAAACACGGCAGAAGGCTTCCCGTGTTTCCATCCGAGTCCTAAGTACCACCTTCCTCTGGTGGGCAGGGTGAAACACGTAAGAGTGTCACCATTCAAGATCTGCGATTGCAGTACAAACAACTTCCAATTACAGAAGGCGCATACTGGGTTTTAAATTGATGTTTGTCACACTATACGACGACTCCGACTCCGCAGGGCGATATGAATACAGGTTACCTTCTGGTCGGTACAAAAAAATTTCTCCGCGCGTCGGCGGGAACGAGAGAGCCGCGTAGCGGGGTTGATATCGATGAAATTTTAAACTCGGCCCGGCGACAAGTTTCGTGTTGGCCTGTGGAGGGGGCGTGGCTGTCCGCTGCGCCGTATTCACACGCCTTGTTGCGGCGATCCGCCCCCAGCCTTCCATTGTTTCTGGCTTTTATACTCGGCCTGCTGACCTTAGCGGCGGCCATTACGCAACTGTTTCCGTCGCGCCGGCATCGTCAGGCAATTCTACAGCAAAATCAAACAATTTCGTACTGCAGTAACTAGGCGAAGATCAGCACTATTGCTGTGCTGTATTCGCTCTGAATTTAAAATAATGCAAATAAAGACGTGAAAAAGTAAACGCTCATGAGCTCGCGGCCTGACATACGATCCGTTATAGCCGCCACTTGAGCATTACGTCTCATGTAGGTGTCTGTAATGACTGTGTGTATATATAGGGCGTAAAAACACTGGTATACTAAATTTTAATTTGGAGGAGATAAAAAGAAACAGTTTTTATGTAACAAAGAAAGTCAGAGGTGGGGCTTTTGACACCGTTGCTCACAGGCGACTTCTAATTATATTGCGTGCCTTTGGAGTATCGTCTCAGTTGTGTGACTGGATTCGTGATTTCCTGTCAGGAAGGTCACAATTCGTAATAATGGACAGAAAGTCATCGAGTAAAAGAGAAGTAACATCTTGCGTTCCCCAAGGAACGGATCTACGTAAACGATTTAGGACAGAATCTGAGAAGTTCTCTTAGAATGTTTGCAGATGATCATCTATGGCTATGGCTATGTGAAGTCATCAGATGATCAAAACGAATTGCAAATTGATTTAGGCAAGATAAGTTTATGGCGGAAAAAGTGTCAATTGACTCTAAATTGACGGCCGGAGTGGCCGAGCGGTTCTAGGCGCTTCAGTCTGGAACCGCGCGGCCGCTACGGTCGCAGGTTCGAATCCTGCCTCGGGCACGGATGAGTGTGATGTCCTTAGTTAGGTTTAAGTAGTTCTAAGTTCTAGGGGACTGATGACCTCAGATGTTAAGTCCCATAGTGCTCAGAGCCATTTGAACCATTTTTTTTTTTTTTTACTCTAAATCATGAAAAGCGTGAAGACATCCACATGAGAACTAAAAAGAATCCGCTTAATTTAAGTTACACATTAAATCACACAAATATAAAGGCTGTGAGCACCACTAAATACTTATGGATTACAGTTACGAAAAACAAAGTGGAACAATCACATATACAAGCTGTAAATTTTAAGTTGACAAACCAGAATAACTCGTAAAATGAGCTCCACACGAAAAAATGTGTAGAATCCCAAGTTGATTATTTTCGTGGGGGACATCTGCTGGTGTTAAAATTAGCCCGGCACCCCAGCCCCCTGTGTGTGGGGAGGCAACCAACTTTAAAATTTCAAATGGAAACCGTCATTTTTTATTGCAGAATCAATTTCTACATAAAAAACTACGTACCTTTTCTCTAAACATTTGTTTTGATTCTTGGTAGTTGGCGCTGTAATTCAAGAAAATCCATGTTCTCATTTTTGCATGGAAAATGGTTACGGATGAATAAAAAATACTTATTTACTTCGTAAATTTTTGATTCGCTAATACTAAAACTTTCCCTCTCTCCCCATAGGGTAGGATTTGAGAGAGAGGAATTAGAGTTTTACAAATGTTGACCACGAAACAAAACTTACCCGAATCTGCGGAAAAGATTAATATTTGGGTCAACATTTGTAAAACTCTAATTCCTCTCTCCCCCCTATGGGGAGAAGGGAGAGTTTTCGTTTTAGCGAATCAAAATTTACGAAGTAAATAAGTATTTTTTTATTTATCCGTAACCATTTTCCACGCAAAAATGAGAACATGGACTTTCTTGAATTACAGCGCCAATTAACAAGAACAAAAACAAATGTTTAAGGCAAAATGTTCGGAGTTTTTTATGTAGAATCTGTTTCTGCAATAAAAAATGGTGGGGTTCCCATTTGAAATTTTAAAGTGGCCTCCCGCCCCACACACAGGGGGCTGGGGTGCGGGCTATTTTAGCACCAGCAGATGTCCCCCTCGAAAATAATCAACTTTGGATTCTACACATTTTTTCGTGTGAAGCTTATTTCTCGAGTTATTCTGGTTTGTCAACTTAAAATTTACACCCTGTATAATGTTGTCGGGTAAGCTAACCAAAGACTTCGATTTATTGGCAAAACACTTAGAAAATGTAACAGGTGTACTGAAGAGACTACTTACACTTCGCTTGTCCGGCCTATTCTGGAGTATTGCTGTGCTGTGTGGGATCCGCATCATAGAAGTTCAAAGACAGGCAGTTCGTTTTGTATTATCTAGAAATAGGAGAGAGTACCACGGATGCGATCCACGAATTAGTATGGTAGTCATTAACGCAAAGAATTTCTCGCTGCGCAGGACCTTTTCATTAAATTTCAATCACCAACCTTCTTGTGAGTGCATGAAGACATTTTGTTGACGCCCACCTATAAAAGCAGAAATGATGATAATAATAAAAAGAAAGAAATCAGAACTCGCACGTAAAGATTTAAGTGTTCGTTTTCCCCGAACGCTGTTCCACATTGAAACAGTGAAGATGTAGCTCAAATGTTGCTCGACGAATCCTCAGCCAGACACTCAATTTGTACGAGTATATTGCAGAGTAACCATGTAGACGTAGATGCGCTGCTTCCTCGCTACGAGACCTTGAAGGTTTTGACAATAGTGGAATTCAGAGAGAGTGTTAAAACTACTGTTCGATGAATTTTGCTTTAGAGATGTTGTCCATTTAGATTACTGCACAACTGGCTTCTTCGTGCTAATGACTGCCTAAAGCGCTCAGAACAATCATGGAGTTCAGGAATAATGGTTGCAGCTTCAGCCAAATGGGCAGCGAGCTATTCTCGACCGAGTATCGCCGAATCTCTCTCGAAGAAAAGAAATCCGTAAGTGTGTGGTCGATATTGGCCATCTCATCCCTGTCCAGAAATTGGGAAAAATTTCGTCTACATGTTGTCAGATATCAATGACGAAGTGTGGTAGAGTCCAATCATACAGGATCCACAATCGTTGCCCGACTGCTAGTGGGTCATTCTCCAACATTTCCTGTAGTACTTCATGTGGAATTATGCTGTTACTTCCTCCGCTGAGCACGTTAGGCAAAAGATATCGCCCAATAATATAGTCTTCAACAATTTCAGCCCACATATTCCTATTAAGCCTCGGTTGATGGTGAACAAATGAGTTTCCTAAGGACAGGGCCGGCCACTGCGTGCCAAACCACACGCGAGCCAGATGCGCGGGCTGCGAGCAGACCGAGGCTCGAGCAGTCTCGGTTTTTGTCGGTCCTTCTCGGAGGTACTCAACTCAGCGCAATATCTCATTTAGCACTGCCGTGTGGCACTTTCTGGTTGGCGCAACTCTCTTCATTTCGACAGAATCTTGGTGTCACCGCTGTTTACCTTTTGTGGTGTGCATACTGTAAGACCTTCAGTACACGCACACCATCAGATTATTTGACTTGTCGCTCTAAGGAAGTAGGCGAGTGTCAGCAATATGTCTCGTGGTCTTATCGTGGCGTGTTTATCTTCTGCCGTTAGGGCAGACGATAGAAATGCCACTTGCACGCTTAGAGTAGCAGATTGACAGTGACCAACTTTAAACAGAACTTGATTAATTTTCACACACATTTATTAAAATACTAACAAGCATAAAAATTACTTAGGTTGGTTCTGGATGCTATTTACAATTGACAATCTGAAGTTCCTATGGTATTGGTACGTTAATCTTATTCTCACATTTATTTCTGATACTTGACAAAGGTGTCTATACATTTATCTTCATGGCTATGTACAGGAACATGGTAATCTTATTAGACGCAGACTGAAACTTGACTATAGACTGGTACAGACAAATGTAGACTGGTACAGACTGGTGCAGACAAACGCAGACTGACTAATCGGAGGTCTGTACACTCATTATAATACCTCGCGCGTTCATGTATCACTGCGCGAGTGTGATCCGCGAGGAGAAAAGGTTCTACGTTAGCAACAATCTCATTGGCTGCGTTACATATTAATACGCTGATCGGCAGAAGCAGAATTTGGTCCGTCTCTATGGCAGCGCCATCTCATAGTGTGGAGACGAACGAGCGCTGTGCCTGCGCTGTTGTGCTTAGCGGGGCGCGCTCTAGTGGGAAAGTTGTGTACGCGCTGACCACGCAGAACTATGTACACAACACCTTTCATCATTTTTTCGTGGAATGAAGGACGTTCATAGGTCAGTGTGAGTGGTCAGTGAGGCTGAATGTCACACGAGGGGCCCAGGTTCGATTCCAGGTCAGGTCAGACATTTTATCTGCTCAGGATCTCAGTGTTGTGTTGTTCTCATTATCAGCGACCCAGAAGTCGCCAAAGCGGCGTCCATTAAAAAGACTTGCACCAGGCGACAAAACTCCCCAAAAGGGGACTCTTGAGCCCTAGTATCTCATAACCGCATTTCATTAAATCACAGGTCCTATGGCTGTTTACAAAAAAAAAAAAGAAGTGGCAGTCTAGCAATATACTGTCAAAAGACTTTAACACTGAATGGGAGTGATAGAAGAGAGCGTCAAGAATTCTTAGTCTATTATGCAGCAACATAATGATATGTACTGAAGATTTGCTATGATACGACGTTTCATTACCCCGCAGAATGAATTTAAAGATTTAGGGGAAAGTGAAAGAACAGAAAATTACAAAGGTCAACAACGGGATTAATTGTTGTGTACATCAAGAAGCACTTTGCTCTAAATTTGCAGCATGCAGCATGGGAAGAAATTGGTGGTACAGACAGTGAAATTAGTGAGGTCCAAGCAGAGGAATTCAAGTTGTTGAAAGAAATTCTGAGTAGCATTGACCAGTTACCTAATCTTACTGGTGAAAAAAAGAGAAAAGAAAAAACAAAAAGCAAAAAAAAAAAAAAAAGACAAAAGAAAAGCCACGACGTTTGAGGAATTCGTTGAGGCCTTGAAAGAAATACAAGGATAGCTTCCTCAACATTTTGAGGACACTGCCAACATAACGACCATTCGCGACCATTTGCTTTTTCAGCTGTAAGCGGCCCTGTGTACTTACAGACGTAACTGACTGATCTGCAGTGTAATTCCCCATTTTAAATACTAATCCATTTACGATAAATTATCCTGAACATCTACGTAGTTTTTCCCAGCTGAGTTTACATATCTCCATAACGAGGTTGTCCGCATCTCGTGGTCGTGCGGTAGCGTTCTCGCTTCCCACGCCCGGGTTCCCGGGTTCGATTCCCGGCGGGGTCAGGGATTTTCTCTGTCTCGTGATGGCTGGGTGTTGTGTGCTGTCCTTAGGTTAGTTAGGTTTAAGTAGTTCTAAGTTCTAGGGGACTGATGACCATAGATGTTAAGTCCCATATTGCTCAGAGTCATTTGAACCATAATGAGGTTGCAAAAGAGCTACAATATTTTGATCCACATATGTGTGTGACGGACCTCGTTTCGATTATTAAACTAAGAAAGTCACAATTATGTGGCAACCTGAGCGAAAATCTGGGAACTTGGCTGCGTATGGCCGTGTACCGATAATTTGTACGGGATAAGCATTGTATTATGTCTTCAGGGGGCCAAAAGTATGTAAGTAACAGCGAAAATTTATGTTTTTTAGTGATTATTTTGTTGAAAAAAGTGAAATATAAAACAAAATCATATGCAGTGCGACTACATTGCCATTCAAATGCGGGAGTTCACAGTTTCCCTCCCCCCCCCTTTCCCCTCCTCACACTCAGACAGCATGCCTCGGTGGTGGGGGAAGTGTGCAGCGAGGTTGAGCGCTATGGCGTGGGTCACTAGCCGAAATCTTTGCCACCCCTGCCACCTTCCAAACATGGCTATTGCAGGTGCTGAATATCACTTCCCTTGAGAAAGCAGCCTCAACAGTAAATAAAACTCTCATTTGGGAGTCAGAAATGTATACAGTTTTTTGTAGATACAACAGGCAGAATTTCATGTACTGAGGGAAGTTATCAGCTGACGGGTCTTATATCTTCTGATACTTGAATGGATGCATACCTGTCTCGTGAAGAACACATTGGTGTTGGACGTATTTAGTTCCTTGGCTATGGGTCGTGCGCTCCAATATTCAGTGTAACACAGCTCCCTGAAACCGGACAGTTCACACAGTATATTATATAATAATTATAGGTCTTATAATTCTCCTGACCAGACCTATGGCATCCTGTTTTATGAAGACTGTGACTCGTTCTAAATACAAGAGCGACTGTCGTATCGTGCTTCTCTTAAATACGTAGTTTAATCGCTCTGAAGAGCATCGTTGCGAAGAGGATAGAAAAGTAGGTAGAACAAGTGGTCTAACGGTAGCATCTTTGACTCATAATCTAAACGCCACTGTTCCCGGGTATTGTAGTGTCCCTTTTGCGATGTTTAAGAATAATAAGTGTGAAGCGTGTATAAAAATAATGAATAAGACCAAACACACCAGACTGAAAACGTCGATGCTACGGCAGGGAAAGACAATGATAAACAATATCGCAGTAAAGAATAGGGTGAAATAAAACATTTATATCTTTGTATAACTATAGAAGATGGAAAGGATAAGTTATTACTCGCTCTTCTGCTGTTTCTGATTCTCGTATTACTATTGTTAGATAGATACTGGGTGTAGCGTTGAACGCTATCAGATGTTCTTTTTGTTCTTTCGACTAGACGATAAAAAAAGGTGTGTATCAGGTTATTGATGGAAATATATGTGTAAAAATGAGTTCACTGTATTATCTCAAGAACATGCCAGCCACTAATCGCAGTTTTTTAATTGAAAAGATAGAATAATTAGCATTTTTCAGCTATCAAGAAGACGAAAGCAGTGATCGCTGACTGGCAACAATTGGCCGCCGTTACGTGGCTGACTTAATATTAACTTTTCTTACAGCATTCCACAAGAGCAGAAGTGATAAAATCATTTTAAAACATTATTTAATTTGAATCTGAATAGTGCCACGAGTTAATTTTGCGAGAGCTCAAATACTTTCATAGACACCATTTACAGTAAATCTGTGAACTTTGGCTTATACTATATTTAGGCTTATACTGTATTTAGATTTTGTAGGGAGCCTGGCGCTCATTTAAACTGAAAACAAACATTTATTTTGGCCTCCTTAAGATACTCTGCTTCTAACGGCTTCACCTACGTAAAGAAAATAATTAATACTAACGTCTTACCTTGTTGTTGTTGTGGTCTTCAGTCTTGAGACTGGTTTGATGCAGCTCTCCATGCTACTCTATCCTGTGCAAGCTTCTTCACCTCCCAGTACCTACTGCAACCTACATCCTTCTGAATCTGCTTAGTGTATTCATCTCTTGGTCTCCCTCTACGATTTTTACCCTCCACGGTGCCCTCCAATGCTAAATTTGTGAGCCCTTGATGCCTCAAAACACGTCCTACCAACCGATTCCTTCTTCTAGTCAAGTTGTGCCACAAACTTCTCTTCTCCCCAATCCTATTCAATACCTCCTCATTAGTTACGTGATCTACCCACCTTATCTTCAGCATTCTTCTGTAGCACCACATTTCGAAAGCTTCTATTCTCTTCTTGTCCAAACTAGTTATCGTCCATGTTTGACTTCCATACATGGCTACACTCCATACAAATACTTTCAGAAACGACTTCCTGACACTTAAATCTCTACTCGATGTTAACAAATTTCTCTTCTTCAGAAACGCTTTCCTTGCCATTGCCAGCCTACATTTTATATCCTCTCTACTTCGACCATCATCAGTTATTTTGCTCTCCAAATAGCAAAACTCCTTTATTACTTTAAGTGTCTCATTTCCTAATCTAATTCCCTCAGCATCACCCGATTTAATTTGACTACATTCCATTATCCTCGTTTTGCTTTTGTTGATGTTCATCTTATATCCTCCTTTCAAGACACTGTCCATTCCGTTCAACTGCTCTCCCAAGTATTTTGCTGTCTCTGACAGAATTACAATGTCATCGGCGAACCTCAAAGTTTTTACTTCTCCATGAATTTTAATACCTACTCCTAATTTTTCTTTTGTTTCCTCTACTGCTTGCTCAATATACAGATTGAACAACATCGGGGGGAGGCTACAACCCTGTCTTACTCCCTTCCCAACCACTGCTTCCCTTTCATGTCCCTCGACTCTTATAACTGCCGTCTGGTTTCTGTACAAATTGTAAATAGCCTTTCGCTCCCTGTATTTTATCCCTGCCACCTTTAGAATTTGAAAGAGAGTATTCCAGTCAACATTGTCAAAAGCTTTCTCTAAGTCTACAAATGCTAGAAACGTAGGTTTGCCTTTTCTTAATCTTTCTTCTAAGATAAGTGGTAAGGTTAGTATTGCCTCACGTGTTCCAACATCTCTACGGAATCCAAACTGATCTTCCCCGAGGTCCGCTTCTACCAGTTTTTCCATTCGTCTGTAAAGAATTCGCGTTAGTATTTTGCAGCTGTGACTTATTAAACTGATAGTTCGGTAATTTTCACATCTGTCAACACCTGCTTTCTTTGGGATTGGAATTATTATATTCTTCTTGAAGTCTGAGGGTATTTCGCCTGTCTCATACATCTTGCTCACCAGATGGTAGAGTTTTGTCATGACTGGCTCTCCCAAGGCCATCAGTAGTTCTAATGGAATGTTGTCTACTCCCGGGGCCTTGTTTCGACTCAGGTCTTTCAGTGCTCTGTCAAACTCATCACGCAGTATCTTATCTCCCATTTCGTCTTCATCTACATCCTCTTCCATTTCCATAATATTGTCCTCAAGTACATCGCCCTTGTATAAACCCTCTATATACTCCTTCCACCTTTCTGCCTTCCCTTCTTTGCTTAGAACTGGGTTTCCATCTGAGCTCTTGATATTCATACAAGTGGTTCTCTTTTCTCCAAAGGTCTCTTTAATTTTCCTGTAGGCAGTATCTATCTTACCCCTAGTGAGACAAGCCTCTACATCCTCACATTTGTCCTCTAGCCATCCCTGCTTAGCCATTTTGCACTTCCTGTCGACCTCATTTTTGAGACGTTTGTATTCCTTTTTGCCTGCTTCATTTACTGCATTTTTATATTTTCTCCTTTCATCAATTAAATTCAATATTTCTTATGTTACCCAAGGATTTCTATTAGCCCTCGCCTTTTTACCTACTAGATCGTCTGCTGCCTTCACTACTTCATCTCTCAGAGCTACCCATTCTTCTTCCACTGTATTTCTTTCCCCCATTCCTGTCAATTGTTCCCTTATGCCCTCCCTGAAACTCTGGTTCTTTCAGTTTATCCGGGTCCCATCTCCTTAGATTCCCACCTTTTTGCAGTTTCTTCAGTTTCAATCTGCAGTTCATAACCAATAGATTGTGGTCAGAATCCACATCTGCCCCTGGAAATGTCTTACAATTTAAAACCTGGTTCCTAAACCTCTTACCTTACGTAGTATCAAAAAGCATCAAACCAATTTAGAATATTAAGAGAGAACCGTTAGAGTGTGAACCCTGAGCCGGCCGTGGTGGTTGTGCGGTTCTAGGCGCTCCAGTCCGGAGCCGCGCTGCTGCTACGGTCGCAGGTTCGAATCCTGCCTCGGGCATGGATGTGTGTGATGTTCTTAGGTTAGTTAGGTTTAAGTAGTTCTAAGTTCTAGGGGACTGATGACCTTAGCTGTTAAGTCCCGTAGGGCTCAGAGCCATTTGAACCATTCATTTGTGGACCCTGAAACTGTTTACATTTTTAATAAAAACATCAACCATGGCGACCAAAGGCTTCTGGTATAAAAAGTCACTCTGGTTAGCACTGTCAATGCGCTTATCAAAGACGTCGGAGGAGTGGACCGAGGTTCAGGTCACTCTCTTGCCCTTGGGATGGGAAACCGCCCCGAATGGCGGAGGAATAAGCAATTTAATCAACGGCATGAGGACGCAGAAAGCAACGGAAACAACTACATTAAGCAAACATGGTATGTATCCACACTACATGTGGCCTGTAATTGTGTCATGATGATCTCTCCATTGGCAAAAGATTCCGGACTAGTCTGCCATCTGGATCTTCGAGAGAGGACTTCGAAGGGGGAGGTGACAGTGAGGAAAGAAAACTCAGTAACAAACCACAGAATAACGTTCTACGAATCGGGCTGCTGAGTTTCAGAAGTCTGGACGTGGTAGGAAAGCTAGAAAATCTCAAAAACGGTAATGCAAATGTTCAATCTAGGTACAGTACGGTCAGTGAAGTGAAATAGAAACAAGACAAGGATTTCTCATGAGATAAATATAAAGTAATACCAACAGCAGCAGAAAATGGTATAGTGAGACTAGGATTTATTATAGACAGGAAAGTAGAACGGAGAGTGAACTATTGGGCTCAGTTCAGTGATAGGGTTGTTCTCATCACATTCGACAGCAACCCAAATCCTACACAATAGTTCGGGTATAAATGCTGAAGTCTGAAGCCGAAGAATAGGATGTATAGAAGGTATATAAGGATTACTAAACTGTTGATTTAGTACGTATAAATCCACATCTGCTCCTAAATGTAAAAGGTGATGGAAATGTAACAATCATAGGGGATTGTAACGCCGTTGTAAGGGAAGGAATAGAACGAAGTGGTATGGGAGAATGCGGACTTCTGAATTGGGAGGTCGGTAAAAGGATCCAGGTATTATTTTGTTCCGGTTGTCATCAATGACTTCTGCCCATACTAACTCACAGGAAGTATCTACTTCGATTTCGCTACAAGATAAACTACTTCTGACAGCAACGAACACGCCGCCGCCAACCGTGTTTAGCCTATCCTTTGGGAAAACCGTTGGGTTCTTCGCAAAATTTCGGCTGAGCTTATCTCCGGCTTTAGTCAGCTTTCAGTGCCTAAAACGGTATGAGCATCAGTGCTTTCTATTAGCGCTTGCAGTTCTGGTACTTTCCTACTTGGCAATAGGAATGAGACAGAAGAAAGAGTAAATGAGTTTTGCAATAAATTTCTGGTGGTGATAGCGAATACTCTGTTCGAGACTCACAAGAGGTGGAGGTATAAAAGATATGGCGACACGGGAAGATACAAGCTGCATTACATCATGGTCAGATAGAAATTCCGAAACCATGTATTAGATTGGAAGGCATACCCTGGAGCTAATATCGGCTCATATCAAAATTTAGTCATGATGAACAGTAGACTGAAGTTTAAGAGAATCTTCCGGAAGAATCTGTCTGTAGGTATGTGGGATGCTGAAGTACTGTGGAATGATGAGACGCGTTTGAAGATCGCTAAGGATATCGATATTGCTGTAAGAAATACCAGAGTATGCAGATCAGTTGGGGAGCGGTAGACATCCGTAAGACGGTCAATCGCAGATACTAGACAGACAAACGTAGGAACAGGGAAGGTAACTGCGATGAAACCTCGCGTAACAGTAGAAATACTTCAACTGATAGACGAGAAAAGGAAGTAAAAAAAAAAAACGTTGAGGAACAGACAGGAAGACAGAAACAAAAATTACTTACAACTGAAATAAATGGGAAGGGTAGGGAAACTAAGGGAAATGGCTGCAGGAAAAATGTGAAGAAATCGAAAAAGAAATAATGCTTCGAAGGACGGAGACAGTACATAAAAGAGTGAAAATACGGTGAAATTAAGAGCAAGGGTGGCAACTTTAAAATTGCTACGGGAATTCCACTGTTAAACGTAGACGAGAGAGCGGGTAGGATTGTAGGTCTTTATGAGGGAGATGAACTGTCTAATGACGTGGTTGAAAAAGAAGCTGAAATGGATGTGGAAGGCATAGGAGATCCCGTGTTAGTCAGAATTTCAAAGAGGTTTGGAAGACTTTAGAGCAGATGAAGCAGAAGGGATAGGTAACTTTCCATTGGAATTTCTAAAATACTGGGAGTAAGTGTCAAACAATCAAGTATTCAAGTTGTGTAGAATCTACGACACTGGCGACGTTCTATCAGACTTTCCGAAAAATATTATCCACACAGTTCCGAAGATAGTAAAAGCGGATAAATGCGAGAACTTCCGCACAGTCAGCTTAACAGCTCACGCACCCAAAATGCTGACAAGAATAATACACCGAAGAACGGAATAGAAAATAGATGACGACCAGTTTGGTTTTAGGAAAGCTAAAGGTGCCAGAGAGGCGGTCCTGGCGTTAAGCTTGATAATGACAGCAAGACGAAGAAAATTCAAGACACACTCATAGGATTGACCTAGAGAAAGTTTTCAACGACGTAGCATGGTACCAGACGAAAATCGTAGTAAGCTGGAAGGACGGTTAATATACAGAGGGCGTTCAAAAAGTTCTGCACAATCGTCTCTAATTTTTTTAATTTTGCAGGAGGAGAATGAAATTTTTTGTGACCATACTTGGAACATTTAGGTATACATTGAGCCTACTCAATGTAGCCTCCATCGGCTGTGACGCATGTTTCCTAACATTCTTTCAAATAGTTCAAGTGGCTCTGAGCACTATTAGACTTAACATCTGAGGTCAACAGTCCCCTAGAACTACGTAAACCTAACTAACCTAAGGACATCACACACATCCATGCCCGAGGCAGGATTCGAACCTGCGACCGTAGTGGTCGCGCGGTTCCAGACTGAAGCGCCTAGAACCGCTAGGCCACAACATCCGGCAACGTTCTTTCCATGATGCAAATGCACTTCGGTAAAATTCTGGGGATTGACCTTTACACCATCGCCTTACACAGGAAGTAAGGTCTTTCACCTATTTTACCGCGCAAGTGGGCCTTCAGATGACCAAAGTCGGGACTGTAGGGAGGATGAGGAACAATTTTCCAACCCATTTTTCTGATTTTCTCCTCTGTATGGGGTTTGGCATTGTCACGGTGTAGTCTGATGAGCTGACCCTGAAGCAGTGGTTTGTGGATCTTGATGGCACGTCGCAGCTTGTCCAATGACAAACAGTAACGGCCCCTGTTAATTGTGGAGCCATGTTCCAAAAAGTCAATGAAAATGCCACCACACTGATCCCAGAAGACACATCACCCTTCGGCCTGCTGTTCGTGAAAGTCTTTGTTTCTTCTTCCTAGGAGAAACCGGATGACGCCACTCGATCGATTGCGTTTTGTTTTCAGGTTCAGACAAAAACAACCATGTTTCATCCATGACGCCATCATAACACTGTTTTTTCCACTCTTCAGTAAAGGTCTTCATAAGACCCTCGCACACATTCTTCCTCGTCGTTTTCATTTCTCTTGTCATTAATCTAGGCACCTAGCGCGCACTGATTTTTCTGTACCCTAGCGACTGTACCAGTGCTACCACAGTACCCAATGACAAATGAGTCATTTCAGCAAGTTGTCGTGTCATCACACATCTGTCATTTTGGATGATTTGATCAATGGACTAGCTATTCACATCAGTCACTGCCGTCGATGGTCCACCGCATCGTGGATTGTCCAGTAGAGAGAAAACACCTTCTTTAAACCTCGGCAACCACCGCTGGATACTGCTGTGATCCACTGTGTCCTCCTCATAAACAGGGAGCAACTTCCTGTGAATCGATGCGGCAGAGTTATCGCCGGTGATGAAGAGGAACTCAATCACCGACCGTTGTCGCAACCTGACATCTACTTCACGGTCCATTATGGCTCACCTATAAATAAAAGAAAATACTTTTATATAGCAATTTATAGCTAAATGTTCCAAGTATGATCACAAAAAATTTCATTCTCCTCCCGCAAAAAATATAAAAAAATTAGAGATCACTGTGCAAAACTTTTTGAGCTCCCTTTGTACAATACATAGAAGAACCAATAGCCAACAGTAAGACTAGAAGACCAACAACGAAGTGGTCGGATTAAAAAGGGTGTAAGACAGGGACACAGACTGTCGACCCTATTGTTCAATCTGGCATCGAGGAAGCAATGATGACCGGCCGCAGAGGCTCTAGGCGCTTCACTCTGGAATCTCACGACCGCTACGGTCGCAGGTTCGAATCCTGCCTCGGGCATGGATGTGTGTGATGTCCTTAGGTTGGTTAGCTTTAAGTAGTTCTAAGTCTAGGGGACTAATGACTTCAGATGTTAAGTCCCATAGCGCTCAGAGCCATTTGAATGATTTAAAGCAATGATGGAAATAAAAGAAAGGTTCAAGAGTGGGATTAAAACTCAGGGTGAAAGGATAGCAGAGATTAGCCTCGCTGATGACGTTGCTCTTCAAGGAAAAAGTGAAGAAGAAAGACAGGGTTTGTTAGATGGACTGAAAAATCTAATGAGTGCAGTATAGGGTTGAGAGTAAACAAGGAGAACGCCAAAGTAATGAGAAGTAGCGGAAATGAGAATACCGAGAAACTTAACATCAGAATCGGTGATCACGAATCAGAATCGACGATCAAGACGTAGAGGAAGGTAAGGAATTCTGCTATGTAAAGGTTTTTAACTACCGCTACCTGTCACAAAATTTGTTAATTGATGTATTATTTGTTTACTGTGCGACATGTTTCGAGGGTATACCTCACCATCAGGCTATATGGCATTACAAAAAACAATTTCACAACAAGATTATGCAGATGTTAAACAGACTTCCTATAAATGCTGTGGTTATCTTTGTTGTTATGGCGTGGCACTCTCGTTGTTATGAGCTGAGGTGTTTCCACTTCTGCGGCTCTCTTCGCTTTCTTGATCACTGATCACAAATTTTTCACACACACACCAGTAACTTGGAGACACGATCACAAAAACAAATCTGTACTGCAGTGGACAAGATGGTGGTCAAAATACAGCTCGTTACGATTTGATTATCGATCTATTTATGAAAAGACTGTTTAACATCTGCATAACCCTCGAAACATGTCGCACAATAAATAAATAATACATTAGTTAACAAATTTTGTGTCTGGTAGCGGTAGTTAAAAACCTTTACACATTTTTTGAGACAGTCACGGTCGAAAAATAGTCAAAATGGCTTCAAATTCAATGAATTCTGCTATGCTAGAAGCAAAATCATTCATCATGTACGGAGTAAGACGACATCAAAAGCAGACTGGCACTGAGAAAGCGGGCATTCCTGGCCAAGGGAAGTCTACTATTACCAAGCAAAGACTTTAATTTCAGTCAGAAATTTCTGATAATGTTCGTTTGGAGCATAGCATTGTATACTAGTGAATCATGGACACTGGGAAAAACGGAGCAGAAGGGAATCGAAGCGTTTGAGGTGTGGTGCTACAGAAGAACGTTGAGGAGGCTCTGCACAGAATGTGACGAAAAAAGGAGCAGATGGACAACACTGACAGGGACTGGATAACAAAATGGTTCAAATGGCTCTGAGCACTATGGGACTCAACTGCTGAGGTCATTAGTCCCCTAGAACTTAGAACTAGTTAAACCTAACTAACCTAAGGACGTCACAAACATCCATGCCCGAGGCAGGATTCGAACCTGCGACCGTAGCGGTCTTGCGGTTCCAGACTGCAGCGCCATTAACCACACGGCCACATCGGCCGGCACTGGAAAACAGGACGTGTGTTAAGACTTTCAGATAATGATTTCCATGGTACTCGCGGGAGGTGTAGAGCGCAAACGTTGTAGGAGAAATACATCCAGGAAATAATTGAGAACGTAGTATGTAAGTATCACTCTGCATTGAAGAATCTGCAATAGAATTGCCGAAAGCGGTACACCGCCCAATCATGTCCGTTGTTATAAAAGCTCTGACTAATACCAGCATGCGTCAGATAATACACTGAAGCGCCAAAGAAACTGGTACAGGCATGCGTATTCAAATACAGAGATACCTAAACAGGCAGAATACGGCGCTGCGGTCGGCAACGCCTGTATAAGGCGTCTCTGGTACAGTTGTTAGGCTGCTACAATGGCAGGTTATCAAGATGTCAGTTTGAACGTGGTGTTATAGTCTTCGCACCAGTGATGGGACACAGCATCTCCGAGGTAGCGATGAAGGGGGATTTTCCCGAGCGACCATTTCAGGAATGTACCGTGAATATCAGCAATCCGGTAAAACATCAAATGGCCTACATCGATGCGGCCGGAAAAAGATCCTGCAAGAACGGGACCAACGAAGACTGCATAAAATCGTTCAGTGTGACAGACGTCCAACCATTCCGCAAATTGCTGCAGATTTCAATGCTGTATCATCAACAAATGTCAGCGTTCCAACCATTCAGCGAAACATCGTCGATATGGGGTTTCGGAACCGAAAACCGACTCATGTACCCTTGATGACTGCACGACACAAAACTTAACGCTTCGCCTAGGCCCGTCAACACCAACATTGAACTGTTGGTGACTGGAAACATGGTGCCTCGTCGGACGAGTCTGGTTTCAAATTGTATCGAGTGTACGTGTATTGAGACAACCTCACGAATCCATGGACCCTGCAGTCACCAGGGGGCTGTTCAAGCTGGCGGAGGCTCTGTAATGGTGTGGGGCGTGTGCAGTTGGAGTATTATGGGACCCCCGATACTCTAGATACGACTCTGACATATGACACTTACGTAAGTATCCTGTCTGAACACCTGCATCCATTCATGTCCATTGTGCATTCCGACGGATTAGGGCAATTCCAGCAGGACAATGCGGCACCCCGCACGTCCAGAATTGCTACAGAGGTGCTCCAGGAACACTCTTCTGAGTTTAAGTACTCCCGCTGCCCACCAAACTCCCCAGACATGAACATTATTGAGCATATCTGGGATGCCTTGCAACATGCTGTTCAGAAGAGTTCTCTACCCTATCGAATTCTTACGGATTTATGGACAGCCCAGCAGGATTCATGGTGTCAGTTACCTCCAGCACTACTTCAGACTTTAGTCGAGTCTACGCCACGTTCTGTTGCGGCACTTTTACGTGCTCGCAGCGGAATACACGATATTAGGCAAGTGTACCAGTTTCTTTGGCTCTTCTGTGTAAGTCAGACACAACAAGTGTCGCAAGACGCGTCTCTCGCTGTTACGTAGCAACTGCGAAACCTCACGTGAGTCGAGGTCGCACGCTTCGCTGTCTGTGGTTTCAGAGTGTCTAATTTCCAGTTTTGCAGCAGGAAGCTGTCATTGTCGGTAACAGCACGTGAATGCATTTAAACATTAATTTATAATAACTACACATCTCAAAACAATAGCACTGTACGTTAAATACGACATGAATGTCGACGCTACTTGCAAGCACTGAGTGAAATAATAGACGTGTGGAAATTTATAATCTTGCTTTTCTCAGCACTGTACGGCAATAACACACGGCCAGTCACGTTAATATGACCACCACTTACGTTCGACGCCAGCGCACGATAACCACTCACAGACGGCAAGTGACAGAAGTAGTAATAGAGGGTGTAATGTGTAAAGCTAGTCAGGGGGGCGCGGAAAAATGTGCAACTGTTGTCGTAACGCAAAAACGGAGCCACTTATGTGACATGCAGAAAGGCCTCTTCATTGGCTTTCAGGCCAAGGAAGAAAGCATTTTTGAAACGGCTAAGTTTGAAAACAGTTCGCTGTCTCCGTGGTTAAAGTATACTGCAAAGTGTATTGCAAAATGGCGCTGTCCTCAACCGGCGCTGTCCGCAGTTCGTGGTCTCGCGGTCGCGTTCTCGCTTCCCGAGCATGGGGTCCCTGGTTCGATTCCCGGCGGGGTAAGGGATTTTCACCTGCCTCGAGATGAGTGGGTGTTTGTGTTGTCCTCATGATTTCATCGTCATTCAGTGGCGAGACTGGACTGAGCAAACGTTGGGAATTTGTCTGGGTGCTGATAACCTGTGATATGTTGATTATTCCTTGCTACTGTACTGTTACATTGAAGCTGTGAAAAAGGAGGACAGGCGCTCCAAGGCAAGGAAGCAGAGACGATGCTGAGGGCAGACAAAATTAGGAGAGATATCGTTACATGAAGTAAACAGTAAGGGGAGAGCCTTGCGAAAATGCAGTCGCCCGCAGACGCGGTCCCAGGGAGCTAGTTACTCTTCAAGGAATTAACATGTAACATCATATGTCGTCTAGACGCTGTTGTAGGTTGCCACCGTAGAACTTTGTAACCAACAGGCACGTAGCAGCGTATAATGCCAGCTTGATACCAGCCCTGAGAACAGCAACGTCAATAGGCTCACAAGGGCTAGATAGAGAGCGAGAACGACCTAGCAGTCCCTACTTCGGGGAGCCCAAGGTGCGGGGCTAAATGACGTATAACAATAATGTTACAAGCCTTATTTGGCAGAGCAGTTACGTTTACCTTTCAGCTGAACAATGTTAATTCCAAATACTGACTTAGTGCAACTGCATTAACATCCCCGCCTTAGGAGCAGTAGAGGGCACCTACCTGAAACGTGATTGGCAGGCACCTGCAAGAGACCTGCGGGATTGGCTGGGCGGCCTTAAGTGGGTAAAACAGTGCGACTCTTTAAAACGCCTAGATTCCGCATTTTGGCGGAGTTCTCAGTCAGACGATCTGGGCGCCGAATCCGCGTCCGTCGACTCCATCCTCGGTCCAGCTCCGCGTAAGTCTACTCTCTAACTTGGAGTGCCACAGTGAACAGTGTCACATTCGTATGTTTTGTTTTGCAACTAAGTTGTTGCCTTACGATGCTGCTAGTGTTTGCTACTGTGGTTAGCATCCACTCCTGGGACTTCTGCACTGGTTTCTGTTGTAACAGTGCTATTCACGCTTTTTCTAACCCTAGAACTAGCCTCCATCGTATTAGGTAGTCTTGCCTGGAATAAACAACCATTTCAAAACCCTGTTTCTCCAAGAGTCTCCACGACGAGTTCCCTACCGAGTCTCACCACCTGCATTCTAGTGAATGTCTGTACCAGTGTTGGCTCAGATAGAAGAAAACAATCAAATGCCTTCACTGTGAATTGTCCTTCTGCCCTGTGCTCTGAACCGCTCGGGAGCGCAGACTGATCAGTAACCCCTTTTCTCCCTCTCCCACCTGTGTCAGGACACGACAAACAGCGAAGTTGAGCGCCTCACAAACCAAACATTATCATCATCATCATCATCATCATCAACCCGCGCAAAGGCAACTCTGTGGCTCCATGGAGTATACACAGCAGCGGTGAACGACGGCTTCAGAATGTGTACGGGTGAAAAGAGATGCGGCTGTTGAGCAACTGACTGCCGAGATGAACCAACTGGCTAGCGACAGTGTCTGTTCAACAAGCATTCAGCGAACGTTGCAGCGGGCGTCTGGTTCACGCTGGCGCGCTGACAGCTGTTCATCGGCGATGAAGGATGGAATCTTCATGCCAGTACCGAATCTACATCTACATCTACATCCATACTCCACAAGCCACCTGACGGTGTGTGGCGGAGGGTACCTTCTATTCCAGTCTCGTATTGATCGTGGAAAGAAGGATTGTCGGTTTGCCTCTGTGTGGGCTCTAATCTCTCTGATTTTATCCTCATGGAAAGAAGGATTGTCGGTTTGCCTCTGTGTGGGCTCTAATCTCTCTGATTTTATCCTCATGGTCTCTTCGCGAGATATACGTAGGAGGGAGCAATATACTGCTTGACTCCTCGGTGAAGGTATGTTCTCGACACTTTAACAAAAGCCCGTACCGAGCTACTGAGCGTCTCTCCTGCAAACTTCCACTGCAGTTTATCTATCATCTCCGTGCCGTTTCGCGATTACTAAATGATCCTGTAACGAAGCGCGCTGCTCTCCGTTGGATCTTCTCTATATCTTCTATCAACCCTGTCTGGTACGGATCCCACACTGCTGAGCAGTATTCAAGCAGTGGGCGAACAAGCATACTGTAACCTACTTCCTTTGTTTTCGGATTGCATTTCCTTAGGATTCTTCCAATGAATCTCAGTCTGGCATCTGCTTTACCGACGATCAACATTATATGATCATTCCATTTTAAATCACTCCTAATGCGTACTCCCAGATAATTTATGGTATTAACTGCTTCCAATTGCTGACCTGCTATTTTGTAGCTAAATGATAAAGGATCTGTCTTTCTGTGTATTCGCAGCACTTGTCTACATTGAGATTGAATTGCCATTCCCTGCACCATGAGCCAATTCGCTGCAGATCCTCCTGCATTTCAGAACAATTTTCCATTGTTAGAACCTCTCGATACAATAACAGCACCATCTGCAAAAAGCCTCAGTGAACTTCCGATGTCAGACACATGATCTTTTCAGATGAAACACAGATGGCTGCTGGCCAGTGCGTTACGAAACGCCTAGAAGCAAACACCCTGCGACAGGCGTCGGAAGGGTCAAGACCAGATAAGGAAGATTAATGGTCAGGGAGATATTTTGGGGCATTCTCCGGCTGATCTCGTCGTTCTGGAAGGATCGTCGATCAACACAAGCATGCATCTATCCTTTGGGAATATATCCACCCCACATGCAATCGTCATCTACCATCAGCACAATGCAACGTGTCACTCAGCTCGCAGCGTACGTGCGTGATTCGAAGGGCAGCAGGATGAGTCTACCATACTCCTCTGGCTACCAAAATCCCCGGATTTAAATACAATCGAATACCTGTGGGTCCACTTCGATTGGGCTCTTGTCGCGATAGATCCTCAACCGAGAAACTTAGGGTGGCTGGCCACAGTAATGGAATCGGCACGACTCCATTTCCCTGGAGGCTCCTTTATACCTCACTGACTATCTTGCTGCACGTCCACGCCGCAATAGGTGAGCTTTTTACAGGTGGTCACACTAGTGTGACTGGACAGGGTCGATTGTGTACAAGGGGCAATTATCACCACTACAAATCAGGCGACCCCATGAAAGTTGTCTTGGTGTTAGATCTTCTGTATGTATTCACACACCGCAATGAGACACATTTTTAGCAAAATTGGTGACATGGTGGAGACTATTGGTATTGAAGACAAAATTTTGGATGCTCAGGAAACGTTCAACCACCTCGTCGTGATTCTACGAGGGCTATTCGGGAAGTTAGGAACGATCGGTCGCGAAATGGAAACCACTGAAAATCCGACGTGGGGTTTCACAGACATTTTCGGCAGTGTCTCTAGTATGACCGTCGATCGGATCAAGACGCTCTTTTCAGTTGTGAGCACACTGTGAGCGGGTAAAGATGCCCGGAACAACGATGTCTCCCGCCAAGTAGGAGGGCCCGCTGAGAGGCTTCGCCTTAATGAATGCAGCCCGCCTAACGCAACTGCCACGCACTTCCTTCTCAATGGCAATTCTCAGCCGCTCTCTGCAGGGGCAGTGAAGACGCTCCTGCAGCCTTTTAAATGGGAAGTGTTCGATCACCCACAATACAGCCCTAATTGGCTCGTCCTGAGCATCATCTCTGTTCACATGAAACGCTGGATACGAAGACCACACTTGGGCGCATACTACGCGCTACAGACCAGCGTAGAGAATTATCGGGAAGCACACAGGTGGCTGCCTTCTATGACGATGGTGTTGGAAATTTGATATAACGCTTCGGCAAATGTCAAAGTCGGAGTGGCGACTTTGAAGAGTAGTACCTGGAAGTGTAGCTAAATCTGCAAAGAAAATAGTTTTGATTTTCACTGTGGTTTCCATTTCGCGACCGATCGTTACTTACTTTCCGAACAACCCTCGTAGGAAACAGTGATTTATTCGCTATATATCATACAATCTGCATTATTCTTGCGATCCCCGATACGAAGACTGGTTTCGTGCATGTCTCCTTGTTAGTCTTCATCTCTCGGTGGCTGCTGCAGCCTGCATCCACTTAACCTGCTTACCGTCGGCAGGCTTTGATCTCTCTCTACAAGGCTTACCCCCACACATCCCTATGCTGTCAAACTGGCTATCCCTAGAAGTCTCAGCAACCTGGCAACCGATCGGCCGAACACTTCCTTGAGTGAAATTTTATCATGGCGTGGGTATTTCTATGTGTAGCACCATTGCAAACAAACAAAAAACAAATACGATTTTGTATTACCTGGGTTGTCAAGAAGAATGCATGTCCGAAGAAACATTCCATCGTTCTTCCTAACGACACAGAAAGTGCAATATCGTATTTACCCTACGTAACCTGACACTCCTCCTGAGTACAGCAACTACATAATGTGTGTACATGTGCAGGTCGTGAGGCAGGAACGACGACATATAGAAGTTTGGCATAGGAAGTGACCGCACACGGTAGCCAATCCGGTTAACGCGACAGCTCGCATACAACGGGAAATTTGGGCTCAAGTAAAGGTCCAGCACAAACCTACTTTATCGTCGTTATCTTACACAGCTGATGGCTGTTAGCATTCGCAATAGCTAATACATTCCTTATATAAAAAAAAACCATTAATTAGGTAACTTCCGCGCCTATTTTATTAAGAGCGATGAAATGGTCCGTCGGACATGCAACCGGCCTCTCTAGTCTCAATAAATACGTGCCGCCTACAAGGGAATACACTACTGGCCATTAAAATTGCTACACCACCAAGATGACGTGCTACAGACGCGGAATTGAACCGACAAGAAGAAGATGCTGTGATATGCAAATGATTAGCTTTTCAGAGCATTCACACATGGTTGGCGCCGGTGGCGACACCTACAACGTGCTGACATGAGGAAAGTTTCCAACCGATTTCTCATACACAAACAGCAGTTGACCGGCGTTGCCTGGTGAAACGTTGTTGTTGTTCAAATGGCTCTGAGCACTATGGGACTCCTGAGGTCATTAGTCCCCTAGAACTTAGAACTAGTTAAACCTAACTAACCTAAGGACATCACACACATCCATGCCCGAGGCAGGATTCAAACCTGCGACCGTAGCGGTCTCGCGGTTCCAGACTGCAGCGTCTAGAACCGCACGGTCACTTCGGCCGGCAAACGTTGTTGTGGTGCCTCGTGTAAGGAGGTGAAAAGCGTACCATAACGTTTCCGACTTTGATAAAGCTCGGATTGTAACCTATCGCGATTGCGGTTTATCGTATCGCGACATAGCTGCTCGCGTTGGTCGAGATCCAATGACTTAGCAGAACAGGGAATCGGTGGGTTCAGGAGGGTAATACGGAACGCCGTGCTGGATCCCAGCACTATGTTATCAAAAGTATCAAGACACCTGGCTGAAAATGACTTACAAGTTCGGGGCATCGTCCATCGGTATTGCTCGAATTCAGTATGGTGTTGGCCCACCCTTAGCCTTGATGACAGCTTGCACTCTCTCAGGCATACGCTGTATCAGGTGCTGGATGGTATCTTTGGGATCGGTAGGCCTTTCTTCTCGAAGTGCTGCACTGAGGAGAGGTATCGATGTCGGTCGGTGAGACCTGGCACGAAGTCGGCGTTCCAAAATATCCCAAAGCTGTTCTGTACGACTCTGATCAGGACTCTGCGCAGGCCAGTCCATTCCAGAGATATTATCATCGTGCAACCACACGGCCACAGGCCGTGCATTATAAACAGGTGCTCGATCATGTTGAAAGAAGCAATCGACATCCCCGAATTTCTCTTCAAAAGTGGGAAGCAAGAAGATGCTTAAAACATCAATGTAGCCCTGTACTGTGATAGTGCCATGCAAAACAACAAGGGTTGAAAGCCCCCTACACGAAAAACACGACCACACCGGAACACAACCACCTCCGAATTTCACTGTTGGCACTGCACACGCTGGCAGATGACGTTCACCGGGCATTCACCATACCCACACCCTGCCATCAGATCACCACACTCTGTGATTCGTCACTCCACACAACGTATTTCCACTGTTCAATCTACATCTACATCTACATCTATACTCCGCGAGCCACCTTACGGTGTGTGGCGGAGGGTACTTATTGTACCACTATCTGATCCCCTCTTCCCTGTTCCATTCACGAATTGTGCGTGGGAAGAACGACTGCTTGTAAGTCTCCGTATTTGCTCTAATTTCTCGGATCTTTTCGTTGTGATCATTACGCGAGATATATGTGGGCGGTAGTAATATGTTGCCCATCTCTTCCCGGAATGTGCTCTCTCGTAATTTCGATAATAAACCGTATTGCGTAACGCCTTTCTTGAAGTGTCCGCCACTGGAGCTTGTTCAGCACCTCCGTAACGCTCTCGCGCTGACTAAATGTCCCCATGACGAATCGCGCTGCTTTTCGCTGGATCATGTCTATCTCTTCTATTAATCCAACCTGGTAAGGGTCCCATACTGATGAGCAATACTCAAGAATCGGACGAACAAGCGTTTTGTAAGCTACTTCTTTCGTCGATGAGTCACATTTTCTTAGAATTCTTCCTATGAATCTCAACCTGGCGCCTGCTTTTCCCACTATTTGCTTTATGTGATCATTCCACTTCAGATCGCTCCGGATAGTAACTCCTAAGTATTTTACGGTCGTTACCGCTTCCAATGATTTACCACCTATGGCATAATCGTACTGGAATGGATTTCTGCCCCTATGTATGCGCATTATATTACATTTATCTACGTTTAGGGCAAGCTGCCAGCTGTCGCACCATGCATTAATCCTCTGCAGGTCCTCCTGGAGTACGTACGAGTCTTCTGATGTTGCTACTTTCTTGTAGACAACCGTGTCATCTGCAAATAGCCTCACGGAGCTACCGATGTTGTCAACTAAGTCATTTATGTATATTGTAAACAATAAAGGTCCTATCACGCTTCCCTGCGGTACTCCCGAAATTACCTCTACATCTGCAGATTTTGAACCGTTAAGAATGACATGTTGTGTTCTTTCTTCTAGGAAATCCTGAATCCAATCACAAACCTGGTCCGATATTCCGTAAGCTCGTATTTTTTTCACTAAACGTAAGTGCGGAACCGTATCAAATGCCTTCCTGAAGTCCAGGAATACGGCATCAATCTGCTCGCCAGTGTCTACGGCACTGTGAATTTCTTGGGCAAATAGGGCGAGCTGAGTTTCACATGATCTCTGTTTGCGGAATCCATGTTGGTTATGATGAAGAAGATTTGTATTATCTAAGAACGTCATAATACGAGAACACAAAACATGTTCCATTATTCTACAACAGATTGACGTAAGCGAAATAGGCCTATAATTATTCGCATCTGATTTATGACCCTTCTTGAAAATGGGAACGACCTGCGCTTTCTTCCAGTCGCTAGGTACTTTACGTTCTTCCAGCGATCTACGATAAATTGCTGATAGAAAGGGGGCAAGTTCTTTAGCATAATCACTGTAGAATCTTAAGGGTATCTCGTCTGGTCCGGATGCTTTTCCGCTACTAAGTGATAGCAGTTGTTTTTCAATTCCGATATCGACTCATGTTTACGCTCCTTACACCACGCGAGGCGTCGTTTGGCATTTACCGGCGTGATGTGTGGTTTTTGAGCAGTCGCTCGACCATGAAATCCAAGTTTTCCCCCCTTCCGCTTCCGCCTAACTGTCACAGTTCTTCCAATGAATCCTGATGCAGTTTGGGGAACCAGGCAAGACTTTCAAGGATCCGAACGCTACTCAAGGCGTTTGTGTTGTGAATCTCTGCACGGAATATTGCATTATTCTTCTGGAATATATTACTTCGTGCCCTTGTCACGAATGGTACGAGAATGAAGTTTACTATTCTAGGCGTATACTGCAAGCATTCCACCTGTCGTTAGCGTCTACCAAGTTTGCCCTGTGCTCATACACAGTAACAACTCACACCGTGTTTCGACAAGTTGGAAAGGTACGTGTCCTGCGAATAGCTGCGTCCTGTGACCTTCCACCAGGTCGTTTACTCACACGTTGACGTTGGTATGGCCGCCACTGACGGACTCATCACTGAACACCACAGAACGCCAGTCAGGGTTCAAGCTGCACGGGGTAGGCGCCACGGGTCGCAGGGCTTCCGCCCGCCCCCCCCCCCCCCCCCCCTCGGGCATGGGTGTGTGTGTTGTCCTTAGCCTTAGCGTAATTTAGCGTAAGTTGGTTTAAGTTAGATTAAGTAGCGTGTAAGCTTAGGAACCGATGACCTCAGCAGTTTGGTCTCACAGGAACGTACAACAAATTTCCAATTTTCAGTGTTCCAGTTCACTCTATGGCATGCACTTTTAAGGGTCGACGGGAGGAGGACAGAACCGAGCACTCAAAAACAGGTCAGAACATAGTTGCAGAAGCAACGACGAAAGCATGCAAATTTTAAACAATGCAAAATCCACCAGATTATCGAATTTATACAGAAGCTTGAAATTTTAGCGCGAACTTCACTGCGAGAGGCTTTTAATAGTTTCCACACCTCGAAATTTTGCATAAAATCCGAAGAGTTCCTGCTCATAAGCGAAGTACATCAGCGGCAGGCAGAGACAGTCGGTACCTCCACTGCATGATAGCGATGGAAATATTATCGATGACAGAGCTACTAATACGGTTTTCCGAAATTCTTTCACCAAAGAAAACGACGTTAATATACTAGAATTCGAGCCACGAACAACAGACAACACAAGCAGTTTAGCAAAGTATATATCCTCAGGGTAGCGAAGCAGCTTAAATCTCTTGATGTAGGCAAGTCCTCCTATCCAGACTGTACACCAATTAAGTTCTTATAATTAAATATTTCCCTGAGACATTTAAGTCTCTTCATTATCTACGATGATGATCTAAGCAGAAGAAATGAATTAAAATTTGTGCTGTGGCAGGAACTCGAACTCGGGTCTTCTTGCTTCCTTTTTATTTGCATTTTGTTCGGTATTGTTCGTTGCGTTTGGCCTGGGCGGACGTTACAAGACATCCGTTCAGGTTGATCATTGATTCCTTTACTCAGTTTTTTTTTTTTTTTTTTTTTGAGAGGGCGAGCAGCCCTCCCACCCCACCGAACTCACTGAACTACAGTGCCGGCAGTACTAGGGAGAAATGCTAACTATTACACCACCACAGCAGTGTTGACCAGCTTGCAGTGGCGGTATAATGATTAGCATTTCTGCCTAGCAAACAAGGAGAACCCAGTTCGAGTCCCGGCAACAGCACAAATTTTAATTCATTTCTTCTGCTTCGATCATTATCGTAACCAATGAAGTTCCTTTCAGAGAATGCCGGCGTAACTTCGTTTAATAATTTAGTTTAAATAGTGTGTAAGTCTAGGGATCGATGACCTCAGCAGTTTGGTCCCTTAGGAATTCACAGACATTTGAACACTGCAAAATAAATAAATGTAAGGTCATCCACATGATTACCGAAGGAATCCGTTAAGTTTCGATTATGTGATAAATCACATAAAACTGAAGGCTCTCAATTCAACTACATACTTAGGAATTAAAATGAGGAACACCTTAAATTGCAATAATCACATAGATAATGTTGTGCGAAGGGCAAAGACTGTGATTTATTGTCAGAACGATTAGAAGATGGAGCAGGTCTACTAAAGAGACTGGTCTGCGTTATGGAATCGTTACCAGACACGGCCCTCGGAGGGCATCGAAAAAGTTCGCAGTAGGACAGTTCGTTCCGTATTATCCCGAAACAGGGGAGAGAGTGTCACGCATATGATACGCGAGTTGGGGCGGCCATCATTAAAACAAAGGTGTTTTTTAGGAAGAGGAGGTATTGTACGTGGGGGAAGCGACTGTTAAAACTAAGTTTCTAAAAACAGCCACAAATGACACTTAGTATTTCTTATTTACCAGTTTCGCTCTTCAAATCAACAAGAGCATGATCAGAAAATACACTGTAAATGATACAAATGGAACTACTACGAAATGCGGTTTGTGGCTGTTCTCAAAAACTTAAAGGCGTTTTTCGCTGAGGCGGGATCTCTTCACGTACGTTCAATCACAAACGTTCTCTTCCAAACGCGAAAAATTTTCTGGACACCCAGCTACATATGGAGAAATGATTTATTGTAATAAAATGAGAGAAATCAGAGTTCACACGGAAAGATTTAAGAGTTCTTCTTCCCGCGCTCTGTTCAAAAGCGGAACGGTAGAGAAATAATGTCAAAGTGGTTCGATGAATCCTCCGCCAGGCACTTAAGTCTGAATTACAGAGTGGTCTTGCAGACGTAGATGTAGACCGTGTCATTGGTAAACGACTTACAGCTATCATTTCCAGACGGTTCGTAGCGCAACTGGCTGAACCTCGGCACGAATCCAGCTATTGTCAGCCATCCACTTGTCACAGCAAATCGAGTAATCCTTCAATCTCCTCGTGGTGTGCAGTCTCTTGCGGAGGACCCCTGTCCACTCTTACCACACTGTTCTCCTGAGTAGATAAGGACACCACTACTTCGGCAGTAATTCGCGCCGCAGCCAACTCTCTCTGTGAACTTGTGGTGTTTCCACGTCCGTCATACCAATGATTCAACCATTCTGAAAGTCTAAACAATGGCGATAGGATGCAAGCGCAAGGCCTGTTGTTATGCCGTGATGCGATCTCAAGCTCCTAAGTTCCAGAAACGGGAGATACAAACACACAAGCACTGTGCACACCACGAAGGAATTACCTGAATGGGACGGAGACGTGATGTACGAATACGTGTACGTAGGTTGGAACTTAAATAGTGGCAACACTGCTGTGGAGACACTAAGCAATGGAATCTACTATTGTCGCTGATAGTACACGTTGCTGACATACCTACCTTCTTGTTGTTGTTGTTGTTGTCGTTCTTGTGGTCTTCAGTCCTGAGACTGGTTTGATGCAGCTCTCCATTCTACTCTATCCTGTGCAAGCTTCTTCATCTCCCAGTACCTACTGCAACCTACATTCTTCTCAATCTGCTTAGTGTATTCATCTCTTGGTCTCCCTCTACGATTTTTACCCTCCAATGCTAAATTTGTGATCCCTTGATGCCTCAGAACATGTCCTACCAACCGGTCCCTTCTTCTAGTCAAGTTGTGCCACAAATTTCTCTTCTCTCCAATTCTATTCAATACCTCCTCATCAGTTATGTGATCTACCCATCTAATCTTCAGCATTCTTCTGTAACACCACATTTCGAAAGCTTCTATTCTCTTCTTGTCCAAACTATTTATCATCCATGTTTCACTTCCATACATAGCTACACTCCATACAAATACTTTCAGAAACGACTTCCTGGCACTTAAATCTATACTCGATGTTAACAAATTTCTCTTCTTCAGAAACGCTTTCCTTGCCATTGCTAGTCCACATTTTGTATCCTCTCTACTTCGACCATCATCATTTATTTTGCTCCTTAAATAGCAAAACTCCTTTACTACTTTAAGTGCCTCATTTCGTAATCTAATTCCCTCAGCATCACCCAACTTAATTCCACTACATTGGATTATCCTTACCTCCGAGTAAATGCAGTCCCCCGTCCCATGTCACCGGACTGTGCACAAACAGTCACTTGTGAGCGAGCGGTCTAACGTAACGGTGTCACTATGTTTTCGAACCAGGAACAACGGACATGGATCAAGACTGAATGTGCCAGAGGCCGTACAGCACGACAGTGTCATCAAGGTCTTCAAGAGGCGTGCTGGGAATCGGCATTGCCTTACAGAACAGTGGTATGCTGGGTAAAAGCCTTCAGCGAAGGTCGGCAAACTGTGGCAGACATGCATCGGGCAGGTCGTCCTAGCGTCTCTGAAGAAGAAGTGCATGCTGTTGCCGCGTTAGTGGACAGTGATCGACGCCATACGATTCGTGAGCTCGCCCACGAAACCGGTTAGCGCATCCTGAAGGAACGCCTGGGCATGCGAAAAATTGCATCTCGATGGGTTCCGCATGACTCGACCGAAAAGCAGAAATGGATGCGTTACGACGATGCCCAGACGCACCTGGAACGCTATGAGCGCGAAGGAGAGGCTTTCTTATGCCGTATCGTAACACTGGATGAGACACGGGCCACATTGTACGAGCCAAAACTGAAACGCTAGTCCAACCAATGGCGTCATTATGGGCCACCGCGAAAGTCGAAAGTGCGTCAGAGCCCCAGTATGGTTATGGTAATGATGATGATGATGATGATGATGATGATGATGATGATGTCCCATACTCCTTAATAGAGCACAGGGGAATGATGGGGGAGACATGCACCACCGTACTAGGCAACGTCCAAGTGGAAGTGGTTTTCCATCGTCTTCCTCCGACGATAATGGGGATGAATGATGAACATCTACATCTACATTTATACTCCGCAAGCCACTCAACGGTGTGTGGCGGAGGGCACTTTACGTGCCACTGTCAATACCTCCCTTTCCTGTTCCAATCGCGTATGGTTCGCGGGAAGAACGACTGTCCGAAAGCCTCCGTGCGCGCTCTAATCTCTCTAATTTTACATTCCTGATCTCCTCGGGAGGTATAAGTAGGGGGAAGCAATATATTCGATACCTCATCCAGAAACGCACCCTCTCGAAACCTGGCGAGCAAGCTAAACCGCGATGCAGAGCGCCTCTCTTGCAGAGTCTGCCACTTGAGTTTGTTAAACATCTTCGTAACGCTATCACGGTTGCCGAATAACCCTTTGACGAAACGCGCCGCTCTTCTCTATCTCCTCACTCAAACCGATCTGGTACGGATGCGACAATGATGAGCAATACTCAAGTATAGGTCGAACGAGTGTTTTGTAAGCCACCTCCTTTGTTGATGGACTACATTTTCTAAGGACTCTCCCAATGAATCTCAACCTGGTACCCGTCTTACCAACAATTAATTTTATATGATCATTCCACTTCAAATCGTTCCGTACGCATACTCCCAGATAGTAACTGCTACCAGTGTTTGTTCCGCTATCATATAATCATACAATAAAGGATCCTTCTTTCTATTGAAAGGTGGCTACACTGAGCCACAGCGCCAGAGATTGCGCCAAAGAGTATTATTCAGCCGCCTCCACTGGCAGTGCTTGTCGAGAACTCGTAGTAGTGAGTGCTTGTTGAGATGTGGTAGTGGAGAGTTCTTGTCGAGAAGCCGTGGTGGAGAGTGCTTGTTGAGATGTGGTAGGAGTCAGTCGGTGTTGATATGTTGTAGTAGGGAGTGCTTGTTCCATGTTTTATGCAGTTGTTTGATGGGCTAGAGAGCAGATGTTGTTAGAATGGAGATATAGTAATGATCAGAGTGCTTTTCGTCAATATATATGAAGGTAAAATATTCCCTGTTTTTTCATTATTTCAGTGTCTTAAATAATGCGTCATTACAGGTTCAGTCAACAAAGCACCTGGCTTGTGTTCTTGTATTAGAGTGTAATTTTGGTTTCCTTACGCAATTATAGTATTTCTTTTTTTTTAATTACTTCAATATAAATTGTATTTAAAATTTCTTGTCTTATTGAAGAAGAACAGTGCCAGATGTGTACGTTGAATCACACTTCCACACACAGAACAGTTACACTTGTGCTTTGTTGTTGCGTTGGTTTTATAGCTGCTGGAGACTTAATTAATTAATTGTGTTAACGGAAAATTTCATTCCATTCCTTGTTATTATTCTATGCAGTCAGATTGCGTACTGAAACTAGTCAGGGCCAACCGTTTACGAGACATCGTAATCGGACATACAGCGACAAAAAAATTAAAAAATTATTTGCATATCATATTTATATAATTAAGCCCCCATGCAAGTGGCGACCGCTGCTTCGGATCGTCCCTATGAATTCTTCTGATTGTAAAAATAGTAGACAGTAGTATTGTTGCAGTAATTTGTAGTTTAGTAATTGTAGTCTCCATTGCATGTGTAGATTTTGTAATTGGCATTCTTCTAATGGTATTTTGCAAGATTTATTTTTTATTCTCTTGTCTACGGGTTTGATAATTTAGTGCAATTATTGCAATTGTTCGTTAATCGTGTTTGAGGGAAGCATTTCGTGTGAATGGTATTGTTGGTGATAACGTGTTATATTCTCTGTAATTTTCATATAGTGACGAGTTTTGTATGTTTTGTAAATGATTACGCGATTGATGAAAAAGGCAAAAATGATGGATAGTGAGAATGACGAAATTGTTAACATGGCGAACTCGCCAACAGAGGAAAACAGTATCATGAATAATGAAGTGGAAAACAATTTAATAAGCAGGGAAAATAGTCCAGAACCAGTTAAAAATTTTTCACAATCAAAACATTTTCAGAATACGAGATTAATGACAGAAGATTCTGTAATAGTATCGAACACAGATAGCTTTACAGCTATGACGAAGGAAGCTGGTTTTGTGGGAAATGTTACGGGCGAAAGGAATTTCGAACAAGTTAATATGGAGCAGTTGATGAGTGCAATATTAAATTTTCGATCTGAATTTAAAACAGAGATAGGAACAATAAAAACTGAGATAGGAACAATTAGAACTGAGATGGGAACAATGGCAACACGGTTAAGTTTCGCGAATAGGGACATGTTTCAAAAACATGAAAGATGAACCAAAGAAAGAAATTAGAGAAGTACAACTGATTTTGAATGCTCACAATAATAGTTTAATTTCAACAGAAATTAGACAAGAGGAACAGGACAGAGAACGGGAAGAAAAAGATCGCGTGATAGTACAAAAATTTTCAGAGTTAAATTTACAACGTGCACACGATAAGGAGGAAATATTTGAGAGAATCGAGGAATCCGTACCAAATGACAAAATAAATAACTTAACGCAACAGTATGAACAGTTAACTACTAAATGTGACAATACCGAAACCCGAGTCGCGACACTTACGGCAGGCGTTGATAAACAGAAAGAAAAAATAGGTGACTCATCGGAAAGAGTTGAGAAGATCTCAGATAAACTGATAAGTCTTAGTTTAAATGGGGACAGAGATTCGGATGATACAGCTCCATTACCATTTGCAGAAACCGAAGAGTACCAGAACATAAATAAGCATGTTGAAAATCAGAGAAAATTTAATGAACGCGTTAAAAGGGAATTTGAAGCATTAAAAAAGCAAGTCAAACAAATTGAAGGCGAAATCGCAGGAAAAGACAGTAGAAGAAATTTAGAATCACAAATAGCAGAGGGGTTTGAAGAAAATAATTTGTTTCATTTACGGGATGCAACAAGAGAGCGCCAGGCGCGCGAACTTGACAATAATCGACAATCGGACTGGGACAGACGCGGTAGGTCTTTGTCGCCACGAGGCGAAAACTTTGACTATAAACACGTTTTGACTGTTCGGAAATTTAAGATCTTTCGCAATTCTAAGAACGACATACATCCATGTTCATGGTTAGATCAATTTATGTACGCACTTCCGCCAAATTGGCCACTAAGTCACAAACTAGAAATTATGTGCGGCTATTAACGTCCTCAGGGGATTCACTACTCTAAGTGAATATGTGCTGTAGCGTGCATAGGGCCCCGAGCTGTAGTAGTGCTATTTCCGTTTTAGTTTTCTGCACCGCTGCCTACTCTTTTACTATTCTTTGCATCTGCCAAAACAACTCTTCTACTATCAATCTATCTAGAGAGTAAGTAAACAATAACCGGATATGACTATTTTACCCAAAAGTGATTTCGGAAATTACCATTTGGACTTACTGTATCTTCAGCAGCATTCATTCGTAGTTTAAACGAAATTTTACCTGTTTATCTTTGTGACAATATTACTTCATATGTTGACGATATTCTTATTGCTAAACATTCTTGGAGTGAGCGCAACAAAATTTTGGATTCATTATTACGTATTTTTGCAAGAGTTGGCATTACAGTGAACTTGGAAAAATATGAATTTGGTCGTTCTCAGGTGAAATTTCTTGGTCATATTATTTCTACAGAAGGTATTCTTCCTGATCCAGAAAATTTAGACGCTATTCGTAATTATGCTGTTCCTACCACAAAACGTGACGTTCGTAGTTTCCTTGGTGTCTCTAATTTTCCTAGACGCTTTGTTAGATTGGACAATTTGGCCACACCTAGTTTCTGCGAACTATCTGGAAAGTTCTTTTTAAACGAAAATCGGTCGACAACTCTGTTTGGTTAGTTTGTATTCCTGATGAATGGGTCAATAAATTGATTTGGTACACACATTTCAGTTATGCACACTTTGGTCCCAGAAAATGCTTCCATAAATTACGGGAAAATTGCTACTTCAGTAATATGGAAAAACGTATTTGATCTGTTCTTGCCAAATGCAAATTGTGTCAAAAGGCTAAGCCACCAACTATTTCTCACAGAGCACCGTTGTTTCCTATCATTCCAGTGAAATTAAAGGACATGGCTGCAGTTGATTTGTTCGGTCCAGTGGTTCGTTCTACTAATGGTTTTGCGTACATTTGCGTAGCAGTGGAACTGACGTCAAAATATGTGTGTTTTACACCTTTATGCAAAGCAACAGCTCGTTCAGTATCTAACGCTTTCATCAAACATTTCCTTAAAGAAGTGGGTCATGTTGATAAGGTTATATCAGATAATGGATCACAGTTTCGTTCTAAAATTTGGCTTCGTACTCTACGGCGTCGTAAGATTAAACCAATTTTCATTTCACTTTTTCACCCTCAATCTAACGCTTCAGAGAGATGGATGAAGGAAATTAATAAATTGTGTCGTCTTTATTGTCATCAGAATCACAGAACATGGGATCAGTATCTTCATATTTTTCAAAATATTCTGAATGAACTCCCTAATGATTTAACTTCTTTACCGCCTATACTTATATTAAAAAACAAAGCACCGACAAATTGCATTTCTGAAATCGTTCCTTTTCCGCCTACACGGAAACTGCGGCATTCTGAAGTTGTGAACCTGGCTTTGCAAAATATTGCATCTGCGGCTGCTAGAAGAGAGAAATCAGCTAAGCGTCCTGATCGTTTAAAAATTTTGTCAGTTGGTCAAAAGGTGTTAAGTCTCATCGTTTGTCTCACAAAGGAAAAGGCTTGTGTCGCAAATTTTTTCTGCTTTATAACGGTCCATATAGAGTTCGAAAAATTATTCATGATAACACTGTCGAAGTAGAAACTCTTAAATCTCGGCGCTCTAAGGGAGTACATCATATATCTAACGTTAAAATTTTTGTGGAATGACATACTTTCGAGAAACCAACAGTTATACGTAAACATGCAGAGAATACAAGGATACCGCGCTGTGTTTTGGCGGCGGCACATACTCAAAGCAACAGTCAAGTCTGCGCGCCGCACAAGGCAGTCGTTGACCGCAAACAATTACTTTCCACGTCACGCGCCTACAGCTGATCGAGCGCTCAGTGCGAATGCACTGACAGCCGTAAACAAATACACAGTCTAATTTCTCCGATTAAATTCAGTATAAAGCTATAGTGACTTGATGAATTATGTTATTAACGTTCAGTATTTTTCAGGATACGGTTGTATAAAATATTTAAGAACTTCAGGTAAATTCTGTGCGTGTCCGACGTTAAAACGACTTGCTATCGAGAAAATTTCAGGAAGAATGTAATTTCGAAGAGGAAACTAATAAACTAAAAAGGTAACTATTAATTGAGTTTATTTTTCAGGTAACATATTTCCACTTAGGTACGTACTTTAGACGTAATTTGCTGCTCGCGATTACGTGATTCATACTTTGTGCTAAATTTCATGTTCTATGAATTTACTTGTGAAGCGACGTGCTTGCGTACGTTAACTGATTTTGACAATGATTGATTAATGAACAGGGTTGTTATTTGTATATATTATGCATATTATGTGCCTGCTGTGCTTATTTATTTAAATTATAATTATCACCTGATTAGTTGTGCTGATATGGTTATGTATGTAGGTTACACTTCGTGATTTATCTGCTTGCGCCTTCATGTTTACTTATTAAGATTTCATATGAACATTTATTTGCTTATGCTGATATGATGCTAATGACCTGTTTATTATGTAAGACATATATTTGCTGCTTTGCGAATGGATTGCATATTTACACATTTCTGTTTTGTTGTCATAACTACTCTTTAATCTGATATATAGAAATGCTGATGTACTGTGTACGAACATAGAGTGTAGGTCACACTATTGTATTAATTATAGATTGTTCGCTTGGCAGAGCCTCGTTGTAAGAATTGTGCTTGACATTCTGTTCTCTACTGGTATATTTACTCGCTATTGCATGTTTTGCTTACGCTCAGTGCCTTATATTTTTAAGATAAGAAAATGAACTGCTATAATTCGACGAACGACATTAGTACAAGAAACTTCATAGAAGTCACATGAGCTGAGGTTTTATGGAAGCTGTATAAATTTATGCTATTAGGAAGGAAGCTAACGACATGACATACCAACACTAGGTTTAGACCATTGACACTTACTACACTGCATTTTTCGTGAGCAATTGAAATAGCTAGTGACACTTGACACAAGAAATACTCCACATGTTTGCTTCTGCCATGATTCTTGAAGTGGTGTACACACTGTGAAATATTATGATCATTCACACTCCATAATCGTACTTAATTACTGAGAGTTATTCGAATTAAAGGCTTTTAGAGGTCATGTATGCATTTCTTTTATTTAATGATGGACAAGGTAACCAAAATGTATTTTATAATTCATAATGAGTAGAAGATTTCGGCCAGATGGATTACACAGAGGTTGTGTGTGGACACTGTGTCTTCGGATTGCATGGGATGATGAATTGAAGTTTGCACTAGGATTTTATCTGTACTTGTTCGAGGAGACTGACTAAAGGAAAGAGTTGTTATGGAAGGGAAATGATATTGGTAATAAGGTTTATATGTATCGATGTATTGAAGAGGTATTATTGAGGTATTGAGATTATGTGAAGTTGATGATTATTGGAGTTTTGGTGGACAAGAGGTAAGGTAAATGATACTGATGATAAGGTTTATATGTATCAACGTAAGAGGTATTATTGAAGTATTGAGATTATGTGATGATGATGATTATGGAGTTTTGATGGATAAGAGGTAAAGTAAGTGAGCATATTTTTTTTGTTGGTTTATATGGAACAAGGAGGATGAAGATGGCAGACTAGAACACTCAAGTAGAAGGAAGATTGTCTATACACACACTTTGTTAAATCAATAAGCAGTACATACTTTTTTTTTTGGAGAGAGGAAGTAATTGCATATCTTGGCTCACTGACAGTTGTTCAGCAACCGTATATTTTGATCTGGCTTGGCAAACATTGGTCTTGACATGATGACTATGACGTTGACTAACTATTATTGACTGTTATACATTGCTGCCGCTACTACTTGATACACATGATGAACATCAAATTTTGATAGAATTGCATTTACACAGTTAACACTATTCAGTTACACAGTAGTACTTAATGTGGATGAAAGATGAGTGAGTGTGTTTTGTGTGTTTTCCCTTCCTAATCCCAGAAAAGTGGTACCGACTTACCTCCTAAATATTATTTTACTTGTTTGTTGTGGCTTGCACTGACACCCATAATATAGGTTTACTGATATTTGTGTATTCGTAATAGTTAATATGACAATTATCTGGTATCATTTGTGTGTTTCTTATAATTTGTATGTTTAGTGTAAGAGCATTGATAATCATTTTGTAAAAGCAATTGTGTGTGCATTCAAACTGTTGTTCACAGCTGCACCTGTTCAACATTGATGTGTGACACTTTGAAATGTTTAATTTCTGCTGATGAACTGTGTGATTAGGATAGTGAATATTATGGACTGTTACTTGCACTTTTTCTACATGATTGCTGCCACTAGGACATGTATAATGTCTGCTTATAAACTCTGATGAACAGTGTGATTAGTGATAGTGAATATTATGGACTGGTGTCTGGACCTGCTCTTCATTCCTAGGTGCCACTGATGGACTACTTCTGCTGAAATGAAGTCATTTATTGCTGTCTGCACCTGTCAACATTACTGGGTGCCACTGACGGACTGCTTCTACTGAGATAATGTCACTTGTTGGTGTCTGCACCTGTTCAACAATGCTGGGTGCCACTGATGGACTGCTTCTACTGAAATGATGTCACTTGTTGGTGTCTGCACCTGTTCAACATTACTGGGTGCCACTGATGGACTCTATTGAAATAATGTCACTTGTTGGTGTCTGCACCTGCTCAACATTACTGGGTGCCACTGATGGACTGTTTTTACTGAAATAATGTGACTTGTTGCTGTGTGTACCTGTTCAACATTGCTGGGTGCCACTGATGGACTGCTTCTACTGACATAATGTCACTTGTTGGTGTCTGCACCTGCTCAACATTGCTGGGTGCCACTGATGAACTGCTTCTACTGAAATAATGTCACTTGTTGGTGTCTGCACCTGTTCAACAATGCTGGGTGCCACTGATGGACTGCTTCTACTGAAAAGATGTCACCTGTTGGTGTCTGTACTTGCTCAACATTGCTGAGTGCCACTAATGGAACTGCTTCTGCTGAATGATGTCAATTGTTGGTGTCTGCACCTGTTGACCATTGCTGGGTGCTACTGCTGGAACTAATCATTGAAAGCATTTTATGTGAACATTTGTATAAACTGATTTTTTGTGTATTGTGTGAACTATTATGTAAAGTCACATGTATGAAAGAAGTTGTTTTGCTTACTGTATTTCATAGATTATTGAAAGGTCAGTGCAAAGCCAAAATTTTATCTAATTATGTGATATTTACGTATTAATATTATCTTTTATTTTTGTCTGTATTTTTGTGGACGAATTTGGTGGTATTTTCACCACCAATGCTGGCAAAAATACCATCAAACTCTGGCCCGTGGAGGAGGGGCATATGAAAGGTGGCTACATTGAGCCACAGCGCCAGAGATTGAGCCAAAGAGTATTATTCAGCCGCCTCCACTGGCAGTGGTTGTCGAGAACTCGTAGTAGTGAGTGCTTGTTGAGATGTGGTAGTGGAGAGTTCTTGTCGAGAAGTCGTGGTGGAGAGTGCTTGTTGAGAGATGGTAGGAGTCAGTCGGTGTTGAGATGTTGTAGTATGGAGTGCTTGTTCCACGTTTTATGCAGTTGTTTGATGGGCTAGAGAGCAGATGTTGTTAGAACGGAGATATTGTAATGATCAGAGTGCTTTTCGTCAATATGTATGAAGGTAAAATATTCCCTGTTTTTCCATTATTTCAGTGTCTTAAATAATGCGTCATTACAGGTTCAGTCAACAAAGCACCTGGCTTGTGTTCTTGTATTAGAGTGTAATTCTGGTTTCCTTACGCAATTATAGTATTTCTTTTTTTTAATTACTTCAATATAAATTGTATTTAAAATTTCTTGTCTTATTGAAGAAGAACCGTGCCAGATGTGTACGTTGAATCACACTTCCACACACAGAACAGTTACACTTGTGCTTTGTTGTTGCGTTGGTTTTATAGCTGCTGGAGACTTAATTAATTAATTGTGTTAACGGAAAATTTCATTCCATTCCTTGTTATTATTCTATGCAGTCAGATTGCGTACTAAAACTAGTCAGGGCCAACCGTTTACGAGACTTCGTAATCGGACATACAGCGCCAAAAAAATTAAAAAATTATTTGCATTTCATATTTATATAATTAAGCCCCCATGCACTATCTACTAGGTCATTTATATATATTACGAAAAGTAATGGTCCCATAACACTCCCCTGTGGCACGCCAGAGGTTACTTTAGCGTCTGCAGACGTCTCTCCATTGATAACAACATGCTGTGTTCTGTTTGCTCAACACTCTTCAATCCAGCCACACAGCTGGTCTGATATTCCATAGGCTCTTACTTTGTTTATCAGGCGACAGTGCGGAACTGTATCGAACGCCTTCCGGAAGTCAAGAAAAATAGCATCTACCTGGGAGCCAGTATCTAATATTTTCTGGGTCTCATGAACAAATAAAGCGAGTTGGGTCTCACACGATCGCTGTTTCCGGAATCCATGTTGATTCCTACATAGTAGATTCTCGGTTTCGAAATACGACATGATACTCGAGCAAAAATTATGTTCTAAAATTCTACAACAGATCGACGTCAGAGATATAGGTCTATAGTTTTGCGCATCTGCTTGACGACCCTTCTTGAAGACTGGGACTACCTGTGCTCTTTTTCAATCATTTGGAACCTTCCGTTCCTCTAGAGACTTGCGGTACACGGCTGTTAGAAGGAGGGCAAGTTCTTTCGCGTACTCTGTGTAGAATCGAATTGGTATCCCGTCAGGTCCAGTGGACTTTCCTCTGTTCAGTGATTCCAGTTGCTTTTCTATTCCTTGGACACTTATTTCGATATCAGCCATTTTTTCGCTTGTGCGAGGATTTAGAGAAGGAACTGCAGTGCGGTCTTCCTCTGTGAAACAGCTTTGGAAAAAGGTGTTTAGTATTTCAACTTTAGCGTGTCATCCTCTGTTTCAGTGCCATCATCATCCCGGAGTGTCTGGATATGCTGTTTCGAGCCACTTACTGATTTAACGTAAGACCAGAATTTCCTAGGATTTTCTGTCAAGTCGGTACATAGAATTTTACTTTCGAATTCACTGAACGCTTCACGCATAGCCCTCCTTACGCTGGAGGTAATTTTCGGATAGTGCACTCAGTATAATGTCACTCGATGCTCTGTCCCTACCACCCGTCCTGAACATCTCAGTGTCCCAATCTATATCTGGTAAATTGAAATCTCCACCTAAGACTATAACATGCTGAGAAAATTTATGTGAAATGTATTCCAAATTTTCTCTCAGTTGTTCTGGCACTAATGCTGCTGAGTCGGGAGGTCGGTAAAAGGAGCCAATTATTAACCTAGCTCGGTTGTTGAGTGTAACCTCCACCCATAATAATTCACAGGAACTATCCACTTCTACTTCACTACAGGATAAACTACTACTAACAGCGACGAACACTCCACCACCGGTTGCATACAATCTATCCTTTCTAAACACCGTCTGTACCTTTGTAAAAATTTCGGCAGAATTTATCTCTGGCTTAAGCCAGCTTTCTGTACCTATAACGATTTCAGCTTCGGTGCTTTCTATCAGCACTTGAAGTTCCGGTACTTTACCAACGCAGCTTCGACAGTTTACAATTACAATACCGATTGCTGCTTGGTCCCCGCATGTCCTGACTTTGCCCCGCACACGTTGAGGCTGTTGCCCTTTCTGTACTTGCTCAAGGCCATCTAACCTAAAAAACCGCCCAGCCCACGCCACACAACCCTGCTACCCGTGTAGCCGCTTGCTGCGTGTATTGGACTCCTGACCTATCCAGCGGAACCCGAAACCCCACCACCCTATGGCGCAAGTCGAGGTATCTGCAGCCCACACGGTCGCAGAACCGTCTCAGCCTCTGATTCAGACCCTCCACTCGGCTCTGTACCAAAGGTCCGCAGTCAGTCTTGTCGATGATGCTGCAGATGGTGAGCTCTGCTTTCATCCCGCTAGCGAGACTGGCAGTCTTCACCAAATCAGATAGCCGCTGGAAGCCAGAGAGGATTTCCTCCGATCCATAGCGACACACATCATTGGTGCCGACATGAGCGACCACCTGCAGATGGGTGCACCCTTTCCACATCTGGAATGACTCCCCCCGGTATGCACACGGAGTGCACATTGGTTTTCTTCCCCTCTCTTGCTGCCATATCCCTAAGGGGCCCCATTACGCGCCTGACGTTGGAGCTCCCAACTACCAGTAAACCCACCCTCTGCGACCGCCCGGTTCTTGCAGACTGAGGGGCAACCTCTGGAACAGGACAAGCAGCCATGTCAGGTCGAAGATCAGTATCAGCCTGAGACAGAGCCTGAAACCGGTTCGTCAGACAAACTGGAGAGGCCTTCCGTTCAGCCCTCTGGAATGTCTTTCGCCCCCTGCCACACCTTGAGACGACCTGCCGCTCTACCACAGGTGAGGGATCAGCCTCAATGCGGGCAGTATCCCGGGCAACCACAGTCGTAGTCCGATCGGGGGATATGTGGGACGAGCTGGCCGTCCCCGATAAACCCCCATCCAGACGCCCACAGTGATGCCCATTGGCAAGAGCCTCAAGCTGTGTGACCGAAGCCAACACTGCCTGAAGCTGGGAGCGAAGGGATGTCAACTCAGCCTGCATCCGAACACAGCAGTTGCAGTCCCTATCCATGCTAAAAACTGTTGTGCAAAGAACGTCTGAACTAATCTGAGCGCAAACAAATCGACTCAAAATTTAAACGGTTATTAAAAAACAAGATTGCCTAGTAAATGCAGTAATGCTGCTACTTGCGCACTGCTGACACACTGCTCGGCGGCAGAAGGAGGCTACGCGATTTTACACTATTCAGGTACTAAAACGCGATGCTACAACTCTCAAATACTATAATACGCCCGAAATTTATGAATTAAACAATGCAAGTACCAAAAACACGCAAAGAAGTTAAGAACTAAACTATGTAACAAATGAGTGAGCTAGGAGTATACGACTTGCTGCTGCAGCTGCTTATCCAACGGCGGCAGGGAGCACACTGACTGTGATGATGATGATGATGATGAAGACGATACAACAACACCCAGTCATCTCGAGGCAGGTGAAAATCGCTGACCCCGCCGGGAATCGAACCCGGAACCCCATGCTCGAGAAGCGAGAACGCTACCGCGAGACCACGAGCCGCGGACTGTATGGTGAAAATTATGGTGATTATCGTGTATGACTGTTGGTGTTATCGTAACGCATAACGTTCCTCCATGGCAGACGGTCAATGCACAGTATTACTGTTCGTTTTTGGAGCATCACCTGCGACCAGCTTTGCGAAAGAAGCGGCTACACTTTCTGCGCAACCCACCCATCATTTTGCACGACAATGGGCGGGGGCAGTTTGCGAAGTACTGTACCATCCACCTTACTCCCCGGACTTACGTCATTGTCACTTTCAGAACTGTTCCAGAGATTCGACAGGCAGTATACTGCTCCATTCGCACCATCAACAGAACAGGCTCTGCTAACGGTATACTACGCCTTCACATTGCTGCCAACGGGTTCTAGACAACCCTGGTAACTACTCTGAAGGACAGTAACAGGTGCAAACATGTAACTTTTGTATCGGTTGTGAATAAATAGTTGCCACTATTCAAGTTCCAACCCTCGTACACACAAATCATTACACCTTCAGAACAATTGGATGATTTATTTAAAGGGCTTCATGAACTGAGCGAGTTAATAGCGCGTTGGTCCACCCCTAGCCTTTATGTAAGCAGTCATTCAGCTTAACATTCGCTGACAGGGTAGTTGGACGCCCTGAGGGATATCGTGCTAAAATCTGTCCTGTTGGTTCGTTAGATGGTCACAATCCAGAGCTGCTTGGAAGGCCCTGTCCATAATGCTCGCCGGCCGCTGTGTTCGAGCGGTTCTAGGCACTTCAGTCCGGAACCGCGCTGCTGTTACGGCCGCAGGTTCAAATCGTGCCTCCGGCATGTATGTGTGTGGTGTCCTTAGGTTAGTGAGGCTTAAGTAGTTGTAAGCCTCAGATGTTAAGTCCCATAGTGCTTAGAGCCATATTGAACCATAATGCTCCAAACAGTTAAGAGATCCGGCGATCTTGCTGGCCAAAGTAGGGTTTGCCAAGCACGAAGGCAATCAGCAGAAACTCTCGCCATGTGTGGGCGAGCACTATCTAGCAGAAATGCAAGCCAGGATGGTCACCTGTGAAGGACAACATAACGGGGCGTAGAATATTGTCGACATATCGCTGTGCTGTAAGGGTGACCTCGATGACAACCAGAGGTGTCCTGCAGTGAAGTGACACCCCAGACCAGGTCGTTGGGCCGTATGGTGGACGACAGTCAAGCTGGTATCCGACCACAGTCCAGGGCGTCCACAGACACTTCTTCCCCTGTCATCAGGGCTCAGTTCGGAGCTGTACTCGTCACTGAAGGCAGTTGTATTCCATTGAACGAGATTCCAGGGTGAAGACGTGTCTAGAGACGCCCCAGACTGTCGTAGTAGACCAACCTGCCTGCAGCCCGGCATAGGGCCCTACAACCTGGAGGGATGTTGTGGGGTGCCATTTCTTTTCATAGCAGCACCCCACTGGTTGTCACCATAATTTTCACCATACAGTCCGCGGCTCGTGGTCTCGCGGTAGCGTTCTCGCTTCTCGAGCATGGGGTCCCGGTGTTCGATTCCCGGCGGGGTTAGCGATTTTCACCTGCCTCGAGATGACTGGGTGTTGTTGTGTCGTCTTCATCATCATCATCATTCATCCCCATTATGGTCGGACGAAGACGATGGAAAACCACCTCCACTACGTACGGTACGTCGGCGATATTGTACGCCCCGTTCTGTTGCCCTTCACAGCAAGCTATCATGGACTTACGTTCCAGTAAGATAAAGCCCGACCGTACACAATGAGAATTTCCACTAGTTGTCTTCGTGCTTGCGAACAAGGTTGCCGGATGTCTCCCCAACTGCTAACATGTGAAACATTGTGGGCAATACCGTTGGGCTATCTACGGATTACGAGGATCTAACACGCCAGTCGGACTGAAGTTGGCATTATATCCCTCAGGAGGACATGCAACAATTCTATCGGTCAATGTCAAGCCGAATAACTACTTGCGTAGGAGTCAGACGTGGACCAACGCGTTACTGACTTGCTCGGTTTCTGAAGCTCTCTTGAATGAATCATTCAATTTTTCTGAGAGTGTGATCATTTGTGAATCGTGGCGGCTGGCGCTTGGGCGTTCGACTTGCATAGCTGATATCGATATTCGTCTGTCCTGCTGTCTCTGACTGCTCCCTCGGCGGCCTTTCCGGGTGTACGTGTGACGAATGAGTCTCCGGTCGGCGTTCAACGAGCCAACTTGTGTTGAAAACAAGACCGCGTCCCTAACCGTGGTGCATAGGCCTCACCGCGCTCGCCGCCCTTGTCTTTTGGCGCACGCCGGATGTACGGCGCCGATCACTGGGCGTCTTGACGTGCAAAATTGTGGTGGATTCGTCGACTCACGCTGAACGGCTCCCAACCTCGTAATTTCCAAGCTCCAAGTTACATATGACTTTTATTCTGTGTTTAACTAAGAAGATTGTTGAAACTTATTGTGGCACGGGTAGCTGCCGGAGATGATTCTGAACTAGGTTCCACAGTGGCTATTTTAAGGAGGCTGATGTTCCTCATTCTGTTTTTCATTATCCATGGAGTGTATCTTTTAAGCAGTTTTCATGCAAATTTAAACTTGTTTTAGGACATATTGTCCGTTTTGGGACGGCTGCGGTTGTGTACGTGCCCGGTAGCCGTAGAGTTAATGGTGTAATCATTTGTCACGGAGGCATTTAGTATGTTTATTTAGTGTTGAAAGTGCCTTAAGGCAACTGGAAGTGATCTCTAAGTTTCCTGCCAATTTACAGGGAGACAGATAAAGTTTCAGTATTGCTCCTTAAGAGTTTGGGGGCGTGCTTATTATATATTCCAGTGTGGCTGTGATTTGACCTTGTTTTCATTGCAATCTATTTGTGCTGCAGGCCATTTGTTAAGCCTGCACGTTCCCTGGCGTCGACGCGGTTACGGATTCTTGTCAGGACCGTTCATTGTGGGGCCGGTCGGATTATGTATAGATATATACCGCCTGCTATGTGACCCTGTGCACAGGCCGTGGGGAGTGGACGCTCGTACTGCCTGCCAGCCGTAGCGTTATTGCTTCCAAACACTGCTGTGGGCCTTAACGCTGTTCTCTAAGGCTAGGCGTATAGCACGTGTGACGTGACACTAGACTACAGCGCGACACGCACGTGCTGCACGGGTCGCGCGGGTGCAGCGCATATTGTGACGCGTACACCATACTTCGCACGCGCCGACTGGCGACGCTCTGCGCTGACTGAACCGAAGCGCGAGCAACCTCTTATCTTTCTCAAACGATTTTACAGAAACTATTCTATGAAAATATATGATTTTTGTCTTGCTTGTAGCGTTATATGTCAGCTTCGTGGCGAAGTGCCCATCACCTCGCTAATGACCATTCTTATTGTGATGTACGCATTTTAGTGAGACACTACGCAAAACTCAAAAAGTTTGCAACGAAAATTAGGGGTCGCTATGATTTTGCGTTTGGGGCGTATTAGACCATACGTTGCTGCGTATGAAATTCAGCTAACATGCTGAATTTTTGTTTAGACTTGGGAGGAGATCTCTATCTGCCTCCGATCTCGAGAAAATGGATCCCATGTAGCGCGCTCACTTCCGATCGCACGCCCGCGAGAATGAAATACTCGCAACATCTCTCGTATCTCCTAAACCGCTCGAGACATCGAAACGAAAGTTTGGCGAATGACAGCACACAAGGAGGAGTGTGTTTTGCCAATTATTAAACACACGGAACTTTCTTATCTATGGCGATATATCACTACTTCTTTTTTATTTATTTCACTCCAGTGAGTGTAATTTTTTAAGAGTTATCGACAGCTAGCGAAACAAGAGCTTCCTAGTATGAAAATAAACATGATATTTCTTCTTTTATGCCGGCCGCGGTGGTCTCGCGGTTCTAGGTGCGCAGTCCGGAACCGTGCGACTGCTACGGTCGCAGGTTCGAGTCCTGCCTCGGGCATGGATGTATGTGATGTCCTTAGGTTAGTTAGGTTTAAGTAGTTCTAACTTCTAGGGGACTGATGACCACAGCTGTTAAGTCCCATAGTGCTCAGAGCCATTTCTTCTTTTATGTTACTGCAAACCGATACTACGAGGTTTTTCGTAAGCTATTGAGTTCTGTGATTGCCAATTACTTGTTTAATGGGGCCCTCCGTTTCGGAATTCTGTCTGAATAGCTGATGTGAGATGAGTTTGGCAAATTACATTGTGACAAAGGAAGTACAATTAAACCAGTCACCAAGAGAAATGTGGCCTTTACTCATAAATGGTGATGCTTCTTCGAATGAGAAAAGGTTAACAACTCACACAAAAACAGATTGGCAATTCTGTTGGAATTTTGGTGGAATCCCCGTAACCCATCGTATTTTTAACACTGAGCGACTGGAATGGAAACTTACCAAAGGATTTTATTCCTTCTCTTGATCTGAGCAGTATTAAAATAATGACGAGCATTCCTTCCGGCGGAATGATAGGCACATGCCAGATACTGTTTACTCACCTAGGGCTTGCCAAACTGACAATGCGTGATCGCGAATAAAATAGTTGTTATTGAGAAAAGTAAACAATTGATCTGTCGCACAACACAATGGTGAGTGTATTGTCAGCAGCGAAGGATAATGCGCGCGACGGGAATGCACATGTGTGCCTTGTGAGATGGAGTTCGAAAACATTGTCATGAAAGTAGATCTGCCTTTGTCAGCAGCACATTTCAACAAATTAAATATATCTAATCATAACACTCTTTTAGGATATTCCTACTTTCGTAATAATACCGACCATTTTCTTCATTTGTGTAGCCTGTTGTATAATTAGTTTATTAATGCTGATAATGTCCATGCAACAATTGAAATGCTTTTCATCATACGGCGAACCAATTAAAACATTGTTATTTGTGACTGCTTTTCGACTGTTTCTAGCTTGCAGTGGAAATATGTTGTTCACATGCATGTAGTACAGTGTGTTGTATTACATTATTACATCCATATCAGAGTAATCACAGTGAAACTTCTATACTTCAGATCTTGGACGCTTTTTACCAGATGCACAGAGGGATCACACCTGTGGAGATTATCCATTTCTAAATTTTTGTAACAGATCGTACAGATACGCTAGCTTACTAGGCAGCGAGAAGATAACCTTGCTTTACTTTCCTGCCTTGATTCCTAATCACATGATTTTATAATGTTCCTTGCTTCCTTATTCACTACCCTCTGTCCCTTCTTGCGATCTGAAAACATCGCGGAGGCATATGGTGCAATTCCAGTGACCAATGGCTCATCAGTTACTGAAGTATACATTTTTCTTGACAGAAGAAAAGCAAAACAAAACTATGCACATATAAGTAACAGAAAAGTATAACGTGCTAACGAAGAAAGCTGGAGCGTTTAAATGGCGAAAAACGAAATACTACCCAAAGGCAATAAAATTCAGTACACAGTAAGGCAAAATTTATCGTATGGGCAATATTACCACTGCTCATATGCGCCGTTCCGATGTGAACATATGGCCGTGCTACTTTTCCGCTCCCCGCCTCAAATTTCCCACGGTGCTAGCGAGGCAAGCGCGACGCGCGGCGCGAGAAACTGTGCCTCAACCACAACGTCGCGCGACCTGTCGCAGGCGCGTGTCGCGTCCCAGTCGCGTCCCAGTCGCGTCGCGTCGCAATTTGCGCGGTCCCATCTGAACCTGTGATGTTACAAAAACGCGCGCTGCGCTGCGTCGCGCCACACGCGCTATACGCGTCTCAATTTGCGCCTAGCCTAAAGCTAAGTGCAATTTCGGAATCATTCTGAGTCATTATGTCCGTTAGTTAAGTGAGGCCACCGAGTTAATATTGGCGTTTCTCTAAGTCATTTTGTTGGTTGAGTTATTCCTAGGCCCTCTTATTTAACACTTACGTTAATCATCTGTGTATCTTTAATGAACGTGCAACTTATTATTTCCGTGTGCAAGTTTTACGACCTTGGTTGTCCCGCTTTGCATTTTTAGTATAAGCATGTTTCACTGTGGACCTGTATATGGGCAGTTCAGTCTCATTAAGCTTTAAGATCTCTTTGTTCTTTATTAAGTTGTGGTATTGTGTGGCTGTGTAACTTTGGTTAGAAGTGTATAGTGTTATTAGTCCCTTGAGACATCGCTAAACAAGAACGATTGTTTGTGATTAATTATTCACCGTGCCTACTTTCAGGGATTTTGGTTGCGGACTCAAAATAATATGATTCTTATTCGTGTTTATGTAATTCGATCAAAGTGAAGATTTATGTATTGCCTCAGTAAGAGGACAAACGTTCGAACTGAAGTATACAATAAAGTCCGCTTTGAGTCAAATTAAAATTGTAAACCAAACACAACCTTGTCCATCACCAGTGATCCCGGGCTTCCTATTTCCTTTAAACGACTGTGGTGAGATTGTAATTTCGATTTTCTACAGAGTTGGGTAGTACCACGGTTCAATTTGTTTGTCTATGTATGTACTCGTACCACACATCTTTCGACTTCCGTTTCATTTGGATAATTCTTTCGTGGTGCGTCAGTTTCTTTTTGTCTAAGAGCGTATTATAAAGCACCCCGTATAAGGATCAAATTTCAATACAACGCATACCATAGCCATGTGAATGCTGGAATATTGATTTGGTAGCATTCGGTCAAGGTGTTGATGTAACACTTCTGTCAGCCTGTTACAAACTGTAGAGCGTCCTCGCGTTACATAATGAAGGTATGCTATTGTTTCAAATAAAAGTCGATATACACTGGTGGCGAAAACTTCGAAGCGCACATGAGTGCTGCGGTCGATCGCCTATGTTATTACCCTCCGTCTTGACTCGCTAAGCCGTGACGTTCCGCTAGCTGCCCTGCGGCTGTCGTAAGAGGGCAATCGATATGAAACGCGAGGAACTCCCAAGACAAACTTTGTCGCGGCCCCCGAGATATCGACACGGACACATTTGGACGCCGGTGAATACCGTTGACCCTATGACGGCATTGCGAACATAGAAGCCTCCGAGTAAACGATCACAAGCTATAGCCGCACGCACGACGCAAATTAGCAAAAGACGGCGCTGATCCCCGCATGGTACTCAAAACAGGTCAGAAAGCAGAAACAACGAAAAAAACCATAAACGAATCTATGGTGCGAAAATTGGCAATTCTCCCTAAATAATGAAAAGTGCGAGGTCATCAACATGAGCGCTAAAAGGAATCCGTAAAATTACGATTACACGATGTTGTTGTTGTTGCGGTCTGCAGTCCTGAAACTGGTTTGATGCAGCTCTCCATGCTATTCTATCCTTTGCAAGGATCTTCAGCTCCCAGTACTTACTGGAACCTACATCCTGAATCTGCTTAGTGTATTCATCTCTTGGTCTCCCTCTACGATTTTTACCCTCCACGCTGCCCTCCAATGCTAAATTTGTGATCCCTTGATGCCTCAGAACATGTCCTACCAACCGATCCCTTCTTCTTGTCAAGTTGTGCCAAAAAACTCCTATTCTCCCCAATTCTATTCAATACCTCCTCATTAGCTATGTGGTCTGCCCATCTAATCTTCAGCATTCTTCTGTAACACCCATTTCGAAAGCCTCTATTCTCTTCTTGTCCAAACTATTTATCGTCCACGTTTCACTTCGATACATGGCTACACTCCATACAAATACATTCAGAAACTACTGCCTGACACGTAAATCTATACTCGATGTTCACAAATCTCTCTTCTTCAGAACCCCTTTCGTTGCCATTGCCAGTCTACATTTTATATCCTCTCTATTTCGACCATCATCAGTTATTTTGCTCCCCAAATAGCAAAACTCCTTTACTACTTTAAGTGTCTCATTTCCTAATCTAATTCCCTCAGCATCACCCGACTTGATTAGACTACATTCCATAATCCTTGTTTTACTTTTGTTGATGTTCATCTTATATCCTCCTTTCAAGACACTGTCCATTCCGTCAACTGCTCTTCCAAGTCTTTTGCGGTCTCTGACAGTATTACAATGTCATCGGTGAACCTCAAAGTTGTTATTTCTTCTCCATGGATTTTAACACCTACTACGAATTATTCTTTTGTTTCCTTTACTGCTAACTCAATATACAGATTGAATAACATCTGGGTGAGGCTATAACCCTGTCTCACTCTCTTCCAAACCACTGCTTCCCTTTCATGCCCCTCCACTCTTATAACTGCAATCTGGTTTCTGTACAAATTGTAAATAGCCTTTCGCTCCCTATATTTTACCCCTGCCACCTTCAGAAGTTGAAAGAGAGTATTCCAGTCAATATTGTCAAAAGCTTTCTCCAAGTCTACAAACGCTAGAAACGTAGGTTTTCCTTTCCTTAATCTTTCTTCTAAGGTAAGTCGTAAGGTGAGTATTGCCTCACGTGTTGTAACATTTCTACGGAATCCAAACTGATCTCGGCTTCTACCAGTTTTTCCATTCGTCTGTAAGGAATTCGCGTTAGTATTTTGTAGCTGTGACTTATTAAATTACACTTATTAAATTACACGACAGATCAAACAAATCTAAAGGCCGTAAGCTCAACTAAATATCTAGGAGTTAGAATTACGAACAGCTTGAATTGGAAATAACTCATAGAAAATGTTTTGTGGAAGGCGGAACACAGACTGAGTTTTATCGGCAGGATGCTCAGAAGATGCAACAGGTCTGCCAAAGAGACCGCCTAACTGCGCCTGTCCGTCCTCTTTTGGAGTATTGCTGCGGGGTCTGGGATCCTTAGCAGATAGGATTAACGGCGTAGATCGGGAAAATAAAAAAAACGCACGTTTTATATTATCGCAAAATAAGGGAGAACGTGTCACTGACATGATACAGGATTTTGGCTGGAAATCATTAAAACAAAGGCGCTTTTCGTGACAGCGGAATCTTCTCACGATATTTCAATCACCAACTTTCTACTCCGAATGCGAAAATATATTGTTGACGCCAACCCACGTAGGGAGAAAAGATAATAAAATAAAGGAAATCAGAGCTCGCACAAAAAGATATAGGTGTTTGTTTTTGCGCACGCAGTACGAGACTGGAATTGTGGAGAATTAGTGCGAAGGAGGTTCGATGAACTCTCTCCCAGGCACTTATGAGAGATCTGCAGAGTAGCTATGTACATACAGATGCAGATTACATTTGTAATACGAGGGAGTGTTGGTAAATACTTTTCCTATTAAAGAAATGGCGTTATGGGTCTGAAAAAATTTATGTACTCAACATATTACCTCTTGAGCCCAACACAGTTGTAACGTCTTTGTTCCAGCTTCCTTAAGCCATCTACAAAAATGCTTTTGTTCTGGAAACCATTATTCCGCAATCTTTCTGGATTCCGAAGTTTTCATAAATTTTCTTCCCTTGAGATTTGGAAACAACTAACAATCTAAGGCGGCCAAGTCAGAAGAACAGGGGTGAGGTGTGAGGGTTTCAAAGTGTATCGTCGACGACTGGAAACTATCTGTTGCTTCAGTTTGTTGAGAGGTTTAACACAGTACTTTGCCTTGATGGTTTTACCATGTTGAAGGTACTCAATAAGCAAATGTTTTCTCAAAAGACGAATGCGGCAGCTTTTATGCTAATCTTTGTTTTTAACTTCCTTGAACGTGGAGAACCATTGCATCTCCATTCTTCCGACTGTCCTTTGCTCTCTGGATTCTAATTTTACGTCCATGTTCCACCCACGGTCACGAGACGACCCTAAAAATCCCTTAAGATCCTGGTGAAAATGGACCAAAACGGACTGTGAGGCAACTAGTCGCTGAAGCTTTTGATCTGCATTGAGATATTTGGGAACCTATTTCACTGATAACTTCCTCGTATCCAGAATTTCATAAATAATATGACCGACGCGTTCTCTAGATATGCTCAGAGTGTCTTTTACTTATTTATATGTTATCCTCCGATCAGCCAGCTTCGTGGAATGAACAGCATCCATGGTCTCCGGAAACGTGACTTGAGTTAATCTTCTAGGAGATCTTTTCATCTTCAGTGCTGAAATGCTCTGTTTTAAATGCAGCAAATCAGCTCTTGATAGTGGAATAGAAAGGGCAGTTAATAACCCACTGTACTAGACATACACTGTTCAAAAGAGTTACGGACACACGTGTATCAACGTTCGGTATGTTGTACCTATTATGGTACAGGCGGTACCTGTGATCTTATTGGACGGCTTGTGATCTTTGCTCCCAATGGAGGCAACATCTAAAATCATTCGCCATATACTGGATGTGTTATACACTATGTGATCAAAAGTATCCGGACATCTGGCTGAAAATTACTTACAATTTCGTGGCGCCCTCCATCGGTAATGCTGGAATTCAGTATGGTGTTGGCCCACCCTTAGCCTTGATGACAGCTTCCACTCTCGCAGGCATACGTTCAATCAGGTACTGGGAAGGTTTCTTGGGGAAAGGCAGCCCATTCTTCACTGATTGCTGCACTGAGGAGGTATCGATGTCGGTCGGTGAGGCCTGGCACGAAGTCGGCGCTCCAAAACATCCCAAAGGTGTTCTATAGGAATCAGGTCAGGACTCTGTGCAGGTAAGTCCATTACAGGGATATTATTGTCATGTAACCACTCCACCAGAGGCCGTGCATTATGAACAGGTGCACGATGGTGTTGAAAGATTCAATCGCCATCCCCGAATTGCTCATCAACAGTGGGTAGCAAGAAGGTGCTTAAAGCATCAATGTAGGCCAGCGCTGTGATAGTGCCACGCCAAACAACAAAGGGGCAAGCCCCTTCCATGAAGAACACGACCACACCATTACACTACCGCCTCCTAATTTTACCGTTGGCACTACACACTCTGGCAGATGACGTTCACCGGGCATTCGCCATACCCACACCCTGCCATCGGTTCGCCACATTCTGTACCGTGATTCGTCAATCCACACAATGTTTTTCCACTGTTCAATGGTCCAATGTTTACGCTCCTTACACCAACCGTGGCGTCGTTTGGCATTTACCGGCGTAATGTGTGGCTTATGAGCAACCGCTCGACCACGAAATCCAAGTTTTCTTACTTCCCACTTAATTGTCATACTACTTGCAGTGGATCCTGATGCATTATAGAATTCCTGTGTGATGTTCTTTTTATCCAAGGATCCATGTCTCGCTTGCGTAGCACACTATTGATTTGATAATGGTCTGATGTATTCTTATTTCTGCCTCTCTGGAAAGTAACTAGGATCTTATGATGTTATGTATAGCTCCTAAAGATCTTCCCCTGGCTTGAATTCTCGTTACGATCTCTTGCTCTATAAGGTTTTATAGGTTGGTGTCGGCACAGAGGTACATGGATGTATCTGTCTCCTAGGTTCCTGATTGTTAGGCGGTTTAGTCCTAACTGAAGTCTTCTTTCTATTACCGTGAACTTTGTTTTACTTTCATTTATACTTAGGCCTATACCTATTTTCTTAGTACTTTATATGAGTACTGATCCCATTTTCTTCAGGTCTTCTGTGCTGTTTCATATCTCCACAATATCATCCGCCAAAGCCAGAACATTTATCTTTTTCCACATTTTGTGTTACTCTCCTCAGAGTGTTGTTAAGTGCCACGTTGGACAGGTTTGGTAATATAGCACCTCCCTGCCTCAGGCCTGATTTTACCTCAAATGCTTCTGAGAACTCCCCCTGTACTTTCACTCTATACTTTGACTCCATCACATACATTTTAGTTAGCTTTATCAGCATGTCCGGTATCACACACTCATCCACTATTCTCCACATCTCCTCCCTCACTATGCTGTCATATGCTCTGTTAAAGTCTATAAACATACAGACACGTTCCAATGATTAGACTAAACGATTATTTTTCATACTCTTAAGTTTTCTGCTTTAAATAGGAGAGAAAAGTGTAATAATTGATTTGTTTTAATGGTTTGGTTGATGCCACGAAATTTCCCTTCCAAGCAACTCACAGATAACTGAATTTTTCACAGTTGGCAGCATTTGTCATTTTCCCTCCAAATTGTGTTGGTGTTAGTTGTCTGTGTACATGCTTTGAAACTGTGTTTACAGTAATGGTTTATATTTCTGTGGCGTACTTCAGCTTGTTATTTATTCTATCAACTTCTTGCTACGTTAACAACATATTTTATATCTTATGAACTTGGATGAGCCATCATCTGGAAGGTTTGGGTGTTGAAGTTTCACCTGTGACGGTGAGGTACAGGCTATTTGAATGTGAAAAAAAATCACATCTCCCATGAAAACGTAAAGATTGCAGTGGGCTAAACAACGCCAGTGGACAAGTGAGGACTAGGCTAAGGTATGTGCAATGATATGATAAATTAAGTGGGTCTGATCTCTAAAGTTAGGAGTTTTGGCATGAAATTGTGATTTGGGTTTGTTACTGGGATTTTGGGACTGCTGAGGTCTCCTTATGCTGCTATTCCCAACTTTTCTAACTTGCAATTTTGTACTTATGCTTCAGGTATGATTTAGTAATGAATCTGTATTCAATGTGATGAAAGAAAGCAGCCAGTATGTTCGTCGCAGACCTGGAGAACAGTTCAAAACTGTGTGCAGCAATAGGTGAAGCATCCAACTTCCGTTATGGTCTGGAGTGTGATGTCCGTGGAAGGTCCTGGCAGATTACACATTGTTGAAGGAACAATGAGGCAAGAACAATGTAAGGAAATCGTTGAAAAGGAACTTTTCCCGGAAATAAATGAGTGATTTCCTAATAAAGATGTCATTTTTACGCATGACGGGCACTTTGCCAGAGAGCCAAACGTGTTTCCAAGTACTTTGAAGGAAAGCAACTGAAAGTGCTGCCCTGGCCAGGGAATAGCCCAGATATGGACGCAACTGAATATTTATGGGCTGTTGTGAAACAGAGGATAAGAAAATTTACAATAACCACCAAACAAGACTAGAGGAAATCTGATATCATGACAATGATATTAAAAAGTCATGTGAAAAGTTAATAAAAACTATGCCAAACAGGATAAAAATGTTGATTAAGAACAAAGGCATGCATACAAAGTATTGAATGAACAAATATAATCTGTATGTGGATGTAAATGTGTAATAATTGCAAAGTTTTGAAAAAAAAGAACGTATTTAGTCTAATAATTTGAACACGTCTGTACAGAAGGTATCCTGATTGTGCTCTCAGTTCTTATATAGTATTTGTCTAACATTTGAATATCCAGGCACAACGTCGAAAAGCAATATGAAATAGAATGAACATGTAAGGACTGCTGCAGTAGGAAGATGAAGGGTCGACTTTGGTTTATTGGGAGAACTTCAGGAAACCGTGTTTCATCTGCAAAGAGAGACTGCATATGGGAAACCAGTGCGGCCTATTGGTGAGTACTGTTCGAGTGGTTGGGATCCCCACTCGCTCGGGTAAAAGGAAGACATCTAAGCAATTCAAAGCGAGCAGCTAGGTTTGTTACCGGCTATAGAGATGCTTCGTAAACTCAAATGGGATTCCTTGGAGAGAAGACGGCATTATTTTCGTGAGGCGCTGTTGAGAAAACTTAGAGAACCAGCATTTGAGGCTGACTGCAAAACGATTCTTCCGCTGCCAACGTACATTTGCATAGGGACCATGACAGTAAGATGCGAGAAATTAGAGGTCGGGCGCAGCCTTCTACACAGCCGTTTCTCCCTCACTCTGTTTCGAAACAGAGCAGGAAACGAAATGACTAGTATTGATACACGCCATTCACCATACCGTGGCTTGCGAAGTATGTGTGTAGATTTAGATAGTGCACAAGATACAGTCACGCATACTGCTTCTTTGGGCTATCAAATTCTGCTTCACCTCTCCATATTCTTCTTGTACGAGGGTACTCTCAAAAGTTCTTGATCTCAACATGAAGACAGCAGCAAGAGTTTGGAAATTTGTTTGCGCATGCTTAGCAAGGCGCCCACCAAAATTTCAGCCTGTAATACGGAAAATACAGATAAAATACCTTCAGCACGATCCAAAATTTTTCGCCGTTTAATACCCGTTGATAACGTAAACTGTACTTGTGATTCTGAATCTGTAAGTCTTTTACAGAAAGTATATTTATACCTAACGGATGTAATAGTGTATTTATTTCTGACGGTATATAATTGATTGTAATTATAATGCAAATTTCTGGGTAACAGCCAAGGGAACTTTATTTAAATGTATCAATAGCAACGACGAAATAGCAGTAGCTGTGCCGTTGTTCATCTTTGCGTATGGAGAGTGTGTGTCGCGCTGCGAGCAGAGAGAAAGCAGAGCTGCTGGGTCATGAAAGAGAGCCTGTTTGTTGGCCGTTCCCCCAAGCGCGGTGTACAGCTATGATCGGACCAGTGTAGGCGCACCTGACCGTGCTGCCGAAGCCGTGAAATAGTGGTTATGAGTTCCCAATAGCTCAGCTATAGTAAGTGCGGTGTAAGTTGGCCGAGAGTCCCCAAGGACTGATCGTTAAAAGTCTGAACATTTCGTGTCGACTGTTCTCTCGTTTGGTTTGTTACTATCCTCACCGACCCCAAAGTTGTACACTTTAATTGTCTCTTGAACTGTTCTTGTGTCTGTGGGAATGGATGATTAACTCATTCATAACGCGTGTCCTGGAAGTAAAGAGGGATTTGAATTTTGCACCATTTTGTCATATTACGGTTGGTAGTAATTGTTTTTTTCATGTTTGTTATCTGCCAGCCTATTGATGTCTATTTTCGTCACGGAGAAGATGACAACTGAGCAACGTATCCAACTGATAGAAAGTTATTACAAAAACAGAGGAAGTCCCACGGCAACTGTTCGCGAATTGCGTGTAACGCTCGGACGTAATGCTGCTCCAATCGAATCATCAGTTCAGAAGTTGATTCGCAAGTTTCAAACCACGGTTTCTGTTTCGAACTGCCGCGTGGGATTAGCCGAGCGGTCTAGGGCACTGCAGTCATGGACTGTGTGGCTGGTCCCGGCGGAGGTTCGAGTCCTCCCTTGGGCATGGGTGTGTGTGTGTTTGTCCTTAGGATAATTTAGGTTAAGTAATGTGTAAGCTTAGGGACTGATGACCTTAGCAGTTAAGTCCCATAAGATTTCACACACATTCGAACATTTGATTTGTTTCGAACTTTAAGAAAACAGGACGACCGCATTCTGTCCGAACACAAGGAAACATTGCTGTCGTGCTTGACAATGTGACCGTAAGCCCCAGACGAGCTCAACAACTGAATTTATCGCCGAGTTTATTGCATGATATCCTTTAAAAAGATCTTAAAATGGATGCATACAAGATTCAACTTAGGTTTGGGAATTTGTGGTAAGTTCCTATGGGACTGGGACCAAACTGCTGAGGTCATCGGTCCCTAGGCTTACACACTACTTAATCTAACAAACTTAATCTAAGGACAACACACACACACACACACACACACACACACACACACACACACACACCCTAAACCGTACAGCTACTCCACACGGTAATTCAACTTGAAGCCTGCAGATAATGGAAAGAGACATCGATTTACTCAGTGGATCTTGGCTCGATAAGCGGAGAACGAGAACTTCAACTTTTCTCAGATGAGGTGCACTTCAGTGGGTTCGTCAATAAGCAGATCTGCAGGAGTTGGGGCAATGAAAATTCGCGAGTGACTGTGGAAGATGAGACGCACCCACAACGCACGTGGTTTCTGGGCAAGAGGACTGATCGACATTTATGTTTTTCGAAAATGATGAGCGAGCTGCCGTCACTGTCAACGGCGACCGATACCGAAACGTGCTTTCTGATTACTTCTCTCTTATTGACGAAAATGCCGATTTTTGGGTTCAGCAAGGTAGTGCGACATGTCACACATCACGTGAAACGATTGCTCTGCTGAGTAAAATTCCCGTCAAAAATTTATCTCTTTGCGTGGCAACCAGGAATGGCCTGCCAGATCATGTGATCTTACGTCTTGTGACTTTTTTGTCGGAATTTGTGAAATCAGAACTCTGCATGAACAAACCACAAACAGTCTACCAATTGAAAGGTGAAATTAAGAATTTTTAATGGCATCCCACCAGATGTTCGTGAACGCGTCATCGAGAACTTCAGGGAAGCCATTGCTCGTTGCGACGCTGTCTTGGCTGGTCATTTGGAGTATGTAATTTTTCATACAAAATGGGAGAAGTCGCGCGGAGTGGCCGCGCGGTTAGAGGCGTCGTGTCACGGATTGCGCAGTCCCTCCCACCGGAGGTTCGAGACCTCCTTGGGCATGGGTGTGGGTGTTGTTCTTAGCATAAGTTAGTTTAAGTAGTGTGTAAGTCTAGGGACCGATGACATTAGCGGTTTGGTCCTTTAAGAATTCACACACATTTGAACAATGGGAGAAATTACTTAATGTGTTTTAAAAAAAAAAAAGACATTACTTCTTCAATAAAATTTTTATGTTCTATTGCACTTTAATAATCGTCCATACTTCCTGGGCACCCAATCATAGCAATTGTATTTACATTCAAATCCCTAATGCAACATGAGATATAGTAATTTTTGTTCTTTTTGTCATTGCATTGTATTACTATATTTCATACCCCTCTATCGCTCACGCCTTTGTCCCGCAGGTTTCGCAGGGTCGACGTGGTTACAATCGGATTTGGCAAGGTTAGTTTGAAGGGGTGGCCGGACGCCATTCCTGCCCCATCCCTTCCCTCCCCCCCCCCCCCCCACCCCAGATGGAATCCTTATACTCTAGCTATCTGCGTCTAATGTAAATCATGATGTAGTGCGAATGTGTTTCAAATGTCTGCGAATAGTGTAAGTGAGGTGGGACGTGGGGACCCCAGTATTCACCTACTGGGATGTGGAAAACCGCCTAAAAACCACATTAAGGCTGGCCAGCACGCCGGACATCGTCGTTAATCCGTTGGGTGTTAAAATGTATACCCAAAGAAGATCATCGGTACTAGTCGCAGGCGCCCAGAATTTATTAGTACCAGTACTGGAAAACAAAACTAAAACATTCCCACTCTCACATCCACTAACCCCCCAGTGGCAACGCTACTTACCTCTCAGCCCCGGAGTTAAGTGGCCAACTTTATTAGCTCACGGCCGAATTCACTATCATCATTTAAAATTAAGGGCAGATGTAGGGCAAAACTGAGAAACAATGTGGTTTTTTACTTTGTAATTTATTAGATTGATTCTTAAAGAATTAAGTTTTGTAATCGAATTCTGGTTAGAAATATGTTTTAAACGTGTTTGGGTGTCTGTCTGTCACGCCACCTCTTTCTATGCTGCGATCCACACCTCCAAAGCTATAAATTTTTTGTGCGTTAATTTTTCGTTCACACAATCAAAACTAACTGCAGATGAGCCTAGAAGGCTATGAGAGATATTATCTTTGCTTGTTCCTTTGTTTGCAACGTCTTTTTTAGTAGTATATGCTGAAAAGTTATTTCAGTATTCAGTTCTGTATATATCAATCTATTTTTCTCGAAATGGGTCGTAACAGTGGACGCATATTCAAAAAAATAAGTAAATGTCGAATTTCTCATGTAAAAGGAACAGGAAACTCAAATAACAGTGTTGACGATGCTGCTCCTAAGTATGAAGAACAATTTCCGACAAGGTCACTGAGTTCTTCGAAGAAGAATATTGGTGAAGGAATTGATGACGCAGTGTATAGTGTCAACAATGAGTTTTCCAATGGATTTAGGTGCCGATATGATTAATCTTTCATGTGCATGTGGTAATATAGAGTAGAAATGAGAGCTACAATCACCATATATGGATGCATTCTCCAAAGGCAGTATTTGTGTCCACAGTTGGTGTGAAGATAGCTGCATGTGATGCAAGTCTAGTGTTCAGTAATGGAAATATAGGTAGGATTACAGAGACTAAGCTTCCATCCAGATATATTCACACTGAAGATACTCTAAAGCATTGATAAAACGCGAAGAATAAATGCAAGGGTTGGCTAGGCAAAGGAGCCAGGGTAAGAGATTACTCCAGGAAGACGAGGAAGAGAACAAATATTATGGACAGAGAGAGAATTAATCACTGCAGGTATAGCAATAATGTGGAAAATTGAAATAAAAACTTTAAATGCCAATTGCCTTTAATTGACTTTTTTGAGCTATAAAGTACCTTTTCACATGAATTTTTCGAGGCCCATTCAGAAAGTAAGGTCTGATCGCTCACAAAACGGAACCATTGTGAAAATCCAATATTTGCAACAGTAAGCTACGTCTTCCAGCTACTTCACTACATACTCCCTGCTCCGATTTTGATATTTGTCGAAGCATTGTACCAACTTTCCGATACCCTCGTCTTAGAAGGAAGCCTCCAGTGCTCCCTGCCAATTCTCTACGCTGGTCGACAGCTCGTTGTCCGTGCCAGAACGTTGTCTTCACAGCTAGCGGTTCATGTCAGCAGAGATGAAACTCAGGAAGAGTCAATTACGCGCTCTGTTGCGGGTGATCAAACACTTCCCATCGAAAACGCTGCAGGGGCACCTTCACTGCCTCTTCAGAGTGCGACCGAGAATTATTGTCATGCAGAAGGAAACGCATGGCAGTTATGTTATGTGGGCTGCATGATATCAGGCGAAATCTCACACCAGGCGGGATACACGATAGTTCTGAACTTCTTTACGTGCTTACTATGCGCTCAGGACTGAAAAGAGCGACGTGACGTTACCTCGAGAGGCATACTACAGACACTGTCGAACACATCTGTGCAAAGCATCATCCTATTTTCACTGTGGTTTCCATTTCGCACCCTTTCAGACCTTACTTTTCGAATAGCTGTCATATAAAGGCCAACATCCTAAATTTTGGCATAGTTCTTAAGGTTTATTTACTAATAATCCTGTGCAGCACTTTTCCGTTATCTTTTCTCTGAGAAACATTCTCCCTTAAAATCTGAGAAAAATAGAGCGGTCCTGGGTAACAACAAAGTGAAAAATTAATTTCAAAGCAACCACGACCTTAAACAAAAATCTGTTGAACGTGTTTTTTAGCCTCTTGTGCAGCTGTAGACTGTGAAATAGTTTTATTGATTACTTTACGAGAGGCACGTTATAGAAACAATCGTAATTAATAATTCAAATCCCTATAAAATGGATTTTGATGCGCTTTTTAAACGAAAATTGCGCAGAATATGAAGTATTACCTTGCACATTACAGTCTCAAGTTTTCCTATTCTAGCTGTAATATTTTTGGGTACATGTATGTTTAAGTAAAAGAATGTGTTATACCCTACATCTGTCCTTAAGCACATCTTAAAATATTACTCCCTCTGTAAACATTTTTCTTTGCTACTGAGCAAGAAAATTATATTCTTGAGAAGCTCTTAATGTTAGTTGAGATTTTTGGATAGAGCTGTTAGTTGCTATATGTACCGGGTGATCAAAAAGTTAGTATAAATTTGAAAACTTAATAATGTAGATAGAGAGGTAAAAATTGACATACATGTTTGGAATGACATGCGGTTTTATTAGAACAAAAAGAATGACCGACAGATGCGCGTCGTTTGGTGATGATCGTGTGCTCAGCCGCCACTTTCGTCGTGCTTGGCCTCCCAGGTCCCCAGACCTCAGTCCGTGCGATTATTGGCTTTGGGGCTACCTGAAGTCGCATGTGTATCGTGATCGACCGACATCTCTAGGGATGCTGAAAGACAACATCCGACGCCAATGCCTCACCATAACTCTTTACAGTGCTGTTCACAACATTATTCCTCGACTACAGCTATTGTTGAGGAATGATGGTGGACATATTGAGCATTTCCTGTAAAGAACATTACCTTTGCTTTGCCTTACTTTGTTATGCTAATTATTGCTATTCTGATCAGATGAAGCGCCATCTGCCAGACATTTTTTGAACTTTTGTATTTTTTTTTTGGTTCTAATAAAACCCCATGTCATTCCAAGTATGTGTCTCAATTTGTACCTCTCTATCTACATTATTCCGTGATTTATTCATTTTTCAAATTTATACTGACTTTTTGATCGCCTGGTGTATTACTATAAACTACTACTGAGAACCAGGAGCCTGCTCGAATATATGATTCGGGCCGCCGTTGCCATAAAACCTCGACTGTGGAGCAATGGAAGAAAGCCATTTGATCAGATGAGTCTTGTTTCACCGTGCTTCAAACTTGTGTCAGAGTTTACGTCCCAGAAGTGATACAAAGCACATTCAGAAAGTAAGTCTACTAGACTTTTTTTTTTTTAGATAAAGTGTTGCCAGAAATCTGGTATGCACGTTACATCGATCCTAATTCTATCTCCGTAGATAATACAGGGTGGCGCACGAAATGTGTTACCAGTTGTTTCTTTCACAATTTACGACGCACATTAGATATTCCGCTGGGATCTCTACAGCAGTGCCAGCAGAGGTTGGAAAAACAAGTGAGTTACTAAATTACGTGTAATTCGCGATACTGCCGCTAGGAGACTAGTAAGCAGCAATGGCTGACAATGGAAGACTGACGAAACACAACGATCGGCAATTGTGGTACTTTTTCATGAAACGAAAAACCTTGTTGTGACTCAGAGGCGTTTCCGACAACAGTTTAACACACGATGGGTCTCTTGGAAGAAGACCATCCACAGGTTGTACGATAAATTTGTACAGGAAGGAACAGTATTGGAAGCGAAGCGACCTCGGCCTAAGCCTATTTGTTCTCTGGAGAATATTGAAGCGGTACGAGTTGCTGTACAGACAAGTCCCGGGAAATCGTGTAGAAAGGCAGCAGTGCAACTGGGAATATCCAGACGCTCCGTTCAACGCAGTCTTAAAAGTGGCCTCCATATGAACCCATACAAGATGACCTGTGCACAGAAGCTCACTGAAGAGCACAAGGAGCACAGACTACTGTTTGCTCAGTGGGCGGAGGATAGGGAAGAAACTCTCAACAACGTTTGGTTTTCAGACGAGGCGCATTTTTATTTAGACAGTGTGGTTAACAAACAAAATGTACGCCTTTGGGCCACTGGAAACCCACAAGTGCTTCATGAACGACAACATTATGCTCCGAGGATTACAGTGTGGGCAGCAATTTCCAGTCACGGACTTATTGGACCCATTTTCTTTGAAGAAACTGTGAACAGCGAGCGATATTTGAGCATGCTTCGCAATAGCTTCATTCCACAGCTTCTTGCTACTGCCTCGCCCTTCAACACGCAGTGGTTCATGCAAGATGGAGCAAGGCCACATACTGCAAACACTGTGCTGGAGGTTTTACACGAGCATTTCGACATGTGGATTATTTCACTCAGGTTTCCAGGTCGCTTCAATGGCGGACAAAATTCCCCCCCCCCCCCTCCCCCCCCCCCCCAATAGTCCAGACCTCGATACACGTGACTCTTTTCTTTGGGGGTACCTAAAGGAAAAAATTTTCCCGAAACGTCCACGTGATTTATTGGAGCTCAGAAGACTTATTCTTCAAGCTTACGGTGAAATTACGGAAGACATGTGCCGTAGGGTAATCACTAACTTCAGTGTTCGTTTGAGGGAAGTTAGGAAACGAAATGGTGGACATATTGAGCGTGTGCTGAGTTGGAACAAATCTCCATGGACGGCTCTTCATTGTAGTATATGTTCCTTTCGGGTTGTATTGACAATAAAGTTTATATTCAAAAACAAAATGGTAACATATTTCGTGCGCCACCCTGTATAAAATGATTACTTACCCCCAATGATGCTAATAGCTTACTTGAAAAATCAACTGCCAATCAAATCGGAAAACGTTAGTTGATAAGTTCCTGAAATCGTCAGGTGACTCGCCTCTTGCTTACAGTTGAAGCACAAGAGCAACCCAATTGACAAGGGGTCGTCACTAGCGTGATGCTGCCCAGACAAATAAAGAACAACATGAATTATGGTTTCAACTGTGATCGCAAAACTTTAAAATTGCACAAAAAAGGTAAGAATTCGAACAGAGCATGCAACAGATCAGTGAATAAAGGGAGAACCAGAAAGAAACATTACTAGGCTGGTGAGATACAACAAGTTAACTCGATAGCAAAACAAACATGAGCGCTTAACAGAAAAATCCCCATAGAAGCAAGAATTAGGTTGCAGAAAAACCTGCGTACCAGTGCGTGAAGCGCGTAATTTAAGTTAGGAAGCGGTCGCTGTTAACTGTTGCCGGGCTGGGCCGATGTGATGTGACTGCGAATCCCGCATCTTATCAATCTCCTGGTTACCCTCCCCGCGGCTGCGAGTATCTTCAAAGTGAAACTTCGAACACACGGCCGAGGGCCGAAGTCAAGAAAAACATGCGCGAGTGCACAGCCCCACCAAGCAGAAGCTCGAATTAGAATAAAAAGTTCGTTTGCGTGGCCATCCTCCGCAGCAAACACAGAAATATTCGTTTTGTAAGGAAATCCCGTCTTTTCTTGGTGCAACTGTAAGTTATTTCACCCGGATCCGCTTCGCCATCTTTTAATCTAAGGCATCTTCAGTGGAATCCAGAACGATACAGTTTATCAAACAGTTCAAGTCGCGTTTTCTATGTAAATAAGTAATTACTTACAGTTTATTGGGCTCTACGTTTCCTCTCGTCTGGTCTGGAGGTCGCACTACCACCTCATTTCCGAAACATAAGCACACTTTTATATTCCGAACTTTTTCTTTCACACTGTTCACCATGTTCACCCTAGTTTTTGTGGTGCACTATTAATCTTTGGCCACTAGTTATAGGTATTTGTTCGAAAACTGTGCCTTTAAAGTAGTAAATATTGTGAGTTCATTTCGTGTTTCCTGCTGTTTCGTTTGTTTACCTACATGTTGCCATCCTAAACAAGTATATATCGAAAACTAACGTCTGTTCATGATGTTTATATGTGTGTGTGTGTGTGTGTGTGTGTGTGTGTGTGTGAGTGAGTGTGTGTGTGTGTGTGTGTGTGTGTGTGTGAGTGTGTGTGTGTGTGTGTATGTGTGCGAGAGAGAGAGAGAGGGAGAGAACTAAGGAGTGTGCATATGTTTTTTTTTGTGTATATGCGTGTATGGCACGCACGCGCACACGCGCGCGCGCACACACACACACACACACACACACACACACACACACACACACACACTATTTTTTTATTCCTGTTTTTCGCAGAACATTTATATGCCTTCTTCTTTCGTGAATCGATTGAATTTTTTTCCAGTTACCCAAAGTTTCTTCGCATTTGCCTTCCTTGTACATATTTTGGCACTCCAATTTCGGTGATCTTCATTTTTAGAATTGTTCATTCAGCTGAACTGTCTTCTGTGCTATTCATTATCTCATGGTAAAAAACAAAGAAATTGTAGTTGCTGGTGATTTTAATGTGGATTTATTGAAAAGCTCTCTCAGTAAACAATTATTGCAGTTAGCAACACTCTCATTCAATTTAGTTCCTACTGTGAACTTTTAAAACTAGGATATGTAAATGCTCTGAGGCTGCTATTGATAATATCTTTGTAGGCACATCTAGGGTAAAATGTCTCATCACAAAACCAACAATAAACGGGTTAGCTGATCATGACATGCAGCATCTTTTGTTAAATGTTCAAACTTGAAAGGATAAAAAATCTATTAAATATTAGTACAGAGAGTCATAAATAAGTCAAAAATTGAGAAATTCAGGAAATTGCTCAAAGACATGAACTGGATTGATGTTTACAATACTACTGACTCAAATGGAAAATACAAAGCATTCATGAATAAAGTTATTTCCTCTTTTGAAAACTGTTTTCTCCTAAAGGTAACTCGTATCACACAGAAGTCAAAAAGTAAACCGTGGATTACACAAGGAACAAAGATATCGTGTGGGACAAAAAGGGGACTGTAATGCATTACAAAGAATACTGCAAAATATTGAAGCAAGTAATCCAGAAATCGAATCAGCTTAATTATGAGAAAAAGATAATTACATGAGGCAAAAAAATAAAAACTGTATGGTCTACAGTCAAGACTGAGACAGGTGGGTCCAAAAAGGAAGAAGAACAGATAGCTCTAAAAATAAATGAGACTTTGGTAAAAAATGCATGTAGTGTTGCAAACCTCTTAAACAGGTACTTCATTTCTGTTACCGTCAGCTTGGGGATATCAGGCTTGGTGAACAGTGCAATGGAGTATCTGAGACCAGTCTTTAAAAATAACGTCAGTAAAATGGAAATGACACTCGTGTTTCCCAAAGAAGTAGCATCCATCATAAAATCCTTAAAATCTTAGTAGTCCAGAGGATAAGATAACATATCGACGTTGTTAATCAAAGAGTGCTCAAGTGAGTTGAGTCATCTGTGTAATCAATCTCTTATCAGCGTAACATTTCCAGACTGGTTAAAATATGCTGAAGTTACGCTTCTTTACAAGAAGGGGGATAAAGAGATACCATAAAACTATCGACCAGTTCCACTTTTGCCGGCTTTTTCAAAAATATTTGAAAAGGTTGTGTTCAAATGTCTCCTTAAGCAGTTGACTGCAAATAATATATTGTCCAAGTCACTGTTTGGATTTCTTAAGGGTTCTGATACAGAGAGAGCTTTTTACACTTGCAGTGAGACTGTACTTTATTCATTAGGTAATAAAATAGAGGTTACTGGCATTTTCGGTGACCAGTCAAAAGCCTTTGACTTTGTTCACCACAGCATTCTCTTAAGTAAATTATAATATTATGGTATCACTGGCAAAGCTGCGAAATGGTTTGAGTCTTGTGTATCTAAGAGGAAACGAAGGGTGTCATTGCAAAATACCTGTGCAATTAGCAGTCAGTCTTCATCTGATTGGGAATTAATTACATGTGGTTTTCCTCAAGATTCCATCTTGTGTCCATTGCTTTTACTTGTGTACAATAATGACCTCTCATCTGTTACATTGCCAGTGCTCAGTTTGTTTTGTTTGCAGATGATACAAACATTGCAATAAGTAGCAAATCAAGTACAGATTTAGAAATAACTAACAATCATATTTTCACTGACATTAATAAATGGTTTAAAGCTAATTAACCGCCATTAAACGTTGAGAAAACCCACTAAATGCAGTTCAGAACCTGTAATAGATTTCCTTCCAGCATGTTTATAACATATGAAAAGCAGATTGAAGAGGTTAATGGTGTTAAATTTCTGGGATAACAACTTGATAATAAATTCATTTGGGAAGGGCATACCATAGAACTGCTTAAGCGCCTAAACAAGTCTGTATTTGCAGTGGGAATGATGTCAGATGTAGGAGACATAAATACAAAAAACTTTGATTCTATTGTGTCATACGGGATCATATCTTGGGATAACTCGTCAAACCGAGCAAAAGTTTTTAGGGTGCAAAAGCGTGTAATAAGAATCATTTGTGGTGTAAATGTGGTGGTAGCATCATGAAGAAACCTGTTCAAGGTATTTGGTATTCTTACCGCCGATTCTCAGTATATTTATTCCTTAATGAAATTCCTTGCAAATAATGCATCTTTATTTCCAATCAATAGCTCAATATATAGTATCAATATTAGGAATAAGATCAATCTACATAAAATCACTTACCTTGGTCCAAAAAGGGGTGCAGTATTCAGGAACACACATTTTCAATAAATTGCCAGCAACCATTAAAAACTTGGTTTCCGATAAAGCACGGTTTAAACAGAGTTTGAAAGACTTTTGACAGTCAACTGTTTCTATTCTATAGATGAAAATCTTAACAGAGACAGATAAGCCAGCTTAAGTAAAAATGTCTGTTAAATTTCAGTTTTGACAGCACTTGGTCGCAACAGTCAAGATTAGGTATTTTATGTATGATAAATTTAGTAATAGTGCATAACAACGTTTCATTCTGACAGTGTGTTAATTCTGTAAATATCAGATGTTCTAGTTTACCGCATTGCATGCACCCATTTCGACAATATCCTGACAGATGGTCGCGGTAGCAAGTTTATATTCAAATGTTTATGTTTTTATGTTAACTTTCTGACATGTTCCACACCAACGAGAATCATCTCACTTTTTTGGGTCTACGGAACGAAAACTGAATCTAATCTAATCTCTACAGACTTAGAGAACATTAAACGAACAAAATTATTCCTCAACAGTACGATATCACACTTTTTTCCTTATTGGTTATTCCTGGCGATTCTCTTAAAATTCAGTGTAGCTTTCACCATTACTAAATTGCGGTCTGACTATATCTGATCCGGAAATGCCACTACATGATTTCACAATCTCTGTTTGACCATGATGTGATACACCTGGAATTTTCCTGCGTCTCTAGGCTTTTTTCAAATGTATCTTCTCCTCTTGTGAATTCTGAACGATGTACTCGCTATTACCAGTTGAAATTTACTAAAGATATCGATTAGTCTTTCTTCTGTCGCATTCCTGCTACCGAGACCACGTTCTTCCGTATTCCCTACACTACTTACGCGTTGCACTCACCTATGGTTATGAAATTTTCATCTACCTTTACAAAAAAAATGGTTCAAATGGCTCTGAGCACTATGGGACTCAACTGCTGTGGTCATAAGTCCCCTAGAACTTAGAACTACTTAAACCTAACTAACCTAAGGACATCACTCACATCCATGCCCGAGGCAGGATTCGAACCTGCGACCGTAGCGGTTGTGCGGTTCCAGACTGTAGCACCTTTAACCGCTCGGCCACTCCGGCCGGCTCTACCTTTACAAACTGAATTACAGTTTCATTGTCCTAATATACTTTCTATATCTCTTTATCTTTTGCGTGTGACGTCTCTATGCATAGTTGAACAATTTTTGGTTTGCCGTTAATTCTTACATGAATAACCCAGTCGCTGAACAGTTCAACTTCCTGGATTATACACACAGAAGAATGGAGTATGCATGGGGTGTGGGATCGCTAGCACCGTTGGTGATTTATTTTTGAACACATTAAAGCAAAAGGCAGCTACTAATAGACGGTTCTGGCACAGACATTCAACAAATACACAAAACATTAAGTGAACTTAACCCCAACAATTCAGTATGGAACCAGAAAAAAATAAGCCGATCAACTTCCTTGACCTCACAATAAAAAATATTCACAACACACATCAATTTCAAATCCACATAAAAACCCAGTATCACATAGCATCATTTGCGCAAATTCTTGTCAGCCTAAAGCAGACAAACATGCATACTTTCATTCTATGATAAACATACTAGTGAATCTACCATTACAACAAACTGCAGTACAGAAGAAATTGGAGATCCTCATATACGTAGCACAACAAAACAACTTCAGTCCCAATATAGCCGACCAAATCTATGATAAACAAAACAAACCAAAATATATTATGATTCATAGCGACACAAACTTAGTAAGAGGGGTACCAACAAAATAGAAAATTACATACCACAAATAGATATAGGAAATATATCAAACAAACTTAACAAATTACTAAGGAAAACGACAGAAGGACTTGCGTACCGCACTACATACAAACCTAAGGACCAAATTCCACTCCGGCAAAACGTAACTACAAACGCAAGTATACCAAGGGATACATAAAATTAATTGTAATGACTGCAAAAAATTCTACATAGGCTAAGCAGACCGAAATTTTAAATTTAAATACACAAACCCATGTACAATTTTAGAAGAAATAGAAACCTACATAAACACAAGCAAATATCCAGCTAAAATTCTCAACGAGCAAACCGTCTGAAAACATACAAATTACATTCACAACATTATTGAAATCACAGAGAACGGCAAAGGAAAAAACAAATTTACAGACAAGGAGAACACCAGCGAACATTAGCAAATAATTTACTACTTCCACACACAACTCCAAAGATGAATCAGATGATAATGTAACCATTTAACATCGTTGACTTAGCAGCTTAAAACTGAAGCTATCAAACTTACGTAAAATATTAAATAAGTCTCGACGTATATTGCTTAGCAACCAATTCCACTGCTGGGACATTATGTATCTACAGTTTCATCTGCGCTACACTTACGATACACAGCAATAAGAGGCATCAGACAGCGACAGCCTTAAAGATATGTTATCGATGTAAGTACCACGCAGATATAAATAGACACAGATATATGCGCTAACGAGTCCATGTATCTGCAGATAGCTTGATAATGGCCTAGGACCTTAAATAAGCTTATAGCACGAAAAAAATTAACATCGTAATAAATAGTCTTTGAATCCGACATTGTTTTTCTTGCTAAACATTTAATGTCATTACAAGACATCTGTCATATTGCAGTGCAGAGGATTTCAAAAAAGAATGCTACTTCTGTTGTATCATTTTCTGCTGCTGTAGATATTACCTTACATTCATCTGATTTTATTTACTTCTTACCTGCTTTCTATTTCATTTCGCTGACCCCCGTCATAGGGGACAGTCAGATTCTGGTTAACTCACGAAACAATTTATTTCCATGTGTAAATTAAATACACAGAAGTATGCGGTCTGCATAACATTCAGTGTCCAAAAGAGACGAAACAAGGAAAAGCTATATACTCAAAGACAAAGAATTAGCACAATGCTGCGCTGATCCATGGAACTCTCATACAGCATACACCAATGTACCAAGGAACGTATGTAGTTGGAGTCACTACAGGCTAGTATGGGCATGGAGTAAGAATGGCCACAAAATAATTTTGATGAAATATTTGAAATGTTTGCATGTTCATCTTGGTAGCTCCTCAAAATGTAGTAAACAGTTACATGAAATTTGGTGGCACTCCGGTTATTGATGCAAGCAAGGGATCTTAAATACAATTTCACACGATTTGCCTTCGATACTTTTGGTAAAGAAATTTCAAGTTCAGTCCGAAAGGTTCCTACAGAAACAAATACAAATTGTGGTTAATCAATCTGTAAACAGGGCATATCGTTTCCTTGTGTAACATTTCATATAAATAAAGTACATTCACCACAATTTGGTTTCAAATGTAAAAGTCTTGCTTGGGGCAAGTATGAACGGTTAAAGAGGGGTATATGTTGACATTCTCTTATTTATGATTTAGAACAGTTTTCATTTTTCCATGCGTTCATATGAAGGACAAGTTTGTGGATGGTGCGCCAAATCTAAGTCATGTACAATATTTGCTAACTTGCAGAATGCTGGAAGTGAAAAACAGGTCCGCTACTTGTCTTATAACAGGAACAAAATGGTTGTAGCCCCATCATAAGTTGCATTGAGAAATATATATTGTTTTTTGATGGTGACTAGTTACGGACACCTGTGTCCATTTTAAAATCATCCGTGCTGTAAATGTGACAAATACAGGTGATAGCCCTAGTACAAAATCTTCCCCTCCAGTAATCGAAGCGGTATATGGCCGACTTAACAGTACCAATATGCTCCGCAAACTACGGACATTGGAGAATTCTATTGACCGTCCACATCACATAGGACGGGCATTAGAGAACTACCGCCTATATTTGCCACACTTACAGCACGGAGGGTTTGAAAATGAACACATGTGCCCGGAACTAGTCACCATCAAGAAATAAAATATACTTCTCAACGCTACTTACGACGGAGCTGCAACCTATCATGTCAATGTACAATATTTGTTAAAAAAAATTAGGTTAAATTTTATGTATATGAGATTTATTAAAGAAAAAATTAAAGTTTTTTTGGGGAACTTGTCCTATATCGAAAACATACTGTCCACTTTCACCCCATGCAATTTTAGCCAATGACCACACTTATCTTACAATGGAGTAAATGTGGAAGATTTTTTTCAGCTGGTGGTCAACATATTGAAGAATTGCTTTAATGCTCCACTTTGTATGGAAACTGCTCAAGCCAAAGATATTAAATTCCAAAAATCTGCCTCAGATAATTTTAGAATAAAACTTGACACACAAAAAGTGTCCACTCTAGCCCCACAATCCCGTATCTAGACTGAGCATATGCAGTTCCCTTTCCAGATTTTCTAGTTTCCCTATCACATTCATATAGAAATTCCACTCCCCGACAAGCGAAACGTTACCATTTAGTTGCTTATGCTGTCTTTTTCTCGTTCTTACCTCCCTCTTGGCCATCTCCCTCTAGAGACCCGAATGGGGACCGACCGAGGTGGCGCAGTGGTTAGCGTTTGGGACGACGACGGTTCAAAACCGCGACCGGCGATCCTGATTTAGGTTTCCCGTGATTTTGCTAAATTGCTCCAGGAAAATGCCGGGATGGTTCCTTTGAGAGAGCACGGACGATTTCCTTCTCCATCCTTTCCTAATCCGGTCTTGTGTCGATGGGACGTTCAGTTTCAATCTCTTATTCGTCCTCCGAATGGGGAAGTGATTCGGAATCTTTTGCCGACGGAGAGATCATCACGGCACTTTTCAACTACAGGCCACATGCGGCAGGACAACAAATAAGCTTAAAACAGAAGTCGAAAACTAACAAATACACTACTGGCCATTAAAATTGCTACACCAAGAAGAAATGCAGTTGATAAACGGGTATTCATTGGACAGATATATTATACTAGAACTGACACGTGATTACATTTTCACGCAATTTGGGTGCATAAATCCTGAGAAATCAGTACCCAGAACAACCACCTCTGGCCGTAATAACGGCCTTGATACGCCTGGGCATTGAGTCAAACACAGCTTGGATGGTGTGTACAGGTACAGCTGCCCATGCAGCTTCAACACGATACCACAGTTCATCAAGAGTAGTGACTGGCTTATTGTCACGAGCCAATTGCTCGGCCACCATTGACCAGACATTTTCAGTTGGTGAGAGGTCTGCAGAATGTGCTGGCCAGGGCAGCAGTCGAACATTTTCTGTATCCAGAAAGGCCCGAACAGGACCTTCAACATCCGGTCGTGCATTATCCTGCTGAAATGTACGGTTTCGCAGGGATCTAATGAAGGGTAGAGCCACGGGTCGTAACACATCTGAAATGTAACGTCCACTGTTCAAAGTGCCGTCAATACGTACAAGAGGTGACAGAGATGTGTAACCAATGGCACCCCATACCAACATGGCGGGTAATACGCCAGTGTGGCGATGACGAATATACGCTTCCAATATGCGTTCACCGCGATGTCGCCAAACACGGATGCGACCATGATGATGCTGTAAACAGAACCTGGATTCGTCCGAAAAAATGACGTTTTGCCATTCGTGCATCCAGATTCGTCGTTGAGTACACCATTGCAGGCGCTCCTGTCTGTGATGCTGCGGCAAGGGTAACCGCAGCCGTGGTCACCGAGCTGATAGTCCATGCTGCTGCAAACGTCGTCGAACTGTTCGTGCAGATGGTTGTTGTCTTTCAAACGTCCCCATCTGCTGACTCAGGGATCGAGACGTGGCTGCACGATCCGTTACAGACATGCGGATAAGATGCCTGTCATCTCGACTGCTAGTGACGTATTACCCTCCTGAACCCACCGATTCCACATTCTGCTAACAGTCTTTGGATCTCGACCAACGTGAGCAGCAATGTCGGGACACGAGAAACCGCAATCGCGATAGGCTACAATCCGACCTTCATCGAAGTCGGAAACGTGATGGTACGCATTTCTCCCCCTTACACGAGGCATCGCAACAACATTTCAACAGGCAACGCCGGTCAACTGCCGTTTGTGTACGAGAAATCGGTTGGAAACTTTCCTCATGTCAGCACGTGGTAGGTGTCGCCACCGGCGCCAACCTTGTGTGAATGCTCTGAATAGCTAATCATTTGCATAGCGCAGCATCTTCTTCCTGTCGGTTAAATTTCGCGTCTGTAGTACGTCATCTTCGTGGTGTAGTAATTTTAATGGCCAGTAGTGTATCTATGACGTGTGAAGAACAGCTGACTGAAGCATATGCTGTGCGATATTGTATTTAATCTCCTCGTAAGTTTCGTGCCATTTCAATTCCCTGCTAATATTCAGCAGTGTTCTCACTTCCTGGTGCCGGCCTTAGAATTCTAAAAGACAGTCTGCGGGCGGCTGAAAATGTAAATCATGCAGGCGCCGTCGTGAGAACATAAACACATGTGAGCGAGGGACCGCCAAGGAGGAGACAATCGATGAAAACTGAACCCGAGAAGTGGAAATATTTCATCAGGTCGTAATGTGGCTGTCGTCACCGGTGACTTTCGTAGCAGGAAAGTATTTCCACGGCGATATCGATTGCGGCGCCAGAAGTAATTGCTGACTTAGCACTCCCCGTCTGCTGGCGGACACTTGTAATTACCAGCCCAGCGGCTGCCACGTATGGAAGAGTGAGCTACGAAAAACCGTGTCACCGGGGCGACAACCTAGTGTGCTGGATAAATATTTAAACGTGGTCCCATCAGCAGCGCCGTGCTACTTGAAGACTTCCTTTTAAAATCAGCCAGCAGGAGCAGTGAAAAAGTGACTGAGAACGGCATTTATGCATTAATTCTCCAAAACATCAGAAGTCTTAAGTAACAAAATACCGACAGTTGTTATTCTTCGTGGATTGACCAAGGATAGCTGCCAACATGAGAAACGTAGAAGTAAATATTCTCGAAGTAGTGAACCAACTTAAATCACTTAATAAAATCAAGTCTTCTGGTCCAGACTGTATACCAATTAGGTTCCTTTCCGAGCATGCTGATGCATTAGCTCCATACTTAACAATCATATACAACCGTTCGCTCGACCAAAGATCCCCACCCAAAGACTGGAAAGTTGCCCAGGTCACACCAATATTCAAGAAAGGTGGTAGGAGTAATCCACTAACTTACAGGCCCATATCGTAAACGTCGATATGCAGCAGGATTTTAGAACATATGTTATGTTCGAACATTATAGATTACCTCGACGAAAACGGTCTACTGACACACAGTCAACATGGGTTTAGAAAACATCGTTCCTGTGAAACATAACTAGCTCTTTATTCACATGCAGGGTTGAGTGCTATTGACAAGGGATTTCAGATCAATTCCGTATTTCTGGATTTCCGGAAAGCTTTTGACACTGTACCACACAAGAGGCTCGTAGTGAAATTGCATGCTTATGGAATATCGTCTCAGTTATGAGACTGGATTTGTGATTTCCTGTCAGAGAGGTGACAGTTCGTAGTGACTGACGGAAAGTCATTTCAGGCGTTCCCCAAGGTAGTGATATAGGCCCTTTACTGTTCCTTATCTATATAAACGATTTAGGAGACAATCTGAGCAGCCGTCTCAGCCTGTTTGCAGGTGATGCTGTCGTTTATCGTCTAGTAAAGTCATCAGAAGATCAGAACAAATAGCGAAACGATTTAGAAAAGATATCTGAATGGTCTGAAAAGTGGCGGTTGACCCTAAATAACGAAAAGTGTGAGGTCATCCACATGCGTGCTAAATGAACTCAAACTTCGGTTACACGATATATCAGTCTAATCTAAAAGCCGTAAATTCATGGGTGTTGTGTGATGTCCTTAGGTTAATTAGGTTTAAGTAGTTTGCTACGGTCGCAGGTTCGAATCCTGCCTCGGGCATGGATGTGCGTGATGTCGTTAGGTTAGTTAGGTTTAAGTAGTTCTAAGTTCTAGGGGACTGATGACCACAGATGTTAAGTCCCATAGTGCTGAGAGCCATTTGAACCGTAAATTCAACAAAATACCTAGGTATTACAATTACGAACATCTTAAATTGGAAGGAACACACAGAAAATTTTGTGGGGAAGGCTAACCAAAGACTGCGCTTTATTGATAGGACACTTAGAAAATGTTACAGACCTACTACGGCGACTTCCCACACTACGCTTGTCCATCCTCTTTTAGAATACTGCTGCGCGGTGTGGGATCCTTACAAGATAGGACTGACGGAGTACATCGAAAAAGTTCAAAGAAAGGCAGCACGTTTTGTATCATCGCAAAATATGGGACAGAGTGACACAGGAATGATACAGGATTTGGGCTGGACATCATTAAAAGAAAGGCTTTTTCGTTGTGACGGAATCTTCTCACGAAATTCCAATCACCAACTTTCTCCTCCGTATGCGAAAATATTTTGTTGACACCGACGTACATGGGGAGGAACGATCACGTAGATAAAATAAGGGAAATCAGAGCTCGTACGGAAAGATATAGGTGTTCATTCTTTCCGCGCGCTATACGGGATTGGAATAATAGAGAATTGTCAAGGTGGTCCGTTGAACCCTCTTCCAGGCACTTAAATGTGATTTGCCGAGAATCCATGCAGATGTAGATGTAGAAGTCTTTCATTGTGTGGATCTTGATGCTCTCTTAGAAGAGTTTACTTTTCATGGAACCGATGGTCACAGTTAACAAGAAGAAATTAAAAGAACTTCACCGGATAATTCTGTCGATACTGCTGTCAGAAAATTCAAGAAATGAGTCCCACAAGGTTTAATTTTGGTTTCACTCCAATCCCTTACGTACGTGTATAACCTTCCACTTATTATACAGCATGTAAACTTAGTAAATTTATTAAGGCTTCCAGTGTTACATTTAATTCTGCTAGAGAGATATCGACGACAGAATTTGTTAATATTGTTTTTCAAAAGAATAATTTAACATTAAAGTTCAGTAAGACAATCTTCATGGCAACAGAAGTTTATTTAGGCCGTTAACCGGTTTCAATGTGTAATTTAGACCATTTTAAGGCCGTAAGTCCTGCAAAGCAATAGAAATACATATTCAAAGGGATTTTTGTACAAAGAGTTGTGGCTAGAAAAACATCTAAAATAAAAATGATAAGAATTTTCGTGGCCATCCGTTCAGTATCACTTGCCATTGGTACCAACAGTACTATACAAGTACATACTAAGGTACCGTAGTTACACCCATGGTGGCAGTCAGATTATCTCATTTTAAACCAAATATTTTAGGATTTTAATATTTTTGGTACAAATACAACATGCTTTGACAAACTGTTTTCTGCAACAGTCATTCGCTCTCTTACCAGTGTAAATGACCAGTATTTTACACCTACCAAATTTGCTTCTTTTATTTTTACGATATACTGTCGTCAGTAGACGTGGTAATAGATTTGTATGTTGGAGTACCTTACTTTTATGTTATTTCACACAGAATTTATTTATAAGACCAATGTAGTATTATATTATAGGAAATATTTCGTCAATGCTAAATAGTACGTAGAGGTTTTATGGCGTGGTTTATAACCAGGTTCTTTGACAGTAGTATAAAATCCATGCGGGTGATTGTGTCAGTGGCTTCTTCTGACAAAAACTGGAGGCCGAGTTGTGGCTACAGTCGTCTGTGAAAGCTGAAACACGACGACCGATTTCCAAGCCACTGGACAACGGTTTCGTCCTCACCATTCCGTCCTTTGTCGTGGTGTCTGGGGTGCGCCTCTGGAGCGTAACTATCGATAACGACAAGCCATCGCTATGGTAACCGAATACAGCCATCTCTGCTAAGACTAAAGAATTCATACAGGTGCCTATAGAGAGTAGTCTACGCACAAAAACGATCATTTCATGTCTGTTATTTCGTTTCTTTAGTTTAAATTGATTATAATAGGATTTATTGTGAACCTATATGTATGTATTAGAACAAATAAGCCCTCGGTCACAAATATTAAGTCAAAAATTGACTAGGTTTCGACGCTACTATGAGTGTCATCTTCAGAAGTAAACTAACTGTTCTAAAACATAACAGGTATATAAGACATTAATAAACTAAAGTGTGTACTGACTGGAAAGAGATGCAGTACTTACAAGTCACATTCTAAGAAAAAATCTAAGCCGGAAAGGCGACGTCATGAAAAGTTGCAAATAAGATAAGATGGTGAGCCGCTAAGGGCTACTCGTACCTGAGTGAACACGGGTTGCAACAAAACTGAGAGCCGGCCGGGGTGGCCGAGCGGTTCTAGGCGTTACAGTCCGGAGCCGCGCGACCGCTACGGTCGCAGGTTCAAATCCTGCCTCGGGCATGGATGTGTGTGATGTCCTTAGGTTAGTTAGGTTTAAGGAGTTCTAGGGGACTGATGACCTCAGAAGTTAAGTCCGATAGTGCTCAGAGCCATTTGAACCATTTGAACAAATCTGAGGTGCCCACGTTAGAAAGTGTGGGCAAATAAACATGGTGTTGCTACGAGCGCCATCTAGTATCCGCAGAAACAACTAGGCTACCGGACATTCAAAATTAGCCACATTGTTTGGACTGCTTCCCAATGAGTCTTCAGGAGTTCCGTGGTGAGGACAGATCTCCATAAGATGTCAGCCCGTAAGTAGCTCGCCGCAAGATAGAAGTCGCGAATGCGTTTTAACTTATAATTTATGCGACCAGCATCAACAGGGGGTTCAAGACTAGAAGGACGGACACGGGGAAATAAATGAGACGTGAATGCCTGAGTTCCTTGAGTCATCGTCAAAACAGTACGACGCACATTTAGGCTCTGCGTCTTTGTATACCAGTCAGGTCCAGCCCCCCTAAAGGAGCGGAACTTCGTGATCACAATGCAAGCGAAATATATGTGTTTTGCTACGGCTTCAGGTTCGAATCTGCCTCGGGCATGGATGTGTGTGATGTCCTTAGTTAGGTTTAAGTAGTTCTAACTTCTAGGGGACTGATGACCTCAGATGTTAAGTCCCATAGTGCTCAGAGCCTTTTCAACCAATATACCAGGTGATCAAAAAGTCAGTGAAAATTTGAAAACTTAATAAACCACGGAATAATGTAGAGAGAGAGGTAAAAATTGACACACATGCTTGGAATGACATGGGGGTTTTATTAGTACAAAAAGAAACACCCCATGTTGCTAAACGCGTGAAAGATCTCTTGCGCGCGTCGTTTGGTGATGATCGTGTGCTCAGCCGCCACTTTCGTCATGCTTGACATTGACCTAAGGACATCACACCAATGCCTCCCCATAACTCCGGACATGCTTTACAGTGCTGTTCACAACATTATTCCTCGACTACAGCTATTGTTGAGGAATGATGGTGGACATATTGAGTATTTCCTGTAAAGATCATCATCTTTGCTTTGTCTTACTTTGTTATGCTAATTATTGCTATTCTGATCAGATGAAGCGCCATCTGTCGGACATTTTTTTGAACGTTTGTATTTTTTTGGTTCTAATAAAACCCCATGTCATTCCAAGCACGTGTGTCAATTTGTACCTCTCTATCTACATTATTTCGTGATTTATTCAGTTTTCAAATTTATACTGACTTTTTGATCACTCGGTATGTCTTTTCCATAAGGAGCGACCTGGCAACTGTTGTAGTTACTTCGCCATCATCGAGGGAAGCGGATAAACTTGGGCCACGTAGTAAGCTATGCATAAGACATGTGTGTCCAGTATTCGGACTTTCTGGAGCAAAGCAAGAGAACGCCGTTGATGCTCTAGTATCGCTCCCTGAATTTTTCCGTAACAGACTTCCAGTTGAGCGCCGCCATTTTGAGTGGACAACGATCAGTGATGATACCGGGAGACGTATGCCAATCCGCCGCAGTAGCCCATGGAACAACCACGACATCAAAAACTCGCAAGGGAAGAAGCTTGCATTTACCTTCATTAAGTTTTGCACCTGAACTCCGACAAAGATCATAGATGACAGCCTTCAGTCGAGGTATCTCAGCAGGATTGTGAAGTAGAATTATCACGTCATCCGCGTATGCACCAACAGCTATAGTCCCACCGGAATGCGCCTAACCTGTCATCTGCGATGCCAGCATCCGAAGTAGGGTCTCCAGAGACAAGTCATTGACAGTGGGCTTCTTTGAGGTACTCCCCTACGGATATTTATTGGAGGCGTCAGTTGGCATTAACAACCACCGAAGCCGAAATACCCGTGAACGGATTTGAGAGCACTCACCGTGTGTCAACAGTGAAACCAACTGCCTCCAGAATTCGAAGCAGAAAGTCGTGATTAACACGACCAAATGCCTTATCGAAGTCTAGAAAAGCAAGGGCACAAGGGACGGACGTTTCAGCAGCAACGGAAACCACATCACGACACTCGACTATAGGGGTCAGAATGGTACGACCCGGTACGCGGCTTTGATGTTTTGCAACAGTCGTCTCCATCAGAGCCGACACCCTACTATTAACAGCCCTCGTCACAGTCTTACAATCAAAGTTTAACAAAGTAAGTGGGGGAAAGCTATCAGGGGGAGCCGGTTCAGTGCGTTTCGGGGTTAAAACAATTTTTCCCGTCTTTTGATACGCAGCTCCTTGTTTTGGCCGTGTTTGCATTAAAAATTTTTGGATGTGAGGTCCGCCAGTTATGCAAAACACCGTTTTTCTCAGTACCCAAACATGTTTCGGCACCACTGTGCCATCATCAGTGGGTTTTCGTTGTTTTATTTATTCTTTACATTTGGTGTGCATGAACTTTCTGGATCACTTTTGTGTTAATTACTACAGGTAGCTTGTCATGTTTTCGTGTGGCAAGCGCTTCCATTTTCCAACAAAGACAACAACATAACAAAAGTGATCAGTGACCCAACAGCAATATAACAGAAAAACATTCAACAGACACTGAAAAACATCAATAATACATTCTCAAAAGGCCAGATAAAGAGGATGATACAGAAAATCCACAAGCACCCACCCTAAATGCCCTACCAAAGGTTCACAAGGATAATATCCCATTAAGACCCGTCATTAACTTCCGAAATGCTCCATCCTACTACCTAGCCCAACAAACACGCACAGTACTGAAAAAACTGTACACGTTTCATAACAACAGCAATCTGGAAAAATCAAATGAGTTAATAGACAGAATCAAGAACATACACATACTGGACACAGCAACCCTCATATCATTCGACGTCACATCAATGTACACTTTCATTCCAATAAATGAAACAATCAACATCATCACATACAGATTAGAACAACAAGAAAACATACCAGACACACAAATCAATGAAATAACAAACATACTCAGGACCATAACATGACAGAATTATTTTGTATTCAACAAAGAATTTTATTCTCAACACGAAGGACTCCCAATGGGATCACCAATCAGTGGCCTCCTAGCTAACATATTCATGAACAACCTTGAGAACATGATCTTCAGACACATAATAAAACCAAAGAACTATAAAGTTACACGTATGCATCACACCATCTCAGCATGATGTGGAAAATGGAAGCGCTTGCCACACGAAAACATGACAAGCTACCTGTAGTAATTAACACAAAAGTGATCCAGAAAGTTCATGCACACCAAATGTAAAGGATAAATAAAACAACGAAAACCCACTGATGGTGGCACAGTGGTGCCGAAACATGTTTGGGTACTGAGAAAAACGGTGTTTTGCGTAACTGGCGGACCTCACATCCAACAATTTTTCCCACTTTCAATGTGGTCGGCACTACTCTACGCTGTAAGACACTTCATTCAAAAGAGAGGTAAAGGTAGCATCCAACAACGGCCAAAAACGCACGTAAAATTCCTTGGGGAGGCCAGCTAGACCCGGGGACTTTTGAGAAGGCGATCCCACAAGTTCGTAAACTTCCTCAGGCTCAGAGGCAGGTGTAATGATCGTAGCCAAGACGCAGACAAGGGAGTCGTAAAAGGTTTCATTGGACTCATCGATGTCGTGGATGTCTACATGGTACTGGAGTAAGAAATGCACTATATCAGCTTACGCCATTACCATATGTCCATCATTTATCGTGAGACAATGAATACAAGCGCGTCGGCGACGAGTCTGATGCCGAAGCAGTGATGTAAGGAAGTCACTTCTTCCGTCGCCAATGAACGCGGTTTCGATGGGATTTTCAAACATTCCATTTGTATTCTCTTCAAGGTCAACAATTTTGCCTTTACACGCCTAACATCCGCAATTCGCAGAGGGGCGTGATCCGAAGCAGCATAAAGTTAACGCAGGATGGAATAGTAATACTCGTAAGTTCTCCGAAAGTTTCGCGCGTTGGCAGCACAGAAAAGTATCAAAGTTTGCCTGAGCCACGGTTTTGCTAGGTGTGTCCACCAGTCAAGGATGGAAGAGTATTTCCCAGTGGACCGTAGAGTACGCTCCCACACGACTCGCCTCACGCCATCGAGAGAGGGAGGCGTCAGCTAGGTGAGAGACTTTTAACGTCCACGGTTGGCGAAACAGTTCGACTGTCTGCCGTTCAAGATTGAGAGTTGTGGTCACGGCACAGTGGTCCGTAAAGGAAGCAGGGATGAAAACAATAATACTATTGCTCAGTCAGTCTGATAAGCATAACCTATCTAATCTGCTACAGAAATCGCAGTAAAGTGGGTAAATTTAACGAAAGTCGGGTATTTATTTATCCACACGTCCCCTAGGCGAAAGGAGCGGACCAATTCATGTAATTCACGAGAGAAATTAAAATTTGGAGATTGATCAGTAGGACGCAATACACAGTTAAAATCACCACTCAACAGAATATCCGGAGTACTCTTATGCAACAGATGAACAATAGCCAGAAACTTCCTGGCAGATTAAAACTGTGTGCCCGACAGAGACTCGAACTCGGGACCTTTGCCTGCGCAGGAGAGCTTCTGTAAAGTTTGGAAGGTAGGAGACGAGATACTGGCAGAAGTAAAGCTGTGAGGACCGGGCGTGGGTCGTGTTTCGGTAGCTCAGATGGTAGAGCACTTGCCCGGAAAGGCAGTGGTCCCGACTTCGAGTCTCGGTCCGGCACACAGTTTTAATCTGCCTGGAAGTTTCATATCAGCGCACACTCCGCTGCAGAGTGAAAATCTCATTCTGGAAACAGTATCCTCTTTATAAAAAGGCGAACGACCAGTGACCAGTGCCAGAAGGGGGCACATAAGAGAACCAAGGTAAGATTAAAAAGTTGACAACCTATGCCCGGGCCAGAATCCAATATTTTCACCTCAGCAATAGGCATGCCTTCACGAAAGAATATTCGGGAGCTACATTAAAGATCATACGAAAATCAGGTAAGGAGAAATTACTAAATAAAACCTCCTGTAAGAAGACTGTGTCCTCACACGAATCATGAATGAACTGACGCAGCGAAGCCAATCGTAATTCTGATTCCACACGATTAACATTTAACGAAAGAAACGTGTAGGCTTGGGTTATTGATCACAGCTATACAGGGATGTACGGAAGGTATTGAGCAAAATTAGGTAGACATCTGAGCGTCAAGGTCCATTGCAGAGTCCACAGATGTATAGACACCGGGGGACCACAACCCCCATCACGACAACCTTTTTTTCTTAGATTTATTACGTGCCACCGCACGGTCAGGTTGTAAACGCTGTTTCTGTCTGCAGACTGAGGTGTGGGAGAGATTATAGGCACAGCCTCCTCTCAGAACAAGGGTCATGTACTGCAGGTCCAGTCACTAAGGCGGAAGCATTTTGTGGAAGTACCAAAACAACAAGTGATACTTGGTCGATAATTTTACTCTCCACAGGAGTTGCTGTAGGCGGCAGATTCGGGAAACCGACAGCTTCTGGAGACGAAAGGGCAGGAGGACATTGCGTTGTCTCAGACTGTAACAGACGACACAAAGACAAAGGGGGAACTCCGCTCCCTCTCCACACACAGGCAGCTCAGTACGAGCCACTTCGCGAGCAGGAGGGATGCTGGAGACAACTTCTGCGCCACTCACCGTACCACGGATGGGAGGTACCGTAGCATCGAGAGGAGCAGGGGACACAATCGATGCGGAGGAGGTTGGGGCAGAAGGCACAGCCACATCCTCACCCCCGCCATCTTGAGTACGACGTCGCTTGTTTGTCATTTTTTCGGGTTTCTATCCTGGGGGCAATGGGATTCTGAACCAGTCGTGGAGGTAAAGGCGGAAATTCAGTAACACGGGAGGACGACGGTTCAATCCCGTCTCCGGCCATCCTGATTTAGGTTTTCCGTGATTTCCCTAAGTCGTTTCAGGCAAATGCCGGGATGGTTCCTTTGAAAGGGCACGGCCGATTTCCTTCCCAATCCTTCCCTAACCCGAGCATGCGCTCCGTCTCTAATGACCTCGTTGTCGACGGGACGTTAAACACTAATCTCCTCCTCCTCCTCCTCAGTAACACGATTAACAGAACTGACGTTTTGTTGATTATGACCTGAAGCCGAAGCAGGTCCGACGTCGGAGTGGAAGGAACAAAATCAGCAACCATCAATTTGCGACGCTGCAATAATGACGGCTGTAATACAAAAACCTTCCGCGGGCAATTAGACCGAACGTGTCCACTTTCATTACATAGTAAGCAGGTTCCCTCCTGACCAGGATACATGACACGCACGCGATAATAACACTCTAGTAAATGTGATGGAATATTGCGCGTAACATGCATTTACACGGAACGAATTCCACTATAACACTGTAATCTGTGTTGAGTCCATCTACAACTGCATTTATACTCCACAAGCCACCCAACGGTGTGTGGTGGATGGCACTTTACGTGCCACTGTCCCTTTTCTGTTCCAGTCGCGTATGGTTCGTGGGAAGAACGACTGCCGGGAAGCCTCCGTGCGCGCTCGAATCTCTCTAATTTTACATTCCTGATCTCCTCGGCACTTATAAGTAGGTTGAAGCAATATATTCGATACCTCATCCAGAAACGCACCCTCTCGAAACCTGGCGAGTAAGCTACACCGCGATGCAGAGCGCCTCTCTTGCGGAGTCTGCCACTTGAGTTTGTTAAACATCTCCGTAACGCTATCCCGCTTACCAAATAACCCTGTGACGAAACGCGCCGCTCTTCTTTGGATCTTCTCTATCTCCTCTGTCAAACCGACCTGGTGCGGATCCCACACTGATGAGCAATACTCAAGAATAGGCCGAACGAGTGTTTTGTAAGCTACCTCCTTTGTTGATGGACTACATTTTCTAAGGACTCTCCCAATGAATCTCAACTTGGCACCCGCCTTACCAACAATTAATTTTATATGATCATTCCACTTCAAATCGTTCCGTTCGCATACTCCCAGATATTTTACAGAAGTAACTGCTACCAGTGTTTGTTCCGCTATCATATAATCATACAATAAAGGAGTATATCAGAGTTCACGACGGACGTTTTTCACATTACCATAAGGAGTCAATAGGTCATTTAGAAAGTTGTCATCAACCACCGGCGGGAGGCTGAACACGCTAACATTGGTATAGTCAATTTCAGCATCTGCGAGTGACACTATACTAACAGAATTATCGCGATGCTTGAACGGGACTCGAGAACCATGTCGCGACAATAATCTTTGAACGTGAAGGGGATCCATGAACTACACGCAAAAGACGTACTCGTCTGCGTCAAAATAAGCGGTGTGCACATGATCAGAGTGTGATGTCACCGCCAGACACCACACTTGCTAGGTGGTAGCCTTTAAATCGGCCGCGGTCCATTAGTACATGTCGGACCCGCGTGTCGCCACTGTCAGTGATCGCAGACCGAGCGCCACCACACGGCAGGTCTCGAGAGACGGACTAGCACTCGCCCCAGTTGTGCGGACGACGTAGCTAGCGATGCACACTGACGAAGCCTCGCTCATTTGCAGAGCAGATAGTTAGAATAGCCTTCAGCTAAGTCCAAGGCTACGACCTAGCAAGGCGCCATTAGCCTTACATAGCAATTGATACTTATCGTATAAAGCATGTCTCATCAAGAACGATGTATACAAATGATGGATTAAAGTTAAGTATTCCAGCAGCTACGTACTTTTCTTTATAGCATTCATTACGTATCCTGTTTCAGACCTCACGCCATCCTTCGTGTGTTTATAGCGTGCATTGCGGTCCCCTCAAATCACACTGTGTCGGCACTTCTGTCGACACATCACAGAGTTTCACGTGAATGGCATCGACAAGCCCATCGTGGATAATCTACAGGGATTCCAGCTTTTTAAACGAATATAACAGTACCAACAATTCGTGCTGCAAATATACAGGAATCTGTAAACATGATAGAATGTCACAAATTTTTGGGTATAAATATTGATCAATTCTTGAGCCGGTCAGACAGTTATTTGTAAGATTTAATATAAACAATAGCTGTAAGATTTAATATAGTTTTATTGTTTCGATTATAAGAAATTATGTTTTAAAAATCTCAGTTTCAGAACAGTATTCGGTAGAAAATTATTGCACACTCTAAGTTTATTCACTTATTCATTTATTAATTTATTGAGACATCAGTCTTCTGACTGGTTTGATGCGTCCCGCCACGAAATCCTCTTCTGTGGCAATTTCTTAGACTCAGAGTAGCACTTGTGTGACGTACGTCCTCTGTTATTTGCTGAATGTATCCCAATTTCTGTTTTCCTCTACACGTTTTAGGTTCTGCAGCTCCCCCTAGTACCATGGAAGTTATTCCGTGAAGTCGTAAGAGATGTCCCTTGTTCTTGTCAATGTTTCCCATGTATTGCTTTTCTCGCCGATTCTGCGCAGACCCTCTTCATCCCTTACCTTATCAGTCCACCTAATTTTCAGTATTATTCTGTAGCACCAATTCTCAAATGCTTCGATTCTCTTCTGTTCCGGTTTTACCACAGTCCATGTTTCACTACCGTACTGTGCTGTGTTCCAAACGTACATTCTCCGAAATTTCTTCCTCGAATTAAGAGCTATGTATGATGCTAGTAGACTTCTCTTGGCCAGGAATTTGTAAGTGGGCTGTATAGTTTCTTATGTTGGTAACGTTACGGAGCGGTCTGTATGAAAATAGCTGACTGCGCTGTGTGCAGTCTGTGACCGGTTGGACTCATTGTTGGAATATTCGCTAGTGTGGCGTTGGGTAGTTGAAAATGAGCTGCCAGCAGTGGTGGATGTGGGGAGAGAAATGGCAGAATTTTGAGAGGTTACTATGAGCGAACGATCTGGATGTATGTACGTCAGAAAAAGGAAATTTGATCTTTCATTTGCTAACTATGCCTATCAGTAGTTAATGCCTGCAGTAGTTAGAATTTTTTATTTAGCTGACAGTATTGGCGCTCGGCGTATTGCAGTAGCTCGAGTAACGAAGATTTTTGTGAGGAAAGTGATTCATGAAAGGTATAGGTTATTGTTAGTCAGGGCCATTCTTTTGTAGGGATTATTGAAAGTCAGATTGCATTGCTCCAAAATATTGTGTGTCAGTTTAGAAATGATCAGTATAAGTAAAGAGAAAACTGTCCGAGTACGTTCAGTTTTACTCGGCTGTTTCTGTATCAAATAACGTAGAAGTTTTCCAGCACTGTCATTCTTAATTTTCAAAGAGGACGTTTCAAATTTCGTTTTTGCGATTGCTTTTGATGTCCTCCTTGCTCCGTCCGTCATTGGTTATTTTGCTGCCTAGGTAGCAGAATTCATTAACTTCATTTGCTTCGTGACCAACAATGCTGCTGTAAAGTTTGCCGCTGTTCTCATTCCTGCTACATCATTACTTTCGTCTTTCTTCCATTTACTCTCAGTCCATATTCTGTACTCATTAGACTGTTCATTCCACTCTCTTGATCCTGTAATTCCTGTTCACTTTCACTGAAGATAGCAATCTCATCAGCGAATCGTATCACTGATATCCTTTCTCCTTGAATTTTAATCCCACTGCTGAACCCTAATTTTATTTCCATCACTGCTTCTTCAATGTGCAGTTTTACACTACAAGTTTTCAAAAATCAGAACATGAGATTGTACCGCAGTACTGTTGCTCGCGTTGGTCGGACCTCAAGACTCTCATGCTGCTAATCTGCAACCGATCGACTCAGAAGCGCTGCACTCAACGTTCCGCAGGATCTCGACGGTCTCCCACGACTAGCGCCCGAGAGGACAGACGTATTGTTAAGTAGGACATACAGGCTCAAAACCACGTCATTTCTGTAAGTCAGGAGATGAACTTGTTTGCAACAAGTGTCCACCCTGACAGTGCGACGACATGTTGAGCTCCATGGACTGTCAGTTCGGTGACCCCCCACGCGGCAACAGAGAGGACTTACTGACGGTGGTGCGCCCAACTACAATCCTGGGCGCAGCAGTGGGAACATGAATTCCGGTTTTACGTACAGCTTTACAGTGGATGTATCCCTGTTTGGTGGCTCCAAAAAGAACGAAGATCGCCACACCGCATTCTTTACCGTCATGTGGGCCAATCAGCTGGAGTGATGGAATGCGGTGCCATTGCCTACACAACGCTATCATCTAGTTAACGTAGCCATAAATTTGCACAGCAGACGACACATTTCTGATGTGTTAAGGCCGATGGTTGTTCCTTGCACTCAAGGTCGCCATGATATCATCATCATCATCATCATCATTACCATCTCCTTTCAAAGATTAGGTGTTAGAGCCATCTGTTCCGGTATCTCTTATCCATCCATCAATATCTTACGAAGTCTGCTGCAGGATCTCTAGTTGCTCTCGCCAACACATTCAGTTTCGACAAGATACTTTAATCCCTCTAGTGATCGATGGTTTTTTACATGGCTGTTTAATGTCCTTTCTGATAAGCTTTTGAGTAAAGCTATTTTCAAATAATAATATGAATTTATCGTGGAACAGATCAAATTCCATATTATTTCGTTCACTATCAGTTTCGTCGCAGATCATCTCTCTTGAACGATTCTCAAAAATTTCTGCCCTGGAATCATTAATTATTCTCACTGATTTCCACTGAAGAATGTCCATGCCGTAAGGCACTATGTTATTCATGCTAATTAACTGTCCATCATGATCAGAGAGAACATTTGCTACTGCGCAAACAGTTATTTTCTTGATTTGGCCTTCACCAAAAAAAAACATCATGAAATAGGGTGCTACTGGCTTTATCCACGTGTTTTGGAAAGTTAAATACTGGGATCAAATTGTATGATCCAGGTAAGGTTTCTAGATAAAATTTTACTAGAAAAGTCTTAGAAAACCTACATTGAAGTCAATACGGACTATTAACCACTTGCTGCCGTCTGACACATAGCACAGTAACGAATCCAGGTTCCTCATTAACAGTTCAAAATTTATGCTAATTAACTGTCCATCATGATCAGAGAGAACATTTGCTACTGCGCAAACACTTATTTTCTTGATTTGGCCTTCACCAAAAAAAACATCATCAAATAGGGTGCTACTGGCTTTATCCACGTGTTTTGGAAAGTTAAATACTGGGATCAAATTGTATGATCCAGGTAAGGTTTCTAGATAAAATTTTACTAGAAAAGTCTTAGAAAACATACATTGAAGTCAATACAAACTATTAACCACTTGCTGCCGTCTGACACATAGCACAGTAACGAATCCAGGTTCCTCATTAACAGTTCAAAATTTCGGCATAGGGATCTATGTAGAGTTACAATTAAAAGTGAACTATTTTTCAGTAGCGTAGCGGCAGCCTCCGAGTCGAGAGAACGCGCAGCAGAGCAGCAGCAGCACTTGTCTGACAAACTGTAAATTAATTTAGTCTCTTTTTTTTAAATTTTATCCATATTTTGCAGCTTAAAATGTGACTGTATTTAAAACATTGGAGGTGTGAATTAAACAACGTAGTATTAAGTTCACCAAAGAATGTCTAGCATGTGATTTTCGCCCTATTTGCGTCAGAGTGACAAATTACACCTGACAGATGGACCCACAGGGTCCGAAATGCATCGTGTAGTTAATAAAACACGAAAAAGTTGTGACTGAAGGCGTTGTTTAACTCATACCTCGAATTTAGTCTTTGTATTTGTTCACATGCTTCTGCAAAGAAGTGAACAGTACGTGTGTATTTTACTGTGTAGATTAGTGATTAGTAAATTAATCGTAGTTTCTGTTGTTACAAATCTCTTGTGAATATCCTTGTGTAGGGCGGCTTCCTAGTGTAAATTTTCCGTGTAGAAAAATTTGTTTCTGTTTAATAGCTTGCGGTCTCAGGGTACAGTGAGAAATCTGCACACCAACTTTTAGTGTTACTTTATTCTCCTTTCGTGTATTTTCAAACTCAGTAGCGCCATTTGAGATCTCATTCTGCCAACGGCCTTGTCAAAGAGGGCGGAGGAGCGGATAGAGGTTCAGGGCACTCTCTTGCCCTAGGGGTGGGAAATTGCCCCTAAAGGCGGAAGAATCAGCAATGATCAACGACATGAGGATGTAGAAGACAATGGAAACTACTGCATTAAAGACACGTAACGTGTATCCACAGGACATGTGGCCTGTAATTGAAGAAGTGTCATGATGATCTCTCCATTGGCAAAAGAGTCCGGAATAGTCCCCCATTCGGATCTCCGGGAGGGGACCACCAATGGGGAGGTTACCATGAGAAAAAGATTGAATAATCAACGAAAGGATAACGTTCTACGAGTCGGGGCGTGGAATGTCAGAAGCTTGAACGTGGTAGGGAAACTAGAAAATCTGAAAAGGGAAATGCAAAGGCTCAATCTAGATATAGTAGGGGTCAGTGAAGTGAAGGAAGACAAGGATTTCTGGTCATATGAGTATCGGGTAATATCAACAGCAGCAGAATATGGTATAACAGGTGTAGGATTCGTTATGAATAGGAAGGTAGGGCAGAGGGTGTGTTACTATGAACAGTTCAGTGACCGGGTTGTTCTAATCAGAATCGACAGCAGACCAACACCGACAACGATAGTTCAGGTATACATGCCGACGTCGCAAGCTGAAGATGAACAGATAGAGAAAGTGTATGAGGATATTGCAAGGGTAATGCAGTATGTAAAGGGGGACGAAAATCTAATAGTCATGGGCGACTGGAATGCAGTTGTAGGGGAAGGAGCAGAAGAAAAGGTTACATGAGAATATGGGCTTGGGACAAGGAATGAAAGAGGAGAAAGACTGAGTTCTGTAACAAGTTTCAGCTAGTAATAGCGAATACCCTGTTCAAGAATCACAAGAGGAGGAGGTATACTTGGAAAAGGCCGGGAGATACGGAACGATTTCAATTAGATTACATCATGGTCAGACAGAGATTCCGAAATCAGATACTGAATCGTAAGGCGCACCCAGAAGCAGATATAGACTCAGATCACAATATAGTAAATATAGTAGTGATGAAGAGTAGGCTGAAGTTCAAGACATTAGTCAGGAAGAATCAATACGCAAAGAAGTGGGATACGGAAGTACTAAGGAATGACGAGATACGTTTGAAGTTCTCTAACGCTATAGATACAGCAATAAGGAATAGCGTAGTAGGCAGTTCAAAAAAAAAAAAATGGCTCTGAGCACTATGGGACTCAACTGCTGAGGTCACTAGTCCCCTAGAACTTAGAACTAGTTAAACCTAACTAACCTAAGGACATCACAAACATCCATGCCCGAGGCAGGATTCGAACCTGCGACCGTAGCGGTCTTGCGGTTCCAGACTGCAGCGCCTTTAACCGCACGGCCACTTCGGCCGGCGTAGGCAGTACAGTTGAAGAGGAATGGACATCTCTAAAAAGGGCCATCACAGAAGTTGGGAAGGAAAACATAGGTACAAAGAAGGTAGCTGTGAAGAAACCATGGGTAACAGAAGAAATACTTCAGTTGATTGATGAAAAGAGGAAGTACAAACATGTTCCGGGAAAATCAGGAATACAGAAATACAAGTCGCTGAGGAATGAAATAAATAGCAAGTGCAGGGAAGCTAATACGAAATGGCTGCAGGAAAAATGTGAAGACATCGAAAAAGATATGATTGTCGGAAGGACAGACTCAGCATACAGGAAAGTCAAAGCAACCTTTGGTGACATTAAAAGCAACGGTGGTAATATTAAGAGTGCAACGGGAATTCCACTGTCAAATGCAGAGGAGAGAGCAGATAGGTGGAAAGAATACATTGAAAGCCTCTATGAGGGTGAAGATTTGTCTGATGTGATAGAAGAAGAAACAGGAGTCGATTTAGAAGAGATAGGGGATCCAGTATTAGAATCGGAATTTAAAAGAGCTTTGGAGGACTTACGGTCAAATAAGGCAGAAGGGATAGATAACATTCCATCAGAATTTCTAAAATCATTGGGGGAAGTGGCAACAAAACGACTATTCACGTTGGTGTGTAGAGTATATGAGTCTGGCGATATACCATCTGACTTTCGGAAAAGCATCATCCACACAATTCCTAAGACGGCAAGAGCTGACAAGTGCGAGAATTATCGCACAATCAGCGTAACAGCTCATGTATCGAAGCTGCTTACAAGAATAATATAAAGAAGAATGGAAAAGAAAATTGAGAATGCGCTAGGTGACGGTCAGTTTGGCTTTAGGAAAAGTAAAGGGACGAGAGAGGCAATTCTGACGTTTCGGCTAATAATGGAAGCAAGGCTAAAGAAAAATCAAGACACTTTCATAGGGTTTGTCGACCTGGAAAAAGCGTTCGACAATATAAAATGGTGCAAGCTGTTCGAGATTCTGAAAAAAGTAGGGGTAAGCTATAGGGAGAGACGGGTCATATACAATATGTACAACAACCAAGAGGGAATAATAAGAATGGACGATCAAGAATGAAGTGCTCGTATCAAGAAGGGTGTAAGACAAGGCTGTAGCCTTTCGCTCTACTCTTCAATCTGTACATCGAGGAAGCAGTGATGGAAATAAAAGAAAGGTTCAGGAGTGGAATTAAAATACAAGGTGAAAGGATATCAGTGATACGAATCGCTGATGACCTTACTATCCTGAGTGAAAGTGAAGAAGAATTAAATGATCTGCTGAACGGAATGAACAGTCTAATGAGTACACAGTATGGTTTGAGAGTAAATCGGAGAAAGACGAAGGTAATGAGAAGTAGTAGAAATGAGAACAGCGAGAAACTTAACATCAGGATTGATGGTCACGAAGTGAATGAAGTAAAGGAATTCTGCTACCTAGGCAGTAAAATAACCAATGACGGACGGAGCAAGGAGGACATCAAAAACAGACTCGCTATGGCAAAAAAGGCATTTCTGGCCAAGAGAAGTCAACTAATATCAAATACCGGCCTTAATTTGAGGAGGAAATTTCCAAGGATGTACGTTTGGAGTACAGCATTGTATGCTAGTGAAACATGGACTGTGGGAAAACCGGAACAGAAGAGAATCGAAGCATTTGAGATGTAGTGCTATAGACGAATGTTGAAAATTAGGTGGACTGATTAGGTAAGGAATGAGGAGGTTCTACGCAGACTCGGAGAGGAAAGGAATATGTGGAAAACACTGATAAGGAGAAGGGACAGGATGATAGGACCTGCTAAGACATGAGGGAATGACTTCCATGGTACTAGAGGGAGCTGTAGAGGGCAAAAACTGTAGAGGAAGATAGAGATTGGAATACGTCAAGCAAATAATTGAGGACGTAGGTTGCAAGTGCTACTCTGAGATGAAGAGGTTAGCACAGGAAAGGAATTCGTGGCGGGCCGCATCAAACCAGTCAGTAGACTGATGACCAAAAAAAAAATCTATTTTGTACACAGAACGATATGACTAGGGACTTTGCTTATTGTGAGCGGACACAAGGAGAGTTGGCTGCTGTCCCGTAAACAGGTGGAAGCTGCGTTGGCTACCTTCAATGAGCTTCTAGCTAATGCTCGAAGTTGCGGTGACGTCGGAGCGCCAGTGACGAGACCTGCGCTACCTTTAGTGCCACTGGAATCCCATGGCGACCCGGACGTCGCTGCGGCTTCTGATACGCAACATCTGACCGGTCTGTCCTCACTCCAGAGTGGGTGGCAGACAGTGGTGGGTTTGCGTCTCACTGGGCGGAAGGTGAAGGAGGGAGCAGGTCGTGCGGCTGGCTCCCTGTGTCTTAGCAACAGGTACGAGGTGCCCCACAGTGTTGATGATAACTCTGAGCCAGCACGGAATGCCTCTCATTTTGGACCAGTCAGGACAAGTACAGAGGATGGGTATGCTAGTCATTGGGAGCTCCAATATTAGGCGGGTGATGGAGCCCCTCAGGTAGTTTGCAAGCAAGGCGGGAAAGAATTCCAGTGTGCATTCGGTATCTAGAATGAAATTTTCACTCTACAGCGGAGTGTGCGCTGATATGAAACTTCCTGGCAGATTAAAACTGTGTGCAAAGGTCCCGAGTTCGAGTCTCGGTCCGGCACACAGTTTTAACCTGCATTCGGTATGTTTGCCGGGAGGTGTCATCCGTGATGTGGAGGAGGCCCTGCCGGCGGCTATCGAGCGCACTGGGTGCAACTGGCTGCATGTAGTGGCACATGCCATTTGGGTTCTGAGGCCATCCTCGGCTCCTTTCGGCGGCTGGCTGATTTGGTGAAGGCAACTAGCAATGCGGGCGGTGTGCAGGATAAGCTGCCTATTTGTAGCATCATACCCAGAGTTGAACGCAGTCCTCTGGTTTGGGGCAGAGTGGAAGGTCTAAACCAGACCCTCAGGCGGCTTTGCGACGGTATAGGATGCGAATTTCTCGACCTCCGCTATCGAGTGCAGAATTATAGGGTCCCCCTTAATAGGACAGGCGTGCACTCGCAGGAAGCGGCTACTAGGGTAGCGGAGTACGTGTGGCGTGCACATGGGGCTTTCTTGGTTAGAGGACCCCTCCCTTGGGAGCAAAGACGATTTGCCTGTTACATCAGCTACAGTGACCTCAGGGAATTTTGGTCCTCGCAGATCAGAGATAGAAGAGATTAATATGATTTTAGCAAACTGCAGCAGCATCCAAGGAACGGTTCCAGAATTAGTATCAGTTATTGAAAGTTATAATGCACAGATAGTACTGGGAACAGAAAGCTGGTTGAAGCCGAACGTCAATGACAACGAAATCCCAAGTTCAGACTGGAATGTTTATGGTAAGAGTAGGTTCGTCGCCAATGGTGGCGGCGTGTGTATTGCAGTAAAAAATTTCGATCAAATCTAGCGAGGTTATCACGGATTCCGAATGTGAATTAATCTAGCTGAAAATGACTATCAAAGAACGCTCAAAAATGGCGATCGGATGCTTTTATAGACCACCTGCGTCAGGATAGAGCGCTTCAGACACAACTTGCAGAATATGATTTATAATTTTCCTGATCATGCCTTTGTAATAGTGGGTGACTTCAACTTGCCAGGTATAGATTTGGAGTGTTATACCATCAAAACTGGTGCCAGAGACAGGGAATCGTATGGCATTGTTCTGGATGTCTTGTCCGAAAACTACCTTGAGCAGATAGTTAGAGAGCCAACTCGTGAGGGTAACATCTTTGACCTCCTGGCAACAAACAGACCTGAACTTATCGAATCAGTAAACGTAGAGGAAGTTATCAGTGATCGTAAGGCTGTGACAGCATCTATGGCGACGGGTCCTATAAGGAATGTTAAGAAAGGAAGATATATTTGCTCAGCAAGCGTGACAGGATACAAATTTCAGAATATCTCAGCAGTCAGCATCAAACATTCGGTGATGAGGACGAAGATGTGGAGAACTAATGGAAAAAAAAAATTCAGAGGCATCGTTCAGTATGCCCTAGACAAGTATGTTCTGCGTAAGATGGGATGGGAAAGATCCACTATGGTTTAACAGCCGTGTTAGAAAAGCGCTACATAAACAAAGAGCACTTCATCTCAGATTAAAGAGAAGTAAAAATCTATCTGACAGACAAAAGGTGGACGAAGCGAAAATGAGAGTAAGGAGAGCAATTAGAGAAGCGTTCAATGATTTTGAAAGTAAGACGTTGTCAACCGACAACTGAATCAAAAATCCTAAGAGATTTTGGTCGTATGTAAAATCAGTAAGTGGGTCAAAATCATCTATTCAGCGACCACACCGGCACCGAAACGGAAGATAACAGAGAGAAGCCCGAAATACTGAATTCGGTCTTCTGAATCTGTTTCACCGCGGATGATGGTAACACTCTCCCTTCTTTCAATCGTCGTGTGAAGGTCGAAATGGCAGATACTGAGATAACCGATCGCGGAACTGAAAAACAGCAACAATCGCTTAGTAGTGGAAAGACGTCAGGAGCAGATGAGATACCTACAAGATTCTATAAACATTATGCGAAAGAACTTGCTCCCCTTCCAGCAGTAACTTATCGTAGATCTCGTGAGCAACGAAAGGTGCCTAATGACCGGAAAAAAGTGCAGGTCATTCCCGTTTTTAAGAAAGGTCGTGAGACAGGTCCACACAATTACAGACTTATATCGTTGACGTCAATCTGTTGTAGAATTATGGATCATGTTATATGTTCAACAATTATGACGTTCTTGTAAAATGAACATCTTCTCTGTAAAAATCAACATGGATTCCGCAAACAGAGATCCTGCGAAGCTCAGCTCGCTCTGTTCCTCCATGAGATCCACAGCTCAGTGGACAACGGCGCTCAGGCTGATGCCGTGTTCGTTGATTTCGGTGAAGCATTTGACACCGTCCCGTATTGCCATTTAATCAAAAAAATACGAGAATACGAGCGTACGGGGTGTCGGAGCAGACCTGCTATTGGATTCAAGATTTTCTTGCAGACAGAACTGGGGTCCCTATCAGGTAGGGCTGATAGAGAAGATAGAGAAGATCCAACGAAGAGCGGCGCGTTTCCTCACCGGATCGTTTAGCTGGCGAGACAGCGTTACGGAGATGCTAAACAAACTCCACTGGTAGAAGTTACAAGAAAGGCGTTGTGTATCACGGAGAGATTTACTATTAAAATTTCAGAACAGCACTTTTCAGAAGGAGTCAGACAACATATTACTTCCTCAAAATGGTTCAAAAGGCTCTGAGCACTATGCGACTTAAGTCCTGAGGTCATCAGTCGCCTAGAACTTAGAACTACTTAAACCTAACTAACCTAAGGACATCACACACATGCATGCCCGAGGCAGGATTCGAACCTGCGACCATAGCGGTCACTCGGTTCCAGACTGTAGCGCCAAGAACCGCACTGCCACTCCCGCCTGCCACTACTTCCTCCCCTACATACATTATCGCGTATTGACCACGAGGAGAAAATTCCAGAAATTAGAGCCAATACAGAGGCTCGCCGACAATCATTCATTCCACGCTCTATTCGCGATTGGAACATGGTTGGAGAGGTCAGATAGTTTTATCGGAAGTACCCTCCGCCACACACAGTTAGGTGGCTTGCGGAGTATGATGTAGATGTACATGTTTTAATTCACAATCATACACTACTCTGTGCTGATCTCTACATCATCTACGTGTCTGAACGTTTTGAACCTGAGTGGTGGATAATTCATTATCTTTTCTGGCAAGTTTTTTTGTCTCATTCTATCAACATGATCCTCTCATTTCATTCTATTCTCTTCTATTTTGTCATTGTTATTGTTGTTGTTGTGGTCTTCAGTCCTGAGACTGGTTTGATGCAGCTCTCCATGCTACTCTATCCTGTGCAACCTTCTTCATCTCCCAGTACCTACTGCAACCTACATCCTTCTGAATCTGCTTGGTGTATTCATCTCTTGGTCTCCCTCCACGATTTTTACCCTCTACGCTGCCCTCCAATACTAAATTGGTGGTCCCTTGATGCCTCAGAACATGTCCTATCAACCGATCCATTCTTCTAGTCAAGTTGTGCCACAAACTTCTCTTCTCCCCAATCCTATTCAACACCTCCTCGTTAGTTATGTGATCTACCCATCTAATCTTCAGCATTCTTCTGTAGCACCACATTTCGAAAGCTTCTATTCTCTTCTTGTCCAAACTATTTATCGTCCATGTTTCACTTCCATACATGGCTACACTCCATACAAATACTTTCAGAAACGACTTCCTGACATTTAAATCTATACTCGACGTTAACAAATTTCTCTTCTTCAGAAACGCTTTCCTTGCCATTGCCAGTCTACATTTTATATCCTCTCTACTTCGACCATCATCAGTTATTTTTCTCCCTAAATAGCAAAATTCCTTTACTACTTTAAGTGTCTCATTTCCTAATCTAATTCCCTCAGCATCAACCGACTTAATTCGACTACATTCCATTACCCTCGTTTTGCTTTTGTTGATGTTCGTCTTATATCCTCCTTATATCCTTATACCCTATAAAATTTTGTCATTAACTGAAATGATTTTTAAATCTGGTCTTAATGCTTGATTCCTTATTTTATCCATTTCATTACAGCCTCTTACATAACTCATGAACTCCGTAATTGTTGCCTGTATACATGATTTTTCTTTGCTTTAATTACGGTCCACGATTCGAAACCATATGCAAGAGTAGGTACAGCCACAACTTTATAGAATTTCACTTGTGTTTCCTTTCTCGTTTTCCTTCCCAAAGTTCTTCCAAATTTTCCGCCGATAGCTTGATATTTATTAAACCTCTTCTCAATGCCTTGTCATACTTTACAATAATATCACAGGTTAGACTTGATTCTTTCCTTGTAAACTATCATCTTTGTCTTATCTGCAGATAATGTTAAATTGTAATGTATAGCGTTTTGGCTCAATCTATACACTGCTCTTTATAAATTACCTTCTGTTTCCTGTACAATTATCTGTTTGTTAGCATATAACAGAGTATTTAATGCTACCCTAGACTGCTATTTTACTTCGTATCTGTGTTTCATGTTGCCACTTCATAACTAGGTCATCAATATATAAATTTAAAAAAGTGGGTGTTGTAACAGGACTAGCTCAATAAATATGTCACCAACACTGATACAAAATAATTGTTTCCAATTTGATGAACACTTTATGGAAATTATATGACGTAATGGTGGTTATACAGACACCACACTTGCTAGGTGGTACCCTTTAAATCGGCCGCGGTCCGTTAGTATGCGTCAGACCCGCGTGTCGCCACTATCAGTGATTGCAGACCGAGCGCCGCCACACGGCAGGCCTAGTCTAGAGAGACTCCCTAGCATTCGCCCCAGTTGTAAAGCCGACTTTGCTAGCGATGGTTCACTGTCTACATACGCTCTCATTTGCAGAGACGATAGTTAGCATAGCCTTCAGCTATGGCATTTGCTACGACCTAGCAAGGCGCCATAGTCAGTTCCTATAATTACTTCAAGAATGTATTCTGAACAGATAATATTGTGAATCATGTACCGTCAAGAGCGACGTTCATCATTAATGGATTAAAGTTAAGTATCAAACCAATTTCGTCCGCTTTCTGAATTCTCATTCCTTGTCATGTTCCAGACCTCACGTCAGCATAGTTCTTCCGTCCTCACGCCAGCCTGCGTGAGCTAAAACGCGTGCGTTTCGGCCTCCACTCGTAACACGGTGTTGGCTCTTCTGCTACTAACACAACAATACAAATGTCCAGGAAGTACGAGTGAAATGCAGAATTACGACGTAAATCACAAGTCCGTTGACATACTAACAAGGGAACCTCCCCATCGCACCCCCCTCAGATTTAGTTACAAAATGACACAGTGCATAGGCCTTGAAAATCTGAACACAGATCAATCGAGAAAACAGGAAGAAGTTGTGTAGAACTACGAAAAAAATAAGCAAAATATACAAACTGAGTAGTCCATGTGCAAGATAAGCAACAGCAAGGAGAGTGCGAGCTCAGGAGCGCCGTGGTCCCGTGGTTAGCGTGAGCAGCTGCGGAACGAGAGGTCCTTGGTTCAAGTCTTCCCTCGACTGAAACTTTTACTTTCTTTATTTTCGCAAAGTTATGATCTGTCGGTTCGTTCATTGACGTCTCTGTTCACTGTAATAAGTTTAGTGCCTGTGTTTTGCGACCGCACCGCAAACCCGTGCGATTAGTAGACGAAAGGACGTGCCTCTACAATGGGAACCGAAAACATTTGATCGCAAGGTCATAGGTCAACCGATTCCTCCACAGGAAAACACGTCTGATATATTCTATACGACACTGGTGACGGCATGTACGTCACATGACAGGAATATGTTGTCGACCCACCTAACTTGTACACTTAGCGAATGGGTAAAAAGATTCTTCTACCTTGCCCGATTTAGGTTTTCTTGTGGATGTGATAATCACTCCCAAAAAAGTGATGAAAACATAAGAGTTTCTCACATATACTGAAAATAAAAAATTAAACTTTTCTCTGGAGGGAAGACTTGAACCAAGGACCTCTCGTTCCGAAGCTGCTCTCGCTAACCACGGGACCACGGCGCTCCTTAACACTTATAGGCTACGTTCACACTGCCAGCCGGGCCGTGCCGGGCTGACGCGTACTGGCTCGGCTCGTGCCTAGCCAGCTCAGGCCGACGAGTAGTGCATTCACATTGCGCGCCGCGCCGAGCCGGGACGGCGAAATGGGGGAAAATCCACTTCTCCGATTTTCATGTTTTAAAAATTCTTAGCGGTATATAAGACTTCGCCACATCGTTTTATGAACTTATTTTTTCCTTAAAAGCGTTACTTACGTCGTGAAAAAAGAAAAAGCCTACTTTTCGTTTCGCGTGATTTCTTAGTTTCGTAACGCTTCCCAACCGATTTTGAAGAAAGTATGCGGCTTCGTAATGAATCATTTATCTTTCCATATTTCTTAACAGTCATTGTGAAATGATGCTATTTGTCAACGTTGTGCACTTGATTTACAAATCTTGTAGTGAAAAAGTTATGTAGCGGGTAGCTTACTGTTAGATCCGTTTTAGACCATACATTGTTGGGAATGAAATGTAGCTAAAAGTACCAAAAAGTTTTTGAAATGATAATGATACTGATATCTGTCTCTGGTCTCAAGTAATGCGAGCTATTCAGTGGCGTCAGTGCCGCGTCCGCAAGCCACGGAGTTCGCGCGGTTACAGCTTGGTTTAGTGTAGTCATATAATGCAGCACAGAAAAAAACTAATTACTAGTGATCAGCGCAGACCTAGTGCCGGCCCCTCTTATTATTTTAATGGTCGCATTCTCTAGATAAATCCAAATGTATAAGAATTTTTCCCTCGGCTACTGGACAATCATCTTCTATGCTTTTGTAGTTGGCCACACGTTGCATCACAAAAGACAAACAATTATTTGTCATCAACATCCTACAATTAGTAAGATGAACATTTCGTATTTCGAACTAAAAGATAACTGAAGCGCAATTCTCTTTGGCTAAATGGCTGGCGGGAGGCCAAATAAATAAATTTAAAAAGATCCCCACCCTTCGACAGCTGACAAGCAAGTCAGTAGAAAACGCAGCTGCAGTCAACAGTTGCTCGCCTTTAGCTAGTCTGTGCTGTCGTGTAGAACAATGTCTCCACTCTTTTATTGGTATTATTTTGACTCTGCAGTAACTCGTCGAGTTTTGAAGTACAGAAGAACTAGGAGGTTATGGATTCATCCCATAAATAGCGACAGACATTTAGGAGAGTTTTTTTTTATATGAAGAACTTAAAAACTATCCTGAAAAATTTTATTCAAATTACAGAATGAATCATAATACATTTCAGTATGTGCTGCAGAACATTCAAGACAAAATTTCTAAACAGAACACAAATTTTCGCAGAAGTATAACAGCAGAAGAAAAATTGTGTATAACGATAAGGTAAGATTCGTTAGTACACACTTTTTGGTTTGCAGTAGAACTTTGTACAGCATTCACTACCTCCAATTAACTGCAGTCATGCTTTTGTATTTTAAATTTCACAAACGCTTACCTCTGAGGGGAAGAGTGTTTATGGGACTCCTGAGAATCATTAGGAAGTAATTAGCTTCGTCATTTTGGGTAATGTCTTCCTGTGCCTTCAACGAAGAATCGCAGAAATACTCCTTCAGGATTTTCCAACTTTTTTCTTCTTTTTTCTTCATGATGCAGCGCTTGGCAGTGGTAATGGTTCATCATGAGGAGCCGCTGATGACCTCACAGAATTCTTTTCATTTCCTTGTAAGATAGACAGATTGATAGGCGAAGAGTTTTGAGATAATGCCCTTTGACTTAGTGGTTCTATTTCCACTGATAAGGAACTGCCACGGCATGACTTTACAATGCATTATCATCTGGTAGGGACACATTTCCGTCCCTCAGTGACACTCATATCTGTCTCCGTTTACAAGGAAATGCGAACTATTCAGTGGCAGCAATGCCGCGATCGCTGGCAAGCTATTGTTGTAAAGGCATGTAAATACGGTAGATTAAATAAATGAAATAAAAGTAATTTCGCATGTATCATTATAATAAACGTAATTTTTCCTCACTGATTGTGAAATGTGAGGTAACATCTTAAAATAAAAGACGTGTGCAGTCACACTTGTGATGAAAGCAGAAGGGAGACGTGTGATGCGTGTACTGCAGAAGCTGCAGTGCTGCTCCACAGGCTCGCGCCTGCGGTCGGCTCGCGCCGGCAATATTAAACACTCGGGATGTCGACGGCTCGGCTCCGGGAGGCTGACGCCGTGTCGGCGCGGCCCGGCAGCCAGTGTGAACACCGCAATTCAAAACCATGTGTTTGATACCGAAGCGGGCGGCGGCCCGGCCAGGCTCTGCTCAGCCCGGCCGGCAGTGTGAACGCGGCCTTATTGTCAATGTTGTTGCATATCTTAGCATGGACTAATCAGTTTGTATATTTTACTTATTTTTTCATAGTTCCACACAACTTCTTCCTGTTTACTCGATTGATCTGTGTTCAGTTTTTCAAGGCCTATCCACTGTGCCAACTAATAACTAAATCTGAGGGGGGTGCGATGGGGAGGTTTCCTTGTAAGCCTACTAGTGATCGTTTAAGTCCAAGTTCCACTGTAGCATTGGGATTCTAAGTCCAGAGCGCAGCCAAATCAACATCGAACAGAGGTCCACCGCAGCGTGGCTCTTTCTAGTTGTGGAGTAGAGCATAGCACGATGAGAACTGGCTTGTAGACTTCAGGAGCGGCTCCGTAGTTTATAGAGCCGGTGGCTGTGGTCGCTGTATATTCTGGGCGACCAATCGCTGAGTGTTATGGATGGCCAACCACGAGCGCGCGAAGGCGGACTGCGATGCTAGCAGCGGGCCGCGCTCTGACAAGTGTGGCAACGATGCGTTCCTCGGTCGCGCGTAATGCAGCGCGACGCTGCTGGGTGGGGAGATTTTAACAGTGGCGGATACCACAGTGGGTCATTGGATGCACACTTGTCGAACACCCTGATTTATGAAAATTTGATCTGACGTTTTCGAACCTGAACTTATAACTATTTTTGTATTTACTTATACAGGGTGTTACAAAAAGGTACGGCCAAACTTTCAGGAAACATTCCTCACACACAAAGAAAGAAAATATGTTATGTGGACATGTGTCCGGAAACGCTTACTTTCCGTGTTACAGCTCATTTTATTACTTCTCTTCAAATCACATTAATCATGGAATGGAAACACACAGCAATAGAACGTACCAGCGTGACTTCAAACACTTCGTTACAGGATATGTTCAAAATGTCCTCCGTTAGCGAGGATACATGCATCCACCCTCCGTCGCATGGAATCCCTGATGCGCTGATGCAGCCCTGGAGAATGGCGTATTGTATCACAGCCGTCCACAATACGAGCACGAAGAGTCTCTACATTTGGTACCGGGGTTGCGTAGACAAGAGCTTTCAAATGCCCCCATAAATGAAAGTCAAGAGGGTTGAGGTCAGGAGAGCGTGGAGGCCACGGAATTGGTCCGCCTCTACCAATCCATCGGTCACCGAATCTGTTGTTGAGAAGCGTACGAACACTTCGACTGAAATGTGCAGGAGCTCCATCGTGCATGAACCACATGTTGTGTCGTACTTGTAAAGGCACATGTTCTAGCAGCACAGGTACAGTATCCCGTATGAAATCGTGATAACGTGCTCCAGTGAGCGTAGGTGGAAGAACATGGGGCCCGATCGAGACATCACCAACAATGCCTGCCCAAACGTTCACAGAAAATCTGTGTTGATGACGTGATTGCACAGTTGCGTGCAAATTCTCGTCAGCCCACACATGTTGATTGTCAAACTTTACAGTTTGATCACGTTGGAATGAAGCCTCATCCGTAAAGAGAACATTTGCACTGAAATGAGGATTGACACGTTGTTGGATGAACCGTTCTCAGAAGTCTACCCGTGGAGGCCAATCAGCTGCTGATAGTGCCTGCACACGCTGTACATGGTACGGAAACAACTGGTTCTCCCGTAGCACTCTCCATACAGTGACGTGGTCAACGTTACCTTGTACAGCAGAAACTTCTCTGACGCTGGCATTAGGGTTATCGTCAACTGCACGAAGAATTGCAAGTGTCCTCGTCGTTCTAGGTCTTCCCCAGTCGCGAGTCATAGGCTGGAATGTTCCTTGCTCCCTAAGACGCCGATCAATTGCTTCGAACGTCTTCCCGTCGGGACACCTTCGTTCTGGAAATCTGTCTCGATACAAACGTACCGCGCCACGGCTATTGCCCCGTGCTAATACATACATCAAATGGGCATCTGCCAACTCCGCATTTGTAAACACTGCACTGACTGCAAAACCACGTTCGTGATGAACACTAACCTGTTGATGCTACGTACTGATGTGCTTGATGCTAGTACTGTAGAGCAATGAGTCGCATGTCAACACAAGCACCGAAGTCAATATTACCTTCCTTCAAGTGGGTCAACTGGCGGTGAATCGAGGAAGTACAGTACATACTGACGAAACTAAAATGAGTTCTAACACGGACGTTAAGCGTTTCCGGACACATGTCCACGTAACATCTTTTCTTTTTTGGTGTGCGAGGAATGTTTCCTGAAAGTTTGGCCGTACCTTTTTGTAAAACCCTATAGACAATTTATGGTATTAATAACGTGTTTAGGAAGACCTTTTATTTACGGTACCCTCCACAAAAGATGTCATTTTACATTGCCAAAGGCTCTCTCACAATCAGTAAACGCTAAATGCGTTTCTAAACTAATTTCCCTATGTTTTTCAAGAATTTTTTCTTGTTATAAATATATTACCATTACACAAACGTCCGTTTCTGAAGCTTAATTGTTATTCTGAGATTACTGCATTATTGATAGTCTGTAATCTTTGATTAAGAATTGTCACATAAATTTTATATTCCGCATTTAGTAAACTTATTCGTCTATTCGTCGTGGTATTTTCCGTCTATGCAACTAATTGAAGGCAGTGTGTTTATTGCCATACGCATTTCGCTTTCTTTATTTGCGAAGCATCTTCAGTGAACTGTGTAATACATGTATCTTCTCGTACATACAATAAACATATTACGTAATCGATACAATATGTTGCTGTGTTACATTTTGTCGTGTTTTGCTCTTGTTTTTTCGGTTATAATCAACCTAAGAAACAAGAGCAAAACATATTATGGAACATAGCAACATATTGTGTCTACCACATAAAATGTTTATTGTATGTCAAAAGAAACGTGTATTATAGGCCACTGAAGACGCTTCACAAATAAAAGAATCGAAACTGGTATAGCAATAAACAAAGTGCCATACCTCCACGAATGAAAGGCAACTAAGGAAAGACGGAAAACAGAAAAAATGACGATTATTCGTCTATATTTTCCTTTGTCTTTCCTGTTGCCTTTTTTAAATATAGAAATAACCTTAGCTGTGTCCCATTTTTCAGATATGGAACAGTTCCTCCAACACATTTGAAAGTGAAAGGAAGCAAAATTCTAAAATGATTCATTTATACTTGATTAATTCAATATTAATACCATCTAGGCCAGCAGCTTTTTTAGTTTTTGTTACATTTAACGCTGCTTTTAATTTTATGTGTCTATTTGATCAATAGCGCTATAACCGATTTTATGGAATAATTTTCTTCACTATCTTCATCATACCATAAATTTCTGTAGTAGTGTATCCATTGATTTTCTGTTATTATATTAATGTCTGCAGTACCTTTCTTCGTTTTATTCAAATGCTTCATAAGGTTAAAAGCTATAGTCTGTCTTCTGTGAATCTCGTGTTCAACGTTAGCAATGAATGTTTCCCAGGATTCACTATGGTATTTTCTTATTAAACTATTTGTTTCATTTCTTTTCTATTCATATGTTTATCAGGCTTCATTCGTTCGTATCTGTCAGTAAGCATCATAAATTTTAAAAAAAATATTGTTAGCTACTTCTGTATTGCGCATTTTCATACCTTACTATACTTTTTCTAGCACCTCATTAGCCGCTTTCAGTAATGATGATTTTCCCATTACTCTTCGATATTGTCTTTAGTGCCAGCCATCTGCAATTCCTCTGTGAGACTTTGCTGATGAAAGTTCCTTCTGCTTCCTTCCTGTAGAAGATGAACTTCGTATTTCAAGTTTTGGCTTTGGCTTTTCTTTACATTTGTTTGTTTCCCCCATCTTGTGGAGATTTCAATCTTCGAAATAACTAGAAAGTGATCAGAGCCTATATCATTACTTCTAAATCCATGAATATCTCGAACAACACAAGCATCGTGTGAAGGTACATCTACCACAGTGACATTTCTTCGTATTAATTTCACTCGAGAATGAAACATGATTGTAGGTGGATCAAAACAAAATGTCGAGACACTCTGTGACCAAAATGGTACTGAAACAGAGAATGACAGACTAAAGGCCGAAATACTAAATGTCTTTTTCCAAAGCTGTTTCACAGAGGAAGACTGCACTGTTGTTTCATCTCCAGATTGTCGCACAGATGACAAAATGGTAGGTATCGAAATAGACGACAGAGGGATAGAGAAACAATTAAAATCGCGCAAAAGAGGAAATGCCGCTGGACCTGATGGGATACCAGTTCGATTTTAAACAGAGTACGCGAAGGAACTTGCCCCCCTTCTTGTAGCGGTGTACCGTAGGTCTCTAGAAGAGCGTAGCGTTCCAAAGGATTGGAAAAGGGCACAGGTCATCCCCGTTTTCAAGAAGGGACGTCGAACAGATGTGCAGAACTATAGACCTATATCTCTAACGTCGATCAGTTGTAGAATTTTGGAACACGTATTATGTTCGAGTATAATGACTTTTCTGGAGACTACAAATCTACTCTGTAGGAATCAGCGTGGGTTTCGAAAAAGACGATCGTGTGAAACCCAGCTGGCGCTATTCGTCCATGAGACTCAGAAGGCCATAGGCACGGGTTCACCGGTAGATGCCGTGTTTCTTGACCTCCGCAAGGCGTTCGATACAGTTCCCCACAGTCCTTTAATGAACAAAGTAAGAGCATATGGACTATCAGACCAATTGTGTGATTGGATTGAAGAGTTCCTAGATAACAGAACGCAGCATGTCATGCACAATGGAGAGATGTTTTTCGAAGTAAGAATGATTTCGGGTGTACCGCAGGGGAGTGTCGTAGGTCCGTTGCTATTCACAATATACATAAATGACCTTGTGGATGACATCGAAAGTTCACTGAGGCTTTTTGCGGATGATGCTGTGGTGTATCGAGAGGTTGTAACAATGGAAAATTGTACTGAAATGCAGGAGGATCTGCAGCGAATTGACGCATGGTGCAGGGAATGGCAATTGAATCTCAATGTAGACAAGTGTAATGTGCTGCGAATACATAGAAAGAAAGATCCCTTATCATTTAGCTACATTATAGCAGGTCAGCAACTGGAAGCTGTTAATGCCATAAATTGTCTGGGAGTACGCATTAGGAGTGATTTAAAATGGAATGATAATATAAAGTTGATCGTCGGTAAAGCAGATGCCAGACTGAGATTCATTGGAAGAATCCTAAGGAAATGCAATCCGAAAACAAAGGAAGTAGGTTACAGTACGCTTGTTCGCCCACTGCTTGAATACTGCTCAGCAGTGTGGGATCCGTACCAGATAGGGTTGATCGAAGAGATAGAGAAGATCCAGCGGAGAGCAGCGCGCTTCGTTACAGGATCATTTAGTAATCGCGAAAGCGTTACGGAGATGATAGATAAACTCCAGTGGAAGACTCTGCAGGAGAGACGCTCAGCAGCTCGGTACGGGCTTTTGTTGAAGTGTCGAGAACATACCTTCACCGAGGAGTCAAGCAGTATATTGCTCCCTCCTACGTATATCTCGCGAAGAGACCATGAGGATAAAATCAGAGAGATTAGAGCCCACACAGAGGCATACCGACAATCCTTCTTTCCACGAACAATACGAGACTGAAATAGAAGGGAGAACAGATAGAGGCACTCAAGGTACCCTCCGCCACATGCCGTCAGGTGGCTTGCGGAGTATGGATGTAGATGTAGATTAACATTGCTGAAGATTTCACACGTCAGCAATAATTTCGCGGCAAATCGCGCATAACGGACCACTTTCCCGCAAAATGGCACTTGCAATTGATTATGACCAAAGATACACAATAGGAATTTCGCCAAAAACAATTTCAAATAATTTTTGCATTCATTTGTTTCTTTTTCTAAGTTTATTCACGAGACACAGAATTAGTGCACGAATACGAACAACTTTATTACAGTATATGTTCCTGTAGCAATCTTCTGCGGACACGGGCAAATAAATGAAAAGTAAAAATAAAAGTAAAAAAGTAATCAGGTTTCGAACACTTGGAGCAAAAGTGGGAAGTTGTAATGCTAGCCACTGCGCCAACTTCTCAGTTGAAGTAGTTATTCGCTAAAAGGCACATGAAGTACCACGGAAACGTTTACCTTCGTTTTCTCGGAAACGGTCAAATGTCTGCGGATAAGCCAAGACACGTATTCCCCTACTTTGACCCCTCTTCCACTGAGCGAAGTTTGTGGGAAATTTGGTTGTGGCACTCGCCGCCCTGTCCCTGACCTAGTTAAACTTGTTTCATATCACGGAGTGTTCCCGACAAGTCGCGTGCAGCGCCGTAAACAGTTTTTCAGCCTAGCTGGTCACTTCCTCTCCCGATACTACCAGCAGTTTGCGAACGAGACGTCGACATTCTTCCCAGAGAACAATAGGTTCTAAAAACAGAGTAATACAGCCCTTTATACTGATATCAAAACACCTTAGTTGCGCACACATTATGTCTCCACAGCTTCAGTAGGAAGAGAGGGCATATTATTTACCAAGTTTATCTTCGTACAGCGAGATACTTGTAAGTATTATTAAACTATTTTACCAGTAAGTTTTTTTTACACGGTAATGTGTACCTTGTCAGAAAAAAGTATCATTTTCTTAGTGTTTCCAAGCCACTTCATCTTGGCACCATCAGATAAACTGAATATCAAATAACATAGAAGCTGCTATGTTAGAAATAATCGGATATGTGAAAAAAAAATTGGAACAGTAGTACGAAGTACAACGTTTGTGCCTATTATAAATGCAGTATCGGAATTAGAAGAACTATAGTCTCAACATCGAGCAAACAGGTCACGGCAAACGAAGAAAAGGCAACGAAAAGAAAACGAATTGTTGATAAATGATAAACTTTATTGAGCATATGTGACTATATAAAACATCTCCCATCTTAACATACGATACAAGAGACATTTTATGAGGTAATACATGAGCGTAAGCGCAAATGCTTCATACTAATTCAACAGGACATCAAATGCACAAAAGCGGCACAGAACTGATTTAATATGCGCTTCTCCTTAAAATTAGTTGTTAGTGATTACAGTATAAGTCAGTTATAGCACACAGGTATTGTAAACGTTAGGGACAATGTAGCATTACTAAATGTCAACGATTAAGATATCAACCGGTTGATATTAATTTGGCGATTAGTTTTTTTACAGCAATGATACGTATATGTTGTACGTAATAAAGCACAGTAAATGTATGGGACACAAGGAATGGTAACATACATTATTTGTTCCTTTTTCTTGTTACTAATGCAATTAAATTTAGGTTGTCCTTACTGGAGTCGCACAGAATGGCTTGAGCACAACTCAAAACAAAAGTAATTCACTTTCATTATTCTGAGTTACTTTCAGACATACATACTGGAGTTATAATAAAAGATTGGTTGTAGTATCAACATCAATACAGAAGCAGAGGGATAGCTATGGCACAAAACTTGCTTAGTGCCAACTAAGCGATACTCTGCTGCTTCCAATAAAAACCATATTTGGAATCCGTAATTGTTTGAGAGTGATACTACTGTCCCACAGTTCAGATTTATTACAATGAAGCTCAAGGCACTGTTCTACATCTTCAAGACGTGTAGAGCATTTTACTTGAAGGACCAGGCTGCTTCAACTCTGAACATAAACGAACATTTCATCAAATCGTTGCTGGCGATTCTATGAAAGTTCCACACTTCTGCACCTTTTAATTCCTCCAGTAAGGACGTCGTGAGGTAATGTAATATGATGCGGCTACTGTGTGTGAACTACATCTATGATTACGTCGCAATCTATGGCTGAGCAGTACACCCAGTGTGGACTGTGTAGGTCGCTTCGCATCTAGTGGTGAATAGCGATGATTGGTGGGTGGTGGATGATGGGGGCGTGGAAGATGGGCGCATGAGCTGCGATGAATCTGTGAAAAACAAACAATGGCAGGAATTATAAACTTAGTCACACGAGCAACGTCGTTCACCTGCCCCTACCAGCGACGTTTTATGCAACCCGCACTACGTCTGTATCAGGAACGGTACCCAAACACGCGATAGCCACGTAATCGGTATAAGTTCCGTCTGAGAGCTTTGGGCTCAGACCGTTGCCTAGCTTCACCATTAGAAGAAACGAAATTAACAGGAGGTATCAAAATAGGAAGCTGGGAAGTAACAACTTTTCAGCATACAATATCCGAAACTCTTACGAAAGAAAAAGTTCAACAAACGGAATACACTCACAAAGACATCGAAAACTGTATGGCTACGCCGCTAATTTCACAAAGAAAGATTGGAGATATTTAGTTAAGAATAGCAGAAGTAAGGTATATCTTGGCTCAAAAGCACATAATTCCATTTGCTAACAGCCGCTCAAAGCTCTGTCTGCATGTCTGAATACCGTTCCTTATACAGATGTACTGCGGACTGCATAAAACTAATTGGTAGTGGTAGCTGAATCACGCTATATAGTCACTTACAAGAAACGATACGATACAGTAATGAGACAGTGTAACTGATCACATTGTAAACAATTATATTTTAAATTTTTTGAGGTTTATCTGTGCTGTACTATAGTTTTCCTTACTTTTAGCAACATGATGCAACATTTTAGGCGTATTTGGAACCGTCCATGACATTTTTTTTTCTAATATACATGGTGAATCCACCTGCATTGGAATATTTTCTGAGTATTTTGGTATAAGGGACCAGTGATCACCAGTGACTCGTTACAGGGTAATTGTATTTCGTTTGATTTCTTACCAACCAGCGGCCTAGCCGCAGTGTTACCACCGGTTCCTGTCAGGTTACCAGAGTTAAGCGCTGTCGGGTTTGGTTAGCCCTTGGATGATTCACCATCCTATCTGCAGAGCGCTGTCGGCAAGCGGGGTGCACTCAGCCCATGTGAGGCAAATTGAGGAGCTACTTGTCTGAGAAGTAGCGGCTCCGGTCTCCTAAACTGACATACGGTCGGGAGAACGGTGTGTTGACCAATGCCCCTCCACATCCGCATCCGATGACACCCGTGGGATCAGGATGACGCGGTAGTCGGTCAGTACCGTTAGGGTCTTCACACGCCGGGTCGGAAGGAAATCAGTTTTTACCCTCAGTTATCGATGCATTTGTAGTCCATTGAAAATATATCGCCGGCCGCTGTGACCGAGCGGTTCTACGCGCTTCAGTCCGGGACGGCGCTGCTGCTACGGTCGCAGGTTCGAAACCTGCCTCTGGCACGAATGTGTGTGATGTCCTTAGGTTAGTTAGGTTTACGTAGTTCTAAGTCTAGGGGACTGATGACCTCAGATGTCAAGTCCCATAGTGCTCAGAGCCATTTGAAAATATATCCACAACATTGGAAATATTCTCGTATCACTAGAATGAAGAGTGAAGCAGATATTAGTGTCAGCGGCGACGAGAACCAGCTCAATTCTTTAAAACTGAACAAAGACAGAAGGTGTGATGGAATCCCAACCAGATTCTACATCCAGTTTGCGCCTGAGCTAGCGCCCCTTTGGCTGTAATCTATCGTAGATCCCTCGAACAAAAAACCGAGCCCAGTAGGTAGAAGAAACCATAGGTCACACATGTCTACAAGAAGGATAGCAGAAGTGTTCCACAAAAACATCGTCCAATATCTTTGATATCGTTTTATTGTCGAATCTTAGAACATATTCCGAGCTCAAACGTAATAAGGTACCTCGAACAGAACGCCCTCCTTCACGCCAACCAGCATGGATTCCGAAAACACAGATTATGTGAAACCAAACTCGCACTTTTCTCACATGACCCACTGAAAGAAGTGAATCAAGGCAGTTAGATAGATGCAATAGATCTCGACTTCCGAAAGACTCAGTACCACACCAATGCTTATTATCAAAAGTACATACGTTCGGGATATTACACGAAATTTGTGACTGGATTAAGAATTTCTTGGTAGGGAGGATACAGCATGTTGTCTTGGTTGGAGAGTAATCATCAGATGTAGATGTTACTTAGGTGATATCCACGGAAGTGTGTTAAGTCCTTGCCTTTCACGCTGTATATTGATCATCTTGCGGACCATATTAATAGCAGCCTCAGACTTTTCGCAGATGACGCACATATCTACAACGAAATATAATCTGATCACAGGTAACAGGAGCAATAACAGGTAACAGGAGCAATAAACCGGGTAAATCATAACTGTATTATTAATCTATAAAAATCCGTAGGAGAACACGAGTCCCTTACAGCAGAATGCTCAGAAAAATATACCAAAATTGCCTCCGAAATTTTATCAGCGGAGTTTGACTTCACGCTGTAAGCAAATGACCTGCAACTTGCAAATTCTGCAAATGATACAAGTACAGGAACAAAAAGTTATATCAGTTCCGTTAATAAGAAGGCAGATAACGAAGTATTCGAAAAAATCAAATTACAGGTCAAGATAAACGTGTTATTCCATTTTGTATAATATTTCCCAAAGAAAACAAATTATAAAAATTTGTTTCTCAAACAATGATACAAGAACAGAAGAACCGAAATAATGTGGAGAAGCAAAAGAACAAGAAGAAATGCGGAAAAATACAAACAGTTAAATTTTTGAAGCTATAGATACGTGTGGAAGTTAAACGTGCATGATACAGTTGAGACAAGAAAAGAAGAGAAACTTTTGAAATGTCATACAACAAAAGAATGCTGAAGATTAAATGGGTAGATCAGTTAATCTAGTGAGGAGGTACTGAATAGAATTGACGAGAAAAGAAATTTGTGGTACACCTTGACTAGAAGAAGGGATCGATTGTTAGGACACATTGTGAGTCATGAAGAGACCACCAAATTAGTACTGCTTGGAAGTATGGGAGTAAAAGTTGTAGAGGGAGACCAAGAGATGAATTCGGTAGGCCGATTCAGGATGTAATTTGCAGTAGTTATTCGGAGATGAAGAGGCTTGCACAGGATAGAGTAGCGTGGTGAGCTGCATCGAACTAGTCTTTGGACTGTAGACCAAAATAACAACAACAGATACGTCACAAGCTAAATGTGAAAAGAAGTGGTTCAAATGGCTGTAAGCACTATGGGACTTAACATCTGAGGTCATCAGTCCGCTAGACTTAGAACTACTTAAACCTAACTAACCAAAGGACGTCACACATATCCATGCACGAGGCAGGATTCGAACCAGCGACCGTAGCAGCAGCGCGGTTCCGGACTGAAGCGCCTAGAACCGCTCGGCCACTACGGCCGGCTAAATGGGAAAACCCAGTGCCTAAAGAAGCGGCTTAGCTCAACCACGGTTGCAATACACTTGATTGCTGATATATGTATTTTAAAACATTACTGAAATTGTGCAATGCCCATTACAAATAAAACTCAAAGGGGATGTTGAACGTACGCAGAGAAGGACAAGAGAGCGCCACGGAAGTACCGAATAATCTGAACTGACAGTCTTGAATACAGACGCCTTCAGTCCCGCAGAAGATGAAAATTTGAAGAATCCGTGTTAAGTGCGGAATCTACGAATACGCTATATCGCCCTACGTATCGCTCACGTAGGCGTGATGACCACAGGATTAATATTACAAAATGCACAGAGGCGTCTAAGCAGTCATTCTTGCTGCGCGCCATACGCAAGTGGAATGAGACGAAACCTACTATTAGTACAGTGGTCACTTCTCTCTGCCGTGCAGTTCAGAGTGGCTTAGGCTGTTAAGACACATCATTTAGCACACAGGAATAGTCAGTATGGTAATGAAGGAAAGTGTGGAGAGGTAAAAACTGGAGACAAATGATTGATTCCAGCCAGCAAGTTCACGTGGATGTTGAGAGTAATCACTATGCAGAGATGAACAGGCTAGACCAGGACAAAAGGTTGCAGCGCACAGAGACACACAGACGCAGATTGTTCCAAACAAAGTCCAGTCACTTAGTTCCGATCAAGTTTTAGGGACGTTTCGTTTGCTCACTTGGTGTCTGCCAGAGTTGGAATTCCCCTCAAAATTATTCCCAATTGGGTGCAGCTCTGCCTCACTCGCAGTCTACTGGAATATTTGGCTGAATGCAACAAAGTTCTACCGTAGTCCGCTCAAAATCAAACCGGCCGTCGGACTGAAGTCAACAACAACAACAACAATAATAACAACAGCAGCAAGTGGCAAGAGAAGGTGCAGTCAGACTTACCTGGGTGCGATTAAGGGTGCTGGCGCCAGGATGGGGGCGTGGTAGATGGACAGCGGGAGCGGCGCTATGGGAGTGTGGAAGATGGGCAGGCCTCGCTTCGCCTTCTGGCTGTCCTCTGGTTGGACCTCGGACTGCTGTGCATCGTACGTCGCTGGGTTCTGGGGCATGGCGTGGCAGGCTGCGGCCAGTGCCAGAATGAGGTACACCTGCCGACACAAGTCCAGCCAGTCAAGTCATACTGAGCATGTCTAATGGGGAATGTACAGGGTGACCCAAAAGTCCGTTAACATTTCAAAATTCAGTACTTCATCGAATCCTGCAGATAGAGTGGTGCAAATTGACACAAGTGTTCTAAATCACATGGGGTTTTATAGAAACAAATATATATATATATATATATATACAGAATGACCAATAGCTGATGCTTCATATGACACAGATGCAATAATTAGCATTACAAATGACATTTTAGCAAAGACGATATTCTTTATAACAAATCCTCAGCATGTCTGCCGTCATTCATCAACAACACCTGTAGCCGAGGGACAGTGTTGTGAAAAGGGATTTACGGCATATCACTAGGTATGGTGCGAAATTGCCATCTCAGGTTGTCTTTTAGCATTCCTAATGACGTGAGACGAACACAGTATACTCTCCCTATAGCTCACCCCTATTTTTCTCAGAATTTCGAACATCTTCCACCATTTTACACTGTCGAACGCTTTTTCCAGGTCGACAAATCCTATGACCGTGTCTTGATTTTTCTTTAGTCTTCCATTATTAACCGTAACCTCAGAATTGCCTCTCGCGTGCCTTTACCTCTCCTACAGCCAAACTGATCGTCACCTAGCGCATCCTCAGTTCACTTTTCCATTCTTCTGTATATTATTCTTGTAAGCAACTTGGATGCATGAGCTGCTAAGCTGATTGTGCGATATTTCTCGCATTTGTCAGCTCCTGCCATCTTCAGAATTGAGTGGATGATATTTTTCCGAAAGTCAGGTGATATGTCGCCATATTCACACATTTTACCCACCAACGTGAATAGTTGTTTTGTTGCCACTTCCCCAAACGATTTTAGAAATTCTGATGGAATGTTATCTACCACTTCTGCCTTATTTGATCGTAAGACCTCCAAAGCTCTTTTAAATTCCAAATCTATTACCAGGTTCCTCATCTCTTGTAAATCGACTCCTGTTTCTTCTTCTAGCACATCAGACCAATCTTCCCACTCATAGAGTCTTTCAATGTATTCTTTCCACCTATCCGCTCTCTCGCCTGCATTTAACAGCGGAATTTCCGTTACACCCTTAATGTTATCACCTTTGGTTTTAATGTCACCGAAGGTTGTTTTGACTTTCCTGTAGGCTGAGTAAGTCCTTCCGACAATCATTTCTTCTTCGATTTCTTCACATTTTTCATGCAGCCATTTCCTCTTAGGTTCCCTGCACTGGCTATTTATTTTATTCCTCAGAGACTTGTATTTCTGTATTCCTGAGTCTCCCGGAACATTTTTGTATTTTCTCCTTTCATTGTTCAATTGAAGTATTCCTTCTGTTACCCATGGTTTCTTCACAGTTATCTTCTTTGTACCTATGTTTTTCTTCCCAACGTCTGTTATCGCTTTTTTTATGGTTGTCCATTCCTCTTCAACTGTACTGCCTACTGAGTTATTCCCTATTGCTGTATCTACAGCCTTACGGAACTTCAAGCGTATCTCGTCATTCCTTAGCACTTCGGTATCAAACTTCTTTGCGTATTGATTTTTCCTGACTAATGTCTTGAACTTCAGCCTACTCTTCATCACTACTACGTTGTTATCCGAGTCTACATCTGTTCCTGGACACACCTTATAATCCGGTAATTGTTTTTGGAATCTCTGTTTGACCATGATGTAATCTAACTGAAATTTTCCCGTATCACCCGGCCTTTTCCAAATATACTTCCTCCTCTTTTGATTCCTGAACAGCGTATTTGCTATTACGAGCTATTACTAGCATGTTTCATGTCCTCCTTACTTATTACAGAGCTGAATTAATCTTTCTTCTCTCTCATTCCTTGTCCCAAGCCCATATTCTCCTGTAACCTTTTCTTCTACTCCTTCCCCTACAACTGCATTCCAGTCGCCCATGACTATTAGATTTTCGTCCCCCTTTACATACTGCATTACCCTTTCAATATCCTCGTACAGTTTCTCTATCTGTTCATCTTCAGCTTGCGACGTCGGCATGTATACCTGAACTATTGTTGTCGGTGTTGGTCTGCTGTCGATTCTGATTAGAACAACCCGGTCACTGAACTGTTCACGGTAACACACCCTCTGCCCTACCTTCCTATTCATAACGAATCCTACATCTGTCATACCATTTTCTGCTGCTGTGATATTACCCTATACTCATCTGACCTGAAATCCTTGTCTTCTTTCCACTTCACTTCACTGACCCTCACTATATCTAGACTGAGCCTTTGCATTTCCCTTTTCAGATTTTCTAGTTTCCCTACCACGCTCAATCTTCTGACATTCCACGCCCCGATTCGTAGAACTTTATCCTTCCGTTGATAATTCAATCTTTTACCCATGGTAATCTCCCCTTTGGCAGTCCCCTCCAGGAGATCCCAATGAGGGACTATTCTGTAATCTTTCGCTAAAGGAGAGATCATTATGACACTTCTTCAATTACAGGCCACATGTCCTGTGGATACACGTTACGTGTTTTTAATGCAGTGGTTTCCATTCTGCATCCTCATGCCGTTGATCATTGCTGATTCTTCCGCCTTCAGGGGCAATTTCCCACCCCGAGGACAAGAGAGTGCCCTGAACCTCTGTCCACTCCTCCACCCTCTTTGATAAGGCCGTTGGCAGAATGAGGGTGTCTTCTTATGCCGGTCGACGTCACCTTGGCTTAAAGCCTCAACGGCTCGTCTCGCTGTATTGTACAGACCTCTTTTTCTTCTTTTTGAGTCACCAGTCATCTGACCGATTTGATGTGGACCGCCACGATTTCCTCTCCTGTGCCAACGTCTTCATCCCAGAGTAGCACACGCAATCTATGTCCTCAATTATTTGCCGGATGTATTCCAATCTCTGTCTTCCTCTACAGTTTCTGCCCTCTACAACTCCCTCTAGACCGTGGAGGTCATTCCCTGTTGTCTTAACAGATGTCCTATCATCCTGTTCCTTCTTCTTGTCAGTGTTTTCCACATAGTGTTCAATTCCTCTCCGATTCTGCGGAGAACCTCCTCATTCCTTACCTTATCAGCCCACATAATTTTCAACATTTGTCTGGAGCACCACACCAGAAATGCGTCGATTCTCTTCTGTTCCAGTTTTCCCACAGTCCATGTTTCAAGTCCTCCTTACTCCGTTCGTCACTGGTTATTTTGCTACCTAGTTAGAAGAATTTCTTATGATGATGATGTAGTCCCATACTCCTTGACAGAGCGTAGGGGAACGTTACGGGAGACCCGCACCGCCGTACTAGGCAAGGTCCTAGTGGAGGTGGTTTGCCGTTGCCTTCCCCCGACCGTAATGGGGATGAATGATAATGATGAAGAACCCACAACAACACCCAGTCAGTACGGGGCAGATGAAAATCCCAGACCCCGCCGGGAATCGAGCCCGGGACGCCGTGCTCGGGAAACGAGAACGCTACCGCGAGACCACGAGCTGCGGACAGAATTCCTTAACTTCATCTAATTCGTGACCATCAGTCCTGATGTTAAGTTTCAACTGTACTCATTTCCGATACCTCTCATTACTTCCGTCTTCCTTCGTTTTACCGTCGATCCATATTCTGTACTCAATGAACTGTTGATTCCATTCAGGAGATCCTGTAATCTCCTTCACTTTCACTGAGGATAGCAAAGTCATCATTGATGTCCTTTCACCTTGGATTTTAATCCCCCTCCTGAACCTTTCTTTCGTTTCCATCATTGCTTCTTCGATGCAAAGATTGAAGAGGAGAGGTGAAAAACTACATCCCTGTCTTACACCCTTTCTAATCCGAGAACTTCGTTCTTGGTCGTCAACTCCTATTATTCCCTCTGGCTCTTGTACATATTGTATATTACCCGTCTATCGACACAGCTTACCCCTATTTTTCTTAGAATATAGCACATTTTGCACCTTTTTATATTATCGAACGCTTTTCAGAGGCTTCCTTTATCAGGATACAGATTAGCTGGCTGTTTTTCAAGCAGTTCTTTGCGGAGTCGGGGACTGGCCATGTACCTAAAAAACAATATTCCATCTGAGTCCACACACGAATCACGGCACTGCACTGAACAAGTATTTGAATGTTGTGCAGGGGCAGTTGAATTTAGTGAAACTTAACTTCTAATTATTGTTGTTTATAGGCCTCTAACTCTGACTTCAGAGCATTTCTGCTCAAGCTAGAAAGCGTTCTTCATCCACTTTATAAGAAGTACCAAAAATTAGTTATATGTGGTGATTGGTTCAAATGACTCTGAGCACTATGGGACTTAACATCTGTGGTCATCAGTCCCCTACAACTTAGAACTACTTAAACCTAACGAACCTAAGGACATCACACACATCCATGCCCGAAGCAGGATTCGAACCTGCGAGTTATATGTGGTGACTTCAGTATTAATTTTGTATGTGATTGTGCAAGAAAAAGAATGTTGGAAGGACTCCTAAACTCATATCATCTGATGCAGACTATGTTTTTTCCAACCATACTCGCATTCGAACCCAGGTCTCCTCCTCACTAGGCTGATGCAATAACATCATCCCAGCACAGTGGCTTTTGTACCAATACATGGACCTCCTTTCTCAATCCAAATTCTCATTCATGCGCTCAGCCCACTTGGATAGTCCCACTAAAACTGAACAGCATTGCAAAGGATCTCCAACAGTATTGGATCAGCACCTCACCATCGTACGAAAACCCAGGCGTAGGTGCTTTAATCAAATGAAACTACATGGTCCCAGCGACCTTTTCAATTTACTAATGAAAATTTGTAACAGAGCTCGGTTTCGACCCTTGGCCTTGGTTCGTATTTTCATTCGTCGCTTCAGTCTGTATACAGGGTGTTACGAAAAGGTACGGCCAAACTTTCAGGAAACATTCCTCACACACAAATAAAGAAAAGATGTTACGTGGACATGTTTCCGGAAACGCTTAATTTCCATGTTAGAGCTCATTTTAGTTTCGTCAGTATGTACTGTACTTCCTCGATTCACCGCCAGTTGGCCAAATTGAAGGAAGGAAATGTTGACTTCGGTTCAAATGGCTCCGAGCACTATGGGACTTAACATCTATGGTCATCAGTCCCATAGGACGTAGAACTACTTAAACCTAACTAACCTAAGGACACCACACAACACCCAGCCATCAGGAGGCAGAGAAAAATCCCTGACCCCGCCGTGAATTGAACCCGGGAACCCGGGCGTGGGAAGCGAGAACGCTACCGCACGACCACGAGCTGCGTGCTGTTGACTTCGGTGCTTGTGTTGACATGCGACTCATTGCTCTACAGTACTAGCATCAAGCACATCAGTACGTAGCATCAACAAGTTAGTGTTCATCTCGAACGTGGTTTTGCAGTCAGTGCAATGTTTACAAATGCGGAGTTGGCAGATGTCCATTTGATGTATGGATTAGCACGGAGCAATGGCCGTGGCGCGGTACGTTTGTATCGAGACTGATTTCCAGAACGAAGGTGTCCCGACAGGAAGACGTTCGAAGCAATTGATCGGCGTCTTAGGGAGCACGGAACATTCCAGCCTATGACTCGCAACTGGGGAAGACTTAGAACGACGAGGACACCTGCAATGGACGAGGCAATTCTTCGTGCAGTTGACGATAACCCTAATGTCAGCGTCAAAGAAGTTGCTGCTGTACATGGTAACGTTGACCACGTCACTGTATGGAGAGTGCTACGGGAGAACCAGTTGTTTCCGTACTATGTACAGCGTGTGCAGGCACTATCAGCAGCTGATTGGCCTCCACGGGTACACTTCTGCGAATGGTTCATCAAACAATGTGTCAATCCTCATTTCAGTGCAAATGTTCTCTTTACGGATGAGGCTTCATTCCACCGTGATCAAATTTTAAATTTTCACAATCGACATATGTGGGCTGACGAGAATCCGCACGCAATTGTGCAGTCACGTCATCAACACAGATTTTCTGTGAACGTTGGGCAGGCATTGTTGGTGATGTCTTGATTGGGCAACCTACGCTCAATGGAGCACGTTATCATGATTTCATACGGAATACTCTACCTGTGCTGCTAGAACATGTGCCTTTACAAGTACGACACAACATGTGGTTCATGCACGATGGAGCTCCTGCACATTTCAGTCGAAGCGTTCGTACGCTTCTCAACAACAGATTCGGTGACCGATGGATTGGTAGAGGAGGACCAATTCCATGGCCTCCACCCTCTCCTGACCTCAAGCCTCTTGACTTTAATTTATGAGGGCATTTGAAAGCTCTTGTCTACGCAACCCCGGTACCAAATGTAGAGACTCTTCGTGCTAGTATTGTGGACGGCATTCTCCAGGGCTGCATCAGCGCATCAGGGATTCCATGCAACGGGGGGTGGATGCACGTATCCTCGCTAACGGAGGACATTTTGAACATTTCCTGTAACAAAGTGTTTGAAGTCACGCTGGTACGTTCTGTTGCTGTGTGTTTCCATTCCATGATTAATGTGATTTGAAGAGAAGTAATAAAATGAGCTCTAACACGGAAAGTAAGCGTTTCCGGACACATGTCCACATAACATATTTTCTTTCTTTGTGTGTGAGGAATGTTTCCTGAAAGTTTGGCCGTACCTTTTTGTAACACCCTGTATATACACGAAAGATGAAGAGTATTTCTGTTGATAGACTGGCATGGAGAGATGCATCAGACCAGTATTCCATCTGAGGAAAGCCACGAATTTTAGAGAACAGATCTTCTTAGAAGATATCCTTCCTCAGATTTCGCTACGCCCTTGTTTTGTGCAGATAAAACACCCAGAATTGTGGCGCACCTCGCTGTAAACCCCGGTTACGACAGTGGTTTACGATTCGCCTCGGTGTTTGCACATTAACAGCAACACTAACAGCGCGTTTAATTTCGGGGAGAGTACTTACGGTGATCTTCATGGTTGTGGAGTGCGGCGTACGTCTGTGGTAGCACAGTAGGGCTCGGCTGAGAACTGGATGTCCTGCAGGTGGCGGGCGTTCGCTTTTATACGCGCGCTCGGCCGCGCTCGGAGTACGCCGAACGGCTGCCAAAGGCTCGCGACAACAATGATGGCGTCACGCAGGCGCCAGTTAAGGAAGAGCAGGCAGCGAGAAGCCGTCGCATTAAGGGACGAGCCGCGGCCGGCGAAATCGCCGCATTTCTCCCGGCGCGTGTACTCCGGCCGCACCCGTTGTCTAGGAAACGCTACGCGAGCAACTGGAGCTATTAGGTAACATCGCACGCTCGCTGCCCCTGTACGGAAAGCTATTTACGATCTGCACCGGGGAAGGCTACACGGCGCCGACGACTATTAGATCGAGTAACTGGATGAATGTCCGTGGAAGTGAACACTAAATCTTCAGGCTTTTCCGCATTATGATGGAATTCCCTACGAAGAGGTAATAGTAAATTTTTAATTATCACCTTGCAAAAATATTATTGTAACCGTGATAATGTGAGTTTCAGAAACGAAAGCATCACAGATATTCATTGGGGCTTCCAGAATGTCTACGGACGCCTGGTAATGAGCAATAGCACGGTGAGTTATTGGGTGGGGCGTCTTCATCATCGCAACAAAATCACACAAAACTGTCGAATTTCCCTCACAGAGCTGGAACACTTACAATCTCGGTACGTGAGGACACTCTCATTCGAGGTGATCGACAGATACAATAAAACACCTCGCTGAACAACTGGACGTCTCTGTTGGTAGAGGTGACACTCATCCACCAGTTGGGTAACTCAAAGGACTGTGACCGCTGGCTCCTTGCCGCCTAACAGAAAACTGTAAACTGCAACCAAGGACAATTTGTGCGAAATTGCTTGCGAGTTACGAGGCTGATCGTAACAGTTACTTGTCGAACATCGTTACATCAAACAAAACGGTAATCCATGAAGTGGCGTCACATCACTTCTCCTCCGTAGAAAAAGTTCAAAGCCACACGGCAGAGTCATGGCGAAGGTCTTCTAGAGCTCTGAAAGGGTTACTCTGTTTGTCCTCCCTCATGGAGCAACGGTCAACTCTGAAGTGTATTCTGCTACCCTCAGAAAACTGAAGAAACGACTTCAGCGAGTTTGTCGTCACAAAAATACAAACCAACTTCTCTGTGACAACGCGGGGCCTCACACAATTCTTTGCACCCGAGAGCAGCTGACAAATCGTCACTGAACTGTTCTTGCTCATCTGTCCTGCACCCAGGACCTCGCATCTTCCAACCTCGATCTGCTTGGCCGAAAGACGGATGCACTCTGCACGAAGCAGTACTTTGATGATGGGGCTGGTACTGTTGCAACAAGACGTCGTCTCTGACATCGACCAATAGAGTCGTACAATGCGTGCATATGGACTGTCTCAGTGAGTAAGCGTAAAGCAGATTATGTTGAAAACCAGAGTTTTGTAGTGAAAAGAATTGGAGAATAATGTGGTGTATTGGAATCCTGAATGAAACCGACCTGCCCCCGGAAAAAAAATTGTTGCATTACTTGTTGAACTCCCCTTGTATTACAAATGGTTCAAATCGCTCTAAGCCGGCCGGAGTGGCCGTGCGGTTCTAGGCGCTACAGTCTGGAGCCGAGCGACCGCTACGGTCGCAGGTTCGAATCCTGCCTCGGGCATGGATGTGTGTGATGTCCTTAGGTTAGTTAGGTTTACGTAGTTCTAAGTTCTAGGCGACTGATGACCTCGGAAGTTCAGTCGGATAGTGCTCAGAGCCATTTGAACCATTTGAAATCGCTCTAAGCACTATCGGACTTATCATCTGAGGTCATCAGTCCCCTGGACTTAGAACTACGTAAACCTAACTAACCTAAGGACATCACACACTTCCATGCCCGAGGCAGGATTCGAACATGTGACCGTAGTAGCAGCGCGGTTCCAGACTGAAGAGCCTAGAACCGCTCGGTCACAGCGGCTGGCGACCTCGAATTACAGTAATTGGAGAGTGTGCGCTAACTCTAAGAAAACTGACGTGACAGCTTTCCACCTCAACAACCGCTTAGCAAAACCATCCGCTAAATGTCATCTGTAACAAAAAGGTTAAGATCAACCCTGACCTTAAGTATCGCGGAATCACGCTCGATTGTTCACCTCAAAATGACAGCAAAGTCTGTCGAAACTGGTTGTTTTAAATAATGAAATATGTGTACGACCTTGGGTTTTGAACGTTTTTGGAAGGATATCACCTCTGCAACAACGCTCGAATGGATAGACTCTCTTGACATCAACCTCCAACGCTCATTAAGATCAGGGCTCTTGTATATTCCGTTTGTATTACATTGTGTAAATATCGCCATGAATTGTATATGCAACCGATATATAGTAATAATGAGGAGAACGCATATTAAAATTTTGTTAATGTCATTACAGATTCCACTGTGATTCGCCAGGCGCCGGGATGATAGAAGTTTGTCAACAGAAAGCGATTTTGTGTGTTGCAATACGACAAGATTGAATTAGTCACTATGGCGCAGTGTGCGTTACCAAGAGAGTACAGCATACAGCAACAAACCCTGAAACGTAGCCGGTATTTATTTTTAAAGACATACGGAAATGTGTGAAGTTCAGTCTCTTGACAAATATACAATCGGAATTGGGAGCATACAAAGAGAAAAAAAATTGTGACAAATAATTAATTACTCATCCCACGAATTATAAAGAAATAAATTCTCAACCATCTAACTGCGAGTTTTAAAGTATCCTATAATGTCTCCTGACAACTGTTCTGCAATGCTTCTCAACGAAACAGACAGCTTACCTCGTCTTGCCGCTGCAACTGCGTGATAAGCAACATGCTAACATATTTCAAAAAGCAATACTGTGATCCATGCAGAGTGAAATGCATTGACTAATTGCTACAATTACTGCCATACTTTTATACGTAGAAATTGAATGATCAGGAGGGGTTTGGTCAACTAATCTTAAATTATGTAAAGAAAAATGAAGGAAGCCAATAAATAATTTTAATTTACTATATTCAGAAAATTGACGATTTAAATGCTGTCAAACTTCACACAGATTTGTAATTATTCCTTAATGACTATACTCAATAAACACGTTTCTGGTCGCAGCAAAGATACAAATACGACTGTGTGTATGCATACATAAATCTGATAAAATCCCTGCAGTGGGCAAGGAATCGACAGCTACGTGGAGCGAAAAGGTAAATCACCAAAAAAATCCTCCGGCACTACTAGCACGATCACGGTAGCCTTGCGACCTCTCATGTACCCCGGCTTCTCTCCACCGCACCCCGTGTTTGACCACTTACGACTCCCCTCGACAACTCCCCTCACGCTACTACTCGCGATAATATTATCTCAGACTCAGAGTTTGTGTATGCACTCAGCAAAATCATAGACCTCCAACACTCATAACCCCCATCCTTACTTTAAAGAATTTTGTGGGTTGATTCTTCCCTAACATGTTGGCAAGGAGCAAACGCAAAATTCCTGCATAACAAACTTGACAAGAATAACATCAGATGTTTTACAAAAGCGGTAGAATACATAAATATAAGCATAAAATTACATGTTGTGTACATAACAGGAAATTGATAAGCTGTACAGTATAGTCAAGGAAAAATAATAAACAAGTGTCGTCTTCTGCGCGTAAGCACTCACAACCACGTGACAAGTCTACCTGACATGGTAGTTCGTTTGACATGACAACAAAACGTTATATACAGTTCTTCAACAGAATAAAAATCATCTGGCAACAGGAAACCAAGTAAAGAAACACAGGTTTTAGGTGCAGCAGACTCAGGGACAACACACATTATACCCATTGACAACCACACCAAAATATTAATATTTTCATTTGACTTCACAAAAGTTCCAGGTGTAAGCACCCTCAGGAACCCAACACATACACTATGTCCACTGACAACCACACTAAAATATTTATATTTTCATTTGATGACACATTTTTGGGGTGTAAGCAGACTCAGGGACTCACTACGTACATCATGTCTATGGACAACCACACCAGAAATGTTAATATTTTCATTTGACAACACACAAGTTTCAGTTGTAAGCGGTCTCAGGGACTCATTACATCCATTACGTCCACTGACAACCGCACCAAAATGTTTCAATGTGTCACTCCTTTTCATATTCAGATAAAGATGCAATACAGAATCTGTAGTAATAGTATGAGGCACAAGTATACCTTGTTGAGTACTAAAAAATTTATGATGATCACAGAAGCATTGACGTTCTATCTGTCTGAGAAAACAATTACACATAATGTACATAGGAGACCAAAAGCCTCATATATGACATAGTAACAGAAACAAATCATATTGAATAAATGAATAATAATAATAAGTTATATGCACTTGAATATAAAAGTCAACATTACGTGAATAGGCACATAAGCTGAGCGCTCAGTAAATGACTCAAATATGCATGACCACAGATAATTACATAAGTGTGTCAAGTTCCTTTAAGTACAGTTGTAAGTATGACATTTGGGTCAATCACACAGTGGCATACTAGTTCTTTATAAATTCATTTCCTAAGTACAGACACAGCATATCACAAAGTAGACGTCTTGACCCAGAACATACAAAATACATGACTCATATCACCATTGAATGTCATACAGATGCGTCGAGATACATTAATGGTGACAATCTAACAAAAGCATTACAATAAATTGGAGAGCCCAGAGTTTACACATATAGTAAAATATCATCTAATTTAACATACAATAGAAAATTAGCATTGTTCAATGATACATTTACATATACAGTAATATTACAGATAAACAATCAAAATATGAAGTTCATATCATCCAATTTCTAACGGAGATATTTAAGGAAAGATATATATGTGGGTATATAATCAATTCCTTCTTATACAGTATAAATGAATTGAGCTCCAGTCAACATAAGTTAGTACAGAATGCTATTTCTTACGACAGCATATTCAGTTTAGTTCTCATAACTTATTATACATTCAAACATTGAGTAATGGGCCTGTGATTATCACAAGTACTTCTTATTACGACATAATTATTTCATTTTTCAAAAATCATACTAATGTTTGCATAATGATATTCATTATTCTGGATTAAATCTCGCTTTGGCACAGAAAGGGATGAATTATGCTGCCACAAAAACCTTTGGTCATGCCAAATAGTATTAAAAGTCTGACAGATAGCCAACCAACATTTAAAAGCAAATTAAAAGAATTTCTGAATAACATCTCCTTCTACTCAATAGATGAATTCTTAGATATGAAGTAGTAACTCTAAAAAAATAAGAATTAATTAATTATTTTGTCTAAAAAAATTTCTATTAGAGTGACACGTTTCACATCATTAGGAAATGTCGTATTCATGATCTATGGAACAAGGATTAATGAATGTGTGAATGTATGTATGATCGTCAAACAAAAAATTGCAGGTAACAACACAAGGTGAATATCGTTAGATGTCAAATGTCAACTTGTCTGTGTGTAGAGACAGAATTGTACCGCCATCTGTAGTTAAGGTGCGCGTCATATATCTTGGCGGCCGAGTTTAGGTTCGTTCTGCGCATTTGACGTCACAAATCACAGTCAGCCAATGAACAGAGAACGACGTTGCCAGATCTCGACTGCAGTGCAGAGCACGGACGAGTGTCTTCAATTTTAGAAACGTCCAGTCATAAATGAAGTAATTGAACAAAAGCAATGTCTTGATAGCAGACTTTCTTTTATAGAAAGTTTGGAAAAAGCATTCTTTACACCAATTGCTTCATATTCTATTAATTAATTAAACCAAACAAACAATAAGCCTCCTAATTGAGGCGATAGCAAGGAAAGGTGTTTGTATCAGTCTCACGAACCGCTTTTTCGCAATAAAGAACAGCGGTAATTGTTTATTTCCTATTGTACTTCGACGCAACGTGAGTAATTCATAGTCATCCCAACAGTGATTGTCGGTATTTTGCAAACGTTTAGAGTGCTCCAGGAGATGCCAGAAATGAGTAGCTGCGTTCGCGTAATGGTTAAGGTGTTGGGCTGCTATTCGGAAGATTCTGAGTTCAAGGCTTGTTGCATACTAAATATTTTATTTATTTAAAAACAATAGCGAAGTGTCTTACTTAATGAATTTTATTCGTTTGAATGTAATGTTTTGAAATTTCCTGTGCTTCATTATAATCATAATAAGTTTTCAGTTTTTGTAATTTTCTCCTCCAATATTTCTTTTCACAGCAATTAAAAACAACGAAAAGGCACACATACAATATTCATGTTATCCGTTTTGTTTGTATATCGCCTCTTCCGCAGTCGCTGTTTTACTATTCATATTGAGATATATTCTTTTGCGGCAGTATTAAAAGTATTATTTAGAGCAGAATTTCGGCTCGTACGTTGCCGAGCTATTTGATTGTCTGACGGAATTCTTTGCTTCGCTGCTTTGGCAACATCATATTCAATGGTTTCGTCGACTGATCTATGTTTTCGCAAGTATTTGCTGTCCGTTGTGACAAAAACAAAATGTTTGCGCACTGTGCCTCACTGGCGATATATTTTAGTTTTATGTTTTATTACGTCCAAAATTCAGTTTTGTGTACTTCGCCAACTTCGTTTTAATCAGAACGTTTTAGAAAAAAGCGAAATGACTCTGGTATAAAGAAAGTTTTGTTACAGTTGCTAAAGATAGAATATTTCCCAATTTATAAACACTGTTTATGTTATAAAGGGTGTTCATTTTATGGGGACATTGAAATCTCTTGAAAACGACACACAGAGCCAAAAGAAATCCTAATGAAAATTAGTTCCTCCCGGAAGGGGACATCCAATTATAACAAATTTGACTACAAATTCGTCGAATTTGGTATCATTGGATGTCCCCTCTGAGACAAAAAAAATTTAGTTATAAATTTGTTTGATCCGATGTGTAGATTTGCGGATATTTCAATGTCTCCAATTAAAATGAACACTCTGTATAGTTGGAACCATGAACGACTGCGGTCGATTTAAGGCTCGTTCTACGCACCTGACGTCACGCATCCGCTGACAGCCAATGAGTGTTCAGTAGTTTTCTGAACGGTCTGCTGGGAATGTCTTGGCGAGTGCGAGTGTTAAATGTGATTGTAGTTATTCTTTGGTGAATTTTTATCGCATTTGTTGCAAGTTGTCATGGCTGATAATGGTGGTAAGCGACAAACTCCCATAAACAGGCGAGGGACATAATTTACCGGACTCACGCTTTTTTCAAGCGCGAAGCAGAAAACGGTGGACCTATCACGGATGTCGCCAGATCTCAGGAACGCACTGCAGAAGCGACAGGCGTTAGCTTGAGAACCGTTCAGCGGATTGCCAATGAAGGAAAGTTATCTACGGAGACCTATGGAAGCCCACTTTTCAGATCGCCAGGGAAATATCGCACTCGTGAGGGGACTGTAACTAATTTAGATAATTTCGACAAAGATGTTCTAAGACGAGAAGTGCTCAACATGTACAACACAGGCGAATTTCCTACTGTAAAAAAAATCACTGTGAAAATGCGTGAAACCATAAATTTTAAAGGTAGCATGACTTCAATGAATAGAATACTTAAAAACATTGGATTCAAATATGTACATACAAATGACGGAAGAAAGTTTTTAATGGAACGTAGTGATATCGCTGCTTCAAGGGCACAGTTTTTAAGACGTATTATTGAAGTAAGAAAATCCGGGAATAAGAACATTTTTTTCTTGGACGAAACATGGGTGAACCAAAATCACACAAGGAAAGCGTGTTGGAAAATGAGTGATGGTTCGGGTGGGTTTAAAGTACCAGTTGGTAAAGGTGGACGAATAATTGTGCTTCACGCTGGTTCTGCTTCTGGATTCATTCCAGAAAGCAAATTAGTGTTCCGGGCAAAAAAGAGAAATTCAGGGGATTATCATTCTGAAATGAACTCTGAGACATTTAAATTGTGGTTTACGAATAAGTTTCTCCCTTACTTGCCTGCAAACTCGGTGATTGTAATGGACAATGCGAGTTATCACTCTGTTGTTGTTGACAAGACACCCACAACAAGTACAAAAAAAGCCGATATCATGTTATGGCTTGCAAGTAAAAATATTCCACATACTGCCAACCAAACTCGTGCTGAAATGTTGAATCTTGTAGTGCTTCATAAGCCTCGCACAAAAGTTTATGAAATCGATTGTATTGCACAGGAACATGGACACACAGTTTTGCGTTTGCCACCGTACCATTGCCAATACAATCCGATAGAGCTAATTTGGGCACAAATGAAAGGGTATGTCGCAGAACGAAACGTGACATTTAAAATTGCCGATACAGAAAGGCTTCTGCACGAAGCACTTGACAGAATTACTTCTTCAGCATGGGCTGAATGTGTTCGGCATGCACAAAGGCTACAGGAGGAGGACATGGACAGGGAAATTGTAATTGACAATCTGCTTGAACCCATCGTCATAACTCTAAGACCTGATGATTCGGACTGCGACACTGACTGCAGCGATGCAGAAGACTATCGCAGCGATTGACAACAATGAAGGGTAAGGCACATACACAATAATACTCATGTTCTCTTTCTTGTTTTTGTTCCACAGTTGCAATTTTACCAATGGTATTGAAATATATTCCTCTTCTGCAACTGTAATAAGCGTCTTATTTAGACCAGACGCGTTTTTCTCTTTTGAAGCATCTTCATTGGACAGCATTTTGTCTCCTCCATTGCCAAGTCACCTTTCGTAGTTTTGTGCTGAGGTAACACAATATTCAAGGTTTGTGTCGGCCGATCAGTGTTTTAGCAAATAAATGCTTTTTGTGTGTGCCACACACAAAAATTATATTTGACATAGCTCAGAGCACTGATACACAGTATATTCAAGTCCTAATGTTTTTGTAAGTCCACAGTTTTGTTTAACGTATTTTGTGTACTTCCTTGTGATTGATTGAAGTGCTTTAAAATAAAGTCAAACGCGCCCGGTGTAAATAAAACTTTTATTACAGTCGCGAAAGACGGAATATTTCTCAATATTACATACGACACCAATCTGGTACTTAAATTAAATGAGATGTTGTTATACAGTAAATTTTATATGAAATTTAGGTAACTTGTCCACATTTCATTCTCAACATTGTGGTAACTACAATCGAACATACGGAAAGTATACGCTATGAACTTTACCTCTGCAAACTCTTCAAAATTTCGTGCAATGGTTTACTACATTTAATGCTGCAGTATAACTGCGTTGAAAATCGAAACAAAATTAAGTCATTTATGGGGGGAAGGTATTAGTCAAGAAGATGTGTCAAAATCAAATTTTTGGGCCAAATAGTTTTTGTGAAATCGAATGATAAGTGTGTCAAAGCAGTCGGAACACTATGTGTCTGCACAGGCGAGCAGTACAGTGGTTACAAAATCGCGCACGGCGTGGAATGCGGGGAGCACGTCTCTCTAGCAGCGAAAGGTTTATGCGGCCGTGGTGGCTTTACTTCATAAACTGCGCGCTCCCCCCTAAACGTAAGTTTGAGAACTACACTGCTACGGTGCTGCTTCTCTTGGCGCGTACAACTGGCAACGCTGCAATCTCCCGCGTCTGGGTGGGCATGCGCGAGCCGCCAAGATAAATGAATTGAACTATAGTCACAACAGCAAAATAAATACGACATTCAAAAGACATATCCCTCGAACTGTTCAGTAGTAGCTGAAAGACATGGTTTACTAACTGAAAATGAATCAAATAATTTCTCTTGAGCTTCAGTATTGCTTAATGGCAAGAGAAGAAAAATTAATCATCTTACAATCATTAACTTAGCATGAGAGAATCGGCACTGCATCACTGCTGTAGCACAAACATAAAGTCTGAAGTAAAATTATTTAACTAGAAAGACACTAAGATACTGAAGTAAGTAACTTATTTTACGCAGTTATTTACATCATCCATAAAAATGTAGCCGATCAGCTTGCATCAAGGCGTAAAAATGATACACGGTGAAAAGAAAAGGTTGTCGAAACGCATAACATACTTATATACATGTCATGGATCAATATTTTTAACAGGACTGGGTACTTCTGGAATCTCTAGTTCTCCATAACAGACCACTGCAACAGCCGTGTTGTTAGAACGTAGCTCGCTCGCTACGTACGATATATTCCGATCTGAAAAGCAGTCTTTAGTTCCTACAAATGCATAGAGTTCTGTGTTCTTTTTATTACTTCTGCAATAAAGAAAAATTCAATTATGGTCCTGTCTCACACAAAAAGAAAGTACAGTGAGTGTAAACAGTAATAAGTAGAAGAACAAAATGTTTTTACTGAGACAATTTCATTCCACAACTTCGCAGAGCTAGAAAATTCATTTCACGCATACCTCATATAATTCGGCAACAGACCAAAAAATTCTTTGTAAAATTATCCACGCTCATTACTTGATAGATACATCCACACATACACTGTTATCTCCAAATAGGTGAAAAGAAAAGTGACATTTGCAAGCGCTGGTGTTTTATTTAGGTAGAAGTTTCGTGTTTTCTAGAGTTTACAGTGTTTATAGCAGGTATGATTGGTATCTCAAACTATAATTCGGTTTCTTCCCATAATCGATAACTCTTAACGTCATAATACATCTCGTAAGCAGCAACAAAACTTCAGTAGCACTGTCCTCTCAGAAATCCTTTCATGACGAAATAAATCTCTTATGAAGATATCACTGTGACTCTACCTTCGAATAAAGTGTACATAAACAGAACCTCCATGTATCAAGCACAGCTGTGGGTTGCTTCGTTTAAAGAGTGTACTTTCCTTATCTTGTCTTGTTCCATTAATAGTTGCAAAAATATGCTTCCACACTAAATAGTATATAATCCCTCGTCTGTCTTTCTCAGAACTACATATTTCGCTAACCTGCGATTCATAGTCCACATCACATAATATACCAAAACTGTATCAAATAGATGCAATAATTGCACCATAATAACATCATAAGCCTCACATGGAAAACCTAAAGCAAAAGTCTTCATATTCCATATCTATATCGCACAGTATTCCCTAGACTCATCATGCGTATGCATACATCTCTGAAATTACCACTCTTCAAAAATAGCAGAACAAGCATGAGTTACAAATGTTCCCAGTTAAACTACTGCCCATCAGAAAAACCTTCCACAGTTCATAACCACTCCTACACGGCGTCTCATTCAAAATAAAGTCACCAGTTATACCACAACAATTCATGATCTACTTCACAAAATACACTACTGGCCATTAAAATTGCTACACCAAGAAGAAATGCAGATGATAAACGGGTATTTATTGCAAAATATATTACACTAGAACTGACATGTGATTACATTTTCACGCAATTTGGGTGCATAGATCCTGAGAAACCAGTACCCAGAACAACCATCTCTGGCCGTAATAACGGCCTTGATACGTCTGGGCATTGAGTCAAACAGAACTTGGATGGCGTGTATGGTTCAAATGGTTCAAATGGCTCTGAGCACTATGGGACTTAACATCTATGGTCATCAGTCCCCTAGAACTTAGAACTACTTAAACCTAACTAACCTAAGGACAGCACACAACACCCAGTCATCACGAGGCAGAGAAAATCCCTGACCCCGCCGGGAATCGGATGGCGTGTACATATACACGTAGCTTCAACACGATACCACAGTTCATCAAGGGTAATGATTGGCGTATTGTGACGAACCAGTTACTCGGCCACCATTGACCAGACGTTTTCAATTGGTGAGAGATCTGAAGAATGTGCTGGCCAGGGCAGCAGTAGAACATTTTCTGTATCCAGAAAGGCCCGTACAGGACCTGCAACATGCGGTCGTGTAACATCCTGCTGAAATGTAGGGTTTCGCAGGGATCGAATGAAGAGTAGAGCCACGGGTCGTAACACATATGAAATGTAACGTCCACTGTTCAAAGTGCCGTCAGTGCGAACAAGAGGTGTCCGAGGCGTGTAACCAATGGCACCCCATACCATCACGCCGGGTGATACGCCAGTGTGGGCGTATACACGCTTCCAAAGAGCGTTCACAGAGATGTCGCCAAACACGGATGCGACCATCATGATGCTGTAAACAGAACCTGGATTCATCCGAATAAATGACGTTTTGCCATTCGTGCACTCAGGTTCGTCGTTGAGTACAGTATCGCAGGCGCTCCTGTCTGTGATGCAGCGTCAAGGGTAACGACAGCCATGGTCTCCGAGCTGATAGTCCATGCTGCTGGAAACGTCGTCGAACTGTTCGTGCAGATGGTTGTTGTCTTGCAAACGTCCCCATCTGTTGACTCAGGGATTGAGACGTGGCTGCACGATCCGTTACAGCCATGCGGATAAGATGCCTGTCATCTCGACTGCAAGTGATACGAGGCCGTTGGGATCCAGCACGGCGTTCCGTATTACCCTCCTTAACCTACCGATTCCATATTCTGCTAACAGTCATTGGATCTCGACCAACGCGAGCAGTAATGTCGCGATACGACAAACCGCAATCGCGATAGGCTGCAATCCGATCTTTACCAAAGTCGGAAACGTGATGGAACGCTCCTTACACGAGGCATCACAGCAACGTTTCACCAGGCAACCCCGGTCAACTGCTGTTTGTGTATGAGAAATCGGTTGGAAACGTTCCTCATGTCAGCACGTCGTAGGTGTCGCCACCGGCGCCAACCTTGTGTGAATGCTCTGTAAGGCTAATCATTTGCATATCTTCCTGTCGGTTAAATTTCGCGTCTGTAGCACACCATCTTCGTGGTGTAGCAATTTTAATGGCCAGTAGTGTATGTACCTACAGAAAAAGTCATCTCCTGCACTTTCGCCAAAAATAACACAGTACTCCGTCTGGTAAAGGTAAAGCAAAATGTACATCACAAGTTACCACAAGCCACAAAAACTTCATTACATGTGCACACCATCTTCCTGAAGAAAAAAATGAGTATCTTAGAACATCAAAACCCAGTCTACTCTGCTATACCAAGATCTCAAAAGAAATGACATAACAGAATAACATTTCAATCAGATACTTCGCCAGTGAATTCCGAATAATCCCGGCTGAATTCAAACTGTTCACAGATGACTTACCACTCCCTATAGTCACAGTGCAAATACAGATGCCAAAAAAGTCCGTTTCCACTCTCTTATCAGCTTGTCAGCCTATGCTCAGCAAATTCAAGGTACTTTTCTTCACACAACACGAATCATAGATTATCATTATTCTATAAATTCCTTATTAAGTAATTGACAGTAAGAGATACGTTACCACATGCACAGATTAGTTGAAGAGTATGAAACAGTGCTGAAAGCTAAAGTAAGAAAATGCACTGTAACAGCTGGGGCACCTACTCTCGCCTCTGCATATGTTTTCCTAAGTACACTAAGCCACCTAGGGTAACTATTCTTTGTACATTTTGATGTTCGATACGTGATGCAGACATCTTGATTTATGTGTGGTTATACATGTATCTGAATGTGCGATTCCCCGTATGTGAAAAGACCTTCATACACCAAGAAGAACTTACTACTTAAAGACTTTCCTTTATGAGATAAACGAAGCGATTTGAACAACGCTTCCTGACTTACCTGTAAACTCTTGATGTTCAGTCGTGGATCCTGTAGCTTCTGCCTTTTCTCTGCGGCTTTCTTGATGTTTTTCCATGCTAGATTAATTATTTCATTATTTCACATTTAACGTCGATTTTTCGGGAAGATTACTGGTGCTAGTTTCTTTTCAGCATAAGGAATGGAGGTAAAGTTGTTGAATCATTTGGTATTCGTTAATGATATTTTAAAAATCAGATGGATATGAATCCCAATTTCTGTGTTGACGATAGCAACACAATCTGCAAAGTTTACCTAATTCTTTCATAATGCGTTCTGAGGGGTGACAAGATGGCATAAAACGTGATATAAGTTTTGGTCTGATTCTTCTACGTCTGAAAGTTTTTAGCCATACGCTAGAACGAAATTATGGACCACTATCGGAACTTATTTTGTCAGTATGCCCCACTTCTTTCAGAATATTCCTTACGAATGCTATAGAAACAGATTTTGCAGTAGCTGTCCGTAAAGTTGTAAATGATACAAGATATGCTCAACCGCTACAAAAACGAACGAATGGCCATGTTTAGCTCTTATAAAAGGACCGAAAATGTCAACAGCAGCTAATTCTTCTAGTTTCACAGGAATGATCGGAAACATTGGTGTTCTGTGCGTAATGGTAGACGGTTTCCCCTTTTGGCACAGTTCGCATTTTTCTAAGACGATATGAATTCGCTTTACCATATTGTTGAAGTAACATGTATCCCGTAATTTCTGAGAACATTTCTTAGCACCAAAGTGTGCGTAACTAAGATGTGTGTACCAAATGAGTTTGTTAACGAGTTCGTCTGGGATGCAAAACATCCAAATAGGACTGTTAGGACATATACGTCTGAATCAAATTTTGTTACATAAAAGGCAAAATTGTCTTATAACAGTTTTTTTTTATTTTGCCATTTCTCCTTTATTATTTTACAGATTGGATCTTTCTCCTGTTCATGAGCAGTATCACATAATGAGGTTCAAATAAAGTTTTCAAAAGCCACTTACGGCATGTACAACTAAAATTATTTTCCTTTCAATCTTCTTCATTTCTTTAGACTAAACCAACAGGTGCGCGTGAAAGTGCATGTAATAACGTTTTCTGAACCCGGAATGTAATTCACAGTGAAACTAAGTTCCTGCAGAAACAAAGTTCAACGTCTTAAACGATCATAATTCAGTTTAGCCGTCAAAGAAACTGAAGTGCCCGATGATCGGTATATATCTTAGTGTGTTTACCTTGAAGAAAGTAATGAAATTTATCAAATGCCCGAACTATGGCTATTGCTTCGGGCTCAGTGTCTGAATAGTTACGTTCGGCTTTAATTAAGACTTGACTGGAAAAGGTTATACTTTTCTCTGTAATAATTCTATTTTCTACAATTTCTTGAAACAAGTGTACACCAATACCAGATTTTGAACTATCCATCGAAAGGCAAAAGTCAAGGAATAAATCAGAATGTGATAATATGGGTGCACAAGCAATGCGGTTTTGAAATCATCGTATTCGGTTTGGTTGACATCATCCCAGTCCCAAACCGTGTTCTTAACTGTGAGTTGACGTAGTCTAGGCGTAGATAAGCTCTCTGAGATGATGAAACGTCGATAAAATTCACAATGTCTAAGAATCCTCTAAGTTGTCGTTTGTTCATAGGTACAGGCATTTCTTAAATTGCTTTCAGTTTTCCTGGAACGGGCGATATTTCTTTCGTAGAGACAATGTGGCCAAGAAATTTAATTTACATTTTACAAAATCCTGGTTTTTCTAAATTGATTGTCATGCCATACTCATGAAATGTCTATAATAGTTCGTTCGGTACCTGATTGTATTCTGTCCACGAATTTTCCGCAACCAAAGTGTCGTCAACGTAGGTTGTGATTCTGTCTGTTAAATGCTTTGGTAAGATAATATTCAGACCTCAGATAAATGCAGCAGATGAAACGTTGAGACCAAATGGTAATTTTCTAAATTGGTAGCAGTTTCCAAAACAGAGAAAGGCTTTGTATTTCCTACATTGAGGACCCAATTAGATTTGCCAAAAAGAGAAGACATTACCTTTACACCATGGAATTTCTGAAATAATTCGTCTAGTGTTTGTAGTCGATCTGTTTTCTGGTTGCATTATAGTGTTCATCTGTTTGGAATCGAAAGCAAATCTAATAGAATCGTCTTTCTTCTTAACAGTGCGTAACAGACTGTTGTATGAACTCACAGCATGCTCAATCATTCCCTAATGTAGCATCGATTGTATTTCCTGCTTAACCTTTTCTCTGTATGTCAACGGAATAACATAAGGTGCTACAAAAAATTTATTGTGTTCCTTAACACAGAATTAGTAAAGACAATTTCGTATGGTTCCTGTCTTCTGAGAAAAAACTTCAGAAAGTACTGTATAACTCTGAATAATTCATGTGTGTCTGCATCGGAATCTACTTCATCTCTGAGTACTTCCTTTCTAATTAACTTTTCTGTGGTAATAGATTGTTCAGCTTCACAATGAAATGTTGTTACGTCGTTCATGCAGTTGTCAGACAAATTCAGTGAGGTTGTACCTCGAACGGAAAGAGAAAATAGCACACAGTTCACATCTTCATCTTCCTTTCTTAACCAACCTTGAAACTTAAGCGTTACAGGTACCTAATTTACTCGTAACATTACTTCAGCATCGCAGAAGTTTAGCATCGTTTTACATTCACTTAGAAAATGGCTCTGAGCACTATGGGACTTAACATCTGAGGTCATCAGTCCCCTAGAACTTAGAACTACTTAAACCTAACTAACCTAAGGACATCACACACATCCATGCCCGAGGCAGGATTCGAACCTGCGACCGTAGCGGTCACGCGGTTCCAAACTGTAGCGCTTAGAACCGCACGGCCACACCGGCCGGCCCGTTCTCCTAGAAACTCTACACCCAAAATTGCTTCTGTTGACAAAAGAGGGACTATCAGAAAATTCACAGAAAGCTTGTGTCCCTGACACATGAAGACTAGCAACCTTTGATTACGTACATCTGCACTCCTTCCGTGACTCACTCCCTTCAGTTTGGTTCTTAATAGAGGCAAAATTAGACAAACGGGTGATTGACCACATTTACTGAACACTGTGTCACTAATACATTAACTGGGCTACCAAAGTCAAGTACAACAGAGAGTGAAACATTTCCTATGGGAATTTTTACAGTAGGATGTACAAATGTATTTTCACAGTCATCATTTTCTTGTAACAGTGTGTCCCTAATGTCACCAAAACCTTAAAATTAATATGGTTAGCGTGCAGACTGTCGGTAACTGCAAATGGTTCGTTTGCTGGCGTGGCTGCTAGTCATTGTTGTGTCGGTTCCTTTTGCATGGAGTTGTTGCCTGGGTTCGGAGGTCTGATTATCTAAAGCTGCATAACGCTCAGAATTTGAATTTCTATGATTGCGCCAACTTTTGTTTGATCCGTCATTCTAATTGTTTCGTCTTGCTAAGCGGTTATTAATACGAGGTGAATTCAAGTTCTAAGGCCTCCAATTTTTTTTCTCCGGACTGGAAAGAGATAGAAACATGCGCATTGTTTTAAAATGAGGCCGCGTTCATTGTCAATACGTCCCAGAGATGGCAGCACCGCACGGCAGATGGAATTTTACCGCCAGCGGCAAGAATGAGAACTGTTTTAAATACTTAAAATGGCGACGTTTTCCTTACTTGAACAGTGTGCAACCATTCGTTTTCTGAATTTTCGTGGTGTGAAACCAATTTAAATTCATCGACAGTTGAAGAAGACATGTGGTGATGGAGTTATGGATGTGTCGAAAGTGTGTTCATGGGTACGAAAGTTTAATGAAGGCAGAACATCGTGTGACAACAAACCGAAACAACCTCGGGCTCGCACAAGCCAGTCTGACGAAATGATCGAGAAAACTAATTGTTGGTAAGGCAGGTACCAGGTTGAGATTCATTGGGAGAGTGCTTAGAAAATGTAGTCCATCAACAAAGGAGGTGGCTTACAAAACACTCGTTCGACCTATACTTGAGTATTGCTCATCAGTGTGGGATCCGTACCAGGTCGGGTTGACGGAGGAGATAGAGAAGATCCAAAGAAGAGCGGCGCGTTTCGTCACTGGGTTATTTGGTAACCGTGATAGCGTTACGGAGATTTTTAATAAACTCAAGTGGCAGACTCTGCAAGAGAGGCGCTCTGCATCGCGGTGTAGCTTGCTCGCCAGGTTTCGAGAGGGTGCGTTTCTGGATGAGGTATCGAATATATTGCTTCCCCCTACTTATACTTCCCGAGGAGATCACGAATGTAAAATTAGAGAGATTAGAGCGCGCACGGAGGCTTTCAGACAGTCGTTCTTCCCGCGAACCATACGCGACTGGAACAGGAAAGGGAGGTAATGACAGTGGCACGTAAAGTGCCCTCCGCCACACACCGTTGGGTGGCTTGCGGAGTATCAATGTAGATGTAGATGTAGAAAGTGGAGAGAATTGTTTTGGGGGACGCCGAATGACTGTTGAACAGATCGCCTCCAGAGTTGGCATTTCTGTGGGTTCTGTGCACACAATCCTGCATGACGACCAGAAAATGCGAAAAGTATCATCCAGGTGGGTGCCACGAATGCTGACGGACAACCACACGGCTGCCCGTGTGGCATGTTGCCAAGCAATGTTGACGTGCAACGACAGCATGAATGGGACTTTCTTTTCGTTAGTTGTGACAATGGATGAGACGTGGATGCCATTTTTCAATCCAGAAACAAAGCGTCAGTCAGCACACAGATTCACCGCCACCAAAAAATTTCGGGTAACCGCCAGTGCTGAAAAAATGATGGTGTCCATGTTCTGGGACAGCGAGGCCGTAATCCTTACCCATTGCGTTCAAAAGGGCACTACGATAACAGGTGCATCCTACGAAATTGTTTTGAAGAACAAATTTTTCAATCCAGAAACAAAGCGCCAGTCAGCCCAATGGAAGCACACAGATTCACCGCCACCAAAAAAATTTCGGGTAACCGCCAGTGCTGAAAAAATGATGGTGTCCATGTTCTGGGACAGCGAGGGCGTAATCCTTACCCATTGCGTTCAAAAGGGCACTACGGTAACAGGTGCATCCTACGAAAATGTTTTGAAGAACAAATTCCTTCCTGCACTGCAACAAAAACGTCCAGGAAGGGCTGCGCGTGTGCTGTTTCACCAAGACAATGCACCCGCACATCGAGCTAACGTTACGCAACAGTTTCTTCGTGATAACAACTTTGAAGTGATTCCTCATGCTCCCTACTCACCTGACCTGGCTCCTAGTGACTTTTGGCTTTTTCCAACAATGAAAGACACTCTCTGTGGCCGCACATTCACCAGCAGTGCTGCTATTGCCTCAGTGATTTTCCAGTGGTCAAAACAGACTCCTAAAGAAGCCTTCGCCGCTGCCATGGAATCATGGCGTCAGCGTTGGGAAAAATGTGTACGTCTGCAGACATTACTGAGTATGGGCTACCATCTTCCTGTGTACTAAAGACGTTCGTCTATATAGAGTGACAGTTAACTTCATCAAGAGTACTGGTCACAATCTGTAGGTTTTAATGGTGTACATAAATTATAAATATGTCTTGCTGATGAAGATATTTCAGAATTGGTGTGAATTGTAAGCCAAGACACTTTTAATTATTTTCCAATTCAATTCAATTCAATTTTTAAAACATTATGTACAAAACTGTAACAGTTAAGCTTTTTATTCTTGTAAATATGCATTTCTGTATTTGTTTATTCAATTATGTGTACATTGTCACTATGTGTTGCCGATGGCTAAATTGAGTACACACTCAAAGGCCAAATAAAAAAATTTAAAAAAACTGAATGATCAGGAGGGGTTTGGTCTACTAACCTTAATCGATGTAAAGAAAAATGGAAGAAACCAATAAAAACTTTCTAATGACCCTCTCTTGGCCACTAGAAAAATTATTAAGTATTCCTGATAAGAGCGAAAAGAACAAACACAGGCAGCCTCGAAACTTTCCGCTGCAAAATTAATTGTAAGTACTGTTCCCTACTCTTACCAGGTCCTCTTTCCTTCCTAGTATTAAATGATTTAAATAAAAATGTCCTTTGGTGTTATTTTAGAACATGAAACTTGAAATTGACTTTCTGGTCAAAAATAAAATATTTAGTGCTGTGGATCTTAATTACTGTCTTCTTGGCCGAAAAAGAGTAAATTATTAATTTTGTAGCAATGCGTGGGGTCTATGGAGTGCAATCGAGGGCACCCAAGGTTAAAGTTCTTCGTAGCAGCCAGGGTAAGAAAAAGCTTTTCAAGATCTGCATCGTAATGTAGCTCCGAACATTTCTTGACGCTGCTATTGAAGAGCAAGTCAGACGGATACGACTCTGAACAATTATGATAGTCTGTGTCGGTAGGGAAAGCTCCACAAATTTTCGCTTTTCACAAAAGAGAATCTATTCATTCCAAAAGACCGTGTTATTAAACAGGGAATCGCACAGTACTACCTAGCATTCAGAATCCTGAATCTTCTGCTTGCTTGCACTTAGTGTCGTTATTCCTAGGAGCGGAAATATGAGCATGACATTCACTTCAGAAATGAGAAAAATTTAACCTTTTAAGATAATCATTATTTCATAAAAACGTTCTTCTCAGTGCTCAACTATTACAGTGTATATTCAGCTTCATACAAGAGCGCACTACTACAGTATACATTCAGCTTTTTACAAGAGCGTATATTGACAAAAATTAATATTTTCTGATATCTCGCATCAATGGCGCCTATCGTTTCTTTTTTTTAACACTGGAACTACCCCACCCTTGAAAATATGTCCATCCGTAGTCAAGTCTACTATCAGAAAAAAAATCATTAGTAAAGTAACGGAATACACAAGTTCGTTAAAAATCATGGAATGCTAACAAGCCAACGATGTTATTTACAATGCTGCTCTCTCGCAGGTGAAAGCGATCATTCAGATGGATCGGTATCTCGGAATGAATATTACTATTTCAAAATATTTGTTCAGCCGCCGCAGCACTCAGCATTTAGATTCATGTCACAGTTTGCATTACCCGTTATGGAGTGATACTGTAACTTTTAAGTTACTACATGTGAAAAATAGATGATTTAAATGGTGACAATCGGTCCACAAACTTTGAATTGTTTCATAATGGCTGTACTCATTAAACACGCTTCTGGCCACGGTATAGAGCGGCTGCATACATAAATCTGACAGAATCCCTACAGTGTGCAAGCAACAAATAACTACCTGCAGCGAAAATGCAAATTATTAAAAAAGTTCTTTCCCCCGACGCTATTAGCACGAACTTGGCATGTCTCTCATGTCTCGCGGCTTCTCTCCGCCGCACCCTGCCTCCGACCACTTCCGACTCCCCTCGGCGACTGCTCGCGCTAATAATATCTCAGAGTTTGTGTATGCACACAGTAAAATCATAGACGTCCAACTTTCAACCCAACAAAGCATTTTGCAGAGGTACCAACAGTTCAAGGACACAGGTTGCGTCTGTAAAGGGAGAAGCTGCGGATGAACAGACGTTGCAGCTGAAGCAGTAAAAAGTTTCCGAGACATATTCCTTTGTAGCCCAAAAAAATCTACATGTGAAAGTAGCGAGCTGGTGAAGAACATTGGTTTGAAACGCATTTAAATGAACTCTCCTTTGAGTAGCCAATAGCAGAGCGTGGTGCAGCGCTCGCTCAGTTGTTCAAAATGGTTCAAATGGCTCTGAGCACTATGGGACTTAACATGTCAGGTCATCAGTCCCCTAGAACTTAGAACTACTTAAACCTAACTAACCTAAGGACATCACACACATCTATGCAAGATTCGAACCTGCGACCGTAGCGATCGCGCGGTTCCAGACTGAAGCGCCTAGAACCGCACGGCCACCAGAGGCCGGGAGACAGAGATTATGAAGTCAGATATTGGAATATAAGGCGTACCCAGGAGCAGCTCGCTCAATCGTGAAGGTAGTTGTTGCTGTGGAAAAAAATATTGAAATATGTAGAACGAATAATAAGAGTAAACTAGTCACAGACTGCAGGTTCTCGACATCGCCGCACCATTAACTACCAGTACGAACTAGACCCCAAAATTTTAATCAACAACCCAGTGTAGATATTTATTAGTGTCTTCTATACAGGGTGAAAAGTATTTAAACCGACAAACTCTGGGAGGTTGTAGGAGACATCAAAACAAATATTTTCCCCTAAAGTCATTTTTTCCTATGAGGACTATTTAAACCGGTAGAGGAAGATTTCGCTGGCGGCAAATTAATTAAACCAACAAACGCTTTTCCATTTTTATGACCAAGAGACAACAACTAGGCAGCAGATACGGCAAATGAAACAGTCCCCAACGACACCGACCCATACATTAACGAAGAACCGCTCTTGATGAGCGCTAGTAACTGCGGCATGTGGGTTATCCTCACTCCAAACATGCGAATTGTGCATGTTGAAGACTCCACCAAGCCCGAGCGTTGCTTCATCGGTAAACACAGAGGATGGAAATGTAGGATGCATTTCACACTGTTCCGAATACCATTGCGAAAACTGTGCTCTGGGTGGATAATCAACTGGTTCCAGGTTGTGGACACGCTGTAAGTGAAATGAATGTAACAATTGCTCTCGATGGACCGTTCTTACATTCGTCTGATTCGTTCCCATGTTACGTGCAATTGCTGATTGAAGGATCCCGCTCCACGTGCTGCAAGACAGCTTCCTCAACTTGCAGCGTTCTTACCGTGCGACGGCGTCCCTGTCCAGGTAATCTGCTAAATGACCCGGTCTCACGCAGACGTTGGTACACAGCAGCAAAGGTCGTATGATGCGGGATACGGCGATTAGGATATTGTTGCTGATAAACCCGCTGTGCAGCTCGTCCGTAGTACGCACCAACCATATCAGTGTACTCACTCCAGGTGTATCGTTCCATTTGTAAACAGAAACAATGAACTACTACACTGGTGTACAGCAGTTGCCTACAACTGAAGATCGTAATACGCCCTCTAACATCTGAAGATCGTAATACCGCCTGTAACAACTGAAGAGCGTAATACGGGCTCCACAGGTTTAAATAAGCCTCATAGGAAAAAATGACATTAGGGGAAAATATTTGTTTTGATGTCCCCTACAACCTCCCAGGTCCGACCCTCGTGGTCTCGCGGTAGCGTACTCGCTTCCCAAGCACGGGGTCCTGGGTTCGATTCCCAGGGGGGTCAGGGATTTTCCCTGCCTCGAGATGACTGGGTGTTGTTGTGTCGTCTTCATCATCATCATTCATCCCCATTACGGTCGGAGGAAGGCAACGGCAAACCACCTCCATTAGGACCTTGCCTAGTAAGGCGGTGCGGGTCTCCCCCATCGTTCCCCTACGCTCTGTAAAGAAGCATGGGACTTCATTTCCATTTCATTTCACAACCTCCTAGAGTTTGTCGGTTTAAATATTTTTCACCCTGTATAATTCATGAATCTCGATATATTGCCTGAATAATCAAGATGACAATCTCCTTGCCCAAATTTATGCGCACCTTACATGAATCGGTACAAAGGCATTTCATTCCTTCGTAATATTGCCAGCCAGCATGTAGGAGTAGATCTGAGTGTGCTAGTAATGGTTCTCGTAGTTACGTTCAAATGAACATCGGCTTTCATCACGTGAGCACTGCAGGGACAAATTGGAGCACATAATTCTGCTGCTGAGTGTGCCAACGCAAGGGAAGCTCGACGGAGTACTAACGTATTCGCTCCCCATGTACTAACTACTAGCTTTCTCACTATATTCACTCGTGTTTGTACCTTCTTACATGGGGACCTATCGGTATCGGAAGTTCAGTTCGGGATGAGACTTCGCAAATTGGTAGTATACCTCACGGATATCCTCTCACACGAGTCTTAAAGCGCTCCATCCAGAAAATTACGAGAAAAAGGCTCTAAAATTTTAAGCGTAGCTGATACACATCTCATCTACCGTCAGAAGAAGCATTATTGCGCACAGGTGAAATAGCTCACACAGAAGCTCCGGAATCGATCCTACATATGGGCTCGATTTTATTTTGTTTTTCTTAATTGTTTTAAAAATTATAAAAACTTTTAAATTAAGTTAATGACCTCAAGTATCATCAACTGAATCGTAAATAATTTTATTTTGTTAATGAAATAGCTGTCACAGCGTTCTTAAAATGTGAATTACACTCGTGAATACTTTCATTTTAAAAAGCTGAATAATTTCAAATGCATTTTAATGGAAGTAAATTACAGTGTTAATAACTGTCATTACAATGTTATTATAAAATTGGGCGATATTATAAGCTGTGGAAAGGTTATAAATATTCGTTGTAAATTTGAGGAACCGGTGTCTTCGTGGAAAGGCAGAGGATAGCTGTTGCCCTTTTTTGTATATAAACAGGCAAACGACCAGGAAGTGGTAAGGCCCGCACAGAACTAAGCGAACTACAGTTTCGCAGAGATAGGAGAGTTCTATACTGTGATATATGATCGGAATTTTTCCATTATTGTGAATTAAAAATGTCTGCCAATGAAGACATTGCGAAAGTATCAGAAGCTGAAGATTCGTTATACAGTGAAATGTCGAAGGTCATGTTAAAATATGCGGTTGTTTATTGCAAAACTTGCTTGCTGCAAATAATTTGATTGCTTCGGAATCTTCAGCGACAATTTATCGCGAAACAACTTTGATGAGTGAAGAAATTTGCTGGCATAGTATGCACATGTTGGCCGAAAAAATACTTGTAACTCAAGATGAACTTGCTCACGAAAATGAAAATTGTGAAGGTGAACCTTTAGAAAAGTACGAAGACCACAGCTCATCGGATGAATATGAACTAGAAGAAAAAAAGGCAAGAGAGGTAGACTGTTTGTCTTTGGATTACAAAATTAACGTTGTTAATATCGCAAAGGCTCACCCCACGTGGAAACTTAAATACATTACAAAAAAAAAAGATGCGCTCGGTTATGAAAAAAGGAGGCAATCAATTAGATAAGTACGCAGCAATCAGTTCCTGGACGTACGATCGTTTTGTTGAAGACCGAGATAATTATCAGTAAGCGAATAAGTGAAATTTAGAATGGTAGGTCTCAGCAGCAGCGCAACGGGTTTCAGACTTTAAATTTAATGCTTCTGACAGCTGGGTTCATAGATTCAAAAATTAGCACGGAACTCGTCAGCGGAAAGTGACAAGATTTGTTTCAAGAAAAGAAACAGCGACGATAGAAGAAACCTTGGCAGCCGCACACACTTTTCGAATCCAGACGTTAAATTTGATACAGGATTTCAAGAAAGAAGTTATTATTAACACTGACCAGACAGGTATTTATTGCAGGGTATTTAAAAATTCATTTTTATATTTTTACGATTCTCTCACAAAATACTTCGATTTCGTTTTTTTTTTTTTTTTTCCTTTCTTTCCAACATGTCAGAATCAGTCGGGGTTCTTCATGACTATGGCTGTCAAAGAAAGCAAAACTAATTTCGTCCAAAGGCACGATATGAATAAAGTGACGCATACATACACCGCTCAATATGTTCTCACTCTGTTTGGAAACATCCTACCTCAAGTGTTTGCTTGTTTACAAGAGGCAACCGGTAACTTTGGTCCCTGAGTCCGAAAAACAGTAAAATTATATGAGCAAAATTATAAAAACGTTGTAATAACGTTTTCCAAATCTAACGACAGGACTGTATACTTACTTTCTCAACCGGTGTTTGAAATCTTGTGGGGTCAAGAACGATTTTTGTTAGTTATTGGCCGGCCTCTGTGGCCGAGCGGTTCTAGACGCTTAAGTCCGGAACCGCGCCACTGCTACGGTCGCAGGTTAGAATCCTGCCTCGGGCATGGATGTGTGTGATGTCCTTAGATTAGTTAGGTTTAAGTAGTTCTAAGTTCTAGGGGCTGATGACCTCAGATGTTAAGGCCCATAGTGCTCAGAGCCATTTGAACAATTTTGGTAATTATTGACTCTTGGTGTGGACAACCAAAGCCTTTCAGGTTGACGAGAAATCACCAACTACAATTAAAGTGATAACTCCGAAATGTACTCAACTTGTTCAACCACGTGACGTCTGTTTTTATGGAACGGAAATTACGTCCCATACTTCTTGGCAGAGCATAGGGGAACGTCACGGGAGACTCGCACCGCCGTACTAGGCAAGGTCCTAATGGAGGTGGTTTGCCTTTGCCTTCCTCCGACCGTGATGGGGATGAATGATGATGATGATGATGAAGCCGACAAAACAACACCCAGTGATCTTGGGGCTGGTCAAAATCCCTGACCCCGCCGGGAATCGAGCCCGGGTCCTAGTGCTCGGGAAGCGAGAACGCTATCGCGAGATCACGAGCGGCGGACCTAAACTTTAAACTAAAAAATCTGATAAAGCATATAGAAAATTGAGCTTATCTTATCTGAAAACAGATAAATAAATTTTCGTGGAGACTACAAAATACAAAATGATCCGATATGCTTGGTATGCTTATGAGCTTTCTGATTAAAGAAAAGTTTTCAGAAATGTCAACGAAGTATTTTTTTCAATAGATCTTTTTTTTAAATCGTTGTTCCTGTAAACAACGTTCTTTATAAACTGTGCAAGATGCCAAAAAATTTTTAGTTTTCAATGTTTTCATGACAATTATCATTCTGGTACTTGCACATAAAATACAAAATTGACAACTGAACATGATATTGTAAAAGAATTTATATGGTGGAAACTCCACCTAGAATTTTGTGACAATGGTAATTAATTTACCTCCGTTAAAAATGCATTTGAGATTATTCAACTTTTTAAAAAGACATTATTGATAACTCACATGTTAAGTAACTGTGACAGCCGTTCCATAATGAAAATAAAGTTATTTATGATTTAATTGGTCATTAATTTTATTTAAAAGTTGTTATAATTTTTAAAACAATTTAAAAATACGAAATGAAAGTGTACTAGCAGCGAAGTACGTTGAAAACTTTAAAGCGTTTTTTTTCGGCATTTTCTGCATAGTGCGCTTTAAGGCTTCTATGAGTGGGCACCCTTGAGGTATACCACTAACCTGCGAAGTCTCATCCCGAACTTAATTTACGAGACCGGAAGTTCCCCTTGTTAGTTGTGTTGGGAAGACTTTTATGATATACCAGCGTTCTGTCTAATAGGCTTATCGTTGTATTTAATGATGCCAGATGGACCAAACTGTGCGCTGATCTATGCTGATGCCAGACGATTAGATAGGTGGAACATCCGTTTTAGGAACGTTAGGTCTAAGGAGTTTCAATGATAGTTTCGACATCGAACACTAAACTTATGCACCAGTATCTTCTCCTATGCAAGCTGAACGTCTCAGAGTAGACCTAGAGACACATTAGACAACAGATTCCGTAATTCTTCTTCACCTTCACTAAGGATAGCAATGTCATTAATCAGTCTAAACATTGATATCCTTCCACCCTGAACTTTCAATCGCACTCTTCGACCTCTATTTTATTTCCGTCATTGCTTCTTCTGTGTATAGTTTACAGTAGCTGAAGACCGTGCACCTATGCTACACCCATTTTAATTCGAGCACTTCATTGTAGATTTTCCAACTTCATTGCCCACTCTTTCGTTTCTGTACATATTGTATATTACCCCTCTTTCCCTGAGGCTTACTCCTATATTTCTCAGAATTTCGATCATACTGCACCATTTTAGTTTGCCAAACGCTTTTTTCAAGTCAACAAATCCTATGACTGTGTCTTGATTTTTATTCAGCACTGCTTCCATTACCAAGTGCAACGTCAGAACTGCCTCTCTGGTGCTAGTGATGGGGCAATTGACTGTTTTCAACAATCGATTGGTCAGAAGTTTTTTTTTTCGTTGGTTTTTTCTGTCCAATGAAACAATTGATGTCACTCTCCAGGTTTGTGTGGTTTCGCTAAATGTGAGACAATCGACTGACACAAGTATCAGTCGGTTACGTCAGTTAAACAAATATGCGACTGCAGTCTTTCTCGGGGTATTCCACTGATGAATTCTTCTCGGGTTATAACCCGATAATTATCAGCCGAGTGGCGGCGTCGTCTTGTCGCAACGTTTCAATGAGTTTCGTACCCATCGTCTTCTGGCGAACTGGAAGGTGATGGGTACGATATCACACCGGCCCTGACAACAGCACGACAGTGACGTGGGACAAGTTTCATTGCATAGCAACTTGAACAATGCACACACAATGCAACAATGCACAGTAATCTATTCATCACTCTTAAATGGTGAGAAGAATAATTAACCTTTCATCAGAAAATTAAATGAAAATGTAAATTTCTTATTTTAAGTTTGGTACAGCCACGTAGATGTTTTCTCTTATATTGCTGGAGGTACTCTCTTATACACTACTGGCCATTAAAATTGCTACACCAAGAAGAAATGCAGATAATAAACGGGTATTTATTGGACAAATATATTATACTAGAACTGACATGTGATTACATTTTCACGCAGTTTGGGTGCATAGATCCTGAGAAATCAGTACCAAGAACAACCACCTCTGGCCATAATAACGGCCTTGATACGCCTGGGCATTGAGTCAAACAGAGCTTGGGTGGCGTGTACAGGTACAGTAACCCTGGGTTCGGTGTGGGGCGGCGGAGAGGTGAAGTGGACTGCGGTAGTCGCCGTGGGACTGTGAACCACTACGGCTGCGGCGGGGATGGAGCCTCTCCGTCGTTCCTGGGCCCCCGGTTAACATAACATACAACACAAGCCAAAAACAGTGATTTCACGAATGAGTACATCCTTCAACTGACGAGTTGTTCCATTTGAAAAGAAAGACTGCGTAACTAGGTCAGCACACCACCTGACTGCGTCTACTGTTTTCATTAGGTCGCTCCCAGAGTCTGGTATCATGAGAAAAAATGAATTAATAATAATCCAAACGATACATAAAACAACAACTGACACATTCAATTATTTCAATTCGGTTGCTGGTTTCACTCAAAAGAATGAATGAATAAATCAAACAATACATAAATTTGCAACCAAATGAATCGATTGTTCTCCAATAGCCGACTGACTCAATTGTTTTCTTTCGTGTGTTCCCATAACTATCTAGTGCCCTTACTTTTCTTAAAGTCAGAATGGCTGTTATGCGACAGATGCTCAACATCTTTTCCTTTCGTCTGTATATAATCTTGTCAGCAGCTTGCATGCTTGAGCTGCTAAGCGGATTTTGCTACACAGTAGTATGGTCTTGCTATCTTCAGAATTGTGTGGATGATATTTTTCTGAAAGTCTGTTGTTATGTCGCCTGTCCTATAGACTTTACCCTGAATAGTAGTTTGGTTGCTACTTCCCACAGTGATTTTAGAAATCCCAAAGGAATATAATTACAATGAAATGAACACCCTTAGCTGCTTACCGGCGTTGACATACGTCAATGGGGACAGATGAAAATGTGCGCCCCGACCGGGACTCGAACCCGGGATCTCCTTCTTACATGGCAGACGCTCTATCCATAATTTTTTTTATCTCATTTTGTTCGTTTTCGTTCGTTTCATCTGTTCGGTACGGACGTCGCAAGATGCCCGTTTCAGTTCTTTGTTGATCCATTAACTCAGTTTTTTTTATTACAGAGGGCAGCTAACCCTCTGACCGAACACGCTGAGTTACCGTGCCGGCAATTTTATAGGGGGGGGGGGGGTAGGGGGGGGGGGGGGAAGTGATTGGGCGGGAATGTTGGCCGTGACCATCGAAAGGGTACAGTCCCGGCATTTGCCTGGAGAGACTAAGGAAACCACGGAAACCTTAGTCAAGACTGCCGGACTGGCAATTGAACCCAGGTCCTCCCGAATGCCAGGTCCGAGCGTTACCACTCACCCACCAGGCTCGGTGATCCATCTGAGCCACCGAGGACACAGAGGATAGCGCGACTGCAGGGATTTATCTCTGGCACGCCTCCCGCGAAACCCACATTCTCAACGTATTGTCCCGAACTACATTCGTAGTGCCCCCGCCCATTATACTCATTACTGGCGGCGCGTTGCCCATTCCCGTAAGAGTTCGGGCACTGTTTGTGCATTCGCACAAAAGAAGAAGATGGTCAAGTGGCCGGTGAGCCTTAACTACATCTTTACTAAGATGGTATCTGTTCCCTCGGACATGTCCGAAAGAACAGATACCATCTTAGTAAACCAAAGGACTGTTATACATCCCCTCTGCTTTATTTGTCCTTTTAAATTCTGTTTCTAATACTGGATCAACTATACCTTCCATATCAACTCCAATTCTTTCTTCTACAACGTCATCAAACAATTCCTCCCCCTCACACAGCCCTTCAATATATTCTTTCCACCTACCCATTCTCTCCTCAGCATTTAACAGATGGATTCCTGTTGCGCTCACGATTATGTCACCCTTACCATTTCATTTCACTTTTCTATATTCTGAATCAATATTTTAAACATAGCTGCACAACAGCAACGGTTTCACGTAATAAAATTATAAACAGCCGACCAGTTGCAATGGATAAAGAAACGCTTTGCCTAGGTTTCGACAAATATAAATTTGTCTTCTTCAGAACAATTTTACGACGACTCGGTTGCGAGCTCTGCAAGATCTATGAGCTATTTTATATTAACGTGACAAACCCTAATTCTAGGACTATATTTTATTTTTGACACATGGATCTATGCCGATGGTACATTAGTCGTTACTAATGTAAAATTGTTACCTTCTGAAGAAGACAAATTTATATTTGTCGAAACCTAGGTAAAGAATTTCTTTATCCATTGCAACTGGTCGGTTGTTTATAATTTTATTATTCTGAATCAGTTTCTTCAGTTTCTTCAAACCTTTCCTTCAGACATTTTTCTTGACTTCCCTGCACTTCGTTTTACCTTCATTCCTAAGCGATTTGTATTTTTTTTTAATTCTTGTCTTTCCATAAACAATTTGTACACTCTCCTTTCATTTATCTGTTGAATTATTACTCCCGTTACCCAACGTGTCTTAGCAGTTATCTTCCGTGAACCTACGTTTGTCTGTCCAACATATGTGATTGCTCTTCTAAGAGATTTCTACTCCTCTTCAACTGAAGTGTTCGTGTGGTACTCTTTATGGTAGTAGCCACTTCTTTAGCGAACTTCAAAGGCGTCTCGTCATACCTCATTGCTTGAATATACCGCTTCCTTCTACACTAGTTCTTCCAAATGATTCTCTTAAACTTCAATTTACTCTTCATAGTCACTAAATTGTGATCTGAGACTATAGCTGCTCCTGGGTACGCCTTATATTCCAATATCTGACTTCATAATCTCTGTCTGATTGTGATGTAATCCATATGGAGCCTTCCAGTGTCTTCGGGACTTTTCCACATACTGTATACCTATTTCTCCTGTGATTCTTGAAAAAAGTATTCGCTATTTTTCTAGGTGAAACTTATGGCATTGCTGTTTTTATTTCTCCCCTCTAATTCCTACTACTGAGTCCATATTCTCCCCTAACTCTTTCTTCTACTCTTTTTCCTACAACTGCATACCAATCCCTCGTGATTATTGGGTTATCATCTCCTTTTACACACTGAATTACCAATTCAGTACCCTCATGTACTTTTTCCAATCACCGATTGTTCGCGACGCTAAAATGTAGACCATAACTATTGTTGTCGGAGTTTGCTTGCTGTAGAATGTGATGATGAGAACCCTTCCAATGAACTGCTCGTGATAACTCAATCACTGACTTACTTTGTTATTCGTAATGAATAGCATTTTCTCCTGCCGTTCACATTACGTTACATTCTTTCGACTAAAAATCCTTACCTTCTTTCCATTTTATTCACTGACCCCCCCCCCCCCCCGCCCCCCATTTATCTGGACTGAGCCTTTGCATTTCCCATTTCAGATTTTCTAGCTTTCTTATCACTTTCAAATTTCTGACATTCTGTGCTCCGATTTGTAGAATGTTATCACGTCTCCGATCATTCCACCTTTTCCTCGTGGCCAACTCCTCCTTGGCAGTCCCCATCTGGAGATCCGAATGGAGACGAGCCCAGAATCTTTGGCCTATAGAAAGATCATCCTGACATATTTTTCAATTAAAGGTCACTTGCCCTGTGGATGCTCATGTGTTTTTAATGCAGTGAATTCAGTTACTTTCTGCATGATCACGCCGTTGATTATCGCTGATTCATCCGCCTTTTAACGTCCCGAGGCAAAGAGAGTTTCCTGAATGTCTGTCAACACTCACTCCCTTTTTGACAAGACCTTTGACAGTACGACGATGTCTTCTTATACTGTAAGAGTTCGGCCGCCATTGCTGATGATTTCTATTAAAATCTGAAGCGGTGGCTCTTTTTTTTCGTTGCAATTGTTCGTGGCGTAGCCAGCTGAAACAGCAGTATTCTGAGACTGAGTGTGAAAGAGCTTAGCTGTTGATCTGAGGACTGCTGCAATGGCATCCCACGGGGCTTCTATTACCTTTTGATTTACACTCTTCCGAGTAATCGAAAGAGGTGGTCCAGAAGACTCGCATCCGAGAGGACTATAGCTCATATAAGTGTCCAGCAATCTTATTTAGATTTTCCGTAGTTTCCTAAATCACTATTGGCTTGAAAGGAGAGGTCATTGAAACAATCCGAGCTTGTGCTCCGTGTCTAATGTCCTTGATGTCGACGGGACGTTAAACCGTAATCTTTCTTCTTTACTTATTTGTTCCGGTTATACTGCAATAACATTTGCACCACAAAGTGGAACACACCCATACGCTAACACTTTTCTATTTGTTTCCTACATGACAGGCTGAACTTTATGTTCTCCGGAAAAGGTTTTTAAAAAAAGTTGCCGAACACTGCTGCCACACAGATAAAACTGATTTGGAAAAGTGATTGTCTGCGTTTCTAACGAACTGCAGATCTAACGTTGCCGAATGCTACGGGACGTACCGTGGCTTTAACTATCGTTACAAAGCTTAGCTTTATGTTATCAAGCTCTCCACCCGAAGTTATGCGGTCTTCTTCACACGGTAGCGGTTTTTAGTGTTCTGTGCCTCAATCTGTAGAAGGCGAAACTTCATAGATCGGAAGAATTTTAACATCAAGAGTGTGTTCCGTCCGTCTTCCAAATTAGGGCACTACTCGGATATATGAAAGATGATTTGGGGCTTAGGAATCCCGGTATATATAAAATTCTGTGTCAGTGTGGGAAGGCTTACATCGGCCTTTCGATTCGCACAGTTCATGAAAGGTGCGTGCAACATCGCCGTCAAACGAGGCTACAACACCTGGAAAAATCGGCGGTAGCAGAACACTGCTTAAACGAGGGACACGGTATGACAATTGACGAAACTGTGATAGTTGCCAACACTTCCGGTTTTTGGAACAGTGTCTATAAAAAGGCAACTAAAATTATTTTGGCGGATAATTTAATTAATAGAGACAATGGATTTCCTCCTGGCACGAAGTGGAATCCTGTGCCTGCCGGTGTGGTCGAGCGGTTCTAGGCGCTACAGTCTGGAACCGCACGATCGCAGGTTCGAATCCTGCCTCGGGCATGGACGTGTATGATGTCCTTAGGTTAGTTAGGTTTAAGTAGTTCTAAGTTCTAGGGGACTGATGACCTCAGAAGTTAAGTCCCATAGTGCTCAGAGCCATTTTTGGAATCCTGTAGTGTCCCGCATCAAAACAGAAAGCTCTTCGGTGCGGTCAGCCCGAGTATTCGAAAATTGTACCTGAGTGCCACAATTTGTTCCCGCCGGTGTACTACTAAAGCGTGCTGCGGAATACGCTTGCGCCTTCCACTGTGCGATGCGGGTCGCAGGGAGCTACCGGAAATGTTTTCCTAGGCGCGGCGCGCGTCAGAATCTAAAAAAATGAAACATTTTTTTTTTAGAATTTGTCAACTGCACGTGATAGAGTGATACGAGAACTACCTCCTGATACCTTTTCTTTAACTCAATGAAAATTTTGTGCTTTAAGTGAAGTTGATTTTTCGCGCTACGCGATATTTATCACGCCATATCTCCTAAACTAAGCGTCGTACAACAACATACCTTTACAGTTGCCTTCAGTAGTATATGTCGATAACATATGCAAAAATTCTCGCCAATAGAGTCGGTAATAGCGGAGTAATAAATTAAAGTGTAACGTCTGACGTGGAACTTTTACCAAACCAACGTCCAAAATATAGTAAGCAACAAACTTTTTCCCGTTACATTTTCGTGGAGGGTGAAGGCGAGAAAAAGTTTCGGAAAGGTACGAAATAATATTTATACACTTTGTTGGAAGTCGGTGGGTGCTATACTTTCTCCTAGGCGAGAGCAGTTTCGTGCGGAAGTAATTCCTGTAACCGAGTGGCAAAATGTATTACATTGGACATAATAAAAGACATCTACATCATACTCCACAAACCACCTAATGGTGTGTGGCGGAGGGTACTTTCGACACCACTATCTGATTCCTCCAACCCCGTTCCACTCGCAAATAGTTTTATTCAGTTTTCTTCTGATTTCTGACCAAATTAAGTCTTTTTTTTCATTTGATTTTCCACTCGGCGTCGGCCATGTTCCCCAGAATTTGCTTTTCGGAAACCAGTTCGATCAGTTGGTCATTCTCTGAGGCAGAGAAGCGGTCAGCCGACATTTCTGGTGGTTGTTTCTATAACAACTCTGTTAAAAACTGTCTGTTGCCCGTGTGCGCGGAACGAACAGTACAGCTGTCGTCTCGCTGGTGCCCAGTTCGACTACCCCCGCTCCTCCGGCCAAGTAAATCGTTGCGACGTGCGGGACGGAGTTAGGAAACGCAGCTTAAGGGCCGCGCCATCTGCCCAGTCTTGGAGGGCAGCCTGGCATAACTTATCAGTGGGACTCATCAGCAAAAGCAGCGTTCTCCTGAAGATGGCGAACAGTTGAATGGCCGAAATATTGAATCGAGTTGATTTTAGGATCCGACAGCAAACCCAAAGAGACTTTCAAGCCTTGGAGGATCACTGTTGTCCGTCTGTCTGTCCGCCTGTTCAAAATGGTTCAAATGGCTCTGAGCACTATGCGACTTAACATCTGAAGTCATCAGTCCCCTATAACTTAGAACTACTTAAACCTAACTAACCTAAGGACATCACACACATTCATGACCGAGGCAGGATTCGAACCTGCGACCGTAGCGGTCGCTCGGTTCCAGACTGTAGCACCTAGAACCGCACGGCCACTCCGGCCGGCTGTCCGACTGTTAAGAACACCGTTACTGAGGAACGGGTAGACGTATGAAGTTAAAATTTATGTTGCGTACCTTGCAATGTAAAAAAAAAAAATATAAAAGATCCGACCATTTATGTCACATATTCTGATGTTCGAAAATTCACTCATCAAAACCTATAGAGTAGAATCATGAAATTTGGAAAGAAGCAAAATATCACAGCACAAGCAAAGGAAAAGATTCGAAAATTGTTAACATATAACTATATAACACGAAAAATATTTTTTCGTCATTTTTTACCCGTCTGTTAACTTTTTGAGGGCAGGTAAGCGCCATAAAAATTTAACCTAGAGGGGCATGAACAATACATTACATACCTATTTCAGATTTGATCCATTTGTAACACTAGTTTTATTATTATGATATGTCTCCGATAGTAGGTTTGTAAAGATTCATACTAACAACACAATATCGGTATTAAATATGGTCGCCACAACTAATCATCACGACACTGCGGTATACAAATTCGATAGCTTCTTTTAATTTTCTTAATATTTCTTGAAACAATTGATGTTTCCTGCTTTCATGGCGAATACTTTCGTCTACGTATGGCTTGTGTGTCCTGAGCTGAGATGATAAATTATTTTTGTGTACAAATAATGAGGCAGCAGCCTCTGAAACTATTTTTGGTGCTAAACAACTTTTGTATACCTCTTGACGAAAGTCTTTATTGGAGAACTGCTCCATTTCAATCTTCATCAAATATTATTCGCTATCATTCTTCCTCTGTTATTGTTATTTTGGAGATACATATTTAATGGAAAAGAAGGGCGGCTGTTAGCGTCACTAACCACACAGAAATCCTACTGTGAAGTATAGAATGTTCTATTCGAATAAAATGTAATACTACTTGTAGATTTATGGGAAGTTCAACACGTAAATAGTTACTTACAAATAGTTACGCATAAAGAAGAGCTCCAGAGAGAAATGCACGACACTTCCACGATCACCACCAATGATGCATGAAATATCAGCTCGTGTCTTAAATACGCGGTAATAGTACTGCACTGTGATTTTCCTGCCATCAGTGAAACAATTTCGTTGGTTATTTGACGGAACTACCGCCCCTGGAAGGTAAACTGAGAAATATGTGTGGTAAGCCACAGTGACCACCGCCCTGTCAGAGACTCTACATGCACTAATGAGCAGAAACATTATGACCATCTACTTAAAAGCGTGTTGGTCTACTTCCGGAATACAATTCAGCAGTGATTCTGTGTGCCATGGATTCGATAAGTACTTGACACAGGTCAAAATGGTTCAAATGGCTCTAAGCACTACGGGACTTAACATATGAGGTCATTAGTCCCCTAGACCTAGAACTACTTAAACCTACTAACCAAAGGACATCACACACATCCATTCCCGAGGTAGGACTCGATCATGCGGCCGTAGCAGTCGCGCGGTGCCAGTCTGAAGCGCCTAGAACCGCTCGGTCACAGCGGCCGGCACACACTGGTCACAAACTTCCCGTAGTTTACGGGCTGTTGGTTTGTGGGCGGGGAGCTGGTGCCCGATAATGTTCCATCTGGGTTTCATTGGATTCAGATAAGCTGAATTTGTTGGGCAAGACATCAGCGTGAGTTCACTCTCCTCAAACCACTGCAGGACGATTCTGGACTTGTGATACAGATAGCTATGCTGCTGGAAGATACCACTATTGGTGGGGAAGACATCAAGCACAAGGCGTTACAGGTGGTCCCTAATCATGTTCACGTAGTCCACAGCTGTCCTGGTGCCTTCTCATGGAAGCCCAAATGAATGTCCCCCATAAAATAACACTGCTCCCACAGGCCTGGATGACGGCGATCTTGACACAACCATTGACTTGGTTTAACAATAAACGGGATTCGTTCGACCAGGCAATAAGATTCCATTGATTCTTGGTGGAATCTCGACGGTCTCCTGCCATCTGTAATCATAACTCATGTTCGGTCAACATGGGAATACTAAGGGATCCTCTACTGCAGAACACCATGTTCAATACTGTGCACTGAATGGCGTGCTCCAAAATACTTGTGCCTACGCCAGCATTTTTCTCCATCATCAGATCTGCTTTAGAGAGAGGACAAGCCAACAATTCCTATGTTCTGTGATGAGGCATGGACGTCCAGCTTCTTGTCGCCTACCTGTAGTTTTTGCATTCTGGCCATTAAAATTGCTACACCAAGAAGAAATGCAGATGATAAACGGATATTCATTGGACAAATATATTATACTAGAACTGACATTTGATTACGTTTTCACGCAATTTGGGTGCATAGATCCTGAGAAATCAGTACCCAGAACAACCACCTCTGGCCGTAATAACGGCCGTGATACGCCTGGGCATTGAGTCAAACAGAGCTTGGATGGCGTGTACAGGTACAGCTGCCCATGCAGCTTCAACACGATACCACAGTTCATCAAGAGTAGCGACTGGCGTATTGTGATGAGCCAGTTGCTCGGCCACCATTGACCAGACGTTTTCAATTGGTGAGAGATCTGGACAATGTGCTGGCCAGGGCAGCAGTCGAACATTTTCTGTATCCAGAAAGGCCCGTACAGGACCTGCAACATGCGGTCGTGCATTATCCTGCTGAATTGGAGGGATTTGCAGGGATCGAATGAAGGGTAGAGCCACGGGTCGTAACACATCAGAAATGTAGCGTCTATTGTTCAAGAGCCGTCAATAAGAACAAGAGGTGACCGAGACGTGTAACCAACGGCACCCCATACCATCACGCTGGGTGATACGCGAGTATGGCGATGATGAATACACGCTTCCAGTGTGCGTTCACCGCGATGTCGCCAAACACGGATGCGACTATCATGATGCTCTAAACAGAACCTGGATTCATCCGGAAAAATGACGTTTTGCCATTCGTGCACCGAGGTTCGTCGTTGAGTACACCATCACAGGCGCTCCTGTCAGCGATGCAGCGTCAATGGTAACTGCAGCCATGGTCTCCGAGCTGATAGTTCATGCTGCTGGAAACGTTGTCGAACTGTTCGTGCAGATGGTTGTTATCTTGCAAATGTCCCCATCTGTTGACTCAGCGATCGAGAGGTGGCTGCAAGTTCCGTTACAGCCATGCGGATACGATGCCTGTCATCTCAACTGCTAGTGATACGAGGCCGTTGGGATCCAGCACGGCGTTCCGTATTACCCTCCTGAACCCACCAATTCCATATCGTGCTAACAGTCATTGGATCTCAACCAACGCGAGCAGCAATGTCGCGATATGATAAACCGCAATCGCGATAGGCTACAATCTGACCTTTATCAAAGTCGGAAACGTGATGGTACATATTTTTCCTCCTTACACGAGGCATCACAACAACGTTTCACCAGACAACGCCGGTCAACTGCTGTTTGTGTATGAGAAATCGATTGGAAACTTTCCTCATGTCAACACGTTGTAGGTGTCGCCACTGGCGCCAGCCTTGTGTGGATGCTTTGAAAAGTTAATCATTTCCATATCACAGCATCTTCTCCCTGTCGGTTAAATTTTGAGTCTGTAGCACGTCATCTTCGTGATGTAGCAATTTTAATGGCCAGTAGTGTACTTTCCATAGATAGTCATGACTATAGCGCGCCGACAGCTGATGAGCTGCGCCATTTCCGAAATGCTCGCTCGCAGGAATTGGGCCACAAAAATTCTACTTTTGTAAAAGCTGCTTCAAGTCGCCGGATTTCCGCATTTGGGCCACTTAGCGTTTCTAGAATAATTCCCCATTAGACTCTGCTCCACTCACAAAAGGGTGTCCCACTGAAACCTCCCGGATTTCATAGACCCAAGGAAAAAAACCACAGTAGATACGTCACTTAAAAATGTACCACGTTTAGAGCATCTCAAATAATTTGATTATTTATCATCAATACACCTCTACTTGTGAACCATTTGTAGCATGAAGAATGTCGAGTCTATATTAAAGGTCTTTGAAACATTTCCTCTCTTATTGTTGCAATCGCATTGGTGATACGATGTTGCAACGTAGAAATATCGTCCGCTTTGGTCGCATACACACAGTCCTTCACGAATCCCCACATGAAGAAATCAAGCGGTGTAATGTCGGGTGAATGTGGTGGCCAGGCAATAGGTCCTCCACGTCCGATCCAACGATTGGGAAATTTCCTATCTAGAAAGTTGTGAACAGCCGTTGACCAATGCGGTGGAGCTCCGTTTTGTTGAAAAATGATGTTGGGTTGCAAGTCTTGTACATGAGGGTACACAAACTGCTCCAACATGTCCAGATACACTGTGCAATTCACTGTTTGTTCCGCGAAGAAGAACGGTCCAACAATCCTGTCGTGCATTAGCCTGCACAGACATTTAGTTTAGGGCTGTCACGTACATGTTCAATGACAACGAGCGGATTTTGCGAACCCCAAATCCGAACATAATGCCTATTAACCCTTCCTGATACATGAAAGGTTGCCTCATCTGAGAATAAACATCTTTCCAGGAAGGTGGCATCCATACCAATACGCTGCAGCATACCCGCAGCAAATTGTTGTCGACGTGGTTTGCCATTTGGCGTCACATGTTGCGTAATTTGAACTTTGTAAGCACACATACGAAGACGTTGGTGAACTACACGATGCAATGTTGATCAAGGTACATCAAGTTAGCTAGATGCTTGACGAATTGACTTACTTGCGTTTCTGAGAAACGTTTGATGTCCTCCACTGTCTCTTCTGAAACTCCATAACGTGTACTGCCAGGATGTTTCAGAACATTTCCTGTTGCTAGAAACTCCCTATACCATTCCTTAATTGTTTTTCATCAGGTGGACCACATTCATACACACGACGATAATTTCTTTGCACAATAATCGGCGATTTTGTTTCTGCAAACCACACTAATGCTTACACACTATTGTGGAGTCGCCATTTTCACTTCATGCGACCATGCTGCACTCTGGCGCCGATACTTGGTACTTCTGACACGGGGAATATAAATTCTTTGAGATGCTCTGCAATGTGGTGCATTTTTCGTTGTCGTATAAGTATGGTTTTTCTCTCCTGGCTCCTTGAAATCTGGGAGGTCTGAGTGGGACACCCTGTACTTCTCTTACCATGTCACATACCCTCAGTGTCACCAGGCAGCATATAACCTCATGGTGGACAGTGGCCATAATGTTTTGGCTCACCAAATGTATCTGGTAGGTTACAATGACACCTGTCCTTCAAAGGATTAAGACACCTTTTTCTCCAGAACAAGCTGACGTATTCAGATTCTTATCACGTACTGAAGTCTGTGGGCCCTCGGCAGTGTAAAAATTTCAAGCTTCTAAGTCAATGTAGTCAAAATATTTATTAAGCTGTCTTGTTACTGGATATAACAGTGTAAAGATAGACTATCCAACATTTTCTCTGCCATGACCATGTTATCTACCCTTATCAAGCTGCAGAAAATGGGGCAATCTACATATAGATACATACTCCACAATTCACTGTACAGTGCAAGGCGAAGGTTACATTTTACAGATCTCATAAGCTTTTTTCTCATTCCTTTGCCTTACTGAGCGAAGGAAAATGATTGTATGTCTATGAATGCAATCTCATCTCTCTTATCTTATTCTTGCTATGACCAGACGAAACAACAGTCATTTGGCCGTAACTATGTGTTCTTTGATTGCTCTGAGAGGTTTCTCACTGGAACTACAGCGTACGAAACATTAGTTCACTTTATTATGTGAATGATAAAAATATTTATTCAACTTGACAGAATCCTTTGCCACAGTAATGGTTGATCATTTACAAGTGTCATTGACTATTGAAGCATCACCTGATGCACTAATTAACAAACTGGTCTCCTGAAGTACAATGTCCAACATGCATAAAATTACATTTCCGTGTAACACTTGAATAAATTTTGGCCCTTTTCAGTGATGTTGTCTACTTCAGCTTATATTATTAACTGCAACAGAGCTCTTCTGAGCTGGGCTCTAAATTGACCTCCAGATGAGGGTGCTGCTGACCTGAGAGAGAGGGGATGTCTTCTTCAGCCTCTCACATTCATCTCTGCAGATTACAGTGAGACATCCCAAATGTCTGAGGAATCGATATGCATTGCCAACTCTGGTGTGACACTGCAATCTTTGAATGATAATGCAGTTCTCATAATCCCCTCGTAAGATAAACAGTGTTGGCAGCATACTGCTTGCAAAGACTACTTCAAATACACACTCCTTAAATGTATCCAACAGGGTTCATGAGAACTATGTCGTCTTCCTTCAAGGGGCACCAATTTAAGTTCTCCGGGTATTTCCGGTATGTTTTTGTGTGCCCTATACTGGCCTGGTATGGCCACAGCAGTGCGCCTCTGAAATCATGTGATCTTTATTGTCACGCTCACTGGAACAATATCCTAGAGCTGGTCACAATAATATCTTGTGGCAATTTCCTTCACATGTCAACACGCTTTCCAGAGCTCTTTGAACAAACTTTTCTTCCACTCAGTGACCCTTGTGTAAAATTTTGCCAAAGTACTACAATGTAGTGGCCTTCTGATTTACAAGAGAAGTAATCATAACTAAACTGAATATATCCATTTTATGTATAGAAATTGTACTGTTTAAATATATTTAAATTTTATAATCAATCATTTAACAGTGCGAGAAATAAAATAAAATGGAAGAAATTGATGGTACCAGCAGGAATTGAACCTGAGCTGATGAACTGCCAGTCTGTGCATTTGACTGCATGCCATTATGAGAGCTACTGCTCAAAAGTCCATCAAACTCTGTGTGTAAATCTTTGGAAAGTGTTTTAGCTTTTCCTACAGACCACTCAGGTGAAATATTCTAGGAACTTGAAAGGGGCATCTGCCTGCTTCTAGTCAGATAGTTTGGGCAAAATCGATGAATTTCATCCCACGTGCTGCTGTTGCTAGATTAACATTTTGAATAGATCTCCCCAACTCTTTAAATCTCACCTTCACATTCAGAGATCTTATGGGAAACAACTTCTTTAGCAGACCTTCTACAGAAAACCTTTTCATGATAAATCTCCTCATATACTTGCTTTTCTTACAACCATCTACAGCCTTTTGACTTACAAGGGCAGAAATTGTAACTAAGTTGACTATATTAATTTCATGTATATAAATTGAAATGTTTATATCTAAAAAGAAAGATGATGAGACTTAACCAAACAAAAGCGCTGGCAGGTCGATAGACACACAAACAAACACAAACATACACACAAAATTCTAGCTTTCGCAACCAATGGTTGCCTCGTCAGGAAAGAGGGAAGGAGAAGGAAAGACAAAAGGATACGGGTTTTAAGGGAGAGGGTAAGGAGTCATTCCAATCCCGGGAGCGGAAAGACTTACCTTAGGGGGAAAAAAGGACAGGTATACACTCGCACACACACACATATCCATCCACACATACACAGACACAAGCTTGTGTCTGTGTATGTGTGGATGGATATGTGTGTGTGTGCGAGTGTATACCTGTCCTTTTTTCCCCCTAAGGTAAGTCTTTCCGCTCCCGGGATTGGAATGACTCCTTACCCTCTCCCTTAAAACCCGTATCCTTTTGTCTTTCCTTCTCCTTCCCTCTTTCCTGACGAGGCAACCATTGGTTGCGAAAGCTAGAATTTTGTGTGTATGTTTGTGTTTGTTTGTGTGTCTATCGACCTGCCAGCGCTTTTGTTTGGTAAGTCTCATCATCTTTCTTTTTAGATATATTTTTCCCACGTGGAATGTTTCCCTCTATTATATTCATATAATTGAAATGTTTAAATATATTCAAATTCTATAAGTTATAATTTAACACTGTAAGAAACGAAATAAAATGAAAAGAAAGTGTTGGTGGCTGTGGGAAACAAACCCAAGATAATGAATTAGGAGTCTGTGTGCTTGACCACTCACTCATGGTGCCATTACAATAACTACCCTTCAAAAATCACTAAATATTCCACACTTGCACGGTACATTACACACAATATCAAAGAAAAATACTGATCTGGTGCTGTAAGCAATATAGCACTCAATGCCGAAGAGATGGCATCACACCAGAGCACGTACAGTCGAAAACAGATGGCTCCATCCCTTCTCCAACTGGACGGTAGTGTAGGCGACCATTATTTCAGCACCCGACACTGGTTTCCTAATATCATGGATACAGCATTACAAAACAGACAACAAACCTATATGCAACACCTAGACAGACACCATAGTGTGGAGGGTGAGGACTAAAACAGAACAAATGACCCAACAGAAATATCCTTACCCTAGAATTAATGTCCTAGATCTAACACAGTCATTGCCAAGATAGTGCATAATACTAGACTAGATCCAAACGTGTACATAAACGTAAACTGTGTCGGCGCACCGTCGCAGTTGCCACAGGCAAACACGGCACTTTAAACCTGTAAATAGTGTAATTAGCTTAGAAGTGGCTCTAGTATAACATAGATCTTCATGGATTAAGGATTAAAGGAAAAGATACTGGAGCCTGAGGATCAACAGCTTGATGATCAATTCCGAGGCTTTCATTCTCAGTACCCCACAGTGGAGAGACTTCAGACTTCTTCCTTTCCTATCTTCTTTCTTCTTTTTCATTCATGACTATTTATTTGTATTTCTCTTCAAATTTTCAAAACACTTGTTAAATTTTTGTTAACTGGTTTTTGGATAAGCTGGTCAAAGAAAGAAAATAAAAGAAAAACAAAAGAAACAAAAGAAAAAAGAAAAGAAAATCAAAATAATAAAAAGAAAAACAAATAAAATAAGATCAAAATAGGACCTGCCTCCATGTAGCGGGACACAGGCAATGGTGCAACCAGAAGGGGGAAAGTTACAATCCGCATCAGGGCACGTACACTGGTCATAGCAGCTAAGAGGTCAATAATAGTTGAATATAGCTGAGTAAGCAATTAGGTGGTGGGTCGTAAAATAAGGGCAGCAAGTGAGAAAAAGAATTACAAAATGTGTTTCTGTTCATTTTCTTTGCAGAATGGAAATGGTGCAATTTTAGTGTGATTTTTGGCTTGCATTCCAAAGAGAAATGGTTTAATTTTAGGGAGATATTTGCAATTCACTGCAGTGCATTAGCACATGATAACCTGTTGATACTGCTTCCACTAGCCTTCACTTATTTTACATATTCATTCCACCTTGTAACACTCTTTACTTTTATTGCTAAATATGCAATGTGGTGTACTCAAAATGTTCACCATTAATCTTGTGACTGGTTACCACTGGTTTCTTTCTCATTATTGTAGGCATTCTCTTACATTTACATAAATTTGAAAAGAGCTGTCCTTCATTACACCAAGAAGAATTTCTGTCAAAGTCTTTCTATAGTTCCATACAATCATCCTACAACAATATTTTCCTTTATACAGCAGCATCATCATCAGAGCAGTCTTACAGTGCTGTTGGTAATGATAAACCAATTATGTGTAAAATGTGCATGCAGCTGAAAAATGTATTTTGAATAGTGTGAAGAAGTAATAAAACTAAAACATCATGCCTGCTGGTGCTATTTTACTTCATGAACAGAGAAAAAACTATAAACTTGTTTCCTTTCATCATTTTGTAAGGGTGATAGTGAGAAAAAGATATGTAAAGGTTTGAAATAAAGGGTAAACCTCTCTTGAAGTCATTACATGTTCTTAACCTACAATACCAGTTGAATATAGCTGGGTTACTAGCACACTATGAATTACACTACCTCAAGATGTATACACAGTTTACCAAGTGTAATACTTGACTTACTGTGTTAAATCTCTAGCATAAGATTATAGCTGATAATGGGTAGATTATGATACCATTTTTAATTTTTAAATTTGACCAATGAGTATATGAAATACTGAAAATAAAATTTTTGCTGTCCCTGGAAGCCATTAAATAAGCAGCCCCCAACTAGAACAATGGCCAGAGATAGTCATTTGGTAATTTATGCTGGTGTGCAGTGCTTACAGATAAATGTAACTTTCACATTATGTGTCACTTACAAGTAACAAAACCCAGTGGAACTTGGACCAAACACAGAAAAGACTGATGCAAGAGAAATTTTGGCATCAGCCACAATCAGATATTAAAATAAATCCAATGGTAAAAAGGGAAAATTCATGCCAGCCTGAGACTCAAACACCTCACTCACAGGAAAAGCAAATTGCAAAACCGAACTGAAGCAGTAAATTAAGGAGAAACAAATAACAGATCGCCACTTGCAATGGCAACTGTTCTTTCTACTGACAAAACTCAAAACCATCAAAATAGTGACAAATAAGTTATTAAACAATTATTCATTTGAAAATATTTCCGCAACTTCAGATACTATGCATTGGATGCAATGAAATACTTGTAAGGAAGCCATATATCTTTTGGCAAATGAAACAAAATTCGTCACCAGAGGATTTTTACTGCATTAGTACAGTTTTAATTGTAGTACCAGCATAAGAGAATTTCTTGAGCAAGGGATGAGAAAAGAATAAGTATACCAGCTCCAAAAAGCAAAACTATTCTTTATAGTACCCCACATAGGACAACAGATGCAAAGTTTTGAAACCAAATCAAATGATTATTACTATTATATTATTATTATTTTGCAATTTAAAAAGCACTTTTGCAAGTAAAACATGTACTCTTCTGAGTCCAACATTTTGTTTGCTAGCACATAAAACACGAAGTGTCCCATAAGCTACTGGATGGGTAACATTTCCAGTTACACAGTAAAACTTCAGTTATTGGTAAGTGACTTTCTGTGGTTCTGTTTATAGCTGCAAAGTTTTTCCTAGTCCAGTTCCAACTTCTGATTTTATTTTCACACAGGACCATGTGCACTACAGTTTCTGTGAGCTGCCATTTGTTGCAGTATTGGGACAGTATTTGTACATTCACTCTACTGTGTGCATGGTTTTGTTTAACACGTACCCTACAACACTGACTCTATTTGAATGTTCCTTAGATGACAAGTTGATGACTAACATAAGCAGATAATGGATCATAATCATATGCAGCCTCACTAAAAGGCTCCCACTTTCTTTATGTAAAGGCACAATGTGTGTATTTTTGTCATAAAGGATTTAAGTGCCAAAATCATCATGATTCTTTAAGGACCTCAGAAGCTGTAAGAGATGCATTGTGATCAGCATCTAAAATGTGACAGGATTGTGGCTATTCTTATGTCTCTGTAGTTCTTAAGGCTGCATGATATTCTGCATCTAAGTAACAGAAGTTACAAGACTTCTCCCATATTTGATGGGTTTGAGTAACTTTCCCACCTCAAGTTCTTGTAGAACTATGTGTTAAATCAGATTTATGTTTGTGAGGCTTATTGTAAAATACACAATATTAATAATATGTAACTTAAAGCTGGCCCAACTTGATAGTTTTAAACAAGGTCATAGGGCTTATCGTCGGATCTTAGTACTGTACCTGCACAATATTTCACAGTAAAAAATCAGCTTTGTCAGGTGGTGTATCATTTCTTTTTAAAATTTAGAAACAGTATGCATGACTAAACATTAGATTCACACTACCATAGAAAAATCTGTAAACATTCCAAGTCGTTGACCTCTGTGCAAGCATTATCTGCAGCCCATTCATGTATATCACCAAGCAAGGTAGTGCAACGGTTAGCACACTGGACTCACATTCGGGAGGACAACGGTTCAATCCTGCGTTCGGCCATCCTGATTTTGGATTTTCAGGATTTCCCTAAATCGCTTCATGCAAATGCTAGGATGGTTTCTCTGACAGGACACAGCCAATTTCTTTCCCCATCCTTTCCTAATCTGATGAGACCGATGACCTCGCTGTTTGGTCTCTTCCACCAATCATTCCCCCCCCCATCCCCATGTATATCATGCTTAAAAATACAGTGATACTTAAATACTTTTTTGCTTTCTAAAGTAGCCTCAGGGTTCAAGTTATCTCAATACCAAATTTCATCAAAACATGTTCAGAGATTTAGCTATGAAAATGTAACAGACAGAGTTATTTCTACATTCATAATATTAGGATGGATTTTTCAGAATGTTTGGACTCTTGGGACTCATATTACATATGTCTGTAACTTTTCCAGTATAAAGACAGCTGATGGCATGCTTTGAAATCAATGAAGTTAAATAAATGCTTAGTATGAATTAGTAGATAGAGACAAATAAATGTGTAAGAGGAAAGCAGGACGTTTACAGTGTCTGTTGTTGTATACTTCACACAGTGGCTGCTTTTTATTGTTAGTGATAATCTGATTTATTCTGCATCCCTAAAGGCTATCCTTCACACTAAGACTGATGGAATACAATGTATGAATGAATGAAAACTGATTATTACAACAACACATTTGTATTATGATCATAAGGATATAATCATATTACTAAAGGAACATTGAATAAATTAATTAATACTTTATTAAAAGTCTATCAAACAGTAAACACTTCTAATTATATACAGTAAATATTACAAAAGATATTTTTTAAATATCTCAAAATGTGGTATATATGGTAAAAAAAAACCTTAAAAATGCTTGAAGATTTGCTCTGCACTGAATATTTTTCTTTTCTTCGCATTCCATTTCAAATCATGCTTGCACAGAGCACAATCTTTTCTACAAAGAACATTTTGTGCAGCTCGTATTAATGCTTAGCTCTGGCTCCTTTGTGGACATGCCCCACATGTATCCTCATGCCCCGGACCGTCTCGAATTTTTTCTTACAGTACTCACAGGGAACAATTCTTGGATCAGCTGCTGTATTGTGCCTGAAAGAAAGTTATTAACAGTTGAGGGACATAACTGTATGATTTTTAGTTTATCAAATTACCATGCTCATTAAAATGTATAAAAGAATCAATGGATTACACAAGGAACAAAATTATTGTGTAAAATCAAAAGGAAACTGTACCTGTTAACAATAAATAGCCCTGCACATTACAAGACATACTGTAAAATATTAAAGATAGTAATAGGGATTCCAAAACAAATACATTACAAGAAAAAGATAATAATGTCTGATAACAAAATAAAGACAATACGCCCTAAAGCAAAGGAGGAAACTTGCAGAACCATACATGAAGAAGGGCAAAACAGCATTAAGAGTAAATGATACGTTGGTAAAGATGTGTGCAGTGTTACAAAACTTTTTAACAAATGCTTCATGACTGTTACTGAAAAGATGGGCTTGTAAGGTTCAGTAGATGCTGCCAGGGAGTACCTCAGACCAGATAGTACACCTAACATCCTTAACATGAATATAATCCTCACTATCCAAGCAAGTAATATTCATTATAAAAGCTTTAAAATCAAAAATATGGTCAAATACCAACAAAGTAAATTAAAGAATGTCCTTCTGAGTTTAGTAAAAGTGTACCCAATCAATTATCATTGGAACATTTCTTGAATGGTTGAAATACGATGAAGTTAAGCCTCTGTTTAAGGAAGGAGATAAAGAAATACAGTTTCACTTTTGCCAGCAATCTCAAAAATTTTAGAAAAGGTAATATACAGTCGGGCTCTAACCATCTGACAACAGATAATAAAGACATGTCTGCAAGAACAGGCACCACATATATATACTTTAGGTGAGAACAACCATTAACGTCTTCTGTTTGGACGTACACCAGACCTGAACTCTTACAGGACTCAGTGAATTGCCACAAATAATGAGAATAATGGACAATGGGCACTACATTAGTAGTGTGTGGCTACCTAAGTCGAGAATTTGGTCTGAAAGGAGGCATGCTAGAGTATTCCATGCACTTGTGATGACCAAGGTGTGAAGCAGTGGTCAGTGCATCTGCCTAGTAAGCAGTATACCTAAGGTTCAAATGCCACACCAGCACAAATTTTTTACTTTCACCATTGACTTAAATTAATTTCCACTCACAGTCAATATCTGTAATTCCTTTATGCCTTCAATAATATATTGTCCAAGTCTCAGTTTGGACTTTTAATGACGTCTGATATTGAGGAAGCTATCTACACACACAATGAAAATGTGCTTCATTCATTAGGCAATATATTACAGATGGTGGTGATGATAATGATTTATGGTGGAGGGCGCTAAACAGCTAGGTTATCAGTGCCCTTGCATTAATATTATACCGAAGAAGATTTTCATAATCTATGAAAGGAGATAAATAAACTGGAAAACTACATTTGATCCCACCACAGGAAACATAAAGCAACACCAGGAAGGTGAGGTTCAGAAAAGCCCATAATAAAACCCCAGCAAGACAGAGAGACATAACTAATCAAAATCATGGAGAAAATACCTGTAAAGATGTCGTTAAGAAAGGGACAAATAAGCATGGGTGGATGATGACTTAGAAATAATACGTGACCCAGCCATTCTGTGACACATTAAGGTTGCACACCAAGTATTTTGGGAAGAATTCCCAACACCGCACAAAATTTTAAGACACGAACGACACTCACCTCGTTATCAGTTAAAATAGAGGGAAGTTCCTGTGGGAGACCCAGTTCAACCCTCAGGTCATCATATAGAACACACTGCATTAAAAGATGTCATACTGACAGCTGTGTCCCACATCTCTGACATACTGGGGTCTCCTCCAGATATAAGAGGAAGCCATGTGTCAGTGGGCAATGTCCCACTCTAACCCAAGTAAAGGCTACTTCTTCACACCGTCACGGGCGGAAGGTGGCGATCGCGGGTGGAAGGAGGTGATCCGAGGTCGCACTGAAGTTTTTGATGGAGTGTAGTTTATTGTTCCTCACTTCCAGCCACTGGGACTCCCACCAACATATAGCCTTCCTGGTCACAAATGAAGTGACAGCCCGCAGAGGGACTGAACAGCTGGCAGGAGGAGGAAGGGAGCAAGACTCCTTAGCATTGCATCAGCGAGTTCGTTTCCCTGGATGCCTATGCGCCCTGTAACCCAGCAAAAAATGATTTCCTTGTTTTGCCTGTGCAAGAGAAGGAGAGCATTCTGCACTTGCTGCACCATTCGATCTGCTGGGTACGTCTGTCCAACAGCAAGAAGGGCACTGAGAATCAGGGAAGATGATAAACTTTTTGTCATGGCGCTGTCTCATCTGCTCCATTGCCCTCAGGATAGCAAACAATTCTGCGTAATAAACTGAAAACTGCTCTGGGAGCCATGTACCGAGTACAGTGTCGGGGAACACAACAGAACAACCAAAAACATGTCCCTGCTTAGAACCATCCGTGTAGACGGTAATAAATCTGGATGGCTACATAAAATTTTGTTAAATTTAATTTTACAAACATGGTCTGGAATACATAGTAGCAGGGGGATGCCCTACTCCACCCCTGGCTTTGGACCTTAATGCCACCCACCTGTAATGATTCAAAGCTCTCCCTTGCACGGATCCCAAATGGCCGTGTTGCTTGTGGTCAATGATCGAACAGCCGTTCCAGTGGCGACTGAACAACATAACTAAATGCTGGTGATGTAGGAATGTACAGAGCCCTATATGCTTGGCATACCACGCGAAGAAGATGTCGAATAGACAGCAGAGGCTCACCAGCCTCTGCACACAAACTAACAACAGGGCTCATGTGATAGGCCCTTGTTGACAGCCTAATACCCTAGTGGTGAACTGCATCCAGCATTTTAAGGTATGAAGGCCTTGCTGACCCATAAATCTGGCATCCGTATTCAAGGTCTTATAAAGTTGGAGCAGACATGTACTGTCGGCGCACCAAGACCTATGACTAACACATTTAAGGATGTTTATGACCTTGAGACATCTCAGTTTCAGTTCTTTAAGGTGTGGCAACCATGTTAACTTCTCATCAAAGATAAGACCCAGATACTTCACCTTTTCCTTAAAAGTGAGATCGGGGCCCCCAGTTTTAAAACGGGCAAATTAAACAGAGTGGAAACAATTAAAAGCAACACAAACTGTTTTCTCTAAAGAGAATTTAAAACCTGTGGTGCAAGACCATTCCTCCACTCGTCTGTGCATCAGTTGCAATTGCCAAGTAGCTGTGGTGAGGCTGGAGGATGCACAGAAGATGGAGAAGTTGTCCACAAATAAGGAACATAGTACTGGACATTGCACTGTGGTTTTAATACTATTGATTGCAATGGCAAAAGCCATGACACTTAAAACAGTCCCTTGAGGGACACCATTCTCCTGCTTAAAACAGTCAGACAAGACATTCCCAACCTTGTATCTAAAATAACTGTCCAAGAGAAAGGACCGTATGAAGGTTGGTAGACGTCCATGAAATCCCCACTGATTGAGCTGTGACAAAATATTATGCCTCCAGGTAGTATCATAGGCCTTTTAAAAATTTAAGAAAACAGTTTATCAGTGTTGCTTATGAAGGAAAGGTTATTGAATTGCAGCTTCGAGCAGGGTCAGGTTATCGAGGCTCCTGAATCCACCCTGGGAGGGACTGAGTAGGGACCTGGCTTCCAGGACCCACACTAGACACTGATTGACCATACACTCTAGTGTCTTTCCAACACAGATTGTCAGGCTAATACTACGATAACTACCAGGGTCTGTCTGATCCTTTCCTAGTTTTAAAATTGGGATTTAAATCGATTCCATCCACGAGTTGGGAAAGTCACCAGTTATCCAAATTTTATTGAAGAGCTGAAGGAGGACTTCCTTCAACTGTTGGTCCAACTGTTGTAACATGCTGTAGGTTGTCTGGTCATTTCCAGGGTTCGTATCACAAGCAACTGACAATGCAGAATCCAGCTCCCACAGAGAGAAAGGCTGGTTGTATTCTTCCATGTTGGTGGAACGGAAATCAAGATCAGCCTTCTCCTGTGCCCCCCGATATTGAAGGAAGGCGGGATCCTGGCTGGAATTGGCCATAATGGATTTATACGACTGAGTCATTGTCTGAGCTATATCCATTGTCGATGTTAAAAGAGACCCCTGTATTCGTACAGCTGCTTTTGGCAGTCGACAGTTGTGAACTGAGATCCTCCTAATGGCTTCCCGTACTTTGCATGCGGCTGCGGACCTATTGATGGAGTTCAGGAACTCTTGCCAAGACCTCTGCTTACTCTCCCGAATTATTTGCAAGATTCTCATCTGTAAGGCAGTGATTGAATCTGCACATTGCTGCCCTCCTGTTCCTGATTGCAAAGTGACACTCATCATTCCACCAAGGGACAGGTCAGCTCCTAGGCACTTCCACAGACTTTGGGATGGATGCATCAGCAGCATGGTGAATCACAGCCTTAATGTGAGCCACCCAGTCCTGGATGCCATAACATTGCTCAAAAACAGCTAAGTGCCTTAAAGCATCCAGTTAGCCTTCTTGAATAACCATCTCGGTGGCTTTCTTTCAGGACTTGCTCCATCAGGCAGATGGATCCAGATTGGGAAATGGTCACTGCCATGAAGGTCATCGTCCACTGCCCACTGAGCAGTGTCCCCAAGAGCAGGTGAGCAGAAGGAGAGGTCTATGGCAGTAGACGAACCTGTAGCGGTGCTAAAATGTGTGGCTTGATCCATGTTCAGCACTATAAGATCTGCTGTGTGTAGCATATCCTCAAGTACCCGACCCTTAGGGCATATGGTGTTAGAGCTCCATAGTACACTGTGTGCACTGAAGTCCCCCAAAAGGGGAAAGGGTCAGGGCAGTTCATCAAGAAGATTTGTGAGGCTCATGGGGTGGTAAGTACACAGATCACACTGTGATGTCAACATGGTCCACTATCTGAACAGCAACCACACGTAGTGTTGTTGTTAAGAGAATAGGTGAGGAGTGAAAAGTGTCCTCTACTGACACTGCAGCCCAACCTTTTGCCCTGTCACCAGGAAGGTCGTCGTTTCTATAAAGGTGATATCCTCCAAGTACAGGTGTGTCAGTCTCTTTAAAATGAGTCTCTTGTAGGTAGAGGCAAAAGGGTCTGTCCTCTACAAGGAGTCTCAGTTCTGCCAGATGAGTCCTGTATCCATTTATATTCCACTGAAGTATGGGAGCCATTTCGTCAATGTGGTCTTGATTTACCCCTGTCTTTGTGCCACGGTGGCGAGGTGCTTGTAGAATGAGGCGGGGTTTTTGGGGCTGACTGTGTCTGGTGATGAGGCATCAAAATCCATGATGTCCTCATCAGTCACACGTGCCAAAATGACGTCTGATGGTGCCCAGGTCAGCTTTCGACCCGTATGTTGGGATCCTTTCCCTCTTCACTTTCCCAGCAAGGATGAGAGGGAAAGTGGGTGGTCAGAGCCCCTTTTCTTCAAAGAAACTTGGCATTGAGGGACACACTGCTTTTGGGGTTCCTTCAAGCTGTGCACTGTGGAAGCATAACTGATCTCTTCCATTGTAGCTGTTTGAGTCTCTATGTCTTTCACTTTACTTTGGCACATACAGGTGCAAGTACAGGTGCTAGTGCAAGTACAGGTGCTAGAGGTGGATAATGGAACATTGGATGTCGTCAAAGCATCGACCTTAGTAACAGGTTTCTGCACCAACAAAGCATAAGAAACGGCAAAGATGGGGTTTCGTAACCTGATAGTCCTTTTTGGCTTCTACATATGGGATCCGCTTAGTCACTTTGATTTACTGTATTTTGCATTCCTCTGCAAAAACAGGGCAGGCTTGGCTCCAGACCGGGTGGCTTCCAGAGCAGTTCATACAGACTGCTGGAGATGGACAGTCCATTCCAGCTTCATGGGCTGCCTTTCCACACTTCCCACAAATCGCTTTGCCTCTGCAACTCAGCATTGTATGGCAAAATGCTGGCATTTGAAGTATCGCATAGGGTTAGGTACGTAGGGCCGAACCTTAATTGGAGGAAACCTGCCATGATATGTTCAGGTAGGGTTGGAGAACTGAAGATCACAATAAAAGTGGCAGTCTTCTCAGTCTCTCCATTGTTCTTCCATATCCTTTGTTCCACATCTATGATCCCCTGCGGTGCCCATTCTTGTTTGAGTCCAGCAACGTCTATATCCACAATATCATGGCAGGTTACCACACCATTGCTGGAATTAAGGGAGTTATGCAACTCAACAATGATGTTGTACTCACGCAATTTCTATGACTTCTTAAGGAGTTCCACCTGCTTTGCCTGGTTAGTCTCAACAAGCAAGGAACCATTGCGCAACCACTTCATAGACTTTAGGGTACCAGCCAGCCCTTCTAAGCCTTTTTTGGATATAGATGGGGGACACTTTTTCAAATGTCCCCTCCTTCCTCTTAATCACTACAAAGACATTACGTTTCATGACTCCTTGACCCCCGTTACTGACAACAAGTTGATTATCAGGACGACTAGCCTCCCTCATTCTTTTTGATGAATGGATGTGAGAACTCCCAGGCACTACACCCTTCCCCCTGGGAGGAGAAGAAGAAGATTTCAATATATTACTGGCTACTGGGATATTTTGCGACATGACAAAAGCATTTGAATGTGCAAATCACAGTACCCTTTCAAGTAAATTAGAATATTACAGTGTAACAGGAAATGCTGCAAAATTGTTCAGTTCCTGTATATCTAACGGTAAATGAGAGATGTCATTAGGAAAGAGAAAGAATTAAGCTATCAGCCATCATCCAATTCAAAACTAGTTACATTTGTTGTCCCACAATGTTCCATCTTTGGGCCATTGATTTTCATGTGTATATCAATGACTTTTCATCAGTAATATTACCAGATGCCAAGTTCGTTGTTTTTTTTTTTTTTTCCCCCCCCCCCGGAGGATATAAACATTGAAATAAATAGAAAAATTAAGTGTGGTCTTAGATTGGTTAATTTGTTATCATTAAAATTTGAAAAAACACCTTACATGCAATTCAGAACCTGTAAGAGGTTTTCCCACCAGTATATGCCTAAAATATATGCCAAACTTATATAAAAGTGGACAGTATTAAATTCTTGGGATTACAGCTTGATAGTAGGTGAAAATATGTTTAAAAAATTTTTGACTCGTTACACCTCCACATGGGATATGTGGAAAGTACATTAGCATATTTATTTTACATTGTAAATATTTATTGCATGTTCTTATTCTTCTGAGGTATTCTACATTCTGGACATCTCCTTATAGGGATCAATTGGAATGAAGAGTACATCTGATTTAATCTAATCTTGGAAGCCTGCACTTGTAGAAAACGTTTCCACCACTTTGTCAAAAAAAGGAAGAGCTGACAAACATCTAGAACAACTAAAAATGATACGTTGTGGAAAAGATTTTGAAATATTAGCCAGATATCATCACTCAAAACAACTGTAATATGCCTTTGCAGATCTCCTGATGAAGACGTAAAAAACTACGTACAACTCATGGAAGACACATTCATTCAAACTGTAAAAAATAGGCAAATCACTCTTATCTGTGGTGATTTCAATACAGACTTTAGCAAGCCCCATAAAATGAGAACAAAACTATTTAAACCCTTAATCTCTAGTAACTTGAAAATCACAATACATTCACCCACAAAAGAAACTAGCCATACAAGATCCACTATAGATCAAATAATAATCAACTCTAACCAACAACATCACAAATCAGAAACAGTAAAGACTCAACTTGGAAACCACTATGCACAAATCATAAGTTACAATACTGAAAGTGAAAAGGTCAACAAACTAACAAACATATATGACAAGAAAACTTAACAATGATCAGAAACTCAAAATATTTATAAATTATTTAAAAATCAAACCATGGGAGAAAATTTATGGTATTGGAAAGATATCTGACAAATTTAAATTACTGTGAAAATAATCAATTTTGAAAATAAAAAATCTATACACCAAGTGAGGGAAGTGAACACACGCATATAAAAGATAAGGAAATGTGCAAGCTTTTGGAGCCAGTGGCTCCTTCTTTTGGCAGAAGATGTCCTGTTCACAAAGTCTTCCCTGACCCTCGTTTCTAGGCAACTTTTCACAACCCTCCCCATTTCCTAAACCCAACCAGTCCTCTTTCTTTGTCCCTATATGTTCCCCTTCCACTCTTCTGCCAGGAGAAGGAGCAACTGACTCCAACAGCTTGCAGATTTCCTTACCTTTTATGTGTGTGTGTTCTCCCACTGCTGCTTAACAAATTTAAAATCTTTATAGATACATTTAAATACCATTTTAATATAGCACTTCCAATTAAAAGCTATGTGGTCAAAAATAGGTGGCACAAACAAATGTATTATTATGGGTATTACAAAAGCATGTGCACAGAAACAATTACTTTGGAGAATTGAGCTGCTCGGGGGAACAAAATGGTAAGCGCCAAAATCACAGTTTTGAGATACAGCGTATCTAAAGTTTCAATTGATCTGCAAATCTGAATAATTTTTTTTGAACAGTCCTTTTGTTCTGCAGTGATTCTATCATCTATCTTCTACTATACAGACATAAATGAAACTCAGAACTGACTAAAACAAATGAAATGTACAAAAATTATTACATTACCATACACCATAAACAACACATAATGATAGAACATTACATATAAAATTTTACAGTAAGTGTTCAACACTTTACTGAAGCTGCAAAATCATTCATCACTCTCATTACTAATGTCTTTTTCATCCAAAACTGTTGGCTTTAGTGTCAGGATAAATCCATGGTTGACAGGAGGTATGTAATTTAGGAGCGACAGGACGTCAGCAACTTTCTTCTTTTCAATAAGCCTTGGCCCATTGTATTTAAGTCGAAGCATAGGAAATGGTCCTTGCCTTTCATGTTTCCTGAAGCTTATTTCATGCCAAATGTCATGACAAAATGTCTCGCTGATGAATAAAGATGATGGATATTCTGACGTCACCTTCCACCTACATACTTTCCTTAGGTTGACATATCGACCATCAACTGTCTTTTTTCTGGAGACAAACACTTCTTTAGAGTATCATATTTGATAGAAATCCTCTCTTTTCATATTATATACAAGCAATGGATTCTTCTTAGCCGACTTCTTGATGATCTCGCACCACTGATCTGAACTTTACAATCTTGTACTTCTCGGCGAACGTAATTTTCAATTGTCGCGAAATCTCTATCGGACGGTAACATTGTGTGCCCACTCACGGGGAAGTGGTGTTCAATCACACGAAATCTACCAGTTGAAATTAGATATTTCCAAAACAGTACCATGTTCCAGTTCTTATTTTAGCCACAGCAGCACCTTTTCCGAGACGACCTCTTTGTCTGTTCCTGAATGGTTTCTGCAGGAGCGATACACTGTTCGTTGTTTTGGGCAATATGATCTGATTCGCTATTAACATGTATAACAATGTAAAGTACTGTTACCATTATTATTATTACATGTAACAATATAAATGAGAAATGCGCATTCACACACCACTTAGCCAAAAAAATGTAGCCATTCCAAAATAACCTCAAAATTAATGTACTTCAGGAACGTAATGGTATGTACATGCACTTACCATTATGTTTGTGAAACGTACTAAAGACAGTATATTTACAAAATAACATACCTCTGAGTCGTGTGAATCGTTAGGATTGTATTCTGGATCCCTCTCGAAGATATTAGTCTCATTGGAAGTATATTTCTCGTCTTCTGCCATGTTCACTGTTGCCATAATCTCGGAGATATTTTTACTTGCCGCCATTCTCTCTGTCACTTACCATTATGTTTCCGCAACAGAAGGACAGTGGCGCTTACCATTAAGCTCGGCCCTGACATCTGTTGAGTGAATTTGGAACTACTAGTAAGTTTACTGCATTGTGCATCCCACATGTGGTGTCATTAGCCATCTACCGCAAAATACACGGCGATGGCACTTACCATTGTGTTCCCCCAAGCAGCTCAATTATTAAATGTGTCCCACAACACCTGAATTTGATAAATATTTCAAAACCTATAAAACAAAACTCGAGAAGGTCATAAAAAGAGCCAGAATGATCAAAAATGACAGATACATGAACACATGTAATAAAATGGAAGTTGTAATTACCTGACAGCATCATAGGGAGAGCAATCTGTATATCAGTGTAAAAAAAAAGCTTCCAAAAAAGAAGTTTTATTGCCCAGATCACAGTTAATACATATACTGATTACTAGCTTTGGCACAGTTATATTGTCAAATTCAGATCTGTAAGTGTTACAAATATGTTACACTGTTTATAATTATCATACATAATTTTGAACAAAACATTAATTCAGTTTTACATATGACTGGAAATGAAATTTATAAATACAGTACATGGGGTATACTGCCATCTGGCCATTGAAAACATGGAGGTAAATTGTGAAATTAAAAATATTACATACAAGAAAGTGCTAAAAATGGTGATTCCAATATCATAGACTAAAATAATGTTTACCTCGCAGAACAGATGCTTCTGTACAATGCTAAGTACACTAAAATAAAAACCATAACTGAATCGGCAAGGCACTGATGTGTCATATATACCAAATAGAGCACATATTTGTACATTGCTATTGGATGTTTAGATACTGATAACCAACTCCACATTGCTGAAAAATTGAGAAGCAAACTTCATAATACTAAAAAGCCCTGCCAGGTAGCAGTAGTCTTGACGAAACGTATAATGTAGGAACAATGTTAACCTACATACAAACTCAGTCTACAAAGTTATTGCATCATTACAGAGCATACAGAAATTTTTGCAATCATACTGACTGGAAAATATTTAGAGAAAATAGTGTACATTTGAAAAGGTGCAGCAGCGACAAGGAATAATACAATCTGAAGATAAAATATCATGATAGCAGTATGTATATATAAACTTTTTTTACATTTTCATGATTTTATACAGGGTGGTCCATTGATAGTGACCGGGCCAAATATCTCACAAAATAAACGTCAAACGAAAAAACTACAAAGAGCAAAACTCGTCTAGCTTGAAGGGGGAAACCAGATGACGCTACGGTTGGCCCACTACATGGCGCTGCCATAGCTCAAACAGATATCAACTGCGTTTTTTAAAATAGGAACCCCCATTTTTTATTACATATTCGTGTAGTACATAAAGAAATATTAATGTTTTATTTGGACCACTGTTTTCACTTTGGTATCATGTAACATTCCGCCATTGCGGACGGTATTTGCTGCATGATACATTACCCATGTTAAAATGGACCATTTACCAATTGCGGAAAAGGTCGATATCGTGTTCATGTATCGCTATTGTGATCAAAATGCCCAACGGGCGTGTGCTATGTATGCTGCTCGGTATCCTGGATGACATCATCCAAATGTCCGGACTGTTCGCCAGAGAGTTACATTATTTAAGGAAACAGGAAGTGTTCAGCCACATGTGAAACGTCAACCATGACCTGCAACAAATGATGATGCCGAAGCAGGTGTTTTAGCTGCTGTTGCAGCTAATCCGCACATCAGTAGCAGACAAATTGCGTGAGAATCGGGAATCTCAAAAACCTCAGTGCTGAGAATGCCAAATCGACATTGATTGCACCCGTACCATATTTCTATGCACCAGGACTTGCATGGCGTCAACTTTGAACGTTATGTACAGTTCTGCCACTGGGCACAAGAGAAATTGCGGGACAATGACAGATTTTTTGTATGCATTCTATTTAGCGACGAAGCATCATTCACCAACAGCAGTAACGTAAACCGGCATAATACGCACTATTGGGCAATGGAAAATCCACAATGGCAGTGACAAGTGGAACATCAGCAACCTTGGCAGGTTAATGTACGGTGCAGCATAACGGGAGGAAGGATAATTGTCCCCCATTTTATCGATGGCAATCTAAATGGTGCAATTTATGCCGATTTCCTAAGTAATGTTCTACCGCTGTTACTGCAAGATGTTTCACTGCATGACAGAATAGCTATGTACTTCCAACATGATGGATATGCGGCACATAGCTCGCGTGCGGTTGAAGCGGTATTGAATAGCATATTTCATGACAGGTGGATTGGTCGGCGAAGCACCATACCATGGCCCGAATGTTCACCGGATCTGACATCCCCAGACTTCTTTCTGTGGGGAAAGTTGAAGGATATTTGCTATCATGCTCCACTGACAACACCTGGCAACATGAGTCAGCGCATTGTCGATGTATGTGCGAACATTACGGAAGGCGAACTACTCACTGTTGAGAGGAATGTCGTTACATATATTGCCAAATGCATTGAGGTTGATGGACATCATTTGGAGCATTTATTGCATTGATGTGGTTTTTACATGTAATCACACTGTAACAGGATGCATTCTCAGAAATGATAAGTTCACAAAGGTACATGTATCACATTGGAACAACCGAATTAAACTGTTCAAACGTACCTATGTTCTGTATTTTAATTTAAAAAACCTACCTGTTACCAACTGTTTGTCTAAAATTGAGAGCCATATGTTTGTGACTGTTACAGTGCCATCTATCACAAAGCGAAAAAAGTGGTCCAACTAAAACATTCATATTTCTTTATGTACTACACGAATATGTAACAAAAATGGGGGTTCCTATTTTAAAAAATGCAGTTGATATCTGTTTGACCTATGGCAGCGCCATCTAGCAGGCCAACCACTGCGACATCTGGTTTCCCCCTGCAAGCTAGACAAGTGTTGTTCTTTGTAGTTTTTTTGTTTGACGCTTATTTTGTGAGATAAAGCGTGATAAGACATATGACATCATATAGTTATAAAATCTTCAAGATGATAGCAGAACAGTGAGGAATATAGCCATGTACATTGCAATATTGACAATAGGCACAGAGGCAAAGGCCATGATTATCAGTAGTGTACATTCTATATCAGACACAGCAAGATAGTAATAGTGATGACAAACCAACATTACATAAAGTGAAAGACTGTCAAAAAATGTATAAAGGTTGTTAACATAATTATAATGTAAGCTAACATAATTTAACATAAGCTGTGGTAAAGCCGGATATACATAATAAAAGTCTTAACTGGGCTATGCTAATGTGCAAATTTATCTAAAATGCTGAGTACAAAATGGTTATTACACTGTATACCACTGCTTATGCTATAATTATTTCTGATGTTGGTCTGTCATCACAATTACTATCTTGCTGCAGCTAGCATAAAATGTTGACCAATGAAAATAATAATGGGTCTTGCCTCTCTGCGTATTGTAATACACACTGTCATACTCTTCATGCTGTTCTGCTGTCCTCTAGAAAATTTTGTAACTATGTGATATCATGTGTCATAACATTCTTTATTTCTGTATTATATATACAAAAAAACAGTAAAACTGTAATTGTGTAAAAAAAAAGTGTATACATGTATATTGATATCACTGTATTTTCTCTTCAAATTGTATTATTCCTTAATGTGGCACATCTTTCCAAATGTAACAGAAAATGTAAATTATTTTCTCTAAATATTTCTTGATCAATATGGTTGCAAAAATTACTGCCATGCTCAATAATGTTGCAAAAATTTTGTAAGCAAGGTTTTGATGTAAACAAATTGATATACTTTGTATGTAACTTAATGTTGTTTCTACATTACATGTTTTGCCAAGACTGCTGCCACCTGGTGAGGCTCTGTAGTATTATGTAGTTCATTTGCCAGCTTTTCAGCAGTACGGAGCTGGTTATAATACATACACATCCAACAGCAGTGTATGTGCTCTATTTGATATTTGACACCTCAGTTCCTTGCAAATACAGTTATGGCTTTATTTTAGTGTACTTAGTGTTGCACGAGAGTGTCTGTTCTGGGAGGTAAACATTATTTTAGTCTATAATGTTGGAATTCTCAAAAAAATTATAGTGCTTTCTTTTATGGATTTGAACCACCTGATATAACTGGAAGCCCAAGAAGATTTTAGTAATGCATATCATCATGAGGCCATGCATTCGTGTGTTGAACCTCTGATCTATCTTTTAAGATAAATTGAAGAAAGGCAAACCCACATTTGCACCATTCGAAGATTTAGAGAAAGCTTTTGAATGAACACACACTTTCGATTTCTTCTACACTCCTACTGTTGAGTGAGAAGATATAAAAACTTTAAGGTTTGCTGAAGATGTGATTGATCTGTCAGAGATGAAAAGGACTGAGAATGAATGAATAATGCCTTGAAAAGAGGTTACAAGGTGAACATCAATAAAAATGAAATACGGGTAATGTACTAGAACTCATTTACATAACACAAATGAAATTAGATCAGGAATTTATGCACTGAAAGTAGTAAATGGCTTTTCCTATTTGAGCACCAAAATTGTTGACAATTGTAGAAGTTGAGATGATATGAACTGAAAATTGGCAAAAGTAAGAAAAGACGAATATATTTACATACAACACACACTTAAAGAGTTTGTAAATATTTTATTTGCATTTGTGTCGACTGTAATCTTATATAGAAGCAAAATGTAGATGATGAATTGTACATACAAGAAGAGAATAGAAGCTGCTATGGAAAACAAAGGAAGAAAGAAAATGTTTAATGTTGTGTTGACATAAAGGTCATTACAGACAGACCACAAGCTTAGATTGTTTGAAGGATGGGCATGAAGACAGCTGTGCCATTTCGAAGGAACCATCCTGGCAATCACCTGAAGTGATTTAGGATAATTGTGAAAAACATAAATCTGGATGGCTGGTGCAGATTTTTCTGTCATCCTCTTGAATGTGAGTGCATTATGCCACCTCACTCTCAAGGAAACATTGCCAAGTGAAATAGATGATCTCGATTAAATTTGGTACATATGTAAGGGGGGGGGGGGAGTCAAAGTAAAGCGCTATATATTTTTTCATTATTGCCCAATTTCACTTGTAAATGGGTAAACACACCCTGGAAGTTAATTTGGTATATCAGGTTTAGATTTTAAAATATCAAAACATTCATTATTATTGTAATTATTTGTTTCACTTATTTTTGTCTTATATTTTAAATAGTTGTTTCATGTTTCCAATTAAAGTTTTTTTGTTTACAGTTTCACATATGTGTATTTTGTTAATTGAAAATTATAAGAAATTCTTTATTATGGTTCCAAGTCAATAATGATAATCAGTAAAGAAATTTTTAGAACATAGCATTTTCATGCCTTGCACACTGAATGAATACAATTTCGTCACAGAATACATGCAATGGACAACACAGTATAAAACAAAATTCAACAGAATTTCAAAACATGGCAGGTGATTCTCTGGCTATCCTAATTTGTACCAGTCATATTTCAGTACAATGAAAACTTTGGCAAAAAGAATTGACTATGTACTAGTGACTGCAGCCTGATTATGTTATTTCTCATGTGGAGACTGACATCATAATCATTCAGCAGAATTAGATCTGAAAATCTCACAAGGTCCTCCAACATCAAAAACCATTTATGTCCAATGGCTACACCTGTTATATCAAGCCTTTTTAGATCAACAGCTGAGCAACTTCCTTGTCTTCCAATGGTTCTTTTACATGGACCTCTCCAAAAATTTTACAATGATACACAGACTTCTCTTCCACACTAGGAAAAAAAACTTCAGTCAAATATCTTTTGACATGGTCAGATGTTAGGTTTCCTGATATTGATGCCATCATAAGAATATACGGAGCTTCAAAAAGAGGTTCTCAGTTTCTCAGTCCAAAGTCTCCATTAGTTTCTTTTAAAACTATGAAAAGTGAACTGGTCATTGTGAAAGAACTGTTTTCAGCATCATATCAGAAGACAAACAACTTGTTCTTCTGGTGACCCCACAAGGCTGCAGAGGACAGGTACAGCCATTGTGAGATTTTAAAATCTAGTTCTACAGAATGATTATGGTGTGAGTCACTCAAGAACCAATGTAATTAAGCAGCTATCAACAGCACAGAATCAGTTCTCTTTGCCAAGGATTTCCAATGTACTGAAATATGACAAATCAGGATATTTAGAGAATCACCCGCCAGGATTTGAAATTCAACTGAATTTTGTTTCATATCATATTGTCCGCTGCATGTACTCTGTGAAGAAATTTCATTCATTCAAAATGCATGGTGTAAAAACTACCACATTTTAAGCATTTCATTTAAAATTATCATTACTGACGCTCAATCATAATAAAAAATTACTTATAATTTTCAGTTAACAAAATACATGTATGTGAAACACTAAACTAAAAAAACATGAATTTAAAACATAAAACAACAATTTAAATCACAAAACAAAAATAATTAAACAAATAATTAGAATAATAATTAATGTTTTGATTTTTTAATTAGTTATGTTGAAAATACACTGACGGGCACATTGTGTACAGCTTATTTTCCAAAATTGGTATTTGAGAAACCAGCTTCATTACTCATGGATGGATGTGGTGTGAAATCTTGTGTGTGTTGTAGCAAAAGTTTTCATTTCTTAAAATTAATTAATGGTTGTGGGGTTATATTGTACCATCACATATTTTTACAAAAGCTGAGTTTACAGTTTTTATATGAAACACATTTGTTATTTTCATGGTTTCAAAGATATTCTTTCTAAATCTAATATGCCAAATTACCTTTCAGGGCGTGTTTAAGCCCTTAAAATTGAAATTAGGCAAAACGAAAGAAAAAGTCCTGCATTACTTTGACACCCCCCCCCCCTCCCCCCCTACAGTCTTGCTAAGTTTCAAATTACACCTGGGAATGTGCTACAGAAGATTAGATGGGTACTGAAGTGAAGTGGGCAGAGCTTTAAAGCAGTACTTGAATAAAACAAAGGATAAAAGGGTAGGACAGGTCCTGAGGGACAAGGACTAATTGTTTTATGAATAGATGAAAATTGTGTGTGATAAAAATAGCACAGGAAGACCAAGACTTAACTACAGTCAGGAAATTCAAACTGTTACAGCTCGTGATAGTTACGTGAAGATTTGTAATGGCAGACTAGTATGAAAAGTCTTCAGAATAAAGACCACAACAATAATAACAGCAGCAGCAGCAACAGTAACAACAACAACAACAACAACAACAAACCTGGTATAAAAATTTCATACCCAGATCTTGTTTCCTGAATTCCATGCAATATGCTGATACAGCAACATTATCAAATCTACTACAGATTCTGGAGCTACTGTATATAACATCTTGACTGAAAACAAAGTTCATGGAAAAATTCTTCTAGAAAAAATAGTGGTAATAAACTGAAGAGCAGTAGGGAGAACTGCTAACTCTGATTAGTAAATCATTGAGATCAGTCACCATATACAACTCACCACAGAGACGCGCGTGTGTGTGTGTGGGTGGCAAATGTTGACCAAAATCTCACATTCTTTCTGTTGTGCCTATCTGCAACTCAGCATCTCCACTATATGTTGTTGTTGTTGAGGTCTTCAGTCCTGAGACTGGTTTCATGCAGCTCTCCATGCTACTCTATCCTGTGCAAGCTTTTTCATCTCCCAATACCTACTGCAACCTACATCCTTCTGAATCTGCTTAGTGTATTCATATCTTGGTCTCCCTCTACGATTTTTACCCTCCACGCTGCCCTCCAATACTAAATTGGTGATCCCTTGATGCCTCAGAACATGTCCTACCAACCGATCCCTTCTTCTGGTAAAGTTGTGCCACAAACTTCTCTTCTCCCCAATCCTATTCAATACTTCCTCATTAGTTATGTGATCTACCCATCTAATCTTCAGCATTCTCCTGTAGCACCACATTTCGAAAGCTTCTATTCTCTTCTTGTCCTAACTATTTATCGTCCATGTTTCACTTCCATACATGGCTACACTCCATACAAATACTTTCAGAAATGACTTCCTGACACTTCAATCAATACTGGATGTTAACAAATTTCTCTTCTTCAGAAACGCTTTCCTTGCCATTGCCAGCCTACGTTTTATACCCTCTCTACTACGACCATCATCAGTTATTTTACTCCCCAAATAGCAAAACTCCCTTACTACTTTAAGTGCCTCATTTCCTAATCTAATTCCCTCAGAATCACCCGACTTAATTAGACTACATTCCATTATCCTTGTTTTGCTTTTGTTGATGTTCATCTTATATCCTCCTTTCAAGACACTGTCCATTCCATTCAACTGCTCTTCCAAGTCCTTTGCTGTCTCTGATAGAATTACAATGTCATCGGCGAACCTCAAAGTTTTTATTTCTTCTCCATGAATTTTAATACCTACTCCGAATTTTTCTCTTGTTTCCTTTACTGCTTGCTCAATATACAGATTGAACAACGTCGGGGAGAGGCTACAACCCTGTCTTACTCCCTTCCCAACCACTGCTTCCCTTTCATATCCCTCGACTCTTATAACTGCCATGTGGTTTCTGTACAAATTGTAAATAGCCTTTCGCTCCCTGTATTTTACCCCTGCCACCTTTAGAATTTGAAAGAGAGTATTCCAGTCAACATTGTCAAAAGCTTTCTCTAAGTCTACAAATGCTAGAAACGTAGGTTTGCCTTACCTTAATCTTTCTTCTAAGATAAGTCATAAGGTCAGTATTGCCCCACGTGTTCCAGTGTTTCTACGGAACCCAAACTGATCTTCCCCGAGGTTGGCTTCTACTAGTTTTTCTATTCGTCTGTAAAGAATTCGTGTTAGTATTTTGCAGCTGTGACTTATTAAACTGATAGTTCGGTAATTTTCACATCTGTCAACACTTGCTTTCTTTGGGATTGGAATTATTATATTCTTCCTGAAGTCTGAGGGTATTTCGCCTGTTTCATACATCTTGCTCAGCAGATGGTAGAGTTTTGTCAGGACTGGCTCTCCCACGGCCGTCAGTAGTTCCAATGGAATATTGTCTACTCCGGGGGCCTTGTTTTGACTCAGGTCTTTCAGTGCTCTGTCAAACTCTTCACGCAGTATCATATCTCCCATTTCATCTTCGTCTACATCCTCTTCCATTTCCATAATATTGTCCTCAAGTACATCGCCCTTGTATAGACCCTCTATATACTCCTTCCACCTTTCTGCTTTCCCTTCTTTGCTTAGAACTGGGTTTCCATCTGAGCTCTTGATATTCATACAAGTGGTTCTCTTATCTCCAAAGGTCTCTTTAATTTTCCTGTAGGTGGTATCTATCTTACCCCTAGTGAGATAGGCCTCTACATCCTCACATTTGTCCTCTAGCCATCCCTGCTTAGCCATTTTGCACTTCCTGTCGATCTCATTTTTGAGACGTTTGTATTCCTTTTTGCCTGCTTCACTTACTGCATTTTTATATTTTCTCCTTTCATCAATTAAATTCAATATTTCTTCTGTTACCCAAGGATTTCTACTAGCCCTCGTCTTTTTACCTACTTGATCCTCTGCTGCCTTCACTACTTCATCCCTCAAAGCTACCCATTCTTCTTCTACTGTATTTATTTCCCCCATTCCTGTCAATAGCTCCCTTATGCTCTCCCTGAATCTCTGTACAACCTCTGGTTCTTTTAGTTTATCCAGGTCCCATCTCCTTAAATTCCCACCTTTTTGCAGTTTCTTCAGTTTTAACCTACAGGTCATAACCAATAGATTGTGGTCAGAGTCCACATCTGCCCCTGGAAATGTCTTACAATTTAAAACCTGGTTCCTAAATCTCTGTCTTACCATTATATAATCTATCTGATACCTTTTAGTATCTCCAGGGTTCTTCCGTGTATACAACCTTCTTTCATGATTCTTAAACCAAGTGTTAGTTATGATTATGTTGTGCTCTGTGCAAAATTCTACCAGGCGGCTTCCTCTTTCATTTCTGTCCCCCAATCCATATTCACCTACTATGTTTCCTTCTCTCCCTTTTCCTACACTCGAATTCCAGTCACCCATGACTATTAAATTTTCGTCTCCCTTCACAATCTGAATAATTTCTTTTATTTCATCATACATTTCTTCAATTTCTTCGTCATCTGCAGAGCTAGTTGGCATATAAACTTGTACTACTGTAATAAAAATGGTTCAAATGGCTCTGAGCACTATGGGACTCAACTGCTGAGGTCATTAGTCCCCTAGAACTTAGAACTAGTTAAACCTAACTAACCTAAGGACATCACAAACATCCATGCCCGAGGCAGGATTCGAACCTGCGACCGTAGCGGTCTTGCGGTTCCAGACTGCAGCACCTTTAACCGCACGGCCACTTCGACTACTGTAATAGGTGTCGGCTTCCTATCTATCTTGGCCACAATAATGCGTTCACTATGCTGTTTGTAGTAGCTTACCCGCATTCCTATTTTCCTATTCATTATTAAACCTACTCCTGCATTACCCCTATCTGATTTTGTGTTTATAACCCTGTAGTCACCTGACCAGTAGTCTTGTTCCTCCTGCCACCGAACTTCACTAATTCCCACTATATCTAACTTCAACCTATCCATTTGCCTTTTTAAATTTTCTAACCTACCTGCCCGATTAAGGGATCTGACATTCCACGCTCCGATCCGTAGAACGCCAGTTTTCTTTCTCCTGGTAACGACATCCTCTTGAGTAGTTCCCGCCCGGAGATCCGAATGAGGGACTATTTTACCTCCGGAATATTTTACCCAAGAGGACGCCATCATCATGTAAACATACAGTAAAGCTGCATGCCCTCGGGAAAAATTACGGCTGTAGTTTCCCCTTGCTTTCATCCGTTCGCAGTACCAGCACAGCAAGGCCATTTTGGTTATTGTTACAAGGCCAGATCAATCAATCATCCAGACTGTTGCCCTTGCAACTACTGAAAAGGCTGCTGCCCCTCTTCAGGAACCACACGTTTGTCTGGCCTCTCAACAGATACCCCTCCGTTGTGGTTGCACCTACGGTACGGCTATCTGTATCGCTGAGGCACGCAAGCCTCCCCACCAACGGCAAGGTCCATGGTTCATGGGGGGGCTCCACTATATGGCGAGTAGCAACTATCCTTTTCAGAATATTGTTACATCCCATCCTGGATTTTCCATTGTTTGATTATTGAATGAGAGATATTGTTAAGAAGAGGTCACCACCATACTCGCTGACGATGGTCATCCTGGGGAATGCAGAACTGTGGCTCATCAATTAACACAATGTGATGCCACACATCAGCAGACCATGCATCCTTGTCACCACACAAATCCAAACAGTCATTGGTGTTTTGTTGTTAGTCGCAGCCCACACGTGGGATGTTAATTCTCTAGCCTGGCTGCTGCTAGTCTACAGCCAATGTGCAAGGTGACACAGACTGTTACAGGGAGTCTATTATTTGCTCTCTGATGGCAGGTGCAGATGCCAAGGGTCCCAATGTGCTTCGTGCACAGTATGGCAATCCTCCCTTGTGATGGTCGGATGTAGTCAACTGGAACCTGATGAAGAGTATGATCATCCTCATGTTCCCATACAGTCTGACATCAGGCCACTGTCACATCCTAATGCCCTTAAAAATGGATATTTCACAACCTGGCCAGCTGGTCAAATGAAGACCCACAACAAAGCCCCTTTCAAGCTCTCTCATCTGCTGATAACGATGTCCCACAACACTACATGGCATCTTCATGTTCTTCACAGTGATCACTCAACATTTGATGTCGTTTACAGCCGTTATATATCCTATCGGGCCTTGCAACGACACTAAATAGGCCCACAAACAACACTAATGTACTATGGTGGGTGTTTTACCTGTCACAAAGAATGGTCTACATGTATACAAACTTACATTGACATCCAATCATGTCATCTAAGTGTTTCAATTTTTTTTATCAAGGACTGTATACATTATCCATAACATGTGAGAAGTGGCTCAATGAACACAACATTGTCAAACAAGTTTCCCTGATACACACTGAAAGACTCTTCTAAATAATTTCAGTATTAGCTTTGTTAAGACTTACAACTTTAAAACAATAATCTGAGCCAATAACCTAAAGTGATATAGGTAAATATATATGCACTTTTCCCTCCTGCAGTAGAATAAAACAGTCTTTTTAAGTTGTGTTGCACCATTATTGACACAGTTTGCACCTTAGTTTGCTGATCTGTAGGCCATCTGCCATAAGAAAATGTCCTACACAAGCAACTTCTGATCTTCTATGCATGTTTCACAGCAAGATGTCACACGTATCGAGCAACAGTGCCTCCAAAATGTCTTGCAAATTATTTGACAAATACACAAATACCAATGTTGTGGTTGATGCTGGATGTGGAAATACCAACACTATTCTAGAACAATATAAACTCTCATCAGATATGTGGTCAGTATACCCATCCATCCCATCTTAAAGTGTGTGTTCAGCTTTGATGTGACTGGTCCACATCAAGATGTCGAAAGAAGAAATTCAAAGAGAGCCCCAAAGTTAACCTGAAGCAGCACTACATCACAACTGTCAAGATACACCCTCAACCACCCAAGTTCAAAGAGAACTGTCCATCAGTTATAGAAGACTTAGAAGAGCAGAGTAGTAGAAAAACTGCCCCAGAATGAAACTGTGGGGGAATGCCACATCACTGGCTGTTCTCCTTACTTTGCTTATTAGAACTGTGAAGGAATGTGTGCACAAAACTGATCAGCCACATGAAAACCCATTCACAGAAAGATTTTCTATTCATTCAGAAATGATTGTATAGCACTGCAAGGCCTCTACATCACTTACTTCCATGCGAGAAACTAAAATAGGTTTTCCATGGCCAGGATGTTGGTTTGCTATTCATTTTGGACTATTTCTTATCCTTGGCAATTTTTTTCTCATTAACACTAACTGACAGGACACAGTGGTTAAACTGCTGGACTTTTATTCATGAGGAGTAAGTTTGAACTTCCCATTTGGTCAAAGAGATTTCATTTTTCCACAGCTACCCTGAGTCATTTAAGGCCACTGCCAGAATGGATCCTTTCAAAGGGACTTGGCTAATCTTCTTTCTCATTATTTACTTATCTGAACTAGTCTTGCATATCTAATGACCTCATCGTTAACATAGTTCATTAACTGATTCATTTAGTTCATTCTGTGGATGTCACCATGAAGGAGAACTTTCAAGGATATGGACTATGTTGAATATACATTAACAGGTGTTGAAACTCCATTTCTATTTAACTTTCATTGCATTTCCACAAATGTGTTTAACCAAGCTGTACATAACATGTCAAAAATTGACAACCGTGCCACTTCTCCAGTCATCAAATAGTTGTTCATCTCCTATTGCTAGCTAAACTTCTACATTAATACAACAAGGTTTTTTAAGGGCAACAGTTATTTGATAACAGGTATCTTCAATTCATAAACTGAGAAAATGAATGTCTGTGGAAGGAATGATTAATAAAGTACATTTTTAAATTTCTTTTAAATTTACAGAGATTCTCAATTTCTTGTGTGTCAGGTGGGAAATTACTGAAGACCTACATACCAGGATATAGAATCCTGCACTGAACCCTTGCCAAAGAGGCAAAGAGTACATGAAGATTATTTTCTTATCTTGTATTATTATTAAGTAAGTCACAATTCAGTTACATCTTGCAGTTTTCATGCAGTTGTCTTCTGAACCAGCAGAGATACTTATGAATAACCCTGTATTCTTACCAGCCATTTCTGCTGAATCAAAACTATATTTGAATTGGGTGAAAACCTCCAAAAGCTACATTGTACAGTCATATTAATGTGACCACCTGTCAAAAGCCTGAATAACCACATTTTGTAGTGTCAGCTGTTGGGAGCCATGCAGAAAGAGAGTCAGTGAGGTTCTGGAAGATACTGACAGGGATTTGGTGCTATGCTGAATCCAGTGCCATGGCCACCTGTGCTTGGTTTCTTGGTTGAGGATCCACATAATGTAAAGCCAAACAGAGGTGGTTCCACAGATTCTCAGCTGGGCTTAAATCCAGGGAGTTTGGTGGCCATGTCTGAGAGGATGGTAAATGCATCCTGGCGCACCCTGAACGATGCACATACACTGCAAGCTGTGTGACATATTGCACTGTCCTGCTGGACAAGGATAAACAAATTGCACGTTGGAGTGGATGTAGTCCCCAGGGATGGATACATACTTGTTTTGGTCCATTGTGCCTACCAGAAAGATGAGATCACACAGATCATAGTCTCCCTCCTCCAGTCTGGACCCTTCCGATGATTGTTGCACGTATTTCATACTGTACACACCAACAGCAATCTGTCCAATGTAGCATAAAACATGATTATCATGAAAAGGCCTTGTGTACCCATTCAGTGGATATTCAGTTGCAGTACTGACATGTTAATTCCAACTTCTGTCACCAATGAAGAGCAGTCAGTATGGGTGTATGAACCAGGTGCTTTACGCAGATGCCCATACACAGCAACTTTCACCGAACAGTCATTTAGAAGACAATGTTGGCAGTCCCTTGATTCACCTGGGCTGTCAGTTGCTCAATAGTTGCACATCTATCACCCATACAGATCTCTGCAGCCATGATTCAATACCGTCATCTATGGGTTGTGGTGAACCACAGTTGCCTCAATGCTGATTTGGGCTAGCAACATTTTGCCAAGCACAGTATACTTTAACCACAGTGGCATGCTAACAGTTTACCAACTTAACCATTTTGGAAGTTGTAGTTTAACAAGACACTGTGGATCAAGCCAGTTCTGCTATATGAAGAATTGTCACATCAGCTAAAGATATTTACATAAAATAGGAGGCCAAATATCAACAGACCTTTTGTGGATATCACATCTGTTCCTACAGAGAGGGCATATGAGGAAAGATACAGCCACAGTGCGTGGAAGCCAGGAGAATGCTGACTATTTGCTCGGCATCTGGTATGCAGTCCATGGACCCACAAGATGCATACAAAATAGACAGGATCGTGGAATCTCTTAGGAGAAAAACAAATGATGTTCTTTGATTGTAATGTAAGAAAGTTTTGTATTATGGTTAGAGTGATGGTGCTATTGTTTGAGTTTTCATAGGAAAAGAATGTATTAGTGTCACATTAATTGACTGAATTGTAAATGTAGTTATGCAATAAACATTTGGAAACAGATCACAAAGTGAAAATACATGTTCAGCTATCATTTGATGACTTGGTATAAATTGTTAGTCAGAAGGCTTTAGGAATTTCTGCAGCAGAGAAGATACTTTGGAGGAGTCTTCATAGGTTTGGCACAGCATAGCTGCTCCACAAACTTCTACAGAGCAACTGGAATTACATACTATCCAGATTCATCAGAAAAGAGGTAATCCTTTAACAGAGCATTGTGATGCACACTACAGGATGCAAGTGAAAGCGTACCACATGTTACCAAACTAAACTGGACTAACTAACATGACCAGAATCCAAACAGATACTTATTATTTTATTTTACATTGTAAAATGCTTCCTTCATTGGCCCAAAAGCTAATGACCATGCCCTTTTGCACGTCGGATAAATCATTCCATTTTCACATTATGAAAATGACTGCACAGTGTCCACTTCCTCCTGAAGCACGTTATATACCATCCACTGCTGGCGCTGCCAACTGCTGTCTCTCAGTGGTAATTGCTCATTGACATCTAATGCAGGCAATAGTCACATAAATGTCACTTGGCCATGTATTTCAATAACATGACTAGTAATGAAAATAAGCAGAACAGATCATTAATCTTGTCTTTAGGCAAACACAGAGATAACTGTATGTGCAAAATATGCTGCTCTTGGCATCAGTATTAATTCATCCTTGCACTGATTCCAGTCTAACTTGTTATCCATCTAAAATCTTACAAATTCCCCCCCCCTCCCCCCCCCCTCCCCCCCCCCCCCCCCCCCACACACACACATCTATATATTCCACATGGAAAAAACATATTAAAAAAGATGCTGTGACTTACCAAACGAGAAAGCGCTGGTAGATAGACACAATAAAAAACACACACACAAATTTCAAGCTTTCGCAACCCACAGTTGCTTCATCAGGAAAGAGAGGGAAAGATGACAGGATGTGGGTTTTAAGGGAGAGGGTAAGGAGTCATTCCAATCTCGGGAGCGAAAAGACTTACCTTAGGGGGAAAAAAGGACAAGTATACACTCGTACACACACACCCACACACCACACACACACACACACACACACACACACACACACACACACACACACACACACACACACACTCACACACACATATCCATCCGCACATACAAGCAGCTTGTGTCTGTGTATGTGCGGATGGATATATATGTGTGTGTGTGTGTGTCTCCTTACCCTCTCCCTTAAAACCCACATCCTTTCGTCTTTCCCTCTCCATCCCTCTTTCCTAATGAAGCAACCATTGGTTGCGAAAGCTTGAATTTTGTGTGTATATTTGTGTGTCTATCAACATGCCAGTGCTTTCGTTTGGTAAGTTACATCATCTTTGTTTTTAGATATATTTTTCCCACATGGAATGTTTCCCTCTCTCTCTCTCTCTCTCTCTCTATATATATATATATATAACACACACATATAATAGAAGGAAACATTCCACGTGGGAAAAAATATATCTAAAAACAAAGATGATGTGACTTACCAAACGAAAGCACTGGCACGTTGATAGACACACAAACAAACAAACATACACACAAAATTCTAGCTTTCGCAACCAACGGTTGCCTCGTCAGGGAAGAGGGAAGGAGAGGGAAAGATGAAAGGATTTGGGTTTTAAGGGAGAGGGTAAGGAGTCATTCCAATCCCGGGAGCGGAAAGACTTACTTTAGGGGGAAAAAAGGACGGGTATACACTCGCACACACACACACATATCCATCCACACATATACAGACACAAGCAGACATATACAGAGGCAAAGAGCTAAAGCGAAAGCGAAAGCTAGAATTTTGTGTGTATGTTTGTTTGTTTGTGTGTCTATCGACGTGCCAGCGCATTCGTTTGGTACGTCACATCATCTTTGTGTGTGTCTATATATATATATATATATATATGGTTTGGAAGTGGGTTACGTATTGTTGAGTATATATAGGCGGGATAAAATTGTATAGTAGATTACGGTAAAATGGGGAAGGTGAATACAAAGTGAGACTACTGGTAAAAACAGAAAGAGAAAATAAAGAGAAAAAGACGACAGGAAAGATTTCGAAAAGCAACAGCGACAATAACAAAGGTAATTGTTGGGTTCAAATTAATGATATGGTTATAATAGAGGGAAACATTCCACGTAGGAAAAATATATTTAAAAACAAAGATAATGTGACTTACCAAATGAAAGTGCTGGCAGGTCGACAGACACAAAAACGAACACAAACATACACACAAAATTCAAGCTTTCGCAACAAAATGTTGCCTCATCAGCAAAGAGGGAAGGAGAGGGAAAGACGAAAGGATGTGGGTTTTAAGGGTGAGGGTAAGGAGTCATTCCAATCCCGAGAGCAGAAAGACTTACCTTAGGGGGAAAAAAGGACGGGTATATATATGTGTGTGTGTGCACCTTCAACCCATTACATACAGTCTCCCATCCTTCATCAAAGACAACAACCATTTTCTCGAACGCCTGGAATCCTTACCCAATCTGTTACCCCCGGAAACCATCCTTGTTACCATTGATGCCACTTCCTTATACACAAATATTCCGCACGTCCAGGGCCTCGCTGCGATGGAGCACTTCCTTTCACGCCGATCACCTGCCACCCTACCTAAAACCTCTTTCCTCATTACCTTAGCCAGCTTCATCCTGACCCACAACTTCTTCACTTTTGAAGGCCAGACATACCAACAATTAAAGGGAACAGCCATGGATACCAGGATGGCCCCCTCGTACGCCAACCTATTCATGGGTCACTTAGAGAAAGCCTTCTTGGTTACCCAGGTCTGCCAACCCAAAGTTTGGTACAGATTTATTGATGACATCTTCATGATCTGGACTCACAGTGAAGAAGAACTCCAGAATTTCCTCTCCAACCTCAACTCCTTTGGTTCCATCAGATTCACGTGGTCCTACTCCAAATCCCACGCCACTTTCCTTGACGTTGACCTCCATCTGTCCAATGGCCAGCTTCACACGTCCGTCCACATCAAACCCACCAACAAGCAACAGTACCTCCATTATGACAGCTGCCACCCATTCCACATCAAACGGTCCCTTCCCTACAGCCTAGGTCTTCGTGGCAAACGAATCTGCTCCAGTCCGGAATCCCTGAACCAATACACCAACAACCTGACAACAGCTTTCGCATCCCGCAACTACCCTCCCGACCTGGTACAGAAGCAAATAACCAGAGCCACTTCCTCATCCCTTCAAACCCAGAACCTCCCACAGAAGAACCACAAAAGTGCCCCACTTGTGACAGGATACTTTCCGGGACTGGACCAGACTCTGAATGTGGCTCTCCAGCAGGGATACGACTTCCTCAAATCCTGCCCTGAAATGAGATCCATCCTTCATGAAATCCTCCCCACTCCACCAAGAGTGTCTTTCCGCCATCCACCTAACCTTCGTAACCTGTTAGTTCATCCCTATGAAATCCCCAAACCCCCTACCCTACCCTCTGGCTCCTACCCTTGTAACCGCCCCCAGTGTAAAACCTGTCCCATGCACCCTCCCACCACCACCTACTCCAGTCCTGTAACCCGGAAGGTGTACACGATCAAAGGCAGAGCCACGTGTGAAAGCACCCACGTGATTTACCAACTGACCTGCCTACACTGTGACGCATTCTATGTGGGAATGACCAGCAACAAACTGTCCATTCGCATGAATGGACACAGGCAGACAGTGTTTGTTGGTAATGAGGATCACCCTGTGGCTAAACATGCCTTGGTGCACGGCCAGCACATCTTGGCACAGTGTTACACTGTCCGGGTTATCTGGATACTTCCCACTAACACCAACCTATCCGAACTCCGGAGATGGGAACTTGCTCTTCAATATATCCTCTCTTCCCGTTACCCACCAGGCCTCAATCTCTGCTAATTTCAAGTTGCCGCCACTCATACCTCACCTGTCATTCAACAACATCTTTGCCTCTGCACTTCCGCCTCGACTGACATCTCTGCCCAAACTCTTTGTCTTTAAATATGTCTGCTTGTGTCTGTATATGTGTGGATGGATATGTGTGTGTGTGGGCGAGTGTATACCCGTCCTTTTTTCCCCCTAAGGTAAGTCTTTCCGCTCCCGGGATTGGAATGACTCCTTACCCTCTCCCTTAAAACCCACATCCTTTCGTCTTTCCCTCTCCATCCCTCTTTCCTGATGAGGCAACAGTTTGTTGCGAAAGCTTGAATTTTGTGTGTTTTTGTGTGTTAGTTTGTGTGTCTATCGACCTGCCAGCGCTTCGTTTGGTAAGTCACATCATCTTTGTTTTTAGATATATATATAACACTTAAGTGCTTGGCAGAGGGTTCAACAAATCATTTTCGAACTATTTCTTTGTTTTGTCATCATACTCTTGATAGCACAAGGGGAAAATGAAGACATAAATCTTTGTGAGCTCTTATTTCTCTTCTTTTATTGATTTTGTCATTTCTCCCCATGTAGGTGAAATATATTTTTGCGTTCAGAAGAGAAAGTTATGAGGCCAGATCTTACTACAGCAAGAAATGCCTTTGTTTTAATGACTGCCACCCCAACTCACGTATCATATCCGTGATCCCATCTTCCACTTTTTGTTATAATACAAAATGAGCTCCCTTGTTTGAATTTTTTCAGTTCATCTGTCAATCCTGTACTGGCACACAGCTATGCCTTTGATTTTGACTTGTTAACGTTCTAGCAAAAAATAACTGTTCTAATTTGGATTTTCTTTCATAGCATGTTTTCATGATTTACCATTCCCTTTTACACTGCTTACCTTGTAGTATTACTTAATTGACATATCATATTCAATGAGGAACAAATTCTCAATATATTATCTGGTAAAAATCCCATACCACACAGGAATACCCGAAGAGAGGACAGACACGTGTAATGTGCGCAGGTTCATATAACTAAAGGCTGTCTGTGTCTGTTTATGATACCATCAGATAATCAGTTTCGTATCTGAAATTCTTTAAAAGGAATGTGTATGAGACTAAGCCTTGAACTGTTTCTTATGTGTTTGTTGCAGACCTTGTCAGCTGCAGTGCAGGCTCTCTAGTGAGGCTTAGTTCAAGCTCTACTGCTGTCAGCACAGGACATTATCTTTCAACACAAAATTAAATGTTGTTTATTTAAATTATGAGTAGGAATGGACTTGATACCAAACCTTTTGATACTTTACAATTTATGTTATCCCAATGTGTGTTTAATTTTATTTCTGCAGTGCAGTTTCTCAATGTGACCAGTTGCATTTTGATATGGAGGCAGGACATCCTGTGCGAGAGGGATGTCTTTAATACTATAAAATTTTAGTTACTCAAAGTTTACACAATCAATTCAGTGGGTACATCTATGGGATATATGCAAATGGTTGTTTATCTCTTTGAAAGCAAGCTGAAAGTTACAAGGGAATCACATTTCATTGTAGGACACTTTCTCAAAATTTCTTGTAAATGTATTATTTTTTGTATTTTCACTCAATCACTTTTTTATGATGCAATCATAAACAGCTTCAGCCTTGAAAGGCCATCTTCAGATCCCCAGAGAACAGAAAAGCTTAAATTAAGACCTGAAATGAGTGTAATTATTTTCATTATACCTGGAGTACTTAAGTGCTATTACAATGCATATGTTTTGTACCTATGGGCAGCATTTGATGAACGAGTGTTTACGCATTGTCAGCTAAACATAAAATCAGACATCAGGGAATTACATACATTCTTTCCCTTCCTTAATCTTTGCACTAGGTGCATGTTATAGTTCAGTCAGTTATTCATCAAATATTAAAGTAAATACAGGTTGCTAAAACAGTAAAATCTGATAGGACAATGTAAAGTTTTTATAATAAAAGAGCCATAGTAGCATTCTTAATGATTTATTTTTTACTTCAGGCTGCTAGATGTTTATGCCACTGCACTTAGGCTTAGGAGAGATGACACAGAATGAATAATCAGGGCAGTTCCTTCACTGGCACTCTTCTTCCAGCTGTGAAACATTTAAGTTAGCCGCAAAGATGTTAGAAAACACAGACCCAGCCCGGTACACAAATTAAAATATGCATTTTAACGTGTTCTTTGTATTTTGTATCATAAATCTCCAGTTCTTATAAATGTTAAACTGTCTACATTTTTTGACATGTAAAATTTTTAGTTGTTGATCAATGTTACCAATATCATGTCCATGGTATGTTCAGACAGCATCTGATCAGGCCAAGTATGCAAGTGTGCCACCACGAAATACGTAGACAAAACATCAGATAACTGAGTACATATTAAAAAAAAATAAAATAAAATAAAAATTAAAAAAAAGAGTTAAAATTGCATTCAGCACAGCAGATAACATAAAAACATGAGTGTGGCACATTTTGCCATATATAAGTAATAAATATGGGAAATCTGAGGTCTACAAAACATCATGCCATGATTGTGATAACTGCTACATTGTCTAGACAGGCAGGTCCTTTGACTTGAGATTCGAAGAACATACCTGCACCAGCAATAAAACAGCATTAGGTTTTCAAATGCAAAAGGAGGAACGAGTGGCCTACCGGGACCATCCGACCGCCGTGTCATCCTCAGTGGAGGATGAGGATAGGAGGGACATTGGGTCAGCACACTGCTCTCCCGGTCGTAATGATGGTATTCTTGACCGAAGCCACAACTATTTGGTCGAGTAGCTACTCAATTGGCATCACGAGGCTGACTGCACCCCAAAAAATGGCAACAGCGCATGGCGACCTGGATGGTCACCCAACCAAGCACTGACCACGCCCGACAGTGCTTAACTTTGGTGATCTCATGGGAACCGGTGTATCCACTGCGGCAAGGCTGTTGCCTGGACAGTTAGACAGTGTAGAAAATCTGGAGATTTATGGCATGAAACACAAAGTATCAGATAGACCCCACAAGGAACAAAATAAGTTTGCAACTAATGTATACTTCAATATTTATGACTTGGCTGAGTTAGATGCTGCTTCCTGTATACACGCTCCAGCTGACCAGAGGCCACCTTGTGAATGAGTGCAGCACTGTACAGTCTGGGCAACATCTGCATTTCCCAATATCTACCCAGCTAATGCATACAGCTTGAAGCTAGAAGAAGAGAGCCAGCAAGCTGCACTATGCTGTTGTAGTGTAAACATCTAACAGCCTGAAGTGCAGTGCCTAAAGACACTGAAAAATATACCATAAAGATTGATACTCTGTCTTTATTGTAAAGGGCTCAATTTGTTCTAAATAGATTTTATTGTTGTAATGACCTGTGTTTATTTTCGTATTTGATGAGTAACTGACTGAACTATTATTTCAATAAATGTCTTGTTTTATGGTTTTTATATGTGTTGTCTTATTAAGGATTTGTGCATCTTGTGGAATGAGTAGGGATGGAGAAGTACCCTTGGCTGTATATGCAGAACTTATTGATTTCTGATTTTATGCTTAATTGACAATGCATGAACACTTATCTATTAAATGCTGTCCACAAGTATGACCCACACACATTGTAATAGCAGTTTAGTAAGCTCAGAAGTAAATCTACTGAAAATAATTACACTTATTTCAGGTCTTAATTTAAGCTTTTCTGTTCTCTGTTGTAGCACCTGAATATGGCCTTTAAAGGTCAAAACTGGTTATGATTGTATAAAAAACATGCTTGAGTCAAAAAAATGATATAATGAATCAGTCACCATCCCTGCAAATAGGCTGTCATTTTTTCCAATTTTTCAAGAAGAATGGAAGTAGTAAACAGTGTTTGCAGTTAGAGATAATTTACTTTCTTGCATTTTTAAGATTGTGTAAATGGTGCATTTTCTTCTTGTCTATCAGGGAATATGAGAGGGTACCAAAAAACAGAATAACATTGCCATAGGCAGAGTTTGTGTAGTATTCATTTCTGTGACTAGGTGCTCATAGTGCAACTCATTGCCAGTTCAGCGCTACCTGTGTTGTTGATGTGGCTTGTTCTGTTCCTCTGCAGTGATTGTTTTTGTTCATGCTGTTTTGTTCATGTTTCATTTTTTATGATGGCAAGTTTCAGTGAAAAATGGTTCAGTGAATTTAATGGAAGATTTGGGAATGAAAAGAGTTGATGCCAAGTTTGTTCCTTGGGTTCTGACTGACAATCGAAAGGAACATCGAGTTGAAACATGTCGTGTTTTGAAACAACAGCTTGAAACTGATCCAGATTTTCTGTCAAAGATCATTACTATTGATGAATCATCGTGCTATGGTTATGACCAATAAACAAAACAACAGTCAAACCAATGGAAGGCAACATCATCACTCTGTCCAAAAAAACTTCAAGTCAAATCAAACATCAAAACAATGCTGATTTGCTTTTCTGATGCCAAGGATGAGGTTCATTTAGAGTTTGTTCCCCAGGTCAGACCATCAGTCACATTTTTTATTTGGAAGTTTTGAGAAAATTGCACAACAGTGTTCATAAAAAAAGACCAGATTTATGGCAGACAGGAGACTGGTTTTTCCACCACGACAATGCACCTACACACACAGCCATCTCTGTCAGACAGTTTTTGGCTAAAAACAGCATGGTTCCACTGCACAATGCGCCTTATTCACAAGACCTGTTTCTGTGTGACTTTCTTATTTCCGTGCATGAAAAAGGGCATGGGTGAACACTGATTTGACAACACTGAAGAAGTTAGGAAGAAAATGAGGGAGTGGTTGTCAGCCATTTCTAAAGATGTCTACAAAAAATGTTTTGAACATTGGAAGAACAAGTGGGACAAATTCGTTAATTTTAATGGAGAGTATTTTGAGGGGGATAAAGTTGTTTTGCAAACATTTTGAAAATACAGAGCTTTTAAAAAATAATTTTGCTTTCTTTGGGTACCCTTTCATATTTGCCAAATCACTGACTAATTATTATTTTAAAATTATGCAAAAAACACCATCATATTCAGAGGTATTTCTGTTTACATTTAATTATAAATTTATATGCAGGAAAGGATGTTTTGGCAGTACAAATTATTTAAAAGTAAAGAAAACCATTCATCAAGTAGCAGGAGTGTCGCATTGTCAACAGATCCAAAAAAATAAAAGGGACAATGAAAACTTTGCTAGCTCATCAAAGGATGTGCTAGAAAAGTTTACAGTCTCTTTATTGTGTGGGTCTTTTTATAACTCACCTCAACACTTTTTCATTGAGTAGTTAACATTGAGTAGTTTAATTTTAAACATATTCAATTGTAATCTTCTATTCTTCTTTTCACCATTTACAAATGACAGTTCCATTCAACAATAATTAATACATTAGGATTGAAATCACCTATCTTGACATGCATGTCAAAGCAAAATGATAATATCAGAGCTACTAAAAATGTAAAATCAATAACAGCAACTCCAACACACTTCAATAACAAAATCCTAACTACTAAATTCAAGAATTGTACAAGAGTAAAGAAGGTGGTGGGAAATCCTTCGACTTACCCAGCAATGGATTCAAGGTATGAAGTCATATCAGGTCCTGTTGTGCCATGTGCAATACATGAATTACACTCATAAATGGGTATTAAATAACGCTGTTGACAAGAGCTCCGGTCCTGTATAGCTTTTCCACATTTTATACATTTTATTGGGAAACCACACTCAAATGCTGAAAAGGACATACAAAGTACTTTAGAAAAACATACCAACAAGCACATATATTGAATAAGTTATTTGTTCTTAATCACTGTTGATTCATGTAATGTACTGATACCACATACTTATTATTTAATCAGTGAAAGATTTTCAGTGAATTAAAGTGTTTTACTGAAATTTAGTTGCTGGCAAACAATACAGACAGTTACTTTTAATGGTATCTTGTTAGGAAATATATTTTCCTGTGTGCAGACGGGCTGATGATTCCACCTTTACTCAATATTTCAATATTTCAATATTTCCACAGCTGTCATAGTCATCCTCATATTGTAATTGCATAACCACATAAAAATATCTAGCCAGATTGTCAAAATATTCTGCATAACAAACAAAGTTGTCATCATATCTGAAAACCTAAAGTAAATCTTGGTTTAGATATTTTCAGTATCAGCCGTTTTGCTTCTAGACAAATTATTTTTAAAATGGACGCCAAGTACAACTGAGACATCATTTGTCTATAAGTGGAAACAGTAATAGTAAATATTTATGCATTTTATGCACAACTTTTTCACATGCAGCACAGCAAGAACAAACAACTTGTTCACATCTGCTAAAGTCTTTTTTATCTTTTTTTAACAGTATTAACTTTTATCCTAGTCATATCCATTTCATTTCATTTCAGCAGTTTGTTTGTTGTCTGGCTGATTCAATCACATTTATTCTCAATGCTATATGTATTCATATTCTGTATTAGAGAAGGAAAGTTGCTACACACCATATAGCGGAGATGCTGAGTTACAGATACGCAAAACAAAAAATTCTCACAATAATATATTTCAGCCATTTAAGTCTTTGTCTTTGTGGTTTCAGTTGCCTGAGACTGCAGTCATGTTTGTGTGTGTGTGTGTGTGTGTGTGTGTGTGTGTGTGTGTGTGTGTGTGTGTGTGTGTGTGTGCTTTTTGTTGTGTCCTTCTGCGACTCAGCATCTCTGCTATATGACGAGTAGCAACTTTCCCACTCTAATATTGTTACATTCCTTCCTGGATTTTCCATTGTTAAAATTCTGTATTGTGTTTCATTGCTTTTATTTTGCATTGCATTCAATGTGCTGCAGCTGTTCAGGCATGATGTCCTTAGGTTGGTTAGGGGACAGATGACCATAGATGTTAAGTGCTCAGAGCCATTTGAACCATTTTTGTTCAAGCATGATAGTAATAGTTGTCATTCTCTTGGCTCTTAACGTGCCACACATGCCAAATGAGATGTTATTTTTATCCCAAGTGATGACAGCCTAGTTACCTACTGCAATTCATAGCTATTGATAGAAGGAGCTGTCATTACCTCTAATTTTTGTATTGCTGACCACCAATTTCAAACTGTGGCTAATTATTTTCAGTGAACATATGATATACTGTACTCCTATGTATACAAAAACTTATTTCTTGGTTTGTGTTTCTTACTTGAAAAGTTCTCTTAAGTTTGGATTTATGTTTTCATTTTCTGCTATTCCTTACATGCTGGAGGCGATCAGCAGCAGACAGACACATTGAAAATTGCATTTAAACGTAGACTAAATTATTAAAGGTCTCCTTCACACACACACACACACACACACACACACACACACACACACACACACACACACACAGGACCAATGTCATCTCTGCACAATGAAGCCCAAATTCAGTTAGCAGCATTCTCAGCTGGAGTGGGTAGTAAGGGTACAGAAAAGGCCCAGGTTGCAGAGTGGGAGAGTAACAGGCTATGGGATGGGGAAAATGCTGTAGTTCTTCCTGTGAGAGTGTGCAGGAATATGGCACGGACAGGGAGGTAGGTCACTAGATGCAGCACTACGAAGGTGTTCCGGCTGTGGCAGGGAGATGGGGGGGAGGGTAAAGAGCCTTACAGGTGTGCTGAGAGGCTGAAGTGGGAGCAGGGAAGGGAATAGAGGCAGGTAGAGGGCCAGTACTAGCAAATGTTGAGGCCACAAGGGTTAAAGGAACAGATGATAAGTTGTAGGGAGAGCTCCCATCTGCACAATTCAGAAAGGCTGTTATTGCTGGGAATGGAAAGCACATGGGATGTGATCTAAGTGATCCAGCTGCCATCGGTAATTATGTGACCCATTAACTCTGAAAATCTTCTTTTTTTACAGAAGAGAGGAAATATGCCATCCATTCCACAGACAAAAATTTGTTCTCACACAGCCTAGCCACCGAAGGATAATGTATCTGTAGTGACAAGAGCTCTCTTGTCCATTATGCTGAAGGCCTCACAAATGCCTTTACAGGCAGGCAGTACCACCCAGATCCTGTCCACAAACAGATTTCCCATACCACACCCTCACACACCCCTAGTCTTCCTACTACCCCAAAAAATAATAGAAGCACCACCGTCATCACCCAATACCCCCTTGTACTGGAACAACTGAGCCATATCCTTTGCTAAGGTATCGATCATCATGCCCTGAAATGAGAGACATCCTACCCAAGATCCTTCACACCCCTCCTAAAGTAGTGTTCTGTCACCCACCCAATGTACACAACATCCTAGCCCATCTCTATGCTACTCGCACTCCTGACCCCTTGCCATAGCAGACCAAGCTGCAAGACCAACCAAACCCACCCAGCCAGCACCTAGTACTCTAGCCTTGTGACCGGCTTGTCCTGTCCCATCAGAGGCAGGGCCATACCAACACTGCTGCATAGCTCTTTATGTTGGTATGACCATCCAACAACTGTCCATCAAGATGAAAGGTGACCATCAAAGTATTACGAAGATCAAAGTTGAACACCCTGTGGCACAAATTGCAGCTGTGCACATCATGCACAATTTCAATGGCTGTTCCACAACTCGCACATCTGGATCCTTCCATCCACCACCAGCTGCTCCGAACTAAGGGAGTTATCCTTACAACACATCAACTGCTCCCATAAGCATCCTGACCTCAATCTCAGGTAATCCACTATTCCTGCACACTCCATCCAACAGTTTCCCCCTCCTCCATTCTGTAACCCCTCCCGACTTATTTAGCGTATGCCACTACCCACTGGGTCCTACAATCATACATCATGTTTTGAGCCCATATACCTGCCACTCCTCTGTCCTGCATTCCTAGCTAGAAAACTGTGTGTGTGTGTGTGTGTGTGTGTGTGTGTGTGTGTGTGTGTGTGTGTGTGTGTGTGTGTGTGTTTTTCAATTAAGGGGACACAACGTGAGTTACCAAGTATATCTTAAATAATAATTTAATATTCTGAAAATAATTTACAAGAGTACTAGGTTAAGAGAATGGTTTGGTGGTTTAGTTACAAAAATTCTGAATCATAAACAGAATACAAAAGAAAAAAATTGAATATGTGCAATTTCACTATGTTTCAAACTTAAATAATTTGCTTGTGTATCCAGTTCTTAATTCTAAAGTTCATACACTTATTTCATCATTACAAAATTAGTAGAAATAATAGGTATAGATTTGCAGTAACTCCTCTTCTGCTGAATGATATATTTATTTTTTCATATTGTTTTGAATTTTATGGATGTTAAACAGCATTACTGTAAAACTTCCCAGCAGGTTAAAACTGTGTGTCAGACCAAGACTCAAACCTCGGGCCTCTGCCTTTCACAGGCACGTGCTCTAACTGACCGAGTTACCCAAGCAAGACTCACGACCCTGCCTCACAGTTTTACTTCCGCCAGAACTTCTGTCTGGAAGTAGGAGATGAGGTACTGGTGAAAGTAAAGTTGCGAAGATGGCTCATGGGCCATGCTTGGATAGCTAAATCAGCAGAGCACTTGCCCGTGAAAGGCAAAGGTTCTGAGTTCGTGTGTCAATTCAACACACAATTTTAATCTGCCAGGAAGTTTCAGATCAGTGCATACTCTGCCGCAGACTGAAAATTTATCCTCGAAAATACCCCAGGCTGTGGCTAAGTCATGTCTCCAATATAGCCTCACTTCCAGAAGTACTAATCTTACAAGATTTGTGGGAGAGTTTCTGTGAAGTCTGGAAGATAAGAGGCAAGGTACTAGTAGAACTAAAGCTGGAGACCAAGTCAGGCTCGCATTCGGGAGGACAACGGTTCAATCCCGCGTCCGGCCATCCTGATTTAGGTTTTCCGTGATTTCCCTCAATCGCTCCAAGCAAATGCCGGGATGGTTCCTTTCAAAGGGCATGGCCGACTTCCTTCCCCGTCCTTCCCTAATCCGAAGAGACCGATGACCAAGCTGTCTCGTCTCCTTCCCCAAAACCAACCAACCAACCAACCAAGTCAGGCGTTGTGCTTGGGTAGCTCGACAGTAGAACACTTGCCCATGAAAGGCAAATGTCCTTAGTTTGAGTCTTGGTCTGCCACACAATTTTAATCTGCCAGAAAGCGTACACTCCACTATAGAGTGAAACTTTCATTTTTGGAAGCATTTCTATATTTAATCTTTAAAGCCTGCTAGTATGTTATGTAACCCAAAGGTTTGGCCAGGAGATTTAAGAGGTTATAAGAGTGACAGAAGATAACATTACACTCTGTGGGGCAAATATTAGGGAGAGAGGATGTTAATGCAATGTTCAACTTAAGAAAGTCATACCTGTAGTGGAGTAATGTCTTAAGGCATTCAAGGCCTAGGTGGTTCAGGGTGACAAGAAGGGTGCCTTCTGAGTATTTTGGAAGTGGGAACTGCATTAGTCAGAGGCTGAAGCAGGATATTGTTTTTGAGATTGTTTGTGAGCCAGATCTGTGGAATAGCTATGGGAAGGAAGCCTTGTGGAGGTTGTTGGTGGTGATGGTTTCATTGGTGGAATAGATATGGTATCATGAATGCTTAGGCTGTAGGAAAGGGAGGATTCTATGTGGATAATGTAACAGCTGTCAAAAATGTAGTGCAACAGATCAAAAAAATCTATGAAATGGAAATCATAACAAACGCTGTGAACATTAAATGATCGTTCTAAAATATGCAACTATAGTGATCACAAAGTGTAATGTTACAGTAAGAGCATAATAAATCCCTACAGGAATAATGAACACTGATACTTAATTACACAGTTTTATTTTTAATCAACAGCAAAAAGGAACTAGGAAGCAGGATGAAGGATAGGCAGATAATTCACAACTCAGTCCAACGTAGGTCTACCACATTCATGAAATTAATGTTTAATATTTGAAGTTCTGTTATTTGAAGAAGTCAGTACTGGACAACAACTATAGATGTGACTAACACAGATCCCAGCAAAATAAAACATAACTCCTTTGACAGTACCAGTAACTCTGAATGCCCTACAGTGCGTACGGCGAGAGAAGAGCTCTGACAGTTAACGTGGCTTGGCGCCCGTGCTTCGTGCAGCCACGACATCCAATCAGATGATGAGCTTTTGTTTACATTACCGTGGCCTAGTGTTGCCGTAGTGCTGGATGACCGCTGCTGGCTCGCTGCCCGTCTGTGTCGAATACTGGCAACTGTGCTGCCAGCTGTCGGAGCTCTTCTCTCGACAAGTATAGCTCCATCAAAAGTGGATATCCTGTAAGTGTTGTAATGGGTGATGGTTATTTTCTAGTTGACGGTTGTTCTCTTGTGAGAGTGTGGAGGAAATCTGCTGACCTGAAGAAAATTATTTTTTTGTGTTGCATAGTGAATAGCTACCAAAATAAACAAATACCCTCTGGTGTATTCCCAGACTAGCATGAACATCAATAGTAGTGACACAACAAGGTGGATTCTTCCCATCTGTTATGTTTTTCTATTCCCATAATCAACCACATCCCCATATTTTTTTCCTTCATTAAATTTTACCTTATTTTGGATACATTTACCTATTGGCTTGCAACACTTACTTTAAAATCCCAAGTTATTATTTAGACTATATTTCACTTGAATATATTATTCAAATTCCTATTTTGAGTGTACTGGTTCCACTGATATTAGTTCAGCAGGTTGAATAGAAGTTGCAGTTAATTAAAGTTAACACCATAGTACTATATGCGAAAACCTTTGTGAGGTGATCAGTGTAATTCCATATAATGATCCACACCAACACAAAGCTATGCATTCTGGCTTTCATGCAAAACTCTTCAAATTATCAGAAACTAATTAATTTCTGAAATAATTCAACTTGATGATCAGAGCCACTGTCATTTATCGTTGAAGATTTTGTCATAACAATTGTTAAATTCCAAACTTTGACTATATACTTTTGTTACTTTAGTTTTTCTATACAAGGTTATGTATGGCATTCATTGATTAACACACCAATTAATAATTTCATTTAATTTATTATAATTTGCAAAATGGTGCTTATACATGTAAAAAAGGGAACTCATACTGCATAAGGAGAATAGTGTCCATGTAATTTCCTAAACTTCCAAACCGCAGTATTTTCTACAAGACAGCATCACATTAGATCTTAAAGTTCATCCAAAACAGTAAACTTCAGCCCAGCTGATTTTCAAAGCATAATATAATTTACAAAATAACAGTTTACTCTTACACCGATCTATAAGTACTCAGACACCACCAAAATTGACAGTCTGCCATCTGAAAGCTCATGAGTAAAACCTAATACAGGTGCATACTTCCTGTGTTGATTCATGCCACAACTGTGCATTTTCTTTATGTGAAAAAATGCACACTGACATTCATAAAACTTGATAACTTTTAATATTTTAGGGCTTTAGAGTGATTACAGTACTTCACATTAAGGAATATTTTAACTGAATTGTCACGACAGATGAGAAGTGTGGAACATCATTGCCATCAAAACTAGAGTTTGTTGGATCAGTGAAACTCATTATGGACTGGCTTAACTGTGCTACTAAAGTGTGAACCTCTTCAATAAATTACTACAGAATAGTGTTAAGTGTGCACTGCAGCTTTTTCAAGTATACATAAACATAGCACAATGTACTTCAGTAGTGTTAGGTGTAGGTGTTGTGTCTGGTTCAATACACTTCCCTAACTTTTGTAGTAGAGAAACTGGTCACCATATTTAATTATTGAACTTAGTGAAGAATATACATGTGCATTAGTACAAACTAAATGGAGGTGTTGTGTAAATCTTTGAGAAAGTGCTATTTCACACTGTAAAAAGTGAGGTCTGATGAAAGCTTTTTCCCAACTAGTGAGTATCTGAAACCAACTAAATTCTGGACAGATTTGGTCTTGTTCTCATTTATGATGCAATCTGAAGATTAGTTTACAAACATTCAACAGCAAATCCACTTAAACAAAAATACATAATTTAATTTTAACACATTATTTCAACTGCAGATAAAATTTATGTCACCATTTACATTTTTATATTTCTTATATCAATATGTAATTAATTGAGGTTTCAACATAACAAGAAGTGTTCAGTTTTAATATGTGCAAATGTTTTCACATTTGTTATCAGCTGTTATTACTAAAAATCTTCAAATAAATACATGTCCTCAAGAACTGTTCAGGGAATTAAATTTTATGATGAATAATCTAAAAATGATAATCACACTAACATAGCGCTGACTCACTGAAAGTTCTAGAAGCTTTGGGAAAATGCAGTTTATCATATTACTACTGTTTGCAGATGCTAAATGTGTCTATTTTTGACGTGGATTAAATTAATTCCCATAAAGCTCTTTCCAGTATGTGTGGTATACAGAAAGCGAAAAGCATTCTGTGTTTTATATGTTCAAATTTTCATGTGGCAATGTGAAACTGTGTGGAATAATAAATAAACCACACTTTTCAGACATAATAACTATTAACTCCATGCCATGTCATTTAACATCCTGGACCTCAAGTGTGATGTTTTATATTTGTCTCTGGCTACTAACTTCATCTTAAAAAGCTAAGCGAACTTTTTTACATTTATTTGATGTCACCTTCCTTGCACTTAAATATACATTGCTTGCTAAAAAGTAAATGATTTTATGTGACGTCAATGTGAATTATAAACACAAATTTGTTATTGCCTTAAGCAAGTCAAGGGTGTCATAACACTCATTTAGACTTTCAGTTTTGAGGTGATTGAGATTGGTGGTACTGAGGAAAGACTACAAGAACCACATCAGTAAAGCTACATTGTCTACAAAAAAGGTGTGGCTTATACAGCTGGGGATTTATAGAAGTTCAAAATCATCAAATGATATGAAGATCATCAAAATGTTTCTTTGGAACACACACACTTTCTCTGTAAAATAAAGCTGCAAATGAAATAAAGAAACCTACAAAAAAATATATGTAACCTCCTGAGAGATTAAGTGCTGGATCAAGACTCAAAACAAGAAACTTTGCCTTTTGTGGGCAAGTGCTTTACCGATTGAGGTGTCATAGCACAACTCACAGCCTGCCCTCACAATTCACTTCCGCCAGTAACTTGTCTCCTATCTTTGTAACTTCTCAGAAGTTCTCCTGTATACTATGTGGGACCAGCAACCTGGAATATTAGTCCCACAAGCTATGCAGGAGAACTTCGGAGAAGTTTGGAAGGTAGTGGAAGAGATACTGGCAGAAAGTGAAACTGTGAGGGCAAGTCATGAGGTCATGCTTGAAGGCACAGCACCTGCCCATGAAAGACAAACATTTTGGGTCTGTGTCCCAGTGTAACACAATTTTAATCCACCAGGAAGTTTCAAATCAGTATACACTCCACTCTATAGTGCAAAATTCATTTTAGCGCGACCTGTAATACATTCTAGGAAGACGAAGAAGAGCAAGAACAAGAACAAGAAGAAAAAAAATGGAAAGAAAGAAACATGCACTTTGAAGGAATTACCTGAATATCAGTAGACTACAATTTCAGAAAAACTGGATGATTTATTCAAAAGAAAGGACTTCACACATTGATACTGTGTTGATTCACGTTTGGCCCTTATGCAAGCAGTTCTTTGACTTGCCATTGATTGATAGAGTTGATGGGTGTCCTCCTGAGGGATATCATGCCATAGTCTATTCAATTGGTGTGTTAGATTGTCAAATTCTCAAGCTGGTTGGAGGACCCTGCCCATAACACTTCGAACGTTCTCAATTGGGGAGAGGTCTGGCAACATTTCTGGCCAAGATAAAGTGTAGCCAGCATGGAGACAAGCAGCACAAATTCTCACCACATGTGGGCGGTCGTTATCCCTGCTGAAATGTAAGCCCAGGTTGGCTTGCCGTGAAGGGCAGGGTACTGCAGATGACAACCACAGGGGTCCTGCTACAAAATTAAATGGCATCCGAGACCATTACTCGTGGCTGTTTGGCTGTACAGCAGATGACAGTCACACTGGTATACCACTGCTGTTCAGAGCATCTTCAGACATGTCACTGCAGGTCATCAGGGCTCAGTTCGAAGTGGGACCCATCCCTGAAGACAATTTTGTTCCATACAATTAGATAAAAATAATGTGCAAGGAAGAAAAACAGAACTATAGGCAATTCTTTGACACAAAGCTCATTCTTGCATCTTTTTCATGTAAAGAGCTCAGTAAACATTTCATTGAATTAGGTATTTTGTGAATCATGTCATTTTCTATGGAGAACATTACTAATGTGCTTCATCTAATCTGCATTGTGGGGTGGGTGGGTTTGAAGTTTAAAGCGACCAAACTGCACGGTCATTGGTCCCTTCTGCATTGTGATTTTTAAACAAAAAGAAGGCAGGAAAATGATAAGATAAGATCTTTTTCTTTCCTCACATTCATAAATATAAGTGTTCTTTTTGTATGTGTCAGACTTTAACTTCTGTTTTTAGGTTTAGTTACCTGCATTAAAGTGAGATGCTGATCTGCCAATCTCTTTAACCTCAACATATCTTTCAAAAGATAAACTTGTTAATCTCAGTTCTTTCAGTTCCAAAGCTTTCACTCACTTCCACACATTATATACAACAACCAATAAGTATTATCAGGCACTCGAAAAAAAAGGGGCAGAGGCATTCTCATTATAAATAGCACAGCTACTCCTTTACCACAGCTCACCCATCCCACAACTCACTCATCCCACAGCTAGATAACAGCTGAGGTGTGTGAGTGGGGCTTGCTTCTGTTCCCTCACAACTGTTTTGTACAACAGAATAGATTTCCAGTACCAAACCTCAATGCACTCAAGAGATTAAGGTCATTTTGTGTGGTGTCATTATGTGAGTGATCATAATGAAATCACCATGGGATCCAGTTTGAATGCAATCTGCAGGCAAATTAAAATTCTTGTACTGGCTGTAGAGATACCATCTATAAACAAAATTCAACATATACGTTACTCCGAAGATAAAAGTTGTCTGTTCTGGTAAGAAAGTAAATAGGAGGTATATGAAGAAAAGGAATCCATGCCATTGACTCTTTATGAACTTAGTAAACCTCCAATCTGACTACATTCTCACAGAAACCTTTGAAAACTTCACAGTTCTAGGTACAAATTGTGTGGGAGATTTTTCGTCGAATCTGAGAACATATTCTGAGCTCAAACATAATGAGGTATTTTGAACAGAATGACCTCCTCAAGGACAACCAGCATGGATTCTGAAAATATTGAGCGTATGAGACCCAACTCTCACTATTCTCAAATGATGTACTGAATGGTTTACGTTAAGGCAATCACATAGATGAAGTATTTCTTCATTTCTAAAAAGCACTTGACTCAGTGCCACACCAACATTTATTGCAAATTATGATCATACGGAGTTCTTGTTGTTGTTGTTGTTGTTGTTGTTGTTGTTGTCTTCAGTCCTGAGACTGGTTTGATGCAGCTCTCCATGCTACTCTATCCTGTGCAAGCTTCTTCATCTGCCAGTACCTACTGCAACCTACATCCTTCTGAATCTGCTTAGTGTATTCATCTCTTGGTCTCCCTCTACGATTTTTACCCTCCACGCTGCCCTCCAATACTAAACTGGTGATCCCTTGATGCCTCAGAACATGTCCTACCAACCGATCCCTTCTTCTTGTCAAATTGTGTCACAAACTCCTCTTCTCCCCAATTCTATTCAATACATTCTCATTAGTTATGTGATCTACCCATCTAATCTTCAGCATTCTTCTGTAGCACCACATTTAGAAAGCTTCTATTCTCTTCTTGTCCAAACTATTTATCATCCATGTTTCACTTCCAAACATGGCTACACTCCATACAAATACTTTCAGAAAAGACTTCCTGACACTTAAATCTATACTCGATTTTAACAAATTTCTCTTCTTCAGAAACGCTTTCCTTGCCATTGCCATTTTATATCCTCTCTGCTTCGACCATCATCAGTTATTTTGCTCCCCAAACAGCAAAACTCCTTTACTACTCATTTCCTAATCTAATTCCCTCAGCATCAGCCGACTTAATTCGACTAAATTCCATTATCCTCATTTTGCTTTTGTTGATGTTCATCTTATATCCTCCTTTCAAGACACTATCCATTCCGTTCAACTGCTCTTCCAGGTCCTTTGCTGTCTCTGACAGAATTACAATGTCATCGGCGAACCTCAAAGTTTTTATTTCTTCTCCATGGATTTTAATACCTACTCCGAATTTTTATTTTGTTTCCTTCACTGCTGGCTCAATATACAGATTGAATAACATCAGGGACAGGCTACAACCCTGTCTTACTCCCTTCACAACTGCTGCTTCCCTTTCATGCCCCTCGACCCTTATAACTGCCATCCGGTTTCTGTACAAATTGTAAATAGCCTTTCACTCCCTGTATTTTACCCCTGCCACCATCAGAATTTGAAAGAGAGTATTTGAGTCAACATTGTCAAAAGCTTTCTCCAAGTCTACAAATACTAGAAACATAGGTTTGCCTTTCCTTAATCTAGCTTCTAAGATAAGTCGTAGGGGCAGTATTGCCTCACGTGTTCCGATATTTCTACGGAATCCAAACTAATCTTCCCCAAGGTCGGCTTCTACTAGTTTTTCCATTCGCCTGTAAAGAATTCACGTTAGTATTTTGCAGCCGTGACTTATTAAACTGACAGTTCGGTAATTTTCACATCAGTCAACACCTGCTTTCTTTGGGATTGGAATTATTATATTCTTCTTGAAGTCTGAGGGTATTTCACCTGACTCATACATCTTGCTCACCAGATGGTAGAATTTTGTCGGGACAGGCTCTCCCAAGGCTGTCAGTAGCTCTAATGGAATGTTGTCTACTTCCGGAGCATTGTTTCGACTCAGGTCTTTCAGTGCTCTGTCAAACTCTTCTTGCAGTATCATATCTCCCATTTCATCTTCATCTACATCCTCTTCCATTTCCATAATATTGTCCTCAAGTACATCGCCCTTGTATAGTCCTTTTATATACTCCTTCCACCTTTCTGCTTTCCCTTCTTTGCTTAGAACTGGTTTTCCATTTGAGCTCTTGATATTCTTGCAAGTGGTTCTCTTTCTCCAAAGGTCTCTTTAATTTTCCTCTAGGCAGTATCTATCTTATCCCTAGTGAGATAAGCCTCTACATCCTTACACTTGTCCTCTAGCCATCCCTGCTTAGCCATTTTGCACTTCCTGTTGATCTCATTTTTGAGACTTTTGTATTCTTTTTTGCCTACTTCATTTACTGCATTTTTATATTTTCTCCCTTCATCAATTAAATTCAATATTTCTTCTGTTACCCAAGGATTTCTACTAGCCCTCGTCTTTTTACCTACTGGATCCTCTGGTGGCTTCACTACTTCATCCCTCAAAGCTACCCATTCTTCTTCTACTGTATTTCTTTCCCCATTCTCGTCAATTGTTCCCTAATGCTCTCCCTGAAACTCTGTACAACCTCTGGTTTAGTCAGTTTATCCAGGTCCGATCTCCTTAAATTCCCACCTTTTTGCAGTTTCTTCAGGAAATACGGAAGCGACCGATCCCGCCCGTCTGCTTTGACCCATGACGTCACAAATATGGCGGAAACAAAAACAAACACACACACTTTCCACAAGAAGCCTAATGACACTAACGGGACAAGCGTGGGAAATGGGGTGTTTTGGGTGGGGGCAAACTAAATATAAACAAATTTAGATGCCTTGCGTAGCTACAACGTGTAAGTGAAGACAGCCATGCATGAATACCCACCCACCTCCCCAGGGGTCGTAAGCCCTGCAACCTATAGAAGATAAAGATGCTTCATTAGCTGATTAGTGTTTTTTGTCTTTTAAAAAAAAAAATCTCACGGGATAGAATGAACAGATCAGAAAGATAAATATAATAAACTAAAACAGAAATTGGAGGAAACAGATAATTAAAATAAGTAATAAGTGTTTTTAAATTTTAAAAAAAATCCCACGAGACAGAACGAACAGATCAGAAAAGTAAATAAAATAAGATAAAACAGAACTGGAGACAGCCACACTCAAACCAAACTCCGCGCCGTCATGACGTCACACACGACAACACCCTTACGTCACAGGTCAAAGCCGACGCGTGGGATCGGACACTTCTGTTGACCCTTTCTTCAGTTTTAATCTACAGTTCATAACCAATAAATTGTGGTCAGAGTCCACATCTGCCCCTGGAAATGTCTTACAATTTAAAACCTGGTTCCTAAATCTCTGTCTTACCATTATATAATCTATCTGATACCTTTTAGTATCTCCAGGGTTCTTCCATGTATACAATCTTCTTTCATGATTCTTAAACCAAGTGTTAGCTATGATTAAGTTGTGCTCTGTGCAAAATTCTACCAGGCAGCTTCCTCTTTCGTTTCTTACCCCCAATCCATATTCACCTACTACGTTTCCTTCTCTCCCTTTTTCTACTAACGAATTCCAGTCACCCATGACTATTAAATTTTTGTCTCCCTTCACTATCTGAATAATTTCTTTTATTTCATCATACATTTCTTAAATTTCTCCATCATCTGCAGAGCTAGTTGGCAAATAAACTTGTACTACTGTGGTAGGCGTGGGCTTCATATCTATCTTGGCCACAATAATGCGTTCACTATGCTGTTTGTAGTAGCTTACCCGTACTCCTATATTTTTATTAATTATTAAACCTACTCCTGCATTACACCTATTTGATTTTGTATTTATAACCCTGTATTCACCTGGCCAAAAGTCTTGTTCCTCCTGCCACCGAACTTCACTAATTCCCACTATATCTAACTTTAACCTATCCATTTCCCTTTTTAAATTTTCTATCCTACCTGCCCGATTAAGGGATCTGACATTCCACGCTCTGATCCATAGAACACCAGTTTTCTTTCTCCTGATAACAATGTCCTCTTGAGTAGTCCCTGCCCGGAGATCCGAATGGGGTAATATTTTACCTCCGGAATATTTTACCCAAGAGGACGCCATCATCATTTAACCATACAGTAAAGCTGCATGCCCTCGGGAAAAATTACGGCTGTAGTTTCCCCTTGATTTCAGCCGTTCGCAGTACCAAAACAGCAAGGCCGTTTTGGTTAGAGTTACAGCGCCAGATTAGTCAATCATCCAGACTGTTGCCCCTGCAACTACTGAAAAGGCTGCTGCCCCTCTTCAGGAACCACATGTTTGTCTGGCCTCTCCACAGATACCCCTCCATTGTGGTTGCACCTATGGAACGGCTATCTGTATCGCTGAGGCACGCAAGCATCCCCACCAATGGCAAGGTCCATGGTTCATGGGGAGGGGGATCATATGGAGTACCAAGTGAAATTTGAGACTGGATTGAGGACTTTGAGGACTTTTTGACAGGGAGGATGCAGCATGTTTCTTGCATGGACAGTCATCGTCAGATGTAGGAGTAACTTTGGGTGTATCCCAGGGAACTGTGTTAGGACCCTCACTCTTCATGTTGTATATTAATGATCTTGCAGACAATATTAATAGTAAAATAAGGCTTTTTTGCAGATGATGCAATTATCTAAAATGAAGTACTATCTGAAGGAAGCTGCATAAAAATTCAGTCAGATCTTGATAAGATTTCAAATCGTGCAAAGACTGGCAACTTGCTTTAAATGTTCAGAAATGTAAAAATTTGCACTTCACAAAATGAAAAAAATGTAGTATCCTATGACTATAACATCACTGAGTCACTGTTGGAATCAGCCACCTCATACAAATACCTAGGTGTAGCACTTTGTAGGTTATGAAATGGTATGACCATATTAGGGTAAAGAAAGTGGTAGACTTCAGATTATTGATAGAATGCTGTGGGAGTGGCAGTCAGTCTACAAATGACATTGCTTAAAAATCACTCATGCAACCCATTCTAGAATATTGCTCAAGTGTACGGGATCCATGCCAGATAGGTCGAACAGGGAATTTGAACATATATAGAGAAGGACAGCATGAATCCATAGGAGAACGTCACAGAAATTTTGAAGGAACTGAAATGGAAGACTCTTGAAGATTGATGTAAACTATCCCAAGAAAGACTACTAACAAAGTTTCAAGAGTTGGCTTTAAATGATGACTTTAGAAATATACCACAATTCCCTACATATCACTCACAGAGGAATAATGAGGATAAGAACAGAATGATTACTGCATGCACTGAGGCATTGAAACAATCATTCTTCTCATGCTCCATACATGAATGGAACAAGAAGAAACACTAATAACTGGTACTATGGGACATACCCTCTGCCGTGCACCTCATGGTGATTTGAACATTATAGATGTAGATCTAGAGTAGATTTTATCCAGTTAGGAACAATTTCTTGCAAGCAGAAAAGTGAAAGATGGCTTCTGTCCCATTTGTAATACTTATAAATGGCTTGGAATGTACTCCACACATCTCTGTATCACATCCTTGAAGTTTCTCCATCACAGTGGGATTTACGTAGCACAGTATGTGAATCAATGAATGACAGAAAACAACTCAAACAAAGGTCTGGTTTGGGTTTCGCACAAGCACAGCATTGACAGGTTACCTCAGGGTTTGATATTGGTTCCGATATACTCCATCTAAAAGAATACGACTAGCATAACTTTCTGCTTTGATGATGATCTAGCATCAACTGTTCAGACTACTAAGTCATGAGAAGGAAGGAACATCCAAGGACCTAGAGACTGAATTTATATTACAAGAAATGGAGATCCTATCAAAATCCATATAAGACATAAGGAAGTGCATTCTACTCAAACAATAGAATAGCAAGAGAACACTTCATTGTGAACTACTGTCAGGAAAAGTAGAATGTTTAACCATAAAAAGCTTGGAATACCTTTGAACCAGTCCCTAATTTACAAAACATACCAGGAAAACATCAACATGAAACTCAAAATATGTAACAGCATCATGAAGAAATAAGCTAGTATGTCACAGGAACTGAAGCAACTAATCTCCATACCATAGCTATATCCTTTGTGTAACCAATTTCTGAACATCATTTTCTAATCTGGAAACAAATTAACGGTTCTGACATTAACCTTCATTAATGCTTTATCATTTTTATATAAACAACAAAACCACTTCCTACATGATTGTTATCCACCCTCGACCATGTCTTGTCTCTGCAGTTTAGGTGTCAGGAAGTAATAAAACAAGAACAGTGAAAAGTTACATCAAATCAACCTTCCACAGTGCTTGTTCCTCCATTAGGTCATATGTAACATTCCTTCGTATTGGCATAATTCCAGGAACCCCTGAATGGCAAGGTATAAAGAATAATCTTCATGAAGGGAGCTCAACTAAAATTAAGTATTGGGGTATCATAGACCCCTCAATTCAACCTGAGGGGCCTTTTAAAAGGAATTGGGAGAGCTGAGCCAGTTGCAATGCCCCAGTGCAGCAATGAGGAGTTGTGACATAGCAGGTCAATTCTTCCCATGCATTTTTTTTTCCTCATAAAAACCAAATTGTTTCTGTGAAGTTTTACCTTGTTTCCAATACATTTATTTATCGGCATTTAACACTTAAATCAAAATCTCAAGGTCTTCTTTAAACTTAATTTCACTTGAGTCTATTGTTCAGGTTATCAGTTTGGTTGTTATGTTTACATTGATCTAACTGGGAGAGTCATAATTACAAAATATAATTAACTGATGTGACAGTACTACCATCCACAACAGTCAACACCATACAAGCTTATATGCATATTTGAGAAACATGACCTACATGTTTGTAAGCTAACAGTTTTGGCTTCTCAGTAACATATTTTAATTACCTAAAACTAATTACCTTCTGAAATAATTAAACTTAAAGTTCTCAGCCACTATTAATTTTCACTGGAGATTTTGTCATAACCACTGTTATATTCTGACTTTTTTCTGTACAATATAATATATAGCATTGACTAATTAATGTGATTAATTAATATTTTAACATAATTTACACTAATTTGCAATATGACACACATACATGTAAAGAAGGGGATCCACATCACATAAGAATAATAGTATCCATATATTTTTCTAAATTGCTAACGAACAACATTTTCTATAAGCCAAAATCATGTTTAGTTCCTGTAGTGCAACAAAAACAGTAAATCCCAACCTTGCCATTTTTCAAAGTATAATGTAGTTCACAAAATAACAGTATGTTCTTGTGCCTATCCTAAAGTGCCGTAGTAAGACATCATCCAAAACTGGCACTTAATGGTTAGAAAGCCTACGAGTAAGACTTACATTGATTGCACTCCCGATGTTGACTCACGCCACAGTCATTCACATTCATTCCACACACTGACATTCATGAAACTCAAGAACTTTAATGTGAAAAGACTTTTGAGTGATTACAATACATGAAACTGATGAACATTTCAATTTAACTTCCCTGCCATTAGCGAGGCTCTGAAATGGCACTGTCATTGAAACAGGTGATTCCTGAATTGGATGCTGCTCATTATGGACTGATTTAATTGAATTACCTCAGCATATTTTTCTCTGGTAATTTCCTACATGAAAACACCAAGAGCAAACCGTGATGCTTTTGCATAAATGTGAATTTTATTATGTGTCACATTTAAACTTGTCAACAATGAAAAATTTTTCAAGGTATATAATGAGTGCTTCTTACGTATTTTAATCCCCAAGCATGAATGTGTTATTTGCTTTTTTCATAACACCCTCTGTTTTAAAAATAATTCATTGTATAAAAATTGTTACAAAAAACAAATAAGTAGATTTCTTAAGAAATGCAACTTATAAGGCAGCCCTTATGACCAACTACCAGAAAGTTTACGTATAATCAATCTTTTACAACATGACGAGAGCGCATATGATTGTCTGTTGATCCTGTACACCATGCTATTATCAGTCATGAGGAAATACTTCCTTTGTTTGGCTGTGCATTCACAAGGTGAGTAGCGCAATATAAATACACCCTGTGCTGAATGTTTCATTTTGTTTTACTGGTGCATTTGAGTTAGTGTGTGCACAATGCCATGGGTATGTTTAAACCACCCAAACAGCTTTTTCTACATCTGTCTTTTCTACATCTTGTCTTAATTGTTGGGTGAAGAAACAAAGGTAAAGTTGCAATGTCTTTTCCTATTCCCCGACCAATCACATAGATGATTGCTGTTCCTGCATGGTTAAAATAGCAGGGACGATTGGCAAGGATAGAAAGGTGATCAAGCAGCCATCCAGCAAGTCAGCTATTCAATCCAGGTAACACAGTTCTTCCTTACCTGCCCCCATCTCTCCATAAACATGGTCACTGGAAGTTGAAACCCTGATTGAATCTAGTACAGACATAGCTCTTATTTCAATTACAAACAAATGACACCACATCTCCTGACACAAAATTATTCAAATGACTTTGTTAGGGACCTGAATCTTTCTAAGGCACAAGCTGAACTTTTGGTTTCACATCTGAAACAGTGGAATTTGCTAGACAAAAATGCTAGGGTTTGTTTCTTTTGACAGTCAGGCTGCCTTCACACCATTCTTTGATATGGAAAATTCACTCTGTTTCTGCAATGATGTGAATGGTCTGTTTAATGCTATGAGAATGAAACGTGTACCAATGAAATGGTGACTACTCACCGATGGCTCCAAAACTAGCTTCGACATGGTACTCCTTCACAACAGCAATGTACATCCTCCTGTTTCCATAGTTAATGCCAGTATTTTGAAGGAAAGACACAGAAGCATGGAACTTTTGTTGAATGAAATTTAAAATAGCAGCCACAGGTGGCAAATCTGTGCTGACTTCAAAGTAACTGGGATACTTAGAGGATTACAATCTCGGTATGCAAAGTATTGCTGTTTTCTTTGCAAAAGGGATAGCCGTGATCAATAGATGGATTAGGTCTGCCAGCACATAATGAAACCTGGCTGGAAGAGCGTAGCTAATGTTCCAATGGTGAATTTGAAAGACATTTTATTACCACCACTTCACATAAAACTTAGACTTATCAAGTCATCTGTTGTTGTAATGGACAAAGGTGGACTTGGCTTTATGTACTTACGTCAGAAATTGCCTGTGTTGCATGAACCAAAGTGAAAGCAAGTGTATTTGTTGGCCCTCAAATTAAACAGCTTATTCACAATCCTGATTTTGTCACATCTTTGAGTCCTCTTGGTCTGGACTGCTTGAATTCTTTCATAAAACTGTGTTCTGATTTCTTTGGAAATGACAGAGCAGACAATAGGGATGTGCTGGTCAATGAACTACTACTGTCTTACCATAACCTTGGCTATAACGTATCATTAAAACAGCATGTTCTTCACTCACACTTTGAATCTTTTCCTGCTGGTGCTCTTGGAGAAGTCTCCAATTAACATAGGGAAAGATTCCTGCAGACCATATCTACAGTGATACTCTGGAAGCAGTGAATAACTATGTTGAAAGGATATGCAAATAACTGAATGAGAGAAGTAAAGCTGCAGGTATCTTCTGTGATCTCACAAACCCATTTGACTCTGTGAACCATAACTTGCTTATCTGTAAACTAGATAAACATGGGATTAAGGGCAATGCTTTAAATTGGTCCACATCATACTTACACAACAGAGAACAAAGGGTAACCATCACTTGAAGTGCATTGAATTATTATTCTAAATGGAGTACAATATCACTTGGGGTGCCTCAAGGCTCCATTTTGGGACCTAGTCTATGTAAATGATTTACCCATAAATATAAATTCCCCATCAGCTCTGTTTGCAGATGATACTTCTGTTTTAATTGAAGATGACAATGCAGAAAAAATTTCAAGCTCCATCATAAGCACACTGGATACCTTAGAAAACTGGTTCCAGTTAAATGAGTTGAAACTGACATTGCAAAACCCACATAGTACATTTTTTGCAAACCCCATATAGTACATTTTAAAACCAATCATTCAAAATGTGTAGAACTTAAAAGACAACATAACAATCAACTTATGGAAGAAGCTGATATGGTCAAATTGCTAGGACTTAATGTGGACAAGAACTTAAGCTGAAGTACACATACTGACTCCCTATCAAAAAACTATGCAGTCCTGCATTTGCAATGCATGTACTAGCAAATTACACTTACTTGAGTACATGAAAAATTGCTTACCATAGTTATTTTGAATCTGTTATTAGATATGGTATAATTTTCTGTGGCAGCACAAGTAGTATATCTTGAATACTAAACTGCAAAAGCAAATTGACAGATATATGTGTACTGCACAGCAAACAGTCTCTTGTTCCCCATTAACTTGGAAACTACAAATGCTAACTGTTCCCTCCATAAACATTTACAGAATTATAATCTTCCTATACAGCACCCAAAAATTATTTGAGAAAAATCATTTCAGCCACATATGTAACATGAATAATAAAAATAATTTTATGCTACGAACAGACTAGTTGAAATTATATACATGTACTCCACAGTATGTGGTGATGACAATATATAACAAGTTACTGAACAGACACATATTTAACATGAAGCCAGAAATTCTGAAAACAAGACTACAGCAGATTCTGTGAGAGAAATGCTACTATTCAATAAAAGAATTCATAGAGAATGAAACGGCAGTTTGAGCAATGAGCAATTAAGTGTTAGATTTTATTGTATGTATATATAACCAAATTGTATTATTATTATTGCGACACTGTTTGTTAACACCAGCTGTTCTATGTTTATGGTGAAATTTCACCATAATTTTGATGTGTGTCTGGTACCTGAAGCAAATGATTTAGATTAGGTACATTATGAGACGAATAAATCACAGTTCACAAATTCTACACTATCAGCAGCAATGTGCAACAAGTATGAAGTTTGACTGCTGTTTGACACTACTGCAGGATAGTAGTGTCTCACGTATGAGGCCCAGCAAATATCAAAAAATAATTTAGATATATATGAAAACATATTTCGTTAGTATTTTGAGATCTTTGTATTGATAAATTATCATTTACAGATGAAATAATTTTGTTTAAGTAACACAAAAACCAAATACAATTAGATAGTAACTAGTACAATTTATACAAAAACTATGGGTGCTGTGGAAAAATCAGTGCCAGATTCATGTTCAGAAGGTTTAAATGCATGGGGATAACCTATTTTGGTGCTCAAAACTTTTACAAAATTTAATTTCGTAAACCAATGTTATCTTTCCCACAGTATTGTAGGTGCTGTTCTGGCTCAGTGAGCTAATAAATTGTCACAGTCAATAAAATGGTCACTCATATTACTACGCAAACTTTGCAAGAAATTAATGTGTGTAGTGGAATTCAGATTATAGTGTCCTGTACATTCTTGATCAAACAATAACCTGCAGCCATCTAGACATAAGGTGACCAAACCTTGTGCTGCCAAGGAGAGGTGTCATTACAAACTTTGTTACTGTTCTGTCTGCGATTGTGCAACTAATACATTACGGAACATCTGATCAAAGAATGTCCCGAGCAGAAATATCTTGGAAAGCTCCACCGGATGAGATTTGAAAACCTGAGAGCTTAAACATGGAAGACAGGGTAATATGCAAGACGTAGATGACTTCTAAAACATCATGCACAAGTTAAGAATGAAAAGCTAAGTGCATTGTAACAGAGGTGGGAAGGTCGACAGTAAAAAACAGAGGGGCCAGAAAATGAAGGGTGCAGAAAACTAAAATACAGTGAAGAAACGAATAGTTACGGTGAAGAAATGGTTGCCTTAATTGACATTAATTCCTTCCATCTCAGATTTCTTCACAGTAACTACTCCTTTCTCCAGTCCATTTTAGTTTTCTATGTCTTTCATTTTCTGACCTGTCTATTTTTTGCCGTTCCCCCTCCCACCTCTGTTACATAAAATGCACTTACCTTTTCACTCTTATTAACGTATGCATGATGTTTTAGTAGTAATCTTTGTGTTGCATATTACCCTGTCTTCCACCTTTAAGTTCTCAGGTTTTCAAATCTTGTCTGGTGCAGTTCCCAACAATCAATTTCTTCTTCTCATCCTGTCTGGTAAGCGTCCCCTGATTCAGGGTTCTGTTTTCTGAACAGTATCCCATTCCCTAAACTTCTCCAGTCCTTTTCTTTCACCCCTCTACCTTCCCCTTCAACTCTTCTGCCAGAAAAAGCAGCCACAGGCTCCAAAAGCGGGTGACAATTAAACCATTTTGTGTGCGTGTTCTCCTGCCGCCACTTGGCAAGTAGACTTTTTATCTATCCATTTACATTGGAATGCTCTTAGCCATAAGACATTAAATCAGCCACAGAAACTAGCAGTAGTCTGTATTTGAAGCCTGTATACTGTTGTTCTGCTAAGTGAATTCACAAACCAGCTTGGGATCCAATGACTTTGCAGATGATAAAACCTACTTCTCTTGTGGGAAAGACCCTACTGAAAGAATGCATGAAACAGATGGATTACTCAGTATGGTCAAGAAATGGTTTTCCATAAACAGCATGAAAATAGATGAAATGCATAGAAAATGTATATCTCTCAGTGACAGCGATTTCTTGGACAATATGGGTTCTGTGAAATGTATATGTACCATAATTCACTGCATGATCACCTAGCATGGAGACATACAAGGAGTGCAATGAAGATATTTGCTATCACTCATTCAGTCATCTTGCTCTGTAGATCCTAGCAAGCAGGAGAACCTGCAGGGTAATGGATTTAGCCAAGGTGAACATTAATAAAAGACAATGAAATTGTAGAAAACCTGTGTGCCACATTAACAATAAGCCATCTCTATTGCTTAATACTACTGATTCATAAGTCAGCTAAATTAAACAGAAAGCTTCACTAAAAAAGAGCTGCTTCCTCTCAAGTAATACTAAATAGTTCCTGTTAATCTCCTAGTGGTAGCATATTTATTTGATTACAGTGGCCCAAGAAAATAGTTATCTACATTTCTAAATAATGAGTCCTGCATATTGTAAAACATTAATTGTCATGCATATTTATACTGAACACAACCGCATGCCATGTAGCTAATAAAACTATCACTTCTTGAATCTAGGTATTCAGATAAAGTATAAAAGGAGAGGCTAATGAGTTATGTTCTTTTATTTCCTTCATAATTGTTAGGTATTTTAAATTTCTTGCCTAATGTTAGATGCAGCAGAGTACATAGCTCCACTCATAACTAGGCAAGGAAGCCAAGTCTACAAGCAAATTACACTGCACAGCAAAAACGTGAAGCACCCAGAATTCAAGAAGGGAAGGAAATGAAGTTTCACTGGTTAAGAGGGTGTGTGATGCTGTTTTGGTGATTACAAAATTGAACCAAATTTACAAAGAACCTGGCAGTATAATTTCACTCATCAGTATGATGTTACACATTCTGGCCTGGATGCAACACAATCTGTAGGAAAAGATGTCATAAACCCATTGCATCCTCTACTGAGACAAGCTGAACCACAGCTGTTATAACTTATCTCCATATACCAGATACTGGCACTGGGACGAAGTACATCATCATCGTGCAGACAGTTCATAGACACATATACCATGTATTGATGAGCATTGTCCTGCTGAAAAATGGCTACACAATATTGTCACATGACAGGTAACACATGAGGACAGAGTGTGTGCATGACATACAGTTGTGCCATCAGGAGAGTCACTATCAGTAGTGACCTGAAATCATACAGTTCATAGACACATATACCATGTATTGATGAGCATTGTCCTGCTGAAAAATGGCTACACAATATTGTCACATGACAGGTAACACATGAGGACAGAGTGTGTGTATGACATACAGTTGTGCCATCAGGAGAGTCACTATCAGTAGTGACCTGAAATCATACCCAATTGCTACCCATATCATGATACTAGGAGTAACATCACCAGCAGTAACATATGTCTCTCCAAAACAAAGGAGGATTGTGATCTCTCCCAAAGTTGCTGCCAATGGTCACCCAAATTAGTACATAACTGTGATTCCTCGCTGAACACAAAGTGACATCATTTACCAATGGCCCATGCTTCCAATTCATGGCACCAATCCAAATGTAGCCATTTGAATTGTGCTGTAACAGGAGCCTAAGTGTGGAATGGTAAATCTGTAGTCTGGCTGCTACTAGTCTGTGACCATAGTGTGGGATGACACAGAATGTTATAGAATTAACTTTTCTCAGATGGCAGACGCAAATGTGAAGGGTTAATGATGTCCTTAGTGCACAGTGTGACACTGGCCCCTTGTGCTGGTCAGACATGGTTTACCAGAACCTGGACGATGAGTATGTCTGCCCTCATGTTCCCCTGCAGTCCAACATTGGGCCACTGTCACATCCAACTGCACCACATATTTTGTTATTGCACTACTCAACCAGCTGCCTAAACGGAGACCCGTAATGAAGCCTCTTTCAAACTCCATCACTGTCTTACACGAGTATGCAGCATCTTATGGCTTACATATCACTTTGGAAAAGTGATATGTATTCTTATGTCTAATGCTAAGTCTGCGGACCTAACCAAATCACGCGCGCCTTGCCATCGCTCGGCACGGCCGCACGTACGCCGTGGTCGGCCTTAGCTTCACGCCGCGACCTCTGGAGGTTCGTGGCATTATCTCTGGCTGAAGACGTCGTGCCACTCAATAGTTTTTGCCTGCAGCTCCCTCTATGGCCACAAGATATAATGGGAGCACAGACCTGATGCCAGGGCATTTCACTCTTGCTCGCTAGCTGTGTTACTATTGAAGTGTTATTGTATAGCTCTTATATGACAACCTTGGGTTTAGAACTTAGTTACGATTTGGATTGCACTGTGGATTTGTGAATTGTATTGTGAACTTAATTACGTAACTACTTCCTATGAGAGCAATACACGGTGCCTGTTTTCAGTGTGGAGAATAAAGATAAGTAATCTTTCTGATTGCTGGCACCTTACTTTGAGACTAATCTTTTCTCGGCCATCAGATCTTGCATCACACCTCGGTCACATCCTGCTACCAATTCCGACTTATGTTGCCACTCCAGGCAGACATAAAATCTACCTTGTCGATGAATGAGATCGTGAACTACAAGACAACATAGTACTTTGATGTGTAGAAGAGTGCAACTGTTGTGCATGTTTTTGGTGTATATTTACACATTGCAAGAGATCTGCAGGGATGATGTGTGTCTTTGAAGTGGCACGACAATAGCATTAACTAAGCAAGTGGCAGTACCTGGCAGTGATGTTTATACCTGATCAATGAATCACTGTCCTGCGTCAGAGAGGCTCATTAGTCCTGGAGCAAGAGGCACAGATGACAGCAGGAAAAGGGACTAGACTGAACGAATGAATTTAAAATGTGTATTCATTCTGTTGTATTTTGAGTTGTCAGTTTTGATATTTCACAATGAGAGTGAAAGATTATTGTAGTGTTCCTGAAAAAACATATGTTAATGTGAAGAATTAATGTATTTGGAACCAAGAACATACAGCACATTATTTGGAGAGTGATCATATTCATTTAAAGAACTATATATTATGGCAAACTAGATACTTCCAGTGACAACAGCAGAATTTGGAAAACAAAGTCTGAGCTTTTCAAAATCGGTGGTCATGAAGAAATAAAAGGTGGACCAATTAATATCCAAAAGTTTTCGCTAATGAATAAAGTGGTCATATACAGCACTGGGAACAATTCAATATCGAACTCCTTCACAGTGATCACTCAACATCTGATGCTGTTCACACCCTCTACAGACACTACTAGGCCTGGTAAGAACACTAACACAGGAAACAAAAAAACACACAGGTGGCTATTCTACCTTTCACAGAGAATAGCAACTTATCATTTACATTCCAACTAATGGTTGGTACACGTATAAAATTGTCCTGACAGCTGACAAGGTCTTCTGGGTGCTTCAGATTTCCTTTTTTTATCCAGGCAGTGTATTTTGGCATCTTTTATTGTGATTCTGCAGATCACAGTTGACCTGAAACTGGTTTCTACTGTCAGAAAAAAAACCATTAAGGAGTAAATGTATTGCAAAGTGAGTGCAAGAGCTTCAAGAACCTCATAAAGGCTTCTGTAATATGTATGGTTGGTTGGTGAATAACTGTTCAGGGGCACCAATCTAGTAGATAATTCCTTAGTCAACAAGGAATAAAAGAATGCAAAATAAGCCAATATTCTTGTCTTCAGGTCAACACAATGAGAAATGCTGCTAAGAGCAAAACATTCCACATCTGTTAAGAATTATAGATGTAAAGCAAGTAAGCAGAAGGGAAAAAGTGTATTAATATGATACAAGAAAGTTGTTGCAATTACAACAAACTAAAAACTGGATCACTGTAGACCTCTCTTTATCATTCAGAAAAGAGAAACTAAACAAACTAAGTTATCAAGAGTTCAAAACACAGCATAGATTTCCAGAGCTGAGTAAGCTTAATGTGTTACCTGTTGAAGCAGAGTCACTGTCGCATAGGAAAGTTCAAAGCATAAATTGAAGATACGTTAAAATATGTTCCTCTATTAACAAAATGACCACCACTAGCTCACCAGCAACATAGCAGAACCTGACATATGTCACAAAGTGCCCACTGGTGGCCACACTTCCAGATGAGGCCAGTATATTGGAATTCACATACAATTACATTATTTTACCCTATCCATATTTATACATTAGCTGTCACCTGCAGCTGCACTTGCATATCAGTAGCTTCGTTATAATGAGTGGTGTTGAGTAAGTAAGCCACTGTACATTCAGTATCATCAACTGCTTTCACATGTGTGTCTGTCTGGGTAGGCATTGCTCATATTATGCTCTCCACTCTCATCCTCCCAAGCTATCCCAACACAAGATGCATCGGCAAACACAGCATCACTGCTGATCAGTGCATAAGGAGGCGCATGAGCAGGAGTACGTATCTATGCATGGTGTGACTGCAGTAGCTGAAAATCTAAGTATATAAAAGGCAATGTCCTGGCGTACTGACTCCTCATCGCCCAGCCCAAACTGCTAAGGCATAAAACTTGAAATTTTGAGAGAGTGTCAATCTTATACTGTAGGCATCATTTAAGAAGCTATTTTTTGAAATTCCTCCCCTAAGTGGGTGAAACAGGGGATGAAAGGTTTTTTGAAAATGTATTGCTAGTAAGACAATTTTGAAGCCTATACCTACAAACATTGGTTTTGTGCTCTCAGTCAGAAATAAAGAAATGTGAGGGAGGATCAGACAGTAATGCACAATAATTATTTCCCCTCTGATATTGCAGCTGGAATGTTGAAATTTCACAGCAATGTGGTTTTAAGGTTGCACTATACATGGTGTTTGGTTTCATGTGCAGTTCTAGCAAGAGAAGTCTGAACTATGAAACAAACATAGTGTGCATGGTACTGTCATTAACTTGTGAAGAGCAGTAAAGTGTATTTTGATATTTGTGGCCCAAAGGGCATAAACCAAGTTAAACTCACAGGAACATGTGTGGTGTGTATGGGGAACTGTATGGACTGTACAATGTCTCAAGGTGGTGTGCATTCTTCCAAGAGGGCTGTGTGAACGTTAGTGATCCACCATGCTCCAGGTGGGCAGTAATCTCTGCAACCCTGCAGAATGTCAGAACCATTGAGGCAGTAATTCTGAACGAGTGGTATGTGCAACTGTGACCCTTATCACAGCAGTCCCACATTTTCTATGGTGTGGTGTACAGTACTGTTCATGATACATTGAAATTTTGTAAAGTTAGTGGTCGCTGGGTGCCTAATAACCTGACAGACAACCACTTCGTTTCCATGTTGCTGCTTCTGTTTGTGAGAAAATTGTCAAATATGGGTGAGAGGTGTTCCAGCACCAGCCATACAATCTGGGCTTTCATCTGTTTGGTCTCATGAAGAAATTCCTGGCCTGGCAACAGATATGGAAGTGAAATAAGCAGACAGTTTTACTCCAACCAAAAGGACTTCTTTGTACAAGGCATAATGAAACTGGCACCATGATGGGACAAGAACTACTAAAGTATTTTTAAAGCTACATCTACAAAATTTGCATTTCATTTCTCAGTTAGTTATCAAGAAATATGTGTTAGAGGACAAAGGTTTCTATGGAAATAGCACCACAAGAATGCAAAAGGCATGATTAACAAAAACTTCGACTCCAGATACATAACTGCTTTCTGGTCAGAAGTACATTTGGAAAGGACTGTGCTTCTATGGCCTTAATTAACATGAAAAGTTCAGAAGGTGCTGCAATTTGTGAACAACATAAAAATCTGATCAAAGAATAACAAACAAACAAACAACAATAGAAAAAAATTGTGTAGACCATACAGTGCACACCCGCAAAGAAACTGGCGCTAAGCTAGTTATACAAATGTGTACATTATGTGTGAGAATGGATTTAACACATTTCAGATTGTATAAGCACTGGATTCGTTACTTTGAATCATATTATGTAGCACATATAAATCAATAAAAGCATTTTTACAAGTGTAATAAACATCAAAAGTCAAACAGCAAATAACTTTTTCAAAGAGTACATATTTTTCTCTGAATCACATAATATTCTTCCAATTAATAAGTATACTGTACTACACACATTCTAAAGTAGTATATGTTAATTTTCAGGGTTCAAGCTATCTCTATACCAAATTTTATCAAAATCACTTCTCCACATTAGTCATGAAACACAACCCATAGAGTTACTTTCGTATTTATAGTATTAGTACAGATAAAACTTTCAATTACCATATATTTTTCCCATGATCCAATTTTGATGAAATAAAGCCTATTTGGTGTCCCAAGCTATGCTCAAGTTACCTGTGAAAACCCAATGAAAATTTGTAAAGTAGTTTTGGAGAATCTTTTTCAAATAGACAACCACACAGACACACCAGTTTTACAGGTTTATTCTTAGCATAGGTGTCACTTATATGTCAAAAGTTTGAAAGAAATAAAGAAACTAGGGTGCCTGTAGATATGTCACCTCTCAGTGTAAATAAGTGAACTCAACACACAATGGGGGCACTGAATACTGCATGTTAGTTATCTGTTGATGAGAATTACAAACAAAAACTAGTTGTAAACAATAAATAAATTATAAACAAAAAGAAATAAAATGATTATGTATTCAATACACAGTTAGCTAGGCATGTAGAACTGAGGATGCAGGAACATAGCAATAGTGCATCTGTGGATATCAAGATGGACAGAGCCATGTATTGCAGTTTTCATAGAGAGTGGTTACCTCCTTCACTCATTCCAAAGTTTCAGACCTTCCACAGGTTTCAGAAATCTTCAAGCAACATTCCTGGCATCTCGCTTGGACTTTTTCTATGTCAGTTGTCTTTTCTTTTCTTTTCAGACAGTATCCAGTTATATTTCCTGACACTGTGCTTGCTTTGTTTGATCCTAGAGAATGTTGTATTGTACCTGATTTCAAGTATGCTTGAATCAACTCAATCAAAAAATACAAATCTATGCACAGTACTGCAAGAAATTTACGTCAAGTAGAACTGTAAGCAGTCATAACTGTAAGGCTAAATTGACAATACGTTGTCAATCCAAAATCACATTTATAGGACTTGTTCATCCACATTATATGGTTAATCAAAAAGCTGCATGTGGCTGTGATTGTGTTAAAAACATGCCAGCCAAAGATATACTGTGCTAAATGAATGGAGCTTGTGGGAACAGCAGGGCACAGGACATCAAGTGTGAGGCTCTGCTGCCTCTGGCAGTGTTCTTGTGGCAGTCAACATATTAAGTTATGTTAATTTCTTTATGGTGATCTCACAGAAAAATGTATGTGATGGGGACAGATGACCACAGATGTTAAGTCCCACAGTGCTCAGAGCCATTTGTATGTGATGACTCAAATATTTACCTAAAGCAGACAGTGCAGTTAGGTCACGACTATTGCAATAGCTTTTTTAAAAAGTTAGATAACTAAGACTAGCAATCTGGCTATTCCTACACTGTTGATATTCCTACCTGGCATTTCTGTGGTATTTTCATTATTTCAACTGTGTACATATGCAAACTGAAGCAATGAATGAAAATTTGTACCAAAGCCAGGTTTCGAACACAGGTCTCTGGCTCACTAGATGCCCTAACCACTATGCCACCCTGGCACATTGGCTTTGCACAACCACAATGAGCTATCTGGCGTGTCTTTCCTCAATACAAACTCCCATTCTCACTTTTTTTTTAAGGACCAAATTGAGGAGCAAATCTCCAAGGTCATGGAACGTGTCAGTACATGAAATTACAACGTAAAAGTAATAAACAGATAAAAATAAAATGTTTATGAACCCAAAAAAGTAAAGCCATAAGTTTAAGTAAAAGCAATCAACAATATAACATAAGTATCAGCTTGATTTTTCAAGGAACTCCTCAACAGAATAGAAGAAGTAACTCATGAAGAAACTCTTCAGTTTCAATTTGAAAGCGTGTGGATTACTGGTAAGATTTTTGAATTCTTGTGGTAGCTTATGGTAAATGGATGCAGCAGTATATTGCATGCCTTTCTACACAATAGTTAAGGAAGTCTGATCCAAATGCAGGTTGGATTTGTGCCGAGTATTAACTGAGTGAAAGCTGCTTATTCTTGGGAATAATCTGATATTGTTAACAATAAACAACAGTAAAGAATATATGTATAGAGAGGCCAATATGGACTAATGAACAGGGGCCAATAACAGGTTCGTGAACTTACACCACTTACTGCCTGAGCTGCCAATTACGGAGTGAAAAATATCCTTTTTGAATGGGAAGACTTCCTCCAAAATACGAGGGCAGTTCAGAAAGTAACCTCCGATTGGTCACAGTGCGGGTTGTGGGGGGAGTAGCGACGCCATCTGTGCATTCACGCACTCAACAGGTCAGTCGGCATCAAGCCGTGGTCGAGTGAACGTCGTACCTGCGCTAGTTTAGTTTTTGTGGCAGTTTGAAATGTGTGCTGCAATAGAAAACCCCGCCAAATGTGAAGTGTGTGCTGTCATAAGGTTTTTTACAGCCAAAGGATATTCTGCAGCAGCTATTCATCGTGAGCTTTGTGCCATGTACGGACCAAGAGTTATGAGTGAAGGAGTTGTCCGTGAATGGGTACGTTTATTTAAAAGTGGATGAGAAAACGTTCATGATGAAGAGAGGAGTGGTAGACCATCATTGGTGACTGACGAACTCGTTCAGACAGTTGATGCAAAAGTTCGTGAAAATCGACGTTTCTCAATGTCGGAGTTGTCTACTGGTTTTCCACAGATTTCTAAGACTCTCTTGTACGAGATAGTGACAGCAAGATTGGGTTACCATAAGTTCTGTGCACGATGGGTGCCCAAAATTCTTACCGACCACCACAAAACTCAAAGAATGGCCTCTGCATTAGACTTTCTGTCACGTTATGAGGACGAAGGAGAACCATTGTTAAACAGAATTGTGACCGGTGACGAAACCTGGATTAAGTACGTGAACCCTGAGACAAAAGAACAATCAAAGATGTGGGCACATTCAAATTCGCCTACCAAACCAAGAAAAGCCTCGCAAGATTTTTCTGCCAGAAAACTGATGGCAACGGTGTTTTGGGATGCCAAAGGGGTGTTGTTGGTTGAATTCATGGAACGTGGTACGACCATTAATCAAGACGTGTACTGTGAAACAATAAAAAAGTTACGACGGGCTATACAGAACAAACGCCGTGGTATGCTGACTTCCGGTATCGTTTTTTTGCACGATAACGCCCGTCCTCACTCTGCTCGCAGAACAACGGCCCTTCTTGAGTCCTTCAAGTGGGACGTTATCAACCATCCACCTTACAGCCCAGACCTGGCGCCAAGTGATTATCACCTCTTCATGCATTTGAAGAAATGGCTCGGGTCACAGCGGTTTGATGACGACGAAGAGCTCAAAGATGCGGTCACAGGCTGGCTCCAGGCACAAGCGGGTGATTTTTATGCAGAAGGAATTTCAAAGCTTGTGAAGAGATACGATAAGTGCCTCAATCGCTATGGAGACTATGTAGAAAAATAGTGCAAAGATGTAGTTGTAAGATGTATATATTAAAATATTTTTATTTAACTTGGTGTATTTTTTTAAATCAACCGGAGGTTACTTTCTGAACGGCCCTCGTATAATACCTTACAACATAAGCAAATGAAAATAAGCAAAGCAGACTAATTTTCATGTCAAACAATCACTTACTTCAGATACCATTCGAATAGTAAAAATGGCAGCATTAAGTCTTTGAACAAGATCCTGAACGTGGGCTTCCCACAACAGTTTACCATCTATCTGAACACCTAGAAATTTGAACTGTTCAGTTTCACTAATCATATGCCCATTCTGTGAAATTAAAAGGTCGGGTTTTGTTGAATTGTGTGTTAGAAACTGTAAAAACTTAATCTTACTGTGATTTAATGGTGGTTTATTTTCTAGAAGCCATGAACTTATGTCATGAACTGCACTATTTTAAACTGAGCCAGTGCTGTACACAACATCCTTTACTACCAAGGCAGTGTCATCAGTAAACAGAAATATTTTAAAATTACCCGTAATACTAGAGGGCATACCAAGTTAAATACCAAGTTAAATAAAAAATAAGGAGCAGGAATGGCCCAACACTTATCCCTGGGGCACCCCCCATTTGACTGTACCCCACACAGACCCCACATCACAGCCATTCTCAACACTTTGAATAATGACCTTTTGCTGTCTGCTGTTAAAGTAAGAGGTGAACCAATTGTGAGCTACTCCCCGTATTCCATAATGGTCCAACTTCTGGAACAATATTTTGTGATGAACGCAATCAAATGCCTAACTTAAATCAAAAAATATGCCTAGTGTTTGAAACCTTTTATTTAACGCATCCAGTACCTAACAGAGAAAAGAGAATATAGCATTTTCAGTTGTTAAACGACTTCTAAAGCCAAACTGTACATTTGATAGCAAATTGTGGATATAAAATGATCAATTATCCTTACATACAAAGCCATTTCAATAACTTTAGCAAACACTGATGGCATAGAAACAGGTCTAAAATTGTCTACATTATCCCTTTCTCCCTTTTATAAATAGGCTTTACTACTGAGTACTTTAATTGTTCAGGAAACTGACCATTCCTAAAGGAAAAATTACAAATATGGCTAAATACAGGGATAACATGTGCAGCACAGTACTTTAATACTCTGCTAGGCACCCCATCATATCCATGAGAGTCTTTAAGTCTTCAGTGATTTAATTATTGACTCAATCTCCCCCTTGTCAGTATCACAGAGGAATATTTCAGACATTAGTCTCAGAAAGGCATTTGCTAAGAGAGTTTTATGATTCCCTGTAGAAACTAAATTTTTATTTAATTCACCAGCAATGATCAGAAAATGATTGTTAAAAACTGTACACATATCTGATTTAACAGTAACAGAAATATTTTTACTATGAACTGACTTTATATCGTCAACTTTGTGCTCCTGGCCAAACACTTCCTTCACAACAGACCATATGGTTTTAATTTCATCCTGTAAATTAGCTTTTCTATTTGCATACCATATACTTACTCGTTGCCTTCCTCATAACATTTTTAAGCACCTTACAATACTGTTTGTAATGGGCTACTGTAGCTTGACTGTGATTACTTCTAACATTTTGATATAATTCACACTTTGTTCTACGTGATATCATTATCCCAAAAGTCAGCCAACCAGACTGCCTTTTACTGCTAATACCCCATTTAGAACGTTCTAATGGAAAGCAACTCTCAAAGAGCATGAGAAATGAGGTAAAGAAAGCATTATATTTGTCATCTCTGTTATTGGCACTATAAACATCCTGCCACTCTTGTTCCTTGATGAGGTTTAAAAAACTCTATTGCCATGGGGTTAGCTTTCCTACATAGTTTGTAATTATATGTGACATTTGTTTGAGAACAAAAGCCTTTTAGTATTAAAATTTGTACATCATGGTCTGAAAGGCCATTCACCCTTTTACTAACAGAATGTCCATGTAGTAATGAAGAATTAATAAAAATATTGTCTATGGCTATGCTACTGCTTCCCTCCACCCTAGCTGGAAAAAACACAGTTTGCATCAGATCATATGAGTTTAAGTGATCTACCCACATCCTTTTTCTTGCACAATCATACACAAAAGTAATACTGAAGTCACCACATATAACTAATTTATGGTACTTCCTTTAAAATGAATCAAGAACCCCCTCTAGGTTGAGCAGAAATGATCTGAAGTCAGAGTTAGGGGCTCTATAAACAACAACAATTAGAAGTTTAGTTTCACTAAACTCAACTGCCCCCACACAACATTCAAATACCTGTTCAGTGCAGTGCCGTGGTATGTGTGTGGGCTAACGGATACTGTTTTTTTTACATACATGACCACTCCCCCACTTCCCAAGGAACTCCTTAAAAAACAGACAGCTAATCTGTATCCTGGTAAAGGAAGGCTCTGAATTGTCAAATTATTTAAGTGGTGCTCTGATATACCAATAATTTCAGTCAACATCTATATGTGTTTCACTAACTTCAGTCTCTAATACCTCTTATATTTTGATGAAATATGCTAATTCCTTCTCTACTTGGAAACATGACGTCCTCTGAAGGTGATTCCTTAGGTATATCTTTTTAAAGGAAGTCCCTCTAACAAGGGGAAGGCCTCAGACACGGCAAATCGATTCGGCTCAGATTTGGTAGGTCACTTGTGTACAACCTAAAACGAAGGAATCTAAGATATTTTGGGTCAACAACCCCGCATTTTTGAGAAAATCACCCCTAAAGGCTATGACGAGCGATCGACTCAAAGTTGGCGGGATCAATAGATAATTGTAAATAGAGCATTTTTCATCACCAGGTATGGGGTCCGAAAATGCATACTTTTCCAGAAATCAAGGTAAGACACTTTTACAACTGCCGCGTCTGTACCCACATGGTCAACGCTTTTTGCCGACAGCACCGATAGCGCATCGGCCAAGGTAACTGGTTGCGAATCTCGAAGAAACGTAGTGGATGTTATTCTTTTCGTTTGTATTCTTCAATATCTCAATTGATAGGGATAAGAGGGTTAATAACGTAAGTAAATCAACAAGGAATGATAATAAGGTAGGCAAATAAATTTCTCAAACCTCTTGGGATAGTAAACAACTAAAATGCTACTCCAGGTCACTTTACAATGGCTCTTCCAGTTACTGTTACGTGTCCTCACTTTTCTTCGAACAACTAGATGGATGATACTTGTCATATAAACATTCCAAACAAATATACTTACGGCACCAGGAGCATCTAACGAATGCAATCTTTCGACAGCTACACTGTTCCTTCCCTATGATATGACGAAGAGGCAACCGGGACAACATAACTCTCACCACATGCATTCTATCCCATGCCTCGCTGTATACAAGTGTCGCACTGTTGGCTATCTATGATCCCTTGTGAGGAAGTCACAGCACTTTTACTCAGAGTTGTTTTCATGTGACAAGGCTTAAAAGTTTAATACTTTACTAACTCACAGTGTTTGGGAAGTTAGTTTGCCTACCTTATTATTAACATTCCTTATTGATTTACTTACCTTGTTAACCCTCCTATCCCTATCAATTGAGATATGGAAAAATACAAACGAGAAGAATAACATCCGCTAGGTTTCTTCGAGATTCTAACCCGGGTTTTCCGATTCCTAGCCAGTTACCTTGGCCATTGCGCTATCGGCGCCGTCGGCGACAGGCGTTAACCATGTGGGTACAAATGCGGCAGTTTTAAAAGTTTCTTACCCCGATTTCTGGAAAAGTATGCGTTTCCGGATCCCATACCCGATGATGAAAAATGCTCTATTTACAATTATCTATCGATCCCGCCAATTTTGAGTCAATCGCTCATCATAACCTTTAGGGTGATTTTCTCAAAAACATGGAGGTGTTGACCCAAAATATCTTAGATTCCTTCGTTTTAGGTTGTACACAAGCGACCTGCCAAATCTGAGCCGAATCGGTTGGGCGTCTCTGAGGCCTTCCCCTCGTATCAGCTGACTTCAATCTAAAAAAGGTGCAGCTCTAACACCAACTACCACATGAATTTTTCCATGACCTACACTGTCACCTATAAGCTTTGTCAGCCTCCCCTTCTCATACCTATTGAGGTGCAGGCCATGCCTAGTGAAACCCGATCTACTGATAGACTCAACTGGCATCAATGGATTGTGACTCATGCCCTCTGCAACCAGTGCCTTCTCCAGCCCCATATTAACAACCTAAGAGCCACATTGAGATGAGGCCGATCATGACGCTGAAACAGCTGCTCCAAATGCACATTAGTGCCACCAATTTGAGTATCTATCTTTACTAGGTCACCACCTACATCATATTACCTGTTCCTATCAAGACTTTTCCCTGCTCCACCCACTATCACTACCTGATCCTCCTTTGTAAAATTCCTATATAACTCCCCTATGCTGTCAGGCATGTGAGCCAACCTTGCACTAGGCTTCACAATGCTGGTGATATGGTACTCACTCCCCAACATTTGCTGCAACTGCTGGCCCACAGCTCTACCATGTGAACTACCTAACAGCAGAACCTTCTTCTTTCTGCTAGACTTTGCAGCTGCCTTAGGCCTCCTAACTGCTGAGGATTGTTTCACGTTTCTTACACCTACAGCTACAAGAGACTCCTCTCAACTCTGACAGTTGGTCAAATCGCACATCGTATATATGCAAAGTACAATTGTCTGTATACCTCCTCCTGCTAGCTGTCTTCTTGGCAACTGCCAGTTCCCATTCCCCAGCGCCATTTACTCTCTTCAACCCATCCAGTTCCACTTTTGTGTACTGTAACTGCACCTGAATGCCACAGATTTTATGCTTCTGCTCCTCTATCAACTTATTTCTATTACAGATTCTACATAGCCAGGAGAGGGTCTCGCTAGAATGCCCACTGGCTTCCCCACTGCATTCCCCCCAATGAAAATACTTTGAACAAATCCCACACCATAACCCACTACTCACAAATCTATGACAGAGGTCACTCGTGCTGAAATTTTACAATTACTGAATGAAACTGAGCACCTACGTTACCTAAGTTCAGTTACACTAGTAGAACTATTTGTAGAACTAAGAATATTGATCTCAAAATTCTCTCTCTACTAGGAAAGCAACAACTTTTATTAATACTACTAAACCAAAACCAATACCAACACCAACAAAACTTCACAAAATTTACTAGCTAAACCTGAAAATTCAAGTGGCCACTGAAACACTCAAAGTTAAAACAGTGAATGAAAATTTTACTAAAATATTTTGCTACAAACAATAAGAATCATCAGCTGAAAACTACCGCACAAAATTTACTAATCAACTTCAATGCACAGAAAACTCTAAAAAACATAGCGAGCAAACGTTTACAAAAGTTTTTTAAATCATTATTTTGCCACAAACAGCATGAAACACCACTGAAAACTATTAAATTTAATATCTGTATAACAGTGCACAAACAACTTTGTCAGTACTTAGCTTTATAACCGCTACAGCTACAACCACATGCTGTAAAATGTAAACACACTACTTCAGCCCACTAGCTATTCCCCTAAACACGAGCAGCATTGCAGAGGCTCAGAATCAAATGAAACAGGGGTCCTGCCTGAAACCCATGTGTAGGTGATTTAATTACATGAAACTATATGGTTCCAGAGACCTTTTCAAGTCTCGGGCATCTATGATGTATATATGCAGACTGAATCAATGAATATAAACTTGCACGAAGGCAGGAACGAGCAGGAGTCGTGTGTTCAGTCTCGATAACAATTTTCATTTGTTTATTCATTCTGCATATATACATCGTAGATGCCTGAGACTTGAAAATGTCTCTGGAACCATGTAGTTTCATTTAACTGAATTGTGTGACAAGTTATTAAGCTACATACAAACCTCACAGATTTTTGCTGATGTATTCCTTTTTTATTACACTTATTTTCAAAAGTGTGTGTATTTATGATACTATATTCCAAATACAACTGATTACTGTCACCACAGTTTATGCACCCTAAAAATACCTTGTGGGCAATAAAGTATCTGTCACTCTAAAACAAAAGATAACAAAAAATTTAGATTTTGTAACAGTATGCTTTCAAGAGGTATCTTCAAAGACTTTGACACCCTTCTATTCAAACCTCCCCCACATAAATTACAGCTAAAGTAAAAGTTGGTTTACTATTAACTAAGTTTTCCGCAGCCATACCATAAATGGTGTATAGTTTCTGCATTACTTTCTAGGGCACAAGGTAGAAATAAATGTAATACAGAAATTTTATTCAGGCAGACCTTCTAAAATAATGTTTTCCTTTGGTTCCCTTTCTCACATTCTCTTGCTAATGGTCTGATTTTTCTCACATTCTCTTGCTAATGGTCTGATTCTCTAGTTAGCATCAATTATTAGCATTTAATGGACTTTTTATTCCTAGCCAAGAGTAGTCTACTAGTATATATATGCTTCAATTTGAGGAATAAATTTATGACAATGTACATTCAGAGCAGAGCATTGTATGGTAGTGAAATATGGACTGTGGGAAAGCTGGAACAGAAGGGAATTAAAGGATCTGAGATGTGGTGCTTCACAAAGATGCTGAATTGGTGAACTGACAAGGTAAGAAATGAGGAGGTTCTCAGCAAGACTGGTAGGGAAAGGAATAACTTCCATGGTACTAGAGGGAGATGTGGAATGCAAAAACTGTAGGGGAAGGCAGCAGAGATTTGTATACATCCAGCAAGTAATTGAGGACATAGCTTGCAACAAAAAGTGCTACTCCAAAATCGAAAGGTTGTCACAGGAGAGGAATGCATGGAGGGTCGCATCACTGGGGGTGGGGGCAAGGCTCTTCTCATTTTAGGATCATTCTGAACAGAAAGGAGATTCACGAAAACTGCCCTCCAAAATTTAAAGATATTAATGTTTCAGTCTATGTATAAATAAAGAATGGCTGAGAAGTATACTACACAGACTGATAGTTGTCAGCTACACATATGTAAAAGTGTCTACCTAAGGATATATGGGATACAAAAGCTGAAAGGAAGTTTGAGAAATGTCTTACGGGTTATTTCGAGCAAAAAAAAATTCACAGAGTAGAGCAGTGTTAATGTAAATAACAGGAAATGTTTTATTGTCATTAAGTAATTGTTTGTATTTACTTGTGCAAAATAGTGTTTGGAGATAACATTTATACCTGAATATAAACATACTGCTAAATATAAAATGATTATATCTAATGTTTTCTTTTAGGTCTGTGTTGTTGTCATTTGATTTAAAAAGTAGTTAAAGGCTTCTTAAGAAATATAAATGTAGAGTATATGTAGCTACAAAATTACTATCACATTATAACTTGTATTCTAAATATTTTAAGATCTGCCCTACATTAGAAGTACACACTCTTTACAAAATGTAATCATGTGGGACCAAATAAAAATCAATCACTCTTGCAGAAAAATAATTTTTGATGATATTATTTTAGTGGACCAGTTCAGATACTTTATCAGTTCTATCATATTTCTCGAAACTGTCATCTTTGCATTCCTCCTTCCTCATGGATTGCCCACAACGGATAATGTTAATGAGTAAGTGACCTAAATTTGTTGTATCTCTCTCTCTCTCTCTCTCTCTCTCTCTCTCTCTCTCTCTCTCTCTCTCTCTCTCTCTCAACACACACACACACACACACACACACACACACACACACACACACACAGGTCTCACAGGTCTGTTAATTCTATTAGAAGTATAACAATTTCTTATCTTAAAGGTGTGTCCTTTAGAGGCTATATTTGCACACAACTTCAATTAATTTATGCAGTTGTATTGTAGGCCCATATTTTACATAAATTTAAGCAAATTATGTCTGTTTATTTTTATATACAAGAGATCTAATGCAATCCTATTATTTTTTACAAAAATTCGTTGACGATAATGACATCACCATTTGGGGTATCATGGAAGATAAACAGTAAAACTTATATTACACTTACAGTATTGCAGTGTATAAAGGAATAATGACATTGAAAATTTGTGCCGTTCTGGGACTCAAACACAGATTTACCACTTTACACGAGCTGTCACCTTAACCATTGTGGCTACCCACGCGTGACTCATGGCTAGACCCAAACTTCCACATATCATCATTCCTGCATTACAAACTGTATTTGTACACACACTATGTCCTCCCTTATAGGAGAGGACATTTCAATTGAAAGTCGCTGTCTGGTATTGGTGCCTGTGCTGTTAAGAAGAATGAAGCAATCTTTCTTTGGATATGCATGCATGTTATATAATATGTGCACAAGTGCAACCTGTGATGTAGCAATGAGGACATATGAAAGTATGGGTCTGTCCATGAGTTATGCATAGCTAGCCAAAGCAGTTGAGATGACCACTCACACAAAGTGGGAAATCTGGGTCCAGCACAAATTTTCATTGTCATTACTCCCTTATACAGTTGATGGTTGCTTGTATTCACAGCTGCAAATACATTTTTTGTGTATTATATTACTCTCTTAATACACCAAATACACACCAGAAACTATATCTTACAGAGCACACAAGATTAAATTAATTTAACTATTTTTTATGCAACTTACAATCAGCCTGGATATCAGCATCTACATGCATTCTTGTTTCAGCCCTGGAAAATTTAAATCCTAATACAGTTCAAAAAACAAGACAAGTATATGTGACACATGTATTATTGCAAGATTATAAATTAATGAGAGTGAAATAAATAACTTGGACAGAGACAGATTAACATGAAAACATATTGTTAACTTTTGCAATCATACAAAGACAAATGAGACTGACTTTAGTTTCACCAAAAGGAAGTAGAACAAAGAAGGATACTACTTCTTTCTCCTTCTCAGAAAATCAACAATGTCATTAAAATGATAGATTGCTACTGACTGTAAAGATGACATGTTGAGTTGAATGACAGGCAAAACAAAAACACTGTTACACTTTCAGCCAAAGCTTTTTTCAGAAAAGAAAACACACAGTTAACACAAGCGTGCACATATCATGCACACATGACCACTATCTCTGGCTGCTACAGCGACAATGCAACTGTTGCACTGGACAAAAGCAGTAAGCCAGGGGGAGTGGGAAAGGGGGAGGGATAGCACAGTTTCTTGTGTGGCGAGAGAAGAGAGTTATCTGGTACAGTGTGTGAGGTCTAGACAGCTGCAGGAGCAGCTGTGGGAGGCTGTGAGGGAGGGGGCAGGGGACAGGAAGCAGAAAAGGAGAGGAGCAGAGAAGGGGAAAGGGCCAATGAGTGTGTTGGCAGATAGCATGCAAAATGGGGGGTGAGAGATTGTGTAGTGAGAGGAGGTCATAGGACAGATAGCGTGGGAACTGTTGGGTGGAATGATGAGGGACCAGTAGGTTACCGCAGTTTGAAGCTGGGATAATTTTGGGAGCAGAGGATGTGTTGTAAGGGTAACTCATGCATGTTGTGCCACAGGGCAGACCACTTTGCTCTTGGCCACAGTTTGGCTGTTACCATTCATCCTTGTAAATAGCCAATTAGTAGCCATTCCAATATAAAGAGCTGTGCAATGATTTCAGCAGAGATGGTACAGGACATGGCTGCTGACGCAGGTGGCCCAGCTCTTATGGGGTAGGATAAACTTGTGCCAGGAAGTGCTTGGTGAGTGGACTGATCACATGTTGCACCAGGGCTTCCACAGGGTTATGATCCCTGTGACAAGGATTTGGGAGCAGTGCGAGTATGAAAACAGTTTTGGATTAACCAAACATTCAGATTACCAGGGTTCAGGGACTCTGCTGTACTTGTGAAAATGTTGTAACAAAACAGAAAATCGAGAAATTGTAATAAAGAAACCCCTCCTCAGGGGACACTGCCTTAATGTAGCACTATCAGTGCAGGTGAGGAGGTTCGTGTGCCTTGGATGCGGAGGGTTATGCCGGGGTAACGTAGCTACCAGCAGGGTCACCCATGCCGGACAGGAAAAAGGGGAGGATCCAGACGAAGTGTGTCCCATAATAACCTATCAATCCTGTCTCCTGTCCTATCCTATCCTTTTTCCTTGTCATTTCCAATTCCCTACAACATTGGGCACGGAGGGCTCTTGAGGCATGATGAAGCCAGTTTCCCTGAGGGAGTAAACATGATACAAATCCATGTCCTCTCAATTGGGGGTTGATCCTGGGGCTAACAACCCCATATCAGGAAAAACTCGTTGTTCAGCAACCAATTCACAGCGAGAACCAGACTGTCTCAAACTTACGACAACCGAGGCATGTCAAATGGCAGCAATTTTGGTATATCGGAACATGGAATGAAAAAAGTATCTTTCAGGTGGGAACCAGTAGGAAGCTCGAGGAGGAATTATTGAGGTACCGAATTGATGTTGCAGCATTGCAAGAGATAAGGTGGAAACAAACAGAGGTGGTTGGTCTTCAGCATTAAACCTTGATCAATAGTGGGGAAGAAGAAAATAGATTAGGGACAGGTTTTATGGTAAAGAAGTCCACCAGTCATGCCATGGTGGAATATGAAACAATAAATCCCAGATTATGTTGACTGAGGCTGAAGGGAAAATTCTCCAACTTGTCATTGATTAGTGTGCATGCCCCAATGGAAGATGAAGCTGAAGAAGAGAAAGAAGAATTTTATGAGAAATTGAAGCAAGTGTATAATAAGCTGCCAATGTATGATGTCAAAATTATCCTGGGGGATTGTAATGCTAAAGTAGGTAAAGACAAAGAGAACCAGCAGGTGGCAGGTCTTTATAGTAAACATCTGGAATCAAATAACAATGGTTGGAAACATTTAATTTGTTTGTAGCAAAGGACTAGTGATTAAAAGCATGTGTTTCCCACAGAAAGACATTCATAAGAGAATTGGAGATCACCTGACGGGTTGATAAGAAATCAAATAGATCATATACTGGTAGATGGACGGCACGCCTCAGATATTTTGGATGTGATTAGCCACCAAGGAGTGGATATTGACTCAGACCATCTTTTGGTAAGAATCAAAACCTAGGAAAGGATTGAAGTTAAAGCCAGAAGGGCTGGATTGGAGAAAAGTATGGTCTACAATGTGGAGATGCTCAAAGGTCAGAAGAAAAAGAAAGAGTATAGGAACAAAGTGCAAGAGAAGTTGCAAAAGATCAGTGGGGTGGAGCGATAGGATATCAACATACTATGGGAGCAAACTAAGATAGTTTTAAACACAACAGCTCAAGAGGTACTTGGAGAAAGAGGAAAACAGAAAAGAAATGGATGGTTTGATGAGAAGAGGTCGAAGGTGATAGATGACAGAAATCAAGCTAGACAAAGAATGTTACAGAGACCCACACAAAATAATGTGGCTATGTTTAAAGAGAAGAGAATGATAGCTAAGAATTTAGCACGGATTAAAAAGAGAGTAGAGGAAAGGGAAAGAATGGATGAAATACAGAATAACTTTGAAAATAAGCAGGGGAGGAAATTCTTTTATGGGATGGGACAAATAAAGAGAGGATACCAGAGAAGGATGGACATGCTGAAAGATGAGACAGGGAGTTTGATAGTTGGAAAGGAAAAAAATAATAGAAACATTGGCACAACATTTTTAAGTGTTACTGTCAAACAGACACATCGTAAGTGAAGAGAGAAATGGAGGGGCTAGACCAGAAACTGAAGAACAACAGGAGGTGGATGGAGAGTATGATGCAGTGGACACAGAACCACCATCGATAAAAGAGCTAATAGAAATTTTGAAACATCTATGGAATAACAAAGCCCCTGGACAAGACGTGGTAATGGCAGAACTGATAATACATGGAGGTGAAATATTAGTATGGAGGATACATAAAATAATTACAATTGCCTGGGAAATAGAGAAAATGCCAGAGGACTGGACATTAGCAACCATCTGCCCCTATACATAAGAAAGGATCGTGCATGCAGTGTAAGAACTACCGAGGAGTATCTCTGCTTAATATCTTCTACAAAATCGTTTCTATGGCTATAACAAGGAGAGTAAGTAAGAGAGCAGGAAAGGTTCTAGGAAAGTACCAGGCACGTTTTAGATCTGGGAGGTCTACAAGTGACCATATCTTTACTGTACGTATGATGCTGGAGAAGACTTACGAATATAACATAAGGTTAGAACATCTCTTTATAGACTTTAAACAGGCCTATAACAGAGTTAAAAGATCAGGACTGTGGGAAACAATGCAGGCATTCAATTTTCCTAAGAAGCTAATAAAATTAACTGAGATGACCCTGGAAAACAGCAAAAGCCACGTTAAAGTTCAGGGATGTCTGTCGAGATCATTCCCAACAGGAGGAGGCCTAAGACAGGGAGGCCCATTAGCCGCAGCACTATTCAACCTGTGCTAGAGAATGCAGTAAGATCAGTAACCACAAACCCAAAAGGTAATATTTACAATAAACTTCTGCAAATCTTAGCCTATGCAGCTGATGTAGTAATAAGTGCTAGAAGTACGAAGGCACACACGTCAGTCTCCAAAGAGTTTGAAGCCGCTGCCAGGAACCTTTGTTTAGAAATAAGTGAGACAAAATCTAAGTATATGGTAACAGATAGTTAGAAAGAACACAGATGATCTTCAGTTAGAAGGGTACAACTTTGAAAGAGTAGATAGCTTCATTTATCTTGGCTGAGTAGTAACGTAAGAAACCAAAGTGAAGGAAGATATAACAAACCAAAGAAAGGCTGCCAACAGATCATATAGAGCACTATATACCATGCTCAAAAGTGTCTGAAGTAGGAAACTAAAGCTGACACTTTACAAAACAGTGATCAAACCAGTTCTTATATATGGCAGTGAGGCATTTGTGCTGACAGAGGCTTTGGAGAAGAAGCTAAAAATATGGGAAAGGAAAGTGCTGAAGAAGATTTTTGGTCCTATAAAAGAACTTGAGATATGGAGAATTAGGACTAATGAAGAAATAAGGGCTCTGTAGAAAGAACCTGATTTGGTAAGCTAATCAAAATGGGAAGGCTAAAATGGTTAGGACATGTTCAGCGTATGACAGGCTCCCGAAGAAGATGATGATGATGGGACATCCTGGTGGTAGGAGGAGGAGAGGACGACCCCGTGGAAGATGTGGAAGCCGACCTGAGAGCAGTGGGAGTGAGGAGGTGGTGCAGGCATGCTGAAGGGCGAGGCAATTGGAAATCTGTGATTGAGGAGGCCAAGGTCCTCAGAGGCCCATAGTGACATGGATTAAGTAAGTAAGTAAATAAATAAACCATAATGATAGCGATCTGAATTTATTTTCAATAAATGCTTTGTTCCCAATACTATGAGACATGATTAATACACACACACTTCTCACCTTTTTTTTCATTCTTTTCTTTTCTTTTTTTGGAAAAATAAACTATGAAAATTTGTAACTTTTTGTTAATTTCAAAATTATGGTTTGAAAATATGAATAGTCACAGAATGTTAACTGTCTTGAGAAATGATAAAGTGGAAGGACTGCTAACTGTCAGCTATGACATTAATGCACGAAAATCTTAAATTGCCAAAATGTTTGTGCTTAAAGATGAAAGAATCTGAAATTGTTTGGTTATTCAGAAATTATTTTCTCCAAAACCTCCATCCTAAATGTTCTAAAAATTTCATGATTCTTAGGGAATGTACAATCAGAGTGGACAGTACTCATCAGTACAAAATGTGGGAAATTTCTTAGATAGACATAGCTCTAATCTTAAGGTCAAAACATCACTGATGCTTAAATACTTAAACTGATCACTGATTTTAAGTAAATGCCATCCAAAACTGTATTTCTGAATCATAATAATTACTTTGCAACATTATAAGTGAAGGGCAGACATTTCATAATTTTGTTCAAAAACCTTTTATAACAAAAATGAGATACAGAATACTTATACCCATTTTTCTTTTTACAATATTATTCACAAATTACTGTTGTCTTCAGTCATGATTTTACTTATCCATGACTTACTGTGAATTAAAATTGCCTGCAATGTAACAATTGACACTGCACTGTTGAGAAGTGTTCATTTGTTGTTTTCATCTGCTTCTCATTGAACTTGTATAGCTGAGTTGAATTTGCACACAGACAAGGATGATCCAACAAGAGCAGTACTTGGGAAATGGGAACTGCATAGTAATATTTTGGTAATGGCCATTTGAAAGCATTAGCAGGACCTTGATGTGTCATCAAGGAGACAGTTGTATCTCACAGCTCATGAGAGAGACTTATTATATATCCCACCCACCACTGATTATCATACACAAGAAGTGATGTGGCTCACTAAAAAGTCTTTTAATGTGTACTGTGATCCCTGCATTTCACACACAGTAACAGGCTGCACTTCTGGGAGAACTGTTCTTGCAATATATATGCCACTCTGAGATGCAACTCAGTAGCGACTTGATTGAATTCCTACCACAGGCTTCGTAAAAGACCACTCTTCCATCTTATTTAAACAGAATTACTTTAATGTACTTTCATTTAGAATTAAGAGTTTCATGTTTGTTACTAATATTGATATGGTGTGTACAAATCCAGCAGCATCTCTTATAGCATCAACAGCTTCATTCTGGAAATTAATTCTTGTTGCAAGATTTTTGCAGAGATCTATTACCCAATCACATGCACTTTTTCCATGACCTGTTGCTGAAAATATCCATTTCTTTGTCTTAATTCCTGTACTGCAGTGTTCACCAAGCACATAAAGCTGTAAGTGGCTTTTAAAATGAGGTGCCGCACCATCAGTCACACACACATGTTTAGGAAATGCATGACCTCTAGATGCTATGTCATCAATTATAATGCTGACAGCATAGCATGCATGTGTACTGTCATGAATGAGATCATCACAGACAATAGCAAAACAGTGTGATGTTCCAAGGAAGTGAGCAACACGTGTGAATATGGATACCTGTGATGTATGCCAATGGTGACTTTGAATTTCATTCTACAAAGCAAAAGACCAGTTCACAGCAAAATCGAAATGAAGAACAAATGTACCAGTATTTTGGGATGTGCCCAATTTTAATTCTGCTGTGACGTCTCTGAATCCTCCAGATATGATGCTGAGCTATTCCTTTCATGACCCATTGTCTAACCTCTGTAACAAACTTCTCTGGCTCTACTGCCTTTTTCACCAACTTTCCTCCATCCCACAATGCAAAGGTTACGTCATTGTCAATATCCTTAAGGTGTAATGCTTTGACAGTCATCACTTCAGCACCAGGTCACATTGCCCACCCTTGCAACCAATATTTATCTTGTGGTTCTTGACATATACACAAAAGTATCAGGTCCGGCTCTGCACACTTCTTTCCTGTGATGCTGTTTATGGTGTAACAAACAAGCTTAAAATTTGTGCAGCAAATACATCTGCATACTTCCTTCACTGGCTGGTATTTTACCCAATTTGGTAATAAGGAGTAGAATTTTGTGAGACCAGTTTTTAAATCCAGGTTTGCCTTTTTTATTAGGAGATATGCTTCTATTATTGATCTTGTCATATATCTTTTTACCTTTTTAACTTGTTCGTTATTTTCACTAAAAGAGAGAACATCAGTCTGGTTAGGACTTCACCGGCTGAAATCTTTGCCATCACTTAGGTAATATTCCAGAGCAACAGTAAGCGTATCATCTTACAACAGATGCCCACAGTAAGAGTCTGGGCATGGACAAATATCTCTCTCATTCTTTATTTTACTAGCTTTTGAAATCAAATAATGTGAGGAGGTGGATATGCATTTCTGTATCTGCTGCTTAGTGTGCTAACTGGTGTCAGTGTTAGTAACCATATCTTCTCAGTATAGATATCTGCTGAGATAGCAGAATTTGGGTTTTGAAACCACACATCACATTTCGTGCATTTGCGGAACGATTTGAAGTGGAATGATCATATAAAATCATATAAAATTAATTGTTGGTAAGGCGGGTACCAGGTTGAGATTCATTGGGAGAGTGCTTAGAAAATGTAGTCCATCAACAAAGGAGGTGGCTTACAAAACACTCGTTCGACCTATACTTGAGTATTGCTCATCAGTGTGGGATCCATACCAGATCGGTCTGACGGAGGAGATAGAGAAGATCCAAAGAAGAGCGGCGCGTTTTGTCACAGGGTTATTTGGTAACCGTGATAGCGTTACGGAGATGTTTAATAAACTCAAGTGGCAGACTCTGTAAGAGAGGCGCTCTGCATCGCGGTGTAGCTTGCTCGCCAGGTTTCGAGAGGGTGCGTTTCTGGATGAGGTATCGAATATATTGCTTCCCCCTACTTATACCCCCCGAGGAGATCACGAATGTAAAATTAGAGAGATTAGAGCGTGCACGGAGGCTTTCAGACAGTCGTTCTTCCCGCGAACCATACGCGACTGGAACAGGAAAGGGAGGTAATGACAGTGGCACGTAAAGTGCCCTCCGCCACACACCGTTTGGTGGCTTGCGGAGTATAAATGTAGATGTAGATGTATCACTATCCTTAGGTTCTGTACTAAGTGCATCTACGCTATACCTCAGGGCCAAGCTATGGCGAGCCCTGTTCTTCCTTCGCATCAAACTTCTTTATGCGCATCTGTTGATGAATGGAGGTCTGACATAGATCCACAATTTAAATCATTCTCTATTGTTGCTTGAAAATGAATTTAGAAAGCATTAACATGAAGTTATCTGATAAGAAGCAGGTGGCAGTCAGTTGGTTAAAATCCAGAAATTTTAATAAAGAAATCAAGCGATGCTGTTCACAAGTTCTAATTGGAAATAGAAGCTGTATGTGACAGACATATGACAAAAAGATTATGAAAAGGTAGGTACAAAATAAAATGTAAAGAAGTAATTGGACACAGGAGCAAAATGTTAAGTGAGTGACGTTCAACACACATGCAAAAGATGGAGAGAGAAGCAGATAAGAAAGAGTAAAATGCTGATGAGCAATAAGTACATATTTTTTTAGAAGCTGGTTCCTGAATGTGTACTTTTTTGTTAAGGCACCTCTAGATAAATCCAATTAAAGAAGAAATAAGAATGAACCACTGGCTCTATACTGCAATGTATACTCTGTGGAGGGAGTTTGCAGGTCTGAAATAAATTTTAATTACCAGTGTATAGAGATAGAATCTCAAACAAATTTATAGATAGCCTGAAGAACATTTCTAACCTGCATCTACCTCCATATCCACACTCTGAAAGCTACAGTGGAGTGCATGACAGAGTGTACTTCCCATTCTCCCATGTGTTAGGATTTCTCTGGTTTCCATTAATATATGGAGTTGGGAAAAATGACTCAGATGCCTTGTGGTGTGCTACGATCTTGTCTTCACAGCCCATACTGAACTGATACATACACTTGAATCTTTGAAAGTAAATTTTGTTGGGGTAATTGGCATCTATCTTCAAAGATCTACCACTTCCGGTTTTTCAGCATTTCTCTGACACTCTTTCATAAGTCTAACAACCCATATAGGCTGCCATTCTTTCTATACTTTCAGTATTATTTGTTAGTTCTGGTATAGGTCTCACACACCTGAACAGTATTCTTGTACAGGTCACATAAGAGCTTTGTAACCTATCTACTTTGTAGACTGACAGCATTTCTTTCAGTATCTTACTAATGATCCAAAGTCTGTGACTTAATATAACAATGAAAACAATCAATTATTGACAAAATTATCCAATTATCTATCCCATTAAATTAAAGTCTATGACTTGTTTTACTTATAACTGAGCCTATGGGCTTAACCTGCTTCGCATACTCACGTACTGATATTCCCAGGTATTTGTGTGAGCTGACTTATTCCAAGAATGTCTAATTAAAACTGCTGCTTTTGTGGACTGCAGAGTTTTAAATTTCTGAGCATTTAAAGCCACTTGTCAGTCTTTGCACCCTATGTAACCTTATTAAGATCTAACTGAATACGAATGGAACATTTTTTCAGGCAGCTCTTCCTTACAGATAACTGTATGTTCTACAAAAGTCTTAAGTTACTATTAATACTGCCTGCCGGGTAACTAACACACAAGCTGAACAGCATGGATCCTAATTTACTTGCATAGGGTACACTTCAAACTAATTTTACATTTACACCAATACAACACTGCAGTGCCTGAGGTGCTGAGAAGAACAATGCAATGTTCCTTCAGACATGCATGCATGTCTGGAGCAACATTGCACAATTCTGCTTAACATTGCAGCTACCAGGCAGCAACTTTCAATTAAAATATCCTCACCTGCATGGGAATTACATAATGTGGCTACGAGTACAGGTTGTAATGCAGGAATGGTGTCATACAGAAGATTGGGTCTGGCCACGAGTTGTGTGCAGATACAAAATTAAAGGTGACTGCTAATATGGTTTGAGTCCTGGTCTGGTACAAATTTTCATTATTGTCATCCCCTTATACAGCTGATGGTTGTTTGCTTTCTGAAGTGTGAATACATTTCATATGCTTTTACACCTTTTGGTGACTCTGCATCCAAGGTAACATGGAGCATCCTCTACAGCAAGAAATCCCCAATCTAGTCACAAATTTTGTTTCATACCCCATATCGTTACAGTTTTATTAGTTAAGTGTTGGGGCACTACAGAGCCAAATGCTTTCCAGGAGTCACCTTACTGCCGTGATAAATGGTTTTCAGTATGCCATTTGAGAGAAGTGTAAGTTGGGTTTCAAATGACCATTGTTTCCTGAAATGATGTTCATTCACATGGAGGAGGTTATGGTGTTCAACATATCTCATATTGTATGAGCCAGCTTTCCTGTTCCCTGTTTCTTGTAATCCTTCTACCTGCAACACTTTTATTCTAAACTTTTGTTATTATTGTATTTGTTGTTGTCCTCCAGCAGGGACTCTGGATCCCTTCTCACTCTACATAGCATCATTGCTCCTTAACTTCTCTGTGTGCCTAAGATATTCTATTACACTAGCATATATAATGGTTCTCTTAACAACTACCTTTATTAGAGTTAGTAGCTGTATATGATGAGCAGTTGCACTGTAGAGATATCATACACTTATTATGCCTGAGAATAATAACAGTATCTGTATTCCATTTGTGAACATAAGTCTGCCAGAAAAGCAGTGATACTTCCTTAAGTAGCATTGTTTCAGAAGCTGTTCATAAACAACTAGATTAAAATAACAACAGTCAACAGCTGGCAAGTTAAATAAAACTTTGTTGGCACATGCAAGAAAGTAGATATTTTAAAAGCTTATGAGCCAAGATTACTGTTTGATTGAGTCTAGCATGCTATGTTTTGGCAGTTGTTAGAACTTTATAGAATAGAGAAATACCTGAACTGTGGTTCACTTCATATCTAGAAATGTAGACCACCAGTGTTGACAAATACAGAACAGTTTTGAATCTGACTGAGGTACTGTAAAGCAGATGATACCACCAGATTCTGTTCTGGGTCCACTGTTTTTCTTAATATGTGTCAATGACCCCCCACTGAACAATGCATGTGATTCAAATCATTTTCTACTTGCAGTTGAGACTAGGGTCATTTTGAAAGATTTGGGATGCAATGTCTTAGGTAACAGGAACTGGATAATATTAGCTTGTGGCTTACAGATAACAGATTGAAGCTGACTGAAGGTGGCCATATTTTTTAGACCAAAATTCAGGACACATTACAAATTCCAATACTGCAAAAAAAACATAAAAGTAAAAAAGGAGTGAGATCAAGAGAGAGGGAGAGTAAGAGAGATCTTAATTAAATGTAATAAATACAAAATGTCACTTTAATTTGTTACAAAATGTAAACTAATATTTATTTAATTAGCTCCTTCTACAACAGAGTGTGAGTAGACCAACTGTATCTACCAGTGCTGTGAATATTCTACAGCATGGCTGTAGTCTCCAACAGCACCAGCAGAAATGCAAAATACTAATAACTTTTAAATTCAAAAAGAAATACTAATAACCTTTAAATTCAAAAAGAAATGTAGTTCGTAAGTGAGAAAAATTGAAAAGAAAAAGAAACACCAAAATGAAGACAACAGACCTGAATACAAATATGCTTTTGCAAAAGGAAAATTATTGGAGTTGAACTACAGATTCCTTGAATAGCCACTTTCAGTTGATAGGCCAGTGACAGGTTGCAGTCAAGTGGAAAAAGGAAGAGGTAAATCTTCTTCAAACACATTCTCCAAAACATGACATTTTGACCCTTCTGCTGTGATCTTACTCAGGAAATGTTATTGGCAAAATTCCTCATCAAAACAGTGGGGAAAACATCCTTTTATAAGTGGAAGTGAGGTTGACGCGTTTTGGTCTTCAGCCACTGAGTGACACCAAATGATTCCTGAGAAAGATACCAGTAGAGGGATGAAAAATCCATTTTGGGATGAATTTTGGAGAAGAAATACAATGGGCATGAAGACCTGCAAAGTAGAGGCAATAGTAAAAGAAGTTGCCAATTGGATGTCAACACCATTTCTGCCATGCTGTTACAGTAAGTAAACATATTCAACTATCAAACAACTACCACATACAGCAGTACAATAAAGTACTTCCTATTTTGCTTTCACAGTGAAGCAACTCGGTGTCAAGCATCATGCTACTAGTAGGATTATGTGTACTTCCACATCCTACATGTGAAGATGGGCCTGAAAAAGCTCAAGAACTAGTTTTTAAAAATACAGTAATATTTCAAAAGTGACTGGTCATAGCTATTTGTAGTTACATTTCATCTGATGCTGTACTGTCTGCCTCTAATGAAGAAAACATCACAAACAAATTAAAGAGCTCAATAAAGCAAGTTTGAAAGTAGCCTCCAAAATAAACAACAATAACACTGACGTAATGTGCAGTCAATATACTGTCGAGTTTAAACATTAATTTACTGTAAACAATGCAATTAATGTTCACAGCTGTAGAATAAAAGCAATGTTAGGTTTCATTTATAACCAATTAAATTTGAGAGTCAACCATACTGGGTGTCTGTTATCCCGGTCCAACAATTTTGACAGCCTGCAAGAAGGCATGGATGTAGATGACAGCCAATAGGCCATGTCCCTATAATCTACAAGTGCCACTGACATCACTACAGCACTATGCATGGGCCATGTCCGCTGTGCTGGTCTATCGGTGCTCACAGCGGTCCTATAAAGCTAGCAGAGGCTCCGACCGCAGTCATGTTCCGACAGCGCTCATGATTGTTTATATATTCACTGTTGCTCTGGTCTCTGATAGTTGCTATGTCTTGGTATCTGATTTAGTTTTGCTCTCTGGTCTTGGTATTTCACCATGTGGTCTGTGTTGTCAGTCATCCCTGTTGTGTGCGTCTGCATTGTACCAGCAATTTCCCGTTGATGCTGTTGACCAGAGCACTCCGGTCTCTCTCGATTCCAGTTACTAGAATTGGTAACAGGATGAAAGGTTAACAGTGCATTATGGACACAGAACTGGTACACCTCACGGGGCAGCAACAGCAACGACAACAACAGCAACAGCAATTGCAACAGCAGTCCTAGCAGCAAACAGACCTTTTGCATCAGTAAATTCAGCTTCTGTCCAAATGATTAAAGGTACAAGACTCATAACCCATCCAGACTGTGGTCACCTCCCAAAGAGAGTCCTGTCCATCCACATTTCCACCATTTAATGATACAAAGGGAGATTGGGACTAATATTTGTAGTGGCTGAAACAGCACTTTGCTGCTTTTTGGGTTTCTGATGACATTCTCCAACGGTCATTCTTCCATTCTTGGGCTTTGTCAGAGACCTTTTCTTTAATTAAGAAATTGGCTCCTCTCTCAAACCCAGTTGCACTCACTTCCCAGGAAATGTGTTCATTGCTGTCACACTATTATTCACAATGGTTCCAAGTTTTCAGATTGTGCCTCAAATTCCATCAGTACCACAAGCCTTCGAGCCAGTCTTATCACTCACGGTTGATGGATTTGCCAGGTCTGAGTCATTTTTGTGATTTCACCTGTGCCAATCTGTCTTGCAAAACATCACTTGCCAATTCCCTGATTTGTGATGTAATGTCCAATTAGATCCCAATCGAGAAGTTCACACTACAGCCCTCAAGCTGGACAATCCTTCCTCAGATGACATACTGAAAATCATGCACTGTTTTGAGATTGCACAGGCAGCAAATGAACATCTAATGGCTTACCTCCAGGTTGCAGCAGTTCAACCACCACCACCACCACCACCACCGTGACGGAATTCTCGGAAGTCTTTTTCCCAATGGCAGCATCATGTTTCATCACTTTTGGATGTGTCAATGATGTCTTAACAGCCAGTCCAGCTGGACTGGTGCAAACAGCAGGGTATGACTTCTTGTCCTGACTGTTTTTGATACTCCAACATGCCAACTTCCATCATCACTGGGCACACTGCACTTGTGGAATGGATGAACATTTCTGAACTGTCTGCTGTCAGGCATCAGGTAGTCAAACCAGACTCCTAATTTGCATCACAGGAGGGTGCATGAACTCTAGCTCCATCGCCTTCACAACAGTCAACATTAGTGCTTGTGCTACATCCCTGGTCATGATCCAGAAGCCAAATGGCTCCCTCCAGCTTTGTGGAGATTTTAAGTTGACAATCAGTGCACTAGCTCAGGTGGAAACCTAACCCATACCGCATCAAGAGTATCTCCTCTCAACGCTTGTTGGAGGCAAATTTTCTAAACTAGACCTTGCTGATGTGTATTTACAGATTCCACTAGATGAGGAATAATAATGCATTGTTGTCATCAACATGCCTTTCGGCTTATACAAAGACAAGCTTTTGGCTTTAGGGATTTCTTCTATTCCAGCAATCTTCCAGAGATACCTGGAACAGTTAACAATGTCCATCACAGTTTGTATCAGTTACCTTGATGACTTAATTGTTATGGGTACCACACACTAAGACCACCTGTGTAACCGATGTATCCTCTTTACTATGCTGTGTGGTGCAGGGCCTCTATCTAGGACTCTTGCTCAACAAAGACAGGTTTCTACCCTCTGGCAGTAATGTTTCCACTACTGACTCTCCCCCATGTACCCAAACCCTCCAGGAGTTGCAGACTTTCTTGGAGAAAGTGAATTATTATTTTACGTTCCTTCTTCAGGCTGCACACACTATGCACCCCTTCAACCAGTTGTGGAAGGAAAGCATTCTGTTTCAGTGGGCAGGCCTTCACACACCTGAAGCACATGTTACATTCTGCAGCCTGCCTAGCTCCCTTTCCCCCATCATCACCATCCTCATTGTTTTGGCACCAGATGCTTCTCTCTATGGCATTGGAACAGTGGTGGCACACCATAATGATGATGGTGTGGAGCAACTGATCGCCTATGCATCCAAAATGATGAAGCCTGCCCAATGCAATTACTCCCAGATCATGAAAGAGGCAATGGCAATCATCTTTGTTGTGAAGAAATTCCATGTGTATCTATTTGGGACCCAGTTTACCCTCATTACAGACCATACACCACTAATAGCACTCTTTGGACCATATTCTTAGCTTCTAGAGTGGATGGCTCAAAGGCCCCAGCACTGGGCTTTTTTCTTTAGCTCCCACAATTACACCATCAAGTACAAGCCTACTGCACAACGTGCAAATGCAAATTCCCTCTCACATTTATCCGCAGGACCCGATGCACATTTGACCAACTGGAGGTTTCCTGTTTTCACTTCGATATGGAGTGACAACACATCTCGAATGAGTTTCCCATTACCGTTACTCACTTTGCGAAGGACACACACTGCTGTCTTATCTTTTGGCATGTCATACACTGTGTACTCCATAGAGGGGCCCACTTAGTTTTTGAAGTCAGCTGACCCCGAGCTCCTGCCCTGGGCTCACCTCTATTATCATTTGTCCATCATCTCCAATGCGCTCCTGCTGGATGTGGAGGCAGGTACCCACTGTGTTGTCATCCCAACTGTTTTATGCACTCATTTCTCTGAACTCCTCCATCGCAGGCATTGGGGTATGTCATGATTGAAAGCCCTTGCCAGGGGACATGTTTATGGGCCAGGACTGAACAAGGACATGGGGGCTATGGTGCACTGATATGCTGCAAGTGCTTATCATCAGGCTGCTCCACCTCTGTCTTTCACCACCTGGCCTACTCACCATTGAACTTGGTACTGCATTTATCTCCTCTTTACTGGCTCCTTCTTTGGCTCTATGTGGCTTATTGTCATTGACACTTATCCAAACTACCACTAAGCAGCCAGCATGGCATCTGCCACTACAGCTGCCACACTCAATGCCCTTCTGCATATTCTCACCACTGATGTGCTTTCCCCACACCACTGTAACTGGCAATGGGCCCCAATTCATGGCTACAGCCTTTGAATTGTTCTGCACTGCCAATAGCATCAAACACCTGTGTAGTTCTCCTTTTCATCCCTCCTCTAATGACAAAGTGGAGTGGATGATGAACACATTTAAGCAACAAATATTGAAGGCCATGGGTGCATCTACCATGAGAATGGCACTCTTTATGTTCCTGAGCACCTACAGGTCCAGCCCTGTCCATGAGCGCAGGCCAGCAGAACTCCTCCATACTCGGCAGCTATGTGCCCTCCTCCATCTCCTGGCACTCCAACCCACAGAACTCCAGCCATGCTGAAAAAAAACCTTCCAAGTTCCACTGTTTGGGCATGTTCTTATGGGGCAAAACCCTCATAGATGTCGGGTACAGAAGTGGCCACTCACGGGTGGTGCCTTACGATGGTTGATACCCCGAGAGGTTTGGAGCATTGGCACATGAACCAACTCCTTCCCAGCCTCCAGCCTACTTCTCCAGTGGTGGATCGCTCTGAGTTGGAGTCCCTGCCCTCACACATCTCTCCACCTCATGAGTACTATTTGTGCTCAGGGCATGGTCAGCAGCTCCATTGGGCATGGAGATCGAGGCTGAGACATCACCACAGTCTCCGTCTAGTATGGGGTCATCCCCCACATTGCAGTTCCCCAGCCCAATGTCTGATATTCCACCTTCATTTGACCATCTGGTAGCTTTCACTGATGGGACACCACCTGTTGACCTCCCAAAACATTGTCCTTATGCACCCATTTCAGTGGAGAAGGGATCTGGTATCCCTCCCAGTCTGCCAACTTCAACAGTCCGCCAGAAGGCATGGATGTAGACAACAGCCACTAGGCAATGCCCCTATAATCTGTGAGCACTGCTGTCACTGCCACAGCACCATGCGTGGGTCACATCCACCATGCCAGCCTATTTGTACTCACGGTGGACCCAAAAAGATAGCAGCACAGGGGCTCAGACCGCAGTCATGTTCTGACACTGCTAATGATCGTTTACCTATTCATTGTTGCTCTGTTCACTGACAGTTGCTATGTCTTGGTATCCGATTTGGTTTTGCTCTCTGATCCTGGTATTTCACTGTGTGGTCTGTGCTGTTCCTGTTGTGTGTGTCTGCTTTGTACTGCCGATTTCCCCCTAGCGCTGTCAACCCATCGGCGTGTACACTCCGGTCTTGCTCGATTCTGGTTGCTAGAGTGTCACCACATGGCTGGACAACTCCCGTGCCACTGATGAAGAAATGTATAGTACTGAACCTTTATAGAGCCAGTTACAGGTGGCGTGACATTTTGTGGGCACGCAGTTCCACCATGTTAAAGATTAGTTTTAACTTATCTGTCTTGAGCAGCTAGTTCTGTAGCTCACGTGCAATGGAAATATTTTAGACATTATTGACAGTGTCAGTATAGAGACAGAGATCATGATGCCATCAGAGTAACAATAGTTCTTAAGTTAATAAACAAATGAAGAAGGATAGGAGAGTAATTTTTCTAGGAAGAGCATCCCACTTAGAAAATAAATGGTCATCATTTAGTTCTAATATGATGGCTGAAGAGAATTCTGGGCAACATTTAAATGTATTATAAATCACACTCTGAAAACGTATGTGCCAAGTAAGTGGATTAAGGATGGAAAAGACCCATGATAGTTTAATAACAAAACTCATAAAATGCCGAGGAAACAGGGACTGTTGCATTCACCATTGAATAAAGAACACACAAATGACAAAGGAAAAAGTTAGAAATTTGCACTTATGTAAAAATATTCGTGTGTGAAGCATACAACAGTCACCACCATCATAGCTTAACGAAAGATCTTGCTGAGAAACCAAGGAAATTCTATTCCTATGTAAGATCATTCAGCAAGTCAAAGGCTTCTATCCAGTCACTCACTGACCAGTCTGGTGTGACAATGGAAGACAGCAAAATGAAAGAAGAAGTTTTAAATTTTGCATTTAAGAAATCATTAACAAAGGAGGGTTGTTTAACCATTGGCACAGACGGGGGACATAGTAATAGGCATCACTGGCACAGAGAGGAATCTGAAAGGGGTGAAAACAAAGATGTTGGCAGATCCTGATGGCAACCCAGTTTGGTTTTACAGAGAGTACTCTATGGCCTTGTCCCTTACATAGCTGGCTTTATTGCAAATCTCACACACAGTGCAAAGTCCTAAGTGACTGCAAAAAAGAGCAGGTGCCTCTTATATATAAGAAAGGTGAAACACTGATCCACAAAATTACAGACTAATATCCTTATCTTCAGTCTGCTGCAGAAATGATGAACATATTATGAGTTTGAATATAATAAATTCTCTTGAGACAGAAAAGCTCCAGTTCACAGATCATCAAGAATTTAGAAAGTATAACTCATCTGAAAACCACCTTGTTCTTTTCCCTCATAATATCCTGCAAACCATGAATGAAGGGCAACAGGCAGATTGCATATTCCTAGAATTCCAGATTGTGTTTGATACAGTGCCCCTCTGAGACTGTTAAGGAAGGTCCGAGTATATGCATTAGGTCCTCAGATCACGTGACTGGCTCGAAGACTCCCAGAGTAATATAACCCAGTACACTGTCCTTGACAGCAAGTGTTCACAGCAGACAAGGGTATCACCAGAGAATTGTGAGAGGATCACTCCTGTTCTCTGTTTACAAAAATGATCTGACAGACAGTGTGAGCCTCAATCTGTGGCTGTTTGCTAAAGATGATGTAGTGTATGATAAGGGAGATGGTTTCATTGTTGAGTGACTACAGGAGGATACAAAACAACTTGGAAAGAATTTCTAGTTGGTGTTATAAATGGCAGCTTCTTCTAAAGGTAGAAAATTGTAGGTTAATGCAGATAAGTAGGAAAGACAGTCCCATATAGCATTAGTAGAGTGCTGCTTCACATAGTCATGTCAATTAAATATCTAGGCATAACATTACAAAGAGGTACGAATGGAGAAAGCATGTAAGGATAATAATCTGCAAAGGAGGCAGTGGATAGAACACTATTTTGACCCATTCTCGAGTACTGCTTGAGTGTTTGGGATTGCCACCACATTGGATTAAAGGAAGACATCAGAGCTGTTCAGAAGTGTGCTTGTTATTGGTAGATTTGATCATCAATTGAAACGGCAATACCTGAATGGAGAATGACATTCTTTTATGGAACGCTATTGAGAAAATTTGGAGAACTGGCATTTTAAGCTGACTGCGCAATGATTCTACTGCCGCCAATGCACGTTTAGGATAAGGATGCTGAAGATATGGTAAGTTTGGGGTCATACAGAGGCATATAGACATAATTGCTCTATATGCAAGTGGAAACGAAGTGACTAGTAGAGGCACAAGTTACCCTCCACCATGCTCTGTATGGTGGCTTGCTGAGCATGTTTGTAAATGTAGAGATAGAAAGCTTGCAAGTTGTACTGGTCAATGTCTAAATTTCTTGTCACAGTGTATGAAGAGCTTAAGGAGGTTATCATATAATGAAGAGTGATTACCAATCACATCGTGATGCACATAGAGGTATTTGGTAGACTGAATTAAATGGATATTTGACACCATGTTCTGTGGTTACTGCAGATTAAAAACCTGTTTGCACCACAGGCATTGAAGATTCTGTGACAAACTAGGTTGTTAGTTTCTTGTTTTGTGCAATAGGATGGAGAACCTTTGTGTCCCCCTAGCAGGGCCAGGGATGCATTAGAATGCACATAGACCCTCAGATAATGATAGATGTATGAGACACTAAGATATTCATATAAGATCCAAAGACATGAGCCTCACTAATGAGACTATTTCAAAAAAAAAAAAAAATAAATAAAAAAAATAAAAAAAAATAAAAGAAGAAGAAGAAGAAAAGAAAAGTGATCAATTGCCGAAGCATTTGCATTGAACTCCAGATGTTTGAAGTGGTCATCCAACAAGGGATCTGACACAATAATAGATACAGAAAGCTGGCTAGTACCCCAAACTGAGATTTTTAAATCTAAATGTACATTGAAAGAACAGGCTAATGTGAAACGGAAGGAGTGTATTTGACATAGTAATAAAAAAAACTCAAACCCCACTTAGACAAAAACTGAAACTGCATTTGGGTAAGACTCAGGATCAATGGTGAGCATAAACATTTAATTTGATCTTTTTATTGACCACCAGGCTCACTCCCATATGTAACCGAAAATATAAGTAAAAACTTGTTCACCAATACATACATTCTTGAGTCAAACTATCATCATGGAAGAAACTTTAATCATCCAACAAACAATTGGAATATTCCAGTTTTGCAAGTGGTGAGCATGACAAGACATCCCATGAAAGAATACTAAATGCTTTCTCTGAAAATTACTTAGAGCAGGCAGCTAGCCCATTCGTGATGACAGTCTTCTGGATCCACTGGTGACAACAAGATCTGACCACCTTGCAAGCTAGTCACATTGAAACTGGTTCATAGAACATGAGACCATTGTTTTAATAATAATTACCAAAGTACAAAGAGCGGCTAAAAGAAGTATAAAGACTGACATTTTCTACAAGGTAGGTAAATAGGTGATAGTCCCATATCTCGATGAGAAATCTTTAGCTCTGGGCAGGAGCTTCTAGAGGAATTGTGACTGAAGTTTTGATAAATAGTTGACCCCCTCTACAATATACAATCTCTAAAAACAAAGTTCCAAAGAAACAGTGGCTAGAGCACAATAGCTTTGAAACAAAGCTTAGAGCTGTACAAAGAGAGATGCTAAATAAAATGGATTTGGCTGTCAGAAGTGCAAGCAGAATATTATTGAAAGATCTCATTTACAACCAAAAGAAATTCTGGTCATATGTACTGAATTTGGGGTACAATCACTCATAGATAACACAGAAAATAAAACTGAGGGTAATGAAATGAAGAAGAATTGCTCAATTCCATATTCAAATGTTCCTTTAGAAAGGAAGAACTAGAATACTATTTCAGTTCCACTGTTGTTGTTGTTGTTGTTGTTGTTGTTGTTGTCTTCAGTCCTGAGACTTGTTAGATGCAGCTCTCCAAGCTACTCTATCCTGTGCAAGCTTCTTCATCTCCCAGTATCTACTGCAGCCTACATCCTTCTGAATCTGCTTAGTGTACTCATCTCTTGGTCTCCCTCTACGATTTTTACCCTCCATGCTGCCCTCCAGTACTAAATTGGTGATCCCTTGACGCCTCAGAACATATCCTACCACTTCTTCTAGTCAAGTTGTCCCACAAACTCCTCTTCTCCCCAATTCTATTCAATACCTCCTCATTAGTTATGTGATCTATCCATCTAATCTTCAGCATTCTTCTGTAGCACCACATTTCGAAAGCTTCTATTCTCTTCTTGTCTAAACTATTTTTCGTCCACATTTCACTTCCATACATGGTTACACTCCATACAAATACTTTCAGAAACGACTTCCTGACACTTAAATCTATACTCGATGTCAACAAATTTCGCTTCTTCAGAATCGCTTTCCTTGCCATTGCCAGTCTACATTTTATATCCTCTCTACTTCAACCATCATCAGTTATTTTGCTCCCCAAACAGCAAAACTCCTTTACTACTTTAAGCGTCTCATTTCCTAACCTAGTTCCCTCAGCATCACCCAACTTAATTCGACTACATTCCATTATCCTTGTTTTGCTTTTGTTGATGTTCATCTTATACCCTCCTTTCACGACACTGTCCATTCCGTTCAACTGCTCTTCCAAGTCCTTTGCTGTCTCTGACAGAATTACCATGTCATCGGCGAACATCAAAGTTTTTATTTCTTCACAATGGATTTTAATACCTACTCCAAATTTTTCTTTTGTTTCCTTTATTGCTTGCTCAATATACAGATTGAATAACATCGGGGAGAGGCTACAACCCTGTCTCACTCCCTTCCCAACCACTGCTTCCCTTTCATTTCCCTCGACTCTTATAACTGCCATCTGGTTTCTGTACAAATTGTAAATAGCCTTTCGCTCCCTATATTTTACCCGTGCCACCTTCAGAATTTGAAAGATGGTATTCCAGTCAACATTGTCAAAAGCTTTCTCTAAGCCTACAAATGCTAGAAACGTAGGTTTGCCTTTGCTTAATGTTTCTTCTAAGATAAGTCATAGGGACATTATCGCCTCACGTGTTCCAACATTTCTATGGAATCCAAACTGATCTTCACTGAGGTTGGCTTCTACCAGTTTTTCCATTCGCCTGTAAAGAATTGCCGTTAGTATTTTGCAGCTGTGACTTATTAAACTGATAGTTTGATAATTTTCACATCTGTTAACACCTGCTTTCTTTGGGATTGGAATTATTATATTCTTCATGAAGTCTGAGGGTATTTCGCCTGCCTGATACATCTTGCTCACCAGATGGTAGAGTTTTGTCAGGAATGGCGCTCCCAAGGTTGTCAGTAGTTCTAATGGAATGTTGTCTACTCCCGGGGCCTTGTTTCAACTTAGGTCTTTCAGTGCTCTTTCAAACTCTTCACGCAGTATCATATCTCCCATTTCATCTTCATCTACATCCTCTTCCATTTCCATGATATTCTCCTCAAGAACATCGGCCCTGTATAGACCCTCTATATAGTCCTTCCACCTTTCTGCTTTCCCTTCTTTGCTTAGAACTGGGCTTCCATCTGAGCTCTTGATATTCATGCAAGTCGTTCTCTTTTCTCCGAAGGTCTCTTTAATTTTCCTGTAGGCAGTATCTATCTTACCCCTCGTGAGGTAAGCCTCTACATCCTTACATTTGTCCTCTAGCCATTCCATTTTAGCCATTTTCCACTTCCTGTCTATCTCATTTTTGAGACATTTGTATTCCTTTTTGCCTGCTTCACTTACTGCATTTTTGTATTTTGTCCTTTCATCAATTAAATTCAGTATCTCTTCTGTTACCCGAGGACCCAAGGATTTCTACTAGCCCCCGTCTTTTTACCTACCTGATCCTCTGCTGCCTTCAATACTTCATCCATCAGAGCTACCCATTCTTCTTCTACTGTATTTCTTTCACCCATTCCTGTCAATTGTTCCCTTGTGCTCTCCCTGAAACTCTGTACAACCTTTGGTTTAGTCAGCTTATCCAGGTCCCATCTCCTTAAATTCCCACCTTTTTGCAGTTTCTTCAGTTTTAATCTACAGTTCATAACCAATAGATTGTTGTCAGAGTCCACATCTGCCCCTGGAAATGTCTTACAATTTAAAACCTGGTTCCACTAGGAGTTGCAATTTCATCTTAACTTCTTTGACAAACAGTCAACAGCTGTCTCTGTAGAAGTTCATTGCAGCCACTGTTCATTTCTCACAACACAAAGTGGATGATTGGTGAGCTCACATGCCAAGTCCAGTATCAAGAAGAAAATGATATAAATTGCCAATGAAGCCACAGAATGAGTTGATGAATATTTTGGGTAGCTGAAGATAATGACTGAATGGACAACAAAATAAACAAAAATAAGAGTAAAATTGAATGGGAGCATTTTTGGTAAAATAAATAGAATTTTCAAACAAGTAATTGTTCTGTCGTGTGTCAGTCTCATCATTTGTCATCTCACTGCAGCACTCATCTATTCATTATGGTATTTCTGTAAGTGGGGTCAGTTGTTTTAGTTTACACATCTCTTGATGTAATAATTGGATGATAATGCTTGTGCATGTGTTTCTGTCACATTCAGACCAATGATGTAATAAATTTTAATGTTTTCCTCTATCATATTCTGGAGTTGTTTATTTTCTGAAACATGATTCATTTTATAAAAATAATTTCTGTAAATCCAAACTGTGTATCAAGCATACAAAAGTTTAAAATGTAAATCAATGTTTTATATCAATCAAGATATAGCCACAGTCTACGACAAACAGTCGTGAAACTCTATAGGATAAAAAAATGCAACCTTTTGAGTCAAGTTAATGCACGTCAGCTAATTAGAGCACGAGTGCCATTTCAGCTGTCAAATATTTTGACAGCTGAAATGGTGCTATTGCTCCAAATATATTGTGTGTGGTAACAGAAGAATGGAATACTATAAACGGAGAACTTGCTATTTTTAATTGTTTCACGTCCATATTTCCAAGTCACTTAATTTGGCTGTTACTTTTCCAATACCAGAAGGAAAATGTGTTTAAATTAATATCCTGTCTCCCATTAATTTCAACATGTAATAACCAAATCTCAGTGCAATGTAAAATATACATTTCACAGTAGCAGAGTTGTAATCATATCACTGAAATTTGTTTAAGATGGAAAATACGTTTTGGCCCGATGTGTTTAAGTTCAAAAGGGTCTGATTACGAATATATCTGTATGCTTGGAATTTAATGCTGCTTTGCACCAACCACAGTTTGTTTCATGAGTTTCTTTGCAGATTTCAAAAATTGCATTTGAAACTAGGCACAATTGCCACAATCTTGGAGATTTTTTTATTTCTGCTACACTCTATAATGGTGTGGTTAACTTTGAAATACGTCCTAATTTGTGTTTTGACTGTGCTTCTACACTCCACAGTTATATAATGCCAAACCATTCACAGTAGTTTTATACATTCCAGCTACATGACAATGCTGCAGTAGCAGTTGCAAGAAAGCTGTGGTGATTTCATGACTGCCATAGACTGAAATATATCATTGTATCTTACTAATTTTGAATGTTCAATATATCTTTCTACATCTACTTCAACATCTACATCTGTGCTCTGCAAACCACAAGAAGATGTGTGGCAGAGGGTATGTTTCATTGTACTAGTTATTAGGGTTTCTTCCTCTTCCATTCACGTATGGAGCATGGGAAGAATGATTGTTTGAATGCCTCTCTGCATGCTGTAATTATTCTAATCTTATCCTCAACAACCATATGTGAGTGATACATAAGGGGTTGTAGTATATTTTGAGAGTAACCATTTAAAGCCAGTTCTTGAAACTTTGTTAACAGACTTTATTGGGATAGTTTATGTCTATCTTCAAGAGTTTTCCAGTTCAGTTCATTTGGTATCTCTGTGACACTTTCTCATGGATTAAACAGACTTGTGACTCATGGTGCTGCCCTTCTTTGTATACATTCAATATATCCTGTTAGTACTATCTGATATGGGTCCCACACACTTGAGTAATATTCTAGAACTGGTCACAAGAGTGATTTGTAAGCAATGTTCTTTGTAGACTTATTGCGCTTCCCCAGTGTTCTACCAATAAACCAAAGTCTAGCACCTACTTCACCCATGACTGAACCAATGTGATCATTCCAATGCAAATCCCCACAAAGTGTTTCACCCAGCTATTTGTACGAATGATATTATAGTCACAGGATACTACTTTTTTTCTTTTTGTGAAGTGCACAATTTTACATTTCTGAACATTTAGAGCAAGTTGCCAATCTTCACACCATGTTGAAATCTTATCAAGATCTGACTGAAGATTTACGCATCTTCTCTCAGATAGTACTTCATTGTAGATAACTGCATCATCTGTAAAAAGCCTGATTTTATTATAAATATTGTTTGCAAGGTCATTAATATACAATATAAACAGCAAGTGTCCCAACGAACTTCCTTGGTGCACACCTGAAGTTACTTCTACACCTGACAATGACTGTCCACCCAGGAGAACATGTTGTATCCTCCCTACCAAAAAGCCCTTAGTCCAGTCACAAATTTCACTTGATAACCCATATGATCATAGGGTGTAGGTTGATAATGAGATGAAAGCTTTTTGTAAATCAAGAAATGTGGTCTCTACCTGATTGCCTTGATCCAAAGCTTTCGGTATGTCATGTGAGGAAAGTGAGAGGTGGATTTCACATGAGTGATGTTTTCAAAATCCATGCTGGTTGGCATTGAGGAGGCCACTCTGTTCAAAATACCTCCTTATGTTTGAGCTCAGAATATGTTATAAGATTCTACAACAAATCGATGTCAAGGATATTGGAAAGTAGTTTTTTTACATCACTTCTACTACCCTTCTTGTAGGTGGGTGTGACCTGTACCTCTTTCCAAGAGCTGGGCATGGTTTTTTGTTCAAGGGATCTATGATAGATTATAGTTAGACGAGGGGCTGATTCAGCCACAAATTCAGTACTGAATCTGAGAGGGGCTCCATTGGGCCCTGGAGCTTTGTTCAGTTTAAAAAATTTCAGCTGTTTCTCAATACCACTGACACTAATACTTATTTCATTCATCTTTTCAGTGGTATGAGGATTAAATTGGGACAATTCTCCTGGGTTTCCCATTGTAAGGGACATTTGAAGACAGAGTTAAGCATCTCAGCTTTTGCTTCGCTACCCTCAATTTCTGTTCTTGTCTCATCCACTAGGAACTGGACACTAGCTTTTGTGTCAATGAAAGCCTTTGCATATGACCAGAATTTCTTTGGATTCTCTGTACAACCAGAATTTCTTTGGTTTTTGTGAAAGATCAATTGACAATATTCTGCTACATTAGTCATGGAAGGCATCATACATTGCTCTCTTCACAGCCAAATGTGTTTCATTCGGCATCTCTCTAATCTATAGCTCTATGTTTTGTTTTCATACCTATTATGCAGTAATCTCTATTTCTTTAGAAGTTGCTATACGTGACTGTCTACCATAGAGGTTCCATCCCATTATGAACAGTTCTACTGGGTGCATATCTATCCAGTGCATGGCTAACTATTCTTTTAAAGTTAAGCCAGAGTTCCTCTACATGCTCCTGCCCTATGCCGAAAGTTTCAAGTTCCTCACTGAGATATGACATGACTGATTTTTTTATCTAGTTTACTGAACATATACATCTTCCTGCATGTTTTAGTTATCCTTTGTACTTTATTAGTAATTGTTGCCACAACTGCATTATAGTCACTGATACCATTTCAATGTGTACATCCTCAAAGAGGTGAGGTCTGTTTGTTGCCATCAGATACAATACATTTCCATCATGAGTGGCGTTTCCAGTTATCTGTTCTAGGTATTTTTCAGAGAAGGCATTTCGTCAAGTTTCACAGGATGTCTTATAACACCCACCACTACCAAAACTGCAATTTTCCCAATTAATTGTTTGATGATTAAAGTCTCTACTAATGATTACAGTATGATTGGGTAACTTACGAAAATTGAACTCATGTCTTCTCTAAAATTTCTGGTTACATCAGGATATGAGTCTGATGGGTGATAGAAGGATCCAGTTACTATTTTATCCCCATATCTGATACTGTGTCGTACCCAAATAATCTCGCATGCAGCTTTAATTTCTGCCTTAGTGTCTTTGAGTTTCTTGTCTACTGTGACAAATATACCAACTCCACATCCACTTAAATTTTCCCCAAAAATCACATGGCTATTAATTTCAGGTTTCAGCCAGCTTCCTGTACCTAGTATTGTGATTGTCACTGCTTTTCATGAGCACTTCAAACTCTGACACTTTGTTGTCAATGCTTTGGCAGTTTACCACTAGGATTTTAATATTCTCACCTGTGGGAAGCATTTCTTTCGATCTTACACTGATATCTCTGGTTTTCCTACAGCTATTGCTATTTGGATTGCATAGAGTGTCACTTAATCCAAAACACCCTTGTGTGCATCCCACACACAGACAACTACCTGAGTAACAGCATCTGTGTGTAGTGCACATTTGATCCATTTAAGGGGACCCTACATTTCTCATCACTATGGCTCAAGTCCAGGAAGTCATAGCCTACCTTGTCACAGAACTTTCAAAACCTCTAGTTCAGCCCTTCAACTCGACTCAGAAACAAAGGTCCATGATCAGTTCTGGTGACAATGCTGAAAATTGTGAACTTTGTTGAAACTCTGTGTGCAAGGCTGGTCTTCTTAACCTTCATAACTTGTCGGTTAGAGGGATTGGTACAACACCCTGAGTCCTCTCTGGACCACACCAGATCTAGATCTAGATTGCCTAGATCTAACACTGGCATGCCACTTGCAGCCAAGTGGACAAGTAACGACAGAGTCTGTACTGTCTGCAGAGGAGGTAGAAACTAGGGGAGATGATAGTACTTGATGTACCTCTGCTACAGGTATCACAGATACATGAATATGAAGAGCTCTTCCAACACACCGATTTGCAGCAGCTGCCAATCATTTGGCACTAGTCAGGGTGATTTCCAGCTACTTATAAATGTCAACCAATTTATCCCATGTTCAAGAACAGCATTCACAGGGGGGGAACTGCATTTTGGCTGGTGCAATGTATTATAATGCAGTGAAAAAAAAAAAAAAAAAAAACACTCTTTTCTTTTAATCTGTTGAGCTAAAACCTTGATAATCCCCTATAGAAATTTAAGCAAATACAAATCTTTGTGAGTTTTTTCATGTGTTATGAGCTGGAGGTTGTGACTCAGTTATGATGTTTACTTCAGTGACCAAAAGCAGTGTTTTGTAATTAACAGCAAATAAATCAATGTTAAAGAAGAATAAACTGAAGAACTTAATTTTTAAAAAAAATTCAAAACTGGTGAGCCACTACCCATTGTAAAATCAGAGCTTTCGAAAATTTCATTTACTCACCAGGTGCTGCAGATCCCGAGTTCATTACAAACTTCATATGGGCAAATGCGCTTTATTGCACAAGGACACGTGCTTGGTTGAGGTAGATGATTATTCTGGAAGGATAAAATAAATCTTTAAACCACTGTTGCTAGTTGAGAGTAATTGAATGCCCCTGTCTAGGCACTGAGTAAAAAGAAAACACATTTAATGGCCTGTTGTTTCCAAAAAAAAAAAAACACAAGTTATATGTATATTAATTACACTGAACATCAATGATAAACATATATGTACTCAGTCTGTGAACTGCAAGTCATGGAGAGTCTTGGTGTCTCATATAAAAGTGTGAAGCATTCAGCCACATCAATCTTTGTTGCCTTATGTATTGATGTTAAGAATCTAATTTACTCTCTATCTTAATATGAATACAGCTGGAAATATGTATGAGGGTTGGAACTTAAATAGTCGCAACTGTTTATTCACAATTGATACAAAAGAGTCACATGTTTGCACCTGTTACTGTACTTCAAAGTAGTCACCAGCATTTTGTAGAACCCATTGCCAGTGATATGGAAGGCGTAGTATACCATTAGCAGAGTCTGTTTTGTCGATGGTGCAAATGGAGCGGTCTACTGCCAGTTGAATCTCTGGAACAGTTCTGAAGTGAATGCCATGAAGTGGATCCTTAATCTTTGGAATCAAATCAAAGTCACAAGGACTTAAGTCTGGGGAGTATGGTGGATGGTACAGTACTTCCCAGTCCCATCGACCGAACAGAGCAGCCACAGCTTGTGCAGTATGCGCCCACACATTGTCATGCAAAATGATGGGTGGGTTGCTCAGGAAGTGTCGCCGCTTCTTTTGCAAAGCTGGTCACAGGTGATGCTCCAAAAATGAACAGTAATACAACTTAAGTCCTCGTGACTTTGATTTGATTCTGAAGATGAAGGAACCACTTTGTGGAATTCGCTTCAGAATTGCTCCAGAGATTCAACAGGCAGCAGATGGCTCCATTCGCACCATCAACACAACAGGCTCTGCTAACAGTATACTACACCTTCCACATCACTGGCAACGGATTCTACACAATGCTGGTGACTACTTTGAAGGACAGTAACATGTGAAAACCTGTAACTCTTTTGTATTGGTTGTGAATAAATAGTTGCCACTATTTAAGTTCCAACCCTCGGTTGATCCAGGAACTCCTCCCATTCCCCTGGAACAAAGTGGACCAAATTGGCAAACAAACTCCTTGTCCCAAGAGGACCAACATAGGGAGGTTTATAATGAACCTTCTTGGCAGATTAAAATTGTGCGCTGGATCAAGACAAACTTGAGACCTTTGCCTCTCATGGCAAGAGCTCTACCAACTGAGCTACCCGAGCATGGCTCACAACCCATCTTCACAGCTTTACTTCCACCTGCACCTCTCTCCTACATTCCAAACCTCACAGAAGCTCTCTTGTGAAATCTGCAGAATTAGCACTCCTGGAAGAAAGGATATTTTGGAGACATGACTTTGCCACAGCTTGGAGGATGTTTCCAGAATGAAATTTGCACTCTGCAATGGAGTTCTGGTGGTTTATAATGGTCTAGCTCTAATATTTACAGAGATACAGAAATACATATTTTGCAAGCCCCTACCATGTAGTATTAATCTGTCTTATTGATCTACTTTGCAAGGCATCCAACACATCAAGGGCAAGAAATTGTTTTCCAGTCCAGACACGTAAACTGCCCAGCACAGCAGTTGTGTTGTGTTGGAGTAATGTCAGTCTGCTTGATTGGCCTGCTTAGCATGGCAGCCTACATGGCATGGAAATGTGGTGTTCCAAGCCCCTGGCATAGAGGATATGCTGCAGAAGACACATGTTTTGGCACCAGTGCCAACGTGATTTATAAATCTCTTTTTCAGGGGCTACATATGTGGATGGGCTTGCTAGGGGAACATTGAGATGGGTAGATGGGGAGATGGAGACAAGAGGTGGTAGGAGAGGGGGAGGAAGAGGTGGACAAAGAGAGAGGCAGGTGAGATGGGCATAGGGAGGGAGGGAAGGAGATTGACAGAAAGAGTGGATGGAAGAGAAGATGGCTTGAGAGGTGGGAGGATGAGATGGACAGATAGGAAAGTGAGGAGGTGACGAGCAGAGAGAGAAAGGAGAAGGAGATGGACCAAGAGATGTATGCATTGTAAGTGACATACATGTATGCATGTGAAGCCACAGGGAAAATGCTATTATAACCCATAGATCTATTTCAGACAAATCTGGCACACAAACAGAAAGCTTCAGGAATATCAGCACTGTGGGGTTATAACCTCCTAGCTCCAACAGGTATGGAGATATCACCTAACATGCATTTTACAGCCCCTGGCATATAGGCTGCAATGCATGATAGGCTTGTTGTGTTGTAATACTATCAGCCCATCTTATCCCCCTGCTTTGTAGGGAAGCCTATCTGTCAGGGGCACAAAAAGGTTTGTCAGGGCCCGACATGTGGGCTGCCCAACAGAACATGTGTGTTCTGGTGGTAACAGCATGGGTCTGTCTCTTTCATCTGGTTTTCATGGCACCCTACACGTGAAACAAAAATGGTTTCATCATTGACATACTTCCAGTATATCAGATGGATGGAAGAGGGGATGGACAGAGAGAGGGGGCAGGAGTAGATGGATAGGGAGAGAGGGGCCAGAAAGGACAGACAGAGAGAGAAGGGCAGGGAACTGACAGAGGGGCAGGAGTGGATGGACAGAGAGGGGGGAGAAAGAGGGGGGCAGGGAGAGGGGGCAGGAGGGGATGGGCCAAGAGAGGGTGGAAGAGGAGATGGGAAGAGGGTGCAAAAAGGAGATGGGCTGACAAGGAGATGTGGAGGAGATGGGTCAGATCGAGAGGTGAGGAGGAAATGGACAGCGGGAGGAGAAAGGCATTGCAGAGAGATGGGGGAACAAGGAGCTAGAGAAAGGGACAGTATGAGATGGGCAGAGTGGTGGCAGGAAGAGATAGGCATAGAGTGGGCATCGGAAAGATGTGTGAAATGTATGTGTTTAACAAGTATGTGGGCAAAGCCTTGGGGAAAAATATAAATATAAAAGAAATGTGTGTGTGAAATCTTATGGGACTTAACTGATAAATATAAAAAGCACACTGTATGTATGTTTGAATGTCTGGGATCTCCTCCCAAACCCCTTGACTGATTTCATTCAGATTTGGCACACTAACAGCAAGCTTCACAAATATCAGCACTGGGGAGTTTATAATCTCATAGCTCCACTAGGAATGGAGGTGCAGGGAAAAACTATATTTTTCTTTTTTCAGTGTCTGCCATATAGTCTGCCCTGTGTAACACGTATGTTGTGTGAGAACAGTTCCAGCCAGCCTTATCAACCTGCTTTACAGGGTACCCTGCATGTTGAGGTACGGAGGGGGATTATGAGGGGGGGGGGGGGGGACATTTCTCCAAGCCCCAGCATGTAGGCAGCCCTCCACATCAGGCACGTTGTGCTGGATTACTATTGGACTGCTATATAAATCTGTCTTAAATGCCAAATGCCAACTTATACTTCAGGGGTTAAAAAAAAAATTTTAAGCCCCTGAAATGTAGGCTTTCCTGCGTTACAGATGTATTGCAACAGTAGTATCAGCTGGCTTCATCAACCTATTTTGCAGGGCTAAATGTGTAGATGGATACTGCTAATGGGAGGTTGGGATAAATAGAGGATGAGATGGCCAGAGGGAGGGATTAGAATTGGATGGATAGAGAGAGTAAGTACAGGAGAATAAGGACAAAGAGAGATGGGAAGGAAGGAGACAGAGAGTTGGAGAAGGACAAGATAGGGAGTGGGGGCAAGAGGAGATGGATAGGAAGAGGTGGGGAGGAAAAGATGAATAGGGAAATGTGGGGAGGAGAAGATGAATAGCAAGACGCGGTGAGGAGGGGATAGATAGAGCAAGGGGAGCATGGAGATATGGAGACAAAGAGAATGGGGAGGAGGAGCTGGATAGGCAGAGGGAGGGGAGGCAATGGACAGGAGAGAGACAGAGAGAGAGAGAGAGAGAGAGAGAGAGAGAGAGAGAGAGAGAGATGCAGAATGCATAGGGAAGGTGTAGAGGGATAGTCAGCAGGTGAGATGGAAGAGCAGGGCAGAGGAAGGAACAAAGAGGGACGGGAGAAGGAAACAGAGAGATAGAGAACTTAGGGAGGAGGAGATGGACAGAGGTTCCATGAGGTGGACAGAGAGATGAGGGGAGGAAGAGGTGGGCAGAGAGAGAGGAGGGAGGAAGAGATGTGCAGGGCTGGCCTCAACAGGCATGGGGCCATATGCGAATCTTTGTGGGGCTCTCTGACATCCCTCCTCCTTGCCGCCACTTCTACAACATAAGTTATACACCTAACACACTTTTAAAAGAATTCTGTTTCATCATTGACATACTTCCAGTATATCAAAAGACTGTTACTACAGCAGACCTACTGTTGTGATAGGAAAATAATTAATCAGAGAAGGAATCTTAATAGGTATGGTAATTACTAAAATATTAATAATAAAAACTAACTTAGTTATGGGAATCCTTCCAATTTAATGAAATTCAAAATCAATTAAGATTAACAAGTGGTGTTTGGGATATACAAATAAATGTTTTCATCACTTGACTGTGTTATGTATTTACAAGAAATTAAATGAGTTGTAGGTCATAAACACTAAGGGGTTTCTGCTTTATACACTTTACATGAAACATATTTTCCCTGCTTTTCAATGAGCAAATTCATCTACAATATCTTCAAAATTCAATTTTGAAATTGTGTTGTGTTCCACTGACAGCATGGCAATAGAAGGCATGTGTTCTTGCAAGATGCTGCTTCTGAAATAATCCTTGATAAGCTTTAACCCTTTTAGTGCCAAATACGATCTGATCGTGATCCAGATTTTCGGCGAAAAATGCCAGTAACGATCTGATCGTGATGCCTTTCTCATTCGCTAGGAAATACTAACAACTTTGCCTTCAAGCGCGAAAAAAATGAATGAGAAAGGCATCACGATCAGATCGTTACTGGCATTTTTCGCCGAAAATCTGGATCACGATCAGATCGTATTTGGCACTAAAAGGGTTAAATGTGAAAAGATTCTTTCAGTTGAGGTGACAGTCGTTGGAACAGATAGCAATATTCAGTGGGCAATATAAATGTTGGGAAATTAATGCCATTCAAATATTTTAATATTATCATAGAAGTTTTCACTTCCTTCGGCATCATTCTCTGAACACTTTCATTTCTGTCAAATGGTGTGAGGCAACATCGTTTGAACATTCATCATTTATGTTTACACTTAGCTCTTTAAGGTTTTTACATAGAACTTTCAGTTCTTCATCCTGTATTTATTTTAAACTTTCTGGAGAAAACAAAAGGCCAAATATTTTGGAATACTTAGCCAGTTGGCCTAATCTTTCTTTGAAACTCTTTAACACTGTTTGAACAACAGGGTAGAAAAAAATCGACTTTGTATTTCTCCTCTGACTGTTGAGCTCTGCAAACCATTTCATCACCTTCATAATGAAATTGCTTCACCTTCTTGCCAATTCTCTTTTCTCCAAATTTTGGTTCAATCTGTAAATTTTCAGCTATCTCTTTTGCTGTTACCTCCACATGAATGAAACCTTCATCACAGTAATCCTCAATAAACTTCCATAGACTTTTGAGGTATTTAGTTGCTACTTTCATGTTTGTGTTTTCTGCTGCATAAATGGCAAAGAGAAATTCACACCATATGACAACACCTAGAAGAAACTCAAAGCTTTCTAATTTGTTCACAGCAAGCTAGTGTGCTTCACTCTTTGTTTTCAATTCAACAGTGTTGTTGCCCACCTCAAGAAGGGCATCTCTGACTTCTCTTGAGTGTTATCTCATAGTTTTGGCACTCTCCACCCTAATAGCCCATCTAGTATCAGAAAGATTCTTCACATTTGAAGATGGTATCCTATTTAATAAGATATTCCATTTCTGAATGGATGAACTGAAAAACAACATATATTCTTTGAGTTACACCAAAAAATGTGAATGCGTGTGCTGTAGGTTTTGTCACATCTGATAACACAAGGTTAAAACTGTGGCTGGCACATGGCAAATAAAATGTACTTGGATCACATAAATAACCTTTCATCTTTGTGTGATTATTGTAGCTTTGGCCTCTGCAGTCGTGAATATTGAGTCCTAGTTGATCTAGTTTTGAGAAAATCGTTTCAGTCCAACTTTCTCCTGCCATTGAAGTGATGTTCAGAAAGTGGAGGAAATGTTCTTCTACAGTCACTGTATCCTCTGATAAATTTACAAGCCTAACAACCAATGTTATTTGTTCATTATGGCTTGTATCAGGAGTACAATCCAGTGTAACAAAAAATATTCACTTTCTTTTACAAAATTAACAATGCTGTTTTTAGTTTATTGGCAAGCAAATTTATGAGCTCATTTTGAATGTTTTTCCCAAGAAAATGGTCATGCATTTCCCAAGTTTTCACCCACCTTAAATCTCTCTCCAAAATGAAGTCAGATTCTGCTATCATTTCGATCAAACCAAGAAACTTACCATTACATTTCTTGATAGAACTTTTTGCTATCTCTCCTTAAGGCCATATCATGTTGAGTTAGGTGCCTGATGGTGAGTATAATTCATTTTAGAACCTGATGCAAATGTTCCTTCTCTTTTTCCAGTAGTTCAAAGTCAGTTTGGTCAATACCACTTTTTTGTTTCAAAAAATCTCACTTCTATCCATTTTTTGTACAGGTTATGTGCTTAAATGATTGTTGGTACTCTTGAAGCCCATTTCCAAAATGAACTCGATCACTTGACAGCTCGTTTGAAGGAGACCCAAAAAGTTTACAACTAAAACAAAAAAACTTTGTAATGATGTTTCAAATATGCAAGCAATTTACAGTTTGGTTTTACTCCATTTGGTAAATTTCTCATATAAAAATGAATTGAAAATTTTCTTCTGTTCTCATTTAAAGGATACTTACAATTTATAATTTTAGTAGGGTCCATCTGTACTATTTCATTTACCATGGAGGATGTTAATATATTAAGCTAAGTGTCTGGATCTAAATTTGTGATTACTTTGAAATTGCTACTACTAGGTCTACCTGAATGTGAGATAGCAGGAGGTCCACATTACAAATTAATGGGCAGCTACACATTATACACCGATGGAAAAAATTGCAATACCGAAAAATAATTCATGTAGGATAATGAAATTGGAGAAACACATTTATCTAGGTAAAATATTTAAGTGATTAACATTGCAACATCAGATGTTAATGCAAGAGTGAGAAGCCTTTGCAGATGTGAAATACTGATATGAGGGTGGTTTGAAAAGTTTTCGGAATGGAATAGAAAAAAAGTACTTACATCACTGAAACTTTTTTTTTTTTCTTTTTCAGTGTAGTCTTCTTGTAAAGCAATGCATTTGCTCCAATAATGTTCCAGTGTCTTGATTCCATTTAAAAATTAGTGTCCTCCAGGCCTGCAAAATAGTTGTCAGTTCCAGCTGTCACCTCTTTGTTCGAAGTGGATCTTGGTCCACCAAGAAATATTTTCCGTTTTGGAAGAGTTGGAAGTCTAACAGGGACATATCTGGTGAATAAGGCAGGTGCGGCAACAATTCATACCACAGGTCACGTGATTTTGCCATGGCAACGGCACATGTGTGCGGGTGCGCATCAAGAGTCGCGGCACCCATCTTGCAGATAATTTTTTCATTTCTAATTCTTCAGTTAATATGTGATATACCCTTTCAGAGATGACATCTGACAAGCATGAGCAATTTCATGCACTTTCAATTGGTGATTCTCCATGACCATTTTATGCACTTTTCCAATGATGTATGGAGTAGTGACACATCTTGGCCGACCACTGCGCGGATCATCATCTAAGTTCTCCCGACCAAATTTAAATTCATTTGTCCACTTGGCAACAGTTGAATATGAAGGAGCAGAGTCCCCCAGCGTATTCTGGAAATTGACATGAATGTCCTTTGCTTTCATACCTTTCTTTATGAGGTACTTAATCACAGCTCGAATATTGATTTTTTTCCATCTTCATCTTCACAAGTCACTACATGGGAACAGCAACAGAGCCACCTCACTGCCACAGATCTCTTCCAAGAGCACTGATATGGCACATGTTTATAAGCAACAGCCCAATGAATATCACATGAACAACTCATTGCACTGCCGCTGACCTCTTGTGGTGCTTCCGAGAACTTTTCAAACCGTCCTCATAGAGTAATAACTGATGTAATAGGCAGAATGTGGATTGCAAGCATGCAAATGTGCATACATTGTGATATAAAGATGCTGTATGTCAATTTGTGGGATAAAAGTTCCATCTCTGTTGCTTCTGATCAGTCAATGCTGTTTGTGATTGATACTGGAGTTATCGTCCAATGATGTCTTACCGTATTTACTCGAATCTAAGCCGCACTCGAATCTAAGCCGCACCTGAAAAATGAGACTCGAAATCAAGGAAAAAAATTTTCCCGGTTCTAAGCCGCACTGGAAATTTGAGACTCGAAATTCAAGGGGAGAGAAAAGTTTTAGGCCGCACCTCCAAATCGAATCTAAGTTGGTCCATTATGATACGAGACACAATTGAGGTCGAACGAATGACGATACAGCTACAGTAGTTTGGTTCGAGTCGTAAGCTTAGCAGTTAAGCTTTACCAGGAAGCCATTGCTATGTGTCAGGCGCTCCGTCCGTATTTACACGGGTACCCTTCCTTTTTCATGTGCTTCGTCTGGTTTGAATTGATTGCTTATTTTTCTTTGATCTGATAAGTGCCGTTATGTGTTTACGTCACTCTAAGCTGAAAATGCATTACTGTACTGTGTCATGCATTGTTTGTCGCATTCTGATAATGGCTTGCTCTTGTGCGCGGTTACTTACACTGCTGCTTTCTTTGATAATGATCAACAAGAACCAAATAATAGACTGCATATGATGGAAGATGTTCTGAACGAGAGTTTAGCGAACATTTTTCTCCGTTTGAAAATCTTTCCAGACGCCTCTTTAGTACATTATATTCTGCACAGAAATTAGAGTCATCTTAGATTTAAAAATCTAGTTAATTGCCGTGCTTCATTTCTGACTGTATCACTATTAGGCATAAGAATAATACGAATATAAACATGACATGATGTGTGTATTCTTCCGCGTTTGCTGTGCTCTCGCTCTAGTTTCGTAGTTTATTAGGCAGACAGGATTTAAATGAGACAGCAGCAAACATGAAAGAATACATGGCAAAATGTTTATATTTGTATTATTGTTATGGTGAAGAGAATACTGCATGTGATTCACAATTCATAAAAGTTCCTAGCAGCAACCATCTCTTGTCACAGGTAGGAAAAAAATTCAGGACGTAAAGTTTCCCATATTGACAAACACTCCAAACAGTCTTGCCAGTCGGATTTTCGTAGTACATTGAAATGCTGCTAGAAGATGAACAACACGAAATTTCTATTTACTTTGTTGGATAATGTATGAAAGTGCAGTGATCGAAAATCGGCACGGAGAAAAAGGCTTGTTTTCCACCTTTTTTTTTTTTTTTTTTTTTTAATTTATTTACTGACCAAGAGGTTTTGGCGCCAGTATTTATCTTTGTGCCTGCAAGACATGCCTGTTGTTGCACTACATATATTCGATGGCAGAAGTTAGTTGTGGCGGCACCTACCAACATTTTTCAGAACTTCCGCTTACTTTGCACTCGATTCTAAGCCGCAGGCGGTTTTTTGGATTACAAAAACTGGAAAAAAAGTGCGGCTTAGATTCGAGTAAATACGGTATATGTGCTCAATCAGATACAGATCTGGTGATCAAATTGGCTGAGGCAATGTGTCGACACACTGTAGAGCACGTTGGGTTACAATAGCATTATGTGGACAAGTGTTATCTAGGAGATTTCCTCCTGGAATGCCGTTCATGAATGGCAGCGTAACAGGTCGAATCACCAAACTGATGTACAAATTTGCAGTCAGGTTGCCCTTACTCAGCCTCCTTTTAACCAACCAATGACCATCACTGTGTAGTGGGAACTTCTGCAACCAAATGTATCTGGATGACCAAATTTAGCAGGAAGGAGTAGAGGGCACCGTATTAAGACTTGTCCGAACTTTCCAAGTGATTTATTGTTTCCAACTGCAGTGCCCCAGTTCCTCTTGATCTGCTTCACTGGGTCCCACAATACTGAGGACACCACTTCGCTGTCTGCAAAACAGCTTGGCACAGAATGGCTGCCTCAGTGACCTGTGTACACACTGCTGTGTGTCGGCATTGTACGGCAGCGGAGTTGCGGTGTCATCAGGATGCCGGCAGTTGACTCAGCGGTCTGTGTCCCTGCCGACTCAGCACCACTCTGTGTGAGCCGCAGGCGGCCAACTGTGTGCTTCTCACGGGCATGGCTAAGATTACACTGACAACAAGCGCCCGCGATCTGGAGTTGGAATCTGTGGCCCTCACCTCGGGATGCCTCCTGCATGTGCTGGAAGCAAGGACGACTGCTCGCAGTAGTGAGCCATGGAGTGACCCGCCACTGGCTGGCTACAAACCCAGTGTCAGCCTCAGAGGGTCGAACCAGTGACACGCCGTGGACCGGAACGCTGGTGCCCCATCTGCTGCTGCATGTAGCTGGTGGTTTAACATGCCACACCATTCACAAGAGCTGCCACACTTGAACGAATCTCAATAGAAACCCACACCTATTTATACGCAGCTGTGGGCCTCTGTTTTGCCATAAGCGCCGGTTTGTGCCACGTACTCATAACATGCTAGATTGGCCATTGGGCCCCTTCTGCCTGTGGTTTGTGACATGCAAAACCGCTACGTATACTCTTTCAGCAACTTGACAACCCTGTGGCCTCTATTCTACTTCACAACTGTTGGTATACATAACTCACTGCAATCCAGCCCACACCTAGCTGTAACTTGTGCTCAGGATATTGCACAAAACTAACTTTCCCTATTATTCACCTCTTCAGAAAAACTCGGTCCCCGGGTCGACCCTTAACTAGCTCTTAACCTGTTTGGGCTGGTGCCTATGGCATATTTCCTTACTATCAGAAAACTTAAATGTGGTCTAATGCCCCTTAAAACCGTGACATGAAACAAAACATAAAAATTCCTTACTGGACGATCACTACTTGATCAACGTCGTACCTACTCGTCTCACACCCTCGGTATCCAATCCACTGAGACTTGGACTACCCTTGGTTCCCTCTTGGAATTAGCTCTCCGCCTGATCAGAAAGAAAACAACACATAAAAAAGTTAAGTCTGCAATGACACTTGGCATAGTGGTGCTCAATATTATCGTTGTTTGCCGTTGCCTTTCCCTATACTGAGCAACATGTTGCACAAGCCGTTCGGGTGATATGAACCCCTCGTGCTCTAAAATGAACTGGTTTACAGATCTCAACAGACCCGGCTCCAGAGTTTGATTCAACAAGGTCAGATTCCGCCTTGAGAAAAACTCTAAAGTGGCTTCTGGCCAGTACAGCTGTGGCTGCGTAACATTCAATTGCGCGACTCCTGAAATTGATGCTGGCAGGTGGAAGGTTAGTCCTATTATGTTACACTCAATTCCATTGATTAAAATTCCATTTCCCTTAAGCTCTATATGTTTCACTTTTGCAAATACTCTCCACTCAAAACAACTTGCTACTACTACCAAATTCTCGTAGGTGGAGAAGATCCAATGCATCCTGGGCCATTGCAAGCTCAATTTTGGCTCAACGATGTCCCTTGGACAGTCTATTCCTTTCCCCCTGGCTAAAAATAACTGCACTGTGCACGTGTCCTGATTGGTACTTACCACCGTGGCTGGACATACCATTGTCTTCCCTCAATGGCAGATTCGTAATTCCTCCCTTGCCATCTCAGCGTGCTGGTTTCTAGTTGCCGATATCAGCAATACCTCTTTGGTTTTCACTTCCACAAACTTGCTCAGTGCTCCCCACATCACTGGATATGGGTGGTCCGTGTAACACTGAAACCTTGCGTTCTTCCCCATAACCAGGAATTGGACCAAAATATATACTCGTGAGCGGTCGGTTGTTACCCTTACTGTTGTGACATGGTAGAAAAACGGCAAATTTTGCTCACTGGGCTTCATTATTAAATATAACCCTGACTGTAGTTCCTTCTGCGCCTTGCAGAACCCACATAAATATTGGTCCGGCGGTAACAAATTGGTACTTATTTGGCCTTGCAATGCATGCTGCAGCGGTTCTTGCAGATACGTTATTACTCCCCGCAGATCTCACAAACTGTCAGCTACTCCTTGCAAAAGTCTGGTTAACATCCTGCTATCTAGTACTTCTAGATGCCCCTGTAGGGTTCCCAGGTTATGTGGAGCAACTGTGTGTTATTCAGGACTTCCCCTTCCAATGTCCCTATCTGAGTTACATGCCAAGCTTCCATTGCCCTACTCTCCTCTGCAAGTAGCCTCACCGCTTCCACCGTGTTGTTCAGTTCTTTCATATTGCTTTCGTCTGCGGTTCCAAAAACTGTCTTTAAAATTTTTCCCCCTGCATTCAGCCATCCTTGTTTCCGTCTTAACCGTGGCACCGCTTCCTCCATCCATCCTACCTGCTTCCATAGCATCTTATAAGCCTCATGCAATTTCTTATTCTCCCCTGTAACTTCCTTCAGCATTCCCTTGCCCTCTGCACATTGCCTAAGCTCTTCGAACACTTCCTCAAGCCTCCTTACTTCATTCTGCATTTCCCATACATTCCATACCAACCTTAATGCCCACTGGTGACTCAACACCACTACATCTTCCTGCCTTGAGTACAGCCCACCCCCATGCAGGTGCTGCACGCATAAGGCGTCCACCCCGATTCACCACCAACACTCCCCTTTTCAGTGACCTGAGGACAGGGATCACCATCACTCTTCCTCCCTCTTCAAAAGGACTGCTGTCCGCAGCAGGCCATATTCGAAGATACGCACAACATATGAAAATACAATGCCTAATTACTCTATGCAGTGGGCCCCTTCTGCCTATGATTTACGACATGCAAAACCGCTACGTATACTCTTCCAGCAATCTGACAGCCCTGTGGCCTCTATTCTACTTCGCAACTGTCGGTACGCGTAACTCGCTGCAATCTGGCCCGCACCTGGCTGTAACTTGTGCCCAGAATATTGCACAAAACTAACTTTCCCTATCCTAAATGGCGGTGACGCTACAACTGGTACTGAGGCAGAACCAGCCTTCATCTGAAAACACAACAGACTTCCATTCTGCCCTCCAATGAGCTAGTGCTTGACACCACTGAAGTCACAATCAGTGGTGGTTTGGGGCAGTGAAATGCATACTACAAGGCACTTGGCACAGAGCTGTCCTTGTAGTAACTGATTTTTAACAGTTATGTCACTGTGGTGCCAACTACTGCTCAAGCTGACGCTGCAGATGCAGTACGAAGCGCCAGTTTCATATACCTAACATCACGATCTTACCTCCCTGTAGTGCTATGAGGCCGTCCAGAGCCCAGTCTTCTAGTTACTGTAAATTCTGGTGACAACTATTGCCAGCAATCAAATATAATGACTACAACCCTGCTAAGTCTTTCTGCAATACTGCAGAAGGAACATCCAGCTTCTTGTAGTGCTATTACATGACTTTGTTCAAATTCAGTGAGGTGCTGATAATGGTGTCTTTGTCACCTTAAAGTCATTCTTGACTGACATCAACTCATCAAATCCAATCTCGAAGGTAACTAATGTTCATGACCATTACAGTGTGTATTTAAAGCAAATCTGATTTGCGTCCTCACAGTGGCACCACTAGTGCCACTCTTATGCAACTGGTGTGAAATTTGAATAGACGTCATCTTTCAGCTGTAGAAACATGCCTACCAACTTTTGTTTATGTCATATGACTCCTTCTTGGTGTTAAGATTTTTTTTCCATCAGTATAAAATGCGTAGCTTTCACCATGCAACACACGGCATGGAAACAAGGATTAAACACATCTGAGACTGAACAAGCATTACATTCATTACTTTGAATCATATGATGTAGCACATATCAACCAAGGAAAGCATTTTCACAAATATGAAAAATTCCAAAGTGAAAAAGTAAATAGCTTTTACAAAGAGTAAATATTTTCTCCTAACTCCCACAATATTCTTCAAATCAGTAAGTATCTTGTACTGCACACTTTTTAAAGTGCCCTAAGCTCTTCCTCAGGATGCAGGCTATCTCCTTACCAAATTTCATAACAATCTGTTCAGCAGGCTAGTAATAATAAATTAAAACATCATTCATGATGCAAGAGCTTTTCACATATTTTGACATCTACATCTACACCTACATCTATACTCTGCAAACCACTGTGAGGTGCATGGTAGAGGGTATGTCCCATTGTACAAGCTATTAGGGACTCCTCCTGTTCCATCCACCCACGGATCATGGGAAGAATGATGGTTTGAATGCCTGTGTGTGTGCAGTAATGATTCTAATCTTATCCTCACAATCCCAATGAAAGCAATACATAAGGGTGTGTAGCATATCACTAGAATAATCATTTAAAGCTAGTTCTTGAAACTTTGTTAATAGACTTTCTCAGGATAGTTTATGTCTATCTCTTAGAGTCTTCCAGTTTAGTTCTCAAAGTTTATGACATCATATATTCTGAACTATGTGTAATACAATGATATAATTTTGCAGGTACATCCAGTTGTATATGTCAACACTAAGGGAAATTTGTCATGGATTCAGTTAGTAGTAAAGGAGTAATAAATGAAAACGTCATTCATGATGTGAAAATGAACAGGGAAAACTTAGTAAGCAATAAGCCTTTTTCCTTCCAGCATTATGTAGAGTGTGTCACTGAAAAAAAGTTTTGTAAAGGTTTGAAATTATGTCTAAAGTTAGTTGCAAGTCACTAAGTGTTCTAGTCCTCAAATACTGGTTAAACACATACATACATACAACCATGCATGCATGCATGCATACATACATACATACATACATAACAAACATACATACATTTTTGTATTATGAATGAATAGCTTATTTTCCATCATCCAATTCTGGTGACATATAGCCTATATGGTGCCCCTAACTATACTGGAGTTGCCAGTGAAAACTCCATGAAAAGCTATCTAGTTGTTTTGGAGAATAGTGTACCCAGACTCACACATAATAAAATTTTAGTAAAACTTTAAATCATGATTTTTTTTCCTTGGTTACATTTTCATGAACTAAGCACTAAATGGTGCCTCAAAATATGATCAAATTACTTGCAAAAAACCATGAGAATTCGTCCACTAGTTTAGATTAGAGAGTTCAAAAACCAACAGTAAACACAGTGGTTTTACAGATTTATTACGAGGTTTCTTATCTTCAGCTATTTCTTTTCTCATTAACATCACAAGAATAATACGCAAAATAATGGAAAAGGAACTTGAGGGTCTATTAGATTTATTAGATGACAATCAATTTGGCTTTATGAAATGTTAAAACAGGAAAGAAGCAGTTCTTATGTACACCTGTCAATAGTGTCAAAAAATAATCAGTTCTGTGTTAAACACTGAAAAACACTGTAAGGTGTTTTAAATCCTCAGAAACACTACTATAAGCTGTAGCGAAAAATGGGCAATGCTCAAGAACCATGAGAGGACAATGAGAATAGAAGATTAAGAGAGAAAGGTTCTAATTAAAATGGTGTAAGGCTATGGGTGCAGTCTTTCTGCTCTACTGTTTACCAGTACATTGAAAAGCAATGCAGAAAGTAAAAGAAATGTCCATGAGTGGGATTAAAATTTAGGGTGAAAGAAAATCAAATTACAAGATTAGCTCATCACACCACTTTTAAGAATTACAATAATTCTTTAATGAAATGAGCAGTCTATCGAGCACATACTACGTATTTGCAGTAAAACAAAGACAAAAGTACTGAGTAGTTGTTGTTGCTGTTGTTTTCAGTCCTGAGACTGATTTGATGCAGCTCACCATGCTGCTCTATCCTGTGCAAGCTTTTTCATCTCCCAGTACATACTGCAACCTACATCCTGCTGAATCTGCTTAGTGTACTCATCTCTTGGTCTCCCTCTACGATTTTTACCCTCCACGCTGCCCTCCAATGCTAAATTTGTGATCCCCTGATGCCTCAGAACATGTCCTACCAACCGATCACTTCTTCTTGTCAAGTTGTGCCACAAACTACTCTTGTCCCCAATTCTATTCAATACCTCCTCACTATTTATGTGATCTACCCATCTAATCTTCAGCATTCTTCTGTAGCACCACATTTCGAAAGCTTCTATTCTCTTCTTGTCCAGACTATTTATTGTCCACATTTCACTTCCATACATGGCTACACTCCATACAAATACTTTCAGAAATGACTTCCTGACACTTAAATCTATACTCGATGTTAACAAATTTCTCTTCTTCAGAAACGCTTTCCTTGCCGTTGCCAGTCTACATTTTATATCCTCTCTACTTCAACCATCAGCAGTTATTTTGCTCCCCAAATAGCAAAACTCCTTTACTACTTTAAGTGCCTCATTTCCTAATCTAATTCCCTCAGCATAACCCGACTTAATTCGACTACATTCCATTATCCTCGTTTTGTTTTTGTTGATGTTTATCATATATCCTCCTTTCAAGACACTGTCCATTCTGCTCAACTGCTCTTCCAAGTCCTTTGCTGTCTCTGACAGAATTACAATGTCATCGGTGAACCTCAAAGTTTTTATGCCTTCTTCATGGATTTTAATACCTACTCTGAATTTTTCTTTTGTTTCCTTTACTGCTTGCTCAATATACAGATTGAATAACATCAGGGAGAGGCTACAACCCTGTCTCACTTCCTTCCCAACCACTGCTTCCCTCTTTCATGCCCCTCGACTCTTATAACTGCCATCTGGTTTGTGTACAAATTGTAAATAGCCTTTCGCTCCCTGTAATTTACTCCTGCCACCTTCAGAATTTGAAAGAGAGTATTCCAGTCAACATTGTCAAAAGCTTTCTTTTAGTCTACAAATGCTAGAAATGTAGGTTTGCCTTTCCTTAATCTTTCCTCTAAGATAAGTTGTAAGGCCCCCCCCATGCACCATGGACCTTGCCGTTGGTGGGGAGGCTTGCGTGCCTCAGCGATACAGATAGCCGTACCGTAGGTGCAACCACAATGGAGGGGTATCTGTTGAGAGGCCAGACAAACGTGTGGTTCCTGAAGAGGGGCAGCAGCCTTTTCAGTAGTTGCAAGGGCAACAGTCTGGATGATTGACTGATCTGGCCTTGTAACAATAACCAAAACGGCCTTGCTGTGCTGGTACTGCGAACGGCTGAAAGCAAGGGGAAACTACAGCCGTAATTTTTCCCGAGGGCATGCAGCTTTACTGTATGATTGAATAATGATGGCGTCCTCTTGGGTAAAATATTCCGGAGGTAAAATAGTCCCCCATTCGGATCTCTGGGCGGGGACTACTCAAGAGGATGTCGTTATCGGGAGAAAGAAAACTGGCGTTGTACGGATCGGAGCGTGGAATGTCAGATCCCTTAATCGGGCAGGTAGGTTAGAAAATTTAAAAAGGGAAATGGATAGGTTAAAGTTAGATATAGTGGGAATTAGTGACTTTCAGTGGCAGGAGGAACAAGACTTCTGGTCAGGTGACTACAGGGTTATAAACACAAAATCAAACAGGGGTAAAACAGGAGTAGGTTTAATAATGAATAGCAAAATAGGTATGCGGGTAAGCTACTACAAACAGCATACTGAACGCATTATTGTGGCCAAGATAGATACGAAGCCCACATCTACTACAGTAGTACAAGTTTATATGCCAACTAGCTCTGCAGATGACGAAGAAATTGAAGAAATGTATGATGAAATAAAAGAAATTATTCAGATAGTGAAGGGAGACGAAAATTTGATAGTCATGGGTGACTGGAATTCGAGTGTAGGAAAAGAGAGAGAAGGAAACGTAGTAGGTGAATATGGATTGGGGCTAAGAAATGAAAGAGGAAGCTGCCTGGTAGAATTTTGCACAGAGCACAACATAATCATAGCTAACACATGGTTTAAGAATCATGAAAGAAGATTGTATACATGGAAGAACCCTGGAGATACTAAAAGGTATCAGATAGATTATATAATGGTAAGACAGAGATTTAGGAACCAGGTTTTAAATTGTAAGACATTTCAAGGGGCAGATGTGGGCTCTGACCACAATCTATTGGTTATGACCTGTAGATTAAAACTGAAGAAACTGAAAAAAGGTGGGAATTTAAGAAGATGGGACCTGGATAAACTGAAAGAACCAGAGATTGTACAGAGTTTCAGGGAGAGCATAAGGGAACAATTGACAGGAATGGGGCAAAGAAATACAGTAGAAGAAGAATGGGTAGCTTTGAGGGATGAAGTAATGAAGGCAGCAGAGGATCAAGTAGGTAAAAAGACGAGGGCTAGTAGAAATCCTTGGGTAACAGAAGAAATATTGAATTTAATTGATGAAAGGAGAAAATATAAAAATGCAGTAAGTGAAGCAGGCAAAAAGGAATACAAATGTCTCAAAAATGAGATCGACAGGAAGTGCAAAATGGCTAAGCAGGGATGGCTAGAGGACAAATGTATGGATGTAGAGGCTTATCTCACTAGGGATAAGATAGATACTGCCTACAGGAAAATTAAAGAGACCTTTGGAGAAAAGAGAATGACTTGTATGAATATCAAGAGCGCAGATGGAAACCCAGTTCTAAGCAAAGAAGGGAAAGCAGAAAGGTGGAAGGAGTATATAGAGGGTCTATACAAGGGCGATGTACTTGAGGACAATATTATGGAAATGGAAGAGGATGTAGATGAAGATGAAATGGGAGATACGATACTGCGTGAAGAGTTTGACAGAGCACTGAAAGACCTGAGTTGAAACGAGGCCCCGGGAGTAGACAACATTCCATTGGAACTTCTGACGGCCCTGGGAGAGCCAGTCCTGACAAAACTCTACCATCTGGTGAGCAAGATGTATGAAACAGGCGAAATACCCTCAGACTTCAAGATGAATATAATAATTCCAATCCCAAAGAAAGCAGGTGTTGACAGATGTGAAAATTACCGAACTATCAGTTTAATAAGTCATAGCTGCAAAATACTAACACGAATTCTTTACAGACGAATGGAAAAACTAGTAGAAGCCAACCTCGGGGAAGATCAGTTTGGATTCCGTAGAAACACTGGAACACGTGAGGCAATACTGACCTTATGACTTATCTTAGAAGAAAGATTAAGGAAAGGCAAACCTACGTTTCTAGCATTTGTAGACTTAGAGAAAGCTTTTGACAATGTTGACTGGAATACTCTCTTTCAAATTCTGAAGGTGGCAGTGGTAAAATACAGGGAGCGAAAGGCTATTTACAATTTGTACAGAAACCAGATGGCAGTTATAAGAGTCGAGGGACATGAAAGGGAAGCAGTGGTTGGGAAGGGAGTAAGACAGGGTTGTAGCCTCTCCCCGATGTTGTTCAACCTGTATATTGAGCAAGCAGTAAAGGAAACAAAAGAAAAATTCGGAGTAGGTATTAAAATCCATGGAGAAGAAATAAAAACTTTGAGGTTCGCCGATGACATTGTAATTCTGTCAGAGACAGTAAAGGACTTGGAAGAGCAGTTGAACGGAATGGACAGTGTCTTGAAAAGAGGATATAAGATGAACATCAATAAAAGCAAAACGAGGATAATGGAATTTAGTCGAATTAAGTCGAGTGATGCTGAGGGAATTAGATTAGGAAATGAGACACTTAAAGTAGTAAAGGAGTTTTGCTATTTGGGGAGCAAAATAACTGCTGATGGTCGAAGTAGAGAGGATATAAAATGTAGACTGGCAATGGCAAGGAAAGCGTTTCTGAAGAAGAGAAATTTGTTAACATCGAGTATAGATTTAAGTGTCAGGAAGTCATTTCTGAAAGTATTTGTATGGAGTGTAACAATCTATGGAAGTGAAACATGGACAATAAATAGTTTGGACAAGAAGAGAAAAGAAGCTTTCGAAATGTGGTGCTACAGAAGAATGCTAAAGATTAGATGGGTAGATCACATAGCTAATGAGGAAGTATTGAATAGGATTGGGGAGAAGAGAAGTTTGTGGCACAACTTGACCAGAAGAAGGGATTGGTTGGTAGGACATGTTCTGAGGCATCAAGGGATCACCAATTTACTATTGGAGGGCAGCGTGGAGGGTAAAAATCGTAGAGGGAGACCAAGAGGTGAATACACTAAGCAGATTCAGGAGGATGTAGGTTGCAGTAGGTACTGGGAGATGAAGAAGCTTGCACAGGATAAACTAGCATGGAGAGCTGCATCAAACCAGTCTCAGGACTGAAGACCACAACAACAACAACAAGTTGTAAGGTCAGTATTGCCCCACGTGTTCCAAAATTTCTATGGAATCCAAACTGATCTTCCCCGAGGTTGGCTTCTACCAGTTTTTCCATTCATCTGTAAAGAATTCGCGTTAGTATTTTGCAGCTGTGACTTATTAAACTGATAGTTCGGTAATTTTCACATCTGTCAATACCTGCTTTCTTTGGGATTGGAGTTATTATATTCTTCTTGAAGTCTGAGGGTATTTCTCCTGTCTCATACATCTTGCTCACCAGATGGTAGAGTTTTGTCAGGACTGGCTCTCCCAAGGCCGTCAGTAGTTCTAATGGAATGTTGTCTACTCACGGGGCCCTGTTTCGACTCAGGTCTTTCAGTGCTCTGTCAAACTCTTCACGCAGTATCATATCTCCCATTTCATCTTCATCTACATCCTCTTCCACTTCCATAATATTGTCCTCAAGTACTTCGCCCTTGTATAGACCCTCTATATACTCTTTCCCCCTTTCTGATTTCCCTTCTTTGCTTAGAATTGGGTTTCCATCTGAGCTCTTGATATTCATACAAGTGGCTCTCTTTTCTCCAAAGGTCTCATTAATTTTCCTGTAGGCGGTATCTATCTTTCCCCTAGTGAGATAAGCCTCTACATCCTTACATTTGTCCTGAGTAGTAGTGGATATGAAATTAGTGGCAAACTTAATATCAAAACTGGGAACGACACAGTACACGAAGTGAAGGAATTATACAACCTTTGAACAAAGAAATGCTTCACAGGAGATGCATGGGGAAAACAGGAAGCAGATTAGCACTGACAACAACCTTTGAAGCAAAATACAACTAACACATTACAGGAGATGCACAAGGCATACAGGAATCAAGTTAGCACTGTGAAAGAGAGTACTCCTTGCTGGAAGATGTCAGCTACTATCAAACACAGGCATTTATTTGAGAAAGACACATTTTTAAGAACTTATGTTTGTAACAAAGGAAACACAGGGAAAAAAAGAGAATTACAGCATCTAAGATGCTGAAAATTAAATGAACTGACAAAACGACAACTGAGGGAAGGGATACATAGAAAACAAAACAAGAAGGGATGGAATGATAGTGCATGCATTAAAAAAATCAGTGAGTAACATCTGTAGTGTACTAGTGGAAATTATACAGAACAAAAACCGAAGGTAGAGGCAGACCTTGGAATGTAACAAATTAATAATTAAGTTCTACTCTGAGCTGAAGACATTGGCACTGAATAGTGAATTCTAGTAGGATCCATCAAAACCAGACACGAGATGAAATGGAAAAAATAAACAGAAGGAGATTATGTTTCAGTTAGAATTAAGAACATGTGCACATTAATTAGTGATAAACATAGTGAGATGGAGGTGACATAATGCAATACTCACTTCAAAGTCATATTTTGCTTCGCACCCTGGTGACACAAAACTTGCTGGTGAAGCCATTTCAGCTTTAATGTAGTATGGTAGTATCCTTTCCTGTTAAGGAAAAATATATACACATCAATCAGTAATAACACCAGAAGTTAACCATACAAAAATAGAATGGTAAATCTCTTCCACTCTTTGACATTTAGAAACAGAACTGCCAAATTTGATGTCAGTTATACAGTCATTTAATGAATGATGATAATTGTTATGAATGTGATACATGAACTGAGTGAGAGGTGTCTAAGATGACTTGTCAAATGCAAAATAATAAGAAAAATAAATCATAGGGAAGTTCACATTATTTCTTTGAGATTTAAGAACATGCATTTTTATTTCTTAATAATTTATTTATTGATTTATTTAACTTGGGAAGCTTAGAGCCATCAGGTCTTGTCTTACATACAACCAGGCATTCTATATATGAGGTGCCCTGTATAAAAACTGGCCAAGTTACAGAATTTATGAAAATGGGTTACATTATCAGTTTGAAGTAGAAGTACACCACTTTCAGGCAGTGGTGGATACATATGAGGGGTATCCTCTCTGGGGGGACACCACCTTGATGAAGCACTGTCCATGCTTGCATATCTGCGTGAAGCTGAGGGCTATGCCAAAGGTAGAGGACCTACAGCTGGGAAGGCCTCAACTGATGGATGAGACTAAGAATGTCCCATAACATCCCATCTTCCCTATCCCCTCCTAGTCCTTACCCAATTCCATTTCCCAACCCAAGGTGTGATGCAATCCATGCAGAGGGGTGTGGCATGTGGGAGGATGTGTCAAAAATGGAGCCTCAGGGATACTGGGCAACCTCCCTGAGTAAGTAGCCTTACACCGTGCGGGATATTCGTGGTGTGAACCATACATATCCCCAAATCTCATGGGACCAATATGGACACGATTAAAGAAAATAAAACAAACTGAGGGGCAAACTGAGACCTCAGACACACAAAAATTGGGGTTAGTACTGATGGAAGGCATTCACACTATTGAATCAGGGTCTAGACCTAAGCCAGACGTGGGAACTGTAACCGAGAAGTTGGACCAGATCTAGATTAAAGTCTTGCATGGGGCCAGAGGAGGAAACTGCTCAAGGAACAGAGAAAAAAGGAAGGGAAAGAATAGCTTCCTTAAGACAAGAGGAGGGAATTAAAGGGGCTTGCACCTAAGACCCTCAAGAAAAAACTGCCTCAGGTTGAAGGGGATATGCAGACCCCCACAATGTCGAAGACTGGCAGCAAGAAGATAAGGGAGGAATCTAAGACTCCCTCCTCCCTGCAGAAGTGAGCCCAGAAAAAACCGAGGCAAGAAATAAGGAAACAGACATACTGTACTGCAGTCTCGGTTTTTAAGATGGCAGTCATTCAGGAAGGCTTCCACTTGTAGCCATCATCTTACAGCAAGAGGAACTTGTACAGATGGCCCTATTTGAAAAGACTGTGGGGTGGGGGTGGGGGTGGGGGTGGGGGTGGAGAGGCCGACCCTGGTCCTGGACCCATCTTCAGGAGGGTCTACCTTGATTGTGGTGTCCTCATTTTTGTCTGTGAGGGGCTGCACACAGTGGAGTAGCTTAAGAACAAGATGCCCATGACATCCCCCATGGAAGATGCAAAGTTGCTGGTCAAGACAGTAGCGGAGCTTCTTAAGACTACAAATGTATCAATTGTTCACCGATGGGTCGAAATCAGACCAAGGTGTTGGGGCAGGGGTGTACGGGGTTCAGCCGAGACTGGAGGGCATCAGATCCCTAGGAAAACTGGCCTCAGTATTACAAGCTGAAATTACTGCAATCAGGGCATGTGTGGAGGAGAATACGCGTAGGTGCTACAAGGACCACAGTGTCTACATCTATTCAGACAGTCAGGCAGCACTGAAATCACTGGCAGCTCCTGTAGAATGCCTCAGGGCGCTGGCAGAGCTAGGAGGAAGCAATAGGGTAAATGTAGTGTGGGTCCCTGGCCACTCAGGGATCTGTGACAATGAACAAGCTGACAGATTGGCCAGGATGGGGGCAGTGACTCCATATATTGGATGGGAACCTGTCCTGACAATCACCAAGGCTATGATCAAACTAGAACTATGGAACTGGCTTAGGAAAGAGCACATAGGATACTGTACAAAGGCCCATAAACAAAAACATGGTAAGGTAATGATGCCCAAGCAATGCTTTAAAAGAAGCTCTGTAATCCTGGGATCGAACAGGAAAGAGATCAAACTCATGACTGGACTGATGACCAGCCATGGGAATTTCAAAAACCTCCTACACACAATGGGTATAATGGAGAAAGACGCAAAATGTAGGCTCTGTGATGAGGATGAAGAAACTGCATCACATCATATCTTTGATTGCACGGCAATGGAGAGCAAAAGATACACAATCTTTGGGACAACTAAACCTGAAGAAATTATGTCTAACAAAAAACTGGTGAAGGGACTCCTTGCACTATTTGAGGATACTGGTTGGCTTTACTAGATATACAGGGAGCGATATCGCACAATAAACTAAACTTCGGTGCGGGCAGTGGCGGGTTAGACCTCAGCTGTTTTAGCTTCCCTGTCAAAATCAAATCAAATCATGTACTTTCCTACGTAGCACATGCACCCGCATCATCGTATTTTATACATTTCTGTCTGGCATATAGATACCTAACACATACGTACAAGAAAAGTTGTAGCCATTCTAGTGATCACGATACATTACAAAGGAGGATCAACTTAATGGCTTAGGTCTGTTGAACACTCACCCTTACAGTGATTGTTCTATTGACAACGTAATTAAACAATTTGTCAGGAAGAATAGGTCCATAGAATTCATTATTTAAGGACAAGAACCACAATTGTAACTTTTTTATATCATAATATGGCATTGTCTTGTATATGTGTATAATAAGTTTTATTTAAACTTCCTTAAACTTTGCATGTGACTTGATTATTTTTTATTATGGCAAAAGAAAAGGTAGCTGAAAGTATCCGTAGCACCCCCTTCTTGAGGCTTTTCTGTATCCACCACTGCTGTCAGGTGAAACAACAATATGCATCAAAATCTTTGTATTACAGGGCATTCAACTCTTAGTCATGCAACAGGATGGGCCAAGCCTTGCAGACAGTGAATGCATAACCAGCCATGTCAAGCAACAAGAAACAGTCTCCGTATCACAGCACTTTTTTTTTCCAAATCTTATATTTTTAGATTACCAACAGCGAGCCATGGCGACTGGCACTAGTTATGCTCCACTTGCGGCGCCGATATCAACAATAGTCTGGTCTTGTATCTCAGACAGTTCTGCCTTTGTTTTTCCAGCTTGGAGTGTGGCCAAGGGCTCTCTCCAGTTGACGTTCAATGAGGCAATATGTTTTGAAGGCAGGCCCTCATCTCTATCCACTGTGCCTGGGGCCTCGCCACCCTTGCCGTGTCCCGGGTGTATGGTGCTGATTAGTCAACGTGTTTGCGTGCAAAATGGTGGCGGGTCCATCATGTCATGCTGGAAGTCTTCTCATCGTGTAACTGGAAGCATTAAGTTATGTATGATTCATATTCTACTGTTAACCTGTGAAGATTTGTGAAACTTATGGTGGCATGTTGTATCTGCCGGAGATCAGTTAAGCATGGTTCTGAATAAGAGAGTGTTATACTGAACTTAATAATTCTAAGGCTTCGAAATGTTGTTGGCACAGAGCAGACTAATTATTTCAGCAGATGCAAAAGGGAATAGAGTTTTACCGATTGTTTTAAATGTTCCTTGCAGTGTTAATTTGATGTAGTATATTAATTAGTGTGCTCTTCACCCAGTTTTGGTTTTAGACTTTCTTTTAGTATGAAGGGCACAGCTTTGTTAAGTCAGTGTAATTTTAATTTTTCTTGTATTTAGTAAATGTCTGAGTTTGGTTTTCAGTTATGTTACAGATAGTCACATAGTAAGCCTTAAATGGCCTTGAAAACGCTGAATCACGAGTTGAATTTGTCTGCCGGATAAATTATTTGCTGTTGCAGAAATGGTCTGGTATGTGGGGCAGATGGGGTTTTGTTGCCTTGTCGGCCAGGCTGAGATTGTGTGTGTGTTCGGCATGTTTTCTACCCTGGCTTGCAGCCTGATCATCTTCGAAATTACTTGGCGGTTGCTTTTATTTATTTGTTCAGAGTGCCATCTTGTATAAGTCACGCTCCCATCTTTCAGTTAAATATCCAGCCTGTTCACCAAGACAGATGAGATCTTTTCATAAGTAACTCAAGGTGAGTCATTAGTGTTGTGTAAATTTTGATTACATAAGCAATGGGATTAACAGTGTGCTTATGGTCGTGACTGTCTGTGATCCTTTTGCAATCAGATCTAATTATTATCTTTAAAATACTGTTTGTTATATTAATTCATGATCCAATCACATAGTTTTTCTAAGTTTGCTGAAGGACAAACGTCCGAAATTTAAAGACGGTTGAAGTCAGTTGTATATTTCCTTAAGAGGCCAAAGGTGCAAATTAAATTTTTATATTGTTATTCTGATTCTGTAATAATGAAATTTGTGCCTTGGTTGAAATTCAAATTATGTACCAACCACAAGTTTGTCCATCATCAAAGATCCCTAGCTTCTTGTTCCCTTTGAGTAGATGTGGTTAAATTGCAACTTTGGTTTCTCTAGCATGTAATTTGAGCATTACACAGCTCAACTTGTAACATAGCTGATAAAAGGGGGGGGGGGGGGGGGGTTTCCTTTCATACCCTTAGTATTGATGGTCAAAGATTCTGATAATAGTGTCTGGTAAATTTAGCTAATATGTTTTGCTGTTTCAGAAAGTTGCACAGTTGCCCAGCATGAGTGGATGGACCTGCCCTGGAATTTCATATTTGTGCCACAAACATTTAATTTACGAGCTACACCCATGGTTTGCCTGTGGAGGGCAATGTTGAGTTGGCGGCGCGGCTCCAGGCGGCGGCGGCGGATACTTCGGCCTCCCTTCCTGTTGATTACCTTGCTGATGTGGCTGAGTGGCTTGCACACATTAAAGTGTCAGTGGATGACATTGGTCGTACACTCGACTTCTTAAGATCTTCTCAAGTTACGCAGAAGCAAATTTACTGTGTGCTGGCTCACCTAAGTCACTATAATAACTGTTTAACAGATTTATAAACTGTCCATCTCAGTGACGCAATGCAGGAACTCTGAAATCAACTTGTTTGCGACATTCGTGATTTAAAATCTTCTACTGTCACACTTGCTTTGGGTGAGGGAGGTTTGGGAGATGAGCTCGTTGTGCAGATGAAAGATAAAGGTCTGGGAGTGCAATGTAAAACTGTGTATTCTGATTGTTTTTTGAAATTACTGAATCCTGTTGTAAAATTGTTTGAAGGGATTTCAGAATCACATATTGAAACCTTAGATCATATTCAGGAATTGTTGTGGTTGTTTGTCTGGTTACAAGTTCATGCTGATGCATTGGGGGTGAAGCATTGAGTAATTTTGTCTTTATTGTATCAGATCGCTCGAGGGTGCTTTGGTAAGATCTTAGCAGAGGACTTGCAGAATCAAGGAACATTGGTTTGAACTCTGTTGGAAAATTTTATGGAGAAAGCTCCCGCATAGAATACAGGGTAGAGTTGGAATGTGATTTCTATTGGAGGATACAAACAGATGATAAGATGCTAGCCCAATATTTTGATCGAGTGCATACTTCAGTTGCTGCTCTTGACATTTTGGTATCAGAAATAGATAATATTGAACATCTGCTTGAGGGGATGCATCCTCAAGATCATTCACGCTTAACATTTGTGCAGTGTCCAACTTCATTGGCACAGTTCCAGCATCTAATTGATTACATAGAAAAGGTCTCCCTAGTTGATCAACGTCTGAAATGCCAATTGAACAACCTTGCATGGTAATTTCTGGTGGTGATAGAGAAAGGGGGTCCTATAGTCCTCGTGTGTTATGATGTTATCGTTGCCAAGCTACCGATCACTTAATGCGGCAGTGTCCCGCGTCCAGGAGCCCTAGGCCGAATAGCTGACCCCAGAGGTGAGGTAAGGGCAGCAAAGACCGTAACTGGCCTTTGAACTGCAAGGCGATTAAGAGTGTGAGTCATTCTCCCTTGCCATATGTTTATGCTCATATTGGAGATGAGCCAGTTTGTAATTTAGTTGATTCCAATAGTTCGTTATCTTTAATTGACCAGACATGGTATCTAGAATTCCGACATTTGTGTAAATTTTCCTTATCAGTCCCTCCTGTCAAAGATGTCGTGTTGCAGACAGGTGTGAGTTGCCTTTGGGCACATTAATGGGTTTTCCTGGCCACATAAGTTTATCATTGCTAGTAATTTGAAGATTCCCATGATATTGGGATGTAAGGTTGGTTATTATGCAGATGGTGCTTTCCATTTTAAATTTGCTCCTGATTCTGTCATGTCGCTTTGTTCATGTAATCTGTCACTGGGGACTAGTGACGACTATTTGGATAATGTGTAGGTGGAGATAGGTCACCTTTCCATCGAGCAAGCAGGGGGTTTGAGAGAGGGCCTGGAGCAGTACCCACAGGTGATGTCCCAGTGGTCAGGTGAGATGAAACTTTTGGAGTATGAGATAATCTTGACTGACAAGTGTTCCTGTTCACCAGGCACCATATAGATTATCACCTCCAAAGGTTAGGTTAGGTTAGGTTAGGTTAGTGTTTAACGTCCCGTCGACAACGAGGTCATTAGAGACGGAGCGCAAGCTCGGGTTAGGGAAGGATTGGGAAGGAAATCGGCCGTGCCCTTTCAAAGGAACCATCCCAGCATTTGCCTGAAATGATTTAGGGAAATCACGGAAAACCTAAATCAGGATGGCTGGAGACGGGATTGAACCGTCGTCCTCCCGAATGCGAGTCCAGTGTGCTACCACTGCGCCACCTCGCTCGGTCTTCACCTCCAAAGATGGGGATATTAAAGCAAAAAATTAATAAAATGCTTCAGGATTAGGCCATCCACCTCGCTGTATGCTACACTCATTTTCTTGGTTCCAAAAACACAAGGCAAAGATTTTCATGTTGTTATAGACTACCGTCATCTTAACAAGAAGGTAGTCCTGGAATCTGTGCCGCTTCCAGATTTACACAACTGTTTCACCTGGTTTTCTGCCGCGACTATGTTTATCATCCTCGATTTAAATGAGGCGTATTACCAGATCCCCTATCGGAAGCATCAAAGCCGGTCACAGTATTTTCCGCTGACTGGAACCTTTTCGAATTCAATCGAGTTCCTTTTGGTTCGACCATGGGTACAGCAGTATTATCTCATTTACTAGATGCCATTCTGGGCGAGCTGAAATTTGTCTGCGTGTATAATTACCTTGATGACATAGTGGTTTATAGTCGGACCCTAGAGGATCACACATATCATCTGGATCAAGTTTTTGACCGCTTACATCAATTCCTCAAAAATTACCCTTTGTAGGTCACAGATTTCATTTTTGGGACGCTTAGTCTCGGCTAAGGGGGTCAGCATTGATCAGGAAAGAACTAAGGTTTTGCGTGAGTTCCCCCCCTCCACGAAGTAAGAAGGAAATCGCCCGCTTTGTGGAAATGGTGAATTTCTTTCACAAGTTCGTAACGAATTTTGCCCAATTAGCTGCTCTCCTCAACAATCTTTGTAAGAAGGATAGGGAGTCCATTTGGGGTGAAGTCCAGCAAATTGCCTTTCAGGCTGCCATTTCTAATCCACCCTTACTGGCTGTACCAAATTTTGATAAGAACTGGGACGTACAAACTGATGCTTCCCATGTGGGTGTTGCAGCTGTCTTATTCCAGGAAGAGGAGGGACAAAGAAGGCCCTTAGCCTATGCGTCATGCCGTTTATCTGGTCCCGAGTCTAATTATTCTGTTTATGAACTGGAGGCCCTAGCAGTTATACTTGTCTTAGAGAAGTTCAACTTTTATCTTGATCATAAGCAATTGCTCCTAGAGACAGATAACCAGGATTTGAACTGGGTTCTGGCTAGGTCATGAAAAATTAGTTTAATTGCTCATTCGGCTGTGCATATTTCAGCATTTTGTTTTGACATCAAACATATTAAGGGTTCTGATAATGCAGTAGCTGATGGATTAAGTCGTATGTTTGCTGAGGAGCCTTCCGAGGCCCAAAGATCTGAACCGCAATTTGTGGTGGGAGATACATTGTCGGATATTCCTGAGCTATTTTGTGACCTGCAAGAAAAGCAGTTGGAGGACTTGGTCTGGGGACTGGTTACGGAGAAGTTAATTCTAAGGGAGTTTTCTCCGGGTTATTGTCTCAGTCGTGGTATCCTTTGCAAGCAGGTGGGCAAGGACCAGCAGTTAAAGATTTGCTTGCTGATGTGTTTGGTACCTATGGTACTTAAGTACTTCCGAGAGTCTGTAGTTGGTGGCCATTTAGGCCTGTGTAAGACCTTAGCCAAGGTCCTTGAAAGATTTGTTTGGCACTCACTGTATCACGAAGTGCGTCATTTGGTTGCAAGTTGTCAGGCATGTAAAAGGCCGAAACCCAATGTAGGCACTTCTCATGGGCTATTACCCTCTCAATAGAGTCTTTATTGACTACATAGAACCATTGCCACACACTAGAAGGGGTAACAAATATGTATTGGTTGTAGCCGATGCCTTCTCTTGCTTTGTGTGGTTGCTACCAACTCGTGGGGTTGGCTAGAGTAATTTCACGGTTTGGACCACCTAAATCCTTGGTGAGTGACAGTTCCCCAGCCTTTTTATTGAAGATCTTTAAGGCCTTTTGTTTCAACCATGGGATCAAACATATTACCACCACTCCATATAATCAGAAGGTGTCCTTTGCGGAGAGGGTCAACCAGAATTTAAAGGCAGCCTTGACTATACACCATTCTAAGTCACCAAGTAGATGGGATTCGAGTCTTCCCTGGCTTAATCAGGCATTTAATTCCGCGAGACATGAGGCCACTGGTGTTGCACCCAATGCATTAATGTTCACGTATTCTGTTAATTCTCCCCTCTCGAACTTGTGAAGTATCAGTGATTTGTTGCCAGCATCGATCACTCCTGAAGATTTGAGAGAAAATTGGCAGCGGGCTCAGAATAACATACATTTATTGCACAGGCGGCAGGCAAAGAGGTACAATTAAGGGTGAAAACCCTTTCCGAGGAAATTTGGCAATTAGGTATTTGTTCGCAATTTGGCCACTCCCATGGATCAGGATGTAAAGGGCAAGCTTAAGCCAAGATATCGTGGGCTGTGCCAAAACTGTAAGATTCATAGTCCAGTGAATTTCCAGGTAAAGGAGCTTAGCTCGGGTAGGGTTTCAAGAGTGCCCCTTGAGCCAGGTTAAGTTGGCATCATAGTCTTTTACCATTGGCTCCTCTGGTGGGTGGATCTCTAATAGGAGGGTGAGATTGGCAACTGGCGCTAGTTATGCTCCACTTGTGTCGCCGATAGCGACACTAGTCTGGTCTTGCATCTCTGACTGTTCCGCTTTTGTTTTTCCAGCTTGGAGTGTGGCTGAAGGCTCTCTCCGGTCAGTGTTCAACGAGGCAATATGTTTTGAAGGCAGGCCCATGTCTCTATCCACTGTGCCTGGGGCCTCACCATACTTGCCGTCCTTGCCATTTTGCCACATGCCGGGTGTACGGTGCTGATTAGTCGACGAGTTGGCGTCCAAATTGTGGTGGGTCCATCATCTCGTGCTGGACATCTTCTCATTGTGTAACAGGAAGCATTGAGTTATGTACGATTCATATCCTGCTGTTAACCTGTGAAGATTAGTGAAACCTATGGTGGCATGTTGTATCTGCCAGAGATCAGTTAAGCATGGTTCTGAATAAGAGAGTGTTATACTGAACTTAAGATTTCTAAGACTTCAAAGTGTTGATTCTGCAGAGCAGAGAGTAATTATTTCAGCAAATGCAAAAGGGAATAGTGTTAATTTGATGTAGTATGTTAATAAGTGTGCTCTTCGCCCAGTTTTAGTTTTATACTTTCTTTTAATATGAAGGGCACAGCTATGTTAAGTCAGTGTAATTTTAATTTTTCTTGTATTTGGTAAATGTCTGAGTTTGGTTTTCAGTTATGTTACAGATAGTCACACACGTAGTAAGCCTTAAATTGTCTTGAAAACGCTGAATCACGAGTTGAATTTGTCTGCCGGATAAATTATTTGCTGTTGCAGAAATGGTCTGGTATGTGGGGGAGATGGGGTTTGTCGCCTTGGCGGGCAGGCTGAGATCGTGTCTGTGTTCGGCATGCTTTCTGCCCTGGCTTGCAGCCTGATCATCTTCGAAATTACTTAGCGGTCGCTTTTACTTGTTTGTTCCGAGTACCACCTTGTATATGTTGCGCTCCCATCTTTTAGTTAAATATACAGATGAGATATTTTCATAAGTAACCGGAAATTTTGATTACATAAGCAATGAGCTTAACAGTGCGCTTATGTTGGTGACTGTCTGTGATCCTTTTGCAATCAGATCTAATTATTATCTTTAAAATACTGTTTGTTATATTAAATCATGGTCCAATCGCATAGTTTTTCTAAGTTTGGTGAAAGACAAGCGTCCGAAATTTAAAGACTGTTGAAGTCAGTTGTATGTTTCCTTAAGAGGCCAAAGGTCCGAATTAAATTTTTATATTGTTATTCTGATTCTGTAATTCTGTAATAATGAAATTTGTTCTTTGGTTGAAATTAAAATTATGTACCAACCACAAGTTTGTCCATCAGCAAAGATCCCTAGCTTTCTATCCCCTTTGAGTAGCTTTGGTTAAACTACAATTTTGGTTTCTGTAGCGTGTAGCTTGAGCAGCACACACCTCAGACAGTGTTATTATGTCAGCAGGAAAAATAATTCCTTATAGTGTATATTCTTTGGAGTCATAATATTCATTTTTACATTGGCAACACTAATCTCTTGTATCAACTAATGATTTTAAGGGGTGTTTACCCTGATGAATATGAACCGATGTTATCAAATCATTGAAATGTTTTTCATCTGGATATGGCTTGTGAGATACGTGATTGGAAATCACAGGTTGCTGATACACTCAAACATCTTTCTCAATGGTATTCTGCAGTAGCTAACACCAAAATAATTATTACGGAGAAAACAGAGAAGGTAAAAAATTCTGTCCATGTAAACTGTGTGGTATACTGCAATACCGGCGTTGGGAAGCACTGACGTCTGCATAAAAGAGGAAAACTGCTGGCTCAAATGACACCTCACACAATGATCAAAGGCATTACTCTTCCTGTCTCTAAAACAAGAGACATAAAAATCTACTGCAGAAACACTTTGGCCCACTGTAATAAATTATGAAATAAATAGATATCACTGAAGATGTAGCTCACACTGCAAAACTAGTTGGATCATAAATAAAGATCTATCGCACAGCTGAAGTGGTCCTTTTCATCATGGTACTTTGGCTCAACATGGGAAGATGTTAAGTCATTGCAGTTTTGTAAAACAGTAACATCAGCTAGTGAAACAGGTCACACATGTAATAAGAATTCCAACATAGTCCATCAATGGTTGATGTGAAATGCTTGATATTGTTACCTGAATGAGAACGATTGAAGACTTAAAACAACAATATTACTCAGTCTGTGTGAACAGTATCTATCATATTAATTCTGTTAATGTGCGTGGTTATTTGAAGGTCATTTTCTTTCATAGTGTTCAAGGTCTGAGTAGACTGCAAAATTAGAGCGCAAGAATTCCTATTTTGTGTTCTCAGTTTTCAGCTGTTCTTTTTGACAAGTTATTATTCAATTTTTGTTGAAATTCGTTTTTATTACTGTGTAGAAAAGCAATTACAGTGTCACTTTATTTTAATTTAACTGCTTTCTTCAGAAACTTTTGGAATTTAAAAAGAGGACATTTTTGTGTGTGTGTGTGTGTGTGTGTGTATATATATATATATATATATATATATATATATATATATATATATATATATATATATATATATATATATATATATATATTTTATGCAAAACTGCAACAACAATGGCCAGCTTAAGTTAACAAAAACAAATGGGTTCATTATGATTACATTTCATGAAACAATAGAACTTAAATATTAAACCATTAAGGATGCAACTATGAAAGGAAACCATGTGTGACCATCATTGTTTTACCTGTAGAGGTTTTTCATCCTTAATGAAAAATGTGGCTTCAGCAACTTGGCCAGTTTTGATACTAGAAACCTCATATTTTACATGAAATTCATCAGGATTAATGTGTCATAAGTTATATCAAGTGCAGAACACAATATTTTAACTAATCCAATAGTAGGTTCTTGGTAAAACATTGTCTATCATTATAACTAAAGAAGACACTTTTCTAGACTTGTTTTACGAAATTTATTATTACTGTATGATCTGTGTTTTGAGTTATAAACACATTTTCTAGTAGATAACAGATACCAAATATGAGGACCAAGGAAAGATAAACATGTCAAGTTCTTAATTTATTGCTTGCTACGTTGGTTAGATGGGGATATCAATCTGTACAAGGCTCAGGGAACACCACAGATGCTGGAAGATTAAAGCAGCAACATTTGACCTTTGTGGAGTTTTGCTTGAACAAAAACAACAAATATGTAACAGATATAGAAGTCCTACACATAGATGGAAAGGGTGCAAAAACTCAGAGGTATTTTTTTTTATATATATATATATATATATATATATATAATAGAGGGAAACATTCCACGTGGGAAAAATATATCTAAAAAGAAAGATGATGAAACTTACCAAACAAAAGCGCTGGCAGGTCGATAGACACACAAACAAACACAAACATACACACAAAATTCTAGCTTTCGCAACCAATGGTTGCCTCGTCAGGAAAGAGGGAAGGAGAAGGAAAGACAAAAGGATATGGGTTTTAAGGGAGAGGGTAAGGAGTCATTCCAATCCCGGGAGCGGAAAGACTTACCTTAGGGGGAAAAAAGGACAGGTATACACTCGCACACACACACATATCCATCCACACATACACAGACACAAGCAGACATTTGTAAAGGCAAAGAGTTTGGGCAGAGATGTCAGTCGGGGCAGATGTACAGAGGCAAAGATGAAGTTGAAAGACAGGTGAGGTATGAGCGGCGGCAAATTGAAATTAGAAATTAGCGGAGATTGAGGCCTGGCGGATAGCGAGAAGAAAGGATATGCTGAAGGGCAAGTTCCCATCTCCGGAGTTCTGACAGGTTGGTGTTAGTGGGAAGTATCCAGATAACCCGGACGGTGTAACACTGTGCCAAGATGTGCTGGCCGTGCACCAAGGCATGTTTAGCCACAGGGTGATCCTCATTACCAACAAACACTGTCTGCCTGTGTCCATTCATGCGAATGGACAGTTTGTTGCTGGTCATTCCCACATAGAACGCTTCACAGTGTAGGCAGGTCAGTTGGTAAATCACGTGGGTGCTTTCACACGTGGCTCTGCCTTTGATCGTGTACACCTTCCGGGTTACAGGACTGGAATAGGTGGTGGTGGGAGGGTGCATGGGACAGGTTTTACACCGGGGGCGGTTACAGGGGTAGGAGCCAGAGGGTAGGGAAGGTGGTTTGGGGATTTCATAGGGATGAACTAAGAGGTTGCGAAGGTTAGGTGGACGGCGGAAAGACACTCTTGGTGGAGTGGGGAGGATTTCATGAAGGATGGATCTCATTTCAGGGCAGGATTTGAGGAAGTCGTATCCCTGCTGGAGAGCCACATTCAGAATCTGATCCAGTCCCGGAAAGTATCCCGTCACAAGTGGGGCACTTTTGGGGTTCTTCTGTGGAAGGTTCCGGGTTTGAGGAGATGAGGATGTGGCTCTGGTTATTTGCTTCTGTACCAGGTCGGGAGGGTAGTTACGGGATGCAAAAGCTGTTTTCAGGTTGTTGGTGTAATGGTTCAAGGATTCCGGACTGGAGCAGATTCGTTTGCCACGAAGACCAAGGCTGTAGGGAAGGGACCGTTTGATGTGGAATGGGTGGCAGCTGTCATAATGGAGGTACTGTTGCTTGTTGGTGGGTTTAATGTGGACGGACGTGTGGAGCTGGCCATTGGACAGGTGGAGGTCAACGTCAAGGAAAGTGGCATGGGATTTGGAGTAGGACCAGGTGAATTTGATGGAACCAAAGGAGTTAAGGTTGGAGAGGAAATTCTGGAGTTCTTCTTCACTGTGAGTCCAGATCACGAAAATGTCATCAATAAATCTGTACCAAACTTCGGGTTGGCAGGCCTGGGTAACCAGGAAGGCTTCCTCTAAGCGACCCATGAATAGGTTGGCATACGAGGGGGCCATCCTGGTACCCATGGCTGTTCCCTTTAATTGTTGGTATGTCTGGCCTTCAAAAGTGAAGAAGTTGTGGGTCAGGATGAAGCTGGCTAAGGTAATGAGGAAAGAGGTTTTAGGTAGGGCGGCAGGTGATCGGCGTGAAAGGAAGTGCTCCATCGCAGCGAGGCCCTGGACATGCGGAATATTTGTGTATAAGGAAGTGGCATCAATGGTTACAAGGATGGTTTCCGGGGGTAACAGACTGGGTAGGGATTCCAGGCGTTTGAGAAAGTGGTTGGTGTCTTTGATGAAGGATGGGAGACTGCATGTAATGGGTTGAAGGTGTTGATCTACGTAGGCAGAGATGCGTTCGGTGGGGGCTTGGTAACCAGCTACAATGGGACGGCCGGGATGATTGGGTTTGTGAATATTGGGAAGAAGGTAGAAGGTAGGGGTGCGGGGTGTTGGTGGGGTCAGGAGGTTGATGGAGTCGGGTGTAAGGTTTTGTAGGGGGCCTAAGGTTCTGAGGATTCCTTGAAGCTCCGCCTGGACATCAGGAATGGGATTGCCTTGGCAAACTTTGTAAGTAGTGTTGTCTGAAAGCTGACGCAGTCCCTCAGCCACATACTCCCGACGATCAAGTACCACAGTTGTGGAACCCTTGTCCGCCGGAAGACCCGACTCCATCAACCTCCTGACCCCACCAACACCCCGCACCCCTACCTTCTACCTTCTTCCTAAAATTCACAAACCCAATCATCCCGGCCGTCCCATTGTAGCTGGTTACCAAGCCCCCACCGAACGCATCTCTGCCTACGTAGATCAACACCTTCAACCCATTACATGCAGTCTCCCATCCTTCATCAAAGACACCAACCACTTTCTCAAACGCCTGGAATCCCTACCCAGTCTGTTACCCCCGGAAACCATCCTTGTAACCATTGATGCCACTTCCTTATACACAAATATTCCGCATGTCCAAGGCCTCGCTGCGATGGAGCACTTCCTTTCACGCCGATCACCTGCCGCCCTACCTAAAACCTCTTTCCTCATTACCTTAGCCAGCTTCATCCTGACCCACAACTTCTTCACTTTTGAAGGCCAGACATACCAACAATTAAAGGGAACAGCCATGGGTACCAGGATGGCCCCCTCGTATGCCAACCTATTCATGGGTCGCTTAGAGGAAGCCTTCCTGGTTACCCAGGCCTGCCAACCCGAAGTTTGGTACAGATTTATTGATGACATTTTCGTGATCTGGACTCACAGTGAAGAAGAACTCCAGAATTTCCTCTCCAACCTTAACTCCTTTGGTTCCATCAAATTCACCTGGTCCTACTCCAAATCCCATGCCACTTTCCTTGACGTTGACCTCCACCTGTCCAATGGCCAGCTCCACACGTCCGTCCACATTAAACCCACCAACAAGCAACAGTACCTCCATTATGACAGCTGCCACCCATTCCACATCAAACGGTCCCTTCCCTACAGCCTTGGTCTTCGTGGCAAACGAATCTGCTCCAGTCCGGAATCCTTGAACCATTACACCAACAACCTGAAAACAGCTTTTGCATCCCGTAACTACCCTCCCGACCTGGTACAGAAGCAAATAACCAGAGCCACATCCTCATCTCCTCAAACCCGGAACCTTCCACAGAAGAACCCCAAAAGTGCCCCACTTGTGACGGGATACTTTCCGGGACTGGATCAGATTCTGAATGTGGCTCTCCAGCAGGGATACGACTTCCTCAAATCCTGCCCTGAAATGAGATCCATCCTTCATGAAATCCTCCCCACTCCACCAAGAGTGTCTTTCCGCCGTCCACCTAACCTTCGCAACCTCTTAGTTCATCCCTATGAAATCCCCAAACCACCTTCCCTACCCTCTGGCTCCTACCCCTGTAACCGCCCCCGGTGTAAAACCTGTCCCATGCACCCTCCCACCACCACCTATTCCAGTCCTGTAACCCGGAAGGTGTACACGATCAAAGGCAGAGCCACGTGTGAAAGCACCCACGTGATTTACCAACTGACCTGCCTACACTGTGAAGCGTTCTATGTGGGAATGACCAGCAACAAACTGTCCATTCGCATGAATGGACACAGGCAGACAGTGTTTGTTGGTAATGAGGATCACCCTGTGGCTAAACATGCCTTGGTGCACGGCCAGCACATCTTGGCACAGTGTTACACCGTCCGGGTTATCTGGATACTTCCCACTAACACCAACCTGTCAGAACTCCGGAGATGGGAACTTGCCCTTCAGCATATCCTTTCTTCTCGCTATCCGCCAGGCCTCAATCTCCGCTAATTTCTAATTTCAATTTGCCGCCGCTCATACCTCACCTGTCTTTCAACTTCATCTTTGCCTCTGTACATCTGCCCCGACTGACATCTCTGCCCAAACTCTTTGCCTTTACAAATGTCTGCTTGTGTCTGTGTATGTGTGGATGGATATGTGTGTGTGTGCGAGTGTATACCTGTCCTTTTTTCCCCCTAAGGTAAGTCTTTCCGCTCCCGGGATTGGAATGACTCCTTACCCTCTCCCTTAAAACCCATATCCTTTTGCCTTTCCTTCTCCTTCCCTCTTTCCTGACGAGGCAACCATTGGTTGCGAAAGCTAGAATTTTGTGTGTATGTTTGTGTTTGTTTGTGTGTCTCACTCACACACACACACACACACACACACACACACACACACACACACACACACACACACACACACTCCTGGAAATTGAAATAAGAACACCGTGAATTCATTGTCCCAGGAAGGGGAAACTTTATTGACACATTCCTGGGGTCAGATACATCACATGATCACACTGACAGAACCACAGGCACATAGACACAGGCAACAGAGCATGCACAATGTCGGCACTAGTACAGTGTATATCCACCTTTCGCAGCAATGCAGGCTGCTATTCTCCCATGGAGACGATCGTAGAGATGCTGGATGTAGTCCTGTGGAACGGCTTGCCATGCCATTTCCACCTGGCGCCTCAGTTGGACCAGCGTTCGTGCTGGACGTGCAGACCGCGTGAGACGACGCTTCATCCAGTCCCAAACATGCTCAATGAGGGACAGATCCGGAGATCTTGCTGGCCAGGGTAGTTGACTTACACCTTCTAGAGCACGTTGGGTGGCACGGGATACATGCGGACGTGCATTGTCCTGCTGGAACAGCAAGTTCCCTTGCCGGTCTAGGAATGGTAGAACGATGGGTTCGATGACGGTTTGGATGTACCGTGCACTATTCAGTGTCCCCTCGACGATCACCAGTGGTGTACGGCCAGTGTAGGAGATCGCTCCCCACACCATGATGCCGGGTGTTGGCCCTGTGTGCCTCGGTCGTATGCAGTCCTGATTGTGGCGCTCACCTGCACGGCGCCAAACACGCATACGACCATCATTGGCACCAAGGCAGAAGCGACTCTCATCGCTGAAGACGACACGTCTCCATTCGTCCCTCCATTCACGCCTGTTGCGACACCACTGGAGGCGGGCTGCACGATGTTGGGGCGTGAGCGGAAGACGGCCTAACGGTGTGCGGGACCGTAGCCCAGCTTCATGGAGACGGTTGCGAATGGTCCTCGCCGATACCCCAGGAGCAACAGTGTCCCTAATTTGCTGGGAAGTGGCGGTGCGGTCCCCTACGGCACTGCGTAGGATCCTACGGTCTTGGCGTGCATCCGTGCGTCGCTGCGGTCCGGTCCCAGGTCGACGGGCACGTGCACCTTCCGCCGACCACTGGCGACAACATCGATGTACTGTGGAGACCTCACGCCCCACGTGTTGAGCAATTCGGCGGTACGTCCACCCGGCCTCCCCCATGCCCACGATACGCCCTCGCTCAAAGTCCGTCAACTGCACATACGGTTCACGTCCACGCTGTCGCGGCATGCTACCAGTGTTAAAGACTGCGATGGAGCTCCGTATGCCACGGCAAACTGGCTGACACTGACGGCGGCGGTGCACAAATGCTGCGCAGCTAGCGCCATTCGACGGCCAACACCGCGGTTCCTGGTGTGTCCTCTGTGGCGTGCGTGTGATCATTGCTTGTACAGCCCTCTCGCAGTGTCCGGAGCAAGTATGGTGGGTCTGACACACCGGTGTCAATGTGTACTTTTTTCCATTTCCAGGAGTGTATATATACCCCTTACTTACCAAACGAAAGCGCTGGCACGTCGATACACACACTAACATGCACACAAAATTCTAGCTTTCGCAACCAACGGTTGCCTTGTCAGGAAAGAGGCAAGGAGAGGGAAAGACGAAAGGATTTGGGTTTTAAGGGAGAGGGTAAGGAGTCATTCCAATCCCGAGAGCGTAAAGACTTACCTTAGGGGGAAAAAAAGGACAGGTATACACTCGCACCCACACAAATATCAATCCGCACATACACAGACACAAGCAGACATTTGTAAAGGCAAAGTGTTTGGGCAGAGATGTCAGTCGAGGCGGAAGTACAGAGGCAAAGATGTTGTTGAAAGACAGATGAGGTATGAGCAGCGGCAACTTGAAATTAGCGGAGGTTGAGGCCTGGCGGATAACGAGAAGAGAGGATATACTGAAGGGCAAGTTCCCATCTCCACAGTTTTGACAGGTTGGTGTTAGTGGGAAGTACCCAGATAACCCGGACGGTGTAACACTGTACCAATATGTGCTGGCCGTGCACCAAGGCATGTTTAGCCACAGGGTGATCCTCATTACCAACTAACACTGTCTGCCTGTGTCCAGTCATGCGAATGGACAGTTTGTTGCTGGTCATTCCCACATAGAAAGCTTCACAGTGTAGGCAGGTCAGTTGGTAAATCACATGGGTGCTTTCACACGTGGCTCTGCCTTTGATCGTGTACACCTTCGGGTTACAGGACTGGAGTAGGTGGTGGTGGGAGGGTGCATTGGACAGGTTTTACACCGGGGGCAGTTACAAGGGTAGGAGCCAGAGGGTAGGGAAGGTGGTTTGGGGATTTCATAGGGATGAACTAAGAGGTTGCGAAGGTTAGGTGGACGGCGGAAAGACACTCTTGGTGGAGTGGGGAGGATTTCATGAAGGATGGATCTCATTTCAGGGCAGGACTTGAGGAAGTCGTGTCCCTGCTGGAGAGCCACATTCAGAGTCTGATCCAGTCCCGGAACGTATCCTGTCACAAGTGGGGCACTTTTGTGGTTCTTCTGTGGGAGGTTCTGGGTTTGAGGGGATGAGGAAGTGGCTCTGGTTATTTGCCTCTGTACCAGGTCGGGAGGGTAGTTGCAGGATGTGTAAGATGTGTAATGGTTCAGGGATTCCGGACTGGATCAGATTCGTTTGCCACGAAGAGGCAAATAATAAAAGTCCACAATCTTTCCTCTGTCGCATCCACACTGGCTGTTCAAAGCATCCTCCTACAGGCCAACCGCAAATTAGAACAGCATGCCACCCTCCACCTCAAAAAACTACCCAATCTCCTGGTTTCCCACCTCCGAGAAGGCAACTCACTCACCCTTCACAACCATTCCAGCAAACCTCAACCTCCTCTCATTGCACACAAACCCAGTCTCTCCCATCTACTCAATCTCCCACTTCCAGCTCCACTCCCTCCAAAACCCCAAAATTCCAATCAACACAATCTGGAACCACAACACCCTAAATCAGTAGCTATCCTTTCCTCCAAACCTCTCTCCCAATCCGAAACCTCTGTCCTATCCAAAGGCCTCACCTTCAGCCCCACTCCCAGATTCAACCAAACAGCCCTCGTCAAAGATTTACTGTCCTACACTCGTACTCTCTGCTGGAAATATCACTTTGCCACAAAGAAAAATGATCCTAATCCTACTCCTAATGATCCAACTCCCCAAGACACTATACAAATTGAACCCTGCCTGGAACAGTTCCATCCTCCGTTACAGCTGGACCCACCTCCTCTTCCTCAAAATCACCCTCTCCAAACCTTCCAGGAATTTCTGACTTCCAGCCTTGCTTCTCAATCCTTCTTAAAAACCCTTAATCCTACTCCCAACATCACCACTGCTGAAGCCCAAGCTATCTGTGATCTGAAGGCTGACCGATCCATCGTCATTCTTCCGGCGGACAAGGGTTCAACGACCATGGTACTCGATCGTCGGGAGTATGTGGCTGAGGGACTGCGTCAGCTTTCAGACAACACCACATACCAAGTTTGCCAAGGTAATCCCATTCCTGATGCCCAGGCGGAGCTTCAAGGAATCCTCAGAACCTTAGGCCCCCTACAAAACCTCTCACCTGACTCCATCAACCTCCTGACCCGACCGACACCCCGCACCCCTACCTTCTACCTTCTTCCTAAAATTCACAAACCCAATCATCCCAGCCGCCCCATTGTAGCTGGTTACCAAGCCCCCACAGAACGTATCTCTGCCTACGTAGATCAACACCTTCAACCCATTACATGCAGTCTCCCATGCTTGATGACAGACACCAACCACTTTCTCGAACGCCTGGAATCCTTACCCAATCTATTACCCCCGGAAACCATCCTTGTAACCATTGATGCCACTTCCTCATACACAAATATTCCGCACGTCCAGGGCCTCACTGCGATGGAGCACTTCCTTTCACGCCGATCACCTGCCACCCTACCTAAAACTTCTTTCCTCATTACCTTAGCCAGCTTCATCCTGACCCAAAACTTCTTCATTTTTGAAGGCCAGACATACCAACAATTAAAGGGAATAGCCATGGGTACCAGGATGGCCCCCTCGTACGCCAACCTATTCATGGGTCGCTTAGAGGAAGCCTTCTTGGTTACCCAGGCCTGCCAACCCAAAGTTTGGTACAGATTTATTGATGACATCTTCATGATCTGGACTCACAGTGAAGAAGAACTCCAGAATTTCCTCTCCAACCTCAACTCCTTTGTTTCCATCAGATTCACATGGTCCTACTCCAAATCCCATGCCACTTTCCTTGACGTTGACCTCCATCTGTCCAATGGCCAGCTTCACACGTCCGTCCACATCAAACCCACCAACAAGCAACAGTACCTCCATTATGACAGCTGCCACCCATTCCACATCAAACGGTCCCTTCCCTACAGGCAGGTCTTTGTGGCAAACGAATCTGCTCCAGTCCAGAATCCCTGAACCATTACACCAACAACCTGAAAACAGCTTTCACATCCCGCAACTACCCTCCCGACCTGGTACAGAAGCAAATAACCAGAGCCACTTCCTCATCCCCTCAAACCCAGAACCTCCCACAGAAGAACCACAAAAGTGCCCCACTTGTGACAGGATACTTTCCGGGACTGGATCAGACTCTGAATGTGGCTCTCCAGCAGGGATACGACTTCCTCAAATCCTGCCCTGAAATGAGATCCATCCTTCATGAAATCCTCCCCACTCCACCAAGAGTGTCTTTCCGCCGTCCACCTAACCTTCGTAACCTCTTAGTTCATTCCTATGATATCCCCAAACCACCTTCCTTACCCTCTGGCTCCTACCCTTGTAACCACCCCCAGTGTAAAACCCGTCCAATGCACCCTCCCACCACCACCTACTCCAGTCCTGTAACCCGGAAGGTGTACACGATCAAAGGCAGAGCCACGTGTGAAAGCACCCACGTGATTTACCAACTGACCTGCCCACACTGTGAAGCTTTCTATGTGGGAATGACCAGCAACAAACTGTCCATTCGCATGAATGGACACAGGCAGACAGTGTTTGTTGGTAATGAGGATCACCCTGTGGCTAAACATGCCTTGGTGCACGGCCAGCACATCTTGGCACAATGTTACACAGTCCGGGTTATCTGGACACTTCCCACTAACACCAACTTGTCAGAACTGCGGAGATGGGAACTTGCCCTTCAGTATATCCTCTCTTCTCATTATCCGCCAGGCCTCAACCTCTGCTAATTTCAAGTTGCCACTGCTCATACCTCGCCTGTCTTTCAACAACATCTTTGCCTCTGTACTTCCGCCTCAACTGACATCTCTGCCCAAACTCTTTGCCTTTACAAATGTCTGCTTGTGTCTGTGTATGTGCGGATGGATATTTGTGTGTGTGCGAGTCCCCTCTCCATCCCTCTTTCCTGATGAGGCAACAGTTTGTTGCAAAAGCTTGAATTTTGTGTGTATGTTTGTGTGTCTATCGACCTGCCAGCGCTTACGTTCGGTAAGTCACCTCATCTTTGTTTTTATAATGATTTTTCCCACGTGGAATGTTTCCATTTTACGGTACCCCCCCCCCCCCCCCCCGGTCCACCCCTCCCCCCAGCCCACCCCCACCCCTAAAACTTTCAGCCAATATGAAATTGGTGATCCCTTCATGTCAAAATGTTATAATCATCCATTGCCTTCTTTTTGTCAAGTTGCACCACAAATTCCTTTTCTCCTGAATTCTATTCAGTACCTCCTCATTAGTTACATGATCTACCAATCAAATCTCCAGCATTCTTCTGTAGCACCACTTTCAAAAGCATCTATTCTCTTCTTGTCTAAACTGTTTATTGTACATGTTTCACTTCCACACATGGCTACACTCCAGACAAATAATTTTGATTTTAAAACAACTTCTCTTCTTCAGAAATGCTATTCTTGCCATTGCCAGTCTTACATTTTATATCTTCTCTACTTTGGTCAACATCAGTTATTTTGCTGCCCAAATAGCAGAACTCACCTACTATTTTTAATATCTCATTTCCTAGTCAAATTCCCTCAGCATCATGTGATTTAATTTGACTACATTCTGTTTTCATTGTTTTGTTTCTGTTGATGTTTGTCATATCGGCCGCCGCACAGCAGCCGTCAATTCAGCACGGCGTGCTACAACACGCGCGGCATACAGCGAGTACCGCAGGCGCCGCACACGATGTCAACAACTGGCGCAAGTGAATGCATCGTCTGTGGGGTTAGCGGCAGTGTACACATACATCACTATCGATACGGATTACCCTGGCGGCGCTGCCCTTGCCACCAGAGTGAGCAACTGTATAAGGGCGCCATCTACCGACACTCTGATTGGTCAGACCTGCAGATTTAAGCGAGCTCCCTGAGCCCGTTTAACCAGTTCAATCTTCGCCGATGACTGTGTTATTACCCGGCTGCTGGATTCACTACGACCGTACCGTACTGTGGCCTCCTTGGCTGGAAACTTGCGACGCGTTGGTATCAACTGGTTGGCAGTGGTTTGGACTTGTATTCTCTACTAGTGACTCCGATTTCTCCTTGGTGCTACAGCCAGCGAAGTGTTGTGTAGTCGAACTTAAGTTTTGTTTTAAGTGACAGAAGGTCAAATAAATTTGGTTATCACAGAACATTTGTTGTGTTATAGTGCGGACATAACACAACAGAAATGGCGACGACGGAGGTTGAACCAACGACATTGGAAGCGCTTATTGTGCAACTGATAAATCAACAAGCCGTAAATCAACAACAGCTGATGAGCAAGTTGGAACCAATACCTACCAGTATCACCCTCAACCAGCAGAAGCAGCAGGTCCCTGCTTTTCCATTTTTCGACGAGTCACTGGAAGAATGGGACTCCTACTAAACCAGACTACGGGAACATTTCCGAGCATTTCAGATATGCGACGCCAAGTTAATGAAATCTCTTTTCCTGTCTTGGTCCAAACCTACAGTATACTGGCTCTTGTGCAAGTTAGCTCCGCTCACGACTCCTTCAGAACTCTCCTTCAAGCACATGTGTGACTTGCTAACGCAGTTTTATCAATGTTATTCTCATGTCATTACATCCTGAGTTCAGTTTTACCAATGCAAGAAACAGCCCAATCAGTCTTATAGGGAGTGGGCAGCGGAACTACAGGGCCTCAGTCAGAAATGTTGTTTCGTTACTCCCCAGAACAAGGAGTCCTATGCCAAGGAAATGATTCAAGACACGATTATACATGGTGCCCCTGATAAGGAATTCCGAAACAATGCTTTACAACTGGGAAACCCGACACTCGATAAGGTCCTAGAATTAGCCCAAACGTTTGAAGTGTCCAGTGCCACAGGAAAACGGTTAGAAACTTGGACCGATATCGCTGCAGTACATACTCCGGTTTGCAGCCGCGAGACCGAGGAACTGCAACGCCATTTCTGCACGGATGCCGCAATAGATGATGATGCTGTTAAGAAAGGCCGACCTTCTCCACGATCACGTCGCACGGTACAAAAAAGCGGCCACACCAGAAACTGCCTTCCTGCCCTGACTGTTTCAAATGACACGAGAGAGAGGACTGCCTGACAGTTGGGCCTACTGTACAAACTGTTCACTAAATGGCCATCTCGCCACCGTCTGTCGGGCAGCAAATAAGCGGCAAAACCGATACATGGCGGAACAACCGATGGATGTAAACGTGGTAGCTTCCATTGAATTCCAAGACCCAGCGAACAAACTGAACATAGACGTCAGCATTAGTAATCATCCGATAAAATTACAAGTGGATACGGGGGCTGCCGTTAGTCTATTGAATTCAAAAACGTATGTTCGCCTCGGCGCCCCACCTCTCCAGGAACCCACCAGGCGGCTGGTAGCTTATAATAAGATGAACGTTCCACTTTGAGGTCAAGTCAGGGTGTATACATGGACAAGGAAAAAAAATTCCCGGATTTTTCCCGGATTTCCCTGTTGAGAATACACTTTCTCCTGGGTGAAAATACACTTTTTCTGTTTTAAGTGACAGTATACTTTTCCTCAGCTCTGTATAACTTATGAATCCTTAGAATGTTTATGGTTTTCTACACAGACGTAGAAATTGGCAGCACTTTAGAAAACGAAACCGAGGGGGGAAAAAACACATTTTGGAAAGATCTTTGATGTGCAGCAACATGCACGCTGCATTTTTTCGTGTTGCGCAGGTATAAATTCGAATTCCACCAAACAGTGCATGTTACTTTCTGAAGCAATGAAATCGAGATTGCGATGTGCTTTTGTAAGCCAGTCATGGCTCACGTCACGGGTTTTTGCCAGCCGATGACACCATAGGGCACGTGATGTAGTCAACCAATAGTGAGATCACTCTTAGTAGCGCAAACGCACAAAAAAGAAAAGTTAATGGTTTACATTAATAAACATAGTGTTGCTACAAGAAAAACAAAGCTTTCACAAATAATATTGGTCTCTAAGATTAATACGCTGCAAGAGAAGCTAAGCTTCCACATATAATGCTGATCTTTTTGCGTGTGTTACACTTTAAGATACATCACACAAATGCGCCAGTAAAATTTTTAATAACGACATAAATGTCTGATCTGGGCTCGAAATTCTTCCAGATGGTTGTCCTCAAAGAGTTGATTTTTAAATGAGAGTCAAATGCTGTGTGATTTAAGAAATTCATCATACATGCTCGCACATGGTTCATCTTGCGTAAAAGGAAATTTACTTTGAAAGTAACACTTTTCAAGCCACCATTCGCAATATTTTCCCGTGACCTGTCAGAAATTGGTTCGTTTCAGCAGTTGCCAGAGAGCGCCAGATAACAGGCGTCACTGCGCCTGCGCAGCTACGATGATGCAGGAAGCCCGCAACTTTGTACGTGTAAAACGTTAAAAGATCTTGCATTATGTCATAAAAGAAACAAGACATCAAAGGATACTTCAAGAGCATCAGAATTTGGTGAACCATACTAAAAAGCATAATTCGGCTGCACAATCATTATGTCCAGATTCGGATGTAAATTTTCTCAAGTACCAGTACTGTATTATCTCATGTTTGGTTCTTTATTATGGCACAATGCCATACGAGCTAGAAGATGGAAAAAGTGCACTTGAAATGCAGCGAACAGTTGAAACTAGCCAACAGTGTGAAATTAAACACTTCGTTTCAAATAAATTGACTGCCTCTGTGCAAAATATTAATAAAAGCCAAATCTCTTTAGCAAACCGACAAAAATAACTTCATTGTTCTGCAAGGCAATTGATGCTTGACTGTCAGAAAGGTGGAAATAAAACCTAAAACTAACAACATATTTTAGCCTTCTGTAATTATACGAACGTATTTTAATTAAGTTGGTAGCTCCCGGCCACAGAAATCCATTTTGTTTTCATTTACTGTGAGAGCAATAAACGAAGAGGAATCAGCAAACTCACTAAACGTAACCACAGGTCACGAGGAGACTACCCACCTCCCCACTACAACTCAGTCTGCTCTGTGCATCAGCCCCGGATCTACATTATTTCCAAACTGGGGAAATTTAGATAGTGGCGGCCAGCCAAACATCTGTAGCCAGAAGCGGGAGAAGGTACTACTCATACACGACTCAACTGCGGATGCGCAACAACCCGCCCGCAACTGAATCTAATGTAAACAGCTGTCAGGTCACACTCATCTGAGGCAATTTCTTGTTAGAAAGCATTGCATATTCTTCCTAAAGCCTTTGACACAGTTTGGTTGGCAGACGCTTGTATGAGCACTGTGCTTTGTTGCTGTATATGGCGCATTTCCTTTGCGACTTAAGTTTTATTTATTTATTTTTTTTCTCTCTCTTGTTCATGTTTTGTTGCTGCAGTATCATTCTGCAGAAGCGGGGTACAGAAATATCCTTCATGAGAGTATTGGTTCATACCAGTCAAAATCACATAAATTTAACTGGTAACTAAAACAATGAAAAATTCCTTATATTCTAAAAAATTCCCGGGTTTTTCCCGGTTTTCTCCCGCACGAAAAAATTCCCGGGTTTTTCCCGGATGTCCTGGGTCGTATACACCCTGCAAGTCGATCTACAAACTACCTATTGTGGTGTGACACGCACCCTACCTTTTCTCATTGTACATTGCGATTCCACTGCCAACCTGTTTGGACTGGATGCGTTCAGAGCTTTTGGATTCTCCATCAAAGACTCAGTTAACTTGATCTCCGATGAAGTACCTTACGCAGAATTGGACGACCTATGCACAGAATTTCAGGTATTATTCAAGCCGGAATTGGGAACAGTGAAGAACTTTGAAGCTGACATCACCTTGAAAACTAATGCACGGCCCCGATTTATTCGCGCTCGCCCAGTGCCTGTGGCACTACGCACTGAAGTGCAGAAAGAACTCGACCGTCTCACTTCCATGGGGGTTTTAGAACCAATTTCATACAGTTCTGGGCGAAGCCCTTAGTCGTCATCAAGAAGCCTTCTGGGAAAATCAGATTGTGTGGTGATTTCAAAGTGACCATAAATGCTCAGACAGAGATTGACACATATCCCCTGCCTCGCCCAGAAGAATTGCTAACCAAACTCCAAGGTGGTGAATATTTTTCCAAAATTGACTTGGCAGAAGCATATCTACAACTGCCTTTGGATTCAGCATCACAGGATTTTATGGTCATTAACACGCCTCATAGGCTGTATCGACTTAAACGCCTCTTGTATGGTATCACCAGTGCCCCAGGTTTTACCAGCGGTTCCTCGAACAACTGGTCGCTGGCATTGATGGCTGTGTCAACTGTCTGGACGATATCATTGTGACGGGACGCACACCAGCAGACCACCTACGCAACCTCCGCCACCTGTTTCTAGTATTATACGATGCTGGTCTTCACTGCCGTAAAGAGAAATGCTGTTTTTTCCAGTGGGAAATTGAATACCTCTGACACCGTATCTCCCAGGGTGGCATCCAACCTTTGGACAAGCACATCAAGGCTATCCTTCAGCTTCCAAGACCGTCAACACTCACTCAACTCCACTCATTTTTAGGAAAAATTGTGTACTACAGGAAGTTTATACCAGATGCAGCAACCAAAACTGCACCGCTCTCTCATCTATGCAAAAAGAACGTCCCATTTATCTCGTCACCCGCTTGTGAGCGGGCCTTCCAGTCTCTAAAAAGTCACCTTCTCACAGCTTCTTGTCTGGCATGGTTTGAGCCGGGCAGACAGGTAGTGTTAGCAACAGGTGCATCGGACGTCGGCATTGGTGCTGTCTTGGCTCACAGATATCCTGACGGTTGCAAGCGTCCTGTCGCCTGTGCTTCGAAAACTCTCACAGACTCAACGCGGATATTCACAAATTGAAAAAGAGGCATTGGCGATTATTTTCGCCCTCAAGAAGTTTCACGTTTTCTTGTGTGGAATCAAGTTCCACCTAATTACTGACCCCAAACCCTTAATAGCCCTTTTGAATCCGGCGTCTAAAGTTCCGGACAGGACTGCGCATCACCTGCAATGGTGGGCACTGTTTCTAGCTTGCTACAATTATTCAATCCACTACCACAAAACCTCAGAACATGCCAATAGCGATGCCCTGTCGCGACTTCCTTGTGGCCCAGATCAGGATTTCGACTCTGAATAATTACTTTGCTTTCAGATCGATGAGGAGGCACAGGCTGCAATGGATGCTTTTCCTATCACCAGTTCCATGGTTGCAACAACCACAGGCACCGATGAGTATCTTCAACTAGTCCGTGGCTTGATCATCAGAGGTTGCCCAGAGCGGCAACCTCCACACTCTTCGCCTGCTTTCCACCAATTTTTCTCTGTGAAACATCAGCTGCTCCTAACTGATGGAGTGATTTTGCTGGCATCAGACGATCGTCATCTGCGGGTTGTGGCTCCTCAATCCCTCTGCCTGTAGGTGTTTAAATTACTTTATGTTGGCCACTGGGGCATAACAACAACCAAACTCCTTGCTCATCGTTTTGTCTACTGGCCGGGACTAACCACTGCCCTCTAAGATTTGGTACGCACTTGCCCCGCCTGCCAGGACCAGCAGGCGGCACCCCGGCAGACGTTCACCTCTTGGTCACCCTGCTCCCGGCCTTGGGAACGCGTGCATGCCGATTTTGTGGGACCTTTTTCCAACGAAATGTTTTGGGTACTCGTCGATGCTTACTCCACTTTCCATTCGTGGTCCGATGCAGCTCCATGTCCACCTCTGTCACTCTCGCGGCAATGGAGAAGATTTTCACCATTGAAGGCCTGCCGGAAATACTTGTGACAGACAATGGCCCACAATTCCGCAGCCATGAGTTCTCTGACTTTTGCCTCCATCATGGCATCCGCCATGTCCCGACACCACCGTTTCACCCTCGATCTAACAGGGAGGTGGAACGCATGGTGCGAACCTTTAAGCAACAGATGAAGAAGTATGTGACAGACCATAATACCGCTACTGCACAAACGCTGTTTCTTTGTTCTTATAGATCCACACCCACGGGTGACAAGAGCCCAGTGGAGTTGCCCCATGGCCAGCAGCCTCGGACACTGCTGAATCTCCTGCTGCCTGCCCCGAAGCCTGTGCCACGACCGCAGATGCCACGCTTCCGTCCCGGCACACCTGTCTGGGCCCGGGGGTTCGGCAACCAACCTAACTGGGTGCCGAGCCACATCTTACAACAATGTGGAAGGAAAGTCTTCAAGGTTCAACTCCAGGACCGGGAGGTATTGTGGCACTCTAATCAACTCCGCCTCCGGTCCATGCGCTCACAGACCGCGGACGTCAATCAGTGGGAAATCCACACGGCTGTGTCCCAGCCACCTAGCCCACCTCCACCTATATCTGATCTCTTTGTTCCAGTGGGCAGCCTTCAGACAACCTCGGAGAGTCAATGGCTGTCGCGGACATCCATTGCGTAGCCCCCACCCTATCCGTCACTCCGCCGCTCCGCACGTCTCCGCGGCAAACACCCACCGCCATTGACGGGCTCGTTTTGGCAGTGCTCGGGTGGCCTCGACCGCATCCAACACAGCCTCACGGCGACAGGGGAAGCCGAGGCCAGCCAGCCACCACATCCCCCTGCAGTCGATCCGGCTCCTACACCGCCCCTCGCCGGACCTGCCGCGTACAGCAGGAAGATCCTCCACATAAGTCTCTTCCATCCTCTGACGAGGAAATGCCATTACATACCTTGTTCCTTCCTTCCTCCCCGACAACCACGAGTCCCTCGACACAAAAAAGGTCATTTCCGACCGTATTCCACAACCCGCCCACATAGCTCTGATGAGGAACCAATGGATGTGTCATTCATACATTCTCGCTGTTTTACAGCTTCTCAAGGGGGGAGGAGTGTCGTATCGGCTGCCGCACAGCAGCCGTCAACTCAGCGCGGTGTGCTACAACACGCATAGCACACAATGAGTACCGCTGGCACCGCACACGATGTCAACAACTGGCGCAAGTGAACATGCCATCGTTGGGTTAGCGGCAGCGTACACACAACTATCAATACGGATTACCCTGGCGGCACTGCCCTTGCCACCAGAGTTAGCAAACATATAAGGGCGCCATCTACCAACACTGATTGGTTGGACCTGCAGATTTAAGCGAGCTCCCTGAGCCTGTTTAACCAGTTCAGTCTTCGCCGATGACTTTGTTACTACCCGGCAGTGGTTTGGACTTGTATTCTCTACCAGTGACTCTGATTTCTCCTTGGCGCTACAGCCAGCGAAGTGTTGTGTAGTCGAACTTAAGTTTTGTTTTGAGTGACAGAAGGTCAAATAAATTTGGTTATCATGGAATATTTGTTGTGTTATAATGCGGACATAATGTTCATCTTACATTCTCCTTTCATGGCACTTTCCCATTCAGTGCAACTGCTCTTCCAATTTATTTTTTGTTTCTGATAGAATTACAATGTTATCGACAAACCTCAAAGTTTTTATTTCTTCTCCCTGACCTTTAATTCCTACTCCAATTTTTTCCCTGGTTTCCTTTACTGCTTGTTCAATGTACAGATTGAATAACATCAAGGATAGGCTACAACCCTGTCTCACTCGCTTCTCAACCACTACTTCTCTTTCATGCGTCTCAACTCTTCCACCTGCTGTCTCACCAAGTTGTAAATTGCCTTTTGCTCCCTGTTTAGTCATAGTTATTGCAAATGATGTCCTAATGAATTTTGTAAATTCATATGCAATTGTGTTTATAGTTTAAGAGTCAATAAATTACTGTAAAATAGCTTTACAACCCGAAACTTAAGTCATAAAGTAAGAATAAAGTTAGTGAAAAAAGGCTAAAAATGTGTTTCTGTCAGTTAATACAATAGATCACAATATTTTGAAATTATTATAGAAAATAAAAAAAAAAAATTTACATTCGTTTATGACAAGTATAACAATAGAGACATACGACAAGAAAGTATATTTAAACTATGAACACCAGCAGCAATGGACAAGAGTTAATCATGGAAAAGGTAGAGAAAGAGAAATATGATGAAACACAATTAATTATGGGAGAGAGGTGGAGGGGGGGGGGGGAGGGGGGGGGAGAAAGTGGCATAACTGAGAAATGAGGAGAGACTTAAGTATGACTGGGATGAGACTGGAGCATTTACTGTATGACAATAGGAAAACTGACCATTCATGTTACTTGGTTGGAAATTTTGTGAAGGTAACAGAAGTAAGTTCTTCAGCTTCTTAAAAGCAACACAGCATTGAGTTGCACTTGGAGTGCAGAGTAGCACATTTTGAGGTTGACAGTACCAACAGAGGAATAGTTTGTGAATGATTTTGTTTTATGAATAGCCACATGTAGGATACAAGATTAATGAGACCTTGTGTTCAAAAAAATGATGAGTTGACAGCTGCTTAATGTCTTATGAGGCATTGTATTTCATGCCTAAAGGAGCTGATGAAGTACACATAGTGCATGGTAGTCAGGTAACTTGTCTGGCCACAGACAACCTAACTGGTATTGTCAAGTTGTCATTGCAGATGTAATGGACACACATATTCATGGCTAGTTCCAAGAATATAGTTTTGTCACTAGTACTGCCATGCTGGATTCTGTAACAAGAGGGGAAGTTTGTAGGAGAATGAGTGATTGCACTGGTTTATGCACTGCATTTTGTGGAAGTAAGTTACAAAACATTCTGAGGGCGTTAAGGGAGAGTAAGTCTTTCTGCATGTGGCAACAGTATTATCTGCCTAGTTGAAATGCTGATCCAAAGTTAGATTCAAGTTCTTCACCACTTTTTGATATGGTGTTGGAATACCATCATGACTTTTTTTGCTGGTATAGTCAGTGACATAAAAGTAGCATGATGCAAATTGTTACTCACATGATACAAACACTTTCCTAGTGGCATATAATTCCCTTGCAAAGCTACTTTATTCTCATTTTTAACATGAAAGTCTTGTGTGTTGTCCTGTCACAGAGAAATGTGGATGCATTAATCAATGGCAGTGAGGAATGTTAGCCACAGAGAAATGGAAAAATGGAAATTTATTCACACCTTATCTTCATCCTTTTCCTTTATTTCCACTTGTGAGACTACATCAATCATTGCGCATACCTTGTGCTCTTCAGTTTCTATGTCACTTTCACATTCTTCTGGTCCTCCACAATCCACTGTCAAGGCATCACAAAATCTGTCAGTGTTTGTAGATTTCTCCATTTGAGATACAAATGGTTCTCTGTGGGCAGAAGGAAACAATTACACAAATCAATGATGGATTTTAACAATTAAGTAATTAGACTTGGGCAAGAAGTACTGAACAGGAAATTTGAGTCACTTACTAACTAATAGCTTATGTTTATTTTGAGATCAGCATAATGCAGGCTTATTAACACATACAATATGTGACAAAGTCCCAAAACTCCACTGTTAATGCCCCCTGTTGGACACATGAGAATAGTGCAGACTGAGAGCATCAACATCTTGTAGCAGTAGATCAGAAAGTATCTGCATGATATTTTTTCAGTTTATGACAACAACAGTACAAAATTTACAATGACATAATCTCCATGCTCTTCAATGCATGTGGATCATCATTGCACAAGCTTTCCAATATTTTCAGAAAAAAGCTCTCTGGTTGAGCAGAAGTCACGTAGCCCGTATTTCTTCCACCTCAGCGATCTCTTAATCCATCTTTAAGTGGGTCAAACATCCAAAAATCCTGTAGGACAAAACTAGGATTATGTGCACGGCACTCCAATACATCTAAATGTGTATTCTAGAAAGTTATAACAGTGTAAGCAGTAATATGTGGACATGTACTATCACACAAAATTAAAGCATACCATTTGGAAACAAAACTTCCATGCTGGCTTCAACTAGCTACAAAGCTGCTACTATACTGTTGAATGGTTACTGTTTACCTATTATATGCAATGTTCCAGAATTTGTCCTGTACACCCCAAGAAAACTATAATCTTACTTTTCCTGCAGAGGATTGCTCCATGAATTGCTTTTTGGCTGGCTATCTGGGCTGTTTCCATTCCAAGCACTTGCCTTTGCTCTCTGGTTTGAAGAGAGAAATTCCATCTCCAGTGACGATTTATTTCAGAAATATTTTACCATCATTAGTATGATGGTCCTCATCTAGTTATGTATTATTTCCTATACAAAACCATGACTTATATTCATTTGATTTGGAACATCATCAATAGTCACACAGTGGAAAATCAAAATCAGATTACAAACTTATGTAACATTGGCTTCATAATGGATGTAACTGTATATCCCATCCTTTTCTTTTTCTTCATGCTCATTCAGCTGTTTTTGAATTGTTCCAACCTTCATGCTTTTTTGGCTGGTAAACACTTTGCCATAATAATGCTTTTTATGACTAACCAAACACTGAGTAAGCAGAGACAATGCTGGAAATACTAAATCCACATAATTTTGTGTGTTCAGTAAAGTCATGGCTGCACTCATGTGCACTTGTAGTCTGAACACTTTGTCCAGCACTTGCAATTTGATAAACAGTTTGTTATGGTTCATAAGCATTGGACACATGAAGTTAATATGCATGTCCAATGTGTAAGAGGGGTGGTAATGATACACAGATGCTATATGCCCTTTTTTCCTACAGTTGTCATACGTTACCTAGCATTTAGGACACACAGCCCTGTCATGTTGCACTAAACAGTACAGGCAACATGGGAGTGTCAAGTGCTGCTGTTGTTGTGGTGGTCGTTTGGCACATCACCGTCCAGTGTGACACAGAGACCACATTTATCTGACTGCCACGTCATGCTCTCCTCAAGAACTGACTGACGCCTGCTGACCAGAAACAGCAGCCACCATGGCAATGTCACACGAGCCTCAACCCAATCACCAGCGGCATGAGATACCTCAGAAGAATGAACTATATTAAACACTTCAGCCAAAGATGGAATTTTGCACTGTAATGTGCGATGAAACACCTCCGTGCCAAATCCACTCGAATGGCAGTGTCACAGCCAATACAATAACACAGGAATCATTGTAAAGAAACTAACATTTGCGACTGAGGTCGTGAAGTTCATCTGCCCGAGCGTGGTATGCCTGGAGGGCAATTTTATGACAATGATGGAACTCTACATGCTCTACAATGATGCGTGCAATTACAATGATAATTGGACAACAACCTACACATTTCACTGAACAAAAGTGACACTGATTCCTCAACAGGACTAACTCTCACAACCATTGGCACATCTGAGAAGAAACTCAAGAAACGAACAAAGCCTTGCACATGTTTGCATCAGTGACACCAAAAGTGAGGAAGAGTCATCAGCTGAATTGTTGTAATGGGGAAAGGGCAGTAGGTACGCCAATGGTGTGGAAGCCAGTGTAGAATATGTGGCTGACAAGTTTGTGACAGCAACTGTAAGAGCCTCCTCCTGCTGCTGCTGCTCCTCCTGAATGAGAGATTGGAGCACTGTCACTATGGGCAGAAGAACTGAAGGAACAACCAGATAGAGTGAACACACTGAAGTGAACACCATACCCTTTGCAAATTGTATCGTGCTGTAAGGGACAAACAGCAGAATGCCCACTATGAACCAAAGTTTATTCCTCTTCCACATACAAGAATACAAGAAAACAACATAGAAATAATCCAGGTGCTGATACAAGCAGTTGCTGACAATAAATATGTACACAATATGAGGATGAGTGCCAGTTACACTGTGCTTACAATGAGGGCTCTGGCAGAGAGCATGGCAGATGCCCCGTCATGTGCACAAGTCATGTGACCCTCCACAGATGGCCTCTGATGGCTGGCCCATGCAGATACTGTTGGCAGAATATTCAGGCTATAGCACACCAGTGTCCTGGTGCTGTGGCACATACCGAAGTATTGCATACAGGATTATAGTAACACTTTTCCCAGTACTGTGCTGACAGTCTTGCTTGGATTTCAATTCATGGTACAACTTCAGACTACAAAAAATTGATTGTAGATTGCTGTTCTTCATTTGCACAAATGAAGAGTCATGCAGCAATTAATATTTTGTAAAAGCATCAAATGACGTATATGACTGTGCTGAAAGATACCTGAAGCAAAGAAAACAGTGCCTTCTAGAAGCTGGCAAGCATACTATTTATTGTTGTTGTTGGTGGTGGTGTTTTTGGAGTGTACTGGTGCTCAATAGTGAAGTTATCAGCACCATCACACTATTTGTACTGCCCCTAAAGATGATTAGGATAAAAATGCAGATACTTATCAAGTTACTCATCTATAAGTCAGAGAGAGATAATGGAAGCAATTGAGAGATTGCACTGCCCCCCTATTCTGAGCAGAGAGCTTAAAGAGGAGGTGTATGAGCCAACAACCAATGTAGGTGATGTCCAGTAACCTCCTGAGTCTTTAATGAACCAGACTCCTGTGAGTAAAATAGCGTCAAACGCTTCATTACATTACAAATGAGTGAATATTTTAAATATTTGATGTTATGCATATAAGCAAGAAAAGGTTTAGGAAAGGTTTGAAATTAAGTTTAAATGTTGCTGGAAGCCAGTAAGTGCTCTCATTATGAATCACTGTGAATCACTGGATGAATATGATCTGGGTAATTTGTATTCCATTTTAATCAAAAGCTTGTTTTTCATGCATCTCAATGTTCATAATGTCATATTTGCTAAACCCATGTGTTGTAAAATGATATAATTTTGCTGATACAATCAGGGAAATATGTGGATACTGTTTGTGAAGTATGTTGTAAATAGAGGTAGTAGCACAGAAATAAATTAAAATGCCATGCTTGATGCTGAAGTTTTGCTGCATGATCAGCTGAAATTCAATAAGTGATAAAAAAAGTTTAATTGTACAGGGTATATCAAAACGAATCATCTGATTTGGCATGTCTATATTTCAGAAACTAATAATCATACACAATGAAATTGGTTTTTGATGAACAGGAAACTCAAAATGTTTCTTTCATACCTTGTCATAGGTGTTCAATATGTCCCTCCCCCCCCTCCTTGAGATGCACAGCACATGTCAATGTGGTATTCAAATTGTTCCCATACTGCAGTGAGCATGTCTTGAGTTACAGCTTCCACAGCTGCTGTTACGCAATGTCTCAGTTCATTCATTATTGTTGCTAACAGAGGCACATAAACAGAGTCTTTCATAAGCCCCCACAAGAAATAATCACACACAGTCAGGTCTGGTGACCTTGGAGGCCAGTAATGTAAGGCTGAATCATTTGGTCCTGTCCAACCAGCCCATCGTTCAGTAATCCTTTGAATTAAAAATTCCCACACTCCCAGATGCCAATGTAGTGGTGTCACATCCTGTTGGTAAATTAAGTCATTTGAATCAGTCTCCAACTGTGGAGGAAGGAATTTCTCAAGCATATCGAGACTCCTGTAACAGTGTTCTCAACAAAGCAAAATAGCTCGTACACCTTTCATTGTGAAACAACTCATGTTGTACAGCTTAACGTGGTTGTTTCATACGCCACATTCTCACATTATGATGGTTCGCCTTTCCATTTAAATGGAATGTTGCCTTGTCACTAAACACTAAGTACAGAAGAAAACTGTCATCCTCCATCTTGCCAAGAACGAAATTACAAACTCCATACGTTGTTGTCTGTCACCTTCACGAAGAGGTTGCAGAAGCTGAATTTTGTACGGTTTCACGTGGAAACGTCAATGCGACACACACCAGATGGACATGGGGGGAGGGGGGGAGGGGGGGGGGGGGGGGGAGGGGGGCGGCAGGTCGAGCAGTCGAGCTGCAGGGCTAACAGATTTCTGCGGACTCCTCGTGAAACTACGGTAGACGCGTTCAATGTCCGTGTCAGACACTCAGGGATTTGTCTTTACACAAACAACCTGTTTCTTGGAGTTGTTCATGCCATCATCATTTAATGTTCTGTGCTGTAGGAGGCTACACACCATACCTAGTCTGAAATTCATGCTGAACAGTTATTACTGACCCTCAATGTGCAAAACATAGAACACAAAACACATTCTGTTGTCCCAAAACCATTTTTACTAGAACTGAAGTGGGCACATCCTGCTGCTACCTAGCAGGAACCACGTAAAACAGTTTTCTCTTTCTGACAGTGTGCTGTTCATGCTCATATCTCAAATAACATAACAGTTATGATTTTTTTTAATTGGACGATTCATTTCGATACACACTGTATTGCGGCAGCTGTCAGTATTGAAACTGTTTGAAATTTGTTGGAGGATAGTAAGGGCTCTCATTCTCAAATACTGGATGATTATAATCAGGGTAATTTGCATCTATTGAGCTATGCCGTCTCAAGACATATACATGGCTTCTAACTGCACTACCTGTATGTGTTAAAGGTTTAACACAACATTATACACAGACTGTTCATTAAGAAATCCAATAACTTTTTTTCTCAGCCAATTTCTGTTGGAAAAAAAAACCCTCAGAGTTTGTTGTGGGGCATCACGGAATATTCCCACTTCAGCCCCAATACTTTCATGAAGTTCTGATAGGTGGCACCACTATCTGTAATGGAGGTGTATTCCAAGCAGAGAGATGTCATTAAGTTTACTCAGGTGGAAAACCAGACCACCACAGACATTCATAGGCGCTTGTAGAATGTCTACAGAGACCTGACAATGAACAAAAGCATGGTAACTTGTTGGGTGAGGTGTCTGCAATGAGGTCAAGTGGTCCTATCAGATGACCTGCATGCCAGCCGGCTGCACAAAGCTGTAACTCCTGCAATGTTGGAACATGTGGACTCTCTCATTTGAGATGATTGCTGGATCAAAATCAAACACCTCACTACATAACTGGAAGTCTCTTTCACCAGGTAGGATACTATAAGCTGCTGGCTTCCTCGCTGCCCAAAAAGGAGACCGTAAAGAGCAATGAAGGGTCATCTGTGTGGAGCTGCTAGCACATTACGAGGCCAATGATGACAACTTTTTGTCAAACATCATTACAGGTAAAGAAATATGGGTTCATCAGAAGCAAAACAGCAATCCATGGAAGAAGTTGAAAGCCATACCCTCAACTGGTAAAGACATAGCAACGATCTTCTGGGACTCTGAAGGAGGTTATTCTGTTTGATGTCCTCCCTCATGGTGCAATGATCAACTCATAAGTGTATTGTGTCATCCTCAGCAAATTCAAAGAGACTTCAGCAAGTTCATCACCACAAAAATCCAAACAAACTTCTCTTTCTCCACAGCAACACAAAACCTCACGCAAGTTTGTGCACTGGAAAGGAGCTTGTGAAACTTAATTGGATTGTTCTTCCTTATCAACCCTACAGCCCAGATCTCATACATTCTGAATTCCATCTTTTTGGCCCAATGGAGGATTCACTCCATGGGAAGCAGTACATGAATGATGGGGAGGTTACTGATGCTGCAAGATGTTTGCTCCAATACTGGTCAGTAATAATATGAAATATTGAAAATCAGATTTTTGTTGCCCTTGGAAGCTGTTAGACAGGCTACGTGCAACTGGAATCATGAATCATGAACCAACCATGAACTGGGTTAGTCAGTAATATAGACATTGCTCTCTGGAAACCTCAGGATAGCCCTAAAGCCACCCTCTGATAGGCCCAAGAAATTAGATGACAGGAGTCACTGAGCTCTTAAAACGTACTACTGGAGTGAAAACCTTAATGTGCAACAAAAAGTGAAAAGTTATGCGAATACTTGATAACTATGTTCACAATATTGCGCTGGAGATTCACTAAGTGGCAGCACTGAGCACATGCACCATTTGCAATATGCAGGAGTGAGGTTATTAGGTTTTCACACACATTTACATTTGAAACTCATAGTAGACTGTTGATCCGGTATGATGCCATTGTAGAATGTTGATCCAGTATGGCAGTGCATTTTTGCCACTGGGAGTCTTCAAACAGGGTCAAAAGTTTGCAAAATCACTTACATCTATAACCAATGCTCCTCATCATAGTTGGGAAAAATCCCCTTGTGACTCCAAAAAAATTCTGCAGCCACTGACACACTGATCATGCATCCAAAATGTGCACTTGTCACATTTCATTCTGAAAGCCATGGAACAAACAAATCAAGTAGATATGGTATTTATTGAGTTACAAAAGGAGTTTCACTCAGTACCATGCCAATGTTTGTTATTAAAAGTATGGTTGTATGGGGTATAAAACAATATTTCTCACTTGGTTGAGGATTTCTTGACAGGGAGAATGTAGTATGTTATCTTGTATGGAGAGTCATTGAAAGATATAGAAGTTATTTCAGGCATGCCGCAGGGAAATATGTTAGCACCCTTTCTGTTCATAGTGTGTATTAATCACCTGGCTGACAATATTAATAGTAATTTTTGCAGATGATTCAGTTATCTGTAGTGAAGTACTGTCTGAGGAAAAGCTGTGTAAATATTCAGTCAGATCTTGATAAGCATTCAAATTAGTGTAAATATTGGCAAATTGCTTTAAATGTACTTCGCAAAATGAAAAAAAGTAGTACCCTTCTCCTTCTCCTTCTGCACTTTCCACGTTTGGCTAATTGTGCTCTGTTAGGATTTCGTCTTTTTCTCAGTCAATCAAGATCTCTTCTCTGTTTTGGTTTAAAGCACTTTATCTGACATGGTAGTCTCTCTGGAAAAATTCTTTGTAGATGTTCATTCCATTTGGTTTTGTTTTCATCCAGTTTTTCCTTCACACCCCAAATTTTCAACTCCTTAAGTCTTTTACATTCCTTCACTGCTCTAAGAAATCTCATTTCTATTCCATGCATTTGTTTTTATTTTCTTTTAATCAATACTCAAGGGTTCACTTCGATATAATGGGGTATGGCAAATTTCAGTTGTGTTTCTTTCTGTGTTTTTTTCTTTGAAGTTCTGTTAATTGTTCCATAAATACATTCGAATCTATTCAAGTTAATCTACAGATATTCCTCTTAGTTATATGATATTTCACATCCAAGGTAGTTAAAATATTTGAACTGTTCAATTGTTTTTTTTTTTCATGAACTACTATCTTAGTTCTCACTGAATACTTACAACAAAATGCCACTGACTTACATGTACTAGAAGGTATTTTCACATTATAGTCTGTCCACATTTAATAGTATGCTATAATAACCATACAGTTATTACAGTGGTGGTGGTAGTTAGTGTTTAACGTCCCGTTGACAATGAGGTCATTAGGGACGAGCGCAAGCTCGGGTTAGGGAAGGATTGGGAAGGAAATTGGCCGTGCCCTTTCAAAGGAACCATCCTGGCATTTGCCTGAAACGATTTAGGGAAATCACGGAAAACCTAAATCAGGATAGTCGGAGACGGGATTGAACCGTCGTCCTCCCGAATGCGAGTCCAGTGTGCTACCACTGCGCCACATCGCTCGGTAAGTTATTACAGTTAGCATCAGTCTGCTCGTATAAATACAACACCCATGTGACATCATCTGTAGGGATGTAAATGGAATGACCACAAAGGCTCAGTCATTACTAAGGCATAGGGCAGACTGGTTCACTGACTGAACATACAGAAAATTCAGTTGATCTCTCAAGGAGACTACTTACAAGTGGACCATCTCAGAATACTGGTCAAGTGTGTTGGGACCCACAGCAAACAGGACTAACTGGTGATATTGAATGCATAGAAAGAATAGCAGTGTGAATGGTCACAGGTTTGTTTGAGTCATGAGAGAGAATCACAGAAAAAACTGAACTGGCAGACTCTTGAAATCAGACACAATTTATCTCTTGAAAGCCCACTAACAAAATTTCAAGAGCCAGTATTTAATGAAGATTCAAGGGATCACAATGCACTGGCTTTCTGCTCTTGTTAATTACTGCACAATTTTTTGTTGGTAATCTTTGTACTGCTTATTGCCCTATCTTTCATCACTAACCTCTCAAGTTTTCAAATCTCATCTGGTGCTGTCCTCACCAATCAATCTTTCCTTCTCATACTGTCCGCTAACTCTCCCCTGACCCAGGATTCTGGGCAACACCTTTTCCTACATTTCTCTTCCTTCCTCTTCAACTGTTCTGACACAGAAGAAAGCCCCTCTATCCAAAAACCTTCACAGAACGTTTGTTCTCCTGCTGCTGCTGCCTCGTGAGTAGATTTGTTTGCCGAAGTAGATTTTTATCTATCCAACTACACTATATTTTGTAGAATCCAGTTAATTTTTCAGCCCCTGTCTATTGCCCCCATAGTGATCATGAAGACAAGATTAGACTAATTACATCACACATGGAAGCACTAAAGCAGTCATTCTTCATTCTTCATGAGCACTGCATGAAATTGGCACAGGGAGAAACATCAACCAGTGGTACCATATTATGTATGCTCTGCCATAAACTTCACAGTTGTTCGCAAAGTATGTACGTAGATATAAATGTTGTCATAATGGGGACCTTACAAGTAACAGTGGACAACATTTCAACACCTGGAAACACTAGTCAAGCTTCAGTAAATCAGACTGTATGATGTACTCCAATTTACTAAATTGTGCCTGAGATCTGGCAAGCAAACCATGAATTGAAAAACATTTGTGTGTCAAAGAACTGAAAAGGTGATGCAATAATTTTCCTCAGGGTCCCACAACACCAACCAGGAATGAAATATGTATCTACATTTTTCAAACATTTCAATACCTACTGTCTCACAGGTTTTAGAATATTCATGATAACCTCTAGTTACGTAAATTTTGGAAGATACATGAATTAATAAATAATATGAAATTTAAACAATAGTATGGAATGTAACTATTCTTTTTCATCTGAGCAAAACCAAATACAGTGGAATGTAAATAATTTAGGAGTAAAGGAGACCACTCGCTGAATAGCAGAAGCACTGGGATGCCGACAGGCACTTGGTAGTGTGGTGCCGATGAAATCGACACCAACATCGATATGCATTCATCTTTGGACTCTAAGCCTTATCTTTCTCTGTTCTGCCATGTTCAGTCAGTTCTTTGTGATCCTTGTATGTGTTAACTTTAATAAATGAACTACTGCTAAATGGGTGTGATTAATGGTGCAACCAACCCGAACACCCTCCTCACTGGTGACCCCGAGTTGTAATGTCTTCCATTTTCGCCATTTCACTGTGTCCGCGACCTCCACATCGGTTATTTTCGCGTGTATTACATCGACACCGCATTCGAACAATGACTTCGACCCAGTGCCTAATGCCGGATATTGTGATCGACATGCATTGTGTTGCGGGCGATGTACACCCGCCAGGACTGCAACATAATGCCTCTCACTCGATGATTCCGCCGATTTCGCCAGACGTTTTTGAGCCTGCAACAATAAGTGAGGTTAGGAGTGCGCATGACTCCGGCTATCAAATGCCTTTGCTCCTGCCACATGTGCCCTCCCTCATCGACTGTGCAGTTACCTCTTACGGATCTCCATGCAGGGCGGGACCAATGCTGATTTCTGCAAATGCTTCGTCGGACAACCTACTACCGCCAGGACAATGATTTGCCACGCCGAAATCTGTGCAGTACCATGCGGATACCTGCCACGTGGCCAGAACTGCTTTGTTCACAGGTCAACCCCCTCAGCATCTGACCATGCCCGTGCCTGCTTTGGTTCAGCATCTGCACATGCCTTCCTACTTCGATATCTCGGCCTGCAACAGGAACAATAACTTGTTATCTGTGACTGACCTCCACCTCTGTCCCACTGCTATGCCTCAGTGTTTTGTGCCACGACATTCACCTTATCCGCACACCGTTTTGAGTGGAGTGACTATGAACAGTGAACATTCACACATTCCGTCCCACGTTCGACATCATTTCCCACACTGTGCTTCTGGACAGCCCACACCTCTGCAGCCTCCCCGCAACACAGGTGGGCCCGGCTCTGATCATACGTCGAGCTCTCCGCGGACTAACACGCGTTCTCAAACTTTGAACTTTTTCTCACGTGTCGCCCCCGTGCTGGCTCCAATCAAGCTTCTGCTGCCGTTCTCGGAACATCTCGGTGCCTCACCCACGTCGGTCTTCTGCGACGTGTCAATCGGAACACACCTGCAATGTGTTGAGCTTCCACAACCACAATCGACACATTATGGTGTCTCACCTGCGTCGGCCTTCCGCATTGCGACGGATCGCGCTCAATCACAACGTGTCACTTTCACGCTGCCACCTGAACAGCTGTCAATGGCACATCCCCTGGAGGCACACTCTCCTGGAATACTACAGAAACAACAGCTCAATTTGGGCAGTGCCCCGACGAACTCAACTCAACCTGTTCTTCTGAACATTCTACAATGCTTACCAACGCTGCCGCTGTTTAATCCCAACAGAGCTACAACATGGTTCAAAATTGTGGATGAAGTGTTCAACCATTACAAACTCGACAAGTCAACCAGGTTTCTGTGCCTCATTACCCACCTGCACGACCAGTAGCCTTGATTGCTGACCTGGTCGATGGCCCGGACTCATCTACCCGGTACTCTCTAGCCAAAAAGACAGTTCTATGTTGGCTTGCACGCTCAACTGAGGCAGCAATACGGCAAGTGCACCACATCAAGCAACTAGGCAACGAAAAACCTTCCCAGCTCTGTAGATGGCTACGTGCCCTGGTCAGCGCCGATCTGCTCTCTGACACAGCTCTCCTTGCCATCTGGTCAGATAAACTCTCCCCTCACATCCGCTTTGCTCTGGCTCAAAGATCTCCCGAACCTGTCAAGCAAAGGATGACAATTGCTGACAAGCTACACGATGCATCCCTGCTCTATTTCGCCAGCCACTGCCTACCTGACAAGTCTCAGGTTAAGGCTCATCGTCCTGTGGCCGGACGTGGTCGGGGACGTACTGTGCCGACCGTTCCGCTCACTCCGGGAAGCAGTAAACAAGCAACTGGGATGTCATCGGCTCCGCCCACGGTCACGCACCCTCCTGCAACCAAACCTGCTGTGGCCACCGAACCTCGGCCACCGCCACGGGCAACAAACGTTCTGCAGGAAATGCAACCACACTACCCATACTGTTACTTCCATACATGGTTTGGTGAGGCGGCACATAACTGCAGACCACCCTGCTACTTCCCAAATGCCAATCGCAGGTAGGTCCGGATGCCGCCTCCTGCACACAACATGACAGGGACCCCCCCAGTGCTCCATTCTGTCCGGGAACAACCGGATAATTGCGGACGACGTTACATTAAAGACATTTCGTTAGGATACCTTTTCCTTGTGGACACAGGCGCCGATGTTTTGCTGCTGCCTACGTCCTTAGCGTCGTCGAACATCTGCGCTTATCATACTTCACTGCAAGCCATGAATTCAACTAAACTACAATGCTTGGGTTCAACTTACCACATCGCAAACTGCAAGATCAAGTGGACTTTTTTAGTGTGTGAAATTGACGAACCTATACTAGGCATTGACTTCTTGCGACACCACAAACTTTCACCGGACCTAGTGCAAAACACCGTGTTTCATCATCCGTCCAAGACTCACTTCCCCAGTGCTCCGTCGAGCAAACCCCCCCCCCCCCCCCCCCCCATGACACATCGGTCTGGGCTCATCTCATCTGTACATCCTCATCTCTGTCAACAACGTTACAAGAAACCATGCACAAGTGCCTTGTCAAGCTTGAACACGTCGCTCGCCTACGCAAGGAAAACTTTGAGCTCTCCCTCTGGCTCCATGAAACACAGCTCCAGCTCTCCGATGCAGCAAAGGAATTACAGACACTACAGCAACAACAAAGCAAGGTCAGTAAGCGCTCTGAATCTGCTTGCAGTCCTAGCAATTGAGCCTCTATGTGTTAACCTCCCGCTACCCATCGCAACTGCGCTATCCAGACTGCCATAACAAGTACTGGCAGTTCCGCAGGGCTACACCCTCCTAACACGGCAGCGTTTAACACTCAGCCGGACACGAGTGCGCATGAGCGATGAGCGTCACGTGTTCCCGAACTGACGGCTCCTACCCCGCCCCTCGTGGACCGCTCCTCAAACTATACAACTTCAGCTCCTGCACGCCGCCGTGCAACCGCCACTGACAACACAATCAGTGCACTCATGCCAAGCGTTTCACCTGTGGCTGTGCTGCCGCAGGCCGCAATGGACTCACTAACGGCTCACAGGCTATACCGAGCTCACACGATCACGGTGCCACTGCTTCGGGCCAGCGGCCATCTTGTCGCATTGACTCCTGGGACACTTTGCCACCTCGGCTCCCGTCGGATTCGCCAAATGGCTCCGAACACCACGACCATGCCTCCCCTGCCCTGCCCGCCACACATTGTAAACAAACTGCCTCCCGTGGCGCCAGCAACATTTCCATCGTCACCAATGGCACAGTTCAGAAGCTTCGCTTCACGCCAGGTCCCCCTATCTCCAGGAAACCACGTCAACTTTGTCCTGAGCGCCTCTCTGACCTTAAAAATCAGATTTCTGAACTACTAAGGTCTGGCGTCATTGAACCCTCTGCCGGTAGCTGGTCTACAACCATACATATGACACCCAAGAAAGACGGGTCCTGGCGCATGTGCAGAGACTACCGTTGACTAAATGCACGAACAATTATGGACACCTACCCCATACCCAACATTGCTGACTTTACCAGTTCCCTCGCAGGTGCAACCACTTTCTCTGTCATCGATTGCAAACGGGCCTACCCCCAGATCCCCATGGCACCTGAAGACATTGAGAAGACAGCAATCACCACCCTGATCGGGTTAGATTCGTGCCCTTTGGTCTGAAAAACGCAACCCAGACCTGTCAACGCTTCATCAAGGAAGTGGTATTCGACCTAAAATTCTGCTTTGCATATCTTGATGACATTCTTATGTTCAGCTCCTCCATCGAGGACAACATTCGACATATGCAAACTGTTTTGAACAGTCTCGCGGCAGCAGGCACCGAGACCAACCAGGACAAATTGAAGCTACATCAACCAGCCGTCACTTTTCTTGGTTTTCAGGTCTCTGCCGACAGCATTTCACCACCTCATGAGAAAGTACAAACAATACTAAATATACCCAGACCTTCGTCATTCAAAGAGGTCCGGTGCTTTCTGGCGATGGTTAATTATTATCACCGACATCTACCTTGGGCTGCGGAAATTCAGGCTCCACTGACGGGCACCTTGGCAGGCACCTACACTTGAGGATCTTGATCCATTCCATGGACACCTGCTACAACTGACTCTTTCACTGCCCTCAAAAATCTTCTTGCCGAGGCCTGCACCATCGCGCATCCTCATCCCAATGCGCAGCTTTTCATCACCACAGACGTGAGCGATACTGCCATTGGCGCTGTCCTTAGCCAGACAGTCGATGGCCAAACTTCGCCTCTGCAGTTCTTCTCGCGCAAGCTCACCAATGCACAATGGAAACATTCCGTATTTGACAGGGAGGTGCTCGCGGTCTACGAAGTGATCAAGCATTTTAAGACTGACATTGAGGGGTGTCCTTTCTATGTTTTAATGGACCAAAAACCTCTGGCTGCGTCCATTACAAACCCGCCAGCTGACCCGCCTCCTCGCCGCTTCAGATATATGGACTTCATATCTCAGTTTACCAGCGATGTCAGACACATAAAGGGTGTTAACAATATAGTTGCTGATTTCCTTTCACGAGTCGACGCCGTCCATTTGCTGTTAGACCTCTCTGAACTGCCTAACCTCCAACCCGCCGACGAGGAAACACAAAACCTGATTTCAGACTCTACTTCTTCACTACACTTCATCTGCACCACCTTCCCTCGCATTTCTGGTGAGATCTGGTGCGACGACAGTACGGGCACGTTATGCCCCCTCATCCCAATCACGCTCTGTCGAGCTGTCTTCAACGCATTGCATAATTTAGCCCACCCTGGTGTTCGTGCGTAACGGGCTAGTCGAGTGTTGGCACTGCACTTTCAAGGCGGCTCTTTGATGCCACGACTCTCTATGGACGGAGGCCCTTCCCTTTGTGCTACTCGGCATTCATGTGATCTATAAGGAAGACCTCAAAGGCACAATAGCCGAGTTCGTATACGGTCAGAACATTGTTCTCCCTGGCGAACTTGTGAGCCCTTCCGCTTCTCTCCCCCAGTCTGACTTACCTTCCTTCGTGGACCACGTCAGATGCCACTTCATCAACCTCCATATCCCTCTGCCCGCCAGCCATTCTCACCCTAAGGTTCACGTCCCAAAATCTCTGGGCAATTGCGAGTATGTCATGCTCCGAGATGACACTGCCCGTGCTCCCCTCCAACCTCCACATATCGGCCCGTACCAAGTTCTCCGGTGCTCAGCCAACACCTATGACATCCAGATGAAATATTCAGCCGGTTACAGTCTCTCTCAACAGACTTAAGCCTGCTCATGTCAAGCCTTATTCTACCCCCCCCCCCCCCCCCCTTAGGCCACGACCACGCCACTCACTGTCGTGGCTCACGATGCTCCGACCACTCCCTCCACGTCGTACTTACACACTCGATCGAGTGACTTCCAGCTCCAATTGTCAAGCTCTCCTCTGACCTCGCCCTCTACTCCGGTCTCATGCACTCCATCGAGTGACCACATGCCCCCCCCACGCCGAGCTTACCTACGATCATGCCCTCGCCGCCGGGCCCTTCACCAGTCCCCTCAACCTCTCCACTGTCGCCTGCCTCACCCTGTCGATGTTTCTCACGCCCTCCATCTTGAATGTACCCTTGCTCGAGGTGTTTGTGCCTGTCCCCCTGGACATAATCCATTACATCTCAATAATACTGCGTGATTATACACTATTCGTTGTGTGTTTCTCTTCATCCAGTGCTCATGACACAACCTCCGCCATTCCCTGCCACCTGGTGAAATGTGTTCCCCTCCCGCCCGACGTCGACCTGGACAAGGTTCCTGTGTTCACCACGCTCACTGGAGACATCATCATTGTCGCTCCGTTCCACCTGCAAACTGCCGGCCTACCTGTCGCCGCTTGACCAGCACGCCCAGTATGACACCCGGCTCACTTCAACGACTTCCAGGTTCGGTGGCCGAACCTCCATCATGACATCTACCCACACAGCTCCCCGACGATGCTGTCGAGCTGACCGTGGTTCAGCTCCCGCGGACCGGACCAACCCTGCCGGCGCCATAGTCACCCCCCCCCCCCCCCCCCAGTGTCTCAGGAGTACTCTTTACACGCAGGAGGGGGGGGGTGGCTATTTGGCGCCAATGAAATCAACACCAATATTGATATGCATTCAGGACTTGGACTCTAATACAAATATATATATATATATATATAGACACACACACACACACACACACACACACACACACACACACACACACACACACACACACACACACACACACACACACACACACACACACACACACACACACACGAGAGAGAGAGAGAGAGAGAGAGAGAGAGAGAGAGAGAGAGAGAGAGAGAGAGAGAGAGAGAGAGTTGAATGGAAAGAAAACTTCAGGATTGCATTTCGGCAGATGGACTAAGATAGGATGGGGTTATGCCAGGTGGAGCAGGTAGAGTGAGATTGTGGTGGGAGGCATGAAGTGGCACTGGTGATGGGTAGCTAGTGTCTCAGAGGGCAGCAGGTAGGTTAACTGAGTAGGAGAGAGGGGTGGCAGTGCATGGACTAGACTCGTGATGCACAGGGACCAGAGCTGGTGGGATTCAGTGCATGATGAAGGTGATGTGGAGGTGTGGAGCAGTGAAGGGACAGAGGAAGTGGAAGCCATCGGGTGTATAGTGTAGGGACTGTGGGGTACTGGAGACTGAGGCCATAAGGGTTACAGGAGTGAAGGATGTGTTACAAGGCTAATTCCCATCTGTGTAGTTTATAAACAAAGCAAGTGCAGGGAAGGATCCAGATGGTCCAGGTCGTGAAGCAGCCATTGAAATCAAGCATGCTGCCCTCAACTGCATGTTCACTACTTCATTCTTGGTCACAGTTTGGAAGTGGCCCTGCATTCTGGTGGACAGCTGGTTGGTTGTCACAATGACACAAAAGGCTGTGCAATGATATCTGCAGAGCTGATACATGACATGGCTGCTTTCACAGGTGGTCTTGCATCTGATAGACCTGTAGGATAAGTCTGTGATAGGACTGGAATAGGAAGTGCTGGGTGGGCACATTGGGTTTTCCACAAGGATCATATCCCCACCACCAGATTTGGTGAACTATGCAGATGGGAGTTATGCCTGCAACATATGCTTCACTCCCAAAACCATCCTGACCTCAGTCTCCATTAACCTACTGTCCCCACACACTCCATTAACAGTTTGCCTCCCTACATCTTTTGATTCCCTTCATGGCACTACATCACCTTCATAGTGCACTGCTCCCCACTGGCTCCAACATCTGTTAATCAGATAAGTAGCTGCTGCACATATCACCCCTTCCTTCAGCATTCATCATTCACAGCCAGTAAACCTGCTGCCTCCCTCGGGGCTAGCTACCCATTCTCAACCTCTCTTCCTGCATCCTGCCTCTCTTCCCCTCTACCCATCCCACCCAACAGCCTCACTTCACCCTAGTTCACCGGTTAAAATGCAGTCCTGGAGTTTTCTGTCTGACCAACACATATTCTATTAATTAATTAAACAAAACAAGCAATAAGCCTCCTAATTCAGGCGATAGCAAGGAAAGGTGTTTGTATCATTCTCACTAACCCCTTTTTTGCAATAAAGAACAGCGGTAATTGTTTATTTCCTATTGTACTTCGACAAAACGTGATTAATTCATAGTCATACCAACAGTGTTTGTCAGTATTTTGCGTGATATTTTAAAGTCCTCCGGGAGATGTATTGAATGACGAGCTACGTTAGCGTAATGGTTAAAGTGTATGGCTGCTAAGCAAAAGGTTCTGAGTTCAGGCCTTGTTCAACACTTAATATTTTCTTTATTTAAAAACAAAATCGAAGTGCCTTACTTCATGAATTTTATTCGTTTGAATGTAATTTTTTGAAATTTCTAGTGGCAACTAAAGTCGACCATACGGAAAGTATATGCTATGGACTTTTACCTCTGCAAACTCTTCAAAATTTCGTGCAATGGTTTACTACATCTAATGCTGCACAATAACTGCGTTGAAATTCGAAACAAAATTAAGTCATTTATGGGGGGAAGGTATCAGTCAAGAAGATGTGTAAAAATCAAACTTTTGGGCCAAATAGTTTTTGTGAAATCGAATGATAAAGTGTGTCAAAGCAGTCTAAACACCATGTGTCTGCACAGGTGAGCAGTGCAATGATGACAAAATGGCGCACATCGCGGAATGTGGGGAGCACGTCTCTGTAGCAGCGAAAGGGTTAATGCGGCCGTGGTGGCTTTACTTCATAAACTGCACGCTCCCCCCTAAACGTAAGTTTATGAACTATACTATGGCGCTGCTTCTCTTGGCGCGTACAACTGGCAATGCAGCAATCTCCGGCGTCTGGGCAGGCACGCGCGAACCGCCAAGATAAAAGAATTGAGCTATAGTATAGCTTGCCCTAGTGCTCTCAAAGAGGGGCATGCACTTAAGTAAGTGTTGACAGCATATCATGGGTGGCAGTTGTCACTGAGACAGAAGCCCAGGACCCAGACTGGCAACAACTTTAGCCTGAGAGATAGTACTGCAGCCAGGGAGCCAGTACTCAGATCTCATGCCTACCAGGTTGTCAGTGGAAGTTAGCATTTACTTGCTATGGCCCTTCAACAGGCTCAGACTCACATACATTTTCTTCAGTCAGAATGGTGATCAAATGGCAATGGCAGTTCGCAGCAGCTAAGTTAAACTACAGCTGACTGGATGTGGTGTTGGAGGCAAGTCTCCTTTCAGCTGTAGGCAGCACATCCCCAATTTGCCGTTCAGGTTATTCTGCAATCAGCAAGACTGTCATTCTGTTGGAATCATGGATACAGACAGGATGACCAGACACTGAGACTAAAGCTTCAGAAACAGTTGTAATTAAGCTGGAGACAACATCATCATGGCTGGCGATGTGATCATTTGCCCCCATTATCCAGAGGTATCAGTGAACTTGTCCCCACAGTGGTACCTCAATTATTGCCCATTCCCATTGCATTCACACCTTCCGCCCATGCTAGGGCATCAAGGAGCAGATGAGCATTGTGGTTACATGTTATGGCTCTGTAGTGCATGGCTCGCCAAATGATACATTAGGTGCTGCCACACTGTGTTGTTTGTGCTTTGGCATAATGGCTCAACTCATTGTAGCAATGTATTATAAGTGGCAATCTGCCTTCTGCCACACAGCACTCTTTGTATCCCCAAATATTAGCTGTGACATGATATGACCCAGACCTGATTCTGTCTGCACCAAATATTTACTCTAAAAATTTATATCCACACCCAGGAACTGAATTTTCTGTGCAACAGTACTCTAGCATGACAAAGGATTTCATCTGAATGCAAGCAAGTTTTCTTTTTGTCATGTGCCTGTTATTGATTCAACACTTCTGATACTCAGAGAGTAGTCTCCTTTAGTTCTAAATTATTTATAAATGAAACTGAAAGTAGTTACACACTCAGCCACAGCAATGCAGTCTATGCTGACCCTCTGTTACAACAAAACCTGTTATATTTGTAGCACTGTGTCACGAGGAACATGTATCAGTATTGCATCACATTGGTGGACAAAAAGTCTAGGAGTTTCTTTATTGATCTCTCTTTGTGATATAAAGAAATCTAGAAGTAATTCTCATGGTTACTGATGTGAGTAGAACTTACAGGAATTAGTGGTTGATATAAACTCAGAAAAAAAGACACACTACAATGGGAATTATCTGAATGGGATGGAAATTGGTAGATGTAATGTGATGTATGTGTAAAGACAAGCAAGAAAAACGGATGATTTATTCAAGCAAAAGAGCTTCAAAAATTGAGCAAGACAATAACATGTTGGTCCACCTCTGGCCCTTACGCGCATAGTTCTTCCGGCTGGCACTGATTGACAGAGCTGTTTGATGTCCTCCTGAGGGATGTGGTGCCAGATTCTATCCAATCAGCATGTTAGATTGTCAAAATCCCAAGCTGGTTGGAGTGCCTTGTGAGAGATCTGGTGACCTTGCTGGCCAAGGTAGGGCTTCGCAAGAAAGTCAAGTAGTAGAAACCGTCACCACATGCACACGGGCATTATCTCGCTGAAGTGTAATCCCAGGATGGCCAGCCACGATGGGCAATAAAATGGGGCATAGAACATCATCGATGTACCTCTGTGCAGTAAGGGCACCATGAATGACAACTAAAGGGGTCCTTCTATGAAAAGAAATGGCACCACAGGCCATCATTCCTGGTTGTCAGACCATATGGAAGATGAAAGTCAGGCTGGTATCCCACTGCTGTCCAGGTAATCTCCAGACATGTCTTCACTGGTCATTATGCTCAGTTCAAAGTGGGATTCATCACTGGAGACAATTCAACTCCAACCAATGAGCTTCCATTTCTTTTTTTTTTTTTTTAGTCTCAGAGTGTACATCACAGAAGCAGGGAAAGCGCATGCAGTGACCATTTCTGCTTGCTATTTCACTTATTCATTTTCCATGGATCATACGAACAGCCTCGCTGCAGCGGTAACACCGGTTCCCGTCAGATCGTCGAAGTTAAGTGCTGCTGGGCTGAGCTAGCACTCGGATGGGTGACCATCTGGTCTGCCGAGCACTGTTGGCAAGCGTGGTGCATTCAGTCCTTGTGAGGCAAACTGAAGAGCTACTTGATTGAGAACTAGTGGCTCCGGTTTCATAAACTGACATACTGCTGGGAGAGAAGTGTGCTGCGCCCCTCCATATCCGCATCCAGTGACGCCTGTCGGCTGAGGATGACACGGCAACTGGTCGGCACTGTTGGGCCTTCATGGCCTATTTGGATGGAATTTAGTTTTATGGATCATGATAGAAGGAGAACCATCAGGGATGTTGAAAGAATCGTGATGTATTTCAACAAAAACTAAGCAAAGTACAGATGCTTAATTTGTTTGCTATATTAATAAAAAAACTGTTGTTCTGTGCTTAATATCATTTGTGTTAATAACAGCCAAACATAGTTTAGTAAATTAGATGGAAAGTCAGTACTTTGAAAAAGTAGCTGCTACCTCTGTTATGTGAAATACATCTACATCTACATCTACATCTACATTGATACTCCGCAAGCCACCCAACGGTGTGTGGCGGAGGGCACTTTACGTGCCACTGTCATTACCTCCCTTTCCTGTTCCAGTCGCGTATGGTTCGCGGGAAGAACGACTGTCTGAAAGCCTCCGTGCGCGCTCTAATCTCTCTAATTTTACATTCGTGATCTCCTCGGGAAGTATAAGTAGGGGGAAGCAATATATTCGATACCTCATCCAGAAACGCACCCTCTCGAAACCTGGCGAGCAAGCTACACCGCGATGCAGAGCGCCTCTCTTGCAGAGTCTGCCACTTGAGTTTATTAAACATCTCCGTAACGCTATCACGGTTACCAAATAACCCAGTGACGAAACGCGGCGCTCTTCTTTGGATCTTCTCTATCTCCTCCGTCAACCCGACCTGGTACGGATCCCACACTGACGAGCAATACTCAAGTATAGGTCGAACGAGTGTTTTGTAAGCCACCTCCTTTGTTGATGGACTACATTTTCTAAGCACTCTCCCAATGAATCTCAACCTGGTACCCGCCTTACCAACAATTAGTTTTATATGATCATTCCACTTCAAATCGTTCCGTACGCATACTCCCAGATATTTTACAGAAGTAACTGCTACCAGTGTTTGTTCCGCTATCATATAATCATACAATAAAGGATCCTTCTTTCTATGTATTCGCAATACATTACATTTGTCTATGTTAAGGGTCAGTTGCCACTCCCTGCACCAAGTGCCTATCCGCTGCAGATCTTCCTGTATTTCGCTACAATTTTCTAATGCAGCAACTTCTCTGTATACTACAGCATCATCCGCGAAAAGCCGCATGGAACTTCCGACACTATCTACTAAGTCATTTATATATATTGTGAAAAGCAATGGTCCCATAACACTCCCCTGTGGCACGCCAGAGGTTACTTTAACGTCTGTAGACGTCTCTCCATTGATAACAACATGCTGTGTTCTGTTTGCTAAAAACTCTTCAATCCAGCCACACAGCTGGTCTGATATTCCGTAGGCTCTTACTTTGTTTATCAGGCGACAGTGCGGAACTGTATCGAACGCCTTCCGGAAGTCAAGAAAAATAGCATCTACCTGGGAGCCTGTATCTAATATTTTCTGGGTCTCATGAACAAATAAGGCGAGTTGGGTCTCACACGATCGCTGTTTCCGGAATCCATGTTGATTCCTACATAGTAGATTCTGGGTTTCCAGAAATGACATGATACGCGAGCAAAAAACATGTTCTAAAATTCTACAAGAGATCGACGTAAGAGATATAGGCCTATAGTTTTGCGCATCTGCTCGACGACCCTTCTTGAAGACTGGGACTATCTGTGCTCTTTTCCAATCATTTGGAACCCTCCGTTCCTCTAGAGACTTGCGGTACACGGCTGTTAGAAGGGGGGCAAGTTCTTTCGCGTACTCTGTGTAGAATCGAATTGGTATCCCGTCAGGTCCAGTGGACTTTCCTCTATTGAGTGATTCCAGTTGCTTTTCTATTCCTTGGACACTTATTTACTTTCTAATGGTAGTTTCATTTTTTACTTGATGATATTGGCACTTTTCAAATGTCTCCATTGGTAAAAAGAAAGTACTGTTTACAGTATCTACCACTTATCAAGCAAGTTTATAAGTAACATTTCTACTTGCTATGAACCTAAATAATCATACAATTTGTAGAAAGGGTGGCTAGTGTGGTATGTTCATGATTTTCTTTTGAGTTGGTAGGTACTCCCAATTTCTTGCTTCATGTTAGATTGAAACTTGAGTAAGTTTGCACCAAAGTGCATCATTCCACCAATAAAATTAATTTTTATTTTTGTTTCTTGCATTGCAAGTGTGCAAATCATATTTCATACGACTTGGCTTGTTCCATATCACCAAAAGGTCTCTTTAATGATGGTATTTATGGAAGATCATGTGTGAATAAATAAATGAATCAGACTGCATAAAAAGTCATCTTCAGACTGCAGTCAAATGAAACCAACATGGGTTGCTACTGCCAGATGTCTTTTTGAAATATGATTTACCTTATATTGCCTGTGCCAGTTGTAAGAATTACACATATAAATGTTTTCTGCAACTTCCACAATCACTACACCTTTCCACGAGTGATTTTCAATTTAGCAACAATGCAAGTCAGAAGTGGAGAAATCTGCTAGCATAAGTGAATTTGACAAAGGGCATATTGTTACAGCATGGTGCCTGAAAAAAATGACAAAGCTGGTTGGCTGATTGCATGCTACTGTTGTAACCATTTATGGAGAGAGTGTGAAGGTTAGTGTAAGCTTGCGTAATCCATAAGGTGTCAGGTGTCTGCACCTCAGAACAGAATGTGGAAGTCAGAGACTTGCCTGCTCTGTAAAGCAGGATAGGTGCGATTTGTGCCAGATCTGATGGCTGACTACAATGCTGTTGCACCAAAAGCATTTTGGAGTGCACTGTTCAGCAAACATTACTGAACATGGGGTTCTGCAACAGACAACCAGACAATATTGATCCCAGGTTATTGTCAATTAAGATTGCAGTGGGCATGTTATTATCAAGATTGGACTATTGGTCACGGATCAATGAAAATCTCATCTGTCTGGATGAACCACTTTCCTTGTTATACCAGGTTGATGGTCGTATCAGGATATGCTGTCATCCAGGTGAATGGCTGCACAAAACATCCACCACATCATGAATGCAGACCAGTGGGGCAGTGTTACACTATATGATAGACTGTCCTCAACTTACATGGGACCTACGATGGCAACTGAAAGTATCACGAACACTGTGGACTACGTGAACATTATTGTGGACTGTCTGCATCCATTCATGGTTAATGTGTTCTCCACTGGGGACAATATCTTCAACTAGAATAACTGTCTGTGTCACAAGGCCACCATCATGCAAACAGACAGCAAATACAGGGTGTTTCAAAAATGACCGGTATATTTGAAACGGCAATAAAAACTAAACGAGCAGCGATAGAAATACACCGTTTGTTGCAATATGCTTGGGACAACAGTACATTTTCAGGCAGACAAACTTTCGAAATTACAGTAGTTACAATTTTCAACAACAGATGGCGCTGCGGTCTGGGAAACGCTATAGTAGGATATTTTCCACATATCCACCACGCGTAGCAATAATATGGCGTAGTCTCTGAATGAAATTACCCGAAACCTTTGACAACGTGTCTGGCGGAATGGCTTCACATGCAGATGAGATGTACTGCTTCAGCTGTTCAATTGTTTCTGGATTCTGGCGGTACACCTGGTCTTTCAAGTGTCCCCACAGAAAGAAGTCACAGGGGTTCATGTCTGGCGAATAGGGAGGCCAATCCACGCCGCCTCCTGTATGTTTCGGATAGCCCAAAGCAATCACACGATCATCGAAATATTCATTCAGGAAATTAAAGACGTCGGCCGTGCGATGTGGCCGGGCACCATCTTGCATAAACCACGAGGTGTTCGCAGTGTCGTCTAAGGCAGTTTGTACCGCCACAAATTCACGAAGAATGTCCAGATAGCGAGATGCAGTAATCGTTTCGGATCTGAAAAATGGGCCAATGATTCCTTTGGAAGAAATGGCGGCCCAGACCAGTACTTTTTGAGTATGCAGAGACGATGGGACTGCAACATAGGGCTTTTCGGTTCCCCATATGCGCCAGTTCTGTTTATTGACGAAGCCGTCCAGGTAAAAATAAGCTTTGTCAGTAAACCAAATGCTGCCCACATGCATATCGCCGTCATCAATCCTGTGCACTATATCGTTAGCGAATGTCTCTCGTGCAGCAATGGTAGCGGCGCTGAGGGGTTGCCGCGTTTGAATTTTGTATGGATAGAGGTGTAAACTCTGGCGCACGAGACGATACGTGGACGTTGGCGTCATTTGGACCGCAGCTGCAACACGGCGAACAGAAACCCGAGGCCGCTGTTGGATCACCTGCTGCACTAGCTGCGCGTTGCCCTCTGTGGTTGCCGTACGCGGTCGCCCTACCTTTCCAGCACATTCATCCGTCACATTCCCAGTCCGTTGAAATTTTTCAAACAGATCCTTTATTGTATCGCTTTTCGGTCCTTTGGTTACATTAAACCTCCGTTGAAAACTTCGTCTTGTTGCAACAACACTGTGTTCTAGGCGGTGGAATTCCAACACCAGAAAAATCCTCTGTTCTAAGGAATAAACCATGTTGTCTACAGCACACTTGCACATTGTGAACAGCACACGCTTACAGCAGAAAGACGACGTACAGAATGGCGCACCCACAGACTGCGTTGTCTTCTATATCTTTCACATCACTTGCAGCGCCATCTGTTGTTGAAAATTGTAACTACTGTAATTTCGAAAGTTTGTCTGCCTGAAAATATACTGTTGTCCCAAGCATATTGCAACAAACGCTGTATTTCTATCGCTGCTCGTTTAGTTTTTATTGCCGTTTCAAATATACCGGTCATTTTTGAAACACCCTGTATAATGGAAATATTACAATAAACCTAGCAAAAGAATTAATGATCAGAGAGGTAAATAAAAATAGTATATAATGCTAAAACAGATCAATTTCTGTGAACAGCTACAATTTCAGAAAGAAAATTAAATTACAATCAAAATTTTATTTTAGCTGGCAGCACAGCATGCAAATATGAAACACACAAAACAGTTTAACTATAAAAATTATAAAAATTTATTTACCATCTTAGCATCATTAAAGCTCTTACATAGAATTGCAAAGCAGATCTAAGCCTTCCATTTAGCCCCTTGCTGACCAATTTGGTGTGGCAGCTGAACATAGCAAAACGAAATCAAAAATTTTAAATTTCATGTTCAAGAAATTATTCACACAGGATAATCATTCAAAAATCTGTCATTTAACCACCGGAGGAACTCCTTTATGGACAACATGGTAAAAAATCACCCCTGGTGTAGAGAAACAACTGAGAGATTTGAAAGCAAATAAATCACCAGATCCCAGTTTGATTTTACAAAGAGTACTCTATGGCAGTACCCCTTACCTAGCCTGCATTTATCTTGTATCTGGCACCCAGTGCAAAGTCCCAAGTGACTGGGAAAAAGTGCAGGTGACTCCAGTATATCAGAAGGGTAAAAGAATGGACCTGCAAAATTACAGACCAATATTGCTAACTTCAGTTTACAGCAGAGTCCTTGAACAAATTCTCAGCTCCAAGATAATAAACTTTCTTGAGACAGAAGCTTATGTCCACGAATCAGCAAGGTTTTAGAAAGCATCACTCGTACAAAACTCAGCTTGCCCTGTTCTCACATGATATACTGCAAACAATGGATGAAGGGCAAAAGGCAGGTTCTAGATTTCTCAGAAGCATTTGATGTGGTGCCTCATTTCAGGTTGTTAGTGAAGGTACAAGCATATGAAATAAGTTCACAGATATGCGAGTGGCTGAAACACTTCTTAAATAATAGAACCCAATATGTTGTTCTTGACGGTGAGTGTTCAGAGACAAGGGTATTGTCAGGAGTGCCCCCAGGGAAGTGTGATAGGACCAGTTATTCTCTGTGTACATAAATGATTTGGTAGACAGACTGGGCAGCATTCTGTAGTTCTTTGCTGATGCTGCTATGGTCTCCAGAAGCATGTCAAAGTTGAGAGACTGAAGGAAGATACAAGACAATAAGAAAAGACAACAAATTTTCCAGTTGGTGTGATGAATGGCAGCTAGCTCTAAATGTGGAAAAATATAAGTTGATGCAGATGAGTAGGAAGAACAAACTTGTTTTTGGATACAGCATCAGTAGTGTCCTGCTTGAGAGTCACATCATTTAAATTTACGGGTATAAAGTCGCAAAGCATTAATGTGAGAACTGTTGTAGTGGAGGCGAATGGGTGACTTCATTTTATTGGGAGAATTTTAGGAAGTGATGGTACCTGTACATGAGCTTGCACATGGGACACTGGTGCAACCTATTCTTGAGTACTGCTCAAGTGTTTGGGATCTGTACCAGGTTGGATCGAAGAATGATATCCATAGACAGGCTGCTAGATTTGTTGCAGGTAGGCATGAACAACATGTAAGTGCTATGGAGTTGCTTTGGGAACTCAACTGAGGATCCCCCAGAGGGAAGGCGACATTCTTTTCAAGAAACAATTTTAAGAAAATTTGGAGAACCAGCATTTGAAGCTAAACGACAAATGATTCTACTGCTGCCAATATATTTTGTGCATAAGGACCATGAAGATACAAGAAATTAGAGCTCATATGGAGGCGTAAGGACAGTGGTCTTTCCCTCACTCTATTTGTGAGTGGAACAGGAAAGGTGGCTTGCAGAGTATCTATGTAGATGTAGAGTTAGCCATTAAAAGCCATTTGGCAAGTGAGACAAAATGATATCATAGACAACCAGAGAATGACAGTGAAATACAGAAATGGAAGCCAAACACAAAGTACAATGCTATTTCCCTGAATTAACAATACAAATGTGTATATTCACTCCTTCACAAGGCTTAAGAACTTTACACTTAAATCAATTGTAAAAAAATGTTCAACCCATTCTCATATGTGGGTCACAGGAGTAAGCCAGTAGGCTATAGCAATTTTTCTCCATCACAAAAAACACACCCCTCATAAAAACAAATAAGTTGTGCACATTTCATAACAAAATCTGAGATTCTCCAACTACATGATGTCATATTTTCCCCATTGCTGGATACTATAGCTCTGTAATGTAGCATCTGGTGCTACATTACCATTAGCTAATTAGGATTATCTTGCATCCTCTCCCTTCTGGTAACTGGTTGCGTAACTGGATTTAGACAGTTAACCATAAATTGTTGTTCACTGTAATTGATAGCCAAATACACTGATGGTCTGTTCTGCTGGTACACATCAACACTGGTAGGGCAGTCTCTGCCTATATCCCCACCAACAGTAGTATATCCAGAGGATAGAACATGGTGGTGGTGGTGTTTGTGGGTACGGAGGGAGGGGGGCGGGGGGGGGGGGGGGCATGGAGTTGATGGTAAATGCCTTGGTGTTAGTGGAGGTACTAGTAGTTTCATTTCCAGTTTGTGAAGAAGTAACCACACCATACTGGGCAGCAGCTCAAGCACTACCAGGGTTTTTCTTTTTTTGAGAACACCTGTAGTGTTTGAGATAGCAGCTACAAAAGATGTAGGTGGCTGACTGACAATATAACTGGTCCTGATTTGGGCTGTTCTGTATGATAGCTTGAGATGTTTGGTAACTTTATTCTAGGTTAACTGCAGCAGGAGATGCCTCATTTGAACAGTCTTGAAAATTTTGTCCTCCACCACCGTACCTTGAAAGATACCTGAAAAGTTTCTAAGACTGGTTTGCTTTCGATTTGGCTTTTTGGTATAACTATCGGCAGAGCTCACGAAGGAGTACTGCTGCTGAAGGGGAGGCACAGCACAGCACTTGAGCTTGTCGCAGCAGCAGGCTTTGGTAGGTAAGAAATGATAATTCCATTTGATGGGACACTTACACAACCAGTCAGCTGGCTTGTACACTGGTGCATCAGATTTGATGCCGATACCACAGATGGAAGGCATAGAATTGTAGTCAGTGGTGAAACAGTTGTGATGTTAATCTTTGACACTGTGGGAGCAGGTAAAGCTACAAATGCATTCTGGGCAAAACACATACACTGCTTGTCACCATAGGTTCTGTAGTTGTAACAGCCTCTGGTGTCAATGTCAATTGTACTTCAAGCTTGACATCTCAACTTGTTGGATACCATACTGTGACTGCACAGATTTATTCAGCTCCTCCTGTTTCATTGTTACTGCTACCATAGTTGGGTTCATCTTTGTAAGCACACAGCTAGTCCACTGATAGGCTATCCTCAGAAGCAACAGGAAATGTTCCTTCCGCTAACCTCACTTCCAGTTCCTCCTACAACAGAATTACTTGTACTTCATCAGCAGCTTCCCCATCTTTAACTACTGTTAAATGCTAAAGGAACAGGAACAGGGAGTGCCTCTCTCGCAGCAACAGTCATCCCTGTGCCTAAATCAGCATGCTAGCAACAATATATCTTGAAACAGTTTTACCAAAAAGGGCTATCTGATTTTTTCCAACATCATCATCCACTTTGTTCATACCTGGTTTGGAGCTTAGGTTTGACAGTCACAGCATGCATTGCTTTTTCTTGTACAAAGCATATTCCTCAAGGCTTGCACTTAATTCAACTTTGGTGACAACACCACCTGAGCTACCGAACAATTCTCTGCTGTCAGTTTCAGCATGGGAAACACAGTTCTGATCGTAAGACACATTTTCAGAAGTCTGTGAGTGCATATTATTAGTAATGTCAACTTCTTTCAATTCTTCTTTGTGAAGCTTTGTTGCAGCTTTGTGAAGCTACGTAGAGCAAGATAGTAATCTCACCTTGAAGGCCCTGTCACCAAATTTGTCTCTCAGAACACAATGAATCGCAGCTGGGATGCTATTAGGTACAAGCTCCAAACCCACTAACCACCAGTCCATAGTGTATAGAAATTACATGACCTGTGGATAGACATCAGGTGCCAATACCACCAGAAACCTACTGTGGACTTGGCTGACTGCAAACCATACATAATTGCCACAGTATTGCACTGAAAAGATGGTACAACATGATCTTAGGCAATTTGTCATAATGTTCAGTTTATTAGGCTCTGAAGAGTTCATCATAAAACTATCAACTTCTTTATGTGACTCAACAACTCAGCATCTCAGCTGTACAGTGAGTTATGCCTTTTCCTTCCATTATATATTTACTCTGAAACTAAAGCATGGTGTTGGTGACCCTGAAGGAAGGACGATTAGCACTTAATGAAACCGAAGTTCATTAGAGATAAAGTACAGACTTGGACTGGAGACAAAATAAAAAGGGAGCATCACAGTAGTCATCTTAAATGAATTAAGAAAACAACATAAAACATAAATCTGGATAGGTGGATGGGGATTTGAACCCTATTCCTCTGAATCTGAGAGCACTAATCAGTTCATCACATGCTTTGATAGTTGATCTAAATGTAGAAGTTTCATGATGTCAGAAATCTTTAATCACTAGTATTTAAACAACAGAAAATCCAGAATGGGATGCAACAGTATGAGAAGGATAGTTGCTACTTATCACACAGAGGAGATGATGAGTCACAGATAGGCACAACAAAAGACTGTCAGGAAGTGAACTTTCTGCCAATAAGGCCTTTATCAAAAATAGAGTTCTTCATTTCAGTGACTGCTTCACAGCCTATGCCATCTGGATACATCCCAACAACACCAGCTTTTCTGAGTTGCACAGGTGGGAACTCTCCCTGCAATATATCCTATGTTCCCAGAACCCAATGGAAAATCCAGAATGGAATGTAATAATATTATGTAAAGGATAGTTCCTCTGCCCATTCTCGCACTTCACAGCCCTGTATTCTGCTGACAAACTCTGAGGCTCTTTACTTCCCCCCCCCCCTTTCCCTCTTCTATTGGAAATTGTTGGGTGGAGGGTGTGGGGATGGTATGTAGTAGTAGTAGTAGTAGTAGTAGTAGAGGGGGTTTTGGGCGCACAACAGCAAGGTCTTCAGCGCCCGTTTAGTAACAGTGAGACGGGTGACAAGAAAAAAACTCAGAACAGTAAAATAAAACGGAACATAAAACATGGGGAACAATCGTTGAAAAATATGTGCTCACCCACACCGAAGCGTGGGAAGAAGCAGGGCGTCAGCAGTAAAACATGGACAACACAGAAAGAAAATGGTAGAGGGAGCTAAAACAATGTAGCAGATGGAAGTGGCTGGCTGACCGCAAGGAAAAAATGGAGGAGTCAGCCACTCTGCAATACACTAAAACCTCCAGCCTAAAAGTTTAGGCCAGAGTGCAGACACATCATAAAACTTAAAAACCCTAGACACACACATCTCATCGTTAGCTAAAACATGAGGCAGATCCCAATCAACTTGTGCTTCTGCCCTTGCATCACGATATAAAATGCAGTCTGTTAAAATGTGCCGGACAGAGATGTGCACACCACAAGCATCACAAAATGGAGGACCGAGCGAGGTGGCGCAGTGGTTAGCACACTGGACTCGCATTCGGGAGGACGACGGTTCAATCCCGTCTCCGGCCATCCTGATTTAGGTTTTCCGTGATTTCCCTAAATCGTTTCAGGCAAATGCCGGGATGGTTCCTTTGAAAGGGCACGGCCGATTTCCTTCCCAATCCTTCCCTAACCCGAGCTTGCGCTCCGTCTCTAATGATCTCGTTGTCGATGGGGCGTTAAACACTAACCACCAACCAACCAACCACAAAATGGAGGATCCTCCCGCCATAATAAAAAGCTATGTGTGAGAGGACAGTGCCCAATCCAAAGACGTGTGAGGGCCACCTCTTCCCACCTGAGCAACCGGCAGGAGGAACGCCATGGCCGAGTGGTTGACTTTACCGACCGCAGTTTATTGGCAGTCACCGCCAGCCATTCGTCCTCCCACAACTCCATGTACTTCCTGTGGAGTGCAGAGATGACAGACTGCAAGGGGATAGGACACTGGACCACATCCTGCTCTCTGCAAGCCTCCTTGGCAGCCCGATCGACCTGTTCATTGCCCCATATTCCTACACAACCAGGCACCCAGGAGAAGGATACCTCTTTACCCCGCCGTTGGAGCAAGTACAGTTGGTCGTATATCAGCTGGACCGTCTCCTCAGTTGGGTACAGGTGCTGCAGTGATTGTAAAGCACTAAGAGAATCGGAGCAGAGAAGAAATCGATCGCCCCGAACACGAGTCATCTGCTCCAGTGCCTTCAGGATCGCGTGGAGCTCCGCTGCGAAAACGGTATACTCAGCAGGGAGGTAAATCTGGGTAACATGATCAGGGAACACCACAGAACAGCCAAGGAAATTCTCCTGTTTGGAGCCATCAGTGTAAACGACAGTGAAACCGTGATGCACATCTAAAATGTTAAAAAACAGAGACTGGAATGTAAAATCTGGTGTGCCATCTTTCTTAAAATTAGTCAAATCTAAAATAAGTTTGGGTCTCTGGAGGAGCCAAGGTGGAGATCTGCTCCAACCGTGATGTAAAACACGAAGACCAGCCGTAGACATCGCAGCGAGGCAATCCTGTGCGTGAATCCCATAGGGCTGCGTCGCACGTTGCTAGTTATGAAATAACCATGCCAGAGGAGGCTGAGCAATGGTATGGTATGCAGGTGTGTATGGTGTGGACAAAGTTTTATACGCCTGGCGCACTGTAAGTAGCCGCTGCCGCATATGAAGCAGCGGTTCACCATCCTCTGCACAGAGGCTTGGTATGGGGCTAGTTCGGAATGCCCCAGTGGCCAACCGAAGCCCTTTATGGTGCACAATGTCCAACATCTTTAAGTAAGAAGGCCTCACAGACCCATACACCGTGCACCCATAATCGAGCCGAGATTGCACAAATGCCCTGTAAAACTGGAGCAGACAAGTCCTGTCAGCTCCCCATGTACTGTGGCTAAGACATTTTAAAATACTTAATGCCTGAAGCGACCACCGTTTCAGGTCTTTAAGATGAGGTAACCACATAAGCTTCGAGTCAAAAATGAGCCCCAGAAATCTCACCGTGTCTTTAAAAGTAAGAATAGTGTCCCTCATCCTCAACTCAGGAAAAGTTAAAATCAAACGAGAACGGTGAAAAAGAACACATACAAACTTCTCGGTGGAAAACTTAAAACCACTCTTCTGCGCCCAGTCATCCAAATGTCTAATAGTAAGTTGCAACTGATGCGTTGTCGTTGCAAGGCTTGAAGAAGAGCAAAACAAAGAGAAATCATCCACAAACAAGGAACACTGGACAGGAATTTTCACTATGGACGTAATGCTATTAATAGTGATGGCAAAGAGAGTCACACTTAAAACGCTACCCTGAGGGACACCGTTCTCCTGCTCAAAGCGATCAGACAGGACGTCACCAATTCGGTATCTAAAATATCGTGGCGAGAGGAAAAACTGAATAAAAAGAGGAAGACAACCACGAAAACCCCATTTGTGAAGCTGCTCCAGGATGAGACATCTCCAAGTGGTATCGTAGGCCTTCTCGATGTCAAAAAATACACCTAGAAGGTGATGATGGTGTAGGAAAGCTTGTTGTATAGCCGCCTCCAGGAGGGCAAGGTTATTGAAGGTGGAACAAAACCTCCTGAACCCACACTGAAAGCGACTAAGGAGTTGCCAGGATTCTAACATCCAGACAAGGCGGCGGTTGACCATCCACTCCAAGGTCTTCCCCATGCAACTAGTGAGGGCAACACTACGGTAGCTACTCGGGTGCGTGCGGTCTTTCCCAGGTTTTAAAAAAGGAATTAAAACTGCCTCACGCCACGCGGCAGGAAAGTCACCCGATGCCCAAATGGCATTAAGAAGTGCGAGGAGGATTTCTTTGTTGCGCATAGCATACTGTAATGGATCCTGTCGTGACCAGGGGATGTGTCACGATCTCCAGACAACGCAGAATCCAGCTCCCACATAGAAAATAGGTAGTTGTAAACTTCATGGGAGGTGGACTGGAAGTCCAGACTACATCTCTCAGCAACCGCTCTATGGCGCTGGAAACGTGGATCCTGACTGGTTGTTGCAGTAAGTGTGGCAAAATGCGCTGCCATAGTCTGGGCAATGTCTCACGGATCCATGTGGAGAGTGCCATTATTCATTACAGCAGCTATGGGGCACCTCCCTCCTTTGCCAGAAATTCTCCTGGTGGTCTCTCAGACAATGGAACTTTTGGTGGAACGATTAATGGTGTTCAGGAACTTTTGCCATGACCTCTTCTTGCTCTCATGAATAATGCAGCGACATCTTGCCCTCGCCACCCGAAAGGCTGCAAGATTATCAGCAGTCGGCCGACACTGGAACCGACGCAGAGCCGCACGCCTGGTCCTGATTGCAGAGCGGCATTTGGCACTCCACCAAGGGACAGGTGGCCTTTTCCGGTGGCCTGTGGACTGTGGACTGTGGAATGGATGCTGCAGCGGCGTGGTGGACCGTTTTGGTAATATGATCAACCCACGCCTCAACATTCGCACAGTGTTCGAACTGGGCCAACTGTCTATAAAATGTCCAGTCGGCTCCATGGAGCACCCATCGTGGTGGTCTCCTTTCGGGACCCTTGCGATCTGGCAGGTGAATCCAGATTGGGAAATGATCATTGCCATGCAAGTCAGCGACCACTTCCCAATGAGCACAAGCAGCAAGAGCTGGAGAGCAAAGCAAGAGATCAATCGCAGAGAACGACCCAGTCACTGAGCAGAAATGAGTGCTCTGTCCTCCATTGAGCAAGTAGGCACAGGATGACAGGAGAAGCCTCTCAATTGCTCTACCCCTAAGACAGGTAATTGCAGAGCCCCAAAGCACATTGTGGCAGTAAAATCACCACAAATAATGAATGGCTGGGGGAGCTGTGTAAGAAGGTCGGCGAGGGCCGCTTCAAGTGCATCATGTGGGGGCAAGTAAAGCGAACATACAGTCAATGGATGACACACGTGCATGGACACAGCGACAGCCTGTAAAGTCATCATAAGTGAGAAAGGCGAGGAGTGGCAGTCCGTCCTGACGAAAATACCTACGCCTCCTCTAGCTCTCTCTCCACGCAGGTCGTCCTTTTTGTGGAGTGTATAGCCTCGTAGCTCAGGGGAGTAAGAGGGATGGAAATAAGTCTCCTGGAGACATAGATACAGTGGTCTACCCAGAGATAGTAGATGAAGTTCCTCCACATGCGTCCTGAACCCTTGCAAGTTCCACTGAAGTATGGGAGCCATCTATGATAGGGGTAGCACCTTCATCCTGTCTCTCTGACGGGGCGGGGAGACCACAGCAGGTGGAGGGGCAGGCGTGGGGCGAGATGATTGCCCCACACATACATCGTATTCCATCAACTCTGGGGAAGAGTCAGATTAAGCCTCACGTAAAACATCTGCACGGTCAGACGGTTTACCACGGGATTTGACCCACTGTTGCTGCTGTAGGTGAGCTTTCTGCGGTTTGGTGGGCTTTGGGGAAGCCGATGTGGGAGTGGTAATGGCTGTACTGGGCTTCAGAACATCCTCAGCTGTTGGAGTCGCCAGGGGCTGGCCTAAGTTTGCCACTGTACCTTTGTCTGCCATTCAAGTAGGGGCTACTGGCTCTGAAACACTGGCTGCGTTGCAAGTGCACTGACAGCTGCAGGTATTAGTGCCAACACTCAGCACCTCTGTCTGTGTTGAGGCATCGACTTTTGGAGTAGGCTTCTAACCAGGGATGCAAAAGATGTAGAAAAAGTGGGAGGTTGTATTGACTTATAGATCTTCTTGGCCTCGGCACAGGGGATACGCTTGGTCGTTTTTATTTCCTGGACTTTGCGTTCCTCTAAAAATATTCGGCAGTCCCTATTCCAAACAGGGTGGTTCCCAGAGCAATTGATACATTTGGCTGGAGAGGAGCAACCAACTCCTTCATGAGCAGCCTTACCACAGTTGCCACAAGTCACTTTGCCTTTGCATCCTAAGGTGGTATGCCCAAAACGCTGGCATTTGAAACAGCGCATTGGGGTCGGGAAATAAGGCCTCACACTAAGGCGAAGGAAGCCAGCTTTAACATGTTCAGGAAGTTTCGTGCTACTGAAGGTTAGAATAAAGGAGTCGGATTTGACAAGATTAGCATCAACCCTCCTCATGATATGTTGAACATCAACGATGCCTTCCGGAGCCCACTCATGTTGCAGTCCTTCCTTGGGAATGTCAACTAGATCCCGGCATGTCACAACCCTTTGCTGTAGTTCAAGGTGCTGTGCAGTTCAGTGTCTATGGCATACTCTCCAAGGCATTTAGCAGATTGGAGGTTAGTTGCTTGCTGGGAAGTGGAAGTTTCCACTAGCAAGGTAAGCGCTTCACTGATTTTAAGGAGCCACAGATTCCCTCCAAACCCTTTTGTATATAGAAGGGCAAAACCTTCTCAAAACCACCCTCCTTCCGTTTCACAATGAGAAACACATTTGGGTTACCAGAACGCATTCTGCTACTTAAGACTGGACTTGTCAAAGAAGTGCCGAAGTCAGTGGGACTGACTGCACGAGCCCTCTTGAGAGACTGGGTGTTAGAACCTTCCAGCGGCCCACCCTTTCCGCTGGGAGGAAGAAAAGAGGATTTCGAAGGATCCATCTCGGTCCCACGAGCACCTAGGGAACTAGAAGTCCACCTAGACAGAGCCCCGCGTGCCTAGGTAAGCCTTATACAACTGAGGTGCGGCAGGTTCCCCAGAGGTTGCCCGCTAATGACTGTTCCACCTCAACAGCCATTCATCTCATCAGCGGGCAGCACACCTCGAGATTGAAGGGTTGTTTATAGAGGTTTATTCCATCCTCGCGATCCGGGCGGTCAAGCCAAGATCCCCATCCTCTGAAACACACAACATTCCACCGCCGTGCCACACGGTGGTCGCTGAAGTATACCCAGAGCTTACAGTGACAGGGGACTGGTGGCGCTTACCAGTCCCCAGCTCAGGAACCCTGGGGTTGCCAAGCCCGTACCCGGCACCTGAATGCTGAGCCCCTGGGGGCGGGACAGTATGTTACAATAGGTTGAGGCTGGGATGATTTCATGAAAATAATTCCCATCTGCACAGTTCAGAAAAGCTGGTGGAAGAGAGAAGAATCCACATGGCTCAGATTGTGAAGCAGCCACTGAAATTAAGCGTTTTGTGTTCAGCTGCATGTTGTGCTGCAGGGTGGTCCACTTTGCTCTTGGTCACAGTTTGGCCATTCATCCAGGTTGATAGCTGGTTGGTAGTCATACCAATACAAAGAGCTGAGCACAAAACATGGATGCTTTCACAGGAGTTCCAGCCTCTGATGGGGCAGGATAAGCCTGTGACAAGACTGGAATACGATGTGCAGGGTGGGTTGATTGGGCATGTAGGTCCTCCACAGAGATATGATCACTGCAGCAAGGGATTGGGATTGGGAGTGGCATAGACGGAACACCACTTTAGGAGGGGTGGGAAGGATCTCGGGTAGGGTGTCCCTCATATCAGAGAACAATGGTCGATTATCAAAGCCTTGAAGAGGGATGTGGTTCAATTGTTTTAGTCCAGGATGATACTGAGTGATGGAAGGGGCACTTCTTTTTAGCAGGTTCTTGGGAGCGGTGGAAAGATATGGTGTGTGTAGAGATATGGCACAGGAAATCTGTTTGCTGTCTACGTCCGGGTAATCCCTGTCTGTGAAGGCCTTTGTGAGACCTTCAGCCTACTGGGCAATGAACCTGCTGCCATTGAACTGTTGATGTGTAGCAGTCTTTTAGTCGCACCTATCTGCAACTCAACAATTTGTCTTTACAGAGAGTAGCAATCTTTTCTGTAATTGTTAATATTCCAACCTGTATTTTCCATTGTTTCAATAAACTAATGGTTAGGTTTGTGAAGATCCCATCAGCACTTAGATGACAGAAAGTTAATTAAAGATCAGTGCTCTGCCCCATGACCGACTGCTACAGCTTTAACAGATAGGATTCACCAGCTGGTGATAACTGCAGCATACTAATTTTGGCAGGAGTCAGTTTCACTCAATGTACTTTACACATGGATAAGAGCATCATATCATTTGGTTGCTCTCTCTTTTGTGTAATTTAAGAGTGATCCTGGTGCAACATTTGGGTTGTTTGTGGAATCAAGACTCATCCCTACACTGACAGGCATGTGTTTTAGCTGCTCTTAAATTAACTTTCTGTCATCAAAGTGATGATAGAATGTTCACAAAGCTAACAGTTACTTTAACAGAGCAATGGAAAACACAGGTTGGAATATTAACAAATACAGAAAAGATAGATTGCTACTCTAGTATTGTGAAGAAGAGAAATTGTCACAACTAGGAAGAAAGGAGTGGCAGAGACTGTAAAAATTGTTGATAAACACGGGAATGAGGTAGAGAAAGCGGTAAAGTCACTCATTATATAGCTAACCATCTAGTTTATCAAAGGAAATTACACTAAAAATTTATTAAACTGCTGTGCTATGTAACCTAAAGTCTCTACATGCACACTGCTGCACATTCGATTATGTTCTAATTATATTCTCATATTTATCAGGTCCTGCTGGACAGCTGCTACCAGTGTTTTGAGTGAGTTGACCTTACATACAGACATTTCTGTTTGTATTAATGATGTCCAAATTCACTTATATCAGTGGATTTCCCCTTTTACAGCCCATATCAATCTTACAACAATGTTTTCTCGCTTTCTTGTACATGGCTTCTTTCCTTTCTGAATCAGGCAGCTCCAACACCAGCAGGCAGTATTCATTCTTGTTGCTGGCAGGGTTCAAAATGTTTTGCAGCATCAGTGTAGTATACACATTCAATCACAAAGAACATCTACAGAACCAACAGAATACACATACACGTAAGTACATGCACAAGCATGCATGTGCTTGTCAACATTGTCCTGCCTGACTAATTGTGCCAGCACTGCAGACTGACAGGGCTGAAGCCTTGTGTCAGGTTGATTGGGCAAGGGGTCCAGGAGAAGAGAGAGGGATTAGGGGAAGATGCTTGACTGATGGGAGTGTCAATAAGGGCATGGGATACGAATGCGGAATCGATGAGTTTGTCTGGTCCAAGGCAAGGAAAGTTGTGTTCAGCACATAATAACTTGGAAAAGGAGCTTAGGAGATGAGGTAGAACAGAGGATGAGAGAGGCTGTGTGCAAGATGAGTGAGATTATGATCTTGGGGGAGAGACAGTGGTGGGCATTGGGTAGGGACTAAAGGCAACTGGCCCAGGAGGATTAAGGGACTGAATGATGTGTTGGAAGGACAATTCCCATTAGAAAAGCTGATGTTGACCATAAGGATCCAGATGGCAAGATTGGAAAATAGCCACTGAAATCAAGCATGTTGTGTACGGCAGTGTTTTCACCACTGATTGGTCAGCTCTGGTCTCTGTCGCAGTTTGGCAATGGTAATTCATACAGGTAGTCTGCCTGTTCATAGTTGTGCCCACATATATTGCTATAGTGAAGCTACAGCAGAACAAGTATATGATATGACAGCTTTCACATGTGGCCCTGCTTCTGACAGGATAGGATACACCTGTGATGGGACTCAAGTTGGATGTGCTGTGTGGGTGCATCAGACAGGACTCCCACAGGGGTATGACCCATGTGGCAAGGGGTTAGGATTTGATGGGCACGGGTATACCACTTTGGGATAGATGGGAAGAAGTGTGGGTAGGATGTTAATTCTTTTTGAGCCCATGAATGAAAGTAGTCTGAAGCCCTGGTGAAGTACAGAGTGATTATAAATTAGTTATACAAAAGTAACCTTTAATTATGAAAAGTGTCAACAACTTACAGAAATGTTTGAAACAGCACTGAATGCAGCATATATTCAAGTTTTATTTCTACCCAACACTGGTAGTTTCTGATGTTCCTCCAAGGTGGCGTGCATGCATGAGTTATTCAAACAGTCATCATAGAGTTGTATAATGGAGTAGAGCACAGATAGTGTTGTTTATGGTTTTATGAAACCAAATCTGCTATTATAGTTCAGAATCAATGAGGACTATGTAGTGATGAGTCACAACTTCAATGGCAAACTGTTATTAACTGGTAAAACTGTTTTACTGAAACTGGTTTTACATCACACAGGATACCATGTCAGGGTCAGCCAGCAGTCCCTGACAACAACTGAATAAGTTTGGCAGTCTTACATTAAATGCCTGGGGAAATCAAAGAGGCATGCCAGTTTAGAATTGAATATGCCTAGTTTTACAATGCAGTAGGTATTATGGGAATTCTTGTCATTCAGATCCTACAAACTGGAAATGTTGCAAGCTTTAAGGCAAACTACAAAGAAAGACAAGATTAGTTTTGTGTAGAAATGTTTAACAAAATGCACACTGAAGATGATTTTCTTAATAAAATTGTGTTCAGTGGCAATGCCAGCTTCCGTTACTGCAGGGAAGCAGCATAATGTTCGGATATGGGCTGAGCAGAATGTAATGGAACATGTACAGGACTCACTTAAGGTAAATTTTTTCTTGTGCAGTATGATGGAATATAATTTATGGTTTTTTCCGAGTAAACTTTTCTAGAATATCACACCTGGACATGCTTGAACATTATCTAATGCCTCAATTACAGCAGGATTTTATTTTCTGGAAGATAGTGTGCCCCCACATTATCATCACCAAGCTGTGACATGTGTCTATAGTAATGAGCCGACTTGGACTGGACTTGGTGGAACAATATTCTGGCCACCATGATAACCTGATTTAACCCCACTTGGTGCATGGGGCTATATTAAAGACAGAATTTTCATGCCTCCGCTTCTGGGAACATCGATAATTGCGACAATGGATAACATGAGGAGTTCTCACCACACATCAGGATTTGCTTCATAGGATTTGGTGGGAAAGTGAGTACATATGGGACATTTATCAGGTTACAAAAGTTAACCACAATGAACATTTGTAAATAAAACTTGAAGACATACTGCATTCAGTGCTGTATCAAACATTTCTGTAAGTTATTTAGTTTTCCACAATTATGGGATACTTCCTCATAACTAATTTACTGTATATGTACAAGTTGTACATATAATGATCAAATTTATGATGGCTTAAATGACTAATTGCAGTCGAGAGCTATAGACACATACAGGTCAAATTGCTACAAATCATATGAGCATTAAGATGAAAGAGGAAAGACAAAAACAAGAGAATTCTGTGGATAGATTGGGGGAGTGGAGGCACTAGAAACATAAGCACTATGACACATAATCAGATGAAGGGCAAGATAAAATTGTCATGCTAGTTGTTGTTTCCAGAGTTCAGAAAAATTGATATTAGGATCTAAAATAGACAACTTCTGAAAGAATTAGCAGGATCTCTATTGGAACTTGTGTGTTGCATAGCTGTCCTGGCAATCGTATATTGCACTTTGTTAGTGTGGTGTGTTTGCCTGTAGTAATTTGCGGTTATAGTGGTCATACCAATTTCAAAAGCTTGATTAAACTTTCGGACTACTTGATGAACACATGGTTTGTCATATTCTTAATTACCATGTTACTGTAGCATTTGCACAAACAATGCAAATGGGAGTTTTTATAATAGATACGTTCACAAAGTACAATGGTTTTGTATGGTTAATATATTAATTATTGCATTTCAGTGAATGATTGAAGTTTTCCTGGAATTTTAAGATGTATTTTTGACTGTGTCATCCTTATTTCATTGTGTGACTTCAAAATGTAATATTCTTTGCACAGCAGTTCAAAGATTCTGGTCGAGCATGATATTGTGAAATAGCACAAAAATGTTTTCCGATTTGGGTGAAATCCTAACTGGAGTTGTGTGTTATCTCTTGAGAAATATGGCTGTTAGCTCACCTCCACTGTTCTTGATTGTAGTTGTAGGTTCCACAGTCATAGATGCATCTTGTTTCCTGTTGAGAAGGGTGTTCTTGTGACCAGTCCATACTATACGTATGTTCAGGATTTGTGCCTGAAACATTCAGTAACACTTTACTTATTGCTTCTCTTCATTTCATTTTGATGAAAGTATCAAACTAAGTTCTTGAAGAAATGAGGCATCACACACACACACACACACACACACACACACACACACACACACACACACACACACACACACACACACACACACACACACACACACACACACAGAGAGAGAGAGAGAGAGAGAGAGAGAGAGAGAGAGAGAGAGAGAGAGAGAGAGAGAGAGAGGAGTATTTCCTCATGACTCAGTACCACCCAGGACTGAGTCAATGAATTACATTCTCTGTCAGGATTTCAACTACTTCTTGTCATGCCCAAAATGAGAAATGTCCTACGCACCATTTCCCACTTCCAACCAAACCTACACAATATCCTTATCCATTCTGACAGAACCTCTGCTTCCACCTTCCTTGCCTCAAGGCTCGTATCCCTGTAATAGACCTAGATGCAAGACCTGTCCCATACGTCCTCCCACCACCATCTAATCCAGTCACAAAAATCGCCTGTCCCATCAAAGGCAAGGCTACATATGAAACCAGTCATGTGATCTACAAGCTAAGCTGCAACCACTGTGCTGCATTCTACACGGGCATAACAACCAACAAGCTGTCTCACCACAAGAATGGCCACTGACAAACTGTGGCCAAGAAACAAGTGACCACCCTGTTGCTGAGCATGCCGCCCAACAACATTCTTCATCTCAGTGACTGCTTCATAGCCTGTGCTATCTGGATATCTGGATCCTCCCCACCAATACCAGCTTTTCTGAACTGCACAGGTGGGAACTCTCCCTAAGATATATCCTATGTTCCCATAACCTCCCACCTTCAACCTCCTTACCGATTTCCTGTTCCCATTCCGGAACAGCACAGCCCTCTGTTCTACCAACACACCCAGTCTTTCCACTACTCTCCTTTACCACTATCCCCTGCTCCCCCCTTCTGTCTAACCTCCCAACAGCACCTTTCTTCACACCCCTCTCTCCATCTCACCCCTCTAGGCTCCCATGAGCAGCACTTACTAATATAATTTTTTTTTTTTTTTTTTTTTTTTTTTTGGACAGAGGCCTTCTCGGAGGAGAGCTCATTTTGTGACAGTCTTTTTGCTGTGTCTATTTGCAACTCAGTATCTCCGCCATATGGTTAGTGAATAAAATGTAAATGCCATGCGACTAGGGCCTCCCAGCAGGTAGACCATTCTCCAGGTGCAAGTCTTTCGATTTGACGCCACTTCGGTGTCTTGTGCATCAATGGGGATGAAATGATGATAGTTAGGACAACAAAACACCCAGTCCCTGAGTGGAAAAAATGTCAGACCCAGCCAGGAATCGAACCCGGGCCCTTAGGATTGACATTGTCATGCTGACCACTCATCTACTGGAGGCGGGCTATATGGTTAGTAGCAACTATCCTTTTCGTAATATTGTTGCATTCCATCCTGGGTTTTCCATTGTTTAAAACAAATAAATGTCTTAGATATGTATGAAATAATATTTAGGCCTACATTCTATCCCAGGTCCTGGGAAAGATGAATTCAAAAATATTTATATAAAATTGCTGATCATCAGCAGCACCAGCAGCAGCACAATTTTAATAGCTGTGTTTGATTGCTTTTGAAACTAATCTTCTTCACGGGTAAAATCAACAGATAGTTTTCCCCAAAGCAATTTTCATTATGTTTCCACATAATAAGGGGGAATTGTAATCCAAAGATAGTCTGCAGTCCTAGCCAATAAATCAGAATGAATTTTTTATAATAATTCATAATTATGTAGCAGTAAAAGAAACGTTGAAAGATTATTTATATAAGGCTTCAAAAGAAAAACTGAGTGTAAGAATGGAACATCCATTTTAATAACATCAACAATTTAGAAACTTGCATTACAGCAGGCAGAGTCGAGTTTTAGTAAGCAGTCATAGAGGTGATAGAGTTTGTGCTTACATATTGGACTGGGCCGATAAGTCAATAGTGACAATGATGAAAATAAAAATCACAAGATGCTGAATGATGTGGTTCTCAGTATCCTCACAGCATATGAACTAAATATTTAGGGAAAGCAAAGTCTTTTCCCATAAGCAATCTTCTTGGCAAAAATGACCCATGGACACATATCAGAGACTTCAGAGACAGTCTGGCAATGAAAACACAGGCAATGGTTCCCTTTTGATGTACTAAAATGCATTCAGAATCACACATGAGAGTATGCACATCTACATGCATCTTCATTCCTTTTGATCACATTTAAATAAAACAATAGTGCAGTTACAGGATACTAAATAAAGTGAGAATTGTCTGAAAAAAGTTCTGAAAGTATTCTCTAGTTGCTGGATGACCACTAATGAGAATACACAAAGAGCCAACCACTGTGAGAACAAGTAAATTTTAGTGAACAGTAATATACATGGGTATTAAAAATACTCAAATAAAAAGCCAAGTCTGAGTTTAAAAATAGGTATTAACCGAGAAATGAATATTCAAGCAGAACTGTAAAATTATGATTCAGATAGTTGTGGCTGGCTTGATCCATTGACCAAAAGTGAATGAACAAGTCACTCTGAAACACATTAAAATACCATCCCAATAATCTGGATGGGATTCTTGACAATACATAAATCTTCAGACCTTTTTCACAATCACTGTTACCAAACACACGGAGCAAATTACTATAAAAAAAATTTAAGTGTCCTTGTCAGAATCTAAAATGCAATCACGTACGATGTGGCACACTGAAACTGGTGCACCACGATCTCTGCAAAGACATGTGAGGAAGTGCCTGCGTATCAGAGGAGAGTGCCCGATTCTCAGCTGTGTTAAGGCCACTTCTTCCCTCTGCGTGTTTGGAACTACGTTTACCATGCCAAAACTGTGGGCTTCACTGGTTTTAATTTTTTAATTTGTACATCTAGCAACACATTCTCCTGCACATATATAACTCATCTCCCCAACAATGAGATAACAGCATTCCAGGAAATGGCAAAGTTACTTTCTTCGAGTGTGTCTCTTGTTGCTGAGTCAGCTTGCTCCTTTCCCACGATTCTTATTTGTTATGATTCTCAGCAGAATGACATTCCCACCCTTGATGCTGTAGTACATGAATAGCATGTTGTATGTTTTGGTCTATTTTGTCTGATAATAAATGAGAAGGTTTTCCACAGAATAAGTAAAAACAAGAAAATGTGGGTGACATTGCCTAGAAGAAAGGACAGTCTGATATGACGTGTATTAAGATATTAGAGGGAGCTGAAAAGAATAAAAACTGGACAGGATGACTGGAATAAAGGGTGGTCCACTGATTGTGACTGGGCTAAATATCTCACGGAATAAGCGTCAAATGAAAAAACTACGAAGAACAAAACTTGTCTAGCTTGAAGGTATAAACCAGATGGCGCTATGGTTGGTCCGCTAGATGGCGGTGCCATAGGTCAAACGGATATCTACTGCATTTTTTAAAATAGGAACCCCCATTTTTTATTACATATTCATGTGGTAAGTAAAGAAATATGAATGTTTTAGTTGGACCACATTTTTTGGTTTGTGATAGATGGCACTGTAATAGTCACAAACATATGGCTCAGAATTTTAGACGAACAGTTGGTAACAGGTAGGTGTTTTTAAATTAAAATACAGAATGTAGGTACGTTTGAACATTTTATTTCAGTCGTTCCAATGTGATACAAGTACCTTCGTGAACTTATCATTTCTGAGAACGCCTGCTGTTACAGTGTTTACCTGTAAATACCACATTAATGCAATAAATGCTCAAACTGATGTCCATCAACTCAATGCATTTGGCAATACATGTAACGACATTCCTCTCAACAGCAAGTAGTTTGCCTTCTGTAATGTTCGCATATGCATTGACAATGCGCTGACGCATGTTGTCAAGCGTTGTCGGTGCATCACGATAGCAAATATCCTTCAGCTTTCCCCACAGGTAGAAATCCGGGGACGTCAGATCCGGTGAACGTGCTTCAATGACCAATCCACCTGTCATGAAATATGCTATTCAATACCGCTTCAACCGCACGTGAGCTATGTGCCTGACATCCATCATGTTGGAAGTACATCGCCATTCTGTCATGCAATGAAACATCGGTAGAACATTATGTAGGAAATCAGCATACATTGCACCATTTAGATTGCCATCGATAAAATGGGGGTCAATTATCCTTCCTCCCATACTGCCGCACCATACATTAAGCTGCCAAGGTCGCTGATGTTCCACTTGTCACTGCCATCGTGGATTTTCTGTTGCGCAATAGTGCATATTATGCCAATTCAGGTTACTGCTGTTGGTGTATGACGCTTCGTCGCTAAATAGAACGCGTGCATTGTCCCGTAATTTCTCTTGTGCCTAGTGGCAGAACTGTACACGAGGTTCAATCTCGTTGCCATGCAATTGCTGGTGCATAGAAATATGGTATGGGTGCAATCAATGTTGATGTAGCATTCTCAACGCCATCGTTTTGGAGATTCCCGATTCTAGCGCAGTTTGTTTGCTACTGATGTGCGGATTAGCCACGAAAGCAGCTAAAACACCTACTTGGGCATCATTGTTTGTTGCAGGTCGTGGTTGACGTTTCACATGTGGCTGAACACTTTCTGCTTCCTTAAATAATGTAACTATCTGGCGAACGGTCCAGACACTTTGATGATGTCATCCAGGATACCGAGTAGTATACATAGCACATGCCTGTTGGGCATTTTGATCACAATAGCCATACATCAACATAATATCGACCTTTTCCACAATTGGTAAAAGGTCCATTTCAACACGGGTAATGTATCATGAAGCAAATACCGCCCGCACTGGTAGAATGTTACATGATACCACACACTTATACATTTTTGACTATTACAGCTCCATCTATCATAAATTGAAAAAAGTGGTCCAGCTAAAACATTGATATTTCTTTATGTACTACATGAATATGTAATAAAAAATGGGAGTTCCTATATTAAAAAACGCAGTTGATATCCGTTTGACCTATGGCAGCGCCATCTAGTGGGCCAACCAGAGCGCCATCTGGTTTCCTCCTAGACAAGTTTCGTTCTTTGTAGTTTTTTCGTTTGATGCTTATTTTGCGAGATATTTGGCTTGGTCACTTATCAATGGATCACCCTGTATAAACAAAACTAATAATCTACAACATTGGGTGTGTAATTGAACTGGTCAATGGACCTTCTTTTGAGATGTATGGGGTATCTGATACATACAAGAAATTCACAAAATGTTCTAGTAAAGCATAAGTGGTAATTTCACATTTGATGTATAAGTTGCACTTATTTAAAAATTTAGTCATGACATAACTTATGACTAATACAATGTTTCTGTTATTGTTTTGAAAGATAAAAAACATTTGTTAATGCTAATTACTAATCATTTATAAATTCCTGTGAATGTGAACAATCAATATTTAAACATTATTATCTTTGAACTCTAGGATTTGCATCTTTGGTCATTCTTTTATTATCTTCATACTTGTTGGAAGTAAGTTGTGGTTTTATCAACTGAGGGGAAAGGAGGACAATATGAAATGTTACAAATTACTATATGAGAAAAAAACATAATAAAGAGACAGAAAGCTAAAATTGACACACACAGTGTTTTGATTTAAGCTATTACCTCGATCAAGCTTCCTAGATGGAAACTGCTGTTTCAGAAAGGCATGTTCTTCAGTTGGACATGTTTCTGACAAGGAGCTACAAGAAGTGTACGACTGAAACAATGTTTATTATTTGATCTTACTTCCCCTTCCCACTGTTTCTATTAGCATAGCAATAACTAAAAAGTGCACTCATCTTAAACAACATCTACAATGATTTCTCAGCTTTGAACATTTAGCTGTTTTTCATGATAATGGAGGAGATGGTCGTAATAGGTGTAGGTGTGATTGGTATGGGAAATTAAATCATGGCAGGCTGCATGAAACCAATCAGAAGACTGGTTGCCTCCTCAGCCACCCATTAAAAACAAAACAAAAACATAAAAGAGACCATTAGGAAACTAGAAGTTGGAAACTGGGTTGTAGTAAGAATACTGCTCCCAAGGCTTCCTCTCACTCATCACCAAAATGCAAATGCAGACCACCTCTTAATATGTAGTGGTAGTCATGGCTGGATGGCTTAATGATCTGAAGTATTACTCCTGGTGATGATGGCAGAGACAGCTGCCACATCTTGAGGACTCTATTCAAAATGATGTGGTTTGAAAACTGAGAAGATTTTATTCAGAGCACCAGTTATGTGATCAGTTCTTACAGCGGCTTACAGGAACATTTCTGGGAATCGCACCCCAATTATTTAAAGAATCAAATTCCCAGCTACAAATTAGCTTTGGACTTTGGTTTACTTTACAAATGAATTAATGTGTCAAGTATTTCACATTCAGATGTAAGCAAGAAAAAATTTTGAAAAAGTTTGAAATTATGTTTAAAATTTACTGAAATTCATAAGGAGCTGTCATTATAAAACACTGGAAGAGTATAGCCTGTTTAGTTTGCCTGTTTTAAGCAAAAGGTAGTTTTTCTCACATATTAATGTTTATGGCATATTTCCTGAACTAGTTAGCGGAGATGCTGAGTCACGATAGGCACAACAAAAAGATTCACACAATTATAGCTTTCGGTCATTAAGGCCTTTGTCAGCAGTAGACACACACATACACACATGCGCACTCACGCAAATGCAACTTTCACACACGTCTGCAGTCTCAGAGAACTGAAACCACACTGCGAGCAGCAGCACCAGTGCATGATGGGAGTAGTGAATGGGTGGTGGTAAGGAGGAGGCTGGGGCGGGGAGGGGGAGGGATAGTATGGTGGGAGTGGCAGGCAGTAGAGTGTTGCAGTTTAGACAAAGGGCAGGAGTGAAGGTGCAGAGGGGGGAGGTGGTAAGCAGTGGAAAGGAGAGAAATAAAAAGAAATTAAAAGATGTGGTGTGGTGGTAAAATGACGGCTGTGTAGTGCTGGAATGGGAACAGGGAGGGGGCTGGATGGTTGACGACAGTGACTAACAAAGGTTGAGGCCAGAAGGGTTATGGGAACGTAGGCTGTACTGCAGGGAAAGTTCCCACCTACGCAATTCAGAAAAGTTGGTGTTGGTGGGAAGGATCCATATGGCACAGGCTGTGAAGCAGTCATTGAGATGAGGGATATCAAGTTTGGCAGCGTGTTCAGCAACAGGGTGGTCCACTTGTTTTTTGGTCACAGTTTGTCGGTCGCCATTCATGCGGACAGACAGCTTGTCGGTTGTCACGCCTACATAGAATGTAGAACAGTGGTTGCAGCTTAGCTTGCAAATCACACGACTGGTTTCACAGGTAGCCCTGCCTTTGATGGGATGGGTGATGTTAGTGACTGAACTGGAGTAGGTGGCGGTAGGAGGATGTATGGGACAGGTCTTGCATTTAGGTCTATTACAGGGGTATGAGACCTGAGGTAAGGGACTGGGGGCAGGAGTTGTGTAAGGATGGACGAGTATATTGGGTAGGTTCAGTGGACGGTGGAATACTATGGTAGGAAGAGTGGGAAGTATAGTGGGCAAGACATTTCTCATTTCAGGGCAAGACAAGAGGTAATCAAAACCCTCGTGGAGAATGTAATTCAGTTGCTCCAGCCCCGGATGGTACTGAGTTACGAGGGGAATGCTCCTCTGTGTTACATTCCATCCTGGACTTTCCATTGTTTGATTTGTGAACTAGGTGTCATATATTGATATAATTTTCCAAATACATCTAATGATACAAATGGATACGGTCTGCAAAACTTGTGAACTGAGTTAGTAGTAAAGAAATTATGAATTAAAATCTCATGCTTGACTGTGAAGTTTTACTGAATGAACAGCATAAATGTAGGAAGTGATGAACTTTTTTCCTTCCATATGTCAGTTAAATTGTTTTGTAAATACATGAATGTGTAAAGTTTGTTCTGAGTTGCTAAATGCTTTCTCATTCTCAAATATTGAATGAATATAAGTCTGAGTAATTTGTTTGCCATTAGTTGCACTGCCTCATGACATATACACAGTTTCTAGCTGTAATACTTGTTTTATTGTATTATATCTTGAACATCCCCCCCAGAACCATGGACCTTGCCGTTGGTGGGGAGGCTTGCGTGCCTCAGCGATACAGATAGCCGTACCGTAGGTGCAACCAAAGCGGAGGGGTATCTGTTGAGAGGCCAGACAAACGTGCGGTTCCTGAAGAGGGGCAGCAGCCTTTTCAGTAGTTCCAGGGGCAACAGTCTGGATGATTGACTGATCTGGCCTTGTAACACTAACCAAAACGGCCTTGCTGTGCTGGTACTGCAAACGGCTGAAAGCAAAGGGAAACTACAGCCGTAATTTTTCCCGAGGGCATGCAGCTTTACTGTATGGTTAAATGATGATGGCGTCCTCTTGGATAAAATATTCTGGAGGTAAAATAATCCCCCATTCAGATCTCCAGGCGGGGACTACTCAGGAGGACGTCATTATCAGGAGAAAGAAAGCTGGTGTTCTACGGATCGGAGCATGTAATGTCAGATCCCTTAATCGAGCAGGTAGGTTGGAAAAATTAAAAAGGGGAATGGACAGATTAAAGTTAGATATAGTAGGAATTAGTGAAGTTCGGTGGCAGGAGGAAAAAGACTTTTGGTCTGGCGAATACAGGGTTATAAATACAAAATCAAATAGGGGTAATGCAGGAGTCAGTTTAATAATGAATAAAAAAATAGGAGTGCGGGTAAGCTACTACAAACAGCATTGTTGTTGTTGTGGTCTTCAGTCCAGAGTCTGGTTTGATATAGCTCTCCATGCTACTCTATCCTGTGCAAGCTTCTTCATCTCCCAGTACTTACTGCAGCCTACATCCTTCTGAATCTGCTTAGTGTATTCATCTCTTGGTCTCCCTCTACGATTTTTACCCTCCACGCTCCCCTCCAATGCTAAATTGGTGATCCCTCGATGTCTCAGAACATGTCCTACCAACTGATCCCTTCTTCTAGTCAAGTTGTGCCACAAGCTTCTCTTCTCCCCAATTCTATTCAATACCTCCTCATTAGTTATGTGATCTACCCATCTAATCTTCAGCATTCTTCTGTAGCACCACATTTCGAAAGCTTCTATTCTCTTCTTGTCCATAGTGAACGCATTATTGTGGCCAAGACAGATACGAAGCCTACACCTACTACAGTAGCAAAAGTTTATATGCCAACTAGCTCTGCAGATGACGAAGAAATTGAAGAAATGTATGATGAGATAAAAGAAATTATTCAGATAGTGAAGGGAGACGAAAACTTAATAGTCATGGGTGACTGGAATTCGGTAGTAGGAAAAGGGACAGAAGGTAACGTAGTAGATGAATTTGGATTGGGGCTAAGAAATGAAAGAGGAAGCCGCCTGATAGAATTTTGCACAGAGCACAACTTAATCATAGCTAACACTTGGTTCAAGAATCATAAAAGAAGGTTGTATACATGGAAGAAGCCTGGAGATACTGACAGGTTTCAGATAGATTATATAATGGTAAGACAAAGATTTAGGAACCAGGTTTTGAATTGTAAGACATTTCCAGGGGCAGATGTGGACTCTGACCACAATCTATTGGTTATGAACTGTAGATTAAAACTGAAGAAACTGCAAAAAGGTGGGAATTTCAGGAGATGGGACCTGGATACACTGACTAAACCAGAGGTTGTACAGAGTTTCAGGAAGAGCATATGGGAACAATTGACAGGAATGGGGGAAAGAAATACAGTAGCAGAAGAATGGGTAGCTCTGAGGGATGAAGTAGCGAAGGCAGCAGAGGATCAAGTAGGTAAAAAGACGAGGGCTAGTAGAAATCCTTGGGTAACAGAAGAAATATTGAATTTGATTGATGAAAGGAGCAAATATAAAAATGCAGTAAATGAGCGCAGGCAAAAACGAATACAAATGTCTGAAAAGTGAGATTAACAGAAAGTGCAAAATGGCTAAGCAGGGATGGCTAGAGGACAATTGTAAGGATATAGAGGCTTATCTCACTAGAGGTAAGATAGATACTGCCTACGGGAAAATTAAAGAGACCTTTGGAGAAAAGAGAACCACTTATATGAATATCAAGAGTTCAGATGGAAACCCAGTTCTAAGCAAAGAAGGGAAAGCAGAAAGGTGGAAGGAATATATAGAGGGTCTATACAAGGGCAATGTACTTGAGGACTATATTATGGAACTGGAAGAGGATGTAGATGAAGATGAAATGGGAGATACGATACTGTGTGAAGAGTTTGACAGAGCACTGAAAGACCTGAGTCGAAACAAGGCCCCCTGAGTAGACAACATTCCATTAGAACTACTGACGGCCTTGGGAGAGCCAGTCCTGACAAAACTCTACCATCTGGTGAGCAAGATGTATGAGACAGGTGAAATACCCTCAGACTTCAAGAAGAATATAATAATTCCAATCCCAAAGAAAGCAGGTGTAGACAGATGTGTAAATTACCGAACTATCAGTTTAATAAGTCACAGCTGCAAAATACTAACGCAAATTCTTTACAGACAAATGGAAAAACTGGTAGAAGCCGACCTCGGGGAAGATCAGTTTGGATTCCATAGAAATGTTGGAACTCGTGAGGCACTACTGACCCTACGACTTATCTTAGAAGGTAGATTAAGGAAAGGCAAACCTATGTTTCTAGCATTTGTAGACTTAGAGAAAGCTTTTGACAATGTTGATTGGAATACTCTCTTTCAGATTCTGAAGGTGGCAGGAGTAAAATACAGGGAGCGAAAGACTATTTACAATTTGTACAGAAACCATATGGCAGTTATAAGGGTCAAGGGGCATGAAAGAGAAGCAGTGGTTGGGAAGTGAGTGAGACAGGGTTGTAGCCTATCCCCGATGTTATTCAATCTGTATATTGAGCAAGCACTAAAGGAAACAAAAGAAAAATATGGAGTAGGTATTAAAATCCATGGAGAAGAAATAAAAACTTTGAGGTTCGCCGATGACACTGTAATTCTGTCAGAGACAGCAAAGGATTTGCAAGAGCAGTTGAACGGAATGGACAGTGTCATGAAAGGATGGTATAACATCAACAAAAGCAAAATGAGGATAGTGGAATGTAGTCGAATTAAGTCGGGTGATGCTGAGGGAATTAGATTGGGAAATGAGACACTTAAAGTAGTAAAGCAGTTTTGCCATTTGGGGAGCAAAATAACTGATGAATGTCGAAGTAGCGAGGATATCAAATGTAGACTGGCAATGGCAAGGAAAGCGTTTCTGAAGAAGAGAAATTTGTTAACATCGAGTATAGGTTTAAGTGTCAGGAAGTCGTTTCTGAAAATATTTGTATGGAGTGTAGCCATGTATGGAAGTGAAACATGGGCGGTAACTAGTTTGGACAAGAAGAGAATAGAAGCTTTCGAAATGTGGTGCTACAGAAGAATGCTGAAGATTAGATGGATAGATCACTTAACTAATGAGGAGGTAGTGAATAGAATTGGGGAGAAGAGGAGTTTGTGACACAACTTGACTAGAAGAAGGGATTGGGTGGTAGGGCATGTTTTGAGGGGTCAAGGGATCACCAATTTAGTACTGGAGGGCAGCATGGAGGGTAAAAATCGTAGAGGGAGACCAAGAGATGATTACACTAAATAGATTCAGAAGGATGTAGGCTGCAGTAGATACTGGGAGATGAAGAAGGTTGCACAGGATAGAGTAGCATGGAGAGCTGCATCTAACCAGTCTCAGGACTGAAGACCACCACAACAACAACACATCTTGAACATACGATTATACATCTTAATTACGAGATTACACCAGCATTTTAAATTCTGTGAATAATTATATGAAATATTGAAAATCAAATTTTTGTTTTCCCTGCAAACCATGCAGTAGACAACATGCAACTAGGACCATGGAGTAATGTAGATGATTGTATGCATCTTTTTTTTAAGGAACACTGAAAAATGTGAAATACATCCAAGAACATCATATAGCCCAGTGGTAGTCAACCTGGTCAGTACCACTGATTAGTGGGCATTCCTTCCAGCTTCGATGGTGTGTGGCAGGCGTTGGAGATTACAGATATTTTCATTTTTGCTTTAACTTGCTGCAACTCTGATTTATAAATTTTATAATGTAAAGTTACTTCCCTACTTTCTAAATCCCCTTTACTGTCGAATTAGTGGGTGGTTAGAAAATTTCCTGCTAACAAGTACAAAAATGGGAGATAGGTAAAAAAGGTTGACTACCCTTGATCTAGCCCATTCTAGGCTGTTACCACGTAAGGGATACGTGCTCCTCCAACAGGGCAGTGCCTTTATGCAACACTATCTCAAAACATTTATATGCTTGTTCAATCAGTATGATCAGTAGACATGTTTTCTACTGATGGTGTGTGATACATAAGAGAGTTCTGGCCCAGGTTGAATTACCTGCAACAACCTTTGGCCAACTGCGACAATAGGTTGAAACATGTGGAATACTAGTGGCTGAGGTACTGACCTACACCTCTACAATTGTCCATGTCTTATATCTGCGTGTAGGGCAGCACTGTAGATAGATAATGCTATACCAGCTACAAATATTTCTTAGCAAAACAGTCTGTCCATGGATGTGCGACTCTGTGATTATGAGTTCGTTAGTTAGTTTCATGTTCCATAGGTTACTTGCACAATAAATCTTAATGATGTGGAACGAGTCCTTTTAGATTCACATTGCAATTTAATTTTTAAACATACCTGTGTGATGAACATTTACGAAGTTTTCTTACGTGTGTTAGTGATCGCTACCCACCACCTTTTACACATTACAGTAACAGAAATTATTCTACAGAACAGAAGGAGTTGTTAAGGAGAATTTTTTTTAAATTTGTTTCCAAATTTTCCTTTGCTGTCTGTCAGACATTTTATATGACTTGGTAAATTATTTTTTAAAAAAATTGCAGCATTATGCATCCATTTTGGTGCTAAAGACAACCTTAATGTGGGTAATGAGTCTCATTTTTCCTTCTGTTATTATAATTATGTACATCATTGTTCCTTTTGAACAGCAGTGGATTATTCGCAACAAACATCATATGGGAATGAATATTCTGTGAAGCAGCAGTCAGAACTCTTTAAAAAGGAATGAACTACATGTTTTGAGAAATTAAAACTTTCTTTCTTAAAGATGAGTTACATCATTATTGAATTAAAATATGCAAAATTGTCAACTAACTGATTTCTCTTTCCTCAATATTTGCAATGGGCTAAGGGCAAGTGTGTCTGAACAAAGTTGTTTTGGGAGTTCCAAAATGTTCTCTTTCCAGTTTAAATTCTCATCAACATGAACACCTAAGAAATTATTATTATTATTTCCTCACCATGTGTTAGACTTATCATTAGTGCAGATGTGCAGAACTGTATATGTTGTGTCTTTTTAAACTTGAGGGTGAGGCCATTCACAAACAGAAAACCAATGATACTTTTAAGAATACTGTTTACTATTTCTTCTGTTTTTGAATGCTTGGACTGAATACAGTACTAGTTTCATCTGCAGAAGGAACAAATCCTGCTTACTGTATACTAGGTGGAAGATCATTTACATTTATGAAGAACAATAGCAGACCTAAAATTGAGCCTTGGGGAATATAACATGGAATTTCTTCCTAGTTAGAGTAATATTCCCAGACTACATTGGTTAAATTACTAGGTACAACTTTCTGCACTGTTCTGGTTAGACATTACATTATCCACTGCTTGGATGTACAATCAATCCCATAAAACTTTAATTTATCTAGGAGGATGCTGTGATCTGCAAAGTCAAAAGCCTTAGTTAGGTCGCAGAGAATACCAGCCGGCACTACTTTCTCACTATTTTAATGCTTGTAAAATATGGTGAGTAAACTTGTAAAATCAAACTGTGATTTGCTAAAGATGTTATTGTTGCTCAGGTCACATACTGTTCTATAATTCATCACTTTCTCAAAAGTTTTGGAAAATGAAGGCTAAAGTGAAACAGGTTGGTAGCTATTGGCAACTCTCCTATTATCTTTCTTATAGTGTGGTCAGTCAATGAAGCATTTCAGTCTCTCCAGAAAAATGTGATGTGTTAGTGATGCATTACATATTTCATTTAAGACAGGGCTTATTATATGGGAACAGATCTTTAGTACCTTACTGGAAGCATCATCAAAATAATATGACCTTTTATTTTTGAGAGAATGTATAATTTTCTTAATTTTGGAATTGCATGTAGTATTTAATATGTATAGTATGTTACAAGAACTTTATTCACATGATAGCTAAGTCTCAGTGTGTCCATTTTTCCATTTCCTGCTAGTATACCTTTTATTGCGTTTACCTACAGTTAAACAGTATTGCACATTCTGTAAATTTTGACTACTTGCTGGAGGGCATTTCCTAGGCGACATGCAGCAATAAAATATTAACTCTGGAAATTGTATTGTACACGTCAATAACTAAACAATACACAAAAGCTAATTTAAACTTACCAATACATTTACAGGCATGCACTAGAATATTTCCTCTTTGATGTAATTTGTAAGGAATGCATAAAGTGAATCCAAGTTGAACTGTAATAGTTGGTTGCATGGTTGATTTGGGGAAGGGGACCAAACAGCAAGGGAAAGGGTTTGGAGGGAAGTTGGCCGTGCCGTTTCAAAGGAACCATCCCGGGATTTGCCTGAAGCGAATACAATGATTCCACACTGAATCCTAGACAAGGAGGGGAAGCTACATTAAAATATGTTTGAGTCTTGTATTGCGACTGTCTACATCACAGAGTGGATGAAAATTATTTTTATTGTCATCAACAAAAACCGTTAAGTAGTAAACGAATCAGCACTGGGAGGTGAGTGTAAAAGTACCCAGAACCTGAAAAAGGCTTCTGGAAGAGGTACAATTATCTACTTTAGACAGTACTCCAGGTGGAAGGGATTCCTTCTCGCTTACTTCTGACTCAAATACTGAGTCAACCAATTAGTTATATAAGGACCTAAATTTAACGCGCTATCTTAACCACATTGTATGTGACTTTTACGAATTCAGAACATTTGTGATTCAGCTAACACCCCTAACAAAATGTGACCATCGAAAATAATATTTCGCAAAATAATATCTTTATGGTCACCTACAGTATTGTATTCAAATACGGTTCTTCTCAAGATCACGGCTCAACCTGATTCTTCCGCTTAAAGGAAGTAAGAATAGTCAGAGATAAAAAAAACACATGCTCCAAAAACACAGCGTCACGAGCGAGATTTATTACGTGCTTAGCCTCCACGTGTAGCACGCATCCTAAACGAAACTGAGATACTTCACGAGATTATAGTTCAACACGGTTTTTACGCATAAAGAAAGGTTTAGCAGGTATAAAATTTGCTACGCTCTACAAGCGAGATTTTAACAGAATATCCCACAGCTACGGATCGCAAAATAAGAGCTTCATGCTGGTTTCTGTTATTTCATTCAAACTATTTCGCTAAACTTATGTGAAAAAAATTCCGTGTTTCATTACTTCAAATATCATTGATACACGAGAAGCAATTTTATACAAAATAAAATTTAAGAAAGCGTCAAGAGTGCCCCACTCTGGATATAATGCAGACATAGAAATATACGGCGCTTACCAGACATAACACCTGTACCTCCCGTGACAGCGTCAACACTGACGGCGCTTCGACGTTCGAATTGCTTTTATACGTGCCGTTTGATGAGCGCGGGTTCCAGAGATGTAGTGCCAAAGATTTCAAATATTAATCGATAGTTGCAAGACGTAACAACACGTGTATTTCCCGATGATTTAGTAATATAGTATTTCCGTTACAGTTGTACCATCACGGGATAAAAACAGGAATTGCTGTTCGAGCACTATAACTCCTGGAAAATGAAAAAAAGAACACATTGACGCAAGTGAATAAGATCTGTTATACTTTCACGGGGCACTATGAGAGGGCAGTGCATGCGATGATCAAACGCGCCACACTGCGGACACACCAGGAACTGCGTTATCAGCCGTGGAATGTTGCTCAGCGGTTGATCACCGCTAGAGCCAGTGGCAGCCAGTTAGCCGTGGTGTGAGGAGCTCCTTGTGTGTCTTCAACATTGTCAGCATGCCGCGACAGCATGTACGTAATCCTTTTGTGCAACTGACGGAGTCTGAGGGGGGCGTATAGTGGGCCTGCGGGAGGCCGGATGGACATACCGCAAAACAGCGCAACACGTGGGGTGAGAGGTCTCCACAGTGCATCGATGTTGTCTCCAGTGACCAGCAGAAGGTGCACATGCCCGTCGACCTCGGTCCGGACAGTGGCGATGCACGCCAAGACTGTCGAATCGTACGAAGTGCCGTACAGGACCGCATCGTCACTTCATAACAAATTAGGGACACTGTTGCTCCGGGAGAGCAGGGCTACGATGCCGCGTGTTGTTAGGGCGTCTTCCGCTCACGACCCAACATCGCTCAGCCCACCTCCAATGATGTCACGATAGGCGTTTATGGAAGGACGAATGGTGACGTGGCGTCTTCAGTGATGAGAGTCGCTTCTGCCTTAGTGCCAATGACGGTCGAACGCGTTTGTGGCGTCTGGAGTCGACAGAGACACACAGGAGCAACACCCGAAATCATATCCTATACTGGCTGTTCTCCTCTGTTGACAGTAGAGGGAACGTTGAACAGTACACTGAAACCATTATTCAACTGATCTTGCTGCCGTTCGTGCACCAACAAGACGACATGCTTTTCCAACAGGACAATGCACGTCCACATGTTTCCCGTGCCACCCAACGTGCTCTTCAAGCTGTACGCCAACTTCCCTGGCCAGCACGATCCCCAGATCTGTCCCCCATTGAGCATGTTTGGGACCGGATGAAACGTCATGTTGTGGGGTCTGCACGACCTGCACGGAATCTTCCCCCCCCCCCCCCCCCCCCCCCCTGAGGCACCATGTGGACACTGCATGGTAGGCCATTCCTCAGGACTACATTCGGCACCTCGACGATCTTCTTCGTGGGAGAATTGCAGCCTGCATTGCTGCAAAAGGAGGGTATACACAATACTATTGCCGAAATTGCGCACGCTCTGTTGAAAAAAATGGTTCAAATGGCTCTGAGCACTATGGGACTCAACTTCTGAGGTCATTAGTCCCCTAGAACTTAGAACTTAACTAGTTCTAACTAACCTAAGGACATCACACACATCCAAGCCAGAGGCAGGATTCGAACCTGCGACCGTAGGGTCTCGCTCTGTTGACTTTACTCACATGGGTATGGCTCTGTCTTTGTGATAGTGTGTTGTATACGCCCCCAAGAGTGTGTCAATAAATTTTCCCTCTGGTGCGTAGACTAATTCGTGGCGTTCGTTTTTCATTTTCCAGGAGTGTAACTGCGAGTGTGCGTTATACGACGGCATTTTCTTTCCCCGTTAGTTATTCCTGGAATAGTTTTTCCATTGAGTTTGGTTGTCAACGCGAATTGAGTCTCCGTAGTATTTTGCACGCGAAAGTTACAACATTTAAACGATTTCCCAGCGTCTGAGGAAACGTCAAACATTTGAAATTTGAGAATTATGCTCTTGAGTACGCAGACATGCACTTAGTGGAAAACAAGAGACTTGATATCGCCATATCTAATGGCTATATTATATGGCCGGCCCTGCCCCGCAAGGGGCCTTCCGGTCAATGACGCCAAACGCAGATTTCCATTATTAAAAAAAAAACATTTTATAAAGCTTGAAAGGAATGTACATGTATCACAATATTCTTATTTTAAAGTCAGAAATATGCTGTTTGGCAAATTAGAGATATTGGTAAAAAAAAAAAAGGAGAGAGAGAGCATACAAGGGGTGAGGGCATGGAAAAAATTCGGAAACACCACGGGCACAACGCATTATCACGCCTAATACGGCGTAAAAATACCGTTGGCAGTCAAAACATCACCCATTCGCCTCAGAATTGGTAAATACAGGCCCTGTATAGTTTTCAAGGGAATCTTGTACCATTCTTACTGCACAATAATGGCAAGTTTAGGTAATGTTGACGCTGGTGGGTAGCGATTGAGCACCATTCTGTCCAAAGCAGACCACAAAGACTCGATAGTACTGAGATGTGATGAATGTGGTGTGCAGGAGGGAAGCGACGATCTATCCTCATGCTCACAGCGCCATTCCTGGACGATGCAAGCTGTATTAACAAGCGGCAGTCTCGTCTTGGCACACAGCATCGCCATCGGAGAATGAAAATTGTAGTTTGGGACAGACCTGATAACGCAAAATGGTCACATAATCCATACAACGTTGCAGAGTATCCATAATACCACGACATGGCTGCCCATACCGTTACCGAACGCCCTCCCTGTTTCACTTCTAGGATATAAACTCGGTCAGAGGTCCGAATCAGTGTGAAACGAGACTCAATCGACCAAATGACTTTCTGTCATTACTCCGTAGTCCAGGCTTAATGGTTTTGTCACCGCGTTTCCTCTTTACGAGCATTTACATCAGAGATGAGCGGTTTTAGAATTTCTGTTATCTGGAATCCTCACTTCTGGAGCTCCTTTGTTTTGTTTTGGTACTTCTAACCAAACTTCGTGCCTACGGAATATCGCCTCAGTAGTGCGACTGGATTCGTGATTTCCTGTCAGAAAGGGCACAGTTCGTAGTAATAGACGAAAAGTCATCGAGTAAAACAGAAGTAATATCCAGCGTTCCCCAAGGAAGTGTTATAGGCCCTCTATTGTTCCTGATCTACATTAACGACATAAGAGACAATCTGAGTAGTAGTAGTAGTAGTAGAGGGGTGTGTGGGCGCACGACAGCAAGGTCTTCAGCGCCAATCTGAGTAGCCGTCTTAGATTGTTTGCAGATGATTCAGTCATTTTCCGTCTTGTGAAGTCATCAGATGATCAAAACGACTTGCAAAATGATTTAGATAAGATATCTGTAAGTTGCGAAAAGTGGCAATTGACCCTGAATAAGGAAAAGTTATTTACATGAGTACTAAAAGAAATCAGGTCAATTTCGATTACGCGATAAGTCACACAAATCTGAAGGCTGTAAATTCAACTAAATACTTAGGGATTACAATTACAAATAACCTAAATTGGAACGATCACGTAGATAATATTGTGGGTAGAGCAAACCAAAGACTGCGATTCATTGGCAGAACACTTGGAGCGTGCAACAGGTCTACTAAAGAGATTGCTTACACCACGCTTGTCCGCCCTATTCTGGAGTACTGCTGTGCGGTGTGGGATCCGCATCAGGTTGGACTGACGGATGACATCGAAAAAGTACAAAGAAGGGCAGCTCGTTTTGTATTATTGCGAAATAGGGGAGATAGTGTCAGAGACATCATACGTGAATTAAAACAAAGGCGTTTTTCGTTGCGACAGGGTCTTCTCATGAAATTTCAATCACCAGTTTTCTCCTCCGATTGCGAAAACATTCTGTTGGCACTCACCTACAGAGGGAGAAATTATCATCACGATAAAATAAGAGAAATCAGGGCTCGCACAGAAAAATTTAAGTGCTCGTTTTTCCCGCGTGCCGTTCGAGAGTGGAATGGTAGAGACAGCTTGATGGTGGTTCATTGAACCCTCTGCCAGGCACTTTATTGTGAATAGCAGAGTAATCACGCAGATGTAGATGTATACACGGTTCGCGAGTGCTATATCCAGTTCTACAGTGACTTTCGCAGCTGTTTCCTCTTATTTTTCGTCACAATTCTCTTATGATCACGCAACACACACTACCGTCCGCGTTGTGGCTTTGCGGATTTTGTTTTTGCCCTTTCTCTGTATGTTGTATAGATCTTTGGTACGGTGCCCCTTGAAACTCCAAAACACTTCGGCTCTCTTGGTTACAGAAGCACGAACCATATGAGCACTAACAATTTGCCCACTTTCGAATTCACTTAGCTCCGCCTTGATGCTTGTAGTCTGCCTGTCCCCTTGTCAATACCACTGAAGTCTCCAACAGAGCCGGCCGGTGTAGCCGAGCGGTTCTAGACGCTTCAGTCTGGAACTGCGCGACCGCTACGGTCGCAGGTTCGAATCCTGCCCTAGGCATGGATGTGTGCGATGTCCTTAGGTTAGTTAGGTTTAAGTAGTTCTAAGCTCTAGGGGACTAATGACCTCAGATGTTAAGTCCCATAGTGCTCAGAGCCATTTGAACAATTTTTTTCTCCAACAGACAAGAAAATCTGCTGAAGAAAAACATCTCACAGTCAGACTCATATGATGTTAAGTTAGCGGGGACCTAGAAACGACGGAGAGGCTCCGTCCCCGCCGCAGCCGCAATGGTCCGCAACCCCACGGCGACTACCGCAGTCCACTTCACCCCTCCGCCGTCCCACACCGAACCCACTGTTATTTTGCTGTTCGGCCCTCGGTGGACCCCCAGGGAACGTCCCACACCAGACGAGTGTAACCCCTATGTTTGCGTGGTAGAATAATGGTGGTGTACGCGTACGTGGAGAACTAGTTTGCCCAGCAATCGCCGACATAGTGTAGCTGAGGCAGAATAAGGGGAACCAGTCCGCATTTGCCGAGGCAGATGGAAAACCGCCGAAAACCATCCACAGACTGGCCCGCTCACCGGACCTCGACACAAATCCTTCTGGCGGATTCGTGCCAGGGACCGGCGCTCCTTCCCTCCCGGAAAGCCGTGCGATAGACCGCACGGCCAACCGGGCGGGCCCAGAGTCATATGATACATTGGTGGAATAGTCATCTCTGAAGGTAAAGTTACGTGAAAACTGGTCTGTTTTTTAGTACCTAAAACTCAATATCAGTCATACAGCCTGTAGGCAATTCCACCATAATATTGATTCTGACTGAAACGGGGGGATACTTTCTTCATAACAGGGGTAAAATTGCTATCTGGATGGTTAAAAAAAACCTATACCTAACACTAAAAGCAATAGAAATGATTCTAGGCGCGAGACAAGTTTATTTCTTTTCAGCATTAATAAGACTGTCGTTTCAGTATTTCCAGTTAGTATGTGAATGTTGGCCTGTTTACATAGAACACGATCTATAAAGGGAGAGGGTGGAATAATACAATCTGTTATAAAAGCACTGTCGCATCAGACAGGGAAGAAAAATTGTTGGCATGTTCTATCCAATTACAAAAGTTGAGAGACGGCGTTTTTCAGTTATGGTAGGCATATTTACCATTATTTTTGCTAAATGAAAGGAGGAATTGCGGAAATAATGTAACAGTGGAAGCATGGAACACGAAATGTTCAACAGGAGATATATTTGAGGTTCTTTCAGCAGGGAAGGGTTGCGTTCAGTTTAGTAAATAAAACATATGTTGTTCCCTTAATTCTCAAACGAAGTAATGGCATGGAATTTTGAAATACTGGCGAGGAAAAACGCGTGGCTCAGTTAATACCACATACCGCAGATACAGTAAACAACACAATTATGCAGTGAGACAACAGGTGTAGATTTTTGTCCGAGTCCGTTGTTACTTCTGATTACTCGTAAAATTTATTTTCACGATAACCTTAACCCAGCCCAAAATCTGCGGTTAATTTACTTTTAGCTAACAGAGTTTATACTCCTCATTTTTACTAAAGTTTGAAGCTCCTCTTGATGTTCTTCCGTGTTTGCGATTTAAAATACGGTTGTTTTGAAAATCAGCCTAATGCAAACACAATTTCTTTGTTTTTGTATTTACCCAGACATATTTCGACACCTATGTGTTAACTTCTGTGGGTCAAATTTTTATTTCTTAGAATTACATCGCTAAATGGTCTGCATTATTATACACCCGTTTTTATGCCGTTTTTCGCCTTTTTTTTGACAGCATGTCATCTGCAAAATTTTTTTCTTGTTGCGTGTTTGGTCGGTGTCTAGATCAATGGCTATTCAGTATGCTGTTTCCACACAGTTCTTCACACAATTTTGCTCACTAGTTCACTTCACATGCACTCACACAAAATGTGGCGATACGTGATTCTCAGTGAGAATGGAGTCAGAAGTGTCTGCTCAGATCACGTATCGCCACATTTTGTGTAAGTGCATGTGAAGTGAACTAGTGAGCAAAAATTGTGTGAAAAATTGTGAGGAAGCAGCACACTGAATAGCCATTGATCGAGACACCAAACAGACACGCAATAGGACAAAAAAAAATTTGCGGATGATATACTGTCAAAAAAACAAAAAACGAAAACCGCCGAAAACGAGCATAAAAACTGGTGTATAATAGTGCAGTTCATTTAGCGATGTAATTCTAAGAAATAAAAATTTGACCCACAGAAGGTGACACACAGATGTCGAAACATGTCTGGGTAAATACAAAGATAAACAAACTGTGTTTGCGTAAGACTGATTTTCAAAACAACCAAATTTTATGCTTCTCGCCCGCACATCCCGTTCCCCGCACTACTTCGAGAATAGAGGTTAACATTCAGGTCTCCCGAATCTGTGCAATTTTACGTCAGAGACACGTCGGGAACATTTTTTTCTCGCAAGCACTATACCATTTGCTGCCCCCCCCCCCCCCCCCCCCCCCCCCCCCCCCCCCCGGGAATCGTCCTGATACATTAGTTGCCTTTCTTGGGATTTTACTCATTTTATTGATGTCATAAATATAATTAATTATTCTCTTCCATCGTGTTCACGCTTTTTTTTTCAGCGCTGGACATGGTGACGGCACTAATTTAAACTGATATTACAGCGAGTGAAATGGTGTCAGTTGAAAATACGAGAGTAGTCTGAAAAGTTCCCGTATATTGATAGGTCATCCTTTAAGAGTAAAACGTGACGTGTCAGTGCTCTGGGTAGAAATATATAGTGCGGAGCCTCAGTTGTCCCCTTGTAGTGGTTTGTGAAAATTGGAAAAATCGAGATTCAAGCAGTGATTGCGTACTTCGTAAATTAATGTATGAAAACGAAGGATACTCAAGGGTTTCGAAGTGGACAATCGAGTTTCATCCCCATGGATGATGATCTGCAAACTCAACAGTTTCGAAGTAGACAATGGGATGTTAGTTTGGTTAGGACAGCTTGATTCATGATCTGCGTAACGGTCAGCGAAAATTAGTCACTTGTCTACAAACTATTCCAATGGTGCACTTAAGAATCGCAGAATATTGCTGATTGTTTACTCCTAACAGTGAAATGAAGCACTGTGATGGTTGTCCAAAGCAGCAATGCGACAAGCATTTTTATGTAAAGGACAATTTTTAATTCATGAATGCGAGAGAAAAGATATGAGCTCTGTGGCGTGCAGCCCTTCTCTCTGAACTTCGCAAATAAGATATAAAGAAGTAGAATAACTTACTCTGGCCGAGCGGTTCTAGGCGCTACAGTCTGAAACCGTGTGACCGCTACGGTCGCAGGTTCGAATCCTGCCTCGGGCATGGCTGTGTGTGATGTCCTTAGTTAGGTTTAAGTAGTTCGAAGTTCTAGGGGACTGATGACCTTAGATGTTAAGTCCCATAGTGCTCAGAGCCAATAACTCACTCTGGCGTTGATTATTCAACTAGGTGTCCGTTTACTGAATTCTGTATGATGCTAGTGGAAACTATTGCTGGAAGTCAGCCATTTTGAGAAATTTTGAAATTCTGAAAGTTAACGAAAGGAGATAGCCGAATAAGTTAAATATGAAAGCCTGTTACTATTGTGTAAAAAGAGTACGAAAAAAATACATCATTGTTTAATTTAAAAAGATAATTACGGTATTTTTTTTTCAAGAGATACTGCGTATCCCGACGTGTTGCATATCGAAATAGACGTTCGGACGGGTGGGCTTTGGTAGAAAATTCACAAACCTGCAAAAGAGTTTTCCTTCTTTTTGAGGGTGTCCTTGGACAGATTATACTACCAGATTCAAATATCAAGTGGTGTTACTACGTAGACAAATTCCAAACATTCTACTGCGAGGAATGTAATTTGCTTTGGAGCTATAGCTTGCGGGACGTCGGGCAGCAGAAGAACGATTTCACCGAGTTTCAGAGAACAACGTTTGGGGCACTTACGAAGCGAACTCATGACTATAAAAACATTACCTAGGCACTTTGGACGTTACTGTTGATATTGTCATTAAATTCCAGATAACATTAAATAAATGACGCCAGTTAAATTCCAAAGAATTAGATAAACAATAAATATTTTTGTATATTAGAGACTCTTAACGCAGGATCAGCAATGCATCAGAATGGAAATGTCCGACTAACGTTTAACCCGTATTCAAAGTAACCAACAATACTTTTTGCTCCAGTTTGGGACAACCGATGAATCTTGAGTCCATCGCTACGAAAAAGATACCGACTGGCCGCCGTGTCATCCTCAGACCCCAGTCATCACCAGGTGCGGATACTGAGGGGCGTATGGTCAGCACACTGCTCTCCCGGCCGTCGTGAGTTTTCGTGACACTTGCCGCTACTTCCCAATCAAGAAAATTCTCTATTGGCCTCACAGGCGTTGTTCGGTTCGGCAGGTTAGTCGTGAAAACGTAAAGGACAGAGTTACTTCCGCATTTATAATATTAGTGCGGATAAAATTAAATTACGATATTTTTTTTTTCTCTGTGATCCGATTTTGATGAAATAAAGCCAGTATGGTGCCCCAAGCAGTGAACAAGTTACCTGTGAAAACTCCATGAAAGAGATTAGCGTGTTCAAACAGGGATACAGATAGATACTGTGCCCAAAGCTATGTTCAAATTACCAGTGAAAACCCCATGAAAATTCGTCTACAAGTTTTGGAAATTAGCATATTCAAATTAGAGATAGATTCGACACCTTTGAACAAAATTTTAAATCACGATTTCTCTTTTCCTGTGACCCGATGTCGATGAAATAAAGCCTGTACGCTCTCCTAAGCTATACTCAAGTTCCCTGCAAAAGTGCCGCGAAAATTCGTCTAATAGCATTCGAGAAGCGTCTTCAGACGGACAAACAGACAAGTCAGGACAGTTTTACAGATTATTATTACACTGTCCAGTTACATTGACGTGACCACCTGTCAAAAACCTGAATAGCCACATTTTGCCCGGACATCTGCAAAACGTGCAGGAAGACAGTCAGTGAGGTTCTGGAAAGTGCCGACAGGGACTTGATGGAGCCGTGTCGGCCCCAGCATCGTTGCCAACTGCGCTAGGTTTCGCGGTTAAGGTTCCATGATGCGAACAGCCCGATCGAGGTGGTTCACAGATTCTCGACTGGCTTTAAATCCTGTGAGTCTGGTGACCGTGGAAGTACGGTAAAATCACCCGGGTGCTCTTCAAAGAAGTGGTTCAAATGGCTCTGAGCACTATGGGACTCAACATTTGAGGTCATCAGTCCCCTAGACTTAGAACTACTTAAACGTAACTAACCTAAGGACATAACACACATCCATGCCCGAGGCAGGATTCGAACCTGCTACCGTAGCAGCAGCGCGGTTCCGGACTGAAGCGACTAGAACCGCTCGGCCACAACGGCCGGCTGCTCTTCAAACCAAATGCGTGCACTGCAAGCTGTGGGGCACGTTCGCAGTAAAAATATTTCTGTTACTGATAGATCAGTTATATGTACAGTATTTAACAATAATTTTCTGAGCATTGCTGGTTAATTAAATAAAAAATTAGTTTCTACAGGAAATCATAACTTTCCTGGCAAATGCCTTTCCGAGATTGATGTCTGAAATACTCCTGTGTGATACAGGAAAGAGGGAGATTGAGTCAGTAATTAAATCATTGAAGACTAAGGACTCTCATGCTTATGATGGAGTGTCTAGCAGAATATTAAAGTACTGTGCTACACATGGTAGCCTTGTACTTGCCATGTTTGTAATTTTTACTTTAGGAATGGTCAGCTTCCTGAGCGATTAAAGTACTCAGCAGTAAAGCCCATTTATAAAAAGGGAGAAAGGGATAATGTAGATACCTTTAGACCTATTTCTATGGCATCGGTATTTGCGAAAGTTATTGAAAAGGCTGTGTATGTAAGTATAATTCATCATTTTATATCGCACGATTTGCTATCGAATGTACAGTTCGGCTTCGGAAGTCGTTGAACAACTGAAAATTCTATATTCTCTTTTCTCTGTGAGGTACTGGCTGGCTAAACAAAAGATTTCGAACGCTTGGCATATTTTTTGATTTAACTAAGGCATTTGACTGTGTTGATCACAAAATATTGCTCCAGAAGTTGGACCATTAGGGAATACGGGGAGTAGCTCGCAAGTGGTTCACCTCCTACTTTAGCAACAGGCAGCAAAAGGTCATTATTCATAATGTTGATAACGGCTGTGATGTGTGGTCTGAGTGGGGTACTGTCAAGTGGGGGGTGCCCCAGGGATCAGTGTTGGGGCCGCTCCTGTTCCTTATTTATATGAATGATATGCCCTCTACTATTACTGGTAACTCTAAAATATTTCTGTTTGCTGATTACACTAGTTTGGTAGTAAAGGAAGTTGTGTGCAACACTGGCTCGGATTCTAATAGTGCAGTACATGACTTAAGTTCATGGCTTTAGAAAATAAATTAACGCTAAATCACAGTAAGACTCAGTTTTTAACCTACAGTTTCTAACACACACTTCAACAAAACCTGACCTTCTAATTTCACAGAAAAGGCATATGATTAGTGAAACTGAACAGTTCAAATTTCTAGGTGTTCAGATTGGTAGTAAGCTGTCGTGGAAAGCCCACGTTCAGGATATTGTTCAAAGACTTAAACTGCCATTTTTACTATTCGAACGGTATCAAAAGTGAGTGATCGTTCGACACGAACTTGGTCTATTTGCTTATTTTCATTCGATTATGTTGTAAGGGATTATATTTTGGGGGAACTCTTCCCATTCAAAAAGGATATTTTTGGCCCAGAAATGGGCAGCTCAGGCAGTAAGTGGTGTAAGTTCGCGAACCCGTTGTTGGCCCCTGTTCACTAGTCCATGTTGGCCTTTCTATACATATATTCCTTACTGTTGTTTCTTGTTATCAATATCAGATTATTCCCAAGAATAAGCAGCTTTCACTCGGTTAATACTCGGCATAAATCAAACCTGCATTTGGATCGGACTTCCTTAACTCTTGTGCAAAAAGGTGTGCAGTTTGCTGCTGCATCCATTTTCAATAAGCTACCACTCGAATTCGAAAATCTTAACAGTAATCGAAACTGAAGAGTTTCCTCATAGGTCACTCCTTCTATTCTGTCGAAGAGTCCCTTGAAAAATTAAGCTGATTCTTTTGTATCGTTGATTGCGTCTACTTCAACGTATGGACTGTCATTTTTCAGGTTCATAAACATTTATTTTTATCTGTTATCTGGTTAGGAAGGGAGTGAGACAGGGTTGTAGCCTCTCCCCGATGTTATTCAATCTGTATATTGAGCAAACAGTAAAGGATACAAAAAAAAATTTCGGAGTAGGTATTAAAATCCATGGAGAAGAAATAAAAACTTTGAGGTTCGCCGATGACACAGTAATTCTGTCAGACAGCAAAGGACTTGGAAGAGCAGCTGAATGGAATGGAGTGTCGTGAAGGAAGGATATAAGATGAACATCAACAAAAGCAAAACGAGGATAATGGAATGTAGTCGAATTAAGTCGAGTGATGCTGAGGGAATTAGATTAGGAAATGAGGCACTTAAAGTAGTAAAGGAGTTTTGCTATTTGGGGAGCAAAATAACTGATGATGGTCGAAGTAGAGAGGATATAAAATGTAGACTGGCAATGGCAAGGAAAATGTTTCTGAAGAAGAGAAATTTGTTAACATCGAGTATAGATTTAAGTGTCAGGAAGTCGTTTCTGAAAGTATTTGTATGAAGTGTAGCCATGTATGGAAGTGAAACATGGACGATAAATAGTTTGGACAAGAAGAGAATAGAAGCTTTCGAAATGTGGTGCTACAGAAGAATGCTGAAGATTAGATGGGTACATCACATAACTAATGAGGAGGTACTGAATAGAATTGGGAAGAAGAGGAGTTTGTGGCACAACTTGACAAGAAGAAGGGACCGTCTGGTAGGACATGTTCTGAGGCATCAAGGGATCACAAATTTAGCATTGGAGGGCAGCGTTAAGGGTAAATATCGTAGAGGGAGACCAAGAGATGAATACACTAAGCAGATTCAGAAGGATGTAGGTTGCAGTAAGTACTGGGAGATGAAGAAGCTTGTACGGGATAGAGTAGCATGGAGAGCTGCATCAAACCAGTCTCAGGGCTGAAGACCACAACAACAACATTATTTTTATGTTGTAACTTCATGTACTGACACGTTCCATGACCTTGGAAGATTTGCTCCTCAATTTGGTCCTACGGAACTTGACGTGTAAATCAAAATAAAATAAAATTGCCCTGTTGGTAGAAGCCATAGTGACAAGGAAAAACAATCTAGATGCAGAAGTGGACGTGGTCCCCAAAGACACATGGATGCCTGTGTTGGTCCATTGTGCCATTCAGAATGACGAGATCACTTAGGAAATGCCACACAAACGTTTCCCAGACCATAATACTTTAATGCTCCTTTCTCCGGCGTGGTTCCTTCTGACGATTGTTGCAGGGCGTTTGCTTTCAGGTCGACGGAGTATGAAACGCGATTCCTCCGAAGAGGCCACGTGTCGCCACTCATAGGAAGTCTAGGTGCGATACCGGTGTGAAAATCCCAGCCTTCGTCGCCGGTGAACGGCATTCATCACCGATGCACGAGTCCGCCCCGATAGCTAAATGGTCATGCCGTTCTAAGGGGCTCAGGTTCGATTCCCGGCTGGCTCGGGGATTTTCTCCACTCAGGGATTGGGTGTTGTCTTCCTCATCATTTCATCCCCATCCGGAGCGCAGGTCGCCCATCTACATCTACATGATTACTCTGCAATTCACATTTAAGTGCTTGGCAGAGTGTTCATCGAACCACAATCATACTATCGCTCTACCATTCCACTTCCGGAACAGCGCGCGGGAAAAACGAAAAAACGAACACCTAAACCTTTCTGTTCGAGCACTAATTTCTCTTATTTTATTTTGATGATCATTCCTACCTATGTAGGTTGGGCTCAACAAAATATTTTCGCATTCGGAAGAGAAAATTGATGACTGAAATTTCGTAAATAGAGCTCGCCGCGACGAAAAACGTCTTTGCTTTAATGACTTCCATCCCAACTCGCGTATCATATCTGCCACACTCTCTCCCCTATTACGTGATAATACAAAACGAGCTGCCCTTTTTTGCCCCCTTTCGAAGTCCTCCGTCAATCCGACCTGGTAAGGATCCCACACCGCGCAGCAATATTCTAACAGAGGACGAACGAGTGTAGTGTAAGCTGTCTCTTTAGTGGACGTGTTGCATCTTCTAAGTGTCCTGCCAATGAAACGCAACCTTTGGCTCGCCTTCCCCACAGTATTATCTATGTGGTCTTTCCAACTGAAGCTGTTCGTAATTTTAACACCCAGGTACTTAGTTGAATTGACAGCCTTGAGAAATGTACTATTTATCGAGTAATCGAATTCCAACGGATTTCTTTTGGAACTCATGTGGATCACCTCACACTTTTCGTTATTTAGCGTCAACTGCCACCTGCCACACCATACAGCAATCTTTTCTAAATCTCTTTGAAACTGATACTGGTCTTCGGATGACCTTACTAGACGGTAAATTACAGCATCATCTGCGAACAACCTACGAGAACTGCTCAGATTGTCACCCAGGTCATTTATATAGATCAGGAACAGCAGAGGTCCCAGTACACTTCCCTGGGGAACACCTGATATCACTTCAGTTTTACTCGTTGATTTGCCGTCTATTACTACGAACTGTGACCTTCCTGACAGGAAATCACGGATCCAGTCGCACAACTGAGACGATACCCCATAGGCCCGCAGCTTGAATAGAAGTCGCTTGTGACGAACGGTGGCAAAAGCTTTCCGGAAATCTAGAAATACGGAATCACTTGAGATCCCCTGTCGATAGCGGCCATTACTTCGTGCGAAGAAAGAGCTAGCTGCGTTGCACAAGAACGATGTTTTCTGAAACCATGCTGATTACGTATCAATAGATCGTTCCCTTCGAGGTGATTTATAATGTTTGAATACAGTATATGCTCCAAAACCCTACTGCAAACCGACGTCAATGATATAGGTCTGTAGTTCGATGTATTACTCCTACTATCCTTAAAAACTGGTGCGACCTGCGCAATTTTCCAATCTGTAGGTACAGATCTACGGGTGAGCGATCGGTTGTATATGATTGCTAAGTAGGGAGCTATTGTATCAGCGTAATCTGAAAGGAACCTAATCGGTATACAATCTGGACCTGAAATGTGGCGTCGAATGTGATAAGACCTGCACCAAGGCGGCCGGACCTGCCCCGTAAGGGGCCTCCCGGCCAACGACGCCAAACGCTCATTTCCATACGCAGTAATGTTCGCTGAACGGCCGTTGAGGAGACGCTGTTAGTAGCCCCTTGGTTCATCTCGGCCGTCAGTTGATCAACGGCTGCACGTCTATTCGGTCGTACACATCTCCGCATCCGTCGTTCTACCCTGTCATCTATGGCCCGTGGCGCATCACAGTTGCCTCGGGGCCGGTGTTAGATGGCATCATTTTGCCACGCGCGATATACTTTAACCACATCAGCACGCGCATGGTTTCCGCCCTTGGCTCATAAGCCAATGCTCATGCTCCTTGAGTCGGTCGGTGTGGCCGGCGGTTCTAGCCGCTCCTGTCAGGAACCGCGCGACCTATACGGTCGCAGGTTCAAATCCTGCCTCGGGCATGGATGTGTGTGAAGTCCATATGTTAGTTATGTTTAAGTACCGGGTGATTAAAAAGTCAGTATAAATTTGAAAACTGAATAAATCACGGAATAATGTAGATAGAGAGGTACAAATTGACACACATGCTTGGAATGACATGGGGTTTTATTAGAAAAAAAAATAAATACAGAAGTTAAAAAAAAGTCCGACAGATGGCGCTTCATCTGATCAGAATAGCAATAGTTAGCATAACAAAGTAAGACAAAGCATAGATGATGTTCTTTACAGGAAATGCTCAATATGTCCACCACAATTCCTCAACAATAGCACTAGTCGAGGAATAATGTTGTGAACAGCACTGTAAAGCATGTCCGGAGTTATGGTGAGGCATTGGCGTTGGATGTTGTCTTTCAGCATCCATAGCTAAGTCGGTCGATCACGATACACTTGCTATTTCAGGTAACCCCAAAGCCAATAATCGCACGGACTGAGGTCTGGGGACCTGGGAGGCCAAGCATGACGAAAGTGGCGGCTGAGCACACGATCATCACCAAACGACGCGCGCAAGAGATCTTTCACGCGTCTAGCAATATGGGGTGGAGCGCCATTCTGCATTAACATCGTACGTTCCAGCAGGTGTTTATCAGTCAGGCTGGGGATGATACGATTCTGTAACATATCGGCGTACCTCTCACCCGTCACGGTAGCAGTTACAAAACCTGAATCACGCATTTCCTCGAAGAAAAAAGGCCGATAACCCATACCGTGACTTTCTGGCCGTGCAGTGCAGTTTCCACGACAGTTCTAGGATTTTCGGTAGCCCAAATTCTGCAGTTGTGGGCGTTGACAGACCCTCGGAGCGTGAAATGAGCTTTGTCGGTCCACAACACGTTACTCAACCAATCGTCATCTTCCGCCATCTTTTGAAACGCCCACACCGCAAATGCCCTCCGCTTCACTAAATCGCCAGGTAACAGTTCATGCCGATGGATTTTGTACGGATAGCATCTGAGGGTACGCCAAAGTGCCAACCAAACAGTAATATATGGACTGCCGGTGCGATGTGCGACTACACGTGCGCTGACTTCCCCGTGCATAGACGAACCCGCTACAGTCTCCATTTCTTCCTGAACTGTCTCAACAGCATTACGCCTTGTGCTCGGTCGGCCACTACGGGGTCTATCGTCGAAACGACCCGTGGCTTCGAACTTCGAAATCATTCTCGTCACAGCTGCATTTGTCAACGGACCTTTACCAGTTCGAATCCCCTTCCTATGGCGATAGGACTGTAACGTTGAATTAGCACATTACCCATTCTGATAATACAGCTTCACTAAAAGCGCGTTTTTAGGTAACGTCAACATGCTGCGACTGCTGGCGCATCTGATTCTCTCTCTCATTATAGCTCCTATTATACATGATTGTCATCCGCAGTCACTGACGTTTTGCTGTCCAGCGCCATCTGTCGGACACTTTGTGAACTTCGTTTTTTTGGTTCTAATAAAACCCCATGTCATTATAATCATGTGTGTCAATTTTTACCTCTCTATCTACATTATTCCGTGGTTTATTAAGTTTTCAAATTTGTACTGACTTTTTGATAACCCGGTACTTTAACCACATCAGCACGCGCATGGTTTCCATCCTTGACTCATAAGCCAATGCTCATGCCCTTTTTGGACGTTAGATAAACCGCTCCTTTAGTCGGCCGGTGTGGCCGGGAGGTTCTAGGTGCTTCTGTCTGGAACCAGGCGACCGCTACGGTCGCAGGTTCGAATCCTGCCTCGGGCATGGATGTGTGTGATGTCCTTAGGTTAGTAAGGTTTAAGTAGTTCTAAGTTCTAGGGGACTGATGACCTCAGCTGTTAAGTCAAATAGTGCTCAGAGCCATTTGAACCAAATCGCTCCTTTCCGCAATGTGACAACCACTGATCTGTTTTCCACCTCCCTTTGACACGCTTTATATAACCTCAACTGCTAGCGCTGCCACGTACCGTGTGTGAGTGGTTATTGCACGTTGATGTCGAACATCGAACGGTAGTCACATTGATGCGATTGGACCGTGTAGTACAGATTTCACTGTAAACATTATAATAAAAATATTATTGCATGGGTTTCGATTGTGGGATAGTGCGAAACCCTAACCATAAATAAAACCAAGTTGGTGAGACCTGGAGTGACTAGAACAGCCGTCCCTAACATGGAATCAGTGTTTTAGAAAAAGTTATCAGCGAATGGCGAAAAGAAATGAGTCAGTTCAACTTTCCAAATGGAATCAGGCTAGGCCGCAGTCTGGGCTTACATTTGAATTCCTCGCGTTTGCAGCTGATATAGTGTTTTTTGCAGAGACTCTGCAAACTGCAACTAAGCAGATTGATGTCCTCAAGGAAACAGCAATGAAAACAGGATTGCAAATATCTTTTGAGAAGACACAATATATGAACATACGTAAATGCCACTGATCCAGTCTGGTCAATGAGGACCAAGTTTGTCGACATCAAAAGAGTTCAGAAGTTCAAGTACCTAGGAGAGATTTAAACTCCAAACAACAACGGTAGGACAGCAATTGAAGAATAGGCAAGAAAAATTTAAATAGCATTCAGATTGTGTCAGAACACATACAAATCTAAATCACTCTCATACCAGGCCAAATTACAACACTACAGCACAGTCGTCAAACCTGAATGTTTATATGCATCGGAGACAATACCCAGGAAGGGACTTTCAGACTTGGAAAAGAAAGAAAGGAAATTCTTTAGAAAGATTCTTGGGCCCAGAAAAATATATAATGAATTTACGTTCCGCCTAAGATCAGATCAAGAACTTTATCAACGATTTGAAAATATCGCCACCACAATGAAGAAAAGAAGACTGGCTTTCTATGGACATATCAAAAGAACGGAATCAGAGAGGCTCGCCAACAAGATTCTTCTCTTGCAGGAGAACAGGAAGACACAAGTTCCATGGGTGAAAGAAGTGCACTGGGATCTAGAAAAATGCGGGATCGCGGCAGAAGAAATTGTGAACAGGCAGATCTTTAGGAAAAAGGTTGCGGAGGTGAAGGATTTCTTCGAGGAGAAAACGAGGAAGAACAGAGTATTCACGGCAGAAGAACGTGCACGAGTGAGCCATCGGATGAAAGAGTACTGGCGAAAGAGGAAGGAAGAGAACTTTAGAATAGATGGCCGTAACGAAAATAAATAAATCTTATTAATGTGTATATAACGCTTATTACGATGAATAGGGAGAACTGTCGCGGTCTTCAGGGGACCATTTAGTACACCGTCCTTTCTGTTGACGTCAGGAGGAGAACCCTGAATCACTTTTTGAATATGTTTTAATTTTAGTAACTCACCGCTATATAGAGAGAGATGATCCCGTAAATATTCATTATTTTGCCTAAGGTCTTATTTTGCATAATTTGTAATTATTGGCGTAAGCACACACTGCCGCACGCACAGCAGCATTTGATTTGACGGTTAACTTTTTGTCCAGTAATAATTTCTTCATTAGTTGGTAATATATTTACCTGTAAAATATCTTCTTTACCGTAGCTCCGTTTTTGTATCCGAATATTTCTCTATTATTAGACCCATTACTGCCCTCTAAATTAGCAGCGGAGGATGGTGGATTTAGAGTTGGAACAGCATCAGTCTTCAACTTACGATTCGAATAAATATTCGATAGTACATTTTTCAAATCAA